>NC_134429.1:0-1200000 GCF_030867145.1 Opisthocomus hoazin | reverse complement strand
CGCACAGAGGCACAGAGACTGGGGCTGCTTGCTTTTTTTGCCACCTCAAACTTCAAACGTATCTTTGGAAGTCCGTGCCGGGCCCCGCCGGTAGCCCTGCTCCGAATATGCGAATGTCTGCAGATATCTCGCAGGCAGAAAGAGCTAGTCTGGAAAGCTGTTGCTCAGCCTCATCTGCTCATGGCACTTCTCACACAGAGGCACAGAGACTGGGGCTGCTTTCTTGTCTTGCAACCTCAAACTTCAAAAGTAAACTTGAGGCTCCGTGCAGAAGGCCTTAGCCAGCCCTTCTCCGAAAATGCAAACGTCTGCAGATAGCTCGCAGGCAGAAAGAGCTATCCTGGAAAGCTGTTGCTCAGCCTCATCTGCCCATGGCACTGCTCACACAGAGGCACAGAGACTGGGGCTGCTTACTTTTCTTGCCACCTCAAACTTCAAACGTATCTTTGGGGGTCCATGCAGGGGGCCTCCGGCAGCCCTGCTCTGAAAATGCGAACGTCTGCAGATAGCTCGCAGGCAGAAAAAGCTGGCCTGGAAAGCTGTTGCTCAGCCTCATCTGCCCATGGCACTGCTCGCATAGAGGCACAGAGACTGGAGCTGCTTGCTTTTCTTGCAACTCAAACTTCAAACGTATCTTTGGGGGTCCATACAGGGGGCCTCCTTCAGCCCTGCTCTGAAAATGCGAAGGTCTGCAGATAGCTCGCAGCCAGAAAGAGCTAGCCTGCAAAGCTGTTGCTCAGCCTCATCTGCCCATGGCACTGCTCGCATAGAGGCAGAGAGACTGGGGCTGCTTGCTTGTCTTGCCACCTCAAACTTCAAAAGTATCTTAGGTGGTCCGTGAAGGGGGCCTCCGGCAGCCCTACTCTGAAAATGCGAACGTCTGCAGAGAGCTCGCAACCAAAAAAAGCTAGCCTGGAAAGCTGTTGCTCAGCCTCATCTGATCATGGCACTGCTCGCACAGAGGCACAGAGACTGGGGCTGCTTGCTTGTCTTGCCACCTCAAACTTCAAAAGTATCTTAGGTGGTCCGTGCAGGGGGCCTCCGGCAGCCCTGCTCTGAAAATGCGAACGTCTGCAGATAGCTCGCAGGCAGGAGGAGCTAGCCTGGAAAGCTGTTGCTCAGCCTCATCTGCCCATGGCACTGCTCGCACAGAGGCACAGAGACTGGGGCTGCTTGCTTGTCTTGCCACCTCAAACTTCAAAAGTAAATTTGAGGCTCCGTGCAGAAGGCATTAGCCAGCCCTTCTCCGAAAATGCGAACGTCTGCAGATATCTCGCAGACAGAAACAGCTAGCCTGCAAAGCTGTTGCTCAGCCTCATCTGCCCATGGCACTGCTCACACAGAGGCACAGAGAGTGGGGCTGCTTGCTTGTCTTGCCACCTCAAACTTCAAAAGCATCTTATGTGGTCCGTAAAGGGCGCCTCCGGCAGCCCTACTCTTAAAATGCGAACGTCTGCAGAGAGCTCACAGCCAGAAAGAGCTAGCCTGGAAAGCTGTTGCTCAGCCTCATCTGCTCATGGCACTTCTCACACAAAGGCACAAAGACTGGGGCTGCTTGCTTGTCTTGCCACCTCAAACTTCAAACGTAGCTTTGGGGGTCCATGCAGGGGGCCTCCGGCAGCCCTGCTCTGAAAATGGAAACGTCTGCAGATAGCTCGCAGGCAGAAAAAGCTGGCCTTTAAAGCTGTTGCTCAGCCTCATCTGCCCATGGCACTGCTCACACAGAGGCAGAGAGACTGGGGCTGCTTGCTTGTCTTGCCACCTCAAACTTCAAACATAGCTTTGGGGGTCCGTGCAGGGGGCCTCCGGCAGCCCTGCTCTGAAAATGCGAACGTCTGCAGAGAGCTCGCAGCCAGAAAGAGCTAGCCTGCAAAGCTGTTGCTCAGTCTCATCTGCCCATGGCACTGCTCGCACAGAGGCACAGAGACTGGGGCTGCTTGCTTGTCTTGCACATCAAACTTCAAACATATCTTTGGGGGTCCATGCAGGGGGCCTCCGGCAGCCCTGCTCTGAAAATGCGAAGGTCTGCAGATAGCTCGCAGCCAGAAAGAGCTAGCCTGGAAAGCTGTTGCTCAGCCTCATCTGCCCATGGCACTGCTCGCACAGAGGCAGAGAGACTGGGGCTGCTTGCTTGTCTTGCCACCTCAAACTTCAAAAGTATCTTAGGTGGTCCGTGAAGGGGGCCTCCGGCAGCCCTACTCTGAAATTGCGAACGTCTGCAGAGAGCTCGCAGGCAGAAAAAGCTAGCCTGGAAAGCTGTTGCTCAGCCTCATCTGCCCATGGCACTGCTCACACAGAGGCACAGAGACTGGGGCTGCTTGCTTGTCTTGCAACCTCAAACTTCAAACATAACTTTGGGGGTCCGTGCAGGGGGCCTCCGGCAGCCCTGCTCTAAAAAATGCGAACGTCTGCAGATAGCTCGCAGGCAGAAAGAGCTAGCCTGGAAAGCTGTTGCTCAGCCTCATCTGCCCATGGCACTGCTCGCACAGAGGCACAGAGACTGGGGCTGCTTGCTTGTCTTGCAACCTCAAACTTCAAAAGTAAATTTGAGGCTCCGTGCAGGAGGCCTTATCCAGCCCTTCTCCGAAAATGCGAACGTCTGCAGATAGCTCGCAGACAGAAACAGCTAGCCTGCAAAGCTGTTGCTCAGCCTCATCTGCCCATGGCACTGCTCACACAGAGGCACAGAGACTGGGGCTGCTTGCTTCTCTTGCCACTTCAAACTTCAAACGTGTCTTTGGGGGTCCATGCAGGGGGCCTCCGCAGCCCTGCTCTGAAAATGGAAACGTCTGCAGAGAGCTCGCAGGCAGAAAAAGCTGGCCTGGAAAGCTGTTGCTCAGCCTCATCTGCCCATGGCACTGCTCGCACAGAGGCACAGAGACTGGGGCTGCTTGCTTTTCTTGCCACCTCAAACTTCAGAAGTATCTTAGGTGGTCCGTGAAGGGGGCCTCCGGCAGCCCTACTCTGAAACTGCCAACGTCTGCAGAGAGCTCGCAACCAGAAAGAGGTAGCCTGGAAAGCTGTTGCTCAGCCTCATCTGCCCATGGCACTGCTTGCACAGAGGCACAGAGACTGGGGCTGCTTGCTTGTCTTGCAACCTCAAACTTCAAAAGTAAATTTGAGGCTCCGTGCAGGAGGCATTAGCCAGCCCTTCTCCGAAAATGCGAACGTCTGCAGATAGCTCGCAGCCAGAAACAGCTAGCCTGCAAAGCTGTTGCTCATCCTCATCTGCTCATGGCACTGCTCGCACAGAGGCACAGAGACTGGGGCTGCTTGCTTGTCTTGCACCTCAAACTTCAAACGTGTCTTTGGGGGTCCATGCAGGGGGCCTCCGGCAGCCCTGCTCTCAAAATCCGAACGTCTGCAGATAGCTCGCAGCCAGAAAGAGCTAGCCTGGAAAGCTGTTGCTCAGCCTCATCTGCCCATGGCACTGCTCGCACAGAGGCAGAGAGACTGGGGCTGCTTGCTTGTCTTGCCACCTCAAACTTCAAACATAGCTTTGGGGGTCCGTGCAGGGGGCCTCCGGCAGCCCTCCTCTCAAAATGCGAACGTCTGCACATAGCTCGCAGGCAGAAAGAGCTAGCCTGGAAAGCTGTTGCTCAGCCTCATCTGCCCATGGCACTACTCGCACAGAGGCACAGAGACTGGGGCTGCTTGCTTGTCTTGCAACCTCAAACTTCAAAAGTAAATTTGAGGCTCCGTGCAGGAGGCATTAGCCAGCCCTTCTCCGAAAATGCAAACGTCTGCAGATAGCTCGCAGACAGAAAGAGCTAGCCTGCAAAGCTGTTGCTCATCCTCATCTGCCCATGGCACTGCTCGCACAGAGGCACAGAGACTGGGGCTGCTTGCTTGTCTTGCACCTCAAACTTCAAACGTATCTTTGGGGGTCCATGCAGGGGGCCTCCGGCAGCCCTGCTCTCAAAATGCGAACGTCTGCAGATAGCTCGCAGCCAGAAAGAGCTAGCCTGGAAAGCTGTTGCTCAGCCTCATCTGCCCATGGCACTGCTCGCACAGAGGCAGAGAGACTGGGGCTGCTTGCTTGTCTTGCCACCTCAAACTTCAAAAGTATCTTAGGTGGTCCGTGAAGGGGGCCTCCGGCAGCCCTACTCTGAAATTGCGAACGTCTGCAGAGAGATCGCAACCAGAAAAAGCTAGCCTGCAAAGCTGTTGCTCAGCCTCATCTGCCCATGGCACTGCTCACACAGAGGCACAGAGACTGGGGCTGCTTGCTTGTCTTGCAACCTCAAACTTCAAACATAACTTTGGGGGTCCGTGCAGGGGGCCTCCGGCAGCCCTGCTCTGAAAATGCGAACGTCTGCAGATAGCTCGCGGGCAGAAAGAGCTAGCCTGGAAAGCTGTTGCTCAGCCTCATCTGCCCATGGCACGGTTCGCACAGAGGCACAGAGACTGGGGCTGCTTGCTTTTTTTGCCACCTCAAACTTCAAACGTATCTTTGGAAGTCCGTGCCGGGCCCCGCCGGTAGCCCTGCTCCGAATATGCGAATGTCTGCAGATAGCTCGCAGGCAGAAAGAGCTAGCCTGGAAAGCTGTTGCTCAGCCTCATCTGCTCATGGCACTTCTCACACAGAGGCACAGAGACTGGGGCTGCTTTCTTGTCTTGCAACCTCAAACTTCAAAAGTAAACTTGAGGCTCCGTGCAGAAGGCCTTAGCCAGCCCTTCTCGAAAATGCGAACGTCTGCAGATAGCTCGCAGGCAGAAAGAGCTATCCTGGAAAGCTGTTGCTCAGCCTCATCTGCCCATGGCACTGCTCACACAGAGGCACAGAGACTGGGGCTGCTTACTTTTCTTGCCACCTCAAACTTCAAACGTATCTTTGGGGGTCCATGCAGGGGGCCTCCGGCAGCCCTGCTCTGAAAATGCGAACGTCTGCAGATAGCTCGCAGGCAGAAAAAGCTGGCCTGGAAAGCTGTTGCTCAGCCTCATCTGCCCATGGCACTGCTCGCATAGAGGCACAGAGACTGGAGCTGCTTGCTTTTCTTGCAACTCAAACTTCAAACGTATCTTTGGGGGTCCATACAGGGGGCCTCCTTCAGCCCTGCTCTGAAAATGCGAACGTCTGCAGATAGCTCGCAGGCAGAAAGAGCTAGCCTGGAAAGCTGTTGCTCAGCCTCATCTGCCCATGGCACTGCTCGCACAGAGGCACAGAGACTGGGGCTGCTTGCTTGTCTTGCAACCTCAAACTTCAAAAGTAAATTTGAGGCTCCGTGCAGGAGGCCTTATCCAGCCCTTCTCCGAAAATGCGAACGTCTGCAGATAGCTCGCAGACAGAAACAGCTAGCCTGCAAAGCTGTTGCTCAGCCTCATCTGCCCATGGCACTGCTCACACAGAGGCACAGAGACTGGGGCTGCTTGCTTCTCTTGCCACTTCAAACTTCAAACGTGTCTTTGGGGGTCCATGCAGGGGGCCTCCGCAGCCCTGCTCTGAAAATGGAAACGTCTGCAGAGAGCTCGCAGGCAGAAAAAGCTGGCCTGGAAAGCTGTTGCTCAGCCTCATCTGCCCATGGCACTGCTCGCACAGAGGCACAGAGACTGGGGCTGCTTGCTTTTCTTGCCACCTCAAACTTCAGAAGTATCTTAGGTGGTCCGTGAAGGGGGCCTCCGGCAGCCCTACTCTGAAACTGCCAACGTCTGCAGAGAGCTCGCAACCAGAAAGAGGTAGCCTGGAAAGCTGTTGCTCAGCCTCATCTGCCCATGGCACTGCTTGCACAGAGGCACAGAGACTGGGGCTGCTTGCTTGTCTTGCAACCTCAAACTTCAAAAGTAAATTTGAGGCTCCGTGCAGGAGGCATTAGCCAGCCCTTCTCCGAAAATGCGAACGTCTGCAGATAGCTCGCAGCCAGAAACAGCTAGCCTGCAAAGCTGTTGCTCATCCTCATCTGCTCATGGCACTGCTCGCACAGAGGCACAGAGACTGGGGCTGCTTGCTTGTCTTGCACCTCAAACTTCAAACGTGTCTTTGGGGGTCCATGCAGGGGGCCTCCGGCAGCCCTGCTCTCAAAATCCGAACGTCTGCAGATAGCTCGCAGCCAGAAAGAGCTAGCCTGGAAAGCTGTTGCTCAGCCTCATCTGCCCATGGCACTGCTCGCACAGAGGCAGAGAGACTGGGGCTGCTTGCTTGTCTTGCCACCTCAAACTTCAAACATAGCTTTGGGGGTCCGTGCAGGGGGCCTCCGGCAGCCCTCCTCTCAAAATGCGAACGTCTGCACATAGCTCGCAGGCAGAAAGAGCTAGCCTGGAAAGCTGTTGCTCAGCCTCATCTGCCCATGGCACTACTCGCACAGAGGCACAGAGACTGGGGCTGCTTGCTTGTCTTGCAACCTCAAACTTCAAAAGTAAATTTGAGGCTCCGTGCAGGAGGCATTAGCCAGCCCTTCTCCGAAAATGCAAACGTCTGCAGATAGCTCGCAGACAGAAAGAGCTAGCCTGCAAAGCTGTTGCTCATCCTCATCTGCTCATGGCACTGCTCGCACAGAGGCACAGAGACTGGGGCTGCTTGCTTGTCTTGCACCTCAAACTTCAAACGTATCTTTGGGGGTCCATGCAGGGGGCCTCCGGCAGCCCTGCTCTCAAAATGCGAACGTCTGCAGATAGCTCGCAGCCAGAAAGAGCTAGCCTGGAAAGCTGTTGCTCAGCCTCATCTGCCCATGGCACTGCTCGCACAGAGGCAGAGAGACTGGGGCTGCTTGCTTGTCTTGCCACCTCAAACTTCAAAAGTATCTTAGGTGGTCCGTGAAGGGGGCCTCCGGCAGCCCTACTCTGAAATTGCGAACGTCTGCAGAGAGATCGCAACCAGAAAAAGCTAGCCTGCAAAGCTGTTGCTCAGCCTCATCTGCCCATGGCACTGCTCACACAGAGGCACAGAGACTGGGGCTGCTTGCTTGTCTTGCAACCTCAAACTTCAAACATAACTTTGGGGGTCCGTGCAGGGGGCCTCCGGCAGCCCTGCTCTGAAAATGCGAACGTCTGCAGATAGCTCGCGGGCAGAAAGAGCTAGCCTGGAAAGCTGTTGCTCAGCCTCATCTGCCCATGGCACGGTTCGCACAGAGGCACAGAGACTGGGGCTGCTTGCTTTTTTTGCCACCTCAAACTTCAAACGTATCTTTGGAAGTCCGTGCCGGGCCCCGCCGGTAGCCCTGCTCCGAATATGCGAATGTCTGCAGATAGCTCGCAGGCAGAAAGAGCTAGCCTGGAAAGCTGTTGCTCAGCCTCATCTGCTCATGGCACTTCTCACACAGAGGCACAGAGACTGGGGCTGCTTTCTTGTCTTGCAACCTCAAACTTCAAAAGTAAACTTGAGGCTCCGTGCAGAAGGCCTTAGCCAGCCCTTCTCGAAAATGCGAACGTCTGCAGATAGCTCGCAGGCAGAAAGAGCTATCCTGGAAAGCTGTTGCTCAGCCTCATCTGCCCATGGCACTGCTCACACAGAGGCACAGAGACTGGGGCTGCTTACTTTTCTTGCCACCTCAAACTTCAAACGTATCTTTGGGGGTCCATGCAGGGGGCCTCCGGCAGCCCTGCTCTGAAAATGCGAACGTCTGCAGATAGCTCGCAGGCAGAAAAAGCTGGCCTGGAAAGCTGTTGCTCAGCCTCATCTGCCCATGGCACTGCTCGCATAGAGGCACAGAGACTGGAGCTGCTTGCTTTTCTTGCAACTCAAACTTCAAACGTATCTTTGGGGGTCCATACAGGGGGCCTCCTTCAGCCCTGCTCTGAAAATGCGAACGTCTGCAGATAGCTCGCAGGCAGAAAGAGCTAGCCTGCAAAGCTGTTGCTCAGCCTCATCTGCCCATGGCACTGCTCGCATAGAGGCAGAGAGACTGGGGCTGCTTGCTTGTCTTGCCACCTCAAACTTCAAAAGTATCTTAGGTGGTCCGTGAAGGGGGCCTCCGGCAGCCCTACTCTGAAAATGCGAACGTCTGCAGAGAGCTCGCAACCAAAAAAAGCTAGCCTGGAAAGCTGTTGCTCAGCCTCATCTTATCATGGCACTGCTCGCACAGAGGCACAGAGACTGGGGCTGCTTGCTTGTCTTGCCACCTCAAACTTGAAACATAACTTTGGGGGTCCGTGCAGGGGGCCTCCGGCAGCCCTGTTCTGAAAATGCGAACGTCTGCAGATAGCTCGCAGGCAGGAAGAGCTAGCCTGCAAAGCTGTTGCTCAGCCTCATCTGCCCATGGCACTGCTCGCATAGAGGCAGAGAGACTGGGGCTGCTTGCTTGTCTTGCCACCTCAAACTTCAAAAGTATCTTAGGTGGTCCGTGAAGGGGGCCTCCGGCAGCCCTGCTCTGAAAATGCGAACGTCTGCAGATAGCTCGCAGGCAGGAGGAGCTAGCCTTGAAAGCTGTTGCTCAGCCTCATCTGCCCATGGCACTGCTCGCACAGAGGCACAGAGACTGGGGCTGCTTGCTTGTCTTGCCACCTCAAACTTCAAAAGTAAATTTGAGGCTCCGTGCAGAAGGCATTAGCCAGCCCTTCTCCGAAAATGCGAACGTCTGCAGATAGCTCGCAGACAGAAACAGCTAGCCTGCAAAGCTGTTGCTCAGCCTCATCTGCCCATGGCACTGCTCACACAGAGGCACAGAGAGTGGGGCTGCTTGCTTGTCTTGCCACCTCAAACTTCAAAAGCATCTTATGTGGTCCGTGAAGGGCGCCTCCGGCAGCCCTACTCTTAAAATGCGAACGTCTGCAGAGAGCTCACAGCCAGAAAGAGCTAGCCTGGAAAGCTGTTGCTCAGCCTCATCTGCTCATGGCACTTCTCACACAAAGGCACAAAGACTGGGGCTGCTTGCTTGTCTTGCCACCTCAAACTTCAAACGTAGCTTTGGGGGTCCATGCAGGGGGCCTCCGGCAGCCCTGCTCTGAAAATGGAAACGTCTGCAGATAGCTCGCAGGCAGAAAAAGCTGGCCTTTAAAGCTGTTGCTCAGCCTCATCTGCCCATGGCACTGCTCACACAGAGGCAGAGAGACTGGGGCTGCTTGCTTGTCTTGCCACCTCAAACTTCAAACATAGCTTTGGGGGTCCGTGCAGGGGGCCTCCGGCAGCCCTGCTCTGAAAATGCGAACGTCTGCAGAGAGCTCGCAGCCAGAAAGAGCTAGCCTGCAAAGCTGTTGCTCAGCCTCATCTGCCCATGGCACTGCTCGCACAGAGGCACAGAGACTGGGGCTGCTTGCTTGTCTTGCACATCAAACTTCAAACATATCTTTGGGGGTCCATGCAGGGGGCCTCCGGCAGCCCTGCTCTGAAAATGCGAAGGTCTGCAGATAGCTCGCAGCCAGAAAGAGCTAGCCTGGAAAGCTGTTGCTCAGCCTCATCTGCCCATGGCACTGCTCGCACAGAGGCAGAGAGACTGGGGCTGCTTGCTTGTCTTGCCACCTCAAACTTCAAAAGTATCTTAGGTGGTCCGTGAAGGGGGCCTCCGGCAGCCCTACTCTGAAATTGCGAACGTCTGCAGAGAGCTCGCAACCAGAAAAAGCTAGCCTGGAAAGCTGTTGCTCAGCCTCATCTGCCCATGGCACTGCTCACACAGAGGCACAGAGACTGGGGCTGCTTGCTTGTCTTGCAACCTCAAACATCAAACATAACTTTGGGGGTCCGTGCAGGGGGCCTCCGGCAGCCCTGCTCTAAAAAATGCGAACGTCTGCAGATAGCTCGCAGGCAGAAAGAGCTAGCCTGGAAAGCTGTTGCTCAGCCTCATCTGCCCATGGCACTGCTCGCACAGAGGCACAGAGACTGGGGCTGCTTGCTTGTCTTGCAACCTCAAACTTCAAAAGTAAATTTGAGGCTCCGTGCAGGAGGCCTTATCCAGCCCTTCTCCGAAAATGCGAACGTCTGCAGATAGCTCGCAGACAGAAACAGCTAGCCTGCAAAGCTGTTGCTCAGCCTCATCTGCCCATGGCACTGCTCACACAGAGGCACAGAGACTGGGGCTGCTTGCTTCTCTTGCCACTTCAAACTTCAAACGTGGCTTTGGGGGTCCATGCAGGGGGCCTCCGGCAGCCCTGCTCTGAAAATGGAAACGTCTGCAGATAGCTCGCAGGCAGAAAAATCTGGCCTGGAAAGCTGTTGCTCAGCCTCATCTGCCCATGGCACTGCTCGCACAGAGGCACAGAGACTGGGGCTGCTTGCTTTTCTTGCCACCTCAAACTTCAGAAGTATCTTAGGTCGTCCGTGAAGGGGGCCTCCGGCAGCCCTACTCTGAAACTGCCAACGTCTGCAGAGAGCTCGCAACCAGAAAGAGCTAGCCTGGAAAGCTGTTGCTCAGCCTCATCTGCCCATGGCACTGCTTGCACAGAGGCACAGAGACTGGGGCTGCTTGCTTGTCTTGCAACCTCAAACTTCAAAAGTAAATTTGAGGCTCCGTGCAGGAGGCATTAGCCAGCCCTTCTCCGAAAATGCGAACGTCTGCAGATAGCTCGCAGCCAGAAACAGCTAGCCTGCAAAGCTGTTGCTCATCCTCATCTGCTCATGGCACTGCTCGCACAGAGGCACAGAGACTGGGGCTGCTTGCTTGTCTTGCACCTCAAACCTCAAACGTGTCTTTGGGGGTCCATGCAGGGGGCCTCCGGCAGCCCTGCTCTCAAAATCCGAACGTCTGCAGATAGCTCGCAGCCAGAAAGAGCTAGCCTGGAAAGCTGTTGCTCAGCCTCATCTGCCCATGGCACTGCTCGCACAGAGGCAGAGAGACTGGGGCTGCTTGCTTGTCTTGCCACCTCAAACTTCAAACATAGCTTTGGGGGTCCGTGCAGGGGGCCTCCGGCAGCCCTGCTCTGAAAATGCGAACGTCTGCAGATAGCTCGCAGGCAGAAAGAGCTAGCCTGGAAAGCTGTTGCTCAGCCTCATCTGCCCATGGCACTACTCGCACAGAGGCACAGAGACTGGGGCTGCTTGCTTGTCTTGCAACCTCAAACTTCAAAAGTAAATTTGAGGCTCCGTGCAGGAGGCATTAGCCAGCCCTTCTCCGAAAATGCAAACGTCTGCAGATAGCTCGCAGACAGAAAGAGCTAGCCTGCAAAGCTGTTGCTCATCCTCATCTGCTCATGGCACTGCTCGCACAGAGGCACAGAGACTGGGGCTGCTTGCTTGTCTTGCACCTCAAACTTCAAAAGTATCTTTGGGGGTCCATGCAGGGGGCCTCCGGCAGCCCTGCTCTCAAAATCCGAACGTCTGCAGATAGCTCGCAGCCAGAAAGAGCTAGCCTGGAAAGCTGTTGCTCAGCCTCATCTGCCCATGGCACTGCTCGCACAGAGGCAGAGAGACTGGGGCTGCTTGCTTGTCTTGCCACCTCAAACTTCAAAAGTATCTTAGGTGGTCCGTGCAGGGGGCCTCCGGCAGCCCTGCTCTGAAAATGCGAACGTCTGCAGATAGCTCGCGGGCAGAAAGAGCTAGCCTGGAAAGCTGTTGCTCAGCCTCATCTGCCCATGGCACGGTTCGCACAGAGGCACAGAGACTGGGGCTGCTTGCTTTTTTTGCCACCTCAAACTTCAAACGTATCTTTGGAAGTCCGTGCCGGGCCCCGCCGGTAGCCCTGCTCCGAATATGCGAATGTCTGCAGATAGCTCGCAGGCAGAAAGAGCTAGCCTGGAAAGCTGTTGCTCAGCCTCATCTGCTCATGGCACTTCTCACACAGAGGCACAGAGACTGGGGCTGCTTTCTTGTCTTGCAACCTCAAACTTCAAAAGTAAACTTGAGGCTCCGTGCAGAAGGCCTTAGCCAGCCCTTCTCGAAAATGCGAACGTCTGCAGATAGCTCGCAGGCAGAAAGAGCTATCCTGGAAAGCTGTTGCTCAGCCTCATCTGCCCATGGCACTGCTCACACAGAGGCACAGAGACTGGGGCTGCTTACTTTTCTTGCCACCTCAAACTTCAAACGTATCTTTGGGGGTCCATGCAGGGGGCCTCCGGCAGCCCTGCTCTGAAAATGCGAACGTCTGCAGATAGCTCGCAGGCAGAAAAAGCTGGCCTGGAAAGCTGTTGCTCAGCCTCATCTGCCCATGGCACTGCTCGCATAGAGGCACAGAGACTGGAGCTGCTTGCTTTTCTTGCAACTCAAACTTCAAACGTATCTTTGGGGGTCCATACAGGGGGCCTCCTTCAGCCCTGCTCTGAAAATGCGAACGTCTGCAGATAGCTCGCAGGCAGAAAGAGCTAGCCTGCAAAGCTGTTGCTCAGCCTCATCTGCCCATGGCACTGCTCGCATAGAGGCAGAGAGACTGGGGCTGCTTGCTTGTCTTGCCACCTCAAACTTCAAAAGTATCTTAGGTGGTCCGTGAAGGGGGCCTCCGGCAGCCCTACTCTGAAAATGCGAACGTCTGCAGAGAGCTCGCAACCAAAAAAAGCTAGCCTGGAAAGCTGTTGCTCAGCCTCATCTTATCATGGCACTGCTCGCACAGAGGCACAGAGACTGGGGCTGCTTGCTTGTCTTGCCACCTCAAACTTGAAACATAACTTTGGGGGTCCGTGCAGGGGGCCTCCGGCAGCCCTGCTCTGAAAATGCGAAGGTCTGCAGATAGCTCGCAGCCAGAAAGAGCTAGCCTGGAAAGCTGTTGCTCAGCCTCATCTGCCCATGGCACTGCTCGCACAGAGGCAGAGAGACTGGGGCTGCTTGCTTGTCTTGCCACCTCAAACTTCAAAAGTATCTTAGGTGGTCCATGCAGGGGGCCTCCGGCAGCCCTACTCTGAAATTGCGAACGTCTGCAGAGAGCTCGCAACCAGAAAAAGCTAGCCTGGAAAGCTGTTGCTCAGCCTCATCTGCCCATGGCACTGCTCACACAGAGGCACAGAGACTGGGGCTGCTTGCTTGTCTTGCAACCTCAAACTTCAAACATAACTTTGGGGGTCCGTGCAGGGGGCCTCCGGCAGCCCTGCTCTAAAAAATGCGAACGTCTGCAGATAGCTCGCAGGCAGAAAGAGCTAGCCTGGAAAGCTGTTGCTCAGCCTCATCTGCCCATGGCACTGCTCGCACAGAGGCACAGAGACTGGGGCTGCTTGCTTGTCTTGCACCTCAAACTTCAAACGTGTCTTTGGGGGTCCATGCAGGGGGCCTCCGGCAGCCCTGCTCTCAAATTCGAAGGTCTGCAGATAACTTGCAGGGAGAAAGAGCTAGCCTGGAAAGCTGTTGCTCAGCCTCATCTGCCCATGGCACTGCTCGCACAGAGGCAGAGAGACTGGGGCTGCTTGCTTGTCTTGCCACCTCAAACTTCAAAAGTATCTTAGGTGGTCCGTGAAGGGGGCCTCCGGCAGCCCTAGTCTGAAATTGCGAACGTCTGCAGAGAGATCGCAACCAGAAAAAGCTAGCCTGCAAAGCTGTTGCTCAGCCTCATCTGCCCATGGCACTGCTCACACAGAGGCACAGAGACTGGGGCTGCTTGCTTGTCTTGCAACCTCAAACTTCAAAAGTATCTTGGGTGATCCTTGAAGGGGGCCTCCGGCAGCCCTGCTCTGAAAATGCGAACGTCTGCAGAGAGCTCGCAACCAGAAAGAGCTAGCCTGGAAAGCTGTTGCTCAGCCTCATCTGCTCATGGCACTGCTCGCACAGAGGCACAGAGACTGGGGCTGCTTGCTTGTCTTGCAACCTCTAACTTTAAACGTAGCTTAGGTGGTCCGTGCATTTGGTCCTCCGGCAGCCCTGCTCCCAAAATGCGAACGTCTGGAGATAGCTCGCAGGCAGGAAGAGCTAGCCTGGAAAGCTGTTGCTCAGCCACATCTGCTCATGACACTGCTCGCACAGAGGCACAGAGACTGGAGCTGCTTGCTTGTCTTGCCACCTCAAACTTCAAAAGTAAATTTGAGGCTCCGTGCAGGAGGCATTAGCCAGCCCTTCTCCGAAAATGCGAACGTCTGCAGATAGCTCGCAGACACAAACAGCTAGCCTGGAAAGCTGTTGCTCAGCCTCATCTGCCCATGGCACTGCTCACACAGAGGCACAGAGACTGGGGCTGCTTGCTTGTCTTGCCACCTCAAACTTCAAAAGTATCTTAGGTGGTCCGTGAAGGGGGCCTCCGGCAGCCCTACTCTGAAAATGCGAACGTCTGCAGAGAGCTCGCAACCAAAAAAAGCTAGCCTGCAAAGCTGTTGCTCAGCCTCATCTTATCATGGCACTGCTCGCACAGAGGCACAGAGACTGGGGCTGCTTGCTTGTCTTGCCACCTCAAACTTCAAAAGTAAATTTGAGGCTCCGTGCAGAAGGCATTAGCCAGCCCTTCTCCGAAAATGCGAACGTCTGCAGATAGCTCGCAGACAGAAACAGCTAGCCTGCAAAGCTGTTGCTCAGCCTCATCTGCCCATGGCACTTCTCACACAAAGGCACAAAGACTGGGGCTGCTTGCTTGTCTTGCCACCTCAAACTTCAAACGTAGCTTTGGGGGTCCATGCAGGGGGCCTCCGGCAGCCCTGCTCTGAAAATGGAAACGTCTGCAGATAGCTCGCAGGCAGAAAAAGCTGGCCTTTAAAGCTGTTGCTCAGCCTCATCTGCCCATGGCACTGCTCACACAGAGGCAGAGAGACTGGGGCTGCTTGCTTGTCTTGCCACCTCAAACTTCAAACATAGCTTTGGGGGTCCGTGCAGGGGGCCTCCGGCAGCCCTGCTCTGAAAATGCGAACGTCTGCAGAGAGCTCGCAGCCAGAAAGAGCTAGCCTGCAAAGCTGTTGCTCAGCCTCATCTGCCCATGGCACTGCTCGCACAGAGGCACAGAGACTGGGGCTGCTTGCTTGTCTTGCACATCAAACTTCAAACATATCTTTGGGGGTCCATGCAGGGGGCCTCCGGCAGCCCTGCTCTGAAAATGCGAAGGTCTGCAGATAGCTCGCAGCCAGAAAGAGCTAGCCTGGAAAGCTGTTGCTCAGCCTCATCTGCCCATGGCACTGCTCGCACAGAGGCAGAGAGACTGGGGCTGCTTGCTTGTCTTGCCACCTCAAACTTCAAAAGTATCTTAGGTGGTCCATGCAGGGGGCCTCCGGCAGCCCTACTCTGAAATTGCGAACGTCTGCAGAGAGCTCGCAACCAGAAAAATCTAGCCTGGAAAGCTGTTGCTCAGCCTCATCTGCCCATGGCACTGCTCACACAGAGGCACAGAGACTGGGGCTGCTTGCTTGTCTTGCAACCTCAAACTTCAAACATAACTTTGGGGGTCCGTGCAGGGGGCCTCCGGCAGCCCTGCTCTAAAAAATGCGAACGTCTGCAGATAGCTCGCAGGCAGAAAGAGCTAGCCTGGAAAGCTGTTGCTCAGCCTCATCTGCCCATGGCACTGCTCGCACAGAGGCACAGAGACTGGGGCTGCTTGCTTGTCTTGCACCTCAAACTTCAAACGTGTCTTTGGGGGTCCATGCAGGGGGCCTCCGGCAGCCCTGCTCTCAAATTCGAACGTCTGCAGATAGCTCGCAGCCGGAAAGAGCTAGCCTGGAAAGCTGTTGCTCAGCCTCATCTGCCCATGGCACTGCTCGCACAGAGGCAGAGAGACTGGGGCTGCTTGCTTGTCTTGCCACCTCAAACTTCAAAAGTATCTTAGGTGGTCCATGCAGGGGGCCTCCGGCAGCCCTGCTCTGAAAATGCAAACGTCTGCAGATAGCTCGCAGGCAGAAAAAGCTGGCCTGGAAAGCTGTTGCTCAGCCTCATCTGCCCATGGCACTGCTCGCACAGAGGCAGAGAGACTGGGGCTGCTTGCTTGTCTTGCCACCTCAAACTTCAAAAGTATCTTAGGTGGTCCATGCAGGGGGCCTCCGGCAGCCCTACTCTGAAATTGCGAACGTCTGCAGAGAGATCGCAACCAGAAAAAGCTAGCCTGCAAAGCTGTTGCTCAGCCTCATCTGCCCATGGCACTGCTCACACAGAGGCACAGAGACTGGGGCTGCTTACTTTTCTTGCCACCTCAAACTTCAAACGTATCTTTGGGGGTCCATGCAGGGGGCCTCCGGCAGCCCTGCTCTGAAAATGCAAACGTCTGCAGATAGCTCGCAGGCAGAAAAAGCTGGCCTGGAAAGCTGTTGCTCAGCCTCATCTGCCCATGGCACTGCTCGCACAGAGGCACAGAGACTGGGGCTGCTTGCTTGTCTTGCAACCTCAAACTTCAAAAGTATCTTGGGTGATCCTTGAAGGGGGCCTCCGGCAGCCCTGCTCTGAAAATGCGAACGTCTGCAGAGAGCTCGCAACCAGAAAGAGCTAGCCTGGAAAGCTGTTGCTCAGCCTCATCTGCTCATGGCACTGCTCGCACAGAGGCACAGAGACTGGGGCTGCTTGCTTGTCTTGCAACCTCTAACTTTAAACGTAGCTTAGGTGGTCCGTGCATTTGGTCCTCCGGCATCCCTGCTCCCAAAATGCGAACGTCTGGAGATAGCTCGCAGGCAGGAAGAGCTAGCCTGGAAAGCTGTTGCTCAGCCACATCTGCTCATGACACTGCTCGCACAGAGGCACAGAGACTGGAGCTGCTTGCTTGTCTTGCCACCTCAAACTTCAAAAGTAAATTTCAGGCTCCGTGCAGGAGGCATTAGCCAGCCCTTCTCCGAAAATGCGAACGTCTGCAGATAGCTCGCAGACACAAACAGCTAGCCTGGAAAGCTGTTGCTCAGCCTCATCTGCCCATGGCACTGCTCACACAGAGGCACAGAGACTGGGGCTGCTTGCTTTTCTTGTCACCTCAAACTTCAAACGTATCTTTGGGGGTCCATGCAGGGGGCCTCCGGCAGCCCTGCTCTCAAAATGCGAACGTCTGCAGATAGCTCGCAGGCAGAAAAAGCTGGCCTGGAAAGCTGTTGCTCAGCCTCATCTGCCCATGGCACTGCTCGCACAGAGGCACAGAGACTGGGGCTACTTGCTTTTCTTCCCACCTCAAACTTCAAAAGCATCTTAGGTGGTCCATGAAGGGGGCCTCCGGCAGCCCTACTCTTAAAATGCGAACGTCTGCAGAGAGCTCGCAGCCAGAAAGAGCTAGCCTGGAAAGCTGTTGCTCAGCCTCATCTGCTCATGGCACTTCTCACACAAAGGCACAAAGACTGGGGCTGCTTGCTTGTCTTGCCACCTCAAACTGCAAACATAACTTTGGGGGTCCGTGCAGGGGGCCTCCGGCAGCCCTGTTCTGAAAATGCGAACGTCTGCAGAGAGCTCGCAACCAGAAAGAGCTAGCCTGGAAAGCTGTTGCTCAGCCTCATCTGCTCATGGCACTGCTCGCACAGAGGCACAGAGACTGGGGCTGCTTGCTTTTCTTGCACCTCAAACTTCAAACGTATCTTTGGGGGTCCGTGAAGGGGGCCTCCGGCAGCCCTACTCTCAAAATGCGAACGTCTGCAGATAGCTCGCAGGCAGAAAGAGCTAGCCTGGAAAGCTGTTGCTCAGCCTCATCTGCCCATGGCACTGCTCGCACAGAGGCAGAGAGACTGGGGCTGCTTGCTTGTCTTGCCCCCTCAAACTTCAAAAGTATCTTAGGTGGTCCGTGAAGGGGGCCTCCGGCAGCCCTACTCTGAAATTGCGAACATCTGCAGAGAACTCGCAATCAGAAAAAGCTAGCCTGCAAAGCTGTTGCTCAGCCTCATCTGCCCATGGCACTGCTCACACAGAGGCACAGAGACTGGGGCTGCTTGCTTGTCTTGCCACCTCAAACTTCAAACATAGCTTTGGGGGTCCGTGCAGGGGGCCTCCGGCAGCCCTGCTCTGAAAATGCGAACGTCTGCAGATAGCTCGCAGGCAGAAAGAGCTAGCCTGGAAAGCTGTTGCTCAGCCTCATCTGCCCATGGCACTACTCGCACAGAGGCACAGAGACTGGGGCTGCTTGCTTGTCTTGCAACCTCAAACTTCAAAAGTAAATTTGAGGCTCCGTGCAGGAGGCATTAGCCAGCCCTTCTCCGAAAATGCAAACGTCTGCAGATAGCTCGCAGACAGAAAGAGCTAGCCTGCAAAGCTGTTGCTCATCCTCATCTGCTCATGGCACTGCTCGCACAGAGGCACAGAGACTGGGGCTGCTTGCTTGTCTTGCACCTCAAACTTCAAACGTATCTTTGGGGGTCCATGCAGGGGGCCTCCGGCAGCCCTGCTCTCAAAATCCGAACGTCTGCAGATAGCTCGCAGCCAGAAAGAGCTAGCCTGGAAAGCTGTTGCTCAGCCTCATCTGCCCATGGCACTGCTCGCACAGAGGCAGAGAGACTGGGGCTGCTTGCTTGTCTTGCCACCTCAAACTTCAAAAGTATCTTAGGTGGTCCGTGCAGGGGGCCTCCGGCAGCCCTACTCTGAAATTGCGAACGTCTGCAGAGAGATCGCAACCAGAAAAAGCTAGCCTGCAAAGCTGTTGCTCAGCCTCATCTGCCCATGGCACTGCTCACACAGAGGCACAGAGACTGGGGCTGCTTGCTTGTCTTGCAACCTCAAACTTCAAACATAACTTTGGGGGTCCGTGCAGGGGGCCTCCGGCAGCCCTGCTCTGAAAATGCGAACGTCTGCAGATAGCTCGCGGGCAGAAAGAGCTAGCCTGGAAAGCTGTTGCTCAGCCTCATCTGCCCATGGCACGGTTCGCACAGAGGCACAGAGACTGGGGCTGCTTGCTTTTTTTGTCACCTCAAACTTCAAACGTATCTTTGGAAGTCCGTGCCGGGCCCCGCCGGTAGCCCTGCTCCGAATATGCGAATGTCTGCAGATAGCTCGCAGGCAGAAAGAGCTAGCCTGGAAAGCTGTTGCTCAGCCTCATCTGCCCATGGCACTGCTCGCACAGAGGCACAGAGTCTGGGGCTGCTTTCTTGTCTTGCAACCTCAAACTTCAAAAGTAAACTTGAGGCTCCGTGCAGAAGGCCTTAGCCAGCCCTTCTCGAAAATGCGAACGTCTGCAGATAGCTCGCAGGCAGAAAGAGCTATCCTGGAAAGCTGTTGCTCAGCCTCATCTGCCCATGGCACTGCTCACACAGAGGCACAGAGACTGGGGCTGCTTGCTTTTCTTGCCACCTCAAACTTCAAACTTATCTTTGGGGGTCCATGCAGGGGGCCTCCGGCAGCCCTGCTCTGAAAATGCGAACGTCTGCAGATAGCTCGCAGGCAGAAAAAGCTAGCCTGGAAAGCTGTTGCTCAGCCTCATCTGCCCATGGCACTGCTCGCATAGAGGCACAGAGACTGGAGCTGCTTGCTTTTCTTGCAACTCAAACTTCAAACGTATCTTTGGGGGTCCATGTAGGGGGCCTCCTTCAGCCCTGCTCTGAAAATGCGAACGTCTGCAGATAGCTCGCAGCCAGAAAGAGCTAGCCTGCAAAGCTGTTGCTCAGCCTCATCTGCCCATGGCACTGCTCGCATAGAGGCAGAGAGACTGGGGCTGCTTGCTTGTCTTGCCACCTCAAACTTCAAAAGTATCTTAGGTGGTCCGTGAAGGGGGCCTCCGGCAGCCCTACTCTGAAAATGCGAACGTCTGCAGAGAGCTCGCAACCAAAAAAAGCTAGCCTGGAAAGCTGTTGCTCAGCCTCATCTTATCATGGCACTGCTCGCACAGAGGCACAGAGACTGGGGCTGCTTGCTTGTCTTGCCACCTCAAACTTCAAACATAACTTTGGGGGTCTGTGCAGGGGGCCTCCGGCAGCCCTGTTCTGAAAATGCGAACGTCTGCAGATAGCTCGCAGGCAGGAAGAGCTAGCCTGCAAAGCTGTTGCTCAGCCTCATCTGCCCATGGCACTGCTCGCATAGAGGGAGAGAGACTGGGGCTGCTTGCTTGTCTTGCCACCTCAAACTTCAAAAGTATCTTAGGTGGTCCGTGCAGGGGGCCTCCGGCAGCCCTGCTCTGAAAATGCGAACGTCTGCAGATAGCTCGCAGGCAGGAGGAGCTAGCCTGGAAAGCTGTTGCTCAGCCTCATCTGCCCATGGCACTGCTCGCACAGAGGCACAGAGACTGGGGCTGCTTGCTTGTCTTGCCACCTCAAACTTCAAAAGTAAATTTGAGGCTCCGTGCAGAAGGCATTAGCCAGCCCTTCTCCGAAAATGCGAACGTCTGCAGATAGCTCGCAGACAGAAACAGCTAGCCTGCAAAGCTGTTGCTCAGCCTCATCTGCCCATGGCACTGCTCACACAGAGGCACAGAGAGTGGGGCTGCTTGCTTGTCTTGCCACCTCAAACTTCAAAAGCATCTTATGTGGTCCGTGAAGGGCGCCTCCGGCAGCCCTACTCTTAAAATGCGAACGTCTGCAGAGAGCTCACAGCCAGAAAGAGCTAGCCTGGAAAGCTGTTGCTCAGCCTCATCTGCTCATGGCACTTCTCACACAAAGGCACAAAGACTGGGGCTGCTTGCTTGTCTTGCCACCTCAAACTTCAAACGTAGCTTTGGGGGTCCATGCAGGGGGCCTCCGGCAACCCTGCTCTGAAAATGGAAACGTCTGCAGATAGCTCGCAGGCAGAAAAAGCTGGCCTGGAAAGCTGTTGCTCAGCCTCATCTGCCCATGGCACTGCTCACACAGAGGCACAGAGACTGGGGCTGCTTGCTTGTCTTGCCACCTCAAACTTCAAAAGTATCTTAGGTGGTCCGTGAAGGGGGCCTCCGGCAGCCCTACTCTGAAATTGCGAACATCTGCAGAGAACTCGCAATCAGAAAAAGCTAGCCTGCAAAGCTGTTGCTCAGCCTCATCTGCCCATGGCACTGCTCACACAGAGGCACAGAGACTGGGGCTGCTTGCTTGTCTTGCCACCTCAAACTTCAAACATAGCTTTGGGGGTCCGTGCAGGGGGCCTCCGGCAGCCCTGCTCTGAAAATGCGAACGTCTGCAGATAGCTCGCAGGCAGAAAGAGCTAGCCTGGAAAGCTGTTGCTCAGCCTCATCTGCCCATGGCACTACTCGCACAGAGGCACAGAGACTGGGGCTGCTTGCTTGTCTTGCAACCTCAAACTTCAAAAGTAAATTTGAGGCTCCGTGCAGGAGGCATTAGCCAGCCCTTCTCCGAAAATGCAAACGTCTGCAGATAGCTCGCAGACAGAAAGAGCTAGCCTGCAAAGCTGTTGCTCATCCTCATCTGCTCATGGCACTGCTCGCACAGAGGCACAGAGACTGGGGCTGCTTGCTTGTCTTGCACCTCAAACTTCAAACGTATCTTTGGGGGTCCATGCAGGGGGCCTCCGGCAGCCCTGCTCTCAAAATCCGAACGTCTGCAGATAGCTCGCAGCCAGAAAGAGCTAGCCTGGAAAGCTGTTGCTCAGCCTCATCTGCCCATGGCACTGCTCGCACAGAGGCAGAGAGACTGGGGCTGCTTGCTTGTCTTGCAAACTCAAACTTCAAAAGTATCTTAGGTGGTCCGTGAAGGGGGCCTCCGGCAGCCCTACTCTGAAATTGCGAACGTCTGCAGAGAGATCGCAACCAGAAAAAGCTAGCCTGCAAAGCTGTTGCTCAGCCTCATCTGCCCATGGCACTGCTCACACAGAGGCACAGAGACTGGGGCTGCTTGCTTGTCTTGCAACCTCAAACTTCAAACATAACTTTGGGGGTCCGTGCAGGGGGCCTCCGGCAGCCCTGCTCTGAAAATGCGAACGTCTGCAGATAGCTCGCGGGCAGAAAGAGCTAGCCTGGAAAGCTGTTGCTCAGCCTCATCTGCCCATGGCACGGTTCGCACAGAGGCACAGAGACTGGGGCTGCTTGCTTTTTTTGTCACCTCAAACTTCAAACGTATCTTTGGAAGTCCGTGCCGGGCCCCGCCGGTAGCCCTGCTCCGAATATGCGAATGTCTGCAGATAGCTCGCAGGCAGAAAGAGCTAGCCTGGAAAGCTGTTGCTCAGCCTCATCTGCCCATGGCACTGCTCGCACAGAGGCACAGAGACTGGGGCTGCTTTCTTGTCTTGCAACCTCAAACTTCAAAAGTAAACTTGAGGCTCCGTGCAGAAGGCCTTAGCCAGCCCTTCTCGAAAATGCGAACGTCTGCAGATAGCTCGCAGGCAGAAAGAGCTATCCTGGAAAGCTGTTGCTCAGCCTCATCTGCCCATGGCACTGCTCACACAGAGGCACAGAGACTGGGGCTGCTTGCTTTTCTTGCCACCTCAAACTTCAAACTTATCTTTGGGGGTCCATGCAGGGGGCCTCCGGCAGCCCTGCTCTGAAAATGCGAACGTCTGCAGATAGCTCGCAGGCAGAAAAAGCTAGCCTGGAAAGCTGTTGCTCAGCCTCATCTGCCCATGGCACTGCTCGCATAGAGGCACAGAGACTGGAGCTGCTTGCTTTTCTTGCAACTCAAACTTCAAACGTATCTTTGGGGGTCCATGTAGGGGGCCTCCTTCAGCCCTGCTCTGAAAATGCGAACGTCTGCAGATAGCTCGCAGCCAGAAAGAGCTAGCCTGCAAAGCTGTTGCTCAGCCTCATCTGCCCATGGCACTGCTCACATAGAGGCAGAGAGACTGGGGCTGCTTGCTTGTCTTGCCACCTCAAACTTCAAAAGTATCTTAGGTGGTCCGTGAAGGGGGCCTCCGGCAGCCCTACTCTGAAAATGCGAACGTCTGCAGAGAGCTCGCAACCAAAAAAAGCTAGCCTGGAAAGCTGTTGCTCAGCCTCATCTTATCATGGCACTGCTCGCACAGAGGCACAGAGACTGGGGCTGCTTGCTTGTCTTGCCACCTCAAACTTCAAACATAACTTTGGGGGTCTGTGCAGGGGGCCTCCGGCAGCCCTGTTCTGAAAATGCGAACGTCTGCAGATAGCTCGCAGGCAGGAAGAGCTAGCCTGCAAAGCTGTTGCTCAGCCTCATCTGCCCATAGCACTGCTCGCATAGAGGGAGAGAGACTGGGGCTGCTTGCTTGTCTTGCCACCTCAAACTTCAAAAGTATCTTAGGTGGTCCGTGAAGGGGGCCTCCGGCAGCCCTACTCTGAAAATGCGAACGTTTGCAGAGAGCTCGCAACCAAAAAAAGCTAGCCTGGAAAGATGTTGCTCAGCCTCATCTGATCATGGCACTGCTCGCACAGAGGCACAGAGACTGGGGCTGCTTGCTTGTCTTGCCACCTCAAACTTCAAAAGTATCTTAGGTGGTCCGTGCAGGGGGCCTCCGGCAGCCCTGCTCTGAAAATGCGAACGTCTGCAGATAGCTCGCAGGCAGGAGGAGCTAGCCTGGAAAGCTGTTGCTCAGCCTCATCTGCCCATGGCACTGCTCGCACAGAGGCACAGAGACTGGGGCTGCTTGCTTGTCTTGCCACCTCAAACTTCAAAAGTAAATTTGAGGCTCCGTGCAGAAGGCATTAGCCAGCCCTTCTCCGAAAATGCGAACGTCTGCAGATAGCTCGCAGACAGAAACAGCTAGCCTGCAAAGCTGTTGCTCAGCCTCATCTGCCCATGGCACTGCTCACACAGAGGCACAGAGAGTGGGGCTGCTTGCTTGTCTTGCCACCTCAAACTTCAAAAGCATCTTATGTGGTCCGTGAAGGGCGCCTCCGGCAGCCCTACTCTTAAAATGCGAACGTCTGCAGAGAGCTCACAGCCAGAAAGAGCTAGCCTGGAAAGCTGTTGCTCAGCCTCATCTGCTCATGGCACTTCTCACACAAAGGCACAAAGACTGGGGCTGCTTGCTTGTCTTGCCACCTCAAACTTCAAACGTAGCTTTGGGGGTCCATGCAGGGGGCCTCCGGCAGCCCTGCTCTGAAAATGGAAACGTCTGCAGATAGCTCGCAGGCAGAAAAAGCTGGCCTGGAAAGCTGTTGCTCAGCCTCATCTGCCCATGGCACTGCTCACACAGAGGCACAGAGACTGGGGCTGCTTGCTTGTCTTGCCACCTCAAACTTCAAACATAGCTTTGGGGGTCCGTGCAGGGGGCCTCCGGCAGCCCTGCTCTGAAAATGCGAACGTCTGCAGAGAGCTCGCAGCCAGAAAGAGCTAGCCTGCAAAGCTGTTGCTCAGCCTCATCTGCCCATGGCACTGCTCGCACAGAGGCACAGAGACTGGGGCTGCTTGCTTGTCTTGCACATCAAACTTCAAACATATCTTTGGGGGTCCATGCAGGGGGCCTCCGGCAGCCCTGCTCTGAAAATGCGAAGGTCTGCAGATAGCTCGCAGCCAGAAAGAGCTAGCCTGGAAAGCTGTTGCTCAGCCTCATCTGCCCATGGCACTGCTCGCACAGAGGCAGAGAGACTGGGGCTGCTTGCTTGTCTTGCCACCTCAAACTTCAAAAGTATCTTAGGTGGTCCGTGAAGGGGGCCTCCGGCAGCCCTACTCTGAAATTGCGAACGTCTGCAGAGAGCTCGCAACCAGAAAAAGCTAGCCTGGAAAGCTGTTGCTCAGCCTCATCTGCCCATGGCACTGCTCACACAGAGGCACAGAGACTGGGGCTGCTTGCTTGTCTTGCAACCTCAAACTTCAAACATAACTTTGGGGGTCCGTGCAGGGGGCCTCCGGCAGCCCTGCTCTAAAAAATGCGAACGTCTGCAGATAGCTCGCAGACAGAAACAGCTAGCCTGGAAAGCTGTTGCTCAGCCTCATCTGCCCATGGCACTGCTCGCACAGAGGCACAGAGACTGGGGCTGCTTGCTTGTCTTGCAACCTCAAACTTCAAAAGTAAATTTGAGGCTCCGCGCAGGAGGCCTTATCCAGCCCTTCTCCGAAAATGCGAACGTCTGCAGATAGCTCGCAGACAGAAACAGCTAGCCTGCAAAGCTGTTGCTCAGCCTCATCTGCCCATGGCACTGCTCACACAGAGGCACAGAGAGTGGGGCTGCTTGCTTGTCTTGCCACCTCAAACTTCAAAAGCATCTTATGTGGTCCGTGAAGGGCGCCTCCGGCAGCCCTACTCTTAAAATGCGAACGTCTGCAGAGAGCTCACAGCCAGAAAGAGCTAGCCTGGAAAGCTGTTGCTCAGCCTCATCTGCTCATGGCACTTCTCACACAAAGGCACAAAGACTGGGGCTGCTTGCTTGTCTTGCCACCTCAAACTTCAAACGTAGCTTTGGGGGTCCATGCAGGGGGCCTCCGGCAGCCCTGCTCTGAAAATGGAAACGTCTGCAGATAGCTCGCAGGCAGAAAAAGCTGGCCTGGAAAGCTGTTGCTCAGCCTCATCTGCCCATGGCACTGCTCACACAGAGGCACAGAGACTGGGGCTGCTTGCTTGTCTTGCCACCTCAAACTTCAAACATAGCTTTGGGGGTCCGTGCAGGGGGCCTCCGGCAGCCCTGCTCTGAAAATGCGAACGTCTGCAGAGAGCTCGCAGCCAGAAAGAGCTAGCCTGCAAAGCTGTTGCTCAGCCTCATCTGCCCATGGCACTGCTCGCACAGAGGCACAGAGACTGGGGCTGCTTGCTTGTCTTGCACATCAAACTTCAAACATATCTTTGGGGGTCCATGCAGGGGGCCTCCGGCAGCCCTGCTCTGAAAATGCGAAGGTCTGCAGATAGCTCGCAGCCAGAAAGAGCTAGCCTGGAAAGCTGTTGCTCAGCCTCATCTGCCCATGGCACTGCTCGCACAGAGGCAGAGAGACTGGGGCTGCTTGCTTGTCTTGCCACCTCAAACTTCAAAAGTATCTTAGGTGGTCCGTGAAGGGGGCCTCCGGCAGCCCTACTCTGAAATTGCGAACGTCTGCAGAGAGCTCGCAACCAGAAAAAGCTAGCCTGGAAAGCTGTTGCTCAGCCTCATCTGCCCATGGCACTGCTCACACAGAGGCACAAAGACTGGGGCTGCTTGCTTGTCTTGCAACCTCAAACTTCAAACATAACTTTGGGGGTCCGTGCAGGGGGCCTCCGGCAGCCCTGCTCTAAAAAATGCGAACGTCTGCAGATAGCTCGCAGACAGAAACAGCTAGCCTGGAAAGCTGTTGCTCAGCCTCATCTGCCCATGGCACTGCTCGCACAGAGGCACAGAGACTGGGGCTGCTTGCTTGTCTTGCAACCTCAAACTTCAAAAGTAAATTTGAGGCTCCGCGCAGGAGGCCTTATCCAGCCCTTCTCCGAAAATGCGAACGTCTGCAGATAGCTCGCAGCCAGAAACAGCTAGCCTGCAAAGCTGTTGCTCAGCCTCATCTGCCCATGGCACTGCTCACACAGAGGCACAGAGACTGGGGCTGCTTGCTTCTCTTGCCACTTCAAACTTCAAACGTGGCTTTGGGGGTCCATGCAGGGGGCCTCCGGCAGCCCTGCTCTGAAAATGGAAACGTCTGCAGAGAGCTCGCAGGCAGAAAAAGCTGGCCTGGAAAGCTGTTGCTCAGCCTCATCTGCCCATGGCACTGCTCGCACAGAGGCAGAGAGACTGGGGCTGCTTGCTTGTCTTGCCACCTCAAACTTCAGAAGTATCTTAGGTGGTCCGTGAAGGGGGCCTCCGGCAGCCCTACTCTGAAATTGCGAACGTCTGCAGAGAGATCGCAATCAGAAAAAGCTAGCCTGCAAAGCTGTTGCTCAGCCTCATCTGCCCATGGCACTGCTCACACAGAGGCACAGAGACTGGGGCTGCTTGCTTGTCTTGCCACCTCAAACTTCAAAAGTAAATTTGAGGCTCCGTGCAGGAGGCATTAGCCAGCCCTTCTCCGAAAATGCGAACGTCTGCAGATAGCTCGCAGACACAAACAGCTAGCCTGGAAAGCTGTTGCTCAGCCTCATCTGCCCATGGCACTGCTCACACAGAGGCACAGAGACTGGGGCTGCTTGCTTTTCTTGTCACCTCAAACTTCAAACGTATCTTTGGGGGTCCATGCAGGGGGCCTCCGGCAGCCCTGCTCTCAAAATGCGAACGTCTGCAGATAGCTCGCAGGCAGAAAAAGCTGGCCTGGAAAGCTGTTGCTCAGCCTCATCTGCCCATGGCACTGCTCGCACAGAGGCACAGAGACTGGGGCTACTTGCTTTTCTTCCCACCTCAAACTTGAAAAGCATCTTAGGTGGTCCATGAAGGGGGCCTCCGGCAGCCCTACTCTTAAAATGCGAACGTCTGCAGAGAGCTCGCAGCCAGAAAGAGCTAGCCTGGAAAGCTGTTGCTCAGCCTCATCTGCTCATGGCACTTCTCACACAAAGGCACAAAGACTGGGGCTGCTTGCTTGTCTTGCCACCTCAAACTTCAAACATAACTTTGGGGGTCCGTGCAGGGGGCCTCCGGCAGCCCTGTTCTGAAAATGCGAACGTCTGCAGATAGCTCGCAGGCAGAAAGATCTAGCCTGGAAAGCTGTTGCTCAGCCTCATCTGCTCATGGCACTGCTCGCACAGAGGCACAGAGACTGGGGCTGCTTGCTTTTCTTGCACCTCAAACTTCAAACGTATCTTTGGGGGTCCGTGCAGGGGGCCTCCGGCAGCCCTCCTCTCAAAATGCGAACGTCTGCAGATAGCTCGCAGGCAGAAAGAGCTAGCCTGGAAAGCTGTTGCTCAGCCTCATCTGCCCATGGCACTGCTCGCACAGAGGCAGAGAGACTGGGGCTGCTTGCTTGTCTTGCCCCCTCAAACTTCAAAAGTATCTTAGGTGGTCCGTGAAGGGGGCCTCCGGCAGCCCTACTCTGAAATTGCGAACATCTGCAGAGAACTCGCAATCAGAAAAAGCTAGCCTGCAAAGCTGTTGCTCAGCCTCATCTGCCCATGGCACTGCTCACACAGAGGCACAGAGACTGGGGCTGCTTGCTTGTCTTGCCACCTCAAACTTCAAACATAGCTTTGGGGGTCCGTGCAGGGGGCCTCCGGCAGCCCTGCTCTGAAAATGCGAACGTCTGCAGATAGCTCGCAGGCAGAAAGAGCTAGCCTGGAAAGCTGTTGCTCAGCCTCATCTGCCCATGGCACTACTCGCACAGAGGCACAGAGACAGGGGCTGCTTGCTTGTCTTGCAACCTCAAACTTCAAAAGTAAATTTGAGGCTCCGTGCAGGAGGCATTAGCCAGCCCTTCTCCGAAAATGCAAACGTCTGCAGATAGCTCGCAGACAGAAGGAGCTAGCCTGCAAAGCTGTTGCTCAGCCTCATCTGCCCATGGCACTGCTCGCACAGAGGCACAGAGACTGGGGCTGCTTGCTTGTCTTGCACATCAAACTTCAAACATATCTTTGGAGGTCCATGCAGGGGGCCTCCGGCAGCCCTGCTCTGAAAATGCGAAGGTCTGCAGATAGCTCGCAGCCAGAAAGAGCTAGCCTGGAAAGCTGTTGCTCAGCCTCATCTGCCCATGGCACTGCTCGCACAGAGGCAGAGAGACTGGGGCTGCTTGCTTGTCTTGCCACCTCAAACTTCAAAAGTATCTTAGGTGGTCCGTGAAGGGGGCCTCCGGCAGCCCTACTCTGAAATTGCGAACGTCTGCAGAGAGCTCGCAACCAGAAAAAGCTAGCCTGGAAAGATGTTGCTCAGCCTCATCTGCCCATGGCACTGCTCACACAGAGGCACAGAGACTGGGGCTGCTTGCTTGTCTTGCAACCTCAAACTTCAAACATAACTTTGGGGGTCCGTGCAGGGGGCCTCCGGCAGCCCTGCTCTAAAAAATGCGAACGTCTGCAGATAGCTCGCAGACAGAAACAGCTGGCCTGGAAAGCTGTTGCTCAGCCTCATCTGCCCATGGCACTGCTCACACAGAGGCACAGAGACTGGGGCTGCTTGCTTCTCTTGCCACTTCAAACTTCAAACGTGGCTTTGGGGGTCCATGCAGGGGGCCTCCGGCAGCCCTGCTCTGAAAATGGAAACGTCTGCAGAGAGCTCGCAGGCAGAAAAAGCTGGCCTGGAAAGCTGTTGCTCAGCCTCATCTGCCCATGGCACTGCTCGCACAGAGGCAGAGAGACTGGGGCTGCTTGCTTGTCTTGCCACCTCAAACTTCAAAAGTATCTTAGGTGGTCCGTGAAGGGGGCCTCCGGCAGCCCTACTCTGAAATTGCGAACGTCTGCAGAGAGATCGCAACCAGAAAAAGCTAGCCTGCAAAGCTGTTGCTCAGCCTCATCTGCCCATGGCACTGCTCACACAGAGGCACAGAGACTGGGGCTGCTTACTTTTCTTGCCACCTCAAACTTCAAACGTATCTTTGGGGGTCCATGCAGGGGGCCTCCGGCAGCCCTGCTCTGAAAATGCAAATGTCTGCAGATAGCTCGCAGGCAGAAAAAGCTGGCCTGGAAAGCTGTTGCTCAGCCTCATCTGCCCATGGCACTGCTCGCACAGAGGCACAGAGACTGGGGCTGCTTGCTTGCCTTGCAACCTCAAACTTCAAAAGTATCTTGGGTGATCCGTGAAGGGGGCCTCCGGCAGCCCTGCTCTGAAAATGCGAACGTCTGCAGAGAGCTCGCAACCAGAAAGAGCTAGCCTGGAAAGCTGTTGCTCAGCCTCATCTGCTCATGGCACTGCTCGCACAGAGGCACAGAGACTGGGGCTGCTTGCTTGTCTTGCAACCTCTAACTTTAAACGTAGCTTAGGTGGTCCGTGCATTTGGTCCTCCGGCAGCCCTGCTCCCAAAATGCGAACGTCTGGAGATAGCTCGCAGCCAGAAAGATCTAGCCTGGAAAGCTGTTGCTCAGCCTCATCTGCTCATGACACTGCTCGCACAGAGGCACAGAGACTGGAGCTGCTTGCTTTTCTTGCATATCAAACTTCAAACGTATCTTTGGTGGTCCATGCAGGGGGCCTCCTTCAGCCCTGCTCTGAAAATGCGAACGTCTGCAGATAGCTCGCAGGCAGAAAGAGCTAGCCTGCAAAGCTGTTGCTCAGCCTCATCTGCCCATGGCACTGCTCGCATAGAGGCAGAGAGACTGGGGCTGCTTGCTTGTCTTGCCACCTCAAACTTCAAACATAAATTTGGGGGTCCGTGCAAGGGGTCTCCGGCAGCCCTGCTCTGAAAATGTGAACGTCTGCAGATAGCTCGCAGACAGGAAGAGCTAGCCTGGAAAGCTGTTGCTCAGCCTCATCTGCCCATGGCACTGCTCGCACAGAGGCACAGAGACTGGGGCTGCTTGCTTGTCTTGCCACCTCAAACTTCAAAAGTAAATTTGAGGCTCCGTGCAGGAGGCATTAGCCAGCCCTTCTCCGAAAATGCGAACGTCTGCAGATAGCTCGCAGACACAAACAGCTAGCCTGGAAAGCTGTTGCTCAGCCTCATCTGCCCATGGCACTGCTCGCACAGAGGCACAGAGACTGGGGCTACTTGCTTTTCTTCCCACCTCAAACTTGAAAAGCATCTTAGGTGGTCCATGAAGGGGGCCTCCGGCAGCCCTACTCTTAAAATGCGAACGTCTGCAGAGAGCTCGCAGCCAGAAAGAGCTAGCCTGGAAAGCTGTTGCTCAGCCTCATCTGCTCATGGCACTTCTCACACAAAGGCACAAAGACTGGGGCTGCTTGCTTGTCTTGCCACCTCAAACTTCAAACATAACTTTGGGGGTCCGTGCAGGGGGCCTCCGGCAGCCCTGTTCTGAAAATGCGAACGTCTGCAGATAGCTCGCAGGCAGAAAGATCTAGCCTGGAAAGCTGTTGCTCAGCCTCATCTGCTCATGGCACTGCTCGCACAGAGGCACAGAGACTGGGGCTGCTTGCTTTTCTTGCACCTCAAACTTCAAACGTATCTTTGGGGGTCCGTGCAGGGGGCCTCCGGCAGCCCTCCTCTCAAAATGCGAACGTCTGCAGATAGCTCGCAGGCAGAAAGAGCTAGCCTGGAAAGCTGTTGCTCAGCCTCATCTGCCCATGGCACTGCTCGCACAGAGGCAGAGAGACTGGGGCTGCTTGCTTGTCTTGCCCCCTCAAACTTCAAAAGTATCTTAGGTGGTCCGTGAAGGGGGCCTCCGGCAGCCCTACTCTGAAATTGCGAACATCTGCAGAGAACTCGCAATCAGAAAAAGCTAGCCTGCAAAGCTGTTGCTCAGCCTCATCTGCCCATGGCACTGCTCACACAGAGGCACAGAGACTGGGGCTGCTTGCTTGTCTTGCCACCTCAAACTTCAAACATAGCTTTGGGGGTCCGTGCAGGGGGCCTCCGGCAGCCCTGCTCTGAAAATGCGAACGTCTGCAGATAGCTCGCAGGCAGAAAGAGCTAGCCTGGAAAGCTGTTGCTCAGCCTCATCTGCCCATGGCACTACTCGCACAGAGGCACAGAGACAGGGGCTGCTTGCTTGTCTTGCAACCTCAAACTTCAAAAGTAAATTTGAGGCTCCGTGCAGGAGGCATTAGCCAGCCCTTCTCCGAAAATGCAAACGTCTGCAGATAGCTCGCAGACAGAAGGAGCTAGCCTGCAAAGCTGTTGCTCAGCCTCATCTGCCCATGGCACTGCTCGCACAGAGGCACAGAGACTGGGGCTGCTTGCTTGTCTTGCCACCTCAAACTTCAAAAGTATCTTAGGTGGTCCGTGAAGGGGGCCTCCGGCAGCCCTACTCTGAAATTGCGAACGTCTGCAGAGAGCTCGCAACCAGAAAAAGCTAGCCTGGAAAGATGTTGCTCAGCCTCATCTGCCCATGGCACTGCTCACACAGAGGCACAGAGACTGGGGCTGCTTGCTTGTCTTGCAACCTCAAACTTCAAACATAACTTTGGGGGTCCGTGCAGGGGGCCTCCGGCAGCCCTGCTCTAAAAAATGCGAACGTCTGCAGATAGCTCGCAGACAGAAACAGCTGGCCTGGAAAGCTGTTGCTCAGCCTCATCTGCCCATGGCACTGCTCACACAGAGGCACAGAGACTGGGGCTGCTTGCTTCTCTTGCCACTTCAAACTTCAAACGTGGCTTTGGGGGTCCATGCAGGGGGCCTCCGGCAGCCCTGCTCTGAAAATGGAAACGTCTGCAGAGAGCTCGCAGGCAGAAAAAGCTGGCCTGGAAAGCTGTTGCTCAGCCTCATCTGCCCATGGCACTGCTCGCACAGAGGCAGAGAGACTGGGGCTGCTTGCTTGTCTTGCCACCTCAAACTTCAAAAGTATCTTAGGTGGTCCGTGAAGGGGGCCTCCGGCAGCCCTACTCTGAAATTGCGAACGTCTGCAGAGAGATCGCAACCAGAAAAAGCTAGCCTGCAAAGCTGTTGCTCAGCCTCATCTGCCCATGGCACTGCTCACACAGAGGCACAGAGACTGGGGCTGCTTACTTTTCTTGCCACCTCAAACTTCAAACGTATCTTTGGGGGTCCATGCAGGGGGCCTCCGGCAGCCCTGCTCTGAAAATGCAAATGTCTGCAGATAGCTCGCAGGCAGAAAAAGCTGGCCTGGAAAGCTGTTGCTCAGCCTCATCTGCCCATGGCACTGCTCGCACAGAGGCACAGAGACTGGGGCTGCTTGCTTGCCTTGCAACCTCAAACTTCAAAAGTATCTTGGGTGATCCGTGAAGGGGGCCTCCGGCAGCCCTGCTCTGAAAATGCGAACGTCTGCAGAGAGCTCGCAACCAGAAAGAGCTAGCCTGGAAAGCTGTTGCTCAGCCTCATCTGCTCATGGCACTGCTCGCACAGAGGCACAGAGACTGGGGCTGCTTGCTTGTCTTGCAACCTCTAACTTTAAACGTAGCTTAGGTGGTCCGTGCATTTGGTCCTCCGGCAGCCCTGCTCCCAAAATGCGAACGTCTGGAGATAGCTCGCAGCCAGAATGATCTAGCCTGGAAAGCTGTTGCTCAGCCTCATCTGCTCATGACACTGCTCGCACAGAGGCACAGAGACTGGAGCTGCTTGCTTTTCTTGCATATCAAACTTCAAACGTATCTTTGGTGGTCCATGCAGGGGGCCTCCTTCAGCCCTGCTCTGAAAATGCGAACGTCTGCAGATAGCTCGCAGGCAGAAAGAGCTAGCCTGCAAAGCTGTTGCTCAGCCTCATCTGCCCATGGCACTGCTCGCATAGAGGCAGAGAGACTGGGGCTGCTTGCTTGTCTTGCCACCTCAAACTTCAAACATAAATTTGGGGGTCCGTGCAAGGGGTCTCCGGCAGCCCTGCTCTGAAAATGCGAACGTCTGCAGATAGCTCGCAGGCAGAAAGAGCTAGCCTGCAAAGCTGTTGCTCAGCCTCATCTGCCCATGGCACTGCTCGCATAGAGGCAGAGAGACTGGGGCTGCTTGCTTGTCTTGCCACCTCAAACTTCAAACATAAATTTGGGGGTCCGTGCAAGGTGTCTCCGGCAGCCCTGCTCTGAAAATGTGAACGTCTGCAGATAGCTCGCAGACAGGAAGAGCTAGCCTGGAAAGCTGTTGCTCACCCTCATCTGATCATGGCACTGCTCGCACAGAGGCACAGAGACTGGGGCTGCTTGCTTGTCTTGCCACCTCAAACTTCAAAAATAACTTTTGGGGTCCGTGCAGGGGGCCTCCGGCAGCCCTGTTCTGAAAATGCGAACGTCTGCAGATAGCTCGCAGGCAGGAAGAGCTAGCCTGCAAAGCTGTTGCTCAGCCTCATCTGCCCATGGCACTGCTCACACAGAGGCACAGAGACTGGGGCTGCTTGCTTTTCTTGTCACCTCAAACTTCAAAAGCATCTTAGGTGGTCCATGAAGGGGGCCTCCGGCAGCCCTACTCTTAAAATGCGAACGTCTGCAGAGAGCTCGCAGCCAGAAAGAGCTAGCCTGGAAAGCTGTTGCTCAGCCTCATCTGCTCATGGCACTTCTCACACAAAGGCACAAAGACTGGGGCTGCTTGCTTGTCTTGCCACCTCAAACTTCAAACATAACTTTGGGGGTCCGTGCAGGGGGCCTCCGGCAGCCCTGTTCTGAAAATGCGAACGTCTGCAGATAGCTCGCAGGCAGAAAGATCTAGCCTGGAAAGCTGTTGCTCAGCCTCATCTGCTCATGGCACTGCTCGCACAGAGGCACAGAGACTGGGGCTGCTTGCTTTTCTTGCACCTCAAACTTCAAACGTATCTTTGGGGGTCCGTGCAGGGGGCCTCCGGCAGCCCTCCTCTCAAAATGCGAACGTCTGCAGATAGCTCGCAGGCAGAAAGAGCTAGCCTGGAAAGCTGTTGCTCAGCCTCATCTGCCCATGGCACTGCTCGCACAGAGGCAGAGAGACTGGGGCTGCTTGCTTGTCTTGCCCCCTCAAACTTCAAAAGTATCTTAGGTGGTCCGTGAAGGGGGCCTCCGGCAGCCCTACTCTGAAATTGCGAACATCTGCAGAGAACTCGCAATCAGAAAAAGCTAGCCTGCAAAGCTGTTGCTCAGCCTCATCTGCCCATGGCACTGCTCACACAGAGGCACAGAGACTGGGGCTGCTTCCTTGTCTTGCCACCTCAAACTTCAAACATAGCTTTGGGGGTCCGTGCAGGGGGCCTCCGGCAGCCCTGCTCTGAAAATGCGAACGTCTGCAGATAGCTCGCAGGCAGAAAGAGCTAGCCTGGAAAGCTGTTGCTCAGCCTCATCTGCCCATGGCACTACTCGCACAGAGGCACAGAGACTGGGGCTGCTTGCTTGTCTTGCAACCTCAAACTTCAAAAGTAAATTTGAGGCTCCGTGCAGGAGGCATTAGCCAGCCCTTCTCCGAAAATGCAAACGTCTGCAGATAGCTCGCAGACAGAAAGAGCTAGCCTGCAAAGCTGTTGCTCATCCTCATCTGCTCATGGCACTGCTCGCACAGAGGCACAGAGACTGGGGCTGCTTGCTTGTCTTGCACCTCAAACTTCAAACGTATCTTTGGGGGTCCATGCAGGGGGCCTCCGGCAGCCCTGCTCTGAAAATGCGAACGTCTGCAGATAGCTCGCAGCCAGAAAGAGCTAGCCTGGAAAGCTGTTGCTCAGCCTCATCTGCCCATGGCACTGCTCGCACAGAGGCAGAGAGACTGGGGCTGCTTGCTTGTCTTGCCACCTCAAACTTCAAAAGTATCTTAGGTGGTCCGTGAAGGGGGCCTCCGGCAGCCCTACTCTGAAATTGCGAACGTCTGCAGAGAGATCGCAACCAGAAAAAGCTAGCCTGCAAAGCTGTTGCTCAGCCTCATCTGCCCATGGCACTGCTCACACAGAGGCACAGAGACTGGGGCTGCTTGCTTGTCTTGCAACCTCAAACTTCAAACATAACTTTGGGGGTCCGTGCAGGGGGCCTCCGGCAGCCCTGCTCTGAAAATGCGAACGTCTGCAGATAGCTCGCGGGCAGAAAGAGCTAGCCTGGAAAGCTGTTGCTCAGCCTCATCTGCCCATGGCACGGTTCGCACAGAGGCACAGAGACTGGGGCTGCTTGCTTTTTTTGCCACCTCAAACTTCAAACGTATCTTTGGAAGTCCGTGCCGGGCCCCGCCGGTAGCCCTGCTCCGAATATGCGAATGTCTGCAGATAGCTCGCAGGCAGAAAGAGCTAGCCTGGAAAGCTGTTGCTCAGCCTCATCTGCCCATGGCACTGCTCGCACAGAGGCACAGAGACTGGGGCTGCTTTCTTGTCTTGCAACCTCAAACTTCAAAAGTAAACTTGAGGCTCCGTGCAGAAGGCCTTAGCCAGCCCTTCTCGAAAATGCGAACGTCTGCAGATAGCTCGCAGGCAGAAAGAGCTATCCTGGAAAGCTGTTGCTCAGCCTCATCTGCCCATGGCACTGCTCACACAGAGGCACAGAGACTGGGGCTGCTTACTTTTCTTGCCACCTCAAACTTCAAACGTATCTTTGGAGGTCCATGCAGGGGGCCTCCGGCAGCTCTGCTCTGAAAATGCGAACGTCTGCAGATAGCTCGCAGGCAGAAAAAGCTGGCCTGGAAAGCTGTTGCTCAGCCTCATCTGCCCATGGCACTGCTCGCATAGAGGCACAGAGACTGGGGCTGCTTGCTTTTCTTGCAACTCAAACTTCAAATGTATCTTTGGGGGTCCATACAGGGGGCCTCCTTCAGCCCTGCTCTGAAAATGCGAAGGTCTGCAGATAGCTCGCAGGCAGAAAGAGCTAGCCTGCAAAGCTGTTGCTCAGCCTCATCTGCCCATGGCACTGCTCGCATAGAGGCAGAGAGACTGGGGCTGCTTGCTTGTCTTGCCACCTCAAACTTCAAAAGTATCTTAGGTGGTCCGTGAAGGGGGCCTCCGGCAGCCCTACTCTGAAAATGCGAACGTCTGCAGAGAGCTCGCAACCAAAAAAAGCTAGCCTGGAAAGCTGTTGCTCACCCTCATCTGATCATGGCACTGCTCGCACAGAGGCACAGAGACTGGGGCTGCTTGCTTGTCTTGCCACCTCAAACTTCAAAAATAACTTTTGGGGTCCGTGCAGGGGGCCTCCGGCAGCCCTGTTCTGAAAATGCGAACGTCTGCAGATAGCTCGCAGGCAGGAAGAGCTAGCCTGCAAAGCTGTTGCTCAGCCTCATCTGCCCATGGCACTGCTCGCATAGAGGGAGAGAGACTGGGGCTGCTTGCTTGTCTTGCCACCTCAAACTTCAAAAGTATCTTAGGTGGTCCGTGAAGGGGGCCTCCGGCAGCCCTACTCTGAAAATGCGAACGTTTGCAGAGAGCTCGCAACCAAAAAAAGCTAGCCTGGAAAGCTGTTGCTCAGCCTCATCTGATCATGGCACTGCTCGCACAGAGGCACAGAGACTGGGGCTGCTTGCTTGTCTTGCCACCTCAAACTTCAAAAGTATCTTAGGTGGTCCGTGCAGGGGGCCTCCGGCAGCCCTGCTCTGAAAATGCGAACGTCTGCAGATAGCTCGCAGGCAGGAGCAGCTAGCCTGGAAAGCTGTTGCTCAGCCTCATCTGCCCATGGCACTGCTCGCACAGAGGCACAGAGACTGGGGCTGCTTGCTTGTCTTGCCACCTCAAACTTCAAAAGTAAATTTGAGGCTCCGTGCAGAAGGCATTAGCCAGCCCTTCTCCGAAAATGCGAACGTCTGCAGATAGCTCGCAGACAGAAACAGCTAGCCTGCAAAGCTGTTGCTCAGCCTCATCTGCCCATGGCACTGCTCACACAGAGGCACAGAGAGTGGGACTGCTTGCTTGTCTTGCCACCTCAAAATTCAAAAGCATCTTATGTGGTCCGTGCAGGGCGCCTCCGGCAGCCCTACTCTTAAAATGCGAACGTCTGCAGAGAGCTCACAGCCAGAAAGAGCTAGCCTGGAAAGCTGTTGCTCAGCCTCATCTGCTCATGGCACTTCTCACACAAAGGCACAAAGACTGGGGCTGCTTGCTTGTCTTGCCACCTCAAACTTCAAACGTAGCTTTGGGGGTCCATGCAGGGGGCCTCCGGCAGCCCTGCTCTGAAAATGGAAACGTCTGCAGATAGCTCGCAGGCAGAAAAAGCTGGCCTTTAAAGCTGTTGCTCAGCCTCATCTGCCCATGGCACTGCTCACACAGAGGCAGAGAGACTGGGGCTGCTTGCTTGTCTTGCCACCTCAAACTTCAAACATAGCTTTGGGGGTCCGTGCAGGGGGCCTCCGGCAGCCCTGCTCTTAAAATGCGAACGTCTGCAGAGAGCTCGCAGCCAGAAAGAGCTAGCCTGCAAAGCTGTTGCTCATCCTCATCTGCCCATGGCACTGCTCGCACAGAGGCACAGAGACTGGGGCTGCTTGCTTGTCTTGCACATCAAACTTCAAACGTATCTTTGGGGGTCCATGCAGGGGGCCTCCGGCAGCCCTGCTCTGAAAATGCGAAGGTCTGCAGATAGCTCGCAGCCAGAAAGAGCTAGCCTGGAAAGCTGTTGCTCAGCCTCATCTGCCCATGGCACTGCTCGCACAGAGGCAGAGAGACTGGGGCTGCTTGCTTGTCTTGCCACCTCAAACTTCAAAAGTATCTTAGGTGGTCCGTGAAGGGGGCCTCCGGCAGCCCTACTCTGAAATTGCGAACGTCTGCAGAGAGCTCGCAACCAGAAAAAGCTAGCCTGGAAAGATGTTGCTCAGCCTCATCTGCCCATGGCACTGCTCACACAGAGGCACAGAGACTGGGGCTGCTTGCTTGTCTTGCAACCTCAAACTTCAAACATAACTTTGGGGGTCCGTGCAGGGGGCCTCCGGCAGCCCTGCTCTAAAAAATGCGAACGTCTGCAGATAGCTCGCAGGCAGAAAGAGCTAGCCTGGAAAGCTGTTGCTCAGCCTCATCTGCCCATGGCACTGCTCGCACAGAGGCACAGAGACTGGGGCTGCTTGCTTGTCTTGCAACCTCAAACTTCAAAAGTAAATTTGAGGCTCCGTGCAGGAGGCCTTATCCAGCCCTTCTCCGAAAATGCGAACGTCTGCAGATAGCTCGCAGACAGAAACAGCTAGCCTGCAAAGCTGTTGCTCAGCCTCATCTGCCCATGGCACTGCTCACACAGAGGCAGAGAGACTGGGGCTGCTTGCTTCTCTTGCCACTTCAAACTTCATACGTGGCTTTGGGGGTCCATGCAGGGGGCCTCCGGCAGCCCTGCTCTGAAAATGGAAACGTCTGCAGAGAGCTCGCAGGCAGAAAAAGCTGGCCTGGAAAGCTGTTGCTCAGCCTCATCTGCCCATGGCACTGCTCGCACAGAGGCACAGAGACTGGGGCTGCTTGCTTTTCTTGCCACCTCAAACTTCAGAAGTATCTTAGGTGGTCCGTGAAGGGGGCCTCCGGCAGCCCTACTCTGAAACTGCCAACGTCTGCAGAGATCTCGCAACCAGAAAGAGCTAGCCTGGAAAGCTGTTGCTCAGCCTCATCTGCCCATGGCACTGCTTGCACAGAGGCACAGAGACTGGGGCTGCTTGCTTGTCTTGCAACCTCAAACTTCAAAAGTAAATTTGAGGCTCCGTGCAGGAGGCATTGGCCAGCCCTTCTCCGAAAATGCGAACGTCTGCAGATAGCTCGCAGCCAGAAACAGCTAGCCTGCAAAGTTGTTGCTCATCCTCATCTGCTCATGGCACTGCTCGCACAGAGGCACAGAGACTGGGGCTGCTTGCTTGTCTTGCACCTCAAACTTCAAACGTATCTTTGGGGGTCCATGCAGGGGGCCTCCGGCAGCCCTGCTCTCAAAATGCGAAGGTCTGCAGATAGCTCGCAGCCAGAAAGAGCTAGCCTGGAAAGCTGTTGCTCAGCCTCATCTGCCCATGGCACTGCTCGCACAGAGGCACAGAGACTGGGGCTGCTTGCTTGTCTTGCCACCTCAAACTTCAAAAGTATCTTAGGTGGTCCGTGAAGGGGGCCTCCGGCAGCCCTACTCTGAAATTGCGAACGTCTGCAGAGAGCTCGCAACCAGAAAAAGCTAGCCTGCAAAGCTGTTGCTCAGCCTCATCTGCAAATGGCACTGCTCGCACAGAGGCAGAGAGACTGGGGCTGCTTGCTTGTCTTGCCACCTCAAACTTCAAACATAACTTTGGGGGTCCGTGCAGGGGGCCTCCGGCAGCCCTGCTCCCAAAATGCGAACGTCTGCAGATAGCTCGCAGGCAGAAAGAGCTAGCCTGCAAAGCTGTTGCTCAGCCTCATCTGCCCATGGCACGGTTCGCACAGAGGCACAGAGACTGGGGCTGCTTGCTTGTTTTGCCACCTCAAACTTCAAACGTATCTTTGGAAGTCCGTGCCGGGCACCGCCGGTAGCCCTGCTCCTAATATGCGAATGTCTGCAGATAGCTCGCAGGCAGGAAGAGCTAGCCTGGAAAGCTGTTGCTCAGCCTCATCTGCCCATGGCACTGCTCGCACAGAGGCACAGAGACTGGGGCTGCTTGCTTGTCTTGCCACCTCAAACTTCAAAAGTAAACTTGAGGCTCCGTGCAGGAGGCATTAGCCAGCCCTTCTCCGAAAATGCGAACGTCTGCAGATAGCTCGCAGACAGAAACAGCTAGCCTGCAAAGCTGTTGCTGAGCCTCATCTGCCCATGGCACTGCTCACACAGAGGCACAGAGACTGGGGCTGCTTGCTTTTCTTGCCACCTCAAACTTCAAACGTATCTTTGGGGGTCCATGCAGGGGGCCTCCGGCAGCCCTGCTCTGAAAATGCAAACGTCTGCAGATAGATCGCAGGCAGAAAAAGCTGGCCTGGAAAGCTGTTGCTCAGCCTTATCTGCCCATGGCACTGCTCGCACAGAGGCACAAAGACTGGGGCTGCTTGCTTGTCTTGCCACCTCAAACTTCAAACGTAGCTTTGGGGGTCCATGCAGGGGGCCTCCGGCAACCCTGCTCTGAAAATGGAAACGTCTGCAGATAGCTCGCAGGCAGAAAAAGCTGGCCTGGAAAGCTGTTGCTCAGCCTCATCTGCCCATGGCACTGCTCACACAGAGGCACAGAGACTGGGGCTGCTTGCTTGTCTTGCCACCTCAAACTTCAAACATAGCTTTGGGGGTCCGTGCAGGGGGCCTCCGGCATCCCTGCTCTGAAAATGCGAACGTCTGCAGATAGCTCGCAGCCAGAAAGAGCTAGCCTGCAAAGCTGTTGCTCAGCCTCATCTGCCCATGGCACTGCTCGCACAGAGGCACAGAGAATGGGGCTGCTTGCTTGTCTTGCCACCTCAAACTTCAAAAGTATCTTAGGTGTTCCGTGAAGGGGTCCTCCGGCAGCCCTACTCTGAAATTGCGAACGTCTGCAGAGAGCTCGCAACCAGAAAGAGCTAGCCTGCAAAGCTGTTGCTCAGCCTCATCTGCCCATGGCACTGCTCACACAGAGGCACAGAGACTGGGGCTGCTTGCTTGTCTTGCCACCTCAAACGTCAAACATAGCTTTGGGGGTCCGTGCAGGGGGCCTCCGGCAGCCCTGCTCTGAAAATGCGAACGTCTGCAGATAGCTCGCAGGCAGAAAGAGCTAGCCTGGAAATCTGTTGCTCAGCCTCATCTGCCCATGGCACTGCTCGCACAGAGGCACAGAGACTGGGGCTGCTTGCTTGTCTTGCAACCTCAAACTTCAAAAGTAAATTTCAGGCTCCGTGCAGGAGGCATTAGCCAGCCCTTCTCCGAAAATGCGAACGTCTGCAGATAGCTCGCAGGCAGAAAGAGCTAGCCTGCAAAGCTGTTGCTCAGCCTCATCTGCCCATGGCACTGCTCGCACAGAGGCACAGAGACTGGGGCTGCTTGCTTGTCTTGCCACCTCAACCTTCAAACGTATCTTTGGGGGTCCATGCAGGGGGCCTCCAGCAGCCCTGCTCTCAAAATGCGAAGGTCTGCAGATAGCTCGCAGCCAGAAAGAGCTAGCCTGGAAAGCTGTTGCTCAGCCTCATCTGCCCATGGCACTGCTCGCACAGAGGCACAGAGACTGGGGCTGCTTGCTTGTCTTGCCACCTCAAACTTCAAAAGTATCTTAGGTGGTCCGTGAAGGGCACCTCCGGCAGCCCTACTCTGAAATTGCGAACGTCTGCAGAGAGCTCGCAACCAGAAAAAGCTAGCCTGGAAAGCTGTTGCTCAGCCTCATCTGATCATGGCACTGCTCGCACAGAGGCACAGAGACTGGGGCTGCTTGCTTCTCTTGCCACCTCAAACTTCAAACATAACTTTGGGGGTCCGTGAAGGGGGCCTCCGGCAGCCCTGCTCTGAAAATGCGAACGTCTGCAGATAGCTCGCAGGCAGGAAGAGCTAGCCTGGAAAGCTGTTGCTCAGCCTCATCTGCCCATGGCACTGCTCGCACAGAGGCACAGAGACTGGGGCTGCTTGCTTGTCTTGCCACCTCAAACTTCAAAAGTAAATTTGAGGCTCCGTGCAGGAGGCATTAGCTAGCCCTTCTCCGAAAATACGAACGTCTGCAGATAGCTCGCAGGCAGAAAAAGCTAGCCTGGAAAGCTGTTGCTCAGCCTCATCTGCCCATGGCACTGCTCACACAGAGGCACAGAGACTGGGGCTGCTTGCTTGTCTTGCCACCTCAAACTTCAAAAGCATCTTACGTGGTCCGTGAAGGGCGCCTCCGGCAGCCCTACTCTTAAAATGTGAACATCTGCAGAGAGCTCACAGCCAGAAAGAGCTAGCCTGGAAAGCTGTTGCTCAGCCTCATCTGCTCATGGCACTGCTCGCACAGAGGCACAAAGACTGGGGCTGCTTGCTTGTCTTGCCACCTCAAACTTCAAACGTAGCTTTGGGGGTCCATGCAGGGGGCCTCCGGCACCCCTGCTCTGAAAATGGAAACGTCTGCAGATAGCTCGCAGGCAGAAAAAGCTGGCCTGGAAAGCTGTTGCTCAGCCTCATCTGCCCATGGCACTGCTCACACAGAGGCACAGAGACTTGGGCTGCTTGCTTGTCTTGCAACCTCAAACTTCAAACATAACTTTGGGGGTCCGTGCAGGGGGCCTCCGGCAGACCTGCTCTGAAAATGCGAACGTCTGCAGAGAGCTCGCAGCCAGAGAGAGCTAGCCTGGAAAGCTGTTTCTCAGCCTCAACTGCCCATGGCACTGCTCGCACAGAGGCAGAGAGACTGGGGCTGCTTGCTTCTCTTGCCACCTCAAACTTTAAAAGTATCTTAGGCGTTCCGTGAAGGGGGCCTCCGGCAGCCATACTCTGAAATTGCGAACGTCTGCAGAGAGCTCGCAACCAGAAAAAGCTAGCCTGCAAAGCTGTTGCTCAGCCTCATCTGCCCATGGCACTGCTCACACAGAGGCACAGAGACTGGGGCTGCTTGCTTGTCTTGCCACCTCAAACGTCAAACATAGCTTTGGGGGTCCGTGCAGGGGGCCTCCGGCAGCCCTGCTCTGAAAATGCGAACGTCTGCAGATAGCTCGCAGGCAGAAAGAGCTAGCCTGGAAAGCTGTTGCTCAGCCTCATCTGCCCATGGCACTGCTCGCACAGAGGCACAGAGACTGGGGCTGCTTGCTTGTCTTGCAACCTCAAACTTCAAAACTAAATTTGAGGCTCCGTGCAGGAGGCATTAGCCAGCCCTTCTCCGAAAATGCGAACGTCTGCAGATAGCTCGCAGACAGAAAGAGCTAGCCTGCAAAGCTGTTGCTCATCCTCATCTGCTCATGGCACTGCTCGCACAGAGGCACAGAGACTGGGGCTGCTTGCTTGTCTTGCCACCTCAACCTTCAAACGTATCTTTGGGGGTCCATGCAAGGGGCCTCCTGCAGCCCTGCTCTCAAAATGCGAAGGTCTGCAGATAGCTCGCAGGCAGGAAGAGCTAGCCTGGAAAGCTGTTGCTCAGCCTCATCTGCCCATGGCACTGCTCGCACAGAGGCACAGAGACTGGGGCTGCTTGCTTGTCTTGCCACCTCAAACTTCAAAAGTAAATTTGAGGCTCCGTGCAGGAGGCATTAGCCAGCCCTTCTCCGAAAATACGAACGTCTGCAGACAGCTCGCAGACAGAAACAGCTAGCCTGCAAAGCTGTTGCTCAGCCTCATCTGCCCATGGCACTGCTCACACAGAGGCACAGAGACTGGGGCTGCTTGCTTGTCTTGCCACCTCAAACTTCAAAAGCATCTTAGGTGGTCCGTGAAGGGGGCCTCCGGCAGCCCTACTCTTAAAATGTGAACATCTGCAGAGAGCTCACAGCCAGAAAGAGCTAGCCTGGAAAGCTGTTGCTCAGCCTCATCTGCCCATGGCACTTCTCACACAAAGGCACAAAGACTGGGGCTGCTTGCTTGTCTTGCCACCTCAAACTTCAAACGTAGCTTTGGGGGTCCATGCAGGGGGCCTCCGGCAGCCCTGCTCTGAAAATGGAAACGTCTGCAGATAGCTCGCAGGCAGAAAAAGCTGGCCTGGAAAGCTGTTGCTCAGCCTCATCTGCCCATGGCACTGCTCACACAGAGGCACAGAGACTGGGGCTGCTTGCTTGTCTTGCAACCTCAAACTTCAAACATAGTTTTGGGGGTCCGTGAAGGGGGCCTCCGGCAGACCTGCTCTGAAAATGCGAACGTCTGCAGATAGCTCGCAGCCAGAAAGAGCTAGCCTGGAAAGCTGTTTCTCAGCCTCAACTGCTCATGGCACTGCTCGCACAGAGGCAGAGAGACTGGGGCTGCTTGCTTGTCTTGCCACCTCAAACTTTAAAAGTATCTTAGGTGTTCCGTGAAGGGGGCCTCCGGCAGCCCTACTCTGAAATTGCGAACGTCTGCAGAGAGCTCGCAACCAGAAAAAGCTAGCCTGGAAAGCTGTTTCTCAGCCTCATCTGCCCATGGCACTGCTCACACAGAGGCACAGAGACTGGGGCTGCTTGCTTGTCTTGCCACCTCAAACGTCAAACATAGCTTTGGGGGTCCGTGAAGGGGGCCTCCGGCAGACCTGCTCTGAAAATGCGAACGTCTGCAGATAGCTCGCAGCCAGAAAGAGCTAGCCTGGAAAGCTGTTTCTCAGCCTCAACTGCTCATGGCACTGCTCGCACAGAGGCAGAGAGACTGGGGCTGCTTGCTTGTCTTGCCACCTCAAACTTCAAAAGCATCTTAGGTGTTCCGTGAAGGGGGCCTCCGGCAGCCCTACTCTGAAATTGCGAACGTCTGCAGAGAGCTCGCAACCAGAAAAAGCTAGCCTGGAAAGCTGTTGCTCAGCCTCATCTGCCCATGGCACTGCTCACACAGAGGCACAGAGACTGGGGCTGCTTGCTTGTCTTGCCACCTCAAACGTCAAACATAGCTTTGGGGGTCCGTGCAGGGGGCCTCCGGCAGCCCTGCTCTGAAAATGCGAACGTCTGCAGAGAGCTCGCAGGCAGAAAGAGCTAGCTTGGAAAGCTGTTGCTCAGCCTCATCTGCCCATGGCACTGCTCGCACAGAGGCACAGAGACTGGGGCTGCTTGCTTGTCTTGCCACCCCAAACTTCAAACGTAACTTTGGGGGTCCGTGCAGGGGGCCTCCGGCAGCCCTGCTCCGAAAATGCGAACTTCTGCAGATAGCTCGCAGGCAGAAAGAGCTAGCCTGGAAAGCTGTTGCTCAGCCTCATCTGCCCATGGCACTGCTCGCACAGAGGCACAGAGACTGGGGCTGCTTGCTTGTCTTGCCACCTCTAACTTTAAACGTAGCTTAGGTTGTCCGTGCAGTGGGGCCTCCGGCAGCCCTGCTCCCAAAATGCGAACGTCTGCAGATAGCTCGCAGCCAGAAAGAGCTAGCCTGGAAAGCTGTTGCTCAGCCTCATCTGCCCATGGCACTGCTCGCACAGAGGCACAGAGACTGGGGCTGCTTGCTTGTCTTGCAACCGCAAACTTCAAAAGTAAATTTGAGGCTCCGTGCAGAAGGCATTAGCCAGCCCTTCTCCGAAAATGTGAACGTCTGCAGATTGCTCGCAGGCAGAAAGAGCTAGCCTGGAAAGCTGTTGCTCAGCCTCATCTGCCCATGGCACTGCTCGCACAGAGGCACAGAGACTGGGGCTGCTTGCTTGTCTTGCAACCTCAAACTTCAAAAGTATATTTGAGGCTCCGTGCAGGAGGCCTTAGCCAGCCCTTCTCCGAAAATGCGAACGTCTGCAGATAGCTCGCAGCCAGAAACAGCTAGCCTGCAAAGCTGTTGCTCAGCCTCATCTGCTCATGGCACTGCTCGCACAGAGGCACAGAGACTGGGGCTGATTGCTTTTCTTGCACCTCAAACTTCAAACGTATCTTTGGGGGTCCATGCAGGGGGCCTCCGGTAGCCCTGCTCTCAAAATGCGAAGGTCTGCAGATAACTTGCAGGCAGAAAGAGCTAGCCTGGAAATCTGTTGCTCAGCCTCATCTGCCCATGGCACTGCTCGCACAGAGGCACAGAGACTGGGGCTGCTTGCTTGTCTTGCCTCCTCAAACTTCAAAAGTATCTTAGGTGGTCCGTGAAGGGGGCCTACGGCAGCCCTACTCTGAAAATGCGAAAGTCTGCAGAGAGCTCGCAGCCAGAAAGAGCTAGCCTGCAAAGCTGTTGCTCATCCTCTTCTGCCCATGGCACTGCTCGCACAGAGGCACAGAGACTGGGGCTGCTTGCTTGTCTTGGAACCTCAAACTTCAAAAGTATCTTGGGTGATCCTTGAAGGGGGCCTCCGGCAGCCCTGCTCTGAAAATGCGAATGTCTGCAGAGAGCTCGCAACCAGAAAGAGCTAGCCTGGAAAGCTGTTGCTCAGCCTCATCTGCCCATGGCACTGCTCGCACAGAGGCACAGAGACTGAGGCTGCTTGCTTGTCTTGCCACCTCTAACTTTAAACGTAGCTTAGGTGGTCCGTGCAGTGGGGCCTCCGGCAGCCCTGCTCCCAAAATGCGAACGTCTGCAGAGAGCTCGCAGCAAGAAAGAGCTAGCCTGGAAAGCTGTTGCTCAGCCTCATCTGCCCATGGCACTGCTCACACAGAGGCACAGAGACTGGGGCTGGTTTCTTTTCTTGCCACCTCAAACTTCAAACGTAGCTTTGGGGGTCCGTGCAGGGGGCCTCCGGCAGCCCTGCTCTGAAAATGCGAACTTCTGCAGATAGCTCGCAGGCAGAAATAGCTAGCCTGGAAAGCTGTTGCTCAGCCTCATCTGCTCATGGCACTGCTCGCACAGAGGCACAGAGACTGGGGCTGCTTGCTTGTCTTGCCACCTCAAACTTCAAACATAACTTTGGGGATCCGTGCAGGGGGCCTCCGGCAGCCCTGCTCTGAAAATGAGAACGTCTGCAGATAGCTTGCAGGCAGGAAGAGCTAGCCTGGAAAGCTGTTGCTCAGCCTCATCTGCCCATGGCACTGCTCGCACAGAGGCACAGAGACTGGGGCTGCTTGCTTGTTTTGACACCTCAAACTTCAAACGTATCTTTGAAAGTCCGTGCCGGGCAGCGCCGGTAACCCTGCTCCGAATATGCGAATGTCTGCAGATAGCTCACAGCCAGAAAGAGCTAGCCTGGAAAGCTGTTGCTCAGCCTCATCTGCCCATGGCACTGCTCGCACAGAGGCACAGAGACTGGGGCTGCTTGCTTGTCTTGCAACCTCAAACTTCAAAAGTATCTTTGGGGGTCCATGCAGGGGGCCTCCGGTAGCCCTGCTCTCAAAATGCGAAGGTCTGCAGATAACATGCAGGCAGAAAGAGCTAGCCTGGAAATCTGTTGCTCAGACTCATCTGCCCATGGCACTGCTCGCACAGAGGCACAGAGACTGGGGCTGCTTGCTTGTCTTGCCACCTCAAACTTCAAAAGTGTCTTAGGTGGTCCGTGAAGGGGGCCTCCGGCAGCCCTACTCTGAAAATGCGAAAGTCTGCAGAGAGCTCGCAGCCAGAAAGAGCTAGCCTGCAAAGCTGTTGCTCAGCCTCATCTGCCCATGGCACTGCTCACACAGAGGCACAGAGACTGGGGCTGCTTTCTTTTCTTGCCACCTCAAACTTCAAACGTAGCTTTGGGGGTCCGTGCAGGGGGCCTCCGGCAGCCCTGCTCTGAAAATGCGAACTTCTGCAGATAGCTCGCAGGCAGAAAGAGCTAGCCTGGAAAGCTGTTGCTCAGCCTCATCTGCCCATGGCACTGCTCGCACAGAGGCACAGAGACTGGGGCTGCTTGCTTGTCTTGCAACCTCAAACTTCAAACGTATATTTGGGGGTCCGTGCAGGGGACCTCCGGCAGCCCTGCTCTGAAAATGCGAACGTCTGCAGATAGCTCGCAGCCAGAAAGAGCTAGCCTGGAAAGCTGTTGCTCAGCCTCATCTGCCCATGGCACTGCTCGCACAGAGGCACAGAGACTGGGGCTGCTTGCTTGTCTTGCAACCTCAAACTTCAAAAGTATCTTGGGTGATCCTTGAAGGGGGCCTCCGGCAGCCCTGCTCTGAAAATGCGAACGTCTGCAGAGAGCTCGCAACCAGAAAACGCTGGCCTGGAAAGCTGTTGCTCATCCTCATCTGCTCATGGCACTGCTCGCACAGAGGCACAGAGACTGGGGCTGCTTGCTTGTCTTGCCACCTCAACCTTCAAACGTATCTTTGGGGGTCCATGCAAGGGGCCTCCTGCAGCCCTGCTCTCAAAATGCGAAGGTCTGCAGATAGCTCGCAGGCAGGAAGAGCTAGCCTGGAAAGCTGTTGCTCAGCCTCATCTGCCCATGGCACTGCTCGCACAGAGGCACAGAGACTGGGGCTGCTTGCTTGTCTTGCCACCTCAAACTTCAAAAGTAAATTTGAGGCTCCGTGCAGGAGGCATTAGCCAGCCCTTCTCCGAAAATACGAACGTCTGCAGACAGCTCGCAGACAGAAACAGCTAGCCTGCAAAGCTGTTGCTCAGCCTCATCTGCCCATGGCACTGCTCACACAGAGGCACAGAGACTGGGGCTGCTTGCTTGTCTTGCCACCTCAAACTTCAAAAGCATCTTAGGTGGTCCGTGAAGGGGGCCTCCGGCAGCCCTACTCTTAAAATGTGAACATCTGCAGAGAGCTCACAGCCAGAAAGAGCTAGCCTGGAAAGCTGTTGCTCAGCCTCATCTGCCCATGGCACTTCTCACACAAAGGCACAAAGACTGGGGCTGCTTGCTTGTCTTGCCACCTCAAACTTCAAACGTAGCTTTGGGGGTCCATGCAGGGGGCCTCCGGCAGCCCTGCTCTGAAAATGGAAACGTCTGCAGATAGCTCGCAGGCAGAAAAAGCTGGCCTGGAAAGCTGTTGCTCAGCCTCATCTGCCCATGGCACTGCTCACACAGAGGCACAGAGACTGGGGCTGCTTGCTTGTCTTGCAACCTCAAACTTCAAACATAGTTTTGGGGGTCCGTGAAGGGGGCCTCCGGCAGACCTGCTCTGAAAATGCGAACGTCTGCAGATAGCTCGCAGCCAGAAAGAGCTAGCCTGGAAAGCTGTTTCTCAGCCTCAACTGCTCATGGCACTGCTCGCACAGAGGCAGAGAGACTGGGGCTGCTTGCTTGTCTTGCCACCTCAAACTTTAAAAGTATCTTAGGTGTTCCGTGAAGGGGGCCTCCGGCAGCCCTACTCTGAAATTGCGAACGTCTGCAGAGAGCTCGCAACCAGAAAAAGCTAGCCTGGAAAGCTGTTGCTCAGCCTCATCTGCCCATGGCACTGCTCACACAGAGGCACAGAGACTGGGGCTGCTTGCTTGTCTTGCCACCTCAAACGTCAAACATAGCTTTGGGGGTCCGTGAAGGGGGCCTCCGGCAGACCTGCTCTGAAAATGCGAACGTCTGCAGATAGCTCGCAGCCAGAAAGAGCTAGCCTGGAAAGCTGTTTCTCAGCCTCAACTGCTCATGGCACTGCTCGCACAGAGGCAGAGAGACTGGGGCTGCTTGCTTGTCTTGCCACCTCAAACTTCAAAAGCATCTTAGGTGTTCCGTGAAGGGGGCCTCCGGCAGCCCTACTCTGAAATTGCGAACGTCTGCAGAGAGCTCGCAACCAGAAAAAGCTAGCCTGGAAAGCTGTTGCTCAGCCTCATCTGCCCATGGCACTGCTCACACAGAGGCACAGAGACTGGGGCTGCTTGCTTGTCTTGCCACCTCAAACGTCAAACATAGCTTTGGGGGTCCGTGCAGGGGGCCTCCGGCAGCCCTGCTCTGAAAATGCGAACGTCTGCAGAGAGCTCGCAGGCAGAAAGAGCTAGCCTGGAAAGCTGTTGCTCAGCCTCATCTGCCCATGGCACTGCTCGCACAGAGGCACAGAGACTGGGGCTGCTTGCTTGTCTTGCCACCCCAAACTTCAAACGTAACTTTGGGGGTCCGTGCAGGGGGCCTCCGGCAGCCCTGCTCCGAAAATGCGAACTTCTGCAGATAGCTCGCAGGCAGAAAGAGCTAGCCTGGAAAGCTGTTGCTCAGCCTCATCTGCCCATGGCACTGCTCGCACAGAGGCACAGAGACTGGGGCTGCTTGCTTGTCTTGCCACCTCTAACTTTAAACGTAGCTTAGGTTGTCCGTGCAGTGGGGCCTCCGGCAGCCCTGCTCCCAAAATGCGAACGTCTGCAGATAGCTCGCAGCCAGAAAGAGCTAGCCTGGAAAGCTGTTGCTCAGCCTCATCTGCCCATGGCACTGCTCGCACAGAGGCACAGAGACTGGGGCTGCTTGCTTGTCTTGCAACCGCAAACTTCAAAAGTAAATTTGAGGCTCCGTGCAGAAGGCATTAGCCAGCCCTTCTCCGAAAATGTGAACGTCTGCAGATTGCTCGCAGGCAGAAAGAGCTAGCCTGGAAAGCTGTTGCTCAGCCTCATCTGCCCATGGCACTGCTCGCACAGAGGCACAGAGACTGGGGCTGCTTGCTTGTCTTGCAACCTCAAACTTCAAAAGTATATTTGAGGCTCCGTGCAGGAGGCCTTAGCCAGCCCTTCTCCGAAAATGCGAACGTCTGCAGATAGCTCGCAGCCAGAAACAGCTAGCCTGCAAAGCTGTTGCTCAGCCTCATCTGCTCATGGCACTGCTCGCACAGAGGCACAGAGACTGGGGCTGATTGCTTTTCTTGCACCTCAAACTTCAAACGTATCTTTGGGGGTCCATGCAGGGGGCCTCCGGTAGCCCTGCTCTCAAAATGCGAAGGTCTGCAGATAACTTGCAGGCAGAAAGAGCTAGCCTGGAAATCTGTTGCTCAGCCTCATCTGCCCATGGCACTGCTCGCACAGAGGCACAGAGACTGGGGCTGCTTGCTTGTCTTGCCTCCTCAAACTTCAAAAGTATCTTAGGTGGTCCGTGAAGGGGGCCTACGGCAGCCCTACTCTGAAAATGCGAAAGTCTGCAGAGAGCTCGCAGCCAGAAAGAGCTAGCCTGCAAAGCTGTTGCTCATCCTCTTCTGCCCATGGCACTGCTCGCACAGAGGCACAGAGACTGGGGCTGCTTGCTTGTCTTGGAACCTCAAACTTCAAAAGTATCTTGGGTGATCCTTGAAGGGGGCCTCCGGCAGCCCTGCTCTGAAAATGCGAATGTCTGCAGAGAGCTCGCAACCAGAAAGAGCTAGCCTGGAAAGCTGTTGCTCAGCCTCATCTGCCCATGGCACTGCTCGCACAGAGGCACAGAGACTGAGGCTGCTTGCTTGTCTTGCCACCTCTAACTTTAAACGTAGCTTAGGTGGTCCGTGCAGTGGGGCCTCCGGCAGCCCTGCTCCCAAAATGCGAACGTCTGCAGAGAGCTCGCAGCAAGAAAGAGCTAGCCTGGAAAGCTGTTGCTCAGCCTCATCTGCCCATGGCACTGCTCACACAGAGGCACAGAGACTGGGGCTGGTTTCTTTTCTTGCCACCTCAAACTTCAAACGTAGCTTTGGGGGTCCGTGCAGGGGGCCTCCGGCAGCCCTGCTCTGAAAATGCGAACTTCTGCAGATAGCTCGCAGGCAGAAATAGCTAGCCTGGAAAGCTGTTGCTCAGCCTCATCTGCTCATGGCACTGCTCGCACAGAGGCACAGAGACTGGGGCTGCTTGCTTGTCTTGCCACCTCAAACTTCAAACATAACTTTGGGGATCCGTGCAGGGGGCCTCCGGCAGCCCTGCTCTGAAAATGAGAACGTCTGCAGATAGCTTGCAGGCAGGAAGAGCTAGCCTGGAAAGCTGTTGCTCAGCCTCATCTGCCCATGGCACTGCTCGCACAGAGGCACAGAGACTGGGGCTGCTTGCTTGTTTTGACACCTCAAACTTCAAACGTATCTTTGAAAGTCCGTGCCGGGCAGCGCCGGTAACCCTGCTCCGAATATGCGAATGTCTGCAGATAGCTCACAGCCAGAAAGAGCTAGCCTGGAAAGCTGTTGCTCAGCCTCATCTGCCCATGGCACTGCTCGCACAGAGGCACAGAGACTGGGGCTGCTTGCTTGTCTTGCAACCTCAAACTTCAAAAGTATCTTTGGGGGTCCATGCAGGGGGCCTCCGGTAGCCCTGCTCTCAAAATGCGAAGGTCTGCAGATAACATGCAGGCAGAAAGAGCTAGCCTGGAAATCTGTTGCTCAGACTCATCTGCCCATGGCACTGCTCGCACAGAGGCACAGAGACTGGGGCTGCTTGCTTGTCTTGCCACCTCAAACTTCAAAAGTGTCTTAGGTGGTCCGTGAAGGGGGCCTCCGGCAGCCCTACTCTGAAAATGCGAAAGTCTGCAGAGAGCTCGCAGCCAGAAAGAGCTAGCCTGCAAAGCTGTTGCTCAGCCTCATCTGCCCATGGCACTGCTCACACAGAGGCACAGAGACTGGGGCTGCTTTCTTTTCTTGCCACCTCAAACTTCAAACGTAGCTTTGGGGGTCCGTGCAGGGGGCCTCCGGCAGCCCTGCTCTGAAAATGCGAACTTCTGCAGATAGCTCGCAGGCAGAAAGAGCTAGCCTGGAAAGCTGTTGCTCAGCCTCATCTGCCCATGGCACTGCTCGCACAGAGGCACAGAGACTGGGGCTGCTTGCTTGTCTTGCAACCTCAAACTTCAAACGTATATTTGGGGGTCCGTGCAGGGGACCTCCGGCAGCCCTGCTCTGAAAATGCGAACGTCTGCAGATAGCTCGCAGCCAGAAAGAGCTAGCCTGGAAAGCTGTTGCTCAGCCTCATCTGCCCATGGCACTGCTCGCACAGAGGCACAGATACTGGGGCTGCTTGCTTGTCTTGCAACCTCAAACTTCAAAAGTATCTTGGGTGATCCTTGAAGGGGGCCTCCGGCAGCCCTGCTCTGAAAATGCGAACGTCTGCAGAGAGCTCGCAACCAGAAAACGCTGGCCTGGAAAGCTGTTGCTCAGCCTCATCTGCTCATGGCACTGCTCGCACAGAGGCACAGAGACTGTAGCTGCTTGCTTGTCTTGCCACCTCAAACTTCAAACATAACTTTGGGGATCCGTGCAGGGGGCCTCCGGCAGCCCTGCTCTGAAAATGAGAACGTCTGCAGATAGCTCGCAGGCAGGAAGAGCTAGCCTGGAAAGCTGTTGCTCAGCCTCATCTGCCCATGGCACTGCTCGCACAGAGGCACAGAGACTGGGGCTGCTTGCTTGTCTTGCCCCCTCAAAATTCAAAAGTAAATTTGAGGCTCCGTGCAGGAGGCATTAGCCAGCCCTTCTCCAAAAATGCTAACGTCTGCAAATAGATCGCAGACAGAAATAGCTAGCCTGGAAAGCTGTTGCTCAGCCTCATCTGCCCATGGCACTGCTCGCACAGAGGCACAGAGACTGGGGCTGCTTGCTTTTCTTCCCACCTCAAACTTCAAAAGCATCTTAGGTGGTCCGTGAAGGGGGCCTCGGGCAGCCCTACTCTTAAAATGCGAACGTCTGCAGAGAGCTCGCAGCCAGAAAGAGCTACCCTGGAAAGCTGTTGCTCAGCCTCATCTTCTCATGGCACTGCTCGCAGAGAGGCACAGAGACTGGGGCTGCTTGCTTGTCTTGCCACCTGAAACTTCAAACGTAGCTTTGGGGGTCCATGCAGGGGGCCTCCGGCAGCCCTGCTCTGAAAATGGAAACGTCTGCAGATAGCTCGCAGGCAGAAAGAGCTAGCCTGGAAAGCTGTTGCTCAGCCTCATCTGCCCATGGCACTGCTCGCACAGAGGCACAGAGACTGGGGCTGCTTGCTTCTCTTGCCACCTCAAACTTTAAAAGTATCTTAGGCGTTCCGTGAAGGGGGCCTCCGGCAGCCATACTCTGAAATTGCGAACGTCTGCAGAGAGCTCGCAACCAGAAAAAGCTAGCCTGCAAAGCTGTTGCTCAGCCTCATCTGCCCATGGCACTGCTCGCACAGAGGCACAGAGACTGGGGCTGCTTGCTTGTCTTGCCACCTCAAACGTCAAACATAGCTTTGGGGGTCCGTGCAGGGGGCCTCCGGCAGCCCTGCTCTGAAAATGCGAACGTCTGCAGATAGCTCGCAGGCAGAAAGAGCTAGCCTGGAAAGCTGTTGCTCAGCCTCATCTGCCCATGGCACTGCTCGCACAGAGGCACAGAGACTGGGGCTGCTTGCTTGTCTTGCAACCTCAAACTTCAAAACTAAATTTGAGGCTCCGTGCAGGAGGCATTAGCCAGCCCTTCTCCGAAAATGCGAACGTCTGCAGATAGCTCGCAGACAGAAAGAGCTAGCCTGCAAAGCTGTTGCTCATCCTCATCTGCTCATGGCACTGCTCGCACAGAGGCACAGAGACTGGGGCTGCTTGCTTGTCTTGCCACCTCAACCTTCAAACGTATCTTTGGGGGTCCATGCAAGGGGCCTCCTGCAGCCCTGCTCTCAAAATGCGAAGGTCTGCAGATAGCTCGCAGGCAGGAAGAGCTAGCCTGGAAAGCTGTTGCTCAGCCTCATCTGCCCATGGCACTGCTCGCACAGAGGCACAGAGACTGGGGCTGCTTGCTTGTCTTGCCACCTCAAACTTCAAAAGTAAATTTGAGGCTCCGTGCAGGAGGCATTAGCCAGCCCTTCTCCGAAAATACGAACGTCTGCAGACAGCTCGCAGACAGAAAGAGCTAGCCTGCAAAGCTTTTGCTCAGCCTCATCTGCCCATGGCACTGCTCACACAGAGGCACAGAGACTGGGGCTGCTTGCTTGTCTTGCCACCTCAAACTTCAAAAGCATCTTAGGTGGTCCGTGAAGGGGGCCTCCGGCAGCCCTACTCTTAAAATGTGAACATCTGCAGAGAGCTCACAGCCAGAAAGAGCTAGCCTGGAAAGCTGTTGCTCAGCCTCATCTGCCCATGGCACTTCTCACACAAAGGCACAAAGACTGGGGCTGCTTGCTTGTCTTGCCACCTCAAACTTCAAACGTAGCTTTGGGGGTCCATGCAGGGGGCCTCCGGCAGCCCTGCTCTGAAAATGGAAACGTCTGCAGATAGCTCGCAGGCAGAAAAAGCTGGCCTGGAAAGCTGTTGCTCAGCCTCATCTGCCCATGGCACTGCTCACACAGAGGCACAGAGACTGGGGCTGCTTGCTTGTCTTGCAACCTCAAACTTCAAACATAGTTTTGGGGGTCCGTGAAGGGGGCCTCCGGCAGACCTGCTCTGAAAATGCGAACGTCTGCAGATAGCTCGCAGCCAGAAAGAGCTAGCCTGGAAAGCTGTTTCTCAGCCTCAACTGCTCATGGCACTGCTCGCACAGAGGCAGAGAGACTGGGGCTGCTTGCTTGTCTTGCCACCTCAAACTTTAAAAGTATCTTAGGTGTTCCGTGAAGGGGGCCTCCGGCAGCCCTACTCTGAAATTGCGAACGTCTGCAGAGAGCTCGCAACCAGAAAAAGCTAGCCTGGAAAGCTGTTGCTCAGCCTCATCTGCCCATGGCACTGCTCACACAGAGGCACAGAGACTGGGGCTGCTTGCTTGTCTTGCCACCTCAAACGTCAAACATAGCTTTGGGGGTCCGTGAAGGGGGCCTCCGGCAGACCTGCTCTGAAAATGCGAACGTCTGCAGATAGCTCGCAGCCAGAAAGAGCTAGCCTGGAAAGCTGTTTCTCAGCCTCAACTGCTCATGGCACTGCTCGCACAGAGGCAGAGAGACTGGGGCTGCTTGCTTGTCTTGCCACCTCAAACTTCAAAAGCATCTTAGGTGTTCCGTGAAGGGGGCCTCCGGCAGCCCTACTCTGAAATTGCGAACGTCTGCAGAGAGCTCGCAACCAGAAAAAGCTAGCCTGGAAAGCTGTTGCTCAGCCTCATCTGCCCATGGCACTGCTCACACAGAGGCACAGAGACTGGGGCTGCTTGCTTGTCTTGCCACCTCAAACGTCAAACATAGCTTTGGGGGTCCGTGCAGGGGGCCTCCGGCAGCCCTGCTCTGAAAATGCGAACGTCTGCAGAGAGCTCGCAGGCAGAAAGAGCTAGCCTGGAAAGCTGTTGCTCAGCCTCATCTGCCCATAGCACTGCTCGCACAGAGGCACAGAGACTGGGGCTGCTTGCTTGTCTTGCCACCCCAAACTTCAAACGTAACTTTGGGGGTCCGTGCAGGGGGCCTCCGGCAGCCCTGCTCCGAAAATGCGAACTTCTGCAGATAGCTCGCAGGCAGAAAGAGCTAGCCTGGAAAGCTGTTGCTCAGCCTCATCTGCCCATGGCACTGCTCGCACAGAGGCACAGAGACTGGGGCTGCTTGCTTGTCTTGCCACCTCTAACTTTAAACGTAGCTTAGGTTGTCCGTGCAGTGGGGCCTCCGGCAGCCCTGCTCTGAAAATGCGAACGTCTGCAGATAGCTCGCAGCCAGAAAGAGCTAGCCTGGAAAGCTGTTGCTCAGCCTCATCTGCCCATGGCACTGCTCGCACAGAGGCACAGAGACTGGGGCTGCTTGCTTGTCTTGCAACCGCAAACTTCAAAAGTAAATTTGAGGCTCCGTGCAGAAGGCATTAGCCAGCCCTTCTCCGAAAATGTGAACGTCTGCAGATTGCTCGCAGGCAGAAAGAGCTAGCCTGGAAAGCTGTTGCTCAGCCTCATCTGCCCATGGCACTGCTCGCACAGAGGCACAGAGACTGGGGCTGCTTGCTTGTCTTGCAACCTCAAACTTCAAAAGTATATTTGAGGCTCCGTGCAGGAGGCCTTAGCCAGCCCTTCTCCGAAAATGCGAACGTCTGCAGATAGCTCGCAGCCAGAAACAGCTAGCCTGCAAAGCTGTTGCTCAGCCTCATCTGCTCATGGCACTGCTCGCACAGAGGCACAGAGACTGGGGCTGATTGCTTTTCTTGCACCTCAAACTTCAAACGTATCTTTGGGGGTCCATGCAGGGGGCCTCCGGTAGCCCTGCTCTCAAAATGCGAAGGTCTGCAGATAACTTGCAGGCAGAAAGAGCTAGCCTGGAAATCTGTTGCTCAGCCTCATCTGCCCATGGCACTGCTCGCACAGAGGCACAGAGACTGGGGCTGCTTGCTTGTCTTGCCTCCTCAAACTTCAAAAGTATCTTAGGTGGTCCGTGAAGGGGGCCTACGGCAGCCCTACTCTGAAAATGCGAAAGTCTGCAGAGAGCTCGCAGCCAGAAAGAGCTAGCCTGCAAAGCTGTTGCTCATCCTCTTCTGCCCATGGCACTGCTCGCACAGAGGCACAGAGACTGGGGCTGCTTGCTTGTCTTGGAACCTCAAACTTCAAAAGTATCTTGGGTGATCCTTGAAGGGGGCCTCCGGCAGCCCTGCTCTGAAAATGCGAATGTCTGCAGAGAGCTCGCAACCAGAAAGAGCTAGCCTGGAAAGCTGTTGCTCAGCCTCATCTGCCCATGGCACTGCTCGCACAGAGGCACAGAGACTGAGGCTGCTTGCTTGTCTTGCCACCTCTAACTTTAAACGTAGCTTAGGTGGTCCGTGCAGTGGGGCCTCCGGCAGCCCTGCTCCCAAAATGCGAACGTCTGCAGAGAGCTCGCAGCAAGAAAGAGCTAGCCTGGAAAGCTGTTGCTCAGCCTCATCTGCCCATGGCACTGCTCACACAGAGGCACAGAGACTGGGGCTGGTTTCTTTTCTTGCCACCTCAAACTTCAAACGTAGCTTTGGGGGTCCGTGCAGGGGGCCTCCGGCAGCCCTGCTCTGAAAATGCGAACTTCTGCAGATAGCTCGCAGGCAGAAATAGCTAGCCTGGAAAGCTGTTGCTCAGCCTCATCTGCTCATGGCACTGCTCGCACAGAGGCACAGAGACTGGGGCTGCTTGCTTGTCTTGCCACCTCAAACTTCAAACATAACTTTGGGGATCCGTGCAGGGGGCCTCCGGCAGCCCTGCTCTGAAAATGAGAACGTCTGCAGATAGCTTGCAGGCAGGAAGAGCTAGCCTGGAAAGCTGTTGCTCAGCCTCATCTGCCCATGGCACTGCTCGCACAGAGGCACAGAGACTGGGGCTGCTTGCTTGTTTTGACACCTCAAACTTCAAACGTATCTTTGAAAGTCCGTGCCGGGCAGCGCCGGTAACCCTGCTCCGAATATGCGAATGTCTGCAGATAGCTCACAGCCAGAAAGAGCTAGCCTGGAAAGCTGTTGCTCAGCCTCATCTGCCCATGGCACTGCTCGCACAGAGGCACAGAGACTGGGGCTGCTTGCTTGTCTTGCAACCTCAAACTTCAAAAGTATCTTTGGGGGTCCATGCAGGGGGCCTCCGGTAGCCCTGCTCTCAAAATGCGAAGGTCTGCAGATAACATGCAGGCAGAAAGAGCTAGCCTGGAAATCTGTTGCTCAGACTCATCTGCCCATGGCACTGCTCGCACAGAGGCACAGAGACTGGGGCTGCTTGCTTGTCTTGCCACCTCAAACTTCAAAAGTGTCTTAGGTGGTCCGTGAAGGGGGCCTCCGGCAGCCCTACTCTGAAAATGCGAAAGTCTGCAGAGAGCTCGCAGCCAGAAAGAGCTAGCCTGCAAAGCTGTTGCTCAGCCTCATCTGCCCATGGCACTGCTCACACAGAGGCACAGAGACTGGGGCTGCTTTCTTTTCTTGCCACCTCAAACTTCAAACGTAGCTTTGGGGGTCCGTGCAGGGGGCCTCCGGCAGCCCTGCTCTGAAAATGCGAACTTCTGCAGATAGCTCGCAGGCAGAAAGAGCTAGCCTGGAAAGCTGTTGCTCAGCCTCATCTGCCCATGGCACTGCTCGCACAGAGGCACAGAGACTGGGGCTGCTTGCTTGTCTTGCAACCTCAAACTTCAAACGTATATTTGGGGGTCCGTGCAGGGGACCTCCGGCAGCCCTGCTCTGAAAATGCGAACGTCTGCAGATAGCTCGCAGCCAGAAAGAGCTAGCCTGGAAAGCTGTTGCTCAGCCTCATCTGCCCATGGCACTGCTCGCACAGAGGCACAGAGACTGGGGCTGCTTGCTTGTCTTGCAACCTCAAACTTCAAAAGTATCTTGGGTGATCCTTGAAGGGGGCCTCCGGCAGCCCTGCTCTGAAAATGCGAACGTCTGCAGAGAGCTCGCAACCAGAAAACGCTGGCCTGGAAAGCTGTTGCTCAGCCTCATCTGCTCATGGCACTGCTCGCACAGAGGCACAGAGACTGTAGCTGCTTGCTTGTCTTGCCACCTCAAACTTCAAACATAACTTTGGGGATCCGTGCAGGGGGCCTCCGGCAGCCCTGCTCTGAAAATGAGAACGTCTGCAGATAGCTCGCAGGCAGGAAGAGCTAGCCTGGAAAGCTGTTGCTCAGCCTCATCTGCCCATGGCACTGCTCGCACAGAGGCACAGACACTGGGGCTGCTTGCTTGTCTTGCCCCCTCAAAATTCAAAAGTAAATTTGAGGCTCCGTGCAGGAGGCATTAGCCAGCCCTTCTCCAAAAATGCTAACGTCTGCAAATAGATCGCAGACAGAAATAGCTAGCCTGGAAAGCTGTTGCTCAGCCTCATCTGCCCATGGCACTGCTCGCACAGAGGCGCAGAGACTGGGGCTGCTTGCTTTTCTTCCCACCTCAAACTTCAAAAGCATCTTAGGTGGTCCGTGAAGGGGGCCTCGGGCAGCCCTACTCTTAAAATGCGAACGTCTGCAGAGAGCTCGCAGCCAGAAAGAGCTACCCTGGAAAGCTGTTGCTCAGCCTCATCTTCTCATGGCACTGCTCGCAGAGAGGCACAGAGACTGGGGCTGCTTGCTTGTCTTGCCACCTGAAACTTCAAACGTAGCTTTGGGGGTCCATGCAGGGGGCCTCCGGCAGCCCTGCTCTGAAAATGGAAACGTCTGCAGATAGCTCGCAGGCAGAAAGAGCTAGCCTGGAAAGCTGTTGCTCAGCCTCATCTGCCCATGGCACTGCTCGCACAGAGGCACAGAGACTGGGGCTGCTTGCTTGTCTTGCCACCTCTAACTTTAAACGTAGCTTAGGTGGTCCGTGCAGTGGGGCCTCCGGCAGCCCTGCTCCCAAAATGCGAACGTCTGCAGATAGCTCGCAGCCAGAAAGAGCTAGCCTGGAAAGCTGTTGCTCAGCCTCATCTGCCCATGGCACTGCTCACACAGAGGCACAGAGACTGGGGCTGCTTTCTTTTCTTGCCACCTCAAACTTCAAACGTAGCTTTGGGGGTCCGTGCAGGGGGCCTCCGGCAGCCCTGCTGTGAAAATGCGAACTTCTGCAGATAGCTCGCAGGCAGAAAGAGCTAGCCTGGAAAGCTGTTGCTCAGCCTCATCTGCCCATGGCACTGCTCGCACAGAGGCACAGAGACTGGGGCTGCTTGCTTGTCTTGCAACCGCAAACTTCAAAAGTAAATTTGAGGCTCCGTGCAGAAGGCATTAGCCAGCCCTTCTCCGAAAATGTGAACGTCTGCAGATTGCTCGCAGGCAGAAAGAGCTAGCCTGGAAAGCTGTTGCTCAGCCTCATCTGCCCATGGCACTGCTCGCACAGAGGCACAGAGACTGGGGCTGCTTGCTTGTCTTGCAACCTCAAACTTCAAAAGTATATTTGAGGCTCCGTGCAGGAGGCCTTAGCCAGCCCTTCTCCGAAAATGCGAACGTCTGCAGATAGCTCGCAGCCAGAAACAGCTAGCCTGCAAAGCTGTTGCTCAGCCTCATCTGCTCATGGCACTGCTCGCACAGAGGCACAGAGACTGGGGCTGATTGCTTTTCTTGCACCTCAAACTTCAAACGTATCTTTGGGGGTCCATGCAGGGGGCCTCCGGTAGCCCTGCTCTCAAAATGCGAAGGTCTGCAGATAACTTGCAGGGAGAAAGAGCTAGCCTGGAAATCTGTTGCTCAGCCTCATCTGCCCATGGCACTGCTCGCACAGAGGCACAGAGACTGGGGCTGCTTGCTTGTCTTGCCTCCTCAAACTTCAAAAGTATCTTAGGTGGTCCGTGAAGGGGGCCTACGGCAGCCCTACTCTGAAAATGCGAAAGTCTGCAGAGAGCTCGCAGCCAGAAAGAGCTAGCCTGCAAAGCTGTTGCTCATCCTCTTCTGCCCATGGCACTGCTCGCACAGAGGCACAGAGACTGGGGCTGCTTGCTTGTCTTGGAACCTCAAACTTCAAAAGTATCTTGGGTGATCCTTGAAGGGGGCCTCCGGCAGCCCTGCTCTGAAAATGCGAATGTCTGCAGAGAGCTCGCAACCAGAAAGAGCTAGCCTGGAAAGCTGTTGCTCAGCCTCATCTGCCCATGGCACTGCTCGCACAGAGGCACAGAGACTGAGGCTGCTTGCTTGTCTTGCCACCTCTAACTTTAAACGTAGCTTAGGTGGTCCGTGCAGTGGGGCCTCCGGCAGCCCTGCTCCCAAAATGCGAACGTCTGCAGAGAGCTCGCAGCCAGAAAGAGCTAGCCTGGAAAGCTGTTGCTCAGCCTCATCTGCCCATGGCACTGCTCACACAGAGGCACAGAGACTGGGGCTGGTTTCTTTTCTTGCCACCTCAAACTTCAAACGTAGCTTTGGGGGTCCGTGCAGGGGGCCTCCGGCAGCCCTGCTCTGAAAATGCGAACTTCTGCAGATAGCTCGCAGGCAGAAATAGCTAGCCTGGAAAGCTGTTGCTCAGCCTCATCTGCTCATGGCACTGCTCGCACAGAGGCACAGAGACTGGGGCTGCTTGCTTGTCTTGCCACCTCAAACTTCAAACATAACTTTGGGGATCCGTGCAGGGGGCCTCCGGCAGCCCTGCTCTGAAAATGAGAACGTCTGCAGATAGCTTGCAGGCAGGAAGAGCTAGCCTGGAAAGCTGTTGCTCAGCCTCATCTGCCCATGGCACTGCTCGCACAGAGGCACAGAGACTGGGGCTGCTTGCTTGTTTTGACACCTCAAACTTCAAACGTATCTTTGAAAGTCCGTGCCGGGCAGCGCCGGTAACCCTGCTCCGAATATGCGAATGTCTGCAGATAGCTCACAGCCAGAAAGAGCTAGCCTGGAAAGCTGTTGCTCAGCCTCATCTGCCCATGGCACTGCTCGCACAGAGGCACAGAGACTGGGGCTGCTTGCTTGTCTTGCAACCTCAAACTTCAAACGTATCTTTGGGGGTCCATGCAGGGGGCCTCCGGTAGCCCTGCTCTCAAAATGCGAAGGTCTGCAGATAACATGCAGGCAGAAAGAGCTAGCCTGGAAATCTGTTGCTCAGACTCATCTGCCCATGGCACTGCTCGCACAGAGGCACAGAGACTGGGGCTGCTTGCTTGTCTTGCCACCTCAAACTTCAAAAGTGTCTTAGGTGGTCCGTGAAGGGGGCCTCCGGCAGCCCTACTCTGAAAATGCGAAAGTCTGCAGAGAGCTCGCAGCCAGAAAGAGCTAGCCTGCAAAGCTGTTGCTCAGCCTCATCTGCCCATGGCACTGCTCACACAGAGGCACAGAGACTGGGGCTGCTTTCTTTTCTTGCCACCTCAAACTTCAAACGTAGCTTTGGGGGTCCGTGCAGGGGGCCTCCGGCAGCCCTGCTCTGAAAATGCGAACTTCTGCAGATAGCTCGCAGGCAGAAAGAGCTAGCCTGGAAAGCTGTTGCTCAGCCTCATCTGCCCATGGCACTGCTCGCACAGAGGCACAGAGACTGGGGCTGCTTGCTTGTCTTGCAACCTCAAACTTCAAAAGTATCTTGGGTGATCCTTGAAGGGGGCCTCCGGCAGCCCTGCTCTGAAAATGCGAACGTCTGCAGAGAGCTCGCAACCAGAAAACGCTGGCCTGGAAAGCTGTTGCTCAGCCTCATCTGCTCATGGCACTGCTCGCACAGAGGCACAGAGACTGTAGCTGCTTGCTTGTCTTGCCACCTCAAACTTCAAACATAACTTTGGGGATCCGTGCAGGGGGCCTCCGGCAGCCCTGCTCTGAAAATGAGAACGTCTGCAGATAGCTCGCAGGCAGGAAGAGCTAGCCTGGAAAGCTGTTGCTCAGCCTCATCTGCCCATGGCACTGCTCGCACAGAGGCACAGAGACTGGGGCTGCTTGCTTGTCTTGCCCCCTCAAAATTCAAAAGTAAATTTGAGGCTCCGTGCAGGAGGCATTAGCCAGCCCTTCTCCGAAAATGCTAACGTCTGCAAATAGATCGCAGACAGAAATAGCTAGCCTGGAAAGCTGTTGCTCAGCCTCATCTGCCCATGGCACTGCTCGCACAGAGGCACAGAGACTGGGGCTGCTTGCTTTTCTTCCCACCTCAAACTTCAAAAGCATCGTAGGTGGTCCGTGAAGGGGGCCTCGGGCAGCCCTACTCTTGAAATGCGAACGTCTGCAGAGAGCTCGCAGCCAGAAAGAGCTACCCTGGAAAGCTGTTGCTCAGCCTCATCTTCTCATGGCACTTCTCACACAGAGGCACAGAGACTGGGGCTGCTTGCTTGTCTTGCCACCTGAAACTTCAAACGTAGCTTTGGGGGTCCATGCATGGGGCCTCCGGCAGCCCTGCTCTGAAAATGGAAACGTCTGCAGATAGCTCGCAGGCAGAAAGAGCTAGCCTGGAAAGCTGTTGCTCAGCCTCATCTGCCCATGGCACTGCTCGCACAGAGGCACAGACACTGGGGCTGCTTGCTTGTCTTGCAACCTCAAACTTCAAAAGTATATTTGAGGCTCCGTGCAGAAGGCCTTAGCCAGCCCTTCTCCGAAAATGCGAACGTCTGCAGATAGCTCGCAGCCAGAAACAGCTAGCCTGCAAGGCTGTTGCTCAGCCTCATCTGCTCATGGCACTGCTCGCACAGAGGCACAGAGACTGGGGCTGCTTGCTTTTCTTGCACCTCAAACTTCAAACGTATCTTTGGGGGACCATGCAGGCGGCCTCCGGTAGCCCTGCTCTCAAAATGCGAAGGTCTGCAGATAACTCGCAGGCAGAAAGAGCTAGCCTGGAAATCTGTTGCTCAGCCTCATCTGCCCATGGCACTTCTCGCACAGAGGCACAGAGACTGGGGCTGCTTGCTTGTCTTGCCACCTCAAACTTCAAAAGTATCTTAGGTGGTCCGCGCAGGCGGCCTCCGGCAGCCCTACTCTGAAATTGCGAACATCTGCAGAGAGCTCGCAGCCAGGAAAAGCTAGAATGGAAAATTGTTGCTCAGCCTTATCTGCCCATGGCACTGCTCGCACAGAGGCACAGAGACTGGGGCTGCTTGCTTGTCTTGCAACCTCAAACTTCAAAAGTAAATTTGAGGCTCCGTGCAGGAGGCATTAGCCAGCCCTTCTCCGAAAATGCGAATGTCTGCAGATAGCTCGCAGACAGAAAGAGCTAGCCTGGAAAACTGTTGCTCAGCCTCATCTGCCCATGGCACTGCTCGCACAGAGGCAGAGAGACTGGGGCTGCTTGCTTGTCTTGCAACCTCTAACTTCAAACGTATATTTGGGGTCCATGCAGGGGGCCTCCGGCAGCCCTGCTCTGAAAATGCAAACGTCTGCAGATAGCTCGCAGGCAGAAAAAGATGGCCTGGAAAGCTGTTGCTCAGCTTCATCTGCCCATGGCACTGCTCGCACACAGGCACAGAGACTGGGGCTGCTTACTTGTCTTGCCACCTCAAACTTCAAAAGTATTTTAGGTGGTCCGTGCCGGGGGCCTCCGGCAGCCCTGCTCTGAAAATGCGAACTTCTGCAGATAGCTCGCAGGCAGAAAGAGCTAGCCTGGAAAGCTGTTGCTCAGCCTCATCTGCCCATGGCACTGCTCGCACAGAGGCACAGAGACTGGGGCTTCTTGCTTGTCTTGCAACCTCAAACTTCAAACGTATATTTGGGTGGTCCGTGCAGGGGACCTCCGGCAGCCCTGCTCTGAAAATGCGAACGTCTGCAGATAGCTCGCAGCCAGAAAGAGCTAGCCTGGAAAGCTGTTGCTCAGCCTCATCTGCCCATGGCACTGCTCGCACAGAGGCACAGAGACTGGGGCTGCTTGCTTGTCTTGCAACCTCAAACTTCAAAAGTATCTTGGGTGATCCTTGAAGTGGGCCTCCGGCAGCCCTGCTCTGAAAATGCGAACGTCTGCAGAGAGCTCGCAACCAGAAAGAGCTAGCCTGGAAAGCTGTTGCTCAGCCTCATCTGCCCATGGCACTGCTCGCACAGAGGCACAGAGACTGGGGCTGCTTGCTTGTCTTGCAACCTCAAACTTCAAAAGTATATTTGAGGCTCCGTGCAGAAGGCCTTAGCCAGCCCTTCTCCGAAAATGCGAACGTCTGCAGATAGCTCGCAGCCAGAAACAGCTAGCCTGCAAGGCTGTTGCTCAGCCTCATCTGCTCATGGCACTGCTCGCACAGAGGCACAGAGACTGGGGCTGCTTGCTTTTCTTGCACCTCAAACTTCAAACGTATCTTTGGGGGACCATGCAGGCGGCCTCCGGTAGCCCTGCTCTCAAAATGCGAAGGTCTGCAGATAACTCGCAGGCAGAAAGAGCTAGCCTGGAAATCTGTTGCTCAGCCTCATCTGCCCATGGCACTTCTCGCACAGAGGCACAGAGACTGGGGCTGCTTGCTTGTCTTGCCACCTCAAACTTCAAAAGTATCTTAGGTGGTCCGCGCAGGCGGCCTCCGGCAGCCCTACTCTGAAATTGCGAACATCTGCAGAGAGCTCGCAACCAGGAAAAGCTAGAATGGAAAGTTGTTGCTCAGCCTTATCTGCCCATGGCACTGCTCGCACAGAGGCACAGAGACTGGGGCTGCTTGCTTGTCTTGCCACCTCAAACTTCAAAAGTATCTTAGGTGGTCCGCGCAGGCGGCCTCCGGCAGCCCTACTCTGAAAATGCGAAAGTCTGCAGAGAGCTCGCAGCCAGAAAGAGCTAGCCTGCAAAGCTGTTGCTCAGCCTCATCTGCCCATGGCACTGCTGACACAGAGGCACAGAGACTGGGGCTGCTTTCTTTTCTTGCCACCTCAAACTTCAAAAGTATTTTAGGTGGTCCGTGCAGGGGGCCTCCGGCAGCCCTGCTCTGAAAATGCGAACTTCTGCAGATAGCTCGCAGGCAGAAAGAGCTAGCCTGGAAAGCTGTTGCTCAGCCTCATCTGCCCATGGCACTGCTCGCACAGAGGCACAGAGACTGGGGCTTCTTGCTTGTCTTGCAACCTCAAACTTCAAACGTATATTTGGGTGGTCCGTGCAGGGGACCTCCGGCAGCCCTGCTCTGAAAATGCGAACGTCTGCAGATAGCTCGCAGCCAGAAAGAGCTAGCCTGGAAAGCTGTTGCTCAGCCTCATCTGCCCATGGCACTGCTCGCACAGAGGCACAGAGACTGGGGCTGCTTGCTTGTCTTGCAACCTCAAACTTCAAAAGTATCTTGGGTGATCCTTGAAGTGGGCCTCCGGCAGCCCTGCTCTGAAAATGCGAACGTCTGCAGAGAGCTCGCAACCAGAAAGAGCTAGCCTGGAAAGCTGTTGCTCAGCCTCATCTGCCCATGGCACTGCTCGCACAGAGGCACAGAGACTGAGGCTGTTGCTTGTCTTGCCACCTCTAACTTTAAACGTAGCTTAGGTGGTCCGTGCAGTGGGGCCTCCGGCAGCCCTGCTCCCAAAATGCGAACGTCTGCAGAGAGCTCGCAGCCAGGAAGAGCTAGCCTGGAAAGCTGTTGCTCAGCCTCATCTGCCCATGGCACTGCTCACACAGAGGCACAGAGACTGGGGCTGCTTTCTTTTCTTGCCACCTCAAACTTCAAACGTAGCTTTGGGGGTCCGTGCAGGGGACCTCCGGCAGCCCTGCTCTGAAAATGCGAACTTCTGCAGATAGCTCGCAGGCAGAAAGAGCTAGCCTGGAAAGCTGTTGCTCAGCCTCATCTGCCCATGGCACTGCTCGCACAGAGGCACAGAGACTGGGGCTGCTTGCTTGTCTTGCCCCCTCAAACTTCAAAACTATCTTTGGGGGTCCGTGCAGGGGACCTCCGGCAGCCCTTCTCCGAAAATGCGAACGTCTGCAGATAGCTCGCAGCCAGAAACAGCTAGCCTGCAAAGCTGTTGCTCAGCCTCATCTGCCCATGGCAGTGCTCACACAGAGGCACAGAGACTGGGGCTGCTTGCTTGTCTTGCCACCTCAAACTTCAAAAGTATCTTAGGTGGTCCGTGAAGGGGGCCTCCGGCAGCCCTACTCTGAAATTGAGAACGTCTGCAGAGAGCTCGCAACCAGAAAAAGCTAGCCTGCAAAGCTGTTGCTCAGCCTCATCTGCCCATGGCACTGCTCGCACAGAGGCACAGAGACTGGGGCTGCTTGCTTGTCTTGCAACCTCAAACTTCAAACATAGCTTTGGGGGTCCGTGCAGGGGGCCTCCGGCAGCCCTGCTCTGAAAATGCGAACGTCTGCAGATAGCTCGCAGGCAGAAAGAGCTAGCCTGGAAAGCTGTTGCTCAGCCTCATCTGCCCATGGCACTGCTCGCACAGAGGCACAGAGACTGGGGCTGCTTGCTTGTTTTGACACCTCAAACTTCAAAAGTAAATTTGAGGCTCCGTGCAGAAGGCATTAGCCAGCCCTTCTCCGAAAATGTGAACGTCTGCAGATTGCTCGCAGGCAGAAAGAGCTAGCCTGGAAAGCTGTTGCTCAGCCTCATCTGCCCATGGCACTGCTCGCACAGAGGCACAGAGACTGGGGCTGCTTGCTTGTCTTGCAACCTCAAACTTCAAAAGTATCTTGGGTGATCCTTGAAGTGGGCTCCGGCAGCCCTGCTCTGAAAATGCGAACGTCTGCAGAGAGCTCGCAACCAGAAAGAGCTAGCCTGGAAAGCTGTTGCTCAGCCTCATCTGCCCATGGCACTGCTCGCACAGAGGCACAGAGACTGAGGCTGCTTGCTTGTCTTGCCACCTCTAACTTTAAACGTAGCTTAGGTGGTCCGTGCAGTGGGGCCTCCGGCAGCCCTGCTCCCAAAATGCGAACGTCTGCAGAGAGCTCGCAGCCAGGAAGAGCTAGCCTGGAAAGCTGTTGCTCAGCCTCATCTGCCCATGGCACTGCTCACACAGAGGCACAGAGACTGGGGCTGCTTGCTTGTCTTACCCCCTCAAAATTCAAAAGTAAATTTGAGGCTCCGTGCAGGAGGCTTTAGCCAGCCCTTCTCCGAAAATGCGAACGTCTGCAAATAGCTCGCAGACAGAAATAGCTAGCCTGAAAAGCTGTTGCTCAGCCTCATCTGCCCATGGCACTGCTCGCACAGAGGCACAGAGACTGGGGCTGCTTGCTTTTCTTCCCACCTCAAACTTCAAAAGTATTTTAGGTGGTCCGTGCAGGGGGCCTCCGGCAGCCCTGCTCTGAAAATGCGAACTTCTGCAGATAGCTCGCAGGCAGAAAGAGCTAGCCTGGAAAGCTGTTGCTCAGCCTCATCTGCCCATGGCACTGCTCGCACAGAGGCACAGAGACTGGGGCTTCTTGCTTGTCTTGCAACCTCAAACTTCAAACGTATATTTGGGTGGTCCGTGCAGGGGACCTCCGGCAGCCCTGCTCTGAAAATGCGAACGTCTGCAGATAGCTCGCAGCCAGAAAGAGCTAGCCTGGAAAGCTGTTGCTCAGCCTCATCTGCCCATGGCACTGCTCGCACAGAGGCACAGAGACTGGGGCTGCTTGCTTGTCTTGCAACCTCAAACTTCAAAAGTATCTTGGGTGATCCTTGAAGTGGGCCTCCGGCAGCCCTGCTCTGAAAATGCGAACGTCTGCAGAGAGCTCGCAACCAGAAAGAGCTAGCCTGGAAAGCTGTTGCTCAGCCTCATCTGCCCATGGCACTGCTCGCACAGAGGCACAGAGACTGAGGCTGTTGCTTGTCTTGCCACCTCTAACTTTAAACGTAGCTTAGGTGGTCCGTGCAGTGGGGCCTCCGGCAGCCCTGCTCCCAAAATGCGAACGTCTGCAGAGAGCTCGCAGCCAGAAAGAGCTAGCCTGGAAAGCTGTTGCTCAGCCTCATCTGCCCATGGCACTGCTCACACAGAGGCACAGAGACTGGGGCTGCTTTCTTTTCTTGCCACCTCAAACTTCAAACGTAGCTTTGGGGGTCCGTGCAGGGGACCTCCGGCAGCCCTGCTCTGAAAATGCGAACTTCTGCAGATAGCTCGCAGGCAGAAAGAGCTAGCCTGGAAAGCTGTTGCTCAGCCTCATCTGCCCATGGCACTGCTCGCACAGAGGCACAGAGACTGGGGCTGCTTGCTTGTCTTGCAACCTCAAACTTCAAACGTATATTTGGGGGTCCGTGCAGGGGACCTCCGGCAGCCCTTCTCCGAAAATGCGAACGTCTGCAGATAGCTCGCAGCCAGAAACAGCTAGCCTGCAAAGCTGTTGCTCAGCCTCATCTGCTCATGGCAGTGCTCACACAGAGGCACAGAGACTGGGGCTGCTTGCTTGTCTTGCCACCTCAAACTTCAAAAGTATCTTAGGTGGTCCGTGAAGGGGGCCTCCGGCAGCCCTACTCTGAAATTGAGAACGTCTGCAGAGAGCTCGCAACCAGAAAAAGCTAGCCTGCAAAGCTGTTGCTCAGCCTCATCTGCCCATGGCACTGCTCGCACAGAGGCACAGAGACTGGGGCTGCTTGCTTGTCTTGCCACCTCAAACTTCAAACATAGCTTTGGGGGTCCATGCAGGGGGCCTCCGGCAGCCCTGCTCTGAAAATGCGAACGTCTGCAGATAGCTCGCAGGCAGAAAGAGCTAGCCTGGAAAGCTGTTGCTCAGCCTCATCTGCCCATGGCACTGCTCGCACAGAGGCACAGAGACTGGGGCTGCTTGCTTGTTTTGACACCTCAAACTTCAAAAGTAAATTTGAGGCTCCGTGCAGAAGGCATTAGCCAGCCCTTCTCCGAAAATGTGAACGTCTGCAGATTGCTCGCAGGCAGAAAGAGCTAGCCTGGAAAGCTGTTGCTCAGCCTCATCTGCCCATGGCACTGCTCGCACAGAGGCACAGAGACTGGGGCTGCTTGCTTGTCTTGCAACCTCAAACTTCAAAAGTATCTTGGGTGATCCTTGAAGTGGGCTCCGGCAGCCCTGCTCTGAAAATGCGAACGTCTGCAGAGAGCTCGCAACCAGAAAGAGCTAGCCTGGAAAGCTGTTGCTCAGCCTCATCTGCCCATGGCACTGCTCGCACAGAGGCACAGAGACTGAGGCTGCTTGCTTGTCTTGCCACCTCTAACTTTAAACGTAGCTTAGGTGGTCCGTGCAGTGGGGCCTCCGGCAGCCCTGCTCCCAAAATGCGAACGTCTGCAGAGAGCTCGCAGCCAGGAAGAGCTAGCCTGGAAAGCTGTTGCTCAGCCTCATCTGCCCATGGCACTGCTCACACAGAGGCACAGAGACTGGGGCTGCTTGCTTGTCTTACCCCCTCAAAATTCAAAAGTAAATTTGAGGCTCCGTGCAGGAGGCTTTAGCCAGCCCTTCTCCGAAAATGCGAACGTCTGCAAATAGCTCGCAGACAGAAATAGCTAGCCTGGAAAGCTGTTGCTCAGCCTCATCTGCCCATGGCACTGCTCGCACAGAGGCACAGAGACTGGGGCTGCTTGCTTTTCTTCCCACCTCAAACTTCAAAAGCATCTTAGGTGGTCCGTGAAGGGGGCCTCCGGCAGCCCTACTCTTAAAATGCGAACGTCTGCAGAGAGCTCGCAGCCAGAAAGAGCTAGCCTGGAAAGCTGTTGCTCAACCTCATCTTCTCATGGCACTTCTCACACAGAGGCACAGAGACTGGGGTGCTTGCTTGTCTTGCCACCTGAAACTTCAAACGTAGCTTTGGGGGTCCATGCAGGGGGCCTCCGGCAGCCCTGCTCTGAAAATGGAAACGTCTGCAGATAGCTCGCAGGCAGAAAAAGCTGGCCTGGAAAGCTGTTGCTCACCCTCATCTGCCCATGGCACTGCTCGCACAGAGGCACAGAGACTGGGGCTGCTTGCTTGTCTTGCAACCTCAAACTTCAAAAGTAAATTTCAGGCTCCTTGCAGGAGGCCTTATTCAGCCCTTCTCCGAAAATGCGAACGTCTGCAGATAGCTCGCAGCCAGAAACAGCTAGCCTGCAAAGCTGTTGCTCAGCCTCATCTGCCCATGGCAGTGCTCACACAGAGGCACAGAGACTGGGGCTGCTTGCTTGTCTTGCCACCTCTAACTTTAAACGTAGCTTACGTGGTCCGTGCAGTGGGGCCTCCAGCAGCCCTGCTCCGAAAATGCGAACGTCTGCAGATAGCTCGCAGCCAGAAAGAGCTAGCCTGGAAAGCTGTTGCTCAGCCTCATCTGCCCATGGCACTGCTCGCACAGAGGCACAGAGACTGGGGCTGCTTGCTTGTCTTGCCACCTCAAACTTCAAAAGTATCTTAGGTGGTCCGTGAAGGGGGCCTCCGGCAGCCCTACTCTGAAATTGAGAACGTCTGCAGAGAGCTCGCAACCAGAAAAAGCTAGCCTGCAAAGCTGTTGCTCAGCCTCATCTGCCCATGGCACTGCTCGCACAGAGGCACAGAGACTGGGGCTGCTTGCTTGTCTTGCCACCTCAAACTTCAAACATAGCTTTGGGGGTCCGTGCAGGGGGCCTCCGGCAGCCCTGCTCTGAAAATGCGAACGTCTGCAGATAGCTCGCAGGCAGAAAGAGCTAGCCTGGAAAGCTGTTGCTCAGCCTCATCTGCCCATGGCACTGCTCGCACAGAGGCACAGAGACTGGGGCTGCTTGCTTGTCTTGCCACCTCAAACTTCAAAAGTATATTTGAGGCTCCGTGCAGGGGGCCTCCGGCAGCCCTGCTCCGAAAATGTGAACGTCTGCAGATTGCTCGCAGGCAGAAAGAGCTAGCCTGGAAAGCTGTTTCTCAGCCTCATCTGCCCATGGCACTGCTCGCACAGAGGCACAGACACTGGGGCTGCTTGCTTGTCTTGCAACCTCAAACTTCAAAAGTATATTTGAGGCTCCGTGCAGGAGGCCTTAGCCAGCCCTTCTCCGAAAATGCGAACGTCTGCAGATAGCTCGCAGCCAGAAACAGCTAGCCTGCAAAGCTGTTGCTCAGCCTCATCTGCTCATGGCACTGCTCGCACAGAGGCACAGAGACTGGGGCTGCTTGCTTTTCTTGCACCTCAAAATTCAAACGTATCTTTGGGGTACCATGCAGGGGGCCTCCGGTAGCCCTGCTCTCAAAATGCGAAGGTCTGCAGATAACTCGCAGGCAGAAAGAGCTAGCCTGGAAATCTGTTGCTCAGCCTCATCTGCCCATGGCACTGCTCGCACAGAGGCACAGAGACTGGGGCTGCTTGCTTGTCTTGCAACCTCAAACTTCAAACGTATATTTGGGGTCCATGCAGGGGGCCTCCGGCAGCCCTGCTCTGAAAATGCAAACGTCTGCAGATAGCTCGCAGGCAGAAAAAGATGGCCTGGAAAGCTGTTGATCAGCCTCATCTGCCCATGGCACTGCTCGCACAGAGGCACAGAGACTGGGGCTGCTTACTTGTCTTGCCACCTCAAACTTCAAAAGTATCTTAGGTGGTCCGTGAAGGGGGCCTCCGGCAGCCCTACTCTGAAAATGCGAAAGTCTGCAGAGAGCTCGCAGCCAGAAAGAGCTAGCCTGCAAAGCTGTTGCTCAGCCTCATCTGCCCATGGCACTGCTCACACAGAGGCACAGAGACTGGGGCTGCTTTCTTTTCTTGCCACCTCAAACTTCAAACGTAGCTTTGGGGGTCCGTGCAGGGGGCCTCCGGCAGCCCTGCTCTGAAAATGAGAACTTCTGCAGATAGCTCGCAGGCAGAAAGAGCTAGCCTGGAAAGCTGTTGCTCAGCCTCATCTGCCCATGGCACTGCTCGCACAGAGGCACAGAGACTGGGGCTGCTTGCTTGTCTTGCAACCTCAAACTTCAAACGTATATTTGGGTGGTCCGTGCAGGGGACCTCCGGCAGCCCTGCTCTGAAAATGCGAACGTCTGCAGATAGCTCGCAGGCAGAAAGAGCTAGCCTGGAAAGCTGTTGCTCATCCTCATCTGCCCATGGCACTGCTCGCACAGAGGCACAGAGACTGGGGCTGCTTGCTTGTCTTGCAACCTCAAACTTCAAAAGTATCTTGGGTGATCCTTGAAGTGGGCCTCCGGCAGCCCTGCTCTGAAAATGCGAACGTTTGCAGAGAGCTCGCAACCAGAAAGAGCTAGCCTGGAAAGCTGTTGCTCAGCCTCATCTGCCCATGGCACTGCTCGCACAGAGGCACAGAGACTGAGGCTGCTTGCTTGTCTTGCCACCTCTAACTTTAAACGTAGCTTAGGTGGTCCGTGCAGTGGGGCCTCCGGCAGCCCTGCTCCCAAAATGCGAACGTCTGCAGAGGGCTCGCAGCCAGGAAGAGCTAGCCTGGAAAGCTGTTGCTCAGCCTCATCTGCCCATGGCACTGCTCACACAGAGGCACAGAGACTGGGGCTGCTTTCTTTTCTTGCCACCTCAAACTTCAAACGTAGCTTTGGGGGTCCGTGCAGGGGGCCTCCGGCAGCCCTGCTCTGAAAATGCGAACTTCTGCAGATAGCTCGCAACCAGAAAGAGCTAGCCTGGAAAGCTGTTGCTCAGCCTCATCTGCCCATGGCACTGCTCGCACAGAGGCACAGAGACTGAGGCTGCTTGCTTGTCTTGCCACCTCTAACTTTAAACGTAGCTTAGGTGGTCCGTGCAGTGGGGCCTCCGGCAGCCCTGCTCCCAAAATGCGAACGTCTGCAGAGAGCTCGCAGCCAGGAAGAGCTAGCCTGGAAAGCTGTTGCTCAGCCTCATCTGCCCATGGCACTGCTCACACAGAGGCACAGAGACTGGGGCTGCTTGCTTGTCTTACCCCCTCAAAATTCAAAAGTAAATTTGAGGCTCCGTGCAGGAGGCTTTAGCCAGCCCTTCTCCGAAAATGCGAACGTCTGCAAATAGCTCGCAGACAGAAATAGCTAGCCTGGAAAGCTGTTGCTCAGCCTCATCTGCCCATGGCACTGCTCGCACAGAGGCACAGAGACTGGGGCTGCTTGCTTTTCTTCCCACCTCAAACTTCAAAAGCATCTTAGGTGGTCCGTGAAGGGGGCCTCCGGCAGCCCTACTCTTAAAATGCGAACGTCTGCAGAGAGCTCGCAGCCAGAAAGAGCTAGCCTGGAAAGCTGTTGCTCAACCTCATCTTCTCATGGCACTTCTCACACAGAGGCACAGAGACTGGGGCTGCTTGCTTGTCTTGCCACCTGAAACTTCAAACGTAGCTTTGGGGGTCCATGCAGGGGGCCTCCGGCAGCCCTGCTCTGAAAATGGAAACGTCTGCAGATAGCTCGCAGGCAGAAAAAGCTGGCCTGGAAAGCTGTTGCTCACCCTCATCTGCCCATGGCACTGCTCGCACAGAGGCACAGAGACTGGGGCTGCTTGCTTGTCTTGCAACCTCAAACTTCAAAAGTAAATTTCAGGCTCCTTGCAGGAGGCCTTATTCAGCCCTTCTCCGAAAATGCGAACGTCTGCAGATAGCTCGCAGCCAGAAACAGGTAGCCTGCAAAGCTGTTGCTCAGCCTCATCTGCCCATGGCAGTGCTCACACAGAGGCACAGAGACTGGGGCTGCTTGCTTGTCTTGCCACCTCTAACTTTAAACGTAGCTTACGTGGTCCGTGCAGTGGGGCCTCCAGCAGCCCTGCTCCGAAAATGCGAACGTCTGCAGATAGCTCGCAGCCAGAAAGAGCTAGCCTGGAAAGCTGTTGCTCAGCCTCATCTGCCCATGGCACTGCTCGCACAGAGGCACAGAGACTGGGGCTGCTTGCTTGTCTTGCCACCTCAAACTTCAAAAGTATCTTAGGTGGTCCGTGAAGGGGGCCTCCGGCAGCCCTACTCTGAAATTGAGAACGTCTGCAGAGAGCTCGCAACCAGAAAAAGCTAGCCTGCAAAGCTGTTGCTCAGCCTCATCTGCCCATGGCACTGCTCGCACAGAGGCACAGAGACTGGGGCTGCTTGCTTGTCTTGCCACCTCAAACTTCAAACATAGCTTTGGGGGTCCGTGCAGGGGGCCTCCGGCAGCCCTGCTCTGAAAATGCGAACGTCTGCAGATAGCTCGCAGGCAGAAAGAGCTAGCCTGGAAAGCTGTTGCTCAGCCTCATCTGCCCATGGCACTGCTCGCACAGAGGCACAGAGACTGGGGCTGCTTGCTTGTCTTGCAACCTCAAACTTCAAAAGTAAATTTGAGGCTCCGTACAGAAGGCATTAGCCAGCCCTTCTCCGAAAATGTGAACGTCTGCAGATTGCTCGCAGGCAGAAAGAGCTAGCCTGGAAAGCTGTTTCTCAGCATCATCTGCCCATGGCACTGCTCGCACAGAGGCACAGACACTGGGGCTGCTTGCTTGTCTTGCAACCTCAAACTTCAAAAGTATATTTGAGGCTCCGTGCAGGAGGCCTTACCCAGCCCTTCTCCGAAAATGCGAACGTCTGCAGATAGCTCGCAGCCAGAAACAGCTAGCCTGCAAAGCTGTTGCTCAGCCTCATCTGCTCATGGCACTGCTCGCACAGAGGCACAGAGACTGGGGCTGCTTGCTTTTCTTGCACCTCAAACTTCAAACGTATCTTTGGGGGACCATGCAGGGGGCCTCCGGTAGCCCTGCTCTCAAAATGCGAAGGTCTGCAGATAACTCGCAGGCAGAAAGAGCTAGCCTGGAAATCTGTTGCTCAGCCTCATCTGCCCATGGCACTGCTCGCACAGAGGCACAGAGACTGGGGCTGCTTGCTTGTCTTGCAACCTCAAACTTCAATCGTATATTTGGGGTCCATGCAGGGGGCCTCCGGCAGCCCTGCTCTGAAAATGCAAACTTCTGCAGATAGCTCGCAGGCAGAAAAAGATGGCCTGGAAAGCTGTTGATCAGCCTCATCTGCCCATGGCACTGCTCGCACAGAGGCACAGAGACTGGGGCTGCTTACTTGTCTTGCCACCTCAAACTTCAAAAGTATCTTAGGTGGTCCGTGAAGGGGGCCTCCGGCAGCCCTACTCTGAAAATGCGAAAGTCTGCAGAGAGCTCGCAGGCAGAAAGAGCTAGCCTGCAAAGCTGTTGCTCAGCCTCATCTGCCCATGGCACTGCTCACACAGAGGCACAGAGACTGGGGCTGCTTTCTTTTCTTGCCACCTCAAACTTCAAACGTAGCTTTGGGGGTCCGTGCAGGGGGCCTCCGGCAGCCCTGCTCTGAAAATGAGAACTTCTGCAGATAGCTCGCAGGCAGAAAGAGCTAGCCTGGAAAGCTGTTGCTCAGCCTCATCTGCCCATGGCACTGCTCGCACAGAGGCACAGAGACTGGGGCTGCTTGCTTGTCTTGCAACCTCAAACTTCAAACGTATATTTGGGTGGTCCGTGCAGGGGACCTCCGGCAGCCCTGCTCTGAAAATGCGAACGTCTGCAGATAGCTCGCAGCCAGAAAGAGCTAGCCTGGAAAGCTGTTGCTCATCCTCATCTGCCCATGGCACTGCTCGCACAGAGGCACAGAGACTGGGGCTGCTTGCTTGTCTTGCAACCTCAAACTTCAAAAGTATCTTGGGTGATCCTTGAAGTGGGCCTCCGGCAGCCCTGCTCTGAAAATGCGAACGTTTGCAGAGAGCTCGCAACCAGAAAGAGCTAGCCTGGAAAGCTGTTGCTCAGCCTCATCTGCCCATGGCACTGCTCGCACAGAGGCACAGAGACTGAGGCTGCTTGCTTGTCTTGCCACCTCTAACTTTAAACGTAGCTTAGGTGGTCCGTGCAGTGGGGCCTCCGGCAGCCCTGCTCCCAAAATGCGAACGTCTGCAGAGGGCTCGCAGCCAGGAAGAGCTAGCCTGGAAAGCTGTTGCTCAGCCTCATCTGCCCATGGCACTGCTCACACAGAGGCACAGAGACTGGGGCTGCTTTCTTTTCTTGCCACCTCAAACTTCAAACGTAGCTTTGGGGGTCCGTGCAGGGGGCCTCCGGCAGCCCTGCTCTGAAAATGCGAACTTCTGCAGATAGCTCGCAGGCAGAAAGAGCTAGCCTGGAAAGCTGTTGCTCAGCCTCATCTGCCCATGGCACTGCTCGCACAGAGGCACAGAGACTGGGGCTGCTTGCTTGTCTTGCAACCTCAAACTTCAAACGTATATTTGGGGGTCCGTGCAGGGGACCTCCGGCAGCCCTGCTCTGAAAATGCGAACGTCTGCAGATAGCTCGCAACCAGAAAGAGCTAGCCTGGAAAGCTGTTGCTCAGCCTCACTGCCCATGGCACTGCTCGCACAGAGGCACAGAGACTGGGGCTGCTTGCTTGTCTTGCAACCTCAAACTTCAAACGTATATTTGGGGGTCCGTGCAGGGGGCCTCCGGCAGCCCTGCTCTGAAAATGCGAACGTCTGCAGATAGCTCGCAGGCAGGAAGAGCTAGCATGGAAAGCTGTTGCTCAGCCTCATCTGCTCATGACACTGCTCGCACAGAGGCACAGAGACTGGGGCTGCTTGCTTGTCTTGCCACCTCAAACTTCAAACATAACTTTGGGGATCCGTGCAGGGGGCCTCCGGCAGCCCTGCTCTGAAAATGAGAACGTCTGCAGATAGCTCGCAGGCAGGAAGAGCTAGCCTGGAAAGCTGTTGCTCAGCCTCATCTGCCCATGGCACTGCTCGCACAGAGGCACAGAGACTGGGGCTGCTTGCTTGTCTTGCCCCCTCAAAATTCAAAAGTAAATTTGAGGCTCCGTGCAGGAGGCATTAGCCAGCCCTTCTCCGAAAATGCGAACGTCTGCAAATAGCTCGCAGACAGAAATATCTAGCCTGGAAAGCTGTTGCTCAGCCTCATCTGCCCATGGCACTGCTCGCACAGAGGCACAGAGACTGGGGCTGCTTGCTTTTCTTCCCACCTCAAACTTCAAAAGCATCTTAGGTGGTCCGTGAAGGGGGCCTCCGGCAGCCCTGCTCCCAAAATGCGAACGTCTGCAGAGAGCTCGCAGCCAGAAAGAGCTAGCCTGGAAAGCTGTTGCTCAGCCTCATCTTCTCATGGCACTTCTCACACAGAGGCACAGAGACTGGGGCTGCTTGCTTGTCTTGCCACCTGAAACTTCAAACGTAGCTTTGGGGGTCCATGCAGGGGGCCTCCGGCAGCCCTGCTCTGAAAATGGAAACGTCTGCAGATAGCTCGCAGGCAGAAAAAGCTGGCCTGGAAAGCTGTTGCTCACCCTCATCTGCCCATGGCACTGCTCGCACAGAGGCACAGAGACTGGGGCTGCTTGCTTGTCTTGCAACCTCAAACTTCAAACGTATATTTGGGGTCCATGCAGGGGGCCTCTGGCAGCCCTGCTCTGAAAATGCAAACGTCTGCAGATAGCTCGCAGGCAGAAAAAGATGGCCTGGAAAGCTGTTGCTCAGCCTCATCTGCCCATGGCACTGCTCGCACAGAGGCACAGAGACTGGGGCTGCTTGCTTGTCTTGCCACCTCAAACTTCAAACGTAGCTTTGGGGGTCCGTGCAGGGGGCCTCCGGCAGCACTGCTCTGAAAATGCGAACTTCTGCAGATAGATCGCAGGCAGAAAGAGCTAGCCTGCAAAGCTGTTGCTCAGCCTCATCTGCCCATGGCACTGCTCACACAGAGGCACAGAGACTGGGGCTGCTTTCTTTTCTTGCCACCTCAAACTTCAAACGTAGCTTTGGGGGTCCGTGCAGGGGGCCTCCGGCAGCACTGCTCTGAAAATGCGAACTTCTGCAGATAGATCGCAGGCAGAAAGAGCTAGCCTGGAAAGCTGTTGCTCAGCCTCATCTGCCCATGGCACTGCTCGCACAGAGGCACAGAGACTGGGGCTGCTTGCTTGTCTTGCAACCTCAAACTTCAAACGTATATTTGGGTGGTCTGTGCAGGGGACCTCCGGCAGCCCTGCTCCCAAAATGCGAACGTCTGCAGATAGCTCGCAGCCAGAAAGAGCTAGCCTGGAAAGCTGTTGCTCATCCTCATCTGCCCATGGCACTGCTCGCACAGAGGCACAGAGACTGGGGCTGCTTGCTTGTCTTGCAACCTCAAACTTCACAAGTATCTTGGGTGATCCTTGAAGTGGGCCTCCGGCAGCCCTGCTCTGAAAATGCGAACGTCTGCAGAGAGCTCGCAACCAGAAAGAGCTAGCCTGGAAAGCTGTTGCTCAGCCTCATCTGCCCATGGCACTGCTCGCACAGAGGCACAGAGACTGAGGCTGCTTGCTTGTCTTGCCACCTCTAACTTTAAACGTAGCTTAGGTGGTCCGTGCAGTGGGGCCTCCGGCAGCCCTGCTCCCAAAATGCGAACGTCTGCAGAGAGCTCGCAGCCAGGAAGAGCTAGCCTGGAAAGCTGTTGCTCAGCCTCATCTGCCCATGGCACTGCTCACACAGAGGCACAGAGACTGGGGCTGCTTTCTTTTCTTGCCACCTCAAACTTCAAACGTAGCTTTGGGGGTCCGTGCAGGGGGCCTCCGGCAGCCCTGCTCTGAAAATGCGAACTTCTGCAGATAGCTCGCAGGCAGAAAGAGCTAGCCTGGAAAGCTGTTGCTCAGCCTCATCTGCCCATGGCACTGCTCGCACAGAGGCACAGAGACTGGGGCTGCTTGCTTGTCTTGCAACCTCAAACTTCAAACGTATATTTGGAGGTCCGTGCAGGGGACCTCCGGCAGCCCTGCTCTGAAAATGCGAACGTCTGCAGATAGCTCGCAGCCAGAAAGAGCTAGCCTGGAAAGCTGTTGCTCAGCCTCATCTGCCCATGGCACTGCTCGCACAGAGGCACAGAGACTGGGACTGCTTGCTTGTCTTGCAACCTCAAACTTCAAAAGTATCTTGGGTGATCCTTGAAGAGGGCCTCCGGCAGCCCTGCTCTGAAAATGCGAACGTCTGCAGAGAGCTCGCAACCAGAAAGAGTTAGCCTGGAAAGCTGTTGCTCAGCCTCATCTGCCCATGGCACTGCTCGCACAGAGGCACAGAGACTGAGGCTTCTTGTTTGTCTTGCCACCTCTAACTTTAAACGTAGCTTAGGTGGTCCGTGCAGTGGGGCCTCCGGCAGCCCTGCTCCCAAAATGCGAACGTCTGCAGAGAGCTCGCAACCAGAAAAAGCTGGCCTGGAAAGCTGTTGCTCAGCCTCATCTGCCCATGGCACTGCTCGCACAGAGGCACAGAGACTGGGGCTGCTTGCTTGTCTTGCAACCTCAAACTTCAAACATAACTTTGGGGATCCGTGCAGGGGGCCTCCGGCAGCCCTGCTCTGAAAATGAGAACGTCTGCAGATAGCTCGCAGGCAGGAAGAGCTAGCCTGGAAAGCTGTTGCTCAGCCTCATCTGCCCATGGCACTGCTCGCACAGAGGCACAGACACTGGGGCTGCTTGCTTGTCTTGCAACCTCAAACTTCAAAAGTATATTTGAGGCTCCGTGCAGGAGGCCTTAGCCAGCCCTTCTCCGAAAATGCGAACGTCTGCAGATAGCTCGCAGCCAGAAACAGCTAGCCTGCAAAGCTGTTGCTCAGCCTCATCTGCCCATGGCACTGCTCGCATAGAGGCAGAGAGACTGGGGCTGCTTGCTTTTCTTGCACCTCAAACTTCAAACGTATCTTTGGGGGACCATGCAGGGGGCCTCCGGTAGCCCTGCTCTCAAAATGCGAAGGTCTGCAGATAACTCGCAGGCAGAAAGAGCTAGCCTGGAAATCTGTTGCTCAGCCTCATCTGCCCATGGCACTGCTCGCACAGAGGCACAGAGACTGGGGCTGCTTGCTTGTCTTGCCACCTCAAACTTCAAAAGTATCTTAGGTGGTCCGTGCAGGCGGCCTCCGACAGCCCTACTCTGAAATTGCGAACATCTGCAGAGAGCTCGCAACCAGGAAAAGCTAGCCTGGAAAGTTGTTGCTCAGCCTTATCTGCCCATGGCACTGCTCGCACAGAGGCACAGAGACTGGGGCTGCTTGCTTGTCTTGCAACCTCAAACTTCAAAAGTAAATTTGAGGCTCCGTGCAGGAGGCATTAGCCAGCCCTTCTCCGAAAATGCGAACGTCTGCAGAGAGCTCGCAGACAGAAAGAGCTAGCCTGGAAAGCTGTTGCTCAGCCTCATCTGCCCATGGCACTGCTCGCACAGAGGCAGAGAGACTGGGGCTGCTTGCTTGTCTTGAAACCTCAAACTTCAAACGTATATTTGGGGTCCATGCAGGGGGCCTCCGGCAGCCCTGCTCTGAAAATGCAAACGTCTGCAGATAGCTCGCAGGCAGAAAAAGATGGCCTGGAAAGCTGTTGCTCAGCCTCATCTGCCCATGGCACTGCTCGCACAGAGGCACAGAGACTGGGGCTGCTTGCTTGTCTTGCCACCTCAAACTTCAAAAGTATCTTAGGTGGTCCGTGAAGGGGGCCTCCGGCAGCCCTACTCTGAAAATGCGAAAGTCTGCAGAGAGCTCGCAGGCAGAAAGAGCTAGCCTGCAAAACTGTTGCTCAGCCTCATCTGCCCATGGCACTGCTCACACAGAGGCACAGAGACTGGGGCTGCTTTCTTTTCTTGCCACCTCAAACTTCAAACGTAGCTTTGGGGGTCCGTGCAGGGGGCCTCCGGCAGCCCTGCTCTGAAAATGCGAACTTCTGCAGATAGCTCGCAGGCAGAAAGAGCTAGCCTCGAAAGCTGTTGCTCAGCCTCATCTGCCCATGGCACTGCTCGCACAGAGGCACAGAGACTGGGGCTGCTTGCTTGTCTTGCAACCTCAAACTTCAAACGTATATTTGGGTGGTCTGTGCAGGGGACCTCCGGCAGCCCTGCTCTGAAAATGCGAACGTCTGCAGATAGCTCGCAGCCAGAAAGAGCTAGCCTGGAAAGCTGTTGCTCATCCTCATCTGCCCATGGCACTGCTCGCACAGAGGCACAGAGACTGGGGCTGCTTGCTTGTCTTGCAACCTCAAACTTGAAACGTATCTTGGGTGATCCTTGAAGGGGGCCTCCGGCAGCCCTACTCTGAAAATGCGAACGTCTGCAGAGAGCTCGCAACCAGAAAGAGCTAGCCTGGAAATCTGTTTCTCAGCCTCATCTGCCCATGGCACTGCTCGCACAGAGGCACAGAGACTGGGGCTGCTTGCTTGTCTTGCCACCTCAAACTTTAAACGTAGCTTAGGTGGTCCGTGCAGTGGGGCCTCCGGCAGCCCTGCTCCCAAAATGCGAACGTCTGCAGAGAGCTCGCAACCAGAAAAAGCTGGCCTGGAAAGCTGTTGCTCAGCCTCATCTGCCCATGGCACTGCTCGCACAGAGGCACAGAGACTGGGGCTGCTTGCTTGTTTTGACACCTCAAACTTCAAATGTATCTTTGAAAGTCCGTGCCGGGCACCGCCGGTAACGCTGCTCCGAATATGCGAATATCTGCAGATAGCTCACAGCCAGAAAGAGCTAGCCTGGAAAGATGTTGCTCAGCCTCATCTGCCCATGGCACTGCTCGCACAGAGGCACAGAGACTGGGGCTGCTTGCTTGTCTTGCAACCTCAAACTTCAAAAGTAAATTTGAGGCTCCGTGCAGAAGGCATTAGCCAGCCCTTCTCCGAAATGTGAACGTCTGCAGATTGCTCGCAGGCAGAAAGAGCTAGCCTGGAAAGCTGTTGCTCAGCCTCATCTGCCCATGGCACTGCTCGCACAGAGGCACAGACACTGGGGCTGCTTGCTTGTCTTGCAACCTCAAACTTCAAAAGTATATTTGAGGCTCCGTGCAGGAGGCCTTACCCAGCCCTTCTCCGAAAATGCGAACGTCTGCAGATAGCTCGCAGCCAGAAACAGCTAGCCTGCAAAGCTGTTGCTCAGCCTCATCTGCTCATGGCACTGCTCGCACAGAGGCACAGAGACTGGGGCTGCTTGCTTTTCTTGCACCTCAAACTTCAAACGTATCTTTGGGGGACCATGCAGGGGGCCTCCGGTAGCCCTGCTCTCAAAATGCGAAGGTCTGCAGATAACTCGCAGGCAGAAAGAGCTAGCCTGGAAATCTGTTGCTCAGCCTCATCTGCCCATGGCACTGCTCGCACAGAGGCACAGAGACTGGGGCTGCTTGCTTGTCTTGCCACCTCAAACTTCAAAAGTATCTTAGGTGGTCCGTGCAGGCGGCCTCCGACAGCCCTACTCTGAAATTGCGAACATCTGCAGAGAGCTCGCAACCAGGAAAAGCTAGCCTGGAAAGTTGTTGCTCAGCCTCATCTGCTCATGGCACTGCTCGCACAGAGGCACAGAGACTGGGGCTTCTTGCTTGTCTTGCAACCTCAAACTTCAAAAGTAAATTTGAGGCTCCGTGCAGGAGGCATTAGCCAGCCCTTCTCCGAAAATGCGAACGTCTGCAGATAGCTCGCAGACAGAAAGAGCTAGCCTGGAAAGCTGTTGCTCAGCCTCATCTGCCCATGGCACTGCTCGCACAGAGGCACAGAGACTGGGGCTGCTTGCTTGTCTTGCAACCTCAAACTTCAAAAGTAAATTTCAGGCTCCGTGCAGGAGGCCTTAGCCAGCCCTTCTCCGAAAATGCGAACGTCTGCAGATAGCTCGCAGCCAGAAACATCTAGACTGCAAAGCTGTTGCTCAGCCTCATCTGTCCATGGCACTGCTCACACAGAGGCACAGAGACTGGTGCTGCTTGCTTTTCTTGCCAACTCAAACTTCAAAAATATATTTCGGGGTCCGTGCAGGGGGCCTCCGGCAGCCCTTCTCTGAAAATGCAAACGTCTGCAGATAGCTCGCAGGCAGAAAAAGCTGGCCTGGAATGCTGTTGCTCAGCCTCATCTGCCCATGGCACTGCTCGCACAGAGGCACAGAGACTGGGGCTGCTTGCTTGTCTTGCAACCTCAAACTTCAAAAGTATCTTGGGTGATCCTTGAAGGGGGCCTCCGGCAGCCCTGCTCTGAAAATGCGAACGTCTGCAGAGAGCTCGCAACCAGAAAGAGCTAGCCTGGAAAGCTGTTGCTCAGCCTCATCTGCCCATGGCACTGCTCGCACAGAGGCACAGAGACTGGGGCTGCTTGCTTGTCTTGCCCCCTCAAAATTCAAAAGTAAAGTTGAGGCTCCGTGCAGGAGACATTAGCCAGCCCTTCTCCGAAAATGCGAACGTCTGCAGATAGCTCGCAGGCAGAAATAGCTAGCCTGGAAAGCTGTTGCTCAGCCTCATCTGCCCATGGCACTTCTCGCACAGAGGCACAGAGACTGGGGCTGCTTGCTTTTCTTCCCACCTCAAACTTCAAAAGCATCTTAGGTGGTCCGTGAAGGGGGCCTCCGGCAGCCCTACTCTTAAAATGCGAACGTCTGCAGAGAGCTCGCAGCCAGAAAGAGCTAGGCTGGATAGCTGTTGCTCAGCCTCAACTTCTCATGGCACTTCTCACACAGAGGCACAGAGACTGGGGCTGCTTGCTTGTCTTGCCACCTCAAACTTCAAACGTAGCTTTGGGGGTCCATACAGGGGGCCTCCGGCAGCCCTGCTCTGAAAATGGAAACGTCTGCAGATAGCTCGCAGGCAGAAAAAGCTAGCCTGGAAAGCTGTTGCTCACCCTCATCTGCCCATGGCACTGCTCGCACAGAGGCACAGAGACTGGGGCTGCTTGCTTGTCTTGCCACCTCAAACTTCAAAAGTATCTTAGGTAGTCCGTGAAGGGGGCCTCCGACAGCCCTACTCTGAAATTGCGAACGTCTGCAGAGAGCTCGCAGCCAGAAAGAGCTAGCCTGGAAAGTTGTTGCTCAGCCTCATCTGCCCATGGCACTGCTCACACAGAGGCACAGAGACTGGGGCTGCTTGCTTGTCTTGCAACCTCAAACTTCAAAATTAAATTTGAGGCTCCGTACAGGAGGCATTTGCCAGCCCTTCTCCGAAAATGCGAACGTCTGCAGATAGCTCGCAGACAGAAAGAGCTAGCCTGCAAAGCTATTGCTCAGCCTCATCTGCCCATGGCACTGCTCGCACAGAGGCACAGAGACTGGGGCTGCTTGCTTGTCTTGCAACCTCAAACTTCAAAAGTAAATTTCAGGCTCCGTGCAAGAGGCCTTATCCAGGCCTTCTCCGAAAATGCGAACGTCTACAGATAGCTCGCAGCCAGAAACAGCTAGCCTGCAAAGCTGTTGCTCAGCCTCATCTGCCCATGGCACTGCTCGCACAGAGGCACAGAGACTGGGGCTGCTTGCTTTTCTTGCCACCTCAAATTTCAAACGTAGCTTTGGGGGTCCATGCAGGGGGGCTCCGGCAGCCCTGCTGTGAAAATGGAAACGTCTGCAGAGAGCTCGCAGGCAGAAAAAGCTAGCCTGGAAAGCTGTTGCTCAGCCTCATCTGCCCATGGCACTGCTCGCACAGAGGCACAGAGACTGGGGCTGCTTGCTTGTCTTGCAACCTCAAACATCAAACATAGCTTTGGGGATCCGTGCAGGGGGCCTCCGGCAGCCCTGCTCTGAAAATGCGAACGTCTGCAGATAGCTCGCAGGCAGAAAGAGCTAGCCTGGAAAGCTGTTGCTCAGCCTCATCTGCCCATGGCACTGCTCGCACAGAGGCACAGAGACTGGGGCTGCTTGCTTGTTTTGACACCTCAAACTTCAAATGTATCTTTGAAAGTCCGTGCCGGGCACCGCCGGTAACGCTGCTCCGAATATGCGAATATCTGCAGATAGCTCACAGCCAGAAAGAGCTAGCCTGGAAAGATGTTGCTCAGCCTCATCTGCCCATGGCACTGCTCGCACAGAGGCACAGAGACTGGGGCTGCTTGCTTGTCTTGCAACCTCAAACTTCAAAAGTAAATTTGAGGCTCCGTGCAGAAGGCATTAGCCAGCCCTTCTCCGAAATGTGAACGTCTGCAGATTGCTCGCAGGCAGAAAGAGCTAGCCTGGAAAGCTGTTGCTCAGCCTCATCTGCCCATGGCACTGCTCGCACAGAGGCACAGACACTGGGGCTGCTTGCTTGTCTTGCAACCTCAAACTTCAAAAGTATATTTGAGGCTCCGTGCAGGAGGCCTTACCCAGCCCTTCTCCGAAAATGCGAACGTCTGCAGATAGCTCGCAGCCAGAAACAGCTAGCCTGCAAAGCTGTTGCTCAGCCTCATCTGCTCATGGCACTGCTCGCACAGAGGCACAGAGACTGGGGCTGCTTGCTTTTCTTGCACCTCAAACTTCAAACGTATCTTTGGGGGACCATGCAGGGGGCCTCCGGTAGCCCTGCTCTCAAAATGCGAAGGTCTGCAGATAACTCGCAGGCAGAAAGAGCTAGCCTGGAAATCTGTTGCTCAGCCTCATCTGCCCATGGCACTGCTCGCACAGAGGCACAGAGACTGGGGCTGCTTGCTTGTCTTGCCACCTCAAACTTCAAAAGTATCTTAGGTGGTCCGTGCAGGCGGCCTCCGACAGCCCTACTCTGAAATTGCGAACATCTGCAGAGAGCTCGCAACCAGGAAAAGCTAGCCTGGAAAGTTGTTGCTCAGCCTCATCTGCTCATGGCACTGCTCGCACAGAGGCACAGAGACTGGGGCTTCTTGCTTGTCTTGCAACCTCAAACTTCAAAAGTAAATTTGAGGCTCCGTGCAGGAGGCATTAGCCAGCCCTTCTCCGAAAATGCGAACGTCTGCAGATAGCTCGCAGACAGAAAGAGCTAGCCTGGAAAGCTGTTGCTCAGCCTCATCTGCCCATGGCACTGCTCGCACAGAGGCACAGAGACTGGGGCTGCTTGCTTGTCTTGCAACCTCAAACTTCAAAAGTAAATTTCAGGCTCCGTGCAGGAGGCCTTAGCCAGCCCTTCTCCGAAAATGCGAACGTCTGCAGATAGCTCGCAGCCAGAAACATCTAGACTGCAAAGCTGTTGCTCAGCCTCATCTGTCCATGGCACTGCTCACACAGAGGCACAGAGACTGGTGCTGCTTGCTTTTCTTGCCAACTCAAACTTCAAAAATATATTTGGGGTCCATGCAGGGGGCCTCCGGCAGCCCTTCTCTGAAAATGCAAACGTCTGCAGATAGCTCGCAGGCAGAAAAAGCTGGCCTGGAATGCTGTTGCTCAGCCTCATCTGCCCATGGCACTGCTCGCACAGAGGCACAGAGACTGGGGCTGCTTGCTTGTCTTGCAACCTCAAACTTCAAAAGTATCTTGGGTGATCCTTGAAGGGGGCCTCCGGCAGCCCTGCTCTGAAAATGCGAACGTCTGCAGAGAGCTCGCAACCAGAAAGAGCTAGCCTGGAAAGCTGTTGCTCAGCCTCATCTGCCCATGGCACTGCTCGCACAGAGGCACAGAGACTGAGGCTGCTTGCTTGTCTTGCCACCTCTAACTTTAAACGTAGCTTAGGTGGTCCGTGTAGTGGGGCCTCCGGCAGCCCTGCTCCCAAAATGCGAACGTCTGCAGAGAGCTCGCAACCAGAAAAAGCTGGCCTGGAAAGATGTTGCTCAGCCTCATCTGCTCATGGCACTGCTCACACAGAGGCACAGAGACTGGGGCTGCTTGCTTGTCTTGCCACCTCTAACTTCAAACATAACTTTGGGGATCCGTGCAGGGGTCCTCCGGCAGCCCTGCTCTGAAAATGAGAACGTCTGCAGATAGCTCGCAGGCAGGAAGAGCTAGCCTGGAAAGCTGTTGCTCAGCCTCATCTGCCCATGGCACTGCTCGCACAGAGGCACAGAGACTGGGGCTGCTTGCTTGTATTGCCCCCTCAAAATTCAAAAGTAAATTTGAGGCTCCGTGCAGGAGGCATTAGCCAGCCCTTCTCCGAAAATGCGAACGTCTGCAGATAGCTCGCAGACAGAAATAGCTAGCCTGGAAAGCTGTTGCTCAGCCTCATCTGCCCATGGCACTGCTCGCACAGAGACACAGAGACTGGGGCTGCTTGCTTTTCTTGCCACCTCAAACTTCAAAAGCATCTTAGGTGGTCCGTGAAGGGGGCCTCCGGCAGCCCTACTCTTAAAATGCGAACGTCTCCAGAGAGCTCGCAGCCAGAAAGACCTAGCCTGGAAAGCTGATGCTCAGCCTCATCTGCCCATGGCACTGCTCGCACAGAGGCAGAGAGACTGGGGCTGCTTGCTTGTCTTGCAACCTCAAACTTCAAAAGTAAACTTGAGGCTCCGTGCAGGAGGCCTTAGCCAGCCCTTCTCCGAAAATGCGAACGTCTGCAGATAGCTCGCAGCCAGAAACAACTAGACTGCAAAGCTGTTGCTCATCCTTATCTGCCCATGGCACTGCTCACACAGAGGCACAGAGACTGGTGCTGCTTGCTTTTCTTGCCAACTCAAACTTCAAACGTATATTTGGGGTCCATGCAGGGGGCCTCCGGCAGCCCTGCTCCCAAAATGCGAACGTCTGCAGAGAGCTCGCAGGCAGAAAAAGCTGGCCTGGAAAGCTGTTGCTCAGCCTCATCTGCCCATGGCACTGCTCGCACAGAGGCACAGAGACTGGGGCTGCTTGCTTGTCTTGCCACCTCAAACTTCAAAAGTATCTTAGGTGGTCCGTGAAGGGGGCCTCCGGCAGCCCTACTCTGAAAATGCGAAAGTCTGCAGAGAGCTCGCAGCCAGAAAGAGCTAGCCTGCAAAGCTGTTGCTCAGCCTCATCTGCCCATGGCACTGCTCACACAGAGGCACAGAGACTGGGGCTGCTTGCTTGTCTTGCAACCTCAAACTTCAAACGTATATTTGGGGGTCCGTGCAGGGGACCTCCGGCAGCCCTGCTCTGAAAATGCGAACGTCTGCAGATAGCTCGCAGCCAGAAAGAGCTAGCCTGGAAAGCTGTTGCTCATCCTCATCTGCCCATGGCACTGCTCGCACAGAGGCACAGAGACTGGGGCTGCTTGCTTGTCTTGCAACCTCAAACTTCAAAAGTATCTTGGGTGATCCTTGAAGTGGGCCTCCGGCAGCCCTGCTCTGAAAATGCGAACGTCTGCAGAGAGCTCGCAACCAGAAAGAGCTAGCCTGGAAAGCTGTTGCTCAGCCTCATCTGCCCATGGCACTGCTCGCACAGAGGCACAGAGACTGAGGCTGCTTGCTTGTCTTGCCACCTCTAACTTTAAACGTAGCTTAGGTGGTCCGTGCAGTGGGGCCTCCGGCAGCCCTGCTCCCAAAATGCGAACGTCTGCAGAGAGCTCGCAGCCAGAAAGAGCTAGCCTGGAAAGCTGTTGCTCAGCCTCATCTGCCCATGGCACTGCTCACACAGAGGCACAGAGACTGGGGCTGCTTTCTTTTCTTGCCACCTCAAACTTCAAACGTAGCTTTGGGGGTCCGTGCAGGGGGCCTCCGGCAGACCTGCTCTGAAAATGCGAACTTCTGCAGATAGCTCGCAGGCAGAAAGAGCTAGCCTGGAAAGCTGTTGCTCAGCCTCATCTGCCCATGGCACTGCTCGCACAGAGGCACAGAGACTGGGGCTGCTTGCTTGTCTTGCAACCTCAAACTTCAAACGTATATTTGGGGGTCCGTGCAGGGGACCTCCGGCAGCCCTGCTCTGAAAATGCGAACGTCTGCAGATAGCTCGCAGCCAGAAAGAGCTAGCCTGGAAAGCTGTTGCTCAGCCTCATCTGCCCATGGCACTGCTCGCACAGAGGCACAGAGACTGGGGCTGCTTGCTTTTCTTCCCACCTCAAACTTCAAAAGCATCTTAGGTGGTCCGTGAAGGGGGCCTCCGGCAGCCCTACTCTTAAAATGCGAACGTCTCCAGAGAGCTCGCAGCCAGAAAGAGCTAGCCTGGAAAGCTGTTGCTCAGCCTCATCTGCCCATGGCACTGCTCGCACAGAGGCAGAGAGACTGGGGCTGCTTGCTTGTCTTGCAACCTCAAACTTCAAAAGTAAACTTGAGGCTCCTTGCAGGAGGCCTTAGCCAGCCCTTCTCCGAAAATGCGAACGTCTGCAGATAGCTCGCAGCCAGAAACAGCTAGCCTGCAAAGCTGTTGCTCAGCCTCATCTGCCCATGGCACTGCTCACACAGAGGCACAGAGACTGGGGCTGCTTGCTTTTCTTGCCACCTCAAACTTCAAACGTATATTTGGGGGTCCGTGCAGGGGACCTCCGGCAGCCCTGCTCAGAAAATGCGAACGTCTGCAGATAGCTCGCAGCCAGAAAGAGCTAGCCTGGAAAGCTGTTGCTCATCCTCATCTGCCCATGGCACTGCTCGCACAGAGGCACAGAGACTGGGGCTGCTTGCTTGTCTTGCAACCTCAAACTTCAAAAGTATCTTGGGTGATCCTTGAAGTGGGCCTCCGGCAGCCCTGCTCTGAAAATGCGAACGTCTGCAGAGAGCTCGCAACCAGAAAGAGCTAGCCTGGAAAGCTGTTGCTCAGCCTCATCTGCCCATGGCACTGCTCGCACAGAGGCACAGAGACTGAGGCTGCTTGCTTGTCTTGCCACCTCTAACTTTAAACGTAGCTTAGGTGGTCCGTGCAGTGGGGCCTCCGGCAGCCCTGCTCCCAAAATGCGAACGTCTGCAGAGAGCTCGCAGCCAGAAAGAGCTAGCCTGGAAAGCTGTTGCTCAGCCTCATCTGCCCATGGCACTGCTCACACAGAGGCACAGAGACTGGGGCTGCTTGCTTTTCTTGCCACCTCAAACTTCAAACGTAGCTTTGGGGGTCCGTGCAGGGGGCCTCCGGCAGCCCTGCTCTGAAAATGCGAACTTCTGCAGATAGCTCGCAGGCAGAAAGAGCTAGCCTGGAAAGCTGTTGCTCAGCCTCATCTGCCCATGGCACTGCTCGCACAGAGGCACAGAGACAGGGGCTGCTTGCTTGTCTTGCAACCTCAAACTTCAAACGTATATTTGGGGGTCCGTGCAGGGGACCTCCGGCAGCCCTGCTCTGAAAATGCGAACGTCTGCAGATAGCTCGCAGCCAGAAAGAGCTAGACTGGAAAGCTGTTGCTCAGCCTCATCTGCCCATGGCACTGCTCGCACAGAGGCACAGAGACTGGGGCTGCTTGCTTGTCTTGCAACCTCAAACTTCAAAAGTATCTTGGGTGATCCTTGAAGTGGGCCTCCGGCAGCCCTGCTCTGAAAATGCGAACGTCTGCAGAGAGCTCGCAACCAGAAAGAGCTAGCCTGGAAAGCTGTTGCTCAGCCTCATCTGCCCATGGCACTGCTCGCACAGAGGCACAGAGACTGAGGCTGCTTGCTTGTCTTGCCACCTCTAACTTTAAACGAAGCTTAGGTGGTCCGTGCAGTGGGGCCTCCGGCAGCCCTGCTCCCAAAATGCGAACGTCTGCAGAGAGCTCGCAGCCAGAAAGAGCTAGCCTGGAAAGCTGTTGCTCAGCCTCATCTGCCCATGGCACTGCTCACACAGAGGCACAGAGACTGGGGCTGCTTGCTTTTCTTGCCACTTCAAACTTCAAACGTAGCTTTGGGGGTCCGTGCAGGGGGCCTCATTCAGCCCTGCTCTGAAAATGCGAACTTCTGCATATAGCTCGCTGGCAGAAAGAGCTAGCCTGGAAAGCTGTTGCTCATCCTCATCTGCCCATGGCACTGCTCGCACAGAGGCACAGAGACTGGGGCTGCTTGCTTGTCTTGCCACCTCAAACTTCAAAAGTATCTTAGGTGGTCCGTGAAGGGGGCCTCCGGCAGCCCTACTCTGAAAATGCGAAAGTCTGCAGAGAGCTCGCAGCCAGAAAGAGCTAGCCTGCAAAGCTGTTGCTCAGCCTCATCTGCCCATGGCACTGCTCACACAGAGGCACAGAGACTGGGGCTGCTTGCTTTTCTTGCCACCTCAAACTTCAAAAGTATCTTTGGGGGTCCGTGCAGGGGGCCTCCGGCAGCCCTGCTCTGAAAATGCGAACTTCTGCAGATAGCTCGCAGGCAGAAAGAGCTAGCCTGGAAAGCTGTTGCTCAGCCTCATCTGTCCATGGCACTGCTCGCACAGAGGCACAGAGACTGGGGCTGCTTGCTTGTCTTGCAACCTCAAACTTCAAACGTATATTTGGGGGTCCGTGCAGGGGACCTCCGGCAGCCCTGCTCTGAAAATGCGAACGTCTGCAGATAGCTCGCAGCCAGAAAGAGCTAGCCTGGAAAGCTGTTGCTCATCCTCATCTGCCCATGGCACTGCTCGCACAGAGGCACAGAGACTAGGGCTGCTTGCTTGTCTTGCAACCTCAAACTTCAAAAGTATCTTGGGTGATCCTTGAAGTGGGCCTCCGGCAGCCCTGCTCTGAAAATGCGAACGTCTGCAGAGAGCTCGCAACCAGAAAGAGCTAGCCTGGAAAGCTGTTGCTCAGCCTCATCTGCCCATGGCACTGCTCGCACAGAGGCACAGAGACTGAGGCTGCTTGCTTGTCTTGCCACCTCTAACTTTAAACGTAGCTTAGGTGGTCCGTGCAGTGGGGCCTCCGGCAGCCCTGCTCCCAAAATGCGAACGTCTGCAGAGAGCTCGCAGCCAGAAAGAGCTAGCCTGGAAAGCTGTTGCTCAGCCTCATCTGCTCATGGCACTGCTCGCAGAGAGGCACAGAGACTGGGGCTGCTTGCTTGTCTTGCAACCTCAAACTTCAAAAGTAAACTTGAGGCTCCGTGCAGGAGGCCTTAGCCAGCCCTTCTCCGAAAATGCGAACGTCTGCAGATAGCTCGCAGCCAGAAACAGCTAGACTGCAAAGCTGTTGCTCAGCCTCATCTGCCCATGGCACTGCTCACACAGAGGCACAGAGACTGGTGCTGCTTGCTTTTCTTGCCAACTCAAACTTCAAACGTATATTTGGGGTCCGTGCAGGGGGCCTCCGGCAGCCCTGCTCTGAAAATGCGAACTTCTGCAGATAGCTCGCAGGCAGAAAGAGCTAGCCTGGAAAGCTGTTGCTCAGCCTCATCTGCCCATGGCACTGCTCGCACAGAGCCACAGAGACTGGGGCTGCTTGCTTGTCTTGCAACCTCAAACTTCAAACGTATATTTGGGGGTCCGTGCAGGGGACCTCCGGCAGCCCTGTTCTGAAAATGCGAACGTTTGCAGATAGCTCGCAGCCAGAAAGAGCTAGCCTGGAAAGCTGTTGCTCATCCTCATCTGCCCATGGCACTGCTCGCACAGAGGCACAGAGACTGGGGCTGCTTGCTTGTCTTGCAACCTCAAACTTCAAAAGTATCTTGGGTGATCCTTGAAGTGGGCCTCCGGCAGCCCTGCTCTGAAAATGCGAACGTCTGCAGAGAGCTCGCAACCAGAAAGAGCTAGCCTGGAAAGCTGTTGCTCAGCCTCATCTGCCCATGGCACTGCTCGCACAGAGGCACAGAGACTGGGGCTGCCTGCTTGTCTTGCCACCTCTAACTTTAAACGTAGCTTAGGTGGTCCGTGCAGTGGGGCCTCCGGCAGCCCTGCTCCCAAAATGCGAACGTCTGCAGAGAGCTCGCAGCCAGAAAGAGCTAGCCTGGAAAGCTGTTGCTCAGCCTCATCTGCCCATGGCACTGCTCGCACAGAGGCACAGAGACTGGGGCTGCTTGCTTGTCTTGCAACCTCAAACTTCAAACATATATTTGGGGGTCCGTGCAGGGGACCTCCGGCAGCCCTGCTCTGAAAATGCGAACGTCTGCAGATAGCTCGCAGCCAGAAAGAGCTAGCCTGGAAAGCTGTTGCTCAGCCTCATCTGCCCATGGCACTGCTCGCACAGAGGCACAGAGACTGGGGCTGCTTGCTTGTCTTGCAACCTCAAACTTCAAAACTATCTTGGGTGATCCTTGAAGGGGGCCTCCGGCAGCCCTGCTCTGAAAATGCGAACGTCTGCAGAGAGCTCGCAACCAGAAAGAGCTAGCCTGGAAAGCTGTTGCTCAGCCTCATCTGCCCATGGCACTGCTCGCACAGAGGCACAGAGACTGAGGCTGCTTGCTTGTCTTGCCACCTCTAACTTTAAACGTAGCTTAAGTGGTCCGTGCAGTGGGGCCTCCGGCAGCCCTGCTCCCAAAATGCGAACGTCTGCAGAGAGCTCGCAACCAGAAAAAGCTGGCCTGGAAAGCTGTTGCTCAGCCTCATCTGCTCATGGCACTGCTCGCACAGAGGCACAGAGACTGGGGCTGCTTGCTTGTCTTGCCACCTCAAACTTCAAACATAACTTTGGGGATCCGTGCAGGGGGCCTCCGGCAGCCCTGCTCTGAAAATGAGAACGTCTGCAGATAGCTCGCAGGCAGGAAGAGCTAGCCTGGAAAGCTGTTGCTCAGCCTCATCTGCCCATGGCACTGCTCGCACAGAGGCACAGAGACTGGGGCTGCTTGCTTGTCTTGCCCCCTCAAAATTCAAAAGTAAATTTGAGGCTCCGTGCAGGAGGCATTAGCCAGCCCTTCTCCGAAAATGCGAACGTCTGCAGATAGCTCGCAGACAGAAATAACTAGCCTGGAAAGCTGTTGCTCAGCCTCATCTGCCCATGGCACTGCTCGCACAGAGGCACAGAGACTGGGGCTGCTTGCTTTTCTTCCCACCTCAAACTTCAAAAGCATCTTAGGTGGTCCGTGAAGGGGGCCTCCGGCAGCCCTACTCTTAAAATGCGAACGTCTGCAGAGAGCTCGCAGGCAGAAAGAGCTAGCCTGCAAAGCTGTTGCTCAGCCTCATCTGCTCATGGCAGTTCTCACACAGAGGCACAGAGACTGGGGCTGCTTGCTTGTCTTGCCACCTCAAACTTGAAACGTAGCTTTGGGGGTCCATGCAGGGGGCCTCCGGCAGCCCTGCTCTGAAAATGGAAACGTCTGCAGATAGCTCGCAGGCAGAAAAATCTAGCCTGGAAAGCTATGGCTCACCCTCATCTGCCCATGGCACTGCTCGCACAGAGGCAGAGAGACTGGGGCTGCTTGCTTGTCTTGCCACCTCAAACTTCAAAAGTATCTTAGGTGGTCCGTGCAGGGGGCCTCCGACAGCCCTACTCTGAAATTGCGAACGTCTGCAGAGAGCTCGCAGCCAGAAAAAGCTAGCATGGAAAGTTGTTGCTCAGCCTCATCTGCCCATGGCACTGCTCACACAGAGGCACAGAGACTGGGGCTGCTTGCTTGTCTTGCAACCTCAAACTTCAAAAGTAAATTTCAGGCTCCGTGCAGGAGGCCTTATCCAGCCCTTCTCCGAAAATGCGAACGTCTACAGATAGCTCGCAGCCAGAAACAGCTAGCCTGCAAAGCTGTTGCTCAGCCTCATCTGCCCATGGCACTGCTCGCACAGAGGCACAGAGACTGGGGCTGCTTGCTTGTCTTGCAACCTCAAACTTCAAACGTATCTTTGGGGGTCCGTGCAGGGGACCTCCGGCAGCCCTGCTCTGAAAATGCGAACGTCTGCAGATAGCTCGCAGCCAGAAAGAGCTAGCCTGGAAAGCTTTTGCTCAGCCTCATCTGTCTGTGGCACTGCTCGCACAGAGGCACAGAGACTGGGGCTGCTTGCTTGTCTTGCAACCTCAAACTTCAAAAGTATCTTGGGTGATCCGTGAAGGGGGCCTCCGGCAGCCCTGCTCCCAAAATGCGAACGTCTGCAGAGAGCTCGCAACCAGAAAGAGCTAGCCTGGAAAGCTGTTGCTCAGCCTCATCTGCCCATGGCACTACTCGCACAGAGGCACAGAGACTGGGGCTGCTTGCTTGTCTTGCCACCTCTAACTTTAAACATAGCTTAGGTGGTCCGTGCAGTGGGGCCTCCGGCAGCCCTGCTCCCAAAATGCGAACGTCTGCACATAGCTCGCAGGCAGAAAGAGCTAGCCTGGAAAGCTGTTGCTCAGCCTCATCTGCCCATGGCACTACTCGCACAGAGGCACAGAGACTGGGGCTGCTTGCTTTTCTTGCACCTCAAACTTCAAACGTATCTTTGGGGTTCCGTGCAGGGGGCCTCCGGCAGCAGTGCTCTGAAAATGCGAACTTCTGCAGATAGCTCGCAGGCAGAAAGAGCTACCCTGGAAAGCTGTTGCTCAGCCTCATCTGCCCATGGCACTGCTCACACAGAGGCACAGAGACTGGGGCTGCTTGCTTGTCTTGCCCCCTCAAACTTCAAAAGTATCTTGGGTGATCCGTGAAGGGGGCCTCCGGCAGCCCTGCTCTGAAAATGCGAACGTCTGCAGAGAGCTCGCAGGCAAAAAGAGCTAGCCTGGAAAGCTGTTGCTCAGCCTCATCTGCCCATGGCACTGCTCGCACAGAGGCACAGAGACTGGGGCTGCTTGCTTGTCTTGCAACCTCAAACTTCAAAAGTATCTTTGAAAGTTCTTGCCGGGCACCGCCGGTAGCCCTGCTCCGAATATGCGAATGTCTGCAGATAGCTCGCAGGCAGAAAGAGCTAGCCTGGAAAGCTGTTGCTCAGCCTCATCTGCCCATGGCACTGCTCGCACAGAGGCACAGAGACTGGGGCTGCTTGCTTGTCTTGCAACCTCAAACTTCAAAAGTATATTTGAGGCTCCGTGCAGGAGGCATTAGCCAGCCCTTCTCCGAAAATGCGAACGTCTGCAGATAGCTCGCAGACAGAAAGAGCTAGCCTGGAAAGCTGTTGCTCAGCCTCATCTGCCCATGGCACTGCTCGCACAGAGGCACAGAGACTGGGGCTGCTTGCTTGTCTTGCAACATCAAACTTCAAAAGTAAATTTCAGGCTCCGTGCAGGAGGCCTTAACCAGCCCTTCTCCGAAAATGCGAACGTCTGCATATAGCTCGCAGCCAGAAACAGCTAGCCTGCAAAGCTGTTGCTCAGCCTCATCTGCCCATGGCACTGCTCACACAGAGGCACAGAGACTGGGGCTGCTTGCTTTTCTTGCCACCTCAAACTTCAAATGTATCTTTGGGGGTCCGTGCAGGGGGCCTCCGGCAGCACTGCTCTGAAAATGCGAACTTCTGCAGATAGCTCGCAGGCAAAAAGAGCTAGCCTGGAAAGCTGTTGCTCAGCCTCATCTGCCCATGGCACTGCTCGCACAGACGCAGAGAGAATGGGGCTGCTTGCTTGTCTTGCCACCTGAAACTTGAAAAGTATCTTAGGTGGTCCGTGAAGGGGGCCTCCGGCAGCCCTGCTCTGAAAATGAGAACGTCTGCAGAGAGCTCGCAACCAGAAAAAGCTAGCCTGGAAATCTGTTGCTCAGCCTCATCTGCCCATGGCACTGCTCGCACAGAGGCAGAGAGACTGGGGCTGCTTGCTTGTCTTGCAACCTCAAACTTCAAAAGTATATCTGAGGCTCCGTGCAGGAGGCATTAGCCAGCCCTTCTCCGAAAATGCGAACGTCTGCAGATAGCTCGCAGCCAGAAAGAGCTAGCCTGGAAAGCTGTTGCTCAGCCTCATCTGCCCATGGCACTGCTCGCACAGAGGCACAGAGACTGGGGCTGCTTGCTTGTCTTGCAACCTCAAACTTCAAAAGTATCTTGGGTGATCCGTGAAGGGGGCCTCCGGCAGCCCTGCTCTGAAAATGGGAACGTCTGCAGAGAGCTCGCAGGCAAAAAGAGCTAGCCTGGAAAGCTGTTGCTCAGCCTCATCTGCCCATGGCACTGCTCGCACAGAGGCACAGAGACTGGGGCTGCTTGCTTGTCTTGCCACCTCTAACATTAAACGTAGCTTAGGTGGTCCGTGCAGTGGGGCCTCCGGCAGCCCTGCTCCCAAAATGCGAACGTCTGCACATAGCTCGCAGCCAGAAAGAGCTAGCCTGGAAAGCTGTTGCTCAGCCTCATCTGCTCATGACACTGCTCGCACAGAGGCACAGAGACTGGGGCTGCTTGCTCTTCTTGCACCTCAAACTTCAAACGTATCTTTGGGGGTCCATGCAGGGGGCCTCATTCAGCCCTGCTCTGAAAATGCGAAGGTCTGCAGATAGCTCGCAGGCAGAAAGAGCTAGCCTGCAAAGCTGTTGCTCAGCCTCATCTGCCCATGGCACTGCTCGCATAGAGGCAGAGAGACTGGAGCTGCTTGCTTGTCTTGCCACCTCAAACTTCAAAAGTATCTTAGGTGGTCCGTGAAGGGGGGCTCCGGCAGCCCTACTCTGAAAATGCGAACGTCTGCAGAGAGCTCGCAACCAGAAAAAGCTAGCCTGGAAAACTGTTGCTCAGCCTCATCTGCTCATGGCACTGCTCACACAGAGGCACAGAGACTGGGGCTGCTTGCTTGTCTTGCAACCTCAAACTTCAAACGTATCTTTGAAAGTTCTTGCCGGGCACCGCCGGTAGCCCTGCTCCGAATATGCGAATGTCTGCAGATAGCTCGCAGGCAGAAAGAGCTAGCCTGGAAAGCTGTTGCTCAGCCTCATCTGCCCATGGCACTGCTCGCACAGAGGCACAGAGACTGGGGCTGCTTGCTTGTCTTGCAACCTCAAACTTCAATAGTATATTAGAGGCTCCTTGCAGGAGGCATTAGCCAGCCCTTCTCCGAAAATGCGAACGTCTGCAGATAGCTCGCAGACAGAAAGAGCTGGCCTGGAAAGCTGTTGCTCAGCCTCATCTGCCCATGGCACTGCTCGCACAGAGGCACAGAGACTGGGGCTGCTTGCTTGTCTTGCAACCTCAAACTTCAAAAGTAAATTTCAGGCTCCGTGCAGGAGGCCTTATCCAGCCCTTCTCCGAAAATGCGAACGTCTGCATATAGCTCGCAGCCAGAAACAGCTAGCCTGCAAAGCTGTTGCTCAGCCTCATCTGCCCATGGCACTGCTCGCACAGAGGCAGAGAGAATGGGGCTGCTTGCTTGTCTTGCAACCTCAAACTTCAAAAGTATCTTGGGTGATCCGTGAAGGGGGCCTCCGGCAGCCCTGCTCTGAAAATGCGAACGTCTGCAGAGAGCTCGCAGGCAAAAAGAGCTAGCCTGGAAAGCTGTTGCTCAGCCTCATCTGCCCATGGCACTGCTCGCACAGAGGCACAGAGACTGGGGCTGCTTGCTTGTCTTGCCACCTCTAACATTAAACGTAGCTTAGGTGGTCCGTGCAGTGGGGCCTCCGGCAGCCCTGCTCCCAAAATGCGAACGTCTGCACATAGCTCGCAGCCAGAAAGAGCTAGCCTGGAAAGCTGTTGCTCAGCCTCATCTGCTCATGACATTGCTCGCACAGAGGCACAGAGACTGGGGCTGCTTGCTCTTCTTGAACCTCAAACTTCAAACGTATCTTTGGGGGTCCATGCAGGGGGCCTCATTCAGCCCTGCTCTGAAAATGCGAAGGTCTGCAGATAGCTCGCAGGCAGAAAGAGCTAGCCTGCAAAGCTGTTGCTCAGCCTCATCTGCTCATGGCACTGCTCGCATAGAGGCAGAGAGACTGGAGCTGCTTGCTTGTCTTGCCACCTCAAACTTCAAAAGTATCTTAGGTGGTCCGTGAAGGGGGGCTCCGGCAGCCCTACTCTGAAAATGCGAACGTCTGCAGAGAGCTCGCAACCAGAAAAAGCTAGCCTGGAAAACTGTTGATCAGCCTCATCTGCTCATGGCACTGCTCACACAGAGGCACAGAGACTGGGGCTGCTTGCTTGTCTTGCAACCTCAAACTTCAAACGTATCTTTGAAAGTTCTTGCCGGGCACCGCCGGTAGCCCTGCTCCGAATATGCGAATGTCTGCAGATAGCTCGCAGGCAGAAAGAGCTAGCCTGGAAAGCTGTTGCTCAGCCTCATCTGCCCATGGCACTGCTCGCACAGAGGCACAGAGACTGGGGCTGCTTGCTTGTCTTGCAACCTCAAACTTCAAAAGTATATTTGAGGCTCCTTGCAGGAGGCATTAGCCAGCACTTCTCTGAAAATGCGAACGTCTGCAGATAGCTCGCAGACAGAAAGAGCTGGCCTGGAAAGCTGTTGCTCAGCCTCATCTGCCCATGGCACTGCTCGCACAGAGGCACAGAGACTGGGGCTGCTTGCTTGTCTTGCAACCTCAAACTTCAATAGTATATTTGAGGCTCCTTGCAGGAGGCATTAGCCAGCCCTTCTCCGAAAATGCGAACGTCTGCAGATAGCTCGCAGACAGAAAGAGCTGGCCTGGAAAGATGTTGCTCAGCCTCATCTGCCCATGGCACTGCTCACACAGAGGCACAGAGACTGGGGCTGCTTGCTTGTCTTGCAACCTCAAACTTCAAAAGTATCTTGGGTGATCCGTGAAGGGGGCCTCCGGCAGCCCTGCTCTGAAAATGGGAACGTCTGCAGAGAGCTCGCAGGCAAAAAGAGCTAGCCTGGAAAGCTGTTGCTCAGCCTCATCTGCCCATGGCACTGCTCGCACAGAGGCACAGAGACTGGGGCTGCTTGCTTGTCTTGCCACCTCTAACATTAAACGTAGCTTAGGTGGTCCGTGCAGTGGGGCCTCCGGCAGCCCTGCTCCCAAAATGCGAACGTCTGCACATAGCTCGCAGCCAGAAAGAGCTAGCCTGGAAAGCTGTTGCTCAGCCTCATCTGCTCATGACACTGCTCGCACAGAGGCACAGAGACTGGGGCTGCTTGCTCTTCTTGCACCTCAAACTTCAAACGTATCTTTGGGGGTCCATGCAGGGGGCCTCATTCAGCCCTGCTCTGAAAATGCGAAGGTCTGCAGATAGCTCGCAGGCAGAAAGAGCTAGCCTGCAAAGCTGTTGCTCAGCCTCATCTGCCCATGGCACTGCTCGCATAGAGGCAGAGAGACTGGAGCTGCTTGCTTGTCTTGCCACCTCAAACTTCAAAAGTATCTTAGGTGGTCCGTGAAGGGGGGCTCCGGCAGCCCTACTCTGAAAATGCGAACGTCTGCAGAGAGCTCGCAACCAGAAAAAGCTAGCCTGGAAAACTGTTGCTCAGCCTCATCTGCTCATGGCACTGCTCACACAGAGGCACAGAGACTGGGGCTGCTTGCTTGTCTTGCAACCTCAAACTTCAAACGTATCTTTGAAAGTTCTTGCCGGGCACCGCCGGTAGCCCTGCTCCGAATATGCGAATGTCTGCAGATAGCTCGCAGGCAGAAAGAGCTAGCCTGGAAAGCTGTTGCTCAGCCTCATCTGCCCATGGCACTGCTCGCACAGAGGCACAGAGACTGGGGCTGCTTGCTTGTCTTGCAACCTCAAACTTCAATAGTATATTTGAGGCTCCTTGCAGGAGGCATTAGCCAGCCCTTCTCCGAAAATGCGAACGTCTGCAGATAGCTCGCAGACAGAAAGAGCTGGCCTGGAAAGCTGTTGCTCAGCCTCATCTGCCCATGGCACTGCTCGCACAGAGGCACAGAGACTGGGGCTGCTTGCTTGTCTTGCAACCTCAAACTTCAAAAGTAAATTTCAGGCTCCGTGCAGGAGGCCTTATCCAGCCCTTCTCCGAAAATGCGAACGTCTGCATATAGCTCGCAGCCAGAAACAGCTAGCCTGCAAAGCTGTTGCTCAGCCTCATCTGCCCATGGCACTGCTCGCACAGAGGCAGAGAGAATGGGGCTGCTTGCTTGTCTTGCAACCTCAAACTTCAAAAGTATCTTGGGTGATCCGTGAAGGGGGCCTCCGGCAGCCCTGCTCTGAAAATGCGAACGTCTGCAGAGAGCTCGCAGGCAAAAAGAGCTAGCCTGGAAAGCTGTTGCTCAGCCTCATCTGCCCATGGCACTGCTCGCACAGAGGCACAGAGACTGGGGCTGCTTGCTTGTCTTGCCACCTCTAACATTAAACGTATCTTAGGTGGTCCGTGCAGTGGGTCCTCCGGCAGCCCTGCTCCCAAAATGCGAACGTCTGCACATAGCTCGCAGCCAGAAAGATCTAGCCTGGAAAGCTGTTGCTCAGCCTCATCTGCTCATGACATTGCTCGCACAGAGGCACAGAGACTGGGGCTGCTTGCTCTTCTTGCACCTCAAACTTCAAACGTATCTTTGGGGGTCCATGCAGGGGGCCTCATTCAGCCCTGCTCTGAAAATGCGAAGGTCTGCAGATAGCTCGCAGGCAGAAAGAGCTAGCCTGCAAAGCTGTTGCTCAGCCTCATCTGCTCATGGCACTGCTCGCATAGAGGCAGAGAGACTGGAGCTGCTTGCTTGTCTTGCCACCTCAAACTTCAAAAGTATCTTAGGTGGTCCGTGAAGGGGGGCTCCGGCAGCCCTACTCTGAAAATGCGAACGTCTGCAGAGAGCTCGCAACCAGAAAAAGCTAGCCTGGAAAACTGTTGATCAGCCTCATCTGCTCATGGCACTGCTCACACAGAGGCACAGAGACTGGGGCTGCTTGCTTGTCTTGCAACCTCAAACTTCAAACGTATCTTTGAAAGTTCTTGCCGGGCACCGCCGGTAGCCCTGCTCCGAATATGCGAATGTCTGCAGATAGCTCGCAGGCAGAAAGAGCTAGCCTGGAAAGCTGTTGCTCAGCCTCATCTGCCCATGGCACTGCTCGCACAGAGGCACAGAGACTGGGGCTGCTTGCTTGTCTTGCAACCTCAAACTTCAAAAGTATATTTGAGGCTCCTTGCAGGAGGCATTAGCCAGCACTTCTCTGAAAATGCGAACGTCTGCAGATAGCTCGCAGACAGAAAGAGCTGGCCTGGAAAGCTGTTGCTCAGCCTCATCTGCCCATGGCACTGCTCGCACAGAGGCACAGAGACTGGGGCTGCTTGCTTGTCTTGCAACCTCAAACTTCAAAAGTAAATTTCAGGCTCCGTGCAGGAGGCCTTATCCAGCCCTTCTCCGAAAATGCGAACGTCTGCATATAGCTCGCAGCCAGAAACAGCTAGCCTGCAAAGCTGTTGCTCAGCCTCATCTGCCCATGGCACTGCTCGCACAGAGGCAGAGAGAATGGGGCTGCTTGCTTGTCTTGCCACCTCAAACTTCAAACGTATCTTAGGTGGTCCGTGAAGGGGGCCTCCGGCAGCCCTACTCTGAAATTGCGAACGTCTGCAGATAGCTCGCAACCAGAAAAAGCTAGCCTGGAAATCTGTTGCTCAGCCTCATCTGCCCATGGCACTGCTCGCACAGAGGCACAGAGACTGGGGCTGCTTGCTTGTCTTGCAACCTCAAACTTCAAAAGTATATCTGAGGCTCCGTGCAGGAGGCATTAGCCAGCCCTTCTCCGAAAATGCGAACGTCTGCAGATAGCTCGCAGCCAGAAAGAGCTAGCCTGGAAATCTGTTGCTCAGCCTCATCTGCCCATGGCACTGCTCGCACAGAGGCACAGAGACTGGGGCTGCTTGCTTGTCTTGCCACCTCAAACTTCAAAAGTATCTTGGGTGATCCGTGAAGGGGGCCTCCGGCAGCCCTGCTCTGAAAATGCGAACGTCTGCAGAGAGCTCGCAGGCAAAAAGAGCTAGCCTGGAAAGCTGTTGCTCAGCCTCATCTGCCCATGGCACTGCTCGCACAGATGCACAGAGACTGGGGCTGCTTGCTTGTCTTGCCACCTCTAACATTAAACGTAGCTTAGGTGGTCCGTGCAGCGGGGCCTCCGGCAGCCCTGCTCCCAAAATGCGAACGTCTGCACATAGCTCGCAGCCAGAAAGAGCTAGCCTGGAAAGCTGTTGCTCAGCCTCATCTGCCCATGGCACTGCTCGCACAGAGGCACAGAGACTGGGGCTGCTTGCTCTTCTTGCACCTCAAACTTCAAACGTATCTTTGGGGGTCCATGCAGGGGGCCTCATTCAGCCCTGCTCTGAAAATGCGAAGGTCTGCAGATAGCTCGCAGGCAGAAAGAGCTAGCCTGCAAAGCTGTTGCTCAGCCTCATCTGTCCATGCCACTGCTCGCATAGAGGCACAGAGACTGGGGCTGCTTGCTTTTCTTGCCACCTCAAACTTCAAACGTATCTTTGGTGGTCCGTGCAGGGGGCCTCCGGCAGCACTGCTCTGAAAATGCGAACTTCTGCAGATAGCTCGCAGGCAGAAAGAGCTAGCCTGGAAAGCTGTTGCTCAGCCTCATCTGCCCATGGCACTGCTCGCACAGAGGCACAGAGACTGGGGCTGCTTGCTTGTCTTGCAACCTCAAACTTCAAAAGTATCTTAGGTGGTCCGTGAAGGGGGCCTCCGGCAGCCCTACTCTGAAAATGCAAACGTCTGCAGAGAGCTCGCAACCAGAAAGAGCTAGCCTGGAAAGCTGTTGCTCAGCCTCATCTGCCCATGGCACTGCTCGCACAGAGGCACAGAGACTGGGGCTGCTTGCTTGTCAGCCACCTCTAACTTTAAACGTAGCTTAGGTGGTCCGTGCAGTGGGGCCTCCGGCAGCCCTGCTCCCTAAATGCGAACGTCTGCAGATAGCTCGCAGACAGAAACAGCTAGCCTGGAAAGCTGTTGCTCAGCCTCATCTGCTCATGCCACTGCTCGCACAGAGGCACAGAGACTGGGGCTGCTTGCTTTTCTTGCACCTCAAACTTCAAAAGTATCTTTGGGGGTCCATGCAGGGGGCCTCCGGCAGCCCTCCTCTCAAAATGCGAATGTCTGCAGATAGATCGTAACCAGAAAAAGCTAGCCTGGAAAGCTGTTGCTCAGCCTCATCTGCCCATGGCACTGCTCGCATAGAGGCAGAGAGACTGGAGCTGCTTGCTTGTCTTGCCACCTCAAACTTCAAAAGTATCTTAGGTGGTCCGTGAAGGGGGGCTCCGGCAGCCCTACTCTGAAAATGCGAACGTCTGCAGAGAGCTCGCAACCAGAAAAAGCTAGCCTGGAAAACTGTTGATCAGCCTCATCTGCTCATGGCACTGCTCACACAGAGGCACAGAGACTGGGGCTGCTTGCTTGTCTTGCAACCTCAAACTTCAAACGTATCTTTGAAAGTTCTTGCCGGGCACCGCCGGTAGCCCTGCTCCGAATATGCGAATGTCTGCAGATAGCTCGCAGGCAGAAAGAGCTAGCCTGGAAAGCTGTTGCTCAGCCTCATCTGCCCATGGCACTGCTCGCACAGAGGCACAGAGACTGGGGCTGCTTGCTTGTCTTGCAACCTCAAACTTCAAAAGTATATTTGAGGCTCCTTGCAGGAGGCATTAGCCAGCACTTCTCTGAAAATGCGAACGTCTGCAGATAGCTCGCAGACAGAAAGAGCTGGCCTGGAAAGCTGTTGCTCAGCCTCATCTGCCCATGGCACTGCTCGCACAGAGGCACAGAGACTGGGGCTGCTTGCTTGTCTTGCAACCTCAAACTTCAATAGTATATTTGAGGCTCCTTGCAGGAGGCATTAGCCAGCCCTTCTCCGAAAATGCGAACGTCTGCAGATAGCTCGCAGACAGAAAGAGCTGGCCTGGAAAGATGTTGCTCAGCCTCATCTGCCCATGGCACTGCTCACACAGAGGCACAGAGACTGGGGCTGCTTGCTTGTCTTGCAACCTCAAACTTCAAAAGTATCTTGGGTGATCCGTGAAGGGGGCCTCCGGCAGCCCTGCTCTGAAAATGGGAACGTCTGCAGAGAGCTCGCAGGCAAAAAGAGCTAGCCTGGAAAGCTGTTGCTCAGCCTCATCTGCCCATGGCACTGCTCGCACAGAGGCACAGAGACTGGGGCTGCTTGCTTGTCTTGCCACCTCTAACATTAAACGTAGCTTAGGTGGTCCGTGCAGTGGGGCCTCCGGCAGCCCTGCTCCCAAAATGCGAACGTCTGCACATAGCTCGCAGCCAGAAAGAGCTAGCCTGGAAAGCTGTTGCTCAGCCTCATCTGCTCATGACACTGCTCGCACAGAGGCACAGAGACTGGGGCTGCTTGCTCTTCTTGCACCTCAAACTTCAAACGTATCTTTGGGGGTCCATGCAGGGGGCCTCATTCAGCCCTGCTCTGAAAATGCGAAGGTCTGCAGATAGCTCGCAGGCAGAAAGAGCTAGCCTGCAAAGCTGTTGCTCAGCCTCATCTGCCCATGGCACTGCTCGCATAGAGGCAGAGAGACTGGAGCTGCTTGCTTGTCTTGCCACCTCAAACTTCAAAAGTATCTTAGGTGGTCCGTGAAGGGGGGCTCCGGCAGCCCTACTCTGAAAATGCGAACGTCTGCAGAGAGCTCGCAACCAGAAAAAGCTAGCCTGGAAAACTGTTGCTCAGCCTCATCTGCTCATGGCACTGCTCACACAGAGGCACAGAGACTGGGGCTGCTTGCTTGTCTTGCAACCTCAAACTTCAAACGTATCTTTGAAAGTTCTTGCCGGGCACCGCCGGTAGCCCTGCTCCGAATATGCGAATGTCTGCAGATAGCTCGCAGGCAGAAAGAGCTAGCCTGGAAAGCTGTTGCTCAGCCTCATCTGCCCATGGCACTGCTCGCACAGAGGCACAGAGACTGGGGCTGCTTGCTTGTCTTGCAACCTCAAACTTCAAAAGTATATTTGAGGCTCCTTGCAGGAGGCATTAGCCAGCCCTTCTCCGAAAATGCGAACGTCTGCAGATAGCTCGCAGACAGAAAGAGCTCTCCTGGAAAGCTGTTGCTCAGCCTCATCTGCCCATGGCACTGCTCGCACAGAGGCACAGAGACTGAGGCTGCTTGCTTGTCTTGCAACCTCAAACTTCAAAAGTAAATTTCAGGCTCCGTGCAGGAGGCCTTATCCAGCCCTTCTCCGAAAATGCGAACGTCTGCATATAGCTCGCAGCCAGAAACAGCTAGCCTGCAAAGCTGTTGCTCAGCCTCATCTGCCCATGGCACTGCTCGCACAGAGGCACAGAGACTGGGGCTGCTTGCTCTTCTTGCACCTCAAACTTCAAACGTATCTTTGGGGGTCCATGCAGGGGGCCTCATTCAGCCCTGCTCTGAAAATGCGAAGGTCTGCAGATAGCTCGCAGGCAGAAAGAGCTAGCCTGCAAAGCTGTTGCTCAGCCTCATCTGTCCATGCCACTGCTCGCATAGAGGCACAGAGACTGGGGCTGCTTGCTTTTCTTGCCACCTCAAACTTCAAACGTATCTTTGGTGGTCCGTGCAGGGGGCCTCCGGCAGCCCTACTCTGAAAATGCAAACGTCTGCAGAGAGCTCGCAACCAGAAAGAGCTAGCCTGGAAAGCTGTTGCTCAGCCTCATCTGCCCATGGCACTGCTCGCACAGAGGCACAGAGACTGGGGCTGCTTGCTTGTCAGCCACCTCTAACTTTAAACGTAGCTTAGGTGGTCCGTGCAGTGGGGCCTCCGGCAGCCCTGCTCCCTAAATGCGAACGTCTGCAGATAGCTCGCAGACAGAAACAGCTAGCCTGGAAAGCTGTTGCTCAGCCTCATCTGCTCATGCCACTGCTCGCACAGAGGCACAGAGACTGGGGCTGCTTGCTTTTCTTGCACCTCAAACTTCAAAAGTATCTTTGGGGGTCCATGCAGGGGGCCTCCGGCAGCCCTCCTCTCAAAATGCGAATGTCTGCAGATAGATCGTAACCAGAAAAAGCTAGCCTGGAAAGCTGTTGCTCAGCCTCATCTGCCCATGGCACTGCTCGCACAGAGGCAGAGAGAATGGGGCTGCTTGCTTGTCTTGCCACCTCAAACTTCAAACATATCTTAGGTGGTCCGTGAAGGGGGCCTCCGGCAGCCCTACTCTGAAATTGCGAACGTCTGCAGAGAGCTCGCAACCAGAAAAAGCTAGCCTGGAAATCTGTTGCTCAGCCTCATCTGCCCATGGCACTGCTCGCACAGAGGCACAGAGACTGGGGCTGCTTGCTTGTCTTGCAACCTCAAACTTCAAAAGTATATCTGAGGCTCCGTGCAGGAGGCATTAGCCAGCCCTTCTCCCAAAATGCGAACGTCTGCAGATAGCTCGCAGCCAGAAAGAGCTAGCCTGTAAAGCTGTTGCTCAGCCTCATCTGCCCATGGCACTGCTCGCACAGAGGCACAGAGACTGGGGCTGCTTGCTTGTCTTGCAACCTCAAACTTCAAAAGTAAATTTCAGGCTCCGTGCAGGAGGCCTTATCCAGCCCTTCTCCCAAAATGCGAACGTCTGCAGATAGCTCGCAGCCAGAAACAGCTACCCTGCAAAGCTGTTGCTCAGCCTCATCTGCCCATGGCACTGCTCACACAGAGGCACAGAGACTGGGGCTGCTTGCTTTTCTTGCCACCTCAAACTTCAAACGTAGCTTTGGGGGTCCGTGCAGGGGGCCTCCGGCAGCACTGCTCTGAAAATGTGAACTTCTGCAGATAGCTCGCAGGCAGAAAGAGCTAGCCTGCAAAGCTGTTGCTCAGCCTCATCTGCCCATGGCACTGCTCGCATAGAGGCAGAGAGACTGGGGCTGCTTGCTTGTCTTGCCACCTCAAACTTCAAAAGTATTTTAGGTGGTCCGTGAAGGGGGCCTCCGGCAGCCCTACTCTGAAAATGCGAACGTCTGCAGATAGCTCGCAGGCAGAAAGAGCTAGCCTGGAAATCTGTTGCTCAGCCTCATCTGCCCATGGCACTGCTCGCATAGAGGCAGAGAGACTGGGGCTGCTTGCTTGTCTTTCCACCTCAAACTTCAAAAGTATTTTAGGTGGTCCGTGAAGGGGGCCTCCGGCAGCCCTACTCTGAAAATGCGAACGTCTGCAGAGAGCTCGCAACCAGAAAGAGCTAGCCTGGAAAGCTGTTGCTCAGCCTCATCTGCCCATGGCACTGCTCGCACAGAGGCACAGAGACTGGGGCTGCTTGCTTGTCTAGCCACCTCTAACTTCAAACGTAGCTTAGGTGGTCCGTGCAGTGGGTACTCCGGCAGCCCTGCTCCCAAAATGCGAACGTCTGCAGATAGCTCACAGCCAGAAAGAGCTAGCCTGGGAAGCTGTTGCTCAGCCTCATCTGCTCATGGCACTGCTCGCACAGAGGCACAGAGACTGGGGCTGCTTTCTTTTCTTGCACCTCAAACTTCAAAAGTATCTTTGGGGGTCCATGCAGGGGGCCTCCGGCAGCCCTCCTCTCAAAATGCGAAGGTCTGCAGATAGCTCGCAACCAGAAAAAGCTAGCCTGGAAAGCTGTTGCTCAGCCTCATCTGCCCATGGCACTGCTCGCACAGAGGCACAGAGACTGGGGCTGCTTGCTTGTCTTGCCACCTCAAACTTCAAAAGTATCTTAGGTGGTCCGTGAAGGGGGCCTCCGGCAGCCCTGCTCTGAAATTGCGAACGTCTGCAGAGAGCTCGCAACCAGAAAAAGCTAGCCTGGAAATCTGTTGCTCAGCCTCATCTGCCCATGGCACTGCTCGCACAGAGGCACAGAGACTGGGGCTGCTTGCTTGTCTTGCAACCTCAAATTTCAAACGTATATTTGGGGGTCCGTGCAGGGGACCTCCGGCAGCCCTGCTCTGAAAATGCGAACGTCTGCAGAGAGCTCGCAGCCAGAAACAGCTAGCCTGCAAAGCTGTTGCTCAGCCTCATCTGCCCATGGCACTGCTCACACAGAGGCACAGAGACTGGGGCTGCTTGCTTTTCTTGCCACCTCAAACTTCAAACGTAGCTTTTGGGGTCCGTGCAGGGGGCCTCCGGCATCACTACTCTGAAAATGCGAACTTCTGCAGATAGCTCGCAGGCAGAAAGAGCTAGCCTGGAAAGCTGTTGCTCAGCCTCATCTGCCCATGGCACTGCTCGCACAGAGGCACAGAGACTGGGGCTGCTTGCTTGTCTTGCAACCTCAAACTTCAAACGTATATTTGGGGGTCCGTGCAGGGGACCTCCGGCAGCCCTGCTCTGAAAATGCGAACGTCTGCAGATAGCTCGCAGCCAGAAAGAGCTAGCCTGGAAAGCTGTTGCTCAGCCTCATCTGCCCATGGCACTGCTCGCACAGAGGCACAGAGACTGGGGCTGCTTGCTTGTCTTGCAACCTCAAACTTCAAAAGTATCTTGGGTGATCCGTGAAGGGGGCCTCCGGCAGCCCTGCTCTGAAAATGCGAACGTCTGCAGAGAGCTCGCAACCAGAAAGAGCTAGCCTGGAAAGCTGTTGCTCAGCCTCATCTGCCCATGGCACTGCTCGCACAGAGGCACAGAGACTGGGGCTGCTTGCTTGTCTTGCCACCTCTAACTTTAAACGTAGCTTAGGTGGTCCGTGCAGTGGGGCCTCCGGCAGCCCTGCTCCCAAAATGCGAACGTCTGCAGATAGCTCGCAGCCAGAAAGAGCTAGCCTGGAAAGCTGTTGCTCAGCCTCATCTGCTCATGGCACTGCTCGCACAGAGGCACAGAGACTGGGGCTGCTTGCTTTTCTTGCACCTCAAACTTCAAACGTATCTTCGGGGGTCCATGCAGGGGGCCTCCTTCAGCCCTGCTCTGAAAATGCGAACGTCTGCAGATAGCTCGCAGGCAGAGAGAGCTAGCCTGCAAAGCTGTTGCTCAGCCTCATCTGCCCATGGCACTGCTCGCATAGAGGCAGAGAGACTGGGGCTGCTTGCTTGTCTTGCCACCTCAAACTTCAAAAGTATTTTAGGTGGTCCGTGAAGGGGGCCTCCGGCAGCCCTACTCTGAAAATGCGAACGTCTGCAGAGAGCTCGCAACCAGAAAGAGCTAGCCTGGAAAGCTGTTGCTCAGCCTCATCTGCCCATGGCACTGCTCGCACAGAGGCACAGAGACTGGGGCTGCTTGCTTGTCTTGCCACCTCTAACTTTAAACGTAGCTTAGGTGATCCGTGCAGTGGGGCCTCCGGCAGCCCTGCTCCCAAAATGCGAACGTCTGCAGATAGCTCGCAGGCAGAAAGAGCTAGCCTGGAAAGCTGTTGCTCAGCCTCATCTGCTCATGGCACTGCTCTCAGAGAGGCACAGAGACTGGGGCTGCTTGCTTTTCTTGCACCTCAAACTTCAAACGTATCTTTGGGGGTCCATGCAGGGGTCCTCCTTCAGCCCTGCTCTGAAAATGCGAACGTCTGCAGAGAGCTCGCAGGCAGAAAGAGCTAGCCTGGAAAGCTGTTGCTCAGCCTCATCTGCCCATGGCACTGCTCGCATAGAGGCACAGAGACTGGGGCTGCTTGCTTGTCTTGCCACCTCAAACTTCAAAAGTATTTTAGGTGGTCCGTGAAGGGGGCCTCCGGCAGCCCTACTCTGAAAATGCGAACGTCTGCAGATAGCTCGCAGGCAGAAAGAGCTAGCCTGCAAAGCTGTTGCTCAGCCTCATCTGCCCATGGCACTGCTCGCATAGAGGCAGAGAGACTGGGGCTGCTTGCTTGTCTTGCCACCTCAAACTTCAAAAGTATTTTAGGTGGTCCGTGAAGGGGGCCTCCGGCAGCCCTACTCTGAAAATGCGAACGTCTGCAGAGAGCTCGCAACCAGAAAGAGCTAGCCTGGAAAGCTGTTGCTCAGCCTCATCTGCCCATGGCACTGCTCGCACAGAGGCACAGAGACTGGGGCTGCTTGCTTGTCTAGCCACCTCTAACTTTGAAAGTAGCTTAGGTGGTCCGTGCAGTGGGTCCTCCGGCAGCCCTGCTCCCTAAATGCGAACGTCTGCAGATAGCTCGCAGGCAGAAATATCTAGCCTGGAAAGCTGTTGCTCAGCCTCATCTGCTCATGGCACTGCTCGCACAGAGGCACAGAGACTGGGGCTGCTTGCTTTTCTTGCACCTCAAACTTCAAAAGTATCTTTGGGGGTCCATGCAGGGGGCCTCCGGCAGCCCTCCTCTCAAAATGCGAAGGTCTGCAGATAGCTCGCAACCAGAAAAAGCTAGCCTGGAAAGCTGTTGCTCAGCCTCATCTGCCCATGGCACTGCTCGCACAGAGGCACAGAGACTGGGGCTGCTTGCTTGTCTTGCAACCTCAAACTTCAAAAGTATCTTAGGTGGTCCGTGAAGGGGGCCTCCGGCAGCCCTACTCTGAAATTGCGAAAGTCTGCAGAGAGCTCGCAACCAGAAAAAGCTAGCCTGGAAGTCTGTTGCTCAGCCTCATCTGCCCATGGCACTGCTCGCACAGAGGCACAGAGACTAGGGCTGCTTGCTTGTCTTGCCACCTCAAACTTCAAAGATCGCTTTGGGGGTCCGTGCAGGGGTCCTCCGGCAGCCCTGCTCTGAAAATGCGAACGTCTGCAGATAGCTCGCAGCCAGAAACAGCTAGCCTGGAAAGCTGTTTCTCAGCCTCATCTGCCCATGGCACTGCTCACACAGAGGCACAGAGACTGGGGCTGCTTGCTTTTCTTGCCACCTCAAACTTCAAACGTAGCTTTTGGGGTCCGTGCAGGGGGCCTCCGGCAGCACTGCTCTGAAAATGCGAACTTCTGCAGATAGCTCGCAGGCAGAAAGAGCTAGCCTGGAAAGCTGTTGCTCAGCCTCATCTGACCATGGCACTGCTCGCACAGAGGCACAGAGACTGGGGCTGCTTGCTTGTCTTGCAACCTCAAACTTCAAACGTATATTTGGGGGTCCGTGCAGGGGACCTCCGGCAGCCCTGCTCTGAAAATGCGAACGTCTGCAGATAGCTCGCAGCCAGAAAGAGCTAGCCTGGAAAGCTGTTGCTCAGCCTCATCTGCCCATGGCACTGCTCGCACAGAGGCAGAGAGACTGGGGCTGCTTGCTTGTCTTGCCACCTCAAACTTCAAAAGTATCTTAGGTGGTCCGTGAAGGGGGCCTCCGGCAGCCCTACTCTGAAATTCCGAACGACTGCAGAGAGCTCGCAACCAGAAAAAGCTAGCCTGGAAATCTGTTGCTCAGCCTCATCTGCCCATGGCACTGCTCGCACAGAGGCACAGAGACTGGGGCTGCTTGCTTGTCTTGCCACCTCTAACTTTAAACGTAGTTTAGGTGGTCCGTGCAGTGGGGCCTCCGGCAGCCCTGCTCCCAAAATGCGAACGTCTGCAGATAGCTCGCAGCCAGAAAGAGCTAGCCTGGAAAGCTGTTGCTCAGCCTCATCTGCTCATGGCACTGCTCGCACAGAGGCACAGAGACTGGGGCTGCTTGCTTTTCTTGCACCTCAAACTTCAAACGTATCTTCGGGGGTCCATGCAGGGGGCCTCCTTCAGCCCTGCTCTGAAAATGCGAACGTCTGCAGATAGCTCGCAGCCAGAAAGAGCTAGCCTGCAAAGCTGTTGCTCAGCCTCATCTGCCCATGGCACTGCTCGCATAGAGGCAGAGAGACTGGGGCTGCTTGCTTGTCTTGCCACCTCAAACTTCAAAAGTATTTTAGGTGGTCCGTGAAGGGGGCCTCCGGCAGCCCTACTCTGAAAATGCGAACGTCTGCAGAGAGCTCGCAACCAGAAAGAGCTAGCCTGGAAAGCTGTTGCTCAGCCTCATCTGCCCATGGCACTGCTCGCACAGAGGCACAGAGACTGGGGCTGCTTGCTCCTCTGGCCACCTCTAACTTTAAACGTAACTTAGGTGGTCCGTGCAGCGGGGCCTCCGGCAGCCCTGCTCCCTAAATGCGAACGTCTGCAGATAGCTTGCAGGCAGAAAGAGCTAGCCTGGAAAGCTGTTGCTCAGCCTCATCTGCCCATGGCACTGCTCGCACAGAGGCACAGAGACTGGGGCTGCTGGCTTTTCTTGCACCTCAAACTTCAAACGTATCTTTGGGGGTCCATGCAGGGGGCCTCCTTCAGCCCTGCTCTGAAAATGCGAACGTCTGCAGAGAGCTCGCAGGCAGAAAGAGCTAGCCTGCAAAGCTGTTGCTCAGCCTCATCTGCCCATGGCACTGCTCGCATAGAGGCAGAGAGACTGGGGCTGCTTGCTTGTCTTGCCACCTCAAACTTCAAAAGTATTTTAGGTGGTCCGTGAAGGGGGCCTCCGGCAGCCCTACTCTGAAAATGCGAACGTCTGCAGAGAGCTCGCAACCAGAAAGAGCTAGCCTGGAAAGCTGTTGCTCAGCCTCATCTGCCCATGGCACTGCTCGCACAGAGGCACAGAGACTGGGGCTGCTTGCTTGTCTAGCCACCTCTAACTTTAAACGTAGCTTAGGTGGTCCGTGCAGTGGGTCCTCCGGCAGCCCTGCTCCCTAAATGCGAACGTCTGCAGAGAGCTCGCAGGCAGAAAGAGCTAGCCTGCAAAGCTGTTGCTCAGCCTCATCTGCCCATGGCACTGCTCGCACAGAGGCACAGAGACTGGGGCTGCTGGCTTTTCTTGCACCTCAGACTTCAAACGTATCTTTGGGGGTCCATGCAGGGGGCCTCCTTCAGCCCTGCTCTGAAAATGCGAACGTCTGCAGAGAGCTCGCAGGCAGAAAGAGCTAGCCTGCAAAGCTGTTGCTCAGCCTCATCTGCCCATGGCACTGCTCGCATAGAGGCAGAGAGACTGGGGCTGCTTGCTTGTCTTGCCACCTCAAACTTCAAAAGTATTTTAGGTGGTCCGTGAAGGGGGCCTCCGGCAGCCCTACTCTGAAAATGCGAACGTCTGCAGATAGCTCGCAGGCAGAAAGAGCTAGCCTGCAAAGCTGTTGCTCAGCCTCATCTGCCCATGGCACTGCTCGCATAGAGGCAGAGAGACTGGGGCTGCTTGCTTGTCTTTCCACCTCAAACTTCAAAAGTATTTTAGGTGGTCCGTGAAGGGGGCCTCCGGCAGCCCTACTCTGAAAATGCGAACGTCTGCAGAGAGCTCGCAACCAGAAAGAGCTAGCCTGGAAAGCTGTTGCTCAGCCTCATCTGCCCATGGCACTGCTCGCACAGAGGCACAGAGACTGGGGCTGCTTGCTTGTCTAGCCACCTCTAACTTTAAACGTAGCTTAGGTGGTCCGTGCAGTGGGTCCTCCGGCAGCCCTGCTCCCTAAATGCGAACGTCTGCAGATAGCTCACAGCCAGAAAGAGCTAGCCTGCAAAGCTGTTGCTCAGCCTCATCTGCCCATGGCACTGCTCGCAGAGAGGCACAGAGACTGGGGCTGCTGGCTTTTCTTGCACCTCAAACTTCAAACGTATCTTTGGGGGTCCATGCAGGGGGCCTCCTTCAGCCCTGCTCTGAAAATGCGAACGTCTGCAGAGAGCTCGCAGGCAGAAAGAGCTAGCCTGCAAAGCTGTTGCTCAGCCTCATCTGCCCATGGCACTGCTCGCATAGAGGCAGAGAGACTGGGGCTGCTTGCTTGTCTTGCCACCTCAAACTTCAAAAGTATTTTAGGTGGTCCGTGAAGGGGGCCTCCGGCAGCCCTACTCTGAAAATGCGAACGTCTGCAGATAGCTCGCAGGCAGAAAGAGCTAGCCTGCAAAGCTGTTGCTCAGCCTCATCTGCCCATGGCACTGCTCGCATAGAGGCAGAGAGACTGGGGCTGCTTGCTTGTCTTTCCACCTCAAACTTCAAAAGTATTTTAGGTGGTCCGTGAAGGGGGCCTCCGGCAGCCCTACTCTGAAAATGCGAACGTCTGCAGAGAGCTCGCAACCAGAAAGAGCTAGCCTGGAAAGCTGTTGCTCAGCCTCATCTGCCCATGGCACTGCTCGAACAGAGGCAGAGAGAGTGGGGCTGCTTGCTTGTCTTGCCACCTCTAACTTCAAAAGTATCTTAGGTGGTCCGTGAAGGGGGCCTCCGGCAGCCCTACTCTGAAATTGCGAACGTCTGCAGAGAGCTCGCAACCAGAAAAAGCTAGCCTGGAAATCTGTTGCTCAGCCTCATCTGCCCATGGCACTGCTCGCACAGAGGCACAGAGACTAGGGCTGCTTGCTTGTCTTGCCACCTCAAACTTCAAAGATCGCTTTGGGGGTCCGTGCAGGGGTCCTCCGGCAGCACTGCTCTGAAAATGCGAACGTCTGCAGAGAGCTCGCAGCCAGAAACAGCTAGCCTGCAAAGCTGTTGCTCAGCCTCATCTGCCCATGGCACTGCTCACACAGAGGCACAGAGACTGGGGCTGCTTGCTTTTCTTGCCCCCTCAAACTTCAAACGTAGCTTTTGGGGTCCGTGCAGGGGACCTCCGGCAGCCCTGCTCTGAAAATGCGAACGTCTGCAGATAGCTCGCAGCCAGAAAGAGCTAGCCTGGAAAGCTGTTGCTCAGCCTCATCTGCCCATGGCACTGCTCACACAGAGGCACAGAGACTGGGGCTGCTTGCTTGTCTTGCAACCTCAAACTTCAAAAGTATCTTGGGTGATCCGTGAAGGGGGCCTCCGGCAGCCCTGCTCTGAAAATGCGAACGTCTGCAGAGAGCTCGCAACCAGAAAGAGCTAGCCTGGAAAGCTGTTGCTCAGCCTCATCTGCCCATGGCACTGCTCGCACAGAGGCACAGAGACTGGGGCTGCTTGCTTGTCTTGCCACCTCAAACTTCAAAAGTATTTTAGGTGGTCCGTGCAGTGGGGCCTCCGGCAGCCCTGCTCCCAAAATGCGAACGTCTGCAGATAGCTCGCAGCCAGAAAGAGCTAGCCTGGAAAGCTGTTGCTCAGCCTCATCTGCTCATGGCACTGCTCGCACAGAGGCACAGAGACTGGGGCTGCTTGCTTTTCTTGCACCTCAAACTTCAAACGTATATTTGGGGGTCCATGCCTGGGGCCTCCTTCAGCCCTGCTCTGAAAATGCGAACGTCTGCAGAGAGCTCGCAGGCAGAAAGAGCTAGCCTGCAAAGCTGTTGCTCAGCCTCATCTGCCCATGGCACTGCTCGCATAGAGGCACAGAGACTGGGGCTGCTTGCTTGTCTTGCCACCTCAAACTTCAAAAGTATTTTAGGTGGTCCGTGAAGGGGGCCTCCGGCAGCCCTACTCTGAAAATGCGAACGTCTGCAGATAGCTCGCAGGCAGAAAGAGCTAGCCTGGAAAGCTGTTGCTCAGCCTCATCTGCCCATGGCACTGCTCGCACAGAGGCACAGAGACTGGGGCTGCTTGCTTGTCTTGCAACCTCAAACTTCAAAAGTATATTTGAGGCTCCGTGCAGGAGGCATTAGCCAGCCCTTCTCCGAAAATGCGAACGTCTGCAGATAGCTCGCAGACAGAAAGAGCTGGCCTGGAAAGCTGTTGCTCAGCCTCATCTGCCCATGGCACTGCTCGCACAGAGGCACAGAGACTGGGGCTGCTTGCTTGTCTTGCAACCTCAAACTTCAAAAGTAAATTTCAGGCCTCGTGCAGGAGGCCTTATCCAGCCCTTCTCCGAAAATGCGAACGTCTGCATATAGCTCGCAGCCAGAAACAGCTAGCCTGCAAAGCTGTTGCGCAGCCTCATCTGCCCATGGCACTGCTCACACAGAGGCACAGAGACTGGGGCTGCTTGCTTTTCTTGCCACCTCAAACTTCAAACGTAGCTTTGGGGGTCCGTGCAGGGGGCCTCCGGCAGCACTGCTCTGAAAATGCGAACTTCTGCAGATAGCTCGCAGGCAGAAAGAGCTAGCCTGCAAAGCTGTTGCTCAGCCTCATCTGCCCATGGCACTGCTCGCACAGAGGCACAGAGACTGGGGCTGCTTGCTTGTCTTGCAACCTCAAACTTCAAACGTATATTTGGGGGTCCGTGCAGGGGACCTCCGCCAGCCCTGCTCTGAAAATGCGAACGTCTGCAGATAGCTCGCAGCCAGAAAGAGCTAGCCTGCAAAGCTGTTGCTCAGCCTCATCTGCCCATGGCACTGCTCGCACAGAGGCACAGAGACTGGGGCTGCTTGCTTGTCTTGCCACCTCAAACTTCAAAAGTATTTTAGGTGGTCCGTGAAGGGGGCCTCCGGCAGCCCTACTCTGAAAATGCAAACGTCTGAAGAGAGCTCGCAACCAGAAAGAGCTAGCCTGGAAAGCTGTTGCTCAGCCTCATCTGCCCATGGCACTGCTCGCACAGAGGCACAGAGACTGGGGCTGCTTGCTTGTCTTGCCACCTCTAACTTTAAACGTAGCTTAGGTGGTCCGTGCAGTGGGGCCTCCGGCAGCCCTGCTCCCTAAATGCGAACGTCTGCAGATAGCTCGCAGACAGAAACAGCTAGCCTGCAAAGCTGTTGCTCAGCCTCATCTGCTCATGCCACTGCTCGCACAGAGGCACAGAGATTGGGGCTGCTTGCTTTTCTTGCACCTCAAACTTTAAAAGTATCTTTGGGGGTCCATGCAGGGGGCCTCCGGCAGCCCTCCTCTCAAAATGCGAATGTCTGCAGATAGCTCGCAACCAGAAAAAGCTAGCCTGGAAAGCTGTTGCTCAGCCTCATCTGCCCATGGCACTGCTCGCACAGAGGCACAGAGACTGGGGCTGCTTGCTTGTCTTGCCACCTCAAACTTCAAAAGTATCTTATGTGGTCCGTGAAGGGGGCCTCCGGCAGCCCTACTCTGAAATTGCGAACGTCTGCAGAGAGCTCGCAACCAGAAAAAGCTAGCCTGGAAATCTGTTGCTCAGCCTCATCTGCCCATGGCACTGCTCGCACAGAGGCACAGAGACTGGGGCTGCTTGCTTGTCTTGCCACCTCAAACTTCAAAAGTATATCTGAGGCTCCGTTCAGGAGGCATTAGCCAGCCCTTCTCCGAAAATCCGAACGTCTGCAGATAGCTCGCAGACAGAAAGAGCTAGCCTGGAAAGCTGTTGCTCAGCCTCATCTGCCCATGGCACTGCTCGCACAGAGGCACAGAGACTGGGGCTGCTTGCTTGTCTTGCAACCTCAAACTTCAAAAGTAAATTTCAGGCTCCGTGCAGGAGGCCTTATCCAGCCCTTCTCCGAAAATGCGAACGTCTGCAGATAGCTCGCAGCCAGAAACAGCTAGCCTGCAAAGCTGTTGCTCAGCCTCATCTGCCCATGGCACTGCTCACACAGAGGCACAGAGACTGGGGCTGCTTGCTTTTCTTGCCACCTCAAACTTCAAACGTAGCTTTGGGGGTCCGTGCAGGGGGCCTCCGGCAGCACTGCTCTGAAAATGCGAACTTCTGCAGATAGCTCGCAGGCAGAAAGAGCTAGCCTGGAAAGCTGTTGCTCAGCCTCATCTGCCCATGGCACTGCTCGCACAGAGGCACAGAGACTGGGGCTGCTTGCTTGTCTTGCAACCTCAAACTTCAAACGTATATTTGGGGGTCCGTGCAGGGGACCTCCGGCAGCCCTGCTCTGAAAATGCGAACGTCTGCAGATAGCTCGCAGCCAGAAAGAGCTAGCCTGGAAAGCTGTTGCTCAGCCTCATCTGCCCATGGCACTGCTCGCACAGAGGCACAGAGACTGGGGCTGCTTGCTTGTCTTGCCCCCTCAAACTTCAAAAGTATCTTGGGTGATCCGTGCAGGGGGCCTCCGTCAGCCCTGCTCTGAAAATGCGAACGTCTGCAGAGAGCTCGCAACCAGAAAGAGCTAGCCTGGAAAGCTGTTGCTCAGCCTCATCTGCCCATGGCACTGCTCGCACAGAGGCACAGAGAATGGGGCTGCTTGCTTGTCTTGCCACCTCTAACTTTAAACGTAGTTTAGGTGGTCCGTGCAGTGGGGCCTCCGGCAGCCCTGCTCCCAAAATGCGAACGTCTGCAGATAGCTCGCAGCCAGAAAGAGCTAGCCTGGAAATCTGTTGCTCAGCCTCATCTGCTCATGGCACTGCTCGCACAGAGGCACAGAGACTGGGGCTGCTTGCTTTTCTTGCACCTCAAACTTCAAAAGTATCTTCGGGGGTCCATGCAGGGGGCCTCCTTCAGCCCTGCTCTGAAAATGCGAACGTCTGCAGATAGCTCGCAGGCAGAAAGAGCTAGCCTGCAAAGCTGTTGCTCAGCCTCATCTGCCCATGGCACTGCTCGCACAGAGACACAGAGACTGGGGCTGCTTGCTTGGTTTGCAACCTCAAACTTCAAAAGTATATTTCAGGCTCCGTGCAGGAGGCCTTATCCAGCCCTTCTCCGAAAATGCGAACGTCTGCATATAGCTCGCAGCCAGAAACAGCTAGCCTGCAAAGCTGTTGCTCAGCCTCATCTGCCCATGGCACTGCTCGCACAGAGGCACAGAGACTGGGGCTGCTTGCTTGTCTTGCCACCTCAAACTTCAAAAGTATTTTAGGTGGTCCGTGAAGGGGGCCTCCGGCAGCCCTACTCTGAAAATGCAAACGTCTGCAGAGAGCTCGCAACCAGAAAGAGCTAGCCTGGAAAGCTGTTGCTCAGCCTCATCTGCCCATGGCACTGCTCGCACAGAGGCACAGAGACTGGGGCTGCTTGCTTGTCTTGCCACATCTAACTTTAAACGTAGCTTAGGTGGTCCGTGCAGTGGGGCCTCCGGCAGCCCTGCTCCCTAAATGCGAACGTCTGCAGATAGCTCGCAGACAGAAACCGCTAGCCTGCAAAGCTGTTGCTCAGCCTCATCTGCTCATGCCACTGCTCGCACAGAGGCACAGAGACTGGGGCTACTTGCTTTTCTTGCACCTCAAACTTCAAACGTATCTTTGGGGGTCCATGCAGGGGGCCTCCGGCAGCCCTCCTCTCAAAATGCGAACGTCTGCAGAGAGCTCGCAACCAGAAAAAGCTAGCCTGGAAATCTGTTGCTCAGCCTCATCTGCCCATGGCACTGCTCGCACAGAGGCACAGAGACTGGGGCTGCTTGCTTGTCTTGCAACCTCAAACTTCAAAAGTATATCTGAGGCTCCGTGCAGGAGGCATTAGCCAGCCCTTCTCCGAAAATGCGAACGTCTGCAGATAGCTCGCAGCCAGAAAGAGCTAGCCTGGAAAGCTGTTGCTCAGCCTCATCTGCCCATGGCACTGCTCGCACAGAGGCACAGAGACTGGGGCTGCTTGCTTGTCTTGCAACCTCAAACTTCAAACGTATATTTGGGGGTCCGTGCAGGGGACCTCCGCCAGCCCTGCTCTGAAAATGCGAACGTCTGCAGATAGCTCGCAGCCAGAAAGAACTAGCCTGCAAAGCTGTTGCTCAGCCTCATCTGCCCATGGCACTGCTCGCACAGAGGCACAGAGACTGGGGCTGCTTGCTTGTCTTGCCACCTCAAACTTCAAAAGTATTTTAGGTGGTCCGTGAAGGGGGCCTCCGGCAGCCCTACTCTGAAAATGCAAACGTCTGAAGAGAGCTCGCAACCAGAAAGAGCTAGCCTGGAAAGCTGTTGCTCAGCCTCATCTGCCCATGGCACTGCTCGCACAGAGGCACAGAGACTGGGGCTGCTTGCTTGTCTTGCCACCTCTAACTTTAAACGTAGCTTAGGTGGTCCGTGCAGTGGGGCCTCCGGCAGCCCTGCTCCCTAAATGCGAACGTCTGCAGATAGCTCGCAGGCAGAAACAGCTAGCCTGCAAAGCTGTTGCTCAGCCTCATCTGCTCATGCCACTGCTCGCACAGAGGCAGAGAGATTGGGGCTGCTTGCTTTTCTTGCACCTCAAACTTTAAAAGTATCTTTGGGGGTCCATGCAGGGGGCCTCCGGAGCCCTCCTCTCAAAATGCGAATGTCTGCAGATAGCTCGCAACCAGAAAAAGCTAGCCTGGAAAGCTGTTGCTCAGCCTCATCTGCCCATGGCACTGCTCGCACAGAGGCACAGAGACTGGGGCTGCTTGCTTGTCTTGCCACCTCAAACTTCAAAAGTATCTTATGTGGTCCGTGAAGGGGGCCTCCGGCAGCCCTACTCTGAAATTGCGAACGTCTGCAGAGAGCTCGCAACCAGAAAAAGCTAGCCTGGAAATCTGTTGCTCAGCCTCATCTGCCCATGGCACTGCTCGCACAGAGGCACAGAGACTGGGGCTGCTTGCTTGTCTTGCCACCTCAAACTTCAAAAGTATATCTGAGGCTCCGTTCAGGAGGCATTAGCCAGCCCTTCTCCGAAAATGCGAACGTCTGCAGATAGCTCGCAGACAGAAAGAGCTAGCCTGGAAAGCTGTTGCTCAGCCTCATCTGCCCATGGCACTGCTCGCACAGAGGCACAGAGACTGGGGCTGCTTGCTTGTCTTGCAACCTCAAACTTCAAAAGTAAATTTCAGGCTCCGTGCAGGAGGCCTTATCCAGCCCTTCTCCGAAAATGCGAACGTCTGCAGATAGCTCGCAGCCAGAAACAGCTAGCCTGCAAAGCTGTTGCTCAGCCTCATCTGCCCATGGCAGTGCTCACACAGAGGCACAGAGACTGGGGCTGCTTGCTTTTCTTGCCACCTCAAACTTCAAACGCAGCTTTGGGGGTCCGTGCAGGGGGCCTCCGGCAGCACTGCTCTGAAAATGCGAACTTCTGCAGATAGCTCGCAGGCAGAAAGAGCTAGCCTGGAAAGCTGTTGCTCAGCCTCATCTGCCCATGGCACTGCTCGCACAGAGGCACAGAGACTGGGGCTGCTTGCTTGTCTTGCAACCTCAAACTTCAAACGTATATTTGGGGGTCCGTGCAGGGGACCTCCGGCAGCCCTGCTCTGAAAATGCGAACGTCTGCAGATAGCTCGCAGCCAGAAAGAGCTAGCCTGGAAAGCTGTTGCTCGGCCTCATCTGCCCATGGCACTGCTCGCACAGAGGCACAGAGACTGGGGCTGCTTGCTTGTCTTGCCCCCTCAAACTTCAAAAGTATCTTGGGTGATCCGTGAAGGGGGCCTCCGGCAGCCCTGCTCTGAAAATGCGAACGTCTGCAGAGAGCTCGCAACCAGAAAGAGCTAGCCTGGAAAGCTGTTGCTCAGCCTCATCTGCCCATGGCACTGCTCGCACAGAGGCACAGAGAATGGGGCTGCTTGCTTGTCTTGCCACCTCTAACTTTAAACGTAGTTTAGGTGGTCCGTGCAGTGGGGCCTCCGGCAGCCCTGCTCCCAAAATGCGAACGTCTGCAGATAGCTCGCAGCCAGAAAGAGCTAGCCTGGAAATCTGTTGCTCAGCCTCATCTGCTCATGGCACTGCTCGCACAGAGGCACAGAGACTGGGGCTGCTTGCTTTTCTTGCACCTCAAACTTCAAACGTATCTTTGGGGGTCCATGCAGGGGGCCTCCGGCAGCCCTCCTCTCAAAATGCGAACGTCTGCAGAGAGCTCGCAACCAGAAAAAGCTAGCCTGGAAATCTGTTGCTCAGCCTCATCTGCCCATGGCACTGCTCGCACAGAGGCACAGAGACTGGGGCTGCTTGCTTGTCTTGCAACCTCAAACTTCAAAAGTATATCTGAGGCTCCGTGCAGGAGGCATTAGCCAGCCCTTCTCCGAAAATGCGAACGTCTGCAGATAGCTCGCAGCCAGAAAGAGCTAGCCTGGAAAGCTGTTGCTCAGCCTCATCTGCCCATGGCACTGCTCGCACAGAGGCACAGAGACTGGGGCTGCTTGCTTGTCTTGCAACCTCAAACTTCAAACGTATATTTGGGGGTCCGTGCAGGGGACCTCCGCCAGCCCTGCTCTGAAAATGCGAACGTCTGCAGATAGCTCGCAGCCAGAAAGAGCTAGCCTGCAAAGCTGTTGCTCAGCCTCATCTGCCCATGGCACTGCTCGCACAGAGGCACAGAGACTGGGGCTGCTTGCTTGTCTTGCCACCTCAAACTTCAAAAGTATTTTAGGTGGTCCGTGAAGGGGGCCTCTGGCAGCCCTACTCTGAAAATGCAAACGTCTGAAGAGAGCTCGCAACCAGAAAGAGCTAGCCTGGAAAGCTGTTGCTCAGCCTCATCTGCCCATGGCACTGCTCGCACAGAGGCACAGAGACTGGGGCTGCTTGCTTGTCTTGCCACCTCTAACTTTAAACGTAGCTTAGGTGGTCCGTGCAGTGGGGCCTCCGGCAGCCCTGCTCCCTAAATGCGAACGTCTGCAGATAGCTCGCAGGCAGAAACAGCTAGCCTGCAAAGCTGTTGCTCAGCCTCATCTGCTCATGCCACTGCTCGCACAGAGGCAGAGAGATTGGGGCTGCTTGCTTTTCTTGCACCTCAAACTTTAAAAGTATCTTTGGGGGTCCATGCAGGGGGCCTCCGGCAGCCCTCCTCTCAAAATGCGAATGTCTGCAGATAGCTCGCAACCAGAAAAAGCTAGCCTGGAAAGCTGTTGCTCAGCCTCATCTGCCCATGGCACTGCTCGCACAGAGGCACAGAGACTGGGGCTGCTTGCTTGTCTTGCCACCTCAAACTTCAAAAGTATCTTATGTGGTCCGTGAAGGGGGCCTCCGGCAGCCCTACTCTGAAATTGCGAACGTCTGCAGAGAGCTCGCAACCAGAAAAAGCTAGCCTGGAAATCTGTTGCTCAGCCTCATCTGCCCATGGCACTGCTCGCACAGAGGCACAGAGACTGGGGCTGCTTGCTTGTCTTGCCACCTCAAACTTCAAAAGTATATCTGAGGCTCCGTTCAGGAGGCATTAGCCAGCCCTTCTCCGAAAATGCGAACGTCTGCAGATAGCTCGCAGACAGAAAGAGCTAGCCTGGAAAGCTGTTGCTCAGCCTCATCTGCCCATGGCACTGCTCGCACAGAGGCACAGAGACTGGGGCTGCTTGCTTGTCTTGCAACCTCAAACTTCAAAAGTAAATTTCAGGCTCCGTGCAGGAGGCCTTATCCAGCCCTTCTCCGAAAATGCGAACGTCTGCAGATAGCTCGCAGCCAGAAACAGCTAGCCTGCACAGCTGTTGCTCAGCCTCATCTGCCCATGGCACTGCTCACACAGAGGCACAGAGACTGGGGCTGCTTGCTTTTCTTGCCACCTCAAACTTCAAACGCAGCTTTGGGGGTCCGTGCAGGGGGCCTCCGGCAGCACTGCTCTGAAAATGCGAACTTCTGCAGATAGCTCGCAGGCAGAAAGAGCTAGCCTGGAAAGCTGTTGCTCAGCCTCATCTGCCCATGGCACTGCTCGCACAGAGGCACAGAGACTGGGGCTGCTTGCTTGTCTTGCAACCTCAAACTTCAAACGTATATTTGGGGGTCCGTGCAGGGGACCTCCGGCAGCCCTGCTCTGAAAATGCGAACGTCTGCAGATAGCTCGCAGCCAGAAAGAGCTAGCCTGGAAAGCTGTTGCTCGGCCTCATCTGCCCATGGCACTGCTCGCACAGAGGCACAGAGACTGGGGCTGCTTGCTTGTCTTGCCCCCTCAAACTTCAAAAGTATCTTGGGTGATCCGTGAAGGGGGCCTCCGGCAGCCCTGCTCTGAAAATGCGAACGTCTGCAGAGAGCTCGCAACCAGAAAGAGCTAGCCTGGAAAGCTGTTGCTCAGCCTCATCTGCCCATGGCACTGCTCGCACAGAGGCACAGAGAATGGGGCTGCTTGCTTGTCTTGCCACCTCTAACTTTAAACGTAGTTTAGGTGGTCCGTGCAGTGGGGCCTCCGGCAGCCCTGCTCCCAAAATGCGAACGTCTGCAGATAGCTCGCAGCCAGAAAGAGCTAGCCTGGAAATCTGTTGCTCAGCCTCATCTGCTCATGGCACTGCTCGCACAGAGGCACAGAGACTGGGGCTGCTTGCTTTTCTTGCACCTCAAACTTCAAAAGTATTTTAGGTGGTCCGTGAAGGGGGCCTCCGGCAGCCCTACTCTGAAAATGCGAACGTCTGCAGAGAGCTCGCAACCAGAAAGAGCTAGCCTGGAAAGCTGTTGCTCAGCCTCATCTGCCCATGGCACTGCTCGCACAGAGGCACAGAGACTGGGGCTGCTTGCTTGTCTTGCCACCTCAAACTTTAAACGTAGCTTAGGTGGTCCGTGCAGTGGGGCCTCCGGCAGCCCTGCTCCCTAAATGCGAACGTCTGCAGATAGCTCGCAGGCAGAAACAGCTAGCCTGCAAAGCTGTTGCTCAGCCTCATCTGCTCATGCCACTGCTCGCACAGAGGCACAGAGATTGGGGCTGCTTGCTTTTCTTGCACCTCAAACTTTAAAAGTATCTTTGGGGGTCCATGCAGGGGGCCTCCGGCAGCCCTCCTCTCAAAATGCGAATGTCTGCAGATAGCTCGCAACCAGAAAATGCTAGCCTGGAAAGCTGTTGCTCAGCCTCATCTGCCCATGGCACTGCTCGCACAGAGGCACAGAGACTGGGGCTGCTTGCTTGTCTTGCCACCTCAAACTTCAAAAGTATCTTATGTGGTCCGTGAAGGGGGCCTCCGGCAGCCCTACTCTGAAATTGCGAACGTCTGCAGATAGCTCGCAGCCAGAAAGAGCTAGCCTGCAAAGCTGTTGCTCAGCCTCATCTGCCCATGGCACTGCTCGCACAGAGGCACAGAGACTGGGGCTGCTTGCTTGTCTTGCCACCTCAAACTTCAAAAGTATTTTAGGTGGTCCGTGAAGGGGGCCTCCGGCAGCCCTACTCTGAAAATGCAAACGTCTGAAGAGAGCTCGCAACCAGAAAGAGCTAGCCTGGAAAGCTGTTGCTCAGCCTCATCTGCCCATGGCACTGCTCGCACAGAGGCACAGAGACTGGGGCTGCTTGCTTGTCTTGCCACCTCTAACTTTAAACGTAGCTTAGGTGGTCCGTGCAGTGGGGCCTCCGGCAGCCCTGCTCCCTAAATGCGAACGTCTGCAGATAGCTCGCAGGCAGAAACAGCTAGCCTGCAAAGCTGTTGCTCATCCTCATCTGCTCATGCCACTGCTCGCACAGAGGCAGAGAGATTGGGGCTGCTTGCTTTTCTTGCACCTCAAACTTTAAAAGTATCTTTGGGGGTCCATGCAGGGGGCCTCCGGCAGCCCTCCTCTCAAAATGCGAATGTCTGCAGATAGCTCGCAACCAGAAAAAGCTAGCCTGGAAAGCTGTTGCTCAGCCTCATCTGCCCATGGCACTGCTCGCACAGAGGCACAGAGACTGGGGCTGCTTGCTTGTCTTGCCACCTCAAACTTCAAAAGTATCTTATGTGGTCCGTGAAGGGGGCCTCCGGCAGCCCTACTCTGAAATTGCGAACGTCTGCAGAGAGCTCGCAACCAGAAAAAGCTAGCCTGGAAATCTGTTGCTCAGCCTCATCTGCCCATGGCACTGCTCGCACAGAGGCACAGAGACTGGGGCTGCTTGCTTGTCTTGCCACCTCAAACTTCAAAAGTATATCTGAGGCTCCGTTCAGGAGGCATTAGCCAGCCCTTCTCCGAAAATGCGAACGTCTGCAGATAGCTCGCAGACAGAAAGAGCTAGCCTGGAAAGCTGTTGCTCAGCCTCATCTGCCCATGGCACTGCTCGCACAGAGGCACAGAGACTGGGGCTGCTTGCTTGTCTTGCAACCTCAAACTTCAAAAGTAAATTTCAGGCTCCGTGCAGGAGGCCTTATCCAGCCCTTCTCCGAAAATGCGAACGTCTGCAGATAGCTCGCAGCCAGAAACAGCTAGCCTGCAAAGCTGTTGCTCAGCCTCATCTGCCCATGGCACTGCTCACACAGAGGCACAGAGACTGGGGCTGCTTGCTTTTCTTGCCACCTCAAACTTCAAACGCAGCTTTGGGGGTCCGTGCAGGGGGCCTCCGGCAGCACTGCTCTGAAAATGCGAACTTCTGCAGATAGCTCGCAGGCAGAAAGAGCTAGCCTGGAAAGCTGTTGCTCAGCCTCATCTGCCCATGGCACTGCTCGCACAGAGGCACAGAGACTGGGGCTGCTTGCTTGTCTTGCAACCTCAAACTTCAAACGTATATTTGGGGGTCCGTGCAGGGGACCTCCGGCAGCCCTGCTCTGAAAATGCGAACGTCTGCAGATAGCTCGCAGCCAGAAAGATCTAGCCTGGAAAGCTGTTGCTCGGCCTCATCTGCCCATGGCACTGCTCGCACAGAGGCACAGAGACTGGGGCTGCTTGCTTGTCTTGCCCCCTCAAACTTCAAAAGTATCTTGGGTGATCCGTGAAGGGGGCCTCCGGCAGCCCTGCTCTGAAAATGCGAACGTCTGCAGAGAGCTCGCAACCAGAAAGAGCTAGCCTGGAAAGCTGTTGCTCAGCCTCATCTGCCCATGGCACTGCTCGCACAGAGGCACAGAGAATGGGGCTGCTTGCTTGTCTTGCCACCTCTAACTTTAAACGTAGTTTAGGTGGTCCGTGCAGTGGGGCCTCCGGCAGCCCTGCTCCCAAAATGCGAACGTCTGCAGATAGCTCGCAGCCAGAAAGAGCTAGCCTGGAAATCTGTTGCTCAGCCTCATCTGCTCATGGCACTGCTCGCACAGAGGCACAGAGACTGGGGCTGCTTGCTTTTCTTGCACCTCAAACTTCAAAAGTATTTTAGGTGGTCTGTGAAGGGGGCCTCCGGCAGCCCTACTCTGAAAATGCGAACGTCTGCAGAGAGCTCGCAACCAGAAAGAGCTAGCCTGGAAAGCTGTTGCTCAGCCTCATCTGCCCATGGCACTGCTCGCACAGAGGCACAGAGACTGGGGCTGCTTGCTTGTCTTGCCACCTCTAACTTTAAACGTAGCTTAGGTGGTCCGTGCAGTGGGGCCTCCGGCAGCCCTGCTCCCTAAATGCGAACGTCTGCAGATAGCTCGCAGGCAGAAACAGCTAGCCTGCAAAGCTGTTGCTCAGCCTCATCTGCTCATGCCACTGCTCGCACAGAGGCACAGAGATTGGGGCTGCTTGCTTTTCTTGCACCTCAAACTTTAAAAGTATCTTTGGGGGTCCATGCAGGGGGCCTCCGGCAGCCCTCCTCTCAAAATGCGAATGTCTGCAGATAGCTCGCAACCAGAAAATGCTAGCCTGGAAAGCTGTTGCTCAGCCTCATCTGCCCATGGCACTGCTCGCACAGAGGCACAGAGACTGGGGCTGCTTGCTTGTCTTGCCACCTCAAACTTCAAAAGTATCTTATGTGGTCCGTGAAGGGGGCCTCCGGCAGCCCTACTCTGAAATTGCGAACGTCTGCAGATAGCTCGCAACCAGAAAAAGCTAGCCTGGAAATCTGTTGCTCAGCCTCATCTGCCCATGGCACTGCTCGCACAGAGGCACAGAGACTGGGGCTGCTTGCTTGTCTTGCCACCTCAAACTTCAAAAGTATATCTGAGGCTCCGTTCAGGAGGCATTAGCCAACCCTTCTCCGAAAATGCGAACGTCTGCAGATAGCTCGCAGACAGAAAGAGCTAGCCTGGAAAGCTGTTGCTCAGCCTCATCTGCCCATGGCACTGCTCGCACAGAGGCACAGAGACTGGGGCTGCTTGCTTGTCTTGCAACCTCAAACTTCAAAAGTAAATTTCAGGCTCCGTGCAGGAGGCCTCCTCCAGCCCTTCTCCGAAAATGCGAACGTCTGCAGATAGCTCGCAGCCAGAAACAGCTAGCCTGCAAAGCTGTTGCTCAGCCTCATCTGCCCATGGCACTGCTCACACAGAGGCACAGAGACTGGGGCTGCTTGCTTTTCTTGCCACCTCAAACTTCAAACGCAGCTTTGGGGGTCCGTGCAGGGGGCCTCCGGCAGCACTGCTCTGAAAATGTGAACTTCTGCAGATAGCTCGCAGGCAGAAAGAGCTAGCCTGGAAAGCTGTTGCTCATCCTCATCTGCCCATGGCACTGCTCGCACAGAGGCACAGAGACTGGGGCTGCTTGCTTGTCTTGCAACCTCAAACTTCAAACGTATATTTGGGGGTCCGTGCAGGGGACCTCCGGCAGCCCTGCTCTGAAAATGCGAACGTCTGCAGATAGCTCGCAGCCAGAAAGAGCTAGCCTGGAAAGCTGTTGCTCGGCCTCATCTGCCCATGGCACTGCTCGCACAGAGGCACAGAGACTGGGGCTGCTTGCTTTTCTTGCACCTCAAACTTCAAATGTATCTTTGGGGTTCCATGCAGGGGGCCTCCGGCAGCCCTCCTCTCAAAATGCGAAGGTCTGCAGATAGCTCGCAACCAGAAAAAGCTAGCCTGGAAAGCTGTTGCTCAGCCTCATCTGCCCATGGCACTGCTTGCACAGAGGCACAGAGACTGGGGCTGCTTGCTTGTCTTGCCACCTGTAACTTGAAACGTAGCTTAGGTGGTCCTTGAAGGGGGCCTCCGGCAGCCCTACTCTGAAATTGCGAACGTCTGCAGAGAGCTCGCAACCAGAAAAAGCTAGCCTGGAAATCTGTTGCTCAGCCTCATCTGCCCATGGCACTGCTCGCACAGAGGCACAGAGACTAGGGCTGCTTGCTTGTCTTGCCACCTCAGACTTCAAAGATCGCTTTGGGGGTCCGTGCAGGGGTCCTCCGGCAGCCCTACTCTGAAAATGCGAACATCTGCAGATAGCTCGCAGCCAGAAACAGCTAGCCTGCAAAGCTGTTGCTCAGCCTCATCTGCCCATGGCACAGCTCACACAGAGGCACAGAGACTGGGGCTGCTTGCTTTTCTTGTTCCCTCAAACTTCAAACGTAGCTTTTGGGGTCCGTGCAGGGGGCCTCCGGCAGCACTGCTCTGAAAATGCGAACTTCTGCAGATAGCTTGCAGGCAGAAAGAGCTAGCCTGGAAAGCTGTTGCTCAGCCTCATCTGCCCATGGCACTGCTCGCACAGAGGCACAGAGACTGGTGCTGCTTGCTTGTCTTGCAACCTCAAACTTCAAACGTATATTTGGGGGTCCGTGCAGGGGACCTCCGGCAGCCCTGCTCTGAAAATGCGAACGTCTGCAGATAGCTCGTAGCCAGAAAGAGCTAGCCTGGAAAGCTGTTGCTCAGCCTCATCTGCCCATGGCACTGCTCGCACAGAGGCACAGAGACTGGGGCTGCTTGCTTGTCTTGCAACCTCAAACTTCAAAAGTATCTTGGGTGATCCGTGAAGGGGGCCTCCAGCAGCCCTGCTCTGAAAATGCGAACGTCTGCAGAGAGCTCGCAACCAGAAAGAGCTAGCCTGGAAAGCTGTTGCTCAGCCTCATCTGCCCATGGCACTGCTCGCACAGAGGCACAGAGACTGGGGCTGCTTGCTTGTCTTGCCACCTCTAACTTTAAACGTAGTTTAGGTGGTCCGTGCAGTGGGGCCTCCGGCAGCCCTGCTCCCAAAATGCGAACGTCTGCAGATAGCTCGCAGCCAGAAAGAGCTAGCCTGGAAAGCTGTTGCTCAGCCTCATCTGCTCATGGCACTGCTCGCACAGAGGCACAGAGACTGGGGCTGCTTGCTTTTCTTGCACCTCAAACTTCAAACGTATCTTCGGGGGTCCATGCAGGGGGCCTCCTTCAGCCCTGCTCTGAAAATGCGAACGTCTGCAGATAGCTCGCAGGCAGAAAGAGTTAGCCTGCAAAGCTGTTGCTCAGCCTCATCTGCCCATGGCACTGCTCGCATAGAGGCAGAGAGACTGGGGCTGCTTGCTTGTCTTGCCACCTCAAACTTCAAAAGTATTTTAGGTGGTCCGTGAAGGGGGCCTCCGGCAGCCCTACTCTGAAAATGCGAACGTCTGCAGATAGCTCGCAGGCAGAAAGAGCTAGCCTGGAAAGCTGTTGCTCAGCCTCATCTGCCCATGGCACTGCTCGCATAGAGGCACAGAGACTGGGGCTGCTTGCTTGTCTTTCCACATCAAACTTCAAAAGTATTTTAGGTGGTCCGTGAAGGGGGCCTCCGGCAGCCCTACTCTGAAAATGCGAACGTCTGCAGAGAGCTCGCAACCAGAAAGAACTAGCCTGGAAAGCTGTTGCTCAGCCTCATCTGCCCATGGCACTGCTCGCACAGAGGCACAGAGACTGGGGCTGCTTGCTTGTCTTGCCACCTCTAACTTTAAACGTAGCTTAGGTGGTCCGTGCAGTGGGGCCTCCGGCAGCCCTGCTCCCTAAATGCGAACGTCTGCAGATAGCTCGCAGGCAGAAAGAGCTAGCCTGCAAAGCTGTTGCTCAGCCTCATCTGCTCATGGCACTGCTCGCACAGAGGCACAGAGACTGGGGCTGCTTGCTTTTCTTGCACCTCAAACTTCAAAAGTATCTTTGGGGGTCCATGCAGGGGGCCTCCGGCAACCCTCCTCTCAAAATGCGAAGGTCTGCAGATAGCTCGCAACCAGAAACAGCTAGCCTGCAAAGCTGTTGCTCAGCCTCATCTGACCATGGCACTGCTCACACAGAGGCACAGAGACTGGGGCTGCTTGCTTTTCTTGCCACCTCAAACTTCAAACGTAGCTTTTGGGGTCCGTGCAGGGGGCCTCCGGCAGCACTGCTCTGAAAATGCGAACTTCTGCAGATAGCTCGCAGGCAGAAAGAGCTAGCCTGGAAAGCTGTTGCTCAGCCTCATCTGCCCATGGCACTGCTCGCACAGAGGCACAGAGACTGGGGCTGCTTGCTTGTCTTGCAACCTCAAACTTCAAACGTATATTTGGGGGTCCGTGCAGGGGACCTCCGGCAGCCCTGCTCTGAAAATGCGAACGTCTGCAGATAGCTCGCAGCCAGAAAGAGCTAGCCTGGAAAGCTGTTGCTCAGCCTCATCTGCCCATGGCACTGCTCGCACAGAGGCACAGAGACTGGGGCTGCTTGCTTGTCTTGCAACCTCAAACTTCAAAAGTATCTTGGGTGATCCGTGAAGGGGGCCTCCGGCAGCCCTGCTCTGAAAATGCGAACGTCTGCAGAGAGCTCGCAACCAGAAAGAGCTAGCCTGGAAAGCTGTTGCTCAGCGTCATCTGCCCATGGCACTGCTCGCACAGAGGCACAGAGACTGGGGCTGCTTGCTTGTCTTGCCACCTCAAACTTTAAACGTAGTTTAGGTGGTCCGTGCAGTGGGGCCTCCGGCAGCCCTGCTCCCTAAATGCGAACGTCTGCAGATAGTTCGCAGCCCGAAAGAGCTAGCCTGGAAAGCTGTTGCTCAGCCTCATCTGCTCATGGCACTGCTCGCACAGAGGCACAGAGACTGGGGCTGCTTGCTTTTCTTGCACCTCAAACTTCAAACGTATCTTTGGGGGTCCATGCAGGGGGCCTCCTTCAGCCCTGCTCTGAAAATGCGAACGTCTGCAGAGAGCTCGCAGGCAGAAAGAGCTAGCCTGCAAAGCTGTTGCTCAGCCTCATCTGCCCATGGCACTGCTCGCATAGAGGCAGAGAGACTGGGGCTGCTTGCTTGTCTTGCCACCTCAAACTTCAAAAGTATTTTAGGTGGTCCGTGAAGGGGGCCTCCGGCAGCCCTACTCTGAAAATGCGAACTTCTGCAGATAGCTCGCAGGCAGAAAGAGCTAGCCTGCAAAGCTGTTGCTCAGCCTCATCTGCCCATGGCACTGCTCGCATAGAGGGAGAGAGACTGGGGCTGCTTGCTTGTCTTGCCACCTCAAACTTCAAAAGTATTTTAGGTGGTCCGTGAAGGGGGCCTCCGGCAGCCCTACTCTGAAAATGCGAACGTCTGCAGAGAGCTCGCAGCCAGAAAGATCTAGCCTGGAAAGCTGTTGCTCAGCCTCATCTGCCCATGGCACTGCTCGCACAGAGGCAGAGAGACTGGGGCTGCTTGCTTGTCTTGCCACCTCAAACTTCAAAAGTATCTTAGGTGGTCCGTGAAGGGGGCCTTCGGCAGCCCTACTCTGAAATTGCGAACGTCTGCAGAGAGCTCGCAACCAGAAAAAGCTAGCCTGCAAAGCTGTGGCTCAGCCTCATCTGCCCATGGCACTGCTCGCACAGAGGCACAGAGACTGGGGCTGCTTGCTTGTCTTGCCACCTCAAACTTCAAAAGTATTTTAGGTGGTCCGTGAAGGGGGCCTCCGGCAGCCCTACTCTGAAAATGCGAACGTCTGCAGAGAGCTCACAACCAGAAAGAGCTAGACTGGAAAGCTGTTGCTCAGCCTCATCTGCCCATGGCACTGCTCGCACAGAGGCACAGAGACTGGGGCTGCTTGCTTGTCTAGCCACCTCTAACTTTAAACGTAGCTTAGGTGGTCCGTGCAGTGGGTCCTCCGGCAGCCCTGCTCCCTAAATGCGAACGTCTGCAGATAGCTCACAGCCAGAAAGAGCTAGCCTGGAAAGCTGTTGCTCAGCCTCATCTGCCCATGGCACTGCTCGCACAGAGGCACAGAGACTGGGGCTGCTTGCTTTTCTTGCACCTCAAACTTCAAAAGTATCTTTGGGGGTCCATGCAGGGGGCCTCCGGCAGCCCTCCTCTCAAAATGCGAAGGTCTGCAGATAGCTCGCAGCCAGAAAGAGCTAGCCTGGAAAGCTGTTGCTCAGCCTCATCTGCCCATGGCACTGCTCGCACAGAGGCACAGAGACTGGGGCTGCTTGCTTGTCTTGCAACCTCAAACTTCAAAAGTATCTTGGGTGATCCGTGAAGGGGGCCTCCGGCAGCCCTGCTCTGAAAATGCGAACGTCTGCAGAGAGCTCGCAACCAGAAAGAGCTAGCCTGGAAAGCTGTTGCTCAGCCTCATCTGCCCATGGCACTGCTCGCACAGAGGCACAGAGACTGGGGCTGCTTGCTTGTCTTGCCACCTCTAACTTTAAACGTAGTTTAGGTGGTCCGTGCAGTGGGGCCTCCGGCAGCAATGCTCCCAAAATGCGAACGTCTGCAGATAGCTCGCAGCCAGAAAGAGCTAGCCTGGAAAGCTGTTGCTCAGCCTCATCTGCTCATGGCACTGCTCGCACAGAGGCACAGAGACTGGGGCTGCTTGCTTTTCTTGCACCTCAAACTTCAAACGTATCTTCGGGGGTCCATGCAGGGGGCCTCCTTCAGCCCTGCTCTGAAAATGCGAACGTCTGCAGATAGCTCGCAGGCAGAAAGAGTTAGCCTGCAAAGCTGTTGCTCAGCCTCATCTGCCCATGGCACTGCTCGCATAGAGGCAGAGAGACTGGGGCTGCTTGCTTGTCTTGCCACCTCAAACTTCAAAAGTATTTTAGGTGGTCCGTGAAGGGGGCCTCCGGCAGCCCTACTCTGAAAATGCGAACGTCTGCAGATAGCTCGCAGGCAGAAAGAGCTAGCCTGGAAAGCTGTTGCTCAGCCTCATCTGCCCATGGCACTGCTCACACAGAGGCACAGAGACTGGGGCTGCTTGCTTGTCTTGCCACATCAAACTTCAAAAGTATTTTAGGTGGTCCGTGAAGGGGGCCTCCGGCAGCCCTACTCTGAAAATGCGAACGTCTGCAGAGAGCTCGCAACCAGAAAGAGCTAGCCTGGAAAGCTGTTGCTCAGCCTCATCTGCCCATGGCACTGCTCGCACAGAGGCACAGAGACTGGGGCTGCTTGCTTGTCTTGCCACCTCTAACTTTAAACGTAGCTTAGGTGGTCCGTGCAGTGGGGCCTCCGGCAGCCCTGCTCCCTAAATGCGAACGTCTGCAGATAGCTCGCAGGCAGAAAGAGCTAGCCTGCAAAGCTGTTGCTCAGCCTCATCTGCTCATGGCACTGCTCGCACAGAGGCACAGAGACTGGGGCTGCTTGCTTTTCTTGCACCTCAAACTTCAAAAGTATCTTTGGGGGTCCATGCAGGGGGCCTCCGGCAACCCTCCTCTCAAAATGCGAAGGTCTGCAGATAGCTCGCAGGCAGAAAGAGTTAGCCTGCAAAGCTGTTGCTCAGCCTCATCTGACCATGGCACTGCTCACACAGAGGCACAGAGACTGGGGCTGCTTGCTTTTCTTGCCACCTCAAACTTCAAACGTAGCTTTTGGGGTCCGTGCAGGGGGCCTCCGGCAGCACTGCTCTGAAAATGCGAACTTCTGCAGATAGCTCGCAGGCAGAAAGAGCTAGCCTGGAAAGCTGTTGCTCAGCCTCATCTGCCCATGGCACTGCTCGCACAGAGGCACAGAGACTGGGGCTGCTTGCTTGTCTTGCAACCTCAAACTTCAAACGTATATTTGGGGGTCCGTGCAGGGGACCTCCGGCAGCCCTGCTCTGAAAATGCGAACGTCTGCAGATAGCTCGCAGCCAGAAAGAGCTAGCCTGGAAAGCTGTTGCTCAGCCTCATCTGCCCATGGCACTGCTCGCACAGAGGCACAGAGACTGGGGCTGCTTGCTTGTCTTGCAACCTCAAACTTCAAAAGTATCTTGGGTGATCCGTGAAGGGGGCCTCCGGCAGCCCTGCTCTGAAAATGCGAACGTCTGCAGAGAGCTCGCAACCAGAAAGAGCTAGCCTGGAAAGCTGTTGCTCAGCGTCATCTGCCCATGGCACTGCTCGCACAGAGGCACAGAGACTGGGGCTGCTTGCTTGTCTTGCCACCTCAAACTTTAAACGTAGTTTAGGTGGTCCGTGCAGTGGGGCCTCCGGCAGCCCTGCTCCCTAAATGCGAACGTCTGCAGATAGCTCGCAGCCCGAAAGAGCTAGCCTGGAAAGCTGTTGCTCAGCCTCATCTGCTCATGGCACTGCTCGCACAGAGGCACAGAGACTGGGGCTGCTTGCTTGTCTTGCACCTCAAACTTCAAACGTATCTTTGGGGGTCCATGCAGGGGGCCTCCTTCAGCCCTGCTCTGAAAATGCGAACGTCTGCAGAGAGCTCGCAGGCAGAAAGAGCTAGCCTGCAAAGCTGTTGCTCAGCCTCATCTGCCCATGGCACTGCTCGCATAGAGGCAGAGAGACTGGGGCTGCTTGCTTGTCTTGCCACCTCAAACTTCAAAAGTATTTTAGGTGGTCCGTGAAGGGGGCCTCCGGCAGCCCTACTCTGAAAATGCGAACTTCTGCAGATAGCTCGCAGGCAGAAAGAGCTAGCCTGCAAAGCTGTTGCTCAGCCTCATCTGCCCATGGCACTGCTCGCATAGAGGCAGAGAGACTGGTGCTGCTTGCTTGTCTTGCCACCTCAAACTTCAAAAGTATTTTAGGTGGTCCGTGAAGGGGGCCTCCGGCAGCCCTGCTCTGAAAATGCGAACGTCTGCAGAGAGCTCGCAGCCAGAAAGATCTAGCCTGGAAAGCTGTTGCTCAGCCTCATCTGCCCATGGCACTGCTCGCACAGAGGCACAGAGACTGGGGCTGCTTGCTTGTCTTGCCACCTCTAACTTTAAACGTAGCTTAGGTGGTCCGTGCAGTGGGTCCTCCGGCAGCCCTGCTCCCTAAATGCGAACGTCTGCAGATAGCTCACAGCCAGAAAGAGCTAGCCTGGAAAGCTGTTGCTCAGCCTCATCTGCTCATGGCACTGCTCGCACAGAGGCACAGAGACTGGGGCTGCTTGCTTTTCTTGCACCTCAAACTTCAAAAGTATCTTTGGGGGTCCATGCAGGGGGCCTCCGGCAGCACTCCTCTCAAAATGCGAAGGTCTGCAGATAGCTCGCAACCAGAAAAAGCTAGCCTGGAAAGCTGTTGCTCAGCCTCATCTGCCCATGGCACTGCTCGCACAGAGGCAGAGAGACTGGGGCTGCTTGCTTGTCTTGCCACCTCAAACTTCAAAAGTATCTTAGGTGGTCCGTGAAGGGGGCCTTCGGCAGCCCTACTCTGAAATTGCGAACGTCTGCAGAGAGCTCGCAACCAGAAAAAGCTAGCCTGCAAAGCTGTTGCTCAGCCTCATCTGCCCATGGCACTGCTCGCACAGAGGCACAGAGACTGGGGCTGCTTGCTTGTCTTGCCACCTCAAACTTCAAAAGTATTTTAGGTGGTCCGTGAAGGGGGCCTCCGGCAGCCCTACTCTGAAAATGCGAACGTCTGCAGAGAGCTCGCAAACAGAAAGAGCTAGCCTGGAAAGCTGTTGCTCAGCCTCATCTGCCCATGGCACTGCTCGCACAGAGGCACAGAGACTGGGGCTGCTTGCTTGTCTAGCCACCTCTAACTTTAAACGTAGCTTAGGTGGTCCGTGCAGTGGGTCCTCCGGCAGCCCTGCTCCCTAAATGCGAACGTCTGCAGATAGCTCACAGCCAGAAAGAGCTAGCCTGGAAAGCTGTTGCTCAGCCTCATCTGCCCATGGCACTGCTCGCACAGAGGCACAGAGACTGGGGCTGCTTGCTTTTCTTGCACCTCAAACTTCAAAAGTATCTTTGGGGGTCCATGCAGGGGGCCTCCGGCAGCCCTCCTCTCAAAATGCGAAGGTCTGCAGATAGCTCGCAACCAGAAAAAGCTAGCCTGGAAAGCTGTTGCTCAGCCTCATCTGCCCATGGCACTGCTCGCACAGAGGCACAGAGACTGGGGCTGCTTGCTTGTCTTGCCACCTCTAACTTCAAAAGTATCTTAGGTGGTCGGTGAAGGGGGCCTCCGGCAGCCCTACTCTGAAATTGCGAACGTCTGCAGAGAGCTCGCAACCAGAAAAAGCTAGCCTGGAAATCTGTTGCTCAGCCTCATCTGCCCATGGCACTGCTCGCACAGAGGCACAGAGACTGGGGCTGCTTGCTTGTCTTGCCACCTCAAACTTCAAAGATCGCTTTGGGGGTCCGTGCAGGGGTCCTCCTACAGCCCTGCTCTGAAAATGCGAACGTCTGCAGATAGCTCGCAGACAGAAACAGCTAGCCTGCAAAGCTGTTGCTCAGCCTCATCTGCCCATGGCACTGCTCACACAGAGGCACAGAGACTGGGGCTGCTTGCTTTTCTTGCCACCTCAAACTTCAAACGTAGCTTTTGGGGTCCGTGCAGGGGGCATCCGGCAGCACTGCTCTGAAAATGCGAACTTCTGCAGATAGCTCGCAGGCAGAAAGAGCTAGCCTGGAAAGCTGTTGCTCAGCCTCATCTGCCCATGGCACTGCTCGCACAGAGGCACAGAGACTGGGGATGCTTGCTTGTCTAGCCACCTCTAACTTTAAACGTAGCTTAGGTGGTCCGTGCAGTGGGTCCTCCGGCAGCCCTGCTCCCTAAATGCGAACGTCTGCAGATAGCTCACAGCCAGAAAGAGCTAGCCTGGAAAGCTGTTGCTCAGCCTCATCTGCTCATGGCACTGCTCGCACAGAGGCACAGAGACTGGGGCTGCTTGCTTGTCTTGCCCCCTCAAACTTCAAAAGTATCTTAGGTGGTCCGTGAAGGGGGCCTCCGGCAGCCCTACTCTGAAATTGCGAACGTCTGCAGAGAGCTCGCAACCAGAAAAAGCTAGCCTGGGAATCTGTTGCTCAGCCTCATCTGCCCATGGCACTGCTCGCACAGAGGCACAGAGACTGGGGCTGCTTGCTTGTCTTGCAACCTCAAACTTCAAAAGTATCTTGGGTGATCCGTGAAGGGGGCCTCCGGCAGCCCTGCTCTGAAAATGCGAACGTCTGCAGAGAGCTCGCAACCAGAAAGAGCTAGCCTGGAAAGCTGTTGCTCAGCGTCATCTGCCCATGGCACTGCTCGCACAGAGGCACAGAGACTGGGGCTGCTTGCTTGTCTTGCCACCTCAAACTTCAAAAGTATTTTAGGTGGTCCGTGAAGGGGGCCTCCGGCAGCCCTACTCTGAAAATGCGAACTTCTGCAGATAGCTCGCAGGCAGAAAGTGCTAGCCTGCAAAGCTGTTGCTCAGCCTCATCTGCCCATGGCACTGCTCGCATAGAGGCAGAGAGACTGGGGCTGCTTGCTTGTCTTGCCACCTCAAACTTCAAAAGTATTTTAGGTGGTCCGTGAAGGGGGCCTCCGGCAGCCCTACTCTGAAAATGCGAACGTCTGCAGAGAGCTCACAGCCAGAAAGATCTAGCCTGGAAAGCTGTTGCTCAGCCTCATCTGCCCATGGCACTGCTCGCACAGAGGCACAGAGACTGAGGCTGCTTGGTTGTCTAGCCACCTCTAACTTTAAACGTAGCTTAGGTGGTCCGTGCAGTGGGTCCTCCGGCAGCCCTGCTCCCTAAATGCGAACGTCTGCAGATAGCTCACAGCCAGAAAGAGCTAGCCTGGAAAGCTGTTGCTCAGCCTCATCTGCTCATGGCACTGCTCGCACAGAGGCACAGAGACTGGGGCTGCTTGCTTTTCTTGCACCTCAAACTTCAAACGTATCTTTGGGGGTCCATGCAGGGGGCCTCCGGCAGCCCTCCTCTCAAAATGCGAAGGTCTGCAGATAGCTCGCAACCAGAAAAAGCTAGCCTGGAAAGCTGTTGCTCAGCCTCATCTGCCCATGGCACTGCTCGCACAGAGGCAGAGAGACTGGGGCTGCTTGCTTGTCTTGCCACCTCTAACTTCAAAAGTATCTTAGGTGGTCCGTGAAGGGGGCCTCCGGCAGCCCTACTCTGAAATTGCGAACGTCTGCAGAGAGCTCGCAACCAGAAAAAGCTAGCCTGGAAATCTGTTGCTCAGCCTCATCTGCCCATGGCACTGCTCGCACAGAGGCACAGAGACTAGGGCTGCTTGCTTGTCTTGCCACCTCAAACTTCAAAGATCGCTTTGGGGGTCCGTGCAGGGGTCCTCCGGCAGCCCTGCTCTGAAAATGCGAACGTCTGCAGATAGCTCGCAGCCAGAAACTGCTAGCCTGCAAAGCTGTTGCTCAGCCTCATCTGCCCATGGCACTGCTCACACAGAGGCACAGAGACTGGGGCTGCTTGCTTTTCTTGCCACCTCAAACTTCAAACGTAGCTTTTTGGGTCCGTTCAGGGGGCATCCGGCAGCACTGCTCTGAAAATGCGAACTTCTGCAGATAGCTCGCAGGCAGAAAGAGCTAGCCTGGAAAGCTGTTGCTCAGCCTCATCTGCCCATGGCACTGCTCGCACAGAGGCACAGAGACTGGGGCTGCTTGCTTGTCTTGCAACCTCAAACTTGAAACGTATATTTGGGGGTCCGTGCAGGGGACCTCCGGCAGCCCTGCTCTGAAAATGCGAACGTCTGCAGATAGCTCGCAGCCAGAAAGAGCTAGCCTGGAAAGCTGTTGCTCAGCCTCATCTGCCCATGGCACTGCTCGCACAGAGGCACAGAGACTGGGGCTGCTTGCTTGTCTTGCAACCTCAAACTTCAAACGTATCTTGGGTGATCCGTGAAGGGGGCCTCCGGCAGCCCTGCTCTGAAAATGCGAACGTCTGCAGAGAGCTCGCAACCAGAAAGAGCTAGCCTGGAAAGCTGTTGCTCAGCGTCATCTGCCCATGGCACTGCTCGCACAGAGGCACAGAGACTGGGGCTGCTTGCTTGTCTTGCCACCTCTAACTTTAAACGTAGTTTAGGTGGTCCGTGAAGGGGGCCTCCGGCAGCCCTACTCTGAAAATGCGAACGTCTGCAGATAGCTCGCAGGCAGAAAGAGCTAGCCTGCAAAGCTGTTGCTCAGCCTCATCTGCCCATGGCACTGCTCGCATAGAGGCAGAGAGACTGGGGCTGCTTGCTTGTCTTGCCACCTCAAACTTCAAAAGTATTTTAGGTGGTCCGTGAAGGGGGCCTCCGGCAGCCCTACTCTTAAAATGCGAACGTCTGCAGAGAGCTCGCAACCAGAAAGAGCTAGCCTGGAAAGCTGTTGCTCAGCCTCATCTGCCCATGGCACTGCTCGCACAGAGGCACAGAGACTGGGGATGCTTGCTTGTCTAGCCACCTCTAACTTTAAACGTAGCTTAGGTGGTCCGTGCAGTGGGTCCTCCGGCAGCCCTGCTCCCTAAATGCGAACGTCTGCAGATAGCTCACAGCCAGAAAGAGCTAGCCTGGAAAGCTGTTGCTCAGCCTCATCTGCTCATGGCACTGCTCGCACAGAGGCACAGAGACTGGGGCTGCTTGCTTGTCTTGCCCCCTCAAACTTCAAAAGTATCTTAGGTGGTCCGTGAAGGGGGCCTCCGGCAGCCCTACTCTGAAATTGCGAACGTCTGCAGAGAGCTCGCAACCAGAAAAAGCTAGCCTGGGAATCTGTTGCTCAGCCTCATCTGCCCATGGCACTGCTCGCACAGAGGCACAGAGACTAGGGCTGCTTGCTTGTCTTGCCACCTCAAACTTCAAAGATCGCTTTGGGGGTCCGTGCAGGGGTCCTCCGGCAGCCCTACTCTGAAAATGCGAAAGTCTGCAGATAGCTCGCAGCCAGAAACAGCTAGCCTGCAAAGCTGTTGCTCAGCCTCATCTGCCCATGGCACTGCTCACACAGAGGCACAGAGACTGGGGCTGCTTGCTTTTCTTGCCACCTCAAACTTCAAACGTAGCTTTTGGGGTCCGTGCAGGGGGCCTCCGGCAGCACTGCTCTGAAAATGCGAACTTCTGCAGATAGCTCGCAGGCAGAAAGAGCTAGCCTGGAAAGCTGTTGCTCAGCCTCATCTGCCCATGGCACTGCTCGCACAGAGGCACAGAGACTGGGGCTGCTTGCTTGTCTTGCAACCTCAAACTTCAAACGTATATTTGGGGGTCCGTGCAGGGGACCTCCGGCAGCCCTGCTCTGAAAATGCGAACGTCTGCAGATAGCTCGCAGCCAGAAAGAGCTAGCCTGGAAAGCTGTTGCTCAGCCTCATCTGCCCATGGCACTGCTCGCACAGAGGCACAGAGACTGGGGCTGCTTGCTTGTCTTGCAACCTCAAACTTCAAAAGTATCTTGGGTGATCCGTGAAGGGGGCCTCCGGCAGCCCTGCTCTGAAAATGCGAACGTCTGCAGAGAGCTCGCAACCAGAAAGAGCTAGCCTGGAAAGCTGTTGCTCAGCGTCATCTGCCCATGGCACTGCTCGCACAGAGGCACAGAGACTGGGGCTGCTTGCTTGTCTTGCCACCTCAAACTTTAAACGTAGTTTAGGTGGTCCGTGCAGTGGGGCCTCCGGCAGCCCTGCTCCCTAAATGCGAACGTCTGCAGATAGCTCGCAGCCCGAAAGAGCTAGCCTGGAAAGCTGTTGCTCAGCCTCATCTGCTCATGGCACTGCTCGCACAGAGGCACAGAGACTGGGGCTGCTTGCTTTTCTTGCACCTCAAACTTCAAACGTATCTTTGGGGGTCCATGCAGGGGGCCTCCTTCAGCCCTGCTCTGAAAATGCGAACGTCTGCAGAGAGCTCGCAGGCAGAAAGAGCTAGCCTGCAAAGCTGTTGCTCAGCCTCATCTGCCCATGGCACTGCTCGCATAGAGGCAGAGAGACTGGGGCTGCTTGCTTGTCTTGCCACCTCAAACTTCAAAAGTATTTTAGGTGGTCCGTGAAGGGGGCCTCCGGCAGCCCTACTCTGAAAATGCGAACTTCTGCAGATAGCTCGCAGGCAGAAAGAGCTAGCCTGCAAAGCTGTTGCTCAGCCTCATCTGCCCATGGCACTGCTCGCATAGAGGGAGAGAGACTGGGGCTGCTTGCTTGTCTTGCCACCTCAAACTTCAAAAGTATTTTAGGTGGTCCGTGAAGGGGGCCTCCGGCAGCCCTACTCTGAAAATGCGAACGTCTGCAGAGAGCTCGCAGCCAGAAAGATCTAGCCTGGAAAGCTGTTGCTCAGCCTCATCTGCCCATGGCACTGCTCGCACAGAGGCAGAGAGACTGGGGCTGCTTGCTTGTCTTGCCACCTCAAACTTCAAAAGTATCTTAGGTGGTCCGTGAAGGGGGCCTTCGGCAGCCCTACTCTGAAATTGCGAACGTCTGCAGAGAGCTCGCAACCAGAAAAAGCTAGCCTGCAAAGCTGTGGCTCAGCCTCATCTGCCCATGGCACTGCTCGCACAGAGGCACAGAGACTGGGGCTGCTTGCTTGTCTTGCCACCTCAAACTTCAAAAGTATTTTAGGTGGTCCGTGAAGGGGGCCTCCGGCAGCCCTACTCTGAAAATGCGAACGTCTGCAGAGAGCTCACAACCAGAAAGAGCTAGACTGGAAAGCTGTTGCTCAGCCTCATCTGCCCATGGCACTGCTCGCACAGAGGCACAGAGACTGGGGCTGCTTGCTTGTCTAGCCACCTCTAACTTTAAACGTAGCTTAGGTGGTCCGTGCAGTGGGTCCTCCGGCAGCCCTGCTCCCTAAATGCGAACGTCTGCAGATAGCTCACAGCCAGAAAGAGCTAGCCTGGAAAGCTGTTGCTCAGCCTCATCTGCCCATGGCACTGCTCGCACAGAGGCACAGAGACTGGGGCTGCTTGCTTTTCTTGCACCTCAAACTTCAAAAGTATCTTTGGGGGTCCATGCAGGGGGCCTCCGGCAGCCCTCCTCTCAAAATGCGAAGGTCTGCAGATAGCTCGCAGCCAGAAAGAGCTAGCCTGGAAAGCTGTTGCTCAGCCTCATCTGCCCATGGCACTGCTCGCACAGAGGCACAGAGACTGGGGCTGCTTGCTTGTCTTGCAACCTCAAACTTCAAAAGTATCTTGGGTGATCCGTGAAGGGGGCCTCCGGCAGCCCTGCTCTGAAAATGCGAACGTCTGCAGAGAGCTCGCAACCAGAAAGAGCTAGCCTGGAAAGCTGTTGCTCAGCCTCATCTGCCCATGGCACTGCTCGCACAGAGGCACAGAGACTGGGGCTGCTTGCTTGTCTTGCCACCTCTAACTTTAAACGTAGTTTAGGTGGTCCGTGCAGTGGGGCCTCCGGCAGCCCTGCTCCCAAAATGCGAACGTCTGCAGATAGCTCGCAGCCAGAAAGAGCTAGCCTGGAAAGCTGTTGCTCAGCCTCATCTGCTCATGGCACTGCTCGCACAGAGGCACAGAGACTGGGGCTGCTTGCTTTTCTTGCACCTCAAACTTCAAACGTATCTTCGGGGGTCCATGCAGGGGGCCTCCTTCAGCCCTGCTCTGAAAATGCGAACGTCTGCAGATAGCTCGCAGGCAGAAAGAGTTAGCCTGCAAAGCTGTTGCTCAGCCTCATCTGCCCATGGCACTGCTCGCATAGAGGCAGAGAGACTGGGGCTGCTTGCTTGTCTTGCCACCTCAAACTTCAAAAGTATTTTAGGTGGTCCGTGAAGGGGGCCTCCGGCAGCCCTACTCTGAAAATGCGAACGTCTGCAGATAGCTCGCAGGCAGAAAGAGCTAGCCTGGAAAGCTGTTGCTCAGCCTCATCTGCCCATGGCACTGCTCACACAGAGGCACAGAGACTGGGGCTGCTTGCTTGTCTTGCCACATCAAACTTCAAAAGTATTTTAGGTGGTCCGTGAAGGGGGCCTCCGGCAGCCCTACTCTGAAAATGCGAACGTCTGCAGAGAGCTCGCAACCAGAAAGAGCTAGCCTGGAAAGCTGTTGCTCAGCCTCATCTGCCCATGGCACTGCTCGCACAGAGGCACAGAGACTGGGGCTGCTTGCTTGTCTTGCCACCTCTAACTTTAAACGTAGCTTAGGTGGTCCGTGCAGTGGGGCCTCCGGCAGCCCTGCTCCCTAAATGCGAACGTCTGCAGATAGCTCGCAGGCAGAAAGAGCTAGCCTGCAAAGCTGTTGCTCAGCCTCATCTGCTCATGGCACTGCTCGCACAGAGGCACAGAGACTGGGGCTGCTTGCTTTTCTTGCACCTCAAACTTCAAAAGTATCTTTGGGGGTCCATGCAGGGGGCCTCCGGCAACCCTCCTCTCAAAATGCGAAGGTCTGCAGATAGCTCGCAGGCAGAAAGAGTTAGCCTGCAAAGCTGTTGCTCAGCCTCATCTGACCATGGCACTGCTCACACAGAGGCACAGAGACTGGGGCTGCTTGCTTTTCTTGCCACCTCAAACTTCAAACGTAGCTTTTGGGGTCCGTGCAGGGGGCCTCCGGCAGCACTGCTCTGAAAATGCGAACTTCTGCAGATAGCTCGCAGGCAGAAAGAGCTAGCCTGGAAAGCTGTTGCTCAGCCTCATCTGCCCATGGCACTGCTCGCACAGAGGCACAGAGACTGGGGCTGCTTGCTTGTCTTGCAACCTCAAACTTCAAACGTATATTTGGGGGTCCGTGCAGGGGACCTCCGGCAGCCCTGCTCTGAAAATGCGAACGTCTGCAGATAGCTCGCAGCCAGAAAGAGCTAGCCTGGAAAGCTGTTGCTCAGCCTCATCTGCCCATGGCACTGCTCGCACAGAGGCACAGAGACTGGGGCTGCTTGCTTGTCTTGCAACCTCAAACTTCAAAAGTATCTTGGGTGATCCGTGAAGGGGGCCTCCGGCAGCCCTGCTCTGAAAATGCGAACGTCTGCAGAGAGCTCGCAACCAGAAAGAGCTAGCCTGGAAAGCTGTTGCTCAGCGTCATCTGCCCATGGCACTGCTCGCACAGAGGCACAGAGACTGGGGCTGCTTGCTTGTCTTGCCACCTCAAACTTTAAACGTAGTTTAGGTGGTCCGTGCAGTGGGGCCTCCGGCAGCCCTGCTCCCTAAATGCGAACGTCTGCAGATAGCTCGCAGCCCGAAAGAGCTAGCCTGGAAAGCTGTTGCTCAGCCTCATCTGCTCATGGCACTGCTCGCACAGAGGCACAGAGACTGGGGCTGCTTGCTTGTCTTGCACCTCAAACTTCAAACGTATCTTTGGGGGTCCATGCAGGGGGCCTCCTTCAGCCCTGCTCTGAAAATGCGAACGTCTGCAGAGAGCTCGCAGGCAGAAAGAGCTAGCCTGCAAAGCTGTTGCTCAGCCTCATCTGCCCATGGCACTGCTCGCATAGAGGCAGAGAGACTGGGGCTGCTTGCTTGTCTTGCCACCTCAAACTTCAAAAGTATTTTAGGTGGTCCGTGAAGGGGGCCTCCGGCAGCCCTACTCTGAAAATGCGAACTTCTGCAGATAGCTCGCAGGCAGAAAGAGCTAGCCTGCAAAGCTGTTGCTCAGCCTCATCTGCCCATGGCACTGCTCGCATAGAGGCAGAGAGACTGGTGCTGCTTGCTTGTCTTGCCACCTCAAACTTCAAAAGTATTTTAGGTGGTCCGTGAAGGGGGCCTCCGGCAGCCCTACTCTGAAAATGCGAACGTCTGCAGAGAGCTCGCAGCCAGAAAGATCTAGCCTGGAAAGCTGTTGCTCAGCCTCATCTGCCCATGGCACTGCTCGCACAGAGGCACAGAGACTGGGGCTGCTTGCTTGTCTTGCCACCTCTAACTTTAAACGTAGCTTAGGTGGTCCGTGCAGTGGGTCCTCCGGCAGCCCTGCTCCCTAAATGCGAACGTCTGCAGATAGCTCACAGCCAGAAAGAGCTAGCCTGGAAAGCTGTTGCTCAGCCTCATCTGCTCATGGCACTGCTCGCACAGAGGCACAGAGACTGGGGCTGCTTGCTTTTCTTGCACCTCAAACTTCAAAAGTATCTTTGGGGGTCCATGCAGGGGGCCTCCGGCAGCACTCCTCTCAAAATGCGAAGGTCTGCAGATAGCTCGCAACCAGAAAAAGCTAGCCTGGAAAGCTGTTGCTCAGCCTCATCTGCCCATGGCACTGCTCGCACAGAGGCAGAGAGACTGGGGCTGCTTGCTTGTCTTGCCACCTCAAACTTCAAAAGTATCTTAGGTGGTCCGTGAAGGGGGCCTTCGGCAGCCCTACTCTGAAATTGCGAACGTCTGCAGAGAGCTCGCAACCAGAAAAAGCTAGCCTGCAAAGCTGTTGCTCAGCCTCATCTGCCCATGGCACTGCTCGCACAGAGGCACAGAGACTGGGGCTGCTTGCTTGTCTTGCCACCTCAAACTTCAAAAGTATTTTAGGTGGTCCGTGAAGGGGGCCTCCGGCAGCCCTACTCTGAAAATGCGAACGTCTGCAGAGAGCTCGCAAACAGAAAGAGCTAGACTGGAAAGCTGTTGCTCAGCCTCATCTGCCCATGGCACTGCTCGCACAGAGGCACAGAGACTGGGGCTGCTTGCTTGTCTAGCCACCTCTAACTTTAAACGTAGCTTAGGTGGTCCGTGCAGTGGGTCCTCCGGCAGCCCTGCTCCCTAAATGCGAACGTCTGCAGATAGCTCACAGCCAGAAAGAGCTAGCCTGGAAAGCTGTTGCTCAGCCTCATCTGCCCATGGCACTGCTCGCACAGAGGCACAGAGACTGGGGCTGCTTGCTTTTCTTGCACCTCAAACTTCAAAAGTATCTTTGGGGGTCCATGCAGGGGGCCTCCGGCAGCCCTCCTCTCAAAATGCGAAGGTCTGCAGATAGCTCGCAACCAGAAAAAGCTAGCCTGGAAAGCTGTTGCTCAGCCTCATCTGCCCATGGCACTGCTCGCACAGAGGCAGAGAGACTGGGGCTGCTTGCTTGTCTTGCCACCTCTAACTTCAAAAGTATCTTAGGTGGTCGGTGAAGGGGGCCTCCGGCAGCCCTACTCTGAAATTGCGAACGTCTGCAGAGAGCTCGCAACCAGAAAAAGCTAGCCTGGAAATCTGTTGCTCAGCCTCATCTGCCCATGGCACTGCTCGCACAGAGGCACAGAGACTGGGGCTGCTTGCTTGTCTTGCCACCTCAAACTTCAAAGATCGCTTTGGGGGTCCGTGCAGGGGTCCTCCTACAGCCCTGCTCTGAAAATGCGAACGTCTGCAGATAGCTCGCAGACAGAAACAGCTAGCCTGCAAAGCTGTTGCTCAGCCTCATCTGCCCATGGCACTGCTCACACAGAGGCACAGAGACTGGGGCTGCTTGCTTTTCTTGCCACCTCAAACTTCAAACGTAGCTTTTGGGGTCCGTGCAGGGGGCATCCGGCAGCACTGCTCTGAAAATGCGAACTTCTGCAGATAGCTCGCAGGCAGAAAGAGCTAGCCTGGAAAGCTGTTGCTCAGCCTCATCTGCCCATGGCACTGCTCGCACAGAGGCACAGAGACTGGGGATGCTTGCTTGTCTAGCCACCTCTAACTTTAAACGTAGCTTAGGTGGTCCGTGCAGTGGGTCCTCCGGCAGCCCTGCTCCCTAAATGCGAACGTCTGCAGATAGCTCACAGCCAGAAAGAGCTAGCCTGGAAAGCTGTTGCTCAGCCTCATCTGCTCATGGCACTGCTCGCACAGAGGCACAGAGACTGGGGCTGCTTGCTTGTCTTGCCCCCTCAAACTTCAAAAGTATCTTAGGTGGTCCGTGAAGGGGGCCTCCGGCAGCCCTACTCTGAAATTGCGAACGTCTGCAGAGAGCTCGCAACCAGAAAAAGCTAGCCTGGGAATCTGTTGCTCAGCCTCATCTGCCCATGGCACTGCTCGCACAGAGGCACAGAGACTGGGGCTGCTTGCTTGTCTTGCAACCTCAAACTTCAAAAGTATCTTGGGTGATCCGTGAAGGGGGCCTCCGGCAGCCCTGCTCTGAAAATGCGAACGTCTGCAGAGAGCTCGCAACCAGAAAGAGCTAGCCTGGAAAGCTGTTGCTCAGCGTCATCTGCCCATGGCACTGCTCGCACAGAGGCACAGAGACTGGGGCTGCTTGCTTGTCTTGCCACCTCAAACTTCAAAAGTATTTTAGGTGGTCCGTGAAGGGGGCCTCCGGCAGCCCTACTCTGAAAATGCGAACTTCTGCAGATAGCTCGCAGGCAGAAAGTGCTAGCCTGCAAAGCTGTTGCTCAGCCTCATCTGCCCATGGCACTGCTCGCATAGAGGCAGAGAGACTGGGGCTGCTTGCTTGTCTTGCCACCTCAAACTTCAAAAGTATTTTAGGTGGTCCGTGAAGGGGGCCTCCGGCAGCCCTACTCTGAAAATGCGAACGTCTGCAGAGAGCTCACAGCCAGAAAGATCTAGCCTGGAAAGCTGTTGCTCAGCCTCATCTGCCCATGGCACTGCTCGCACAGAGGCACAGAGACTGAGGCTGCTTGGTTGTCTAGCCACCTCTAACTTTAAACGTAGCTTAGGTGGTCCGTGCAGTGGGTCCTCCGGCAGCCCTGCTCCCTAAATGCGAACGTCTGCAGATAGCTCACAGCCAGAAAGAGCTAGCCTGGAAAGCTGTTGCTCAGCCTCATCTGCTCATGGCACTGCTCGCACAGAGGCACAGAGACTGGGGCTGCTTGCTTTTCTTGCACCTCAAACTTCAAACGTATCTTTGGGGGTCCATGCAGGGGGCCTCCGGCAGCCCTCCTCTCAAAATGCGAAGGTCTGCAGATAGCTCGCAACCAGAAAAAGCTAGCCTGGAAAGCTGTTGCTCAGCCTCATCTGCCCATGGCACTGCTCGCACAGAGGCAGAGAGACTGGGGCTGCTTGCTTGTCTTGCCACCTCTAACTTCAAAAGTATCTTAGGTGGTCCGTGAAGGGGGCCTCCGGCAGCCCTACTCTGAAATTGCGAACGTCTGCAGAGAGCTCGCAACCAGAAAAAGCTAGCCTGGAAATCTGTTGCTCAGCCTCATCTGCCCATGGCACTGCTCGCACAGAGGCACAGAGACTAGGGCTGCTTGCTTGTCTTGCCACCTCAAACTTCAAAGATCGCTTTGGGGGTCCGTGCAGGGGTCCTCCGGCAGCCCTGCTCTGAAAATGCGAACGTCTGCAGATAGCTCGCAGCCAGAAACTGCTAGCCTGCAAAGCTGTTGCTCAGCCTCATCTGCCCATGGCACTGCTCACACAGAGGCACAGAGACTGGGGCTGCTTGCTTTTCTTGCCACCTCAAACTTCAAACGTAGCTTTTTGGGTCCGTTCAGGGGGCATCCGGCAGCACTGCTCTGAAAATGCGAACTTCTGCAGATAGCTCGCAGGCAGAAAGAGCTAGCCTGGAAAGCTGTTGCTCAGCCTCATCTGCCCATGGCACTGCTCGCACAGAGGCACAGAGACTGGGGCTGCTTGCTTGTCTTGCAACCTCAAACTTGAAACGTATATTTGGGGGTCCGTGCAGGGGACCTCCGGCAGCCCTGCTCTGAAAATGCGAACGTCTGCAGATAGCTCGCAGCCAGAAAGAGCTAGCCTGGAAAGCTGTTGCTCAGCCTCATCTGCCCATGGCACTGCTCGCACAGAGGCACAGAGACTGGGGCTGCTTGCTTGTCTTGCAACCTCAAACTTCAAACGTATCTTGGGTGATCCGTGAAGGGGGCCTCCGGCAGCCCTGCTCTGAAAATGCGAACGTCTGCAGAGAGCTCGCAACCAGAAAGAGCTAGCCTGGAAAGCTGTTGCTCAGCGTCATCTGCCCATGGCACTGCTCGCACAGAGGCACAGAGACTGGGGCTGCTTGCTTGTCTTGCCACCTCTAACTTTAAACGTAGTTTAGGTGGTCCGTGAAGGGGGCCTCCGGCAGCCCTACTCTGAAAATGCGAACGTCTGCAGATAGCTCGCAGGCAGAAAGAGCTAGCCTGCAAAGCTGTTGCTCAGCCTCATCTGCCCATGGCACTGCTCGCATAGAGGCAGAGAGACTGGGGCTGCTTGCTTGTCTTGCCACCTCAAACTTCAAAAGTATTTTAGGTGGTCCGTGAAGGGGGCCTCCGGCAGCCCTACTCTTAAAATGCGAACGTCTGCAGAGAGCTCGCAACCAGAAAGAGCTAGCCTGGAAAGCTGTTGCTCAGCCTCATCTGCCCATGGCACTGCTCGCACAGAGGCACAGAGACTGGGGATGCTTGCTTGTCTAGCCACCTCTAACTTTAAACGTAGCTTAGGTGGTCCGTGCAGTGGGTCCTCCGGCAGCCCTGCTCCCTAAATGCGAACGTCTGCAGATAGCTCACAGCCAGAAAGAGCTAGCCTGGAAAGCTGTTGCTCAGCCTCATCTGCTCATGGCACTGCTCGCACAGAGGCACAGAGACTGGGGCTGCTTGCTTGTCTTGCCCCCTCAAACTTCAAAAGTATCTTAGGTGGTCCGTGAAGGGGGCCTCCGGCAGCCCTACTCTGAAATTGCGAACGTCTGCAGAGAGCTCGCAACCAGAAAAAGCTAGCCTGGGAATCTGTTGCTCAGCCTCATCTGCCCATGGCACTGCTCGCACAGAGGCACAGAGACTAGGGCTGCTTGCTTGTCTTGCCACCTCAAACTTCAAAGATCGCTTTGGGGGTCCGTGCAGGGGTCCTCCGGCAGCCCTACTCTGAAAATGCGAAAGTCTGCAGATAGCTCGCAGCCAGAAACAGCTAGCCTGCAAAGCTGTTGCTCAGCCTCATCTGCCCATGGCACTGCTCACACAGAGGCACAGAGACTGGGGCTGCTTGCTTTTCTTGCCACCTCAAACTTCAAACGTAGCTTTTGGGGTCCGTGCAGGGGGCCTCCGGCAGCACTGCTCTGAAAATGCGAACTTCTGCAGATAGCTCGCAGGCAGAAAGAGCTAGCCTGGAAAGCTGTTGCTCAGCCTCATCTGCCCATGGCACTGCTCGCACAGAGGCACAGAGACTGGGGCTGCTTGCTTGTCTTGCAACCTCAAACTTCAAACGTATATTTGGGGGTCCGTGCAGGGGACCTCCGGCAGCCCTGCTCTGAAAATGCGAACGTCTGCAGATAGCTCGCAGCCAGAAAGAGCTAGCCTGGAAAGCTGTTGCTCAGCCTCATCTGCCCATGGCACTGCTCGCACAGAGGCACAGAGACTGGGGCTGCTTGCTTGTCTTGCAACCTCAAACTTCAAAAGTATCTTGGGTGATCCGTGAAGGGGGCCTCCGGCAGCCCTGCTCTGAAAATGCGAACGTCTGCAGAGAGCTCGCAACCAGAAAGAGCTAGCCTGGAAAGCTGTTGCTCAGCGTCATCTGCCCATGGCACTGCTCGCACAGAGGCACAGAGACTGGGGCTGCTTGCTTGTCTTGCCACCTCAAACTTCAAAAGTATTTTAGGTGGTCCGTGAAGGGGGCCTCCGGCAGCCCTACTCTGAAAATGTGAACTTCTGCAGATAGCTCGCAGGCAGAAAGAGCTAGCCTGCAAAGCTGTTGCTCAGCCTCATCTGCCCATGGCACTGCTCGCATAGAGGCAGAGAGACTGGGGCTGCTTGCTTGTCTTGCCACCTCAAACTTCAAAAGTATTTTAGGTGGTCCGTGAAGGGGGCCTCCGGCAGCCCTACTCTGAAAATGCGAACGTCTGCAGAGAGCTCGCAGCCAGAAAGATCTAGCCTGGAAAGCTGTTGCTCAGCCTCATCTGCCCATGGCACTGCTCGCACAGAGGCACAGAGACTGAGGCTGCTTGCTTGTCTAGCCACCTCTAACTTTAAACGTAGCTTAGGTGGTCCGTGCAGTGGGTCCTCCGGCAGCCCTGCTCCCTAAATGCGAACGTCTGCAGATAGCTCACAGCCAGAAAGAGCTAGCCTGGAAAGCTGTTGCTCAGCCTCATCTGCTCATGGCACTGCTCGCACAGAGGCACAGAGACTGGGGCTGCTTGCTTTTCTTGCACCTCAAACTTCAAACGTATCTTTGGGGGTCCATGCAGGGGGCCTCCGGCAGCCCTCCTCTCAAAATGCGAAGGTCTGCAGATAGCTCGCAACCAGAAAAAGCTAGCCTGGAAAGCTGTTGCTCAGCCTCATCTGCCCATGGCACTGCTCGCACAGAGGCAGAGAGACTGGGGCTGCTTGCTTGTCTTGCCACCTCTAACTTCAAAAGTATCTTAGGTGGTCCGTGAAGGGGGCCTCCGGCAGCCCTACTCTGAAATTGCGAACGTCTGCAGAGAGCTCGCAACCAGAAAAAGCTAGCCTGGAAATCTGTTGCTCAGCCTCATCTGCCCATGGCACTGCTCGCACAGAGACACAGAGACTAGGGCTGCTTGCTTGTCTTGCCACCTCAAACTTCAAAGATCGCTTTGGGGGTCCGTGCAGGGGTCCTCCGGCAGCCCTGCTCTGAAAATGCGAACGTCTGCAGATAGCTCGCAGCCAGAAACTGCTAGCCTGCAAAGCTGTTGCTCAGCCTCATCTGCCCATGGCACTGCTCACACAGAGGCACAGAGACTGGGGCTGCTTGCTTTTCTTGCCACCTCAAACTTCAAACGTAGCTTTTGGGGTCCGTTCAGGGGGCATCCGGCAGCCCTGCTCTGAAAATGCGAAGGTCTGCAGATAGCTCGCAGGCAGAAAGAGCTAGCCTGGAAAGCTGTTGCTCAGCCTCATCTGCCCATGGCACTGCTCGCACAGAGGCACAGAGACTGGGGCTGCTTGCTTGTCTTGCAACCTCAAACTTGAAACGTATATTTGGGGGTCCGTGCAGGGGACCTCCGGCAGCCCTGCTCTGAAAATGCGAACGTCTGCAGATAGCTCGCAGCCAGAAAGAGCTAGCCTGGAAAGCTGTTGCTCAGCCTCATCTGCCCATGGCACTGCTCGCACAGAGGCACAGAGACTGGGGCTGCTTGCTTGTCTTGCAACCTCAAACTTCAAAAGTATCTTGGGTGATCCGTGAAGGGGGCCTCCGGCAGCCCTGCTCTGAAAATGCGAACGTCTGCAGAGAGCTCGCAACCAGAAAAAGCTAGCCTGCAAAGCTGTTGCTCAGCCTCATCTGCCCATGGCACTGCTCGCATAGAGGCAGAGAGACTGGGGCTGCTTGCTTGTCTTGCCACCTCAAACTTCAAAAGTATTTTAGGTGGTCCGTGAAGGGGGCCTCCGGCAGCCCTACTCTTAAAATGCGAACGTCTGCAGAGAGCTCGCAACCAGAAAGAGCTAGCCTGGAAAGCTGTTGCTCAGCCTCATCTGCCCATGGCACTGCTCGCACAGAGGCACAGAGACTGGGGATGCTTGCTTGTCTAGCCACCTCTAACTTTAAACGTAGCTTAGGTGGTCCGTGTAGTGGGTCCTCCGGCAGCCCTGCTCCCTAAATGCGAACGTCTGCAGATAGCTCACAGCCAGAAAGAGCTAGCCTGGAAAGCTGTTGCTCAGCCTCATCTGCTCATGGCACTGCTCGCACAGAGGCACAGAGACTGGGGCTGCTTGCTTTTCTTGCACCTCAAACTTCAAACGTATCTTTGGGGGTCCATGTAGGGGGCCTCCGGCAGCCCTCCTCTCAAAATGCGAAGGTCTGCAGATAGCTCGCAACCAGAAAAAGCTAGCCTGGAAAGCTGTTGCTCAGCCTCATCTGCCCATGGCACTGCTCGCACAGAGGCAGAGAGACTGGGGCTGCTTGCTTGTCTTGCCACCTCTAACTTCAAAAGTATCTTAGGTGGTCCGTGAAGGGGGCCTCCGGCAGCCCTACTCTGAAATTGCGAACGTCTGCAGAGAGCTCGCAACCAGAAAAAGCTAGCCTGGAAATCTGTTGCTCAGCCTCATCTGCCCATGGCACTGCTCGCACAGAGGCACAGAGACTAGGGCTGCTTGCTTGTCTTGCCACCTCAAACTTCAAAGATCGCTTTGGGGGTCCGTGCAGGGGTCCTCCGGCAGCCCTGCTCTGAAAATGCGAACGTCTGCAGATAGCTCGCAGCCAGAAACTGCTAGCCTGCAAAGCTGTTGCTCAGCCTCATCTGCCCATGGCACTGCTCACACAGAGGCACAGAGACTGGGGCTGCTTGCTTTTCTTGCCACCTCAAACTTCAAACGTAGCTTTTGGGGTCCGTTCAGGGGGCATCCGGCAGCACTGCTCTGAAAATGCGAACTTCTGCAGATAGCTCGCAGGCAGAAAGAGCTAGCCTGGAAAGCTGTTGCTCAGCCTCATCTGCCCATGGCACTGCTCGCACAGAGGCACAGAGACTGGGGCTGCTTGCTTGTCTTGCAACCTCAAACTTGAAACGTATATTTGGGGGTCCGTGCAGGGGACCTCCGGCAGCCCTGCTCTGAAAATGCGAACGTCTGCAGATAGCTCGCAGCCAGAAAGAGCTAGCCTGGAAAGCTGTTGCTCAGCGTCATCTGCCCATGGCACTGCTCGCACAGAGGCACAGAGACTGGGGCTGCTTGCTTGTCTTGCAACCTCAAACTTCAAAAGTATCTTGGGTGATCCGTGAAGGGGGCCTCCGGAAGCCCTGCTCTGAAAATGCGAACGTCTGCAGAGAGCTCGCAGGCAGAAAGAGCTAGCCTGCAAAGCTGTTGCTCAGCCTCATCTGCCCATGGCACTGCTCGCATAGAGGCAGAGAGACTGGGGCTGCTTGCTTGTCTTGCCACCTCAAACTTCAAAAGTATTTTAGGTGGTCCGTGAAGGGGGCCTCCGGCAGCCCTACTCTTAAAATGCGAACGTATGCAGAGAGCTCGCAACCAGAAAGAGCTAGCCTGGAAAGCTGTTGCTCAGCCTCATCTGCCCATGGCACTGCTCGCACAGTGGCACAGAGACTGGGGATGCTTGCTTGTCTAGCCACCTCTAACTTTAAACGTAGCTTAGGTGGTCCGTGCAGTGGGTCCTCCGGCAGCCCTGCTCCCTAAATGCGAACGTCTGCAGATAGCTCACAGCCAGAAAGAGCTAGCCTGGAAAGCTGTTGCTCAGCCTCATCTGCTCATGGCACTGCTCGCACAGAGGCACAGAGACTGGGGCTGCTTGCTTGTCTTGCCCCCTCAAACTTCAAAAGTATCTTAGGTGGTCCGTGAAGGGGGCCTCCGGCAGCCCTACTCTGAAATTGCGAACGTCTGCAGAGAGCTCGCAACCAGAAAAAGCTAGCCTGGGAATCTGTTGCTCAGCCTCATCTGCCCATGGCACTGCTCGCACAGAGGCACAGAGACTAGGGCTGCTTGCTTGTCTTGCCACCTCAAACTTCAAAAGTATTTTAGGTGGTCCGTGAAGGGGGCCTCCGGCAGCCCTACTCTGAAAATGCGAACGTCTGCAGATAGCTCGCAGGCAGAAAGAGCTAGCCTGCAAAGCTGTTGCTCAGCCTCATCTGCCCATGGCACTGCTCGCATAGAGGCAGAGAGACTGGGGCTGCTTGCTTGTCTTGCCACCTCAAACTTCAAAAGTATTTTAGGTGGTCCGTGAAGGGGACCTCCGGCAGCCCTACTCTTAAAATGCGAACGTCTGCAGAGAGCTCGCAACCAGAAAGAGCTAGCCTGGAAAGCTGTTGCTCAGCCTCATCTGCCCATGGCACTGCTCACACAGAGGCACAGAGACTGGGGCTGCTTGCTTTTCTTGCCACCTCAAACTTCAAACGTAGCTTTGGGAGTCCGTGCAGGGGGCCTCCGGCAGCACTGCTCTGAAAATGCGAACTTCTGCAGATAGCTCGCAGGCAGAAAGAGCTAGCCTGGAAAGCTGTTGCTCAGCCTCATCTGCCCATGGCGCTGCTCGCACAGAGGCACAGAGACTGGGGCTGCTTGCTTGTCTTGCACCTCAAACTTCAAACGTATATTTGGGGGTCCATGCAGGGGGCCTCCGGCAGCCCTCCTCTCAAAATGCGAAGGTCTGCAGATAGCTCGCAGCCAGAAAGAGCTAGCCTGGAAAGTTGTTGCTCAGCCTCATCTGCCCATGGCACTGCTCGCACAGAGGCACAGAGACTGGGGCTGCTTGCTTGTCTTGCCACCTCACACTTCAAAAGTATCTTGGGTGATCCGTGAAGGGGGCCTCCGGCAGCCCTGCTCTGAAAATGCGAACGTCTGCAGAGAGCTCGCAACCAGAAAGAGCTAGCCTGGAAAGCTGTTGCTCAGCCTCATCTGCCCATGGCACTGCTCGCACAGAGGCACACAGACTGGGGCTGCTTGCTTGTCTTGCCACCTCTAACTTTAAACGTAGTTTAGGTGGTCCGTGCAGTGGGGCCTCCGGCAGCCCTGCTCCCAAAATGCGAACGTCTGCAGATAGCTCGCAGCCAGAAAGAGCTAGCCTGGAAAGCTGTTGCTCAGCCTCATCTGCTCATGGCACTGCTCGCACAGAGGCACAGAGACTGGGGCTGCTTGCTTTTCTTGCACCTCAAACTTCAAACGTATCTTTGGGGGTCCATGCAGGGGGCCTCCTTCAGCCCTGCTCTGAAAATGCGAACGTCTGCAGAGAGCTCGCAGGCAGAAAGAGCTAGCCTGCAAAGCTGTTGCTCAGCCTCATCTGCCGATGGCACTGTTCGCATAGAGGCAGAGAGACTGGGGCTGCTTGCTTGTCTTGCCACCTCAAACTTCAAAAGTATTTTAGGTGGTCCGTGAAGGGGGCCTCCGGCAGCTATACTCTGAAAATGCGAACGTCTGCAGATAGCTCGCAGGCAGAAAGAGCTAGCCTACAAAGCTGTTGCTCAGCCTCATCTGCCCATGGCACTGCTCGCATAGAGGCAGAGAGACTGGGGCTGCTTGCTTGTCTTGCCACCTCAAACTTCAAAAGTATTTTAGGTGGTCTGTGAAGGGGGCCTCCGGCAGCCCTACTCTTAAAATGCGAACGTCTGCAGAGAGCTCGCAACCAGAAAGAGCTAGCCTGGAAAGCTGTTGCTCAGCCTCATCTGCCCATGGCACTGCTCGCACAGAGGCACAGAGACTGGGGATGCTTGCTTGTCTAGCCACCTCTAACTTTAAACGTAGCTTAGGTGATCCGTGCAGTGGGTCCTCCGGCAGCCCTGCTCCCTAAATGCGAACGTCTGCAGATAGCTCGCAGGCAGAAAGAGCTAGCCTGGAAAGCTGTTGCTCAGCCTCATCTGCCCATGGCACTGCTCGCACAGAGGCACAGAGACTGGGGCTGCTTGCTTGTCTTGCCACCTCAAACTTCAAAAGTATCTTAGGTGGTCCGTGAAGGGGGCCTTCGGCAGCCCTACTCTGAAATTGCGAACGTCTGCAGAGAGCTCGCAACCAGAAAAAGCTAGCCTGGAAATCTGTTGCTCAGCCTCATCTGCCCATGGCACTGCTCGCACAGAGGCACAGAGACTGGGGCTGCTTGCTTGTCTTGCCACCTCAAACTTCAAACATCGCTTTGGGGGTCCGTGCAGGGGACCTCCGGCAGCCCTGCTCTGAAAATGCGAAGGTCTGCAGATAGCTCGCAGCCAGAAACAGCTAGCCTGGAAAGTTGTTGCTCAGCCTCATCTGCCCATGGCACTGCTCGCACAGAGGCACAAAGACAGGGGCTGCTTGCTTTTCTTGCCCCCTCAAACTTCAAACGTATCTTAGGTGGTCCGTGCCGAGCGCCTCCGGCATACCTGCTCTGGAAATGCGAACGTCTGCAGATAGATCGCAGGCAGAAAGAGCTAGCCTGGAAAGCTGTTGCTCAGCCTCATCTGACCATGGCACTGCTCGCACAGAGGCACAGAGATTGGGGCTGCTTGCTTGTCTTGCCCCCTCAAACTTCAAACATATCTTAGGTGGTCCGTGCAGGGGGCCACCGGCAGCCCTGCTCTAAATAAGCGAGTGTCTGCAGATAGCTCGCAGCCAGAAAGAGCTAGCCTGGGAAGCTGTTGCTCAGCCTCATCTGCCCATGGCTCTGCTCGCACAGAGGCACAGAGACTGGGGCTGCTTGCTTGTCTTGCACCTCAAACTTCAAACGTATCTTTGGGGGTCCATGCAGGGGGCCTCCGGCAGCCCTCCTCTCAAAATGCGAAGGTCTGCAGATAGCTCGCAGGCAGAAAGAGCTAGCCTGGAAAGCTGTTGCTCAGCCTCATCTGCCCATGGCACTGCTCGCACAGAGGCAGAGAGACTGGGGCTGCTTGCTTGTCTTGCCACCTCAAACTTCAAAAGTATCTTAGGTGGTCCGTGAAGGGGGCCTTCGGCAGCCCTACTCTGAAATTGCGAATGTCTGCAGAGAGCTCGCAACCAGAAAAAGCTAGCCTGGAAATCTGTTGCTCAGCCTCATCTGCCCATGGCACTGCTCGCACAGAGGCACAGAGACTGGGGCTGCTTGATTGTCTTGCCACCTCAAACTTCAAACATCTCTTTGGGGGTCCGTGCAGGGGACCTCCGGCAGCCCTGCTCTGAAAATGCGAACGTCTGCAGAGAGCTCGCAGCCAGAAACAGCTAGCCTGCAAAGCTGTTGCTCAGCCTCATCTGCCCATGGCACTGCTCACACAGAGGCACAGAGACTGGGGCTGCTTGCTTTACTTGCCACCTCAAACTTCAAACGTAGCTTTGGGGGTCCATGCAGGGGGCCTCCGGCAGCACTGCTCTGAAAATGCGAACTTCTGCAGATAGCTCGCAGGCAGAAAGAGCTAGCCTGGAAAGCTGTTTCTCAGCCTCATCTGCCCATGGCACTGCTCGCACAGAGGCACAGAGACTGGGGCTGCTTGCTTGTCTTGCAACCTCAAAATTCAAACGTATCTTTGGGGGTCCGTGCCGAGCGCCTCCGGCATACCTGCTCTGGAAATGCGAACGTCTGCAGATAGCTCACAGCCAGAAAGAGCTAGCCTGGAAAGCTGTTGCTCAGCCTCATCTGCTCATGGCACTGCTCGCACAGAGGCACAGAGACTGGGGCTGCTTGCTTGTCTTGCCCCCTCAAACTTCAAAAGTATCTTAGGTGGTCCGTGAAGGGGGCCTCCGGCAGCTCTACTCTGAAATTGCGAACGTCTGCAGAGAGCTCGCAACCAGAAAAAGCTAGCCTGGGAATCTGTTGCTCAGCCTCATCTGCCCATGGCACTGCTCGCACAGAGGCACAGAGACTAGGGCTGCTTGCTTGTCTTGCCACCTCAAACTTCAAAAGTATTTTAGGTGGTCCGTGAAGGGGGCCTCCGGCAGCCCTACTCTGAAAATGCGAACGTCTGCAGATAGCTCGCAGGCAGAAAGAGCTAGCCTGCAAAGCTGTTGCTCAGCCTCATCTGCCCATGGCACTGCTCGCATAGAGGCAGAGAGACTGGGGCTGCTTGCTTGTCTTGCCACCTCAAACTTCAAAAGTATTTTAGGTGGTCCGTGAAGGGGACCTCCGGCAGCCCTACTCTTAAAATGCGAACGTCTGCAGAGAGCTCGCAACCAGAAAGAGCTAGCCTGGAAAGCTGTTGCTCAGCCTCATCTGCCCATGCCACTGCTCGCACAGAGGCACAGAGACTGGGGATGCTTGCTTGTCTAGCCACCTCTAACTTTAAACGTAGCTTAGGTGATCCGTGCAGTGGGTCCTCCGGCAGCCCTGCTCCCTAAATGCGAACGTCTGCAGATAGCTCACAGCCAGAAAGAGCTAGCCTGGAAAGCTGTTGCTCAGCCTCATCTGCTCATGGCACTGCTCGCACAGAGGCACAGAGACTGGGGCTGCTTGCTTGTCTTGCCACCTCAAACTTCAAACATCGCTTTGGGAGTCCGTGCAGGGGGCCTCCGGCAGCACTGCTCTGAAAATGCGAACTTCTGCAGATAGCTCGCAGGCAGAAAGAGCTAGCCTGGAAAGCTGTTGCTCAGCCTCATCTGCCCATGGCGCTGCTCGCACAGAGGCACAGAGACTGGGGCTGCTTGCTTGTCTTGCACCTCAAACTTCAAACGTATATTTGGGGGTCCATGCAGGGGGCCTCCGGCAGCCCTCCTCTCAAAATGCGAAGGTCTGCAGATAGCTCGCAGCCAGAAAGATCTAGCCTGGAAAGTTGTTGCTCAGCCTCATCTGCCCATGGCACTGCTCGCACAGAGGCACAGAGACTGGGGCTGCTTGCTTGTCTTGCCACCTCACACTTCAAAAGTATCTTAGGTGGTCCGTGAAGGGGGCCTTCGGCAGCCCTACTCTGAAATTGCGAATGTCTGCAGAGAGCTCGCAACCAGAAAAAGCTAGCCTGCAAAGCTGTTGCTCAGCCTCATCTGCCCATGGCACTGCTCACACAGAGGCACAGAGACTGGGGCTGCTTGCTTTTCTTGCCACCTCAAACTTCAAACGTAGCTTTTGGGGTCCGTTCAGGGGGCATCCGGCAGCACTGCTCTCAAAAATGCGAACTTCTGCAGATAGCTCGCAGGCAGAAAGAGCTAGCCTGGAAAGCTGTTGCTCAGCCTCATCTGCCCATGGCACTGCTCGCACAGAGGCACAGAGACTGGGGCTGCTTGCTTGTCTTGCAACCTCAAACTTGAAACGTATATTTGGGGGTCCGTGCAGGGGACCTCCGGCAGCCCTGCTCTGAAAATGCGAACGTCTGCAGATAGCTCGCAGCCAGAAAGAGCTAGCCTGGAAAGCTGTTGCTCAGCCTCATCTGCCCATGGCACTGCTCGCACAGAGGCACAGAGACTGGGGCTGCTTGCTTGTCTTGCAACCTCAAACTTCAAAAGTATCTTGGGTGATCCGTGAAGGGGGCCTCCGGCAGCCCTGCTCTGAAAATGCGAACGTCTGCAGAGAGCTCGCAACCAGAAAGAGCTAGCCTGGAAAGCTGTTGCTCAGCCTCATCTGCCCATGGCACTGCTCGCACAGAGGCACAGAGACTGGGGCTGCTTGCTTGTCTTGCCACCTCTAACTTTAAACGTAGTTTAGGTGGTCCGTGCAGTGGGGCCTCCGGCAGCCCTGCTCCCAAAATGCGAACGTCTGCAGATAGCTCGCAGCCAGAAAGAGCTAGCCTGGAAAGCTGTTGCTCAGCCTCATCTGCCCATGGCACTGCTCGCACAGAGGCACAGAGACTGGGGCTGCTTGCTTTTCTTGCACCTCAAACTTCAAACGTATCTTTGGGGGTCCATGCAGGGGGCCTCCTTCAGCCCTGCTCTGAAAATGCGAACGTCTGCAGAGAGCTCGCAGGCAGAAAGAGCTAGCCTGCAAAGCTGTTGCTCAGCCTCATCTGCCGATGGCACTGCTCGCATAGAGGCAGAGAGACTGGGGCTGCTTGCTTGTCTTGCCACCTCAAACTTCAAAAGTATTTTAGGTGGTCCGTGAAGGGGGCCTCCGGCAGCTATACTCTGAAAATGCGAACGTCTGCAGATAGCTCGCAGGCAGAAAGAGCTAGCCTACAAAGCTGTTGCTCAGCCTCATCTGCCCATGGCACTGCTCGCATAGAGGCAGAGAGACTGGGGCTGCTTGCTTGTCTTGCCACCTCAAACTTCAAAAGTATTTTAGGTGGTCTGTGAAGGGGGCCTCCGGCAGCCCTACTCTTAAAATGCGAACGTCTGCAGAGAGCTCGCAACCAGAAAGAGCTAGCCTGGAAAGCTGTTGCTCAGCCTCATCTGCCCATGGCACTGCTCGCACAGAGGCACAGAGACTGGGGATGCTTGCTTGTCTAGCCACCTCTAACTTTAAACGTAGCTTAGGTGATCCGTGCAGTGGGTCCTCCGGCAGCCCTGCTCCCTAAATGCGAACGTCTGCAGATAGCTCGCAGGCAGAAAGAGCTAGCCTGGAAAGCTGTTGCTCAGCCTCATCTGCCCATGGCACTGCTCGCACAGAGGCACAGAGACTGGGGCTGCTTGCTTGTCTTGCCACCTCAAACTTCAAAAGTATCTTAGGTGGTCCGTGAAGGGGGCCTTCGGCAGCCCTACTCTGAAATTGCGAACGTCTGCAGAGAGCTCGCAACCAGAAAAAGCTAGCCTGGAAATCTGTTGCTCAGCCTCATCTGCCCATGGCACTGCTCGCACAGAGGCACAGAGACTGGGGCTGCTTGCTTGTCTTGCCACCTCAAACTTCAAACATCGCTTTGGGGGTCCGTGCAGGGGACCTCCGGCAGCCCTGCTCTGAAAATGCGAACGTCTGCAGATAGCTCGCAGCCAGAAAGAGCTAGCCTGCAAAGCTGTTGCTCAGCCTCATCTGCCCATGGCACTGCTCACACAGAGGCACAGAGACTGGGGCTGCTTGCTTTTCTTGCCACCTCAAACTTCAAACGTAGCTTTGGGGGTCCGTGCAGGGGGCCTCCGGCAGCACTGCTCTGAAAATGCGAACTTCTGCAGATAGCTTGCAGGCAGAAAGAGCTAGCCTGGAAAGCTGTTGCTCAGCCTCATCTGCCCATGGCACTGCTCGCACAGAGGCACACAGACTGGGGCTGCTTGCTTGTCTTGCCACCTCTAACTTTAAACGTAGTTTAGGTGGTCCGTGCAGTGGGGCCTCCGGCAGCCCTGCTCCCAAAATGCGAACGTCTGCAGATAGCTCGCAGCCAGAAAGAGCTAGCCTGGAAAGCTGTTGCTCAGCCTCATCTGCCCATGGCACTGCTCGCACAGAGGCACAGAGACTGGGGCTGCTTGCTTTTCTTGCACCTCAAACTTCAAACGTATCTTTGGGGGTCCATGCAGGGGGCCTCCTTCAGCCCTGCTCTGAAAATGCGAACGTCTGCAGAGAGCTCGCAGGCAGAAAGAGCTAGCCTGCAAAGCTGTTGCTCAGCCTCATCTGCCGATGGCACTGCTCGCATAGAGGCAGAGAGACTGGGGCTGCTTGCTTGTCTTGCCACCTCAAACTTCAAAAGTATTTTAGGTGGTCCGTGAAGGGGGCCTCCGGCAGCTATACTCTGAAAATGCGAACGTCTGCAGATAGCTCGCAGGCAGAAAGAGCTAGCCTACAAAGCTGTTGCTCAGCCTCATCTGCCCATGGCACTGCTCGCATAGAGGCAGAGAGACTGGGGCTGCTTGCTTGTCTTGCCACCTCAAACTTCAAAAGTATTTTAGGTGGTCTGTGAAGGGGGCCTCCGGCAGCCCTACTCTTAAAATGCGAACGTCTGCAGAGAGCTCGCAACCAGAAAGAGCTAGCCTGGAAAGCTGTTGCTCAGCCTCATCTGCCCATGGCACTGCTCGCACAGAGGCACAGAGACTGGGGATGCTTGCTTGTCTAGCCACCTCTAACTTTAAACGTAGCTTAGGTGATCCGTGCAGTGGGTCCTCCGGCAGCCCTGCTCCCTAAATGCGAACGTCTGCAGATAGCTCGCAGGCAGAAAGAGCTAGCCTGGAAAGCTGTTGCTCAGCCTCATCTGCCCATGGCACTGCTCGCACAGAGGCACAGAGACTGGGGCTGCTTGCTTGTCTTGTCACCTCAAACTTCAAAAGTATCTTAGGTGGTCCGTGAAGGGGGCCTTCGGCAGCCCTACTCTGAAATTGCGAACGTCTGCAGAGAGCTCGCAACCAGAAAAAGCTAGCCTGGAAATCTGTTGCTCAGCCTCATCTGCCCATGGCACTGCTCGCACAGAGGCACAGAGACTGGGGCTGCTTGCTTGTCTTGCCACCTCAAACTTCAAACATCGCTTTGGGGGTCCGTGCAGGGGACCTCCGGCAGCCCTGCTCTGAAAATGCGAACGTCTGCAGATAGCTCGCAGCCAGAAACAGCTAGCCTGCAAAGCTGTTGCTCAGCCTCATCTGCCCATGGCACTGCTCACACAGAGGCACAGAGACTGGGGCTGCTTGCTTTTCTTGCCACCTCAAACTTCAAACGTAGCTTTGGGGGTCCGTGCAGGGGGCCTCCGGCAGCACTGCTCTGAAAATGCGAACTTCTGCAGATAGCTCGCAGGCAGAAAGAGCTAGCCTGGAAAGCTGTTGCTCAGCCTCATCTGCCCATGGCACTGCTCGCACAGAGGCACAGAGACTGGGGCTGCTTGCTTGTCTTGCAACCTCAAACTTCAAACGTATCTTAGGTGGTCCGTGCCGAGCGCCTCCGGCATACCTGCTCTGGAAATGCGAACGTCTGCAGATAGATCGCAGGCAGAAAGAGCTAGCCTGGAAAGCTGTTGCTCAGCCTCATCTGCCCATGGCACTGCTCGCACAGAGGCACAGAGATTGGGGCTGCTTGCTTGTCTTGCCCCCTCAAACTTCAAACATATCTTAGGTGGTCCGTGCAGGGGGCCACCGGCAGCCCTGCTCTAAATAAGCGAGTGTCTGCAGATAGCTCGCAGCCAGAAAGAGCTAGCCTGGGAAGCTGTTGCTTAGCCTCATCTGCCCATGGCTCTGCTCGCACAGAGGCACAGAGACTGGAGCTCCTTACTTGTCTTGCCCCCTCAAACTTCAAACCTATATTTGGGGTTCCGTGCCGGGCTCCTCCGGCAGCCCGACTCTGAAAATGCGAACGTCTGCAGATAGCTTGCAGGCAGAAATATCTAGCCTGGAAAGCTCTTGCTCAGCCTCATCTGCCCATGGCACTGCTCGCACAGAGGCAGAGAGACTGGGGCTGCTGCTTGTCTTGCCACCTCAAACTTCAAAAGTATCTTAGGTGGTCCGTGAAGGGGGCCTTCGGCAGCCCTACTCTGAAATTGCGAACGTCTGCAGAGAGCTCGCAACCAGAAAAAGCTAGCCTGGAAAGCTGTTGCTCAGCCTCATCTGCCCATTACACTGCTCGCACAGAGGCACAGAGACTGGGGCTGCTTGCTTGTCTTGCCACCTCAAACTTCAAACATCGCTTTGGGGGTCCGTGCAGGGGACCTCCGGCAGCCCTGCTCTGAAAATGCGAACGTCTGCAGAGAGCTCGCAGCCAGAAACAGCTAGCCTGCAAAGCTGTTGCTCAGCCTCATCTGCCCATGGCACTGCTCACACAGAGGCACAGAGACTGGGGCTGCTTGCTTTTCTTGCCACCTCAAACTTCAAACGTAGCTTTGGGGGTCCGTGCAGGGGGCCTCCGGCAGCACTGCTCTGAAAATGCGAACTTCTGCAGATAGCTCGCAGGCAGAAAGAGCTAGCCTGGAAAGCTGTTGCTCAGCCTCATCTGCCCATGGCACTGCTCGCACAGAGGCACAGAGACTGGGGCTGCTTGCTTGTCTTGCACCTCAAACTTCAAACGTATCTTTGGGGGTCCATGCAGGGGGCCTCCGGCAGCCCTCCTCTCAAAATGCGAAGGTCTGCAGATAGCTCGCAGGCAGAAAGAGCTAGCCTGGAAAGCTGTTGCTCAGCCTCATCTGCCCATGGCACTGCTCGCACAGAGGCAGAGAGACTTGGGCTGCTTGCTTGTCTTGCCACCTCAAACTTCAAAAGTATCTTAGGTGGTCCGTGAAGGGGGCCTTCGGCAGCCCTACTCTGAAATTGCGAATGTCTGCAGAGAGCTCGCAACCAGAAAAAGCTAGCCTGGAAATCTGTTGCTCAGCCTCATCTGCCCATGGCACTGCTCGCACAGAGGCACAGAGACTGGGGCTGCTTGATTGTCTTGCCACCTCAAACTTCAAACATCTCTTTGGGGGTCCGTGCAGGGGACCTCCGGCAGCCCTGCTCTGAAAATGCGAACGTCTGCAGAGAGCTCGCAGCCAGAAACAGCTAGCCTGCAAAGCTGTTGCTCAGCCTCATCTGCCCATGGCACTGCTCACACAGAGGCACAGAGACTGGGGCTGCTTGCTTTTCTTGCCACCTCAAACTTCAAACGTAGCTTTGGGGGTCCATGCAGGGGGCCTCCGGCAGCACTGCTCTGAAAATGCGAACTTCTGCAGATAGCTCGCAGGCAGAAAGAGCTAGCCTGGAAAGCTGTTGCTCAGCCTCATCTGCCCATGGCACTGCTCGCACAGAGGCACAGAGACTGGGGCTGCTTGCTTGTCTTGCAACCTCAAACTTCAAACGTATCTTTGGGGGTCCGTGCCGAGCGCCTCCGGCATACCTGCTCTGGAAATGCGAACGTCTGCAGATAGATCGCAGGCAGAAAGAGCTAGCCTGGAAAGCTGTTGCTCAGCCTCATCTGCCCATGGCACTGCTCGCACAGAGGCACAGAGATTGGGGCTGCTTGCTTGTCTTGCTCCCTCAAACTTCAAACATATCTTAGGTGGTCCGTGCAGGGGGCCACCGGCAGCCCTGCTCTAAATAAGCGAGTGTCTGCAGATAGCTCGCAGCCAGAAAGAGCTAGCCTGGGAAGCTGTTGCTCAGCCTCATCTGCCCATGGCTCTGCTCGCACAGAGGCACAGAGACTGGAGCTCCTTACTTGTCTTGCCCACTCAAACTTCAAACCTATCTTTGGGGTTCCGTGCCGGGCTCCTCCGGCAGCCCGACTCTGAAAATGCGAACGTCTGCAGATAGCTCGCAGGCAGAAATATCTAGCCTGGAAAGCTCTTGCTCAGCCTCATCTGCCCATGGCACTGCTCGCACAGAGGCACAGAGACTGGGGCTTCTTGCTTGTCTTGCCACCTCAAACTTCAAACGTAGCTTTGGGAGTCCGTGCAGGGGGCCTCCTGCAGCCCTGCTCTAAATAAGCGAGTGTCTGCAGATAGCTCACAGGCAGAAAGAGCTAGCCTGGAAAGCTGTTGCTCAGCCTCATCTGCCCATGGCACTACTCGTACAGAGACACAGAGACTGGGGCTGCTTGCTTGTCTTGCCCCCTCAAACTTCAAAACTATCTTTGGGGGTCCGTGCCGTGCTCCTCCGGCAGCCCTACTCTGTAAATGCGAACGTCTGCAGATAGCTCGCAGCCAGAAAGAGCTAGCCTTGAAAGCTGTTACTCAGCCTCATCTGCCCATGGCACTGCTCGCACAGAGGCACAGAGACTGGGGCTACTTGCTTGTCTTGCCACCTCCAAATTCAAACGTAGCTTTGGGGGTCCGTGCAGGGGACCTCCGGCAGCCCTGCTCTGAAAATGCGAACGTCTGCATGTAGCTCGCAGGCAGGAAGAGCTAGCCTGGAAAGCTGTTGCTAAGCCTCATCTGCCCATGGCACTGCTCACACAGAGGCACAGAGACTGGGTCTGCTTGCTTTTCTTGCCACCTCAAACTTCAAACTTAGCTTTGGTGGTCCGTGCAGGTGTGCACCAGCAGGCCTGCTCTGAAAATGCGAACGTCTGCAGATAACTCGCAGGCAGAAAAAGCTAGCCTGGAAAGCTGTTGCTCAGCCTCATCTGCCCATGGCACTGCTCGCACAGAGGCACAGAGACTGGGACTGCTTGCTTGTATTGCCACCTCAAACTTCAAACGTACATTTGGGGGTCCGTGCCGGGCGCCTCTGGCAGCCTTGCTCCGAAAATGTTAACGACTGCAGATAGGTGGAAGCCAGAAATAGGTAGCCTGGAAAGCTGTTTCTCAGCCTCATCTGCCCATGGCACTGCTCGCACAGAGGCACAGAGACTGGGGCTGCTTGCTTGTCTTGCCACCTCAAACTTCAAAAGTAAATTTGAGGCTCCGTGCAGAAGGCATTAGCCAGCCCTTCTCCGAAAATGCGAACGTCTGCAGATAGCTCGCAGACAGAAACAGCTAGCCTGCAAAGCTGTTGCTCAGCCTCATCTGCCCATGGCACTGCTCACACAGAGGCACAGAGACTGGGGCTGCTTGCTTTTCTTGCCACCTCAAACTTCAAACGTAGCTTTGGGGGTCCATGCAGGGGGCCTCCGGCAGCACTGCTCTGAAAATGCGAACTTCTGCAGATAGCTCGCAGGCAGAAAGAGCTAGCCTGGAAAGCTGTTGCTCAGCCTCATCTGCCCATGGCACTGCTCGCACAGAGGCACAGAGACTGGGGCTGCTTGCTTGTCTTGCAACCTCAAACTTCAAACGTATCTTTGGGGGTCCGTGCCGAGCGCCTCCGGCATACCTGCTCTGGAAATGCGAACGTCTGCAGATAGATCGCAGGCAGAAAGAGCTAGCCTGGAAAGCTGTTGCTCAGCCTCATCTGCCCATGGCACTGCTCGCACAGAGGCACAGAGATTGGGGCTGCTTGCTTGTCTTGCTCCCTCAAACTTCAAACATATCTTAGGTGGTCCGTGCAGGGGGCCACCGGCAGCCCTGCTCTAAATAAGCGAGTGTCTGCAGATAGCTCGCAGCCAGAAAGAGCTAGCCTGGGAAGCTGTTGCTCAGCCTCATCTGCCCATGGCTCTGCTCGCACAGAGGCACAGAGACTGGAGCTCCTTACTTGTCTTGCCCACTCAAACTTCAAACCTATCTTTGGGGTTCCGTGCCGGGCTCCTCCGGCAGCCCGACTCTGAAAATGCGAACGTCTGCAGATAGCTCGCAGGCAGAAATATCTAGCCTGGAAAGCTCTTGCTCAGCCTCATCTGCCCATGGCACTGCTCGCACAGAGGCACAGAGACTGGGGCTGCTTGATTGTCTTGCCACCTCAAACTTAAAACGTACATTTGAGGGTCCGTGCCGGGGGCATCCGTCAGCCTTGATCAGACAATGCAAACGTCTGCAGATAGCTCGCAGGCAGAAATATCTAGCCTGGAAAGCTGTTGCTCAGCCTCATCTGCCCATGGCACTGCTCGCACAGAGGCACAGAGACTGGGGCTTCTTGCTTGTCTTGCCACCTCAAACTTCAAACGTAGCTTTGGGAGTCCGTGCAGGGGGCCTCCTGCAGCCCTGCTCTAAATAAGCGAGTGTCTGCAGATAGCTCACAGGCAGAAAGAGCTAGCCTGGAAAGCTGTTGCTCAGCCTCATCTGCCCATGGCACTACTCGTACAGAGGCACAGAGACTGGGGCTGCTTGCTTGTCTTGCCACCTCAAACTTCAAAACTATCTTTGGGGGTCCGTGCCGTGCTCCTCCGGCAGCCCTACTCTGTAAATGCGAACGTCTGCAGATAGCTCGCAGCCAGAAAGAGCTAGCCTTGAAAGCTGTTACTCAGCCTCATCTGCCCATGGCACTGCTCGCACAGAGGCACAGAGACTGGGGCTACTTGCTTGTCTTGCCACCTCCAAATTCAAACGTAGCTTTGGGGGTCCGTGCAGGGGACCTCCGGCAGCCCTGCTCTGAAAATGCGAACGTCTGCAGGTAGCTCGCAGGCAGGAAGAGCTAGCCTGGAAAGCTGTTGCTAAGCCTCATCTGCCCATGGCACTGCTCACACAGAGGCACAGAGACTGGGTCTGCTTGCTTGTCTTGCCACCTCAAACTTCAAACGTAGCTTTGGTGGTCCGTGCAGGGGTGCACCAGCAGGCCTGCTCTGAAAATGCGAACGTCTGCAGATAACTCGCAGGCAGAAAAAGCTAGCCTGGAAAGCTGTTGCTCAGCCTCATCTGCCCATGGCACTGCTCGCACAGAGGCACAGAGACTGGGGCTACTTGCTTGTCTTGCCACCTCCAAATTCAAACGTAGCTTTGGGGGTCCGTGCAGGGGACCTCCGGCAGCCCTGCTCTGAAAATGCGAACGTCTGCAGGTAGCTCGCAGGCAGGAAGAGCTAGCCTGGAAAGCTGTTGCTAAGCCTCATCTGCCCATGGCACTGCTCACACAGAGGCACAGAGACTGGGTCTGCTTGCTTGTCTTGCCACCTCAAACTTCAAACCTATCTTTGGGGGTCCGTGCAGGGGTGCACCAGCAGGCCTGCTCTGAAAATGCGAACGTCTGCAGATAACTCGCAGGCAGAAAAAGCTAGCCTGGAAAGCTGTTGCTCAGCCTCATCTGCCCATGGCACTGCTCGCACAGAGGCACAGAGACTGGGACTGCTTGCTTGTCTTGCCACCTCAAACTTCAAACGTACATTTGGGGGTCCGTGCCGGGCGCCTCTGGCAGCCTTGCTCCGAAAATGTTAACGACTGCAGATAGGTGGAAGCCAGAAATAGGTAGCCTGGAAAGCTGTTGCTCAGCCTCATCTGCCCATGGCACTGCTCGCACAGAGGCACAGAGACTGGGGCTGCTTGCTTGTCTTACCCCATCAAACTCGAAACGTAGCTTAGGTGGCCCGTGCCAGGCGCCTCCTTCAGCTCTGCTCCGAAAATGCAAACGTCTGCAGATAGCTTGCAGCCAGAAAGAGCTAGCCTGGAAAGATGTTGCTCAGCCTCATCTGCCCATGGCACTGCTCGCACAGAGACACAAAGACTGGGGCTGCTTGCTTGTCTTGCCCACTCAAACTTCAAAAGTACATTTGGGGGTTCTTGCCGGGCGCCTCCGGCAGCCTCGCTCCGAGAATGTTAACGACTACAGATAGCTGGCAGCCAGAAATAGGTAGCCTGGAAAGCTGTTGCTCAGCCTCATCTGCCCATGGCACTGCTCGCACAGAGAAACAGAGACAAGGGGCTGCTTGCTTGTATTGCCCCCTCAAACTTCAAACGTAGCTTAGGTGGTCCGTGCAGGGGGCCTCCGGCAGCCCTGCTCTAAATAAGCGAGTGTCTGCAGATAGCTCGCAGCCAGAAAGAGCTGGCCTGGAAAGCTGTTGCTCAGCCTCATCTGCCCATGGCACTACTCGCACAGAGGCACAGAGATTGGGGCTGCTTCCTTGTCTTGCCCCCTCTAACTTCAAACTTATCTTAGGTGGTCCGCGCCGGGCGCCTCAGGCAGCCCTGCTCCGAAAATGCGAACGTCTGCAGATAGCTCGCAGCCAGAAAGTGCTAGCCTGGAAAGCGGTTGCTCAGCCTCATCTGTCCATGGCACTGCTCGCACAGAGAAACAGAGACGGGGGCTGCTTGCTTGTATTGCCCCCTCAAACTTCAAACGTAGATTAGGTGGTCCTTGCAGGGGGCCTCCAGCAGCCCTGCTCTAAATAAGCGAGTGTCTGCAGATAGCTCGCAGCCAGAAAGTGCTAGCCTGGAAAGCTGTTGCTCAGCCTCATCTGCCCATGGCACTGCTCGCACAGAGGCACAGAGACAGGGGCTGATTGCTTGTCTTGCCCCCTGAAACTTCAAACCTATCTTTGGGGGTCCGTGCCGGGCTCCTCCGGCAGCCCTACTCTGTAAATGCGAACGTCTGCACATAGTTCGCAGGCAGAAAGTGCTAGCCTTAAAAGCTGTTGCTCAGCCTCATCTGCCCATGGCACTGCTCGCACAGAGGCACAGAGACTGGGGCTGCTTGCTTGTCTTACCCCATGAAACTCCAAACGTAGCTTAGGTGGCCCGTGCCGGGCGCCTCCGGCAGCCCTGCTCTGAAAATGCAAACGTCTGCAGATAGCTCGCAGCCAGAAAGAGCTAGCCTGGAAAGCTGTTGCTCAGCCTCATCTGCCCATGGCACTGCTCGCACAGAGGCACAGAGACTGGGGCTGCTTACTTGTCTTGCAACCTCAAACTTCAAAAGTACATTTGGGGGTCCTTGCCGTGCGCCTCCGGCAGCCTTGCTCCGAGAATGTTAACGACTGCAGATAGCTGGCAGCCAGAAATAGGTAGCCTGGAAAGCTGTTGCTCAGCCTCATCTGCCCATGGCACTGCTCGCACAGAGGCACAGACACTGGGGCTGATTGCTTGTCTTGCCACCTCAAACTTAAAACGTACATTTGAGGGTCCGTGCCGGGGGCATCCGTCAGCCTTGATCAGACAATGCAAACGTCTGCAGATAGCTCGCAGGCAGAAATATCTAGCCTGGAAAGCTGTTGCTCAGCCTCATCTGCCCATGGCACTGCTCGCACAGAGGCACAGACACTGGGGCTGATTGCTTGTCTTGCCCCCTCAAACTTCAAAACTATCTTTGGGGGTCCGTGCCGTGCTCCTCCAGCAGCCCTACTCTGTAAATGCGAACGTCTGCAGATAGCTCGCAGCCAGAAAGAGCTAGCCTTGAAAGCTGTTACTCAGCCTCATCTGCCCATGGCACTGCTCGCACAGAGGCACAGAGACTGGGGCTGCTTGCTTGTCTTGCCACCTCCAAATTCAAACGTAGCTTTGGGGGTCCGTGCAGGGGACCTCCGGCAGCCCTGCTCTGAAAATGCGAACGTCTGCAGGTAGCTCGCAGCCAGAAAGAGCTAGCCTGGAAAGCTGTTGCTAAGCCTCATCTGCCCATGGCACTGCTCACACAGAGGCACAGAGACTGGGTCTGCTTGCTTGTCTTGCCACCTCAAACTTCAAACGTAGCTTTGGTGGTCCGTGCAGGGGTGCACCAGCAGGCCTGCTCTGAAAATGCGAACGTCTGCAGATAACTCGCAGGCAGAAAAAGCTAGCCTGGAAAGCTGTTGCTCAGCCTCATCTGCCCATGGCACTGCTCGCACAGAGGCACAGAGACTGGGACTGCTTGCTTGTATTGCCACCTCAAACTTCAAACGTACATTTGGGGGTCCGTGCCGGGCGCCTCTGGCAGCCTTGCTCCGAAAATGTTAACGACTGCAGATAGGTGGAAGCCAGAAATAGGTAGCCTGCAAAGCTGTTTCTCAGCCTCATCTGCCCATGGCACTGCTCGCACAGAGGCACAGAGACTGGGGCTGCTTGCTTGTCTTACCCCATCAAACTCGAAACGTAGCTTAGGTGGCCCGTGCCAGGCGCCTCCTTCAGCTCTGCTCCGAAAATGCAAACGTCTGCAGATAGCTTGCAGCCAGAAAGAGCTAGCCTGGAAAGCTGTTGCTCAGCCTCATCTGCCCATGGCACTGCTCGCACAGAGACACAAAGACTGGGGCTGCTTGCTTGTCTTGCCCACTCAAACTTCAAAAGTACATTTGGGGGTTCTTGCCGGGCGCCTCCGGCAGCCTTGCTCCGAGAATGTTAACGACTACAGATAGCTGGCAGCCAGAAATAGGTAGCCTGGAAAGCTGTTGCTCAGCCTCATCTGCCCATGGCACTGCTCGCACAGAGAAACAGAGACAAGGGGCTGCTTGCTTGTATTACCCCCTCAAACTTCAAACGTAGCTTAGGTGGTCCGTGCAGGGGGCCTCCGGCAGCCCTGCTCTAAATAAGCGAGTGTCTGCAGATAGCTCGCAGGCAGAAAGAGCTGGCCTGGAAAGCTGTTGCTCAGCCTCATCTGCCCATGGCACTGCTCGCACAGAGGCACAGAGACAGGGGCTGATTGCTTGTCTTGCCCCTCAAACTCCAAACATAGCTTAGGTGGCACGTGTCGGGCGCCTCCGGCAGCACTACTTCAAATATGCAAACGTCTGTAGATAGCTCGCAGCCAGAAAGAGCTAGCCTGGAAAGCTGTTGCTCAGCCTCATCTGCCCATGGCACTACTCGCACAGAGGCACAGAGATTGGGGCTGCTTCCTTGTCTTGCCCCCTCTAACTTCAAACTTATCTTAGGTGGTCCGCGCCGGGCGCCTCAGGCAGCCCTGCTCCGAAAATGCGAACGTCTGCAGATAGCTCGCAGCCAGAAAGGGCTAGCCTGGAAAGCGGTTGCTCAGCCTCATCTGTCCATGGCACTGCTCGCACAGAGAAACAGAGACGGGGGCTGCTTGCTTGTATTGCCACCTCAAACTTCAAACGTAGATTAGGTGGTCCTTGCAGGGAGCCTCCAGCAGCCCTGCTCTAAATAAGCGAGTGTCTGCAGATAGCTCGCAGTCAGAAAGTGCTAGCCTGGAAAGCTGTTGCTCAGCCTCATCTGCCCATGGCACTGCTCGCACAGAGGCACAGAGACTGGGGCTGATTGCTTGTCTTGCCCCCTGAAACTTCAAACCTATCTTTGGGGGTCCGTGCCGGGCTCCTCCGGCAGCCCTACTCTGTAAATGCGAATGTCTGCACATAGTTCGCAGGCAGAAAGTGCTAGCCTTAAAAGCTGTTGCTCAGCCTCATCTGCCCATGGCACTGCTCGCACAGAGGCACAGAGACTGGGGCTGCTTGCTTGTCTTACCCCATGAAACTCCAAACGTAGCTTAGGTGGCCCGTGCCGGGCGCCTCCGGCAGCCCTGCTCTGAAAATGCAAACGTCTGCAGATAGCTCGCAGCCAGAAAGAGCTAGCCTGGAAAGCTGTTGCTCAGCCTCATCTGCCCATGGCACTGCTCGCACAGAGGCACAGAGACTGGGGCTGCTTACTTGTCTTGCAACCTCAAACTTCAAAAGTACATTTGGGGGTCCTTGCCGTGCGCCTCCGGCAGCCTTGCTCCGAGAATGTTAACGACTGCAGATAGCTGGCAGCCAGAAATAGGTAGCCTGGAAAGCTGTTGCTCAGCCTCATCTGCCCATGGCACTGCTCGCACAGAGGCACAGACACTGGGGCTGATTGCTTGTCTTGCCACCTCAAACTTAAAACGTACATTTGAGGGTCCGTGTAGGGGGCATCCGTCAGCCTTGATCAGACAATGCAAACGTCTGCAGATAGCTCGCAGGCAGAAATATCTAGCCTGGAAAGCTGTTGCTCAGCCTCATCTGCCCATGGCACTGCTCGCACAGAGGCACAGAGACTGGGGCTTCTTGCTTGTCTTGCCACCTCAAACTTCAAACGTAGCTTTGGGAGTCCGTGCAGGGGGCCTCCTGCAGCCCTGCTCTAAATAAGCGAGTGTCTGCAGATAGCTCACAGGCAGAAAGAGCTAGCCTGGAAAGCTGTTGCTCAGCCTCATCTGCCCATGGCACTACTCATACAGAGGCAGAGAGACTGGGGCTGCTTGCTTGTCTTGCCCCCTCAAACTTCAAAACTATCTTTGGGGGTCCGTGCCGTGCTCCTCCGGCAGCCCTACTCTGTAAATGCGAACGTCTGCAGATAGCTCGCAGCCAGAAAGAGCTAGCCTTGAAAGCTGTTACTCAGCCTCATCTGCCCATGGCACTGCTCGCACAGAGGCACAGAGACTGGGGCTGCTTGCTTGTCTTGCCACCTCCAAATTCAAACGTAGCTTTGGGGGTCCGTGCATGGGACCTCCGGCAGCCCTGCTCTGAAAATGCGAACGTCTGCAGGTAGCTCGCAGGCAGAAAGAGCTAGCCTGGAAAGCTGTTGCTAAGCCTCATCTGCCCATGGCACTGCTCACACAGAGGCACAGAGACTGGGTCTGCTTGCTTGTCTTGCCACCTCAAACTTCAAACGTAGCTTTGGTGGTCCGTGCAGGGGTGCACCAGCAGGCCTGCTCTGAAAATGCGAATGTCTGCAGATAACTCGCAGGCAGAAAAAGCTAGCCTGGAAAGCTGTTGCTCAGCCTCATCTGCCCATGGCACTGCTCGCACAGAGGCACAGAGACTGGGACTGCTTGCTTGTATTGCCACCTCAAACTTCAAACGTACATTTGGGGGTCCGTGCCGGGCGCCTCTGGCAGCCTTGCTCCGAAAATGTTAACGACTGCAGATAGGTGGAAGCCAGAAATAGGTAGCCTGGAAAGCTGTTTCTCAGCCTCATCTGCCAATGGCACTGCTCGCACAGAGGCACAGAGACTGGGGATGCTTGCTTGTCTTACCCCATCAAACTCGAAACGTAGCTTAGGTGGCCTGTGCCAGGCGCCTCCTTCAGCTCTGCTCCGAAAATGCAAACGTCTGCAGATAGCTTGCAGCCAGAAAGAGCTAGCCTGGAAAGCTGTTGCTCAGCCTCATCTGCCCATGGCACTGCTCGCACAGAGACACAAAGACTGGGGCTGCTTGCTTGTCTTGCCCACCCAAACTTCAAAAGTACATTTGGGGGTTCTTGCCGGGCGCCTCCGGCAGCCTTGCTCCGAGAATGTTAACGACTACAGATAGCTGGCAGCCAGAAATAGGTAGCCTGGAAAGCTGTTGCTCAGCCTCATCTGCCCATGGCACTGCTCGCACAGAGAAACAGAGACAAGGGGCTGCTTGCTTGTATTACCCCCTCAAACTTCAAACGTAGCTTAGGTGGTCCGTGCAGGGGGCCTCCGGCAGCCCTGCTCTAAATAAGCGAGTGTCTGCAGATAGCTCGCAGGCAGAAAGAGCTGGCCTGGAAAGCTGTTGCTCAGCCTCATCTGCCCATGTCACTGCTCGCACAGAGGCACAGAGACAGGGGCTGATTGCTTGTCTTGCCCCTCAAACTCCAAACATAGCTTAGGTGGCACGTGTCGGGCGCCTCCGGCAGCACTACTTCAAATATGCAAACGTCTGTAGATAGCTCGCAGCCAGAAAGAGCTAGCCTGGAAAGCTGTTGCTCAGCCTCATCTGCCCATGGCACTACTCGCACAGAGGCACAGAGATTGGGGCTGCTTCCTTGTCTTGCCCCCTCTAACTTCAAACTTATCTTAGGTGGTCCGCGCCGGGCGCCTCAGGCAGCCCTGCTCCGAAAATGCGAACGTCTGCAGATAGCTCGCAGCCAGAAAGGGCTAGCCTGGAAAGCGGTTGCTCAGCCTCATCTGTCCATGGCACTGCTCGCACAGAGAAACAGAGACGGGGGCTGCTTGCTTGTATTGCCCCCTCAAACTTCAAACGTAGATTAGGTGGTCCTTGCAGGGGGCCTCCAGCAGCCCTGCTCTAAATAAGCGAGTGTCTGCAGATAGCTCGCAGCCAGAAAGTGCTAGCCTGGAAAGCTGTTGCTCAGCCTCATCTGCCCATGGCACTGCTCGCACAGAGGCACAGAGACAGGGGCTGATTGCTTGTCTTGCCCCCTGAAACTTCAAACCTATCTTTGGGGGTCCGTGTCGGGCTCCTCCGGCAGCCCTACTCTGTAAATGCGAACGTCTGCACATAGATTGCAGGCAGAAAGTGCTAGCCTTAAAAGCTGTTGCTCAGCCTCATCTGCCCATGGCACTGCTCGCACAGAGGCACAGACACTGGGGCTGATTGCTTGTCTTGCCACCTCAAACTTAAAACGTACATTTGAGGGTCCGTGCCGGGGGCATCCGTCAGCCTTGATCAGACAATGCAAACGTCTGCAGATAGCTCGCAGGCAGAAAGAGCTAGCCTGGAAAGCTGTTGCTCAGCCTCATCTGCCCATGGCGCTGCTCGCACAGAGGCACAGAGACTGGGGCTTCTTGCTTGTCTTGCCACCTCAAACGTCAAACGTAGCTTTGGGAGTCCGTGCAGGGGGCCTCCTGCAGCCCTGCTCTAAATAAGCGAGTGTCTGCAGATAGCTCACAGGCAGAAAGAGCTAGCCTGGAAAGCTGTTGCTCAGCCTCATCTGCCCATGGCACTGCTCGCACAGAGGCACAGAGACAGGGGCTGATTGCTTGTCTTGCCCCTCAAACTCCAAACATAGCTTAGGTGGCACGTGTCGGGCGCCTCCGGCAGCACTACTTCAAATATGCAAACGTCTGTAGATAGCTCGCAGCCAGAAAGAGCTAGCCTGGAAAGCTGTTGCTCAGCCTCATCTGCCCATGGCACTACTCGCACAGAGGCACAGAGATTGGGGCTGCTTCCTTGTCTTGCCCCCTCTAACTTCAAACTTATCTTAGGTGGTCCGCGCCGGGCGCCTCAGGCAGCCCTGCTCCGAAAATGCGAACGTCTGCAGATAGCTCGCAGCCAGAAAGGGCTAGCCTGGAAAGCGGTTGCTCAGCCTCATCTGTCCATGGCACTGCTCGCACAGAGAAACAGAGACGGGGGCTGCTTGCTTGTATTGCCCCCTCAAACTTCAAACGTAGATTAGGTGGTCCTTGCAGGGGGCCTCCAGCAGCCCTGCTCTAAATAAGCGAGTGTCTGCAGATAGCTCGCAGCCAGAAAGTGCTAGCCTGGAAAGCTGTTGCTCAGCCTCATCTGCCCATGGCACTGCTCGCACAGAGGCACAGAGACAGGGGCTGATTGCTTGTCTTGCCCCCTGAAACTTCAAACCTATCTTTGGGGGTCCGTGTCGGGCTCCTCCGGCAGCCCTACTCTGTAAATGCGAACGTCTGCACATAGATTGCAGGCAGAAAGTGCTAGCCTTAAAAGCTGTTGCTCAGCCTCATCTGCCCATGGCACTGCTCGCACAGAGGCACAGACACTGGGGCTGATTGCTTGTCTTGCCACCTCAAACTTAAAACGTACATTTGAGGGTCCGTGCCGGGGGCATCCGTCAGCCTTGATCAGACAATGCAAACGTCTGCAGATAGCTCGCAGGCAGAAAGAGCTAGCCTGGAAAGCTGTTGCTCAGCCTCATCTGCCCATGGCGCTGCTCGCACAGAGGCACAGAGACTGGGGCTTCTTGCTTGTCTTGCCACCTCAAACGTCAAACGTAGCTTTGGGAGTCCGTGCAGGGGGCCTCCTGCAGCCCTGCTCTAAATAAGCGAGTGTCTGCAGATAGCTCACAGGCAGAAAGAGCTAGCCTGGAAAGCTGTTGCTCAGCCTCATCTGCCCATGGCACTACTCGTACAGAGGCACAGAGACTGGGGCTGCTTGCTTGTCTTGCCCCCTCAAACTTCAAAACTATCTTTGGGGGTCCGTGCCGTGCTCCTCCGGCAGCCCTACTCTGTAAATGCGAACGTCTGCAGATAGCTCGCAGCCAGAAAGAGCTAGCCTTGAAAGCTGTTACTCAGCCTCATCTGCCCATGGCACTGCTCGCACAGAGGCACAGAGACTGGGGCTGCTTGCTTGTCTTGCCACCTCTAAATTCAAACGTAGCGTTGGGGGTCCGTGCAGGGGACCTCCGGCAGCCCTGCTCTGAAAATGCGAACGTCTGCAGGTAGCTCGCAGGCAGAAAGAGCTAGCCTGGAAAGCTGTTGCTAAGCCTCATCTGCCCATGGCACTGCTCACACAGAGGCACAGAGACTGGGTCTGCTTGCTTGTCTTGCCACCTCAAACTTCAAACGTACATTTGGGGGTCCGTGCCGGGCGCCTCTGGCAGCCTTGCTCCGAAAATGTTAACGACTGCAGATAGGTGGAAGCCAGAAATAGGTAGCCTGGAAAGCTGTTTCTCAGCCTCATCTGCCCATGGCACTGCTCGCACAGAGGCACAGAGACTGGGGCTGCTTGCTTGTCTTACCCCATCAAACTCGAAACGTAGCTTAGGTGGCCTGTGCCAGGCGCCTCCTTCAGCTCTGCTCCGAAAATGCAAACGTCTGCAGATAGCTTGCAGCCAGAAAGAGCTAGCCTGGAAAGCTGTTGCTCAGCCTCATCTGCCCATGGCACTGCTCGCACAGAGACACAAAGACTGGGGCTGCTTGCTTGTCTTGCCCACTCAAACTTCAAAAGTACATTTGGGGGTTCTTGCCGGGCGCCTCCGGCAGCCTTGCTCCGAGAATGTTAACGACTACAGATAGCTGGCAGCCAGAAATAGGTAGCCTGGAAAGCTGTTGCTCAGCCTCATCTGCCCATGGCACTGCTCGCACAGAGAAACAGAGACAAGGGGCTGCTTGCTTGTATTACCCCCTCAAACTTCAAACGTAGCTTAGGTGGTCCGTGCAGGGGGCCTCCGGCAGCCCTGCTCTAAATAAGCGAGTGTCTGCAGATAGCTCGCAGGCAGAAAGAGCTGGCCTGGAAAGCTGTTGCTCAGCCTCATCTGCCCATGTCACTGCTCGCACAGAGGCACAGAGACAGGGGCTGATTGCTTGTCTTGCCCCTCAAACTCCAAACATAGCTTAGGTGGCACGTGTCGGGCGCCTCCGGCAGCACTACTTCAAATATGCAAACGTCTGTAGATAGCTCGCAGCCAGAAAGAGCTAGCCTGGAAAGCTGTTGCTCAGCCTCATCTGCCCATGGCACTACTCGCACAGAGGCACAGAGACTGGGGCTGCTTCCTTGTCTTGCCCCCTCTAACTTCAAACTTATCTTAGGTGGTCCGCGCCGGGCGCCTCAGGCAGCCCTGCTCCGAAAATGCGAACGTCTGCAGATAGCTCGCAGCCAGAAAGGGCTAGCCTGGAAAGCGGTTGCTCAGCCTCATCTGTCCATGGCACTGCTCGCACAGAGAAACAGAGACGGGGGCTGCTTGCTTGTATTGCCCCCTCAAACTTCAAACGTAGATTAGGTGGTCCTTGCAGGGGGCCTCCAGCAGCCCTGCTCTAAATAAGCGAGTGTCTGCAGATAGCTCGCAGCCAGAAAGTGCTAGCCTGGAAAGCTGTTGCTCAGCCTCATCTGCCCATGGCACTGCTCGCACAGAGGCACAGAGACAGGGGCTGATTGCTTGTCTTGCCCCCTGAAACTTCAAACCTATCTTTGGGGGTCCGTGCCGGGCTCCTCCGGCAGCCCTACTCTGTAAATGCGAACGTCTGCACATAGTTTGCAGGCAGAAAGTGCTAGCCTTAAAAGCTGTTGCTCAGCCTCATCTGCCCATGGCACTGCTCGCACAGAGGCACAGAGACTGGGGCTGCTTACTTGTCTTGCAACCTCAAACTTCAAAAGTACATTTGGGGGTCCTTGCCGTGCGCCTCCGGCAGCCTTGCTCCGAGAATGTTAACGACTGCAGATAGCTGGCAGCCAGAAATAGGTAGCCTGGAAAGCTGTTGCTCAGCCTCATCTGCCCATGGCACTGCTCGCACAGAGGCACAGACACTGGGGCTGATTGCTTGTCTTGCCACCTCAAACTTAAAACGTACATTTGAGGGTCCGTGCCGGGGGCATCCGTCAGCCTTGATCAGACAATGCAAACGTCTGCAGATAGCTCGCAGGCAGAAAGAGCTAGCCTGGAAAGCTGTTGCTCAGCCTCATCTGCCCATGGCACTACTCGTACAGAGGCACAGAGACTGGGGCTGCTTGCTTGTCTTGCCCCCTCAAACTTCAAAACTATCTTTGGGGGTCCGTGCCGTGCTCCTCCGGCAGCCCTACTCTGTAAATGCGAACGTCTGCAGATAGCTCGCAGGCAGAAAGAGCTAGCCTTGAAAGCTGTTACTCAGCCTCATCTGCCCATGGCACTGCTCGCACAGAGGCACAGAGACTGGGGCTGCTTGCTTGTCTTGCCACCTCCAAATTCAAACGTAGCGTTGGGGGTCCGTGCAGGGGACCTCCGGCAGCCCTGCTCTGAAAATGCGAACGTCTGCAGGTAGCTCGCAGGCAGAAAGAGCTAGCCTGGAAAGCTGTTGCTAAGCCTCATCTGCCCATGGCACTGCTCACACAGAGGCACAGAGACTGGGTCTGCTTGCTTGTCTTGCCACCTCAAACTTCAAACGTAGCTTTGGTGGTCCGTGCAGGGGTGCACCAGCAGGCCTGCTCTGAAAATGCGAACGTCTGCAGATAACTCGCAGGCAGAAAAAGCTAGCCTGGAAAGCTGTTGCTCAGCCTCATCTGCCCATGGCACTGCTCGCACAGAGGCACAGAGACTGGGACTGCTTGCTTGTATTGCCACCTCAAACTTCAAACGTACATTTGGGGGTCCGTGCCGGGCGCCTCTGGCAGCCTTGCTCCGAAAATGTTAACGACTGCAGATAGGTGGAAGCCAGAAATAGGTAGCCTGGAAAGCTGTTTCTCAGCCTCATCTGCCCATGGCACTGCTCGCACAGAGGCACAGAGACTGGGGCTGCTTGCTTGTCTTACCCCATCAAACTCGAAACGTAGCTTAGGTGGCCTGTGCCAGGCGCCTCCTTCAGCTCTGCTCCGAAAATGCAAACGTCTGCAGATAGCTTGCAGCCAGAAATAGCTAGCCTGGAAAGCTCTTGCTCAGCCTCATCTGCCCATGGCACTGCTCGCACAGAGACACAAAGACTGGGGCTGCTTGCTTGTCTTGCCCACTCAAACTTCAAAAGTACATTTGGGGGTTCTTGCCGGGCGCCTCCGGCAGCCTTGCTCCGAGAATGTTAACGACTACAGATAGCTGGCAGCCAGAAATAGGTAGCCTGGAAAGCTGTTGCTCAGCCTCATCTGCCCATGGCACTGCTCGCACAGAGAAACAGAGACAAGGGGCTGCTTGCTTGTATTACCCCCTCAAACTTCAAACGTAGCTTTGGGGGTCCGTGCAGGGGGCCTCCGGCAGCCCTGCTCTAAATAAGCGAGTGTCTGCAGATAGCTCGCAGGCAGAAAGAGCTGGCCTGGAAAGCTGTTGCTCAGCCTCATCTGCCCATGGCACTGCTCGCACAGAGGCACAGAGACAGGGGCTGATTGCTTGTCTTGCCCCTCAAACTCCAAACATAGCTTAGGTGGCACGTGTCGGGCGCCTCCGGCAGCACTACTTCAAATATGCAAACGTCTGTAGATAGCTCGCAGCCAGAAAGAGCTAGCCTGGAAAGCTGTTGCTCAGCCTCATCTGCCCATGGCACTACTCGCACAGAGGCACAGAGATTGGGGCTGCTTCCTTGTCTTGCCCCCTCTAACTTCAAACTTATCTTAGGTGGTCCGCGCCGGGCGCCTCAGGCAGCCCTGCTCCGAAAATGCGAACGTCTGCAGATAGCTCGCAGCCAGAAAGGGCTAGCCTGGAAAGCGGTTGCTCAGCCTCATCTGTCCATGGCACTGCTCGCACAGAGAAACAGAGACGGGGGCTGCTTGCTTGTATTGCCCCCTCAAACTTCAAACGTAGATTAGGTGGTCCTTGCAGGGGGCCTCCAGCAGCCCTGCTCTAAATAAGCGAGTGTCTGCAGATAGCTCGCAGCCAGAAAGTGCTAGCCTGGAAAGCTGTTGCTCAGCCTCATCTGCCCATGGCACTGCTCGCACAGAGGCACAGAGACAGGGGCTGATTGCTTGTCTTGCCCCCTGAAACTTCAAACCTATCTTTGGGGGTCCGTGCCGGGCTCCTCCGGCAGCCCTACTCTGTAAATGCGAACGTCTGCACATAGTTCGCAGGCAGAAAGTGCTAGCCTTAAAAGCTGTTGCTCAGCCTCATCTGCCCATGGCACTGCTCGCACAGAGGCACAGAGACTGGGGCTGCTTGCTTGTCTTACCCCATGAAACTCCAAACGTAGCTTAGGTGTCCCGTGCCGGGCGCCTCCGGCAGCCCTGCTCTGAAAATGCAAACGTCTGCAGATAGCTCGCAGCCAGAAAGAGCTAGCCTGGAAAGCTGTTGCTCAGCCTCATCTGCCCATGGCACTGCTCGCACAGAGGCACAGAGACTGGGGCTGCTTACTTGTCTTGCAACCTCAAACTTCAAAAGTACATTTGGGGGTCCTTGCCGTGCGCCTCCGGCAGCCTTGCTCCGAGAATGTTAACGACTGCAGATAGCTGGCAGCCAGAAATAGGTAGCCTGGAAAGCTGTTGCTCAGCCTCATCTGCCCATGGCACTGCTCGCACAGAGGCACAGACACTGGGGCTGATTGCTTGTCTTGCCACCTCAAACTTAAAACGTACATTTGAGGGTCCGTGCCGGGGGCATCCGTCAGCCTTGATCAGACAATGCAAACGTCTGCAGATAGCTCGCAGGCAGAAAGAGCTAGCCTGGAAAGCTGTTGCTCAGCCTCATCTGCCCATGGCACTGCTCGCACAGAGGCACAGAGACTGGGGCTTCTTGCTTGTCTTGCCACCTCAAACGTCAAACGTAGCTTTGGGAGTCCGTGCAGGGGGCCTCCTGCAGCCCTGCTCTAAATAAGCGAGTGTCTGCAGATAGCTCACAGGCAGAAAGAGCTAGCCTGGAAAGCTGTTGCTCAGCCTCATCTGCCCATGGCACTACTCGTACAGAGGCACAGAGACTGGGGCTGCTTGCTTGTCTTGCCCCCTCAAACTTCAAAACTATCTTTGGGGGTCCGTGCCGTGCTCCTCCGGCAGCCCTACTCTGTAAATGCGAACGTCTGCAGATAGCTCGCAGGCAGAAAGAGCTAGCCTTGAAAGCTGTTACTCAGCCTCATCTGCCCATGGCACTGCTCGCACAGAGGCACAGAGACTGGGGCTGCTTGCTTGTCTTGCCACCTTTAAATTCAAACGTAGCTTTGGGGGTCCGTGCAGGGGACCTCCGGCAGCCCTGCTCTGAAAATGCGAACGTCTGCAGGTAGCTCGCAGGCAGAAAGAGCTAGCCTGGAAAGCTGTTGCTAAGCCTCATCTGCCCATGGCACTGCTCACACAGAGGCACAGAGACTGGGTCTGCTTGCTTGTCTTGCCACCTCAAACTTCAAACGTAGCTTTGGTGGTCCGTGCAGGGGTGCACCAGCAGGCCTGCTCTGAAAATGCGAACGTCTGCAGATAACTCGCAGGCAGAAAAAGCTAGCCTGGAAAGCTGTTGCTCAGCCTCATCTGCCCATGGCACTGCTCGCACAGAGGCACAGAGACTGGGACTGCTTGCTTGTATTGCCACCTCAAACTTCAAACGTACATTTGGGGGTCCGTGCCGGGCGCCTCTGGCAGCCTTGCTCCGAAAATGTTAACGACTGCAGATAGGTGGAAGCCAGAAATAGGTAGCCTGGAAAGCTGTTTCTCAGCCTCATCTGCCCATGGCACTGCTCGCACAGAGGCACAGAGACTGGGGCTGTTTGCTTGTCTTACCCCATCAAACTCGAAACGTAGCTTAGGTGGCCTGTGCCAGGCGCCTCCTTCAGCTCTGCTCCGAAAATGCAAACGTCTGCAGATAGCTTGCAGCCAGAAAGAGCTAGCCTGGAAAGCTGTTGCTCAGCCTCATCTGCCCATGGCACTGCTCGCACAGAGACACAAAGACTGGGGCTGCTTGCTTGTCTTGCCCACTCAAACTTCAAAAGTACATTTGGGGGTTCTTGCCGGGCGCCTCCGGCAGCCTTGCTCCGAGAATGTTAACGACTACAGATAGCTGGCAGCCAGAAATAGGTAGCCTATAAAGCTGTTGCTCAGCCTCATCTGCCCATGGCACTGCTCGCACAGAGAAACAGAGACAAGGGGCTGCTTGCTTGTATTGCCCCCTCAAACTTCAAACGTAGCTTAGGTGGTCCGTGCAGGGGGCCTCCGGCAGCCCTGCTCTAAATAAGCGAGTGTCTGCAGATAGCTCGCAGGCAGAAAGAGCTGGCCTGGAAAGCTGTTGCTCAGCCTCATCTGCCCATGGCACTGCTCGCACAGAGGCACAGAGACAGGGGCTGATTGCTTGTCTTGCCCCTCAAACTCCAAACATAGCTTAGGTGGCACGTGTCGGGCGCCTCCGGCAGCACTACTTCAAATATGCAAACGTCTGTAGATAGCTCGCAGCCAGAAAGAGCTAGCCTGGAAAGCTGTTGCTCAGCCTCATCTGCCCATGGCACTACTCGCACAGAGGCACAGAGATTGGGGCTGCTTCCTTGTCTTGCCCCCTCTAACTTCAAACTTATCTTAGGTGGTCCGCGCCGGGCGCCTCAGGCAGCCCTGCTCCGAAAATGCGAACGTCTGCAAATAGCTCGCAGCCAGAAAGGGCTAGCCTGGAAAGCGGTTGCTCAGCCTCATCTGTCCATGGCACTGCTCGCACAGAGAAACAGAGACGGGGGCTGCTTGCTTGTATTGCCCCCTCAAACTTCAAACGTAGATTAGGTGGTCCTTGCAGGGGGCCTCCAGCAGCCCTGCTCTAAATAAGCGAGTGTCTGCAGATAGCTCGCAGCCAGAAAGTGCTAGCCTGGAAAGCTGTTGCTCAGCCTCATCTGCCAATGGCACTGCTCGCACAGAGGCACAGAGACAGGGGCTGATTGCTTGTCTTGCCCCCTGAAACTTCAAACCTATCTTTGGGGGTCCGTGCCGGGCTCCTCCGGCAGCCCTACTCTGTAAATGCGAACGTCTGCACATAGTTCGCAGGCAGAAAGTGCTAGCCTTAAAAGCTGTTGCTCAGCCTCATCTGCCCATGGCACTGCTCGCACAGAGGCACAGAGACTGGGGCTGCTTGCTTGTCTTACCCCATGAAACTCCAAACGTAGCTTAGGTGGCCCGTGCCGGGCGCCTCCGGCAGCCCTGCTCTGAAAATGCAAACGTCTGCAGATAGCTCGCAGCCAGAAAGAGCTAGCCTGGAAAGCTGTTGCTCAGCCTCATCTGCCCATGGCACTACTCGCACAGAGGCACAGAGATTGGGGCTGCTTCCTTGTCTTGCCCCCTCTAACTTCAAACTTATCTTAGGTGGTCCGCGCCGGGCGCCTCAGGCAGCCCTGCTCCGAAAATGCGAACGTCTGCAGATAGCTCGCAGCCAGAAAGGGCTAGCCTGGAAAGCGGTTGCTCAGCCTCATCTGTCCATGGCACTGCTCGCACAGAGAAACAGAGACGGGGGCTGCTTGCTTGTATTGCCCCCTCAAACTTCAAACGTAGATTAGGTGGTCCTTGCAGGGGGCCTCCAGCAGCCCTGCTCTAAATAAGCGAGTGTCTGCAGATAGCTCGCAGCCAGAAAGTGCTAGCCTGGAAAGCTGTTGCTCAGCCTCATCTGCCCATGGCACTGCTCGCACAGAGGCACAGAGACAGGGGCTGATTGCTTGTCTTGCCCCCTGAAACTTCAAACCTATCTTTGGGGGTCCGTGCCGGGCTCCTCCGGCAGCCCTACTCTGTAAATGCGAACGTCTGCACATAGTTCGCAGGCAGAAAGTGCTAGCCTTAAAAGCTGTTGCTCAGCCTCATCTGCCCATGGCACTGCTCGCACAGAGGCACAGAGACTGGGGCTGCTTGCTTGTCTTACCCCATGAAACTCCAAACGTAGCTTAGGTGGCCCGTGCCGGGCGCCTCCGGCAGCCCTGCTCTGAAAATGCAAACGTCTGCAGATAGCTCGCAGCCAGAAAGAGCTAGCCTGGAAAGCTGTTGCTCAGCCTCATCTGCCCATGGCACTGCTCGCACAGAGGCACAGAGACTGGGGCTGCTTACTTGTCTTGCAACCTTAAACTTCAAAAGTACATTTGGGGGTCCTTGCCGTGCGCCTCCGGCAGCCTTGCTCCGAGAATGTTAACGACTGCAGATAGCTGGCAGCCAGAAATAGGTAGCCTGGAAAGCTGTTGCTCAGCCTCATCTGCCCATGGCACTGCTCGCACAGAGGCACAGACACTGGGGCTGATTGCTTGTCTTGCCACCTCAAACTTAAAACGTACATTTGAGGGTCCGTGCCGGGGGCATCCGTCAGCCTTGATCAGACAATGCAAACGTCTGCAGATAGCTCGCAGGCAGAAAGAGCTAGCCTGGAAAGCTGTTGCTCAGCCTCATCTGCCCATGGCACTGCTCGCACAGAGGCACAGAGACTGGGGCTTCTTGCTTGTCTTGCCACCTCAAACGTCAAACGTAGCTTTGGGAGTCCGTGCAGGGGGCCTCCTGCAGCCCTGCTCTAAATAAGCGAGTGTCTGCAGATAGCTCACAGGCAGAAAGAGCTAGCCTGGAAAGCTGTTGCTCAGCCTCATCTGCCCATGGCACTACTCGTACAGAGGCACAGAGACTGGGGCTGCTTGCTTGTCTTGCCCCCTCAAACTTCAAAACTATCTTTGGGGGTCCGTGCCGTGCTCCTCCGGCAGCCCTACTCTGTAAATGCGAACGTCTGCAGATAGCTCGCAGGCAGAAAGAGCTAGCCTTGAAAGCTGTTACTCAGCCTCATCTGCCCATGGCACTGCTCGCACAGAGGCACAGAGACTGGGGCTGCTTGCTTGTCTTGCCACCTCCAAATTCAAACGTAGCTTTGGGGGTCCGTGCAGGGGACCTCCGGCAGCCCTGCTCTGAAAATGCGAACGTCTGCAGGTAGCTCGCAGGCAGAAAGAGCTAGCCTGGAAAGCTGTTGCTAAGCCTCATCTGCCCATGGCACTGCTCACACAGAGGCACAGAGACTGGGTCTGCTTGCTTGTCTTGCCACCTCAAACTTCAAACGTAGCTTTGGTGGTCCGTGCAGGGGTGCACCAGCAGGCCTGCTCTGAAAATGCGAACGTCTGCAGATAACTCGCAGGCAGAAAAAGCTAGCCTGGAAAGCTGTTGCTCAGCCTCATCTGCCCATGGCACTGCTCGCACAGAGGCACAGAGACTGGGACTGCTTGCTTGTATTGCCACCTCAAACTTCAAACGTACATTTGGGGGTCCGTGCCGGGCGCCTCTGGCAGCCTTGCTCCGAAAATGTTAACGACTGCAGATAGGTGGAAGCCAGAAATAGGTAGCCTGGAAAGCTGTTTCTCAGCCTCATCTGCCCATGGCACTGCTCGCACAGAGGCACAGAGACTGGGGCTGCTTGCTTGTCTTACACCATCAAACTCGAAACGTAGCTTAGGTGGCCTGTGCCAGGCGCCTCCTTCAGCTCTGCTCCGAAAATGCAAACGTCTGCAGATAGCTTGCAGCCAGAAAGAGCTAGCCTGGAAAGCTGTTGCTCAGCCTCATCTGCCCATGGCACTGCTCGCACAGAGACACAAAGACTGGGGCTGCTTGCTTGTCTTGCCCACTCAAACTTCAAAAGTACATTTGGGGGTTCTTTCCGGGCGCCTCCGGCAGCCTTGCTCCGAGAATGTTAACGACTACAGATAGCTGGCAGCCAGAAATAGGTAGCCTATAAAGCTGTTGCTCAGCCTCATCTGCCCATGGCACTGCTCGCACAGAGAAACAGAGACAAGGGGCTGCTTGCTTGTATTGCCCCCTCAAACTTCAAACGTAGCTTAGGTGGTCCGTGCAGGGGGCCTCCGGCAGCCCTGCTCTAAATAAGCGAGTGTCTGCAGATAGCTCGCAGGCAGAAAGAGCTGGCCTGGAAAGCTGTTGCTCAGCCTCATCTGCCCATGGCACTGCTCGCACAGAGGCACAGAGACAGGGGCTGATTGCTTGTCTTGCCCCTCAAACTCCAAACATAGCTTAGGTGGCACGTGTCGGGCGCCTCCGGCAGCACTACTTCAAATATGCAAACGTCTGTAGATAGCTCGCAGCCAGAAAGAGCTAGCCTGGAAAGCTGTTGCTCAGCCTCATCTGCCCATGGCACTACTCGCACAGAGGCACAGAGATTGGGGCTGCTTCCTTGTCTTGCCCCCTCTAACTTCAAACTTATCTTAGGTGGTCCGCGCCGGGCGCCTCAGGCAGCCCTGCTCCGAAAATGCGAACGTCTGCAGATAGCTCGCAGCCAGAAAGGGCTAGCCTGGAAAGCGGTTGCTCAGCCTCATCTGTCCATGGCACTGCTCGCACAGAGAAACAGAGACGGGGGCTGCTTGCTTGTATTGCCCCCTCAAACTTCAAACGTAGATTAGGTGGTCCTTGCAGGGGGCCTCCAGCAGCCCTGCTCTAAATAAGCGAGTGTCTGCAGATAGCTCGCAGCCAGAAAGTGCTAGCCTGGAAAGCTGTTGCTCAGCCTCATCTGCCCATGGCACTGCTCGCACAGAGGCACAGAGACAGGGGCTGATTGCTTGTCTTGCCCCCTGAAACTTCAAACCTATCTTTGGGGGTCCGTGCCGGGCTCCTCCGGCAGCCCTACTCTGTAAATGCGAACGTCTGCACATAGTTCGCAGGCAGAAAGTGCTAGCCTTAAAAGCTGTTGCTCAGCCTCATCTGCCCATGGCACTGCTCGCACAGAGGCACAGAGACTGGGGCTGCTTGCTTGTCTTACCCCATGAAACTCCAAACGTAGCTTAGGTGGCCCGTGCCGGGCGCCTCCGGCAGCCCTGCTCTGAAAATGCAAACGTCTGCAGATAGCTCGCAGCCAGAAAGAGGTAGCCTGGAAAGCTGTTGCTCAGCCTCATCTGCCCATGGCACTGCTCGCACAGAGGCACAGAGACTGGGGCTGCTTACTTGTCTTGCAACCTTAAACTTCAAAAGTACATTTGGGGGTCCTTGCCGTGCGCCTCCGGCAGCCTTGCTCCGAGAATGTTAACGACTGCAGATAGCTGGCAGCCAGAAATAGGTAGCCTGGAAAGCTGTTGCTCAGCCTCATCTGCCCATGGCACTGCTCGCACAGAGGCACAGACACTGGGGCTGCTTGCTTTTCTTGCCCCCTCAAATGTCAAACATAACTTTTCGCATCCATGCAGGGCGCCTCCGGCAGCCCTGCTCCCAAAATGTGAACGTCTGCAGATAGCTCGCAGCCAGAAAGAGCTAGCCTAGAAAACTGTTGGTCAGCATCATCTGCCCATGGCACTGCTCGCACCGAGAGAGACTGGGGCTGCTTGCTTGTCTTGCCACCTCAAACTTCAAACATAAATTTGGCGGTGCGTGCAGAGGGTCTCCGGCAACCCTTCTCTGAAAATGCGAAGGTCTGCAGATAGCTCGCAGGCAGAAAGAGCTAGCCTGAAAAGCTGTTGCTCAGCCTCATCTGCCCATGACACTGCTCGCATAGAGGCACAGAGACTCGGGCTGCTTGCTTGTCTTGCTCTCTCAAACTTGAAACATACCTTTGCGCATCCATGCCAGGTGCCTCCGGCAGCCCTGCTCCCAAAATGAGAACGTCTGCAGATAGCTTGTAGCCAGAAAGAGCTAGCCTGGAAAGCTGTTGCTCAGCCTCATCTGCCCATGGCACTGCTCGCACAGAGGCACAGAAACTGGTACCGCTGGCTTGTCTTGCCCTCTCAAACTTCAAACGTACATTTGGGGGTCCGTGCCAAGCTCCTTCAGCAGCCCTGCTTTGAAAATGCGAACGTCTGCAGATAGCTCGCAGCCAGAAAGAGCTAGCCTGGAAAGCTGTTGTTCATCCTCATCTGTCCATGGCACTGCTCACACAGAGGCACAGAGACTGGGGCTGCTTGCTTATCTTGCCACCTCTAACTTCAAAAGTAGCTTTGGGGGTCCGTGCAGTGGACCTCCAGCAGCCCTGCTCTGAAAATGTGAACGTCTGCAGATAGCTGGCAGTCAGAAAGAGCTAGCCTGGAAAGCTGTTGCTCAGCCTCATCTGCCCATGGCACTGCTCGCACAGAGGCACAGAGACTGGGGCTGCTTGCTTGTCTTGCCCCCTCAAACTTCAAACATACCTTTGCGGGTCCGTGCAGGGGGCCTCCGGCAGCCCTGCTCCGAAAATGCGAACGTCTGCAGATAGCTCGCAGCCAGAAATAGGTAGCCTGGAAAGCTGTTGCTCAGCCTCATCTGCCCATGGCACTGCTCGCACAGAGAAACAGAGACGGGGGCTGCTTGCTTGTATTGCCCCCTCAAACTTCAAACGTAGCTTAGGTGGTTCGTGCAGGGGGCCTCCGGCAGCCCTGCTCTAAATAAGTGAGTGTCTGCAGATAGCACGCAGGCAGAAAGAGCTGGCCTGGAAAGCTGTTGCTCAGCCTCATCTGCCCATGTCACTGCTCGCACAGAGGCACAGAGACAGGGGCTGATTGCTTGTCTTGCCCCTAAAACTCCAAACATAGCTTAGGTGGCACGTGTCGGGCGCCTCCGGCAGCACTACTCCAAATATGCAAACGTCTGTAGATAGCTCGCAGCCAGAAAGAGCTAGCCTGGAAAGCTGTTGCTCAGCCTCATCTGCCCATGGCACTGCTCGCACAGAGGCACAGAAACTGGTACCGCTGGCTTGTCTTGCCCTCTCAAACTTCAAACGTACATTTGGGGGTCCGTGCCAAGCTCCTCCAACAGCCCTGCTTTGAAAATGCGAACGTCTGCTGATAGCTCGCAGCCAGAAAGAGCTAGCCTGGAAAGCTGTTGTTCATCCTCATCTGTCCATGGCACTGCTCGCACAGAGGGACAGAGACTGGGGCTGCTTGCTTGTCTTGCCACCTCCAACTTCAAAAGTAGCTTTGGGGGTCCGTGCAGTGGACCTCCAGCAGCCCTGCTCTGAAAATGTGAACGTCTGCAGATAGCTGGCAGTCAGAAAGAGCTAGCCTGGAAAGCTGTTGCTCAGCCTCATCTGCCCATGGCACTGCTCACACAGAGGCACAGAGACTGGGGCTGCTTGCTTGTCTTGCCCCCTCAAACTTCAAACATAGCTTTGGGGGTCCGTGCAGGGGGCCTCCGGCAGCCCTGCTCTAAATAAGCGAGTGTCTGCAGATAGCTCGCAGGCAGAAAGAGCTGGCCTGGAAAGCTGTTGCTCAGCCTCATCTGCCCATGGCACTGCTCGCACAGAGGCACAGAGACAGGGGCTGATTGCTTGTCTTGCCCCTCAAACTCCAAACATAGCTTAGGGGGCACGTGTCGGGCGCCTCCGGCAGCACTACTCCAAATATGCAAACGTCTGTAGATAGCTCGCAGCCAGAAAGAGCTAGCCTGGAAAGCTGTTGCTCAGCCTCATCTGCCCATGGCACTACTCGCACAGAGGCACAGAGATTGGGGGTGCTTGCTTGTCTTGCCCCTCAAACTTTAAACGTAGATTTGGAGGTCCGTGATGGGGACGTTCACCAGTCCTGCTCCGAAAATGTGAATGTCTGCAGATAGCTCGGAGCCAGAAAGAGCTAGCCTGGGAAGCTGTTGCTCAGCCTCATCTGCTCATGGCACTACTCGCACAGAGGCACAGAGACTGGGGCTGCTTGCTTGTCTTACCCCATGAAACTCCAAACGTAGCTTAGGTGGCCCGTGCCGGGCGCCTCCGGCAGCCCTGCTCTGAAAATGCAAACGTCTGCAGATAGCTCGCAGCCAGAAAGAGCTAGCCTGGAAAGCTGTTGCTCAGCCTCATCTGCCCATGGCACTACTCGCACAGAGGCACAGAGATTGGGGCTGCTTCCTTGTCTTGCCCCCTCTAACTTCAAACTTATCTTAGGTGGTCCGCGCCGGGCGCCTCAGGCAGCCCTGCTCCGAAAATGCGAACGTCTGCAGATAGCTCGCAGCCAGAAAGGGCTAGCCTGGAAAGCGGTTGCTCAGCCTCATCTGTCCATGGCACTGCTCGCACAGAGAAACAGAGACGGGAGCTGCTTGCTTGTATTGCCCCCTCAAACTTCAAACGTAGATTAGGTGGTCCTTGCAGGGGGCCTCCAGCAGCCCTGCTCTAAATAAGCGAGTGTCTGCAGATAGCTCGCAGCCAGAAAGTGCTGGCCTGGAAAGCTGTTGCTCAGCCTCATCTGCCCATGGCACTGCTCGCACAGAGGCACAGAGACAGGGGCTGATTGCTTGTCTTGCCCCCTGAAACTTCAAACCTATCTTTGGGGGTCCGTGCCGGGCTCCTCCGGCAGCCCTACTCTGTAAATGCGAACGTCTGCACATAGTTCGCAGGCAGAAAGTGCTAGCCTTAAAAGCTGTTGCTCAGCCTCATCTGCCCATGGCACTGCTCGCACAGAGGCACAGAGACTGGGGCTGCTTGCTTGTCTTACCCCATGAAACTCCAAACGTAGCTTAGGTGGCCCGTGCCGGGCGCCTCCGGCAGCCCTGCTCTGAAAATGCAAACGTCTGCAGATAGCTCGCAGCCAGAAAGAGCTAGCCTGGAAAGCTGTTGCTCAGCCTCATCTGCCCATGGCACTGCTCGCACAGAGGCACAGAGACTGGGGCTGCTTACTTGTCTTGCAACCTTAAACTTCAAAAGTACATTTGGGGGTCCTTGCCGTGCGCCTCCGGCAGACTTGCTCCGAGAATGTTAACGACTGCAGATAGCTGGCAGCCAGAAATAGGTAGCCTGGAAAGCTGTTGCTCAGCCTCATCTGCCCATGGCACTGCTCGCACAGAGGCACAGACACTGGGGCTGCTTGCTTGTCTTGCCACCTCTAAACTTCAAACATACCTTTGCGAATCCATGTCGGGCGCCTCCGGCAGCACTGCACCCAAAATGCGAACGTGTGCAGATAGCTCGCAGCCAGAAAGAGCTAGCCTGGAAAGCTGTTGCTCAGCCTCATCTGCCCATGGCACTGCTCGCACAGAGGCAGAGAGACTGGGGCTGCTTGCTTGTCTTGCCACCTCAAAATTCAAACGTATCTTAGTTGGTCCGTGCCAAGCTCCTCCGGCAGCCCTTCTCTGAAAATGCCAACGTCTGCAGATAGCTCGCAAGCAGAAAGAGCTAGCCTGGAAAGCTGTTGCTCAGACTCATCTGCACATGGCACTGCTTGCACAGAGGCACAGAGACTGGGGCTGCTTGCTTTTCTTGCCCCTCAAATGTCAAACATAACTTTTCGCATCCATGCAGGGCGCCTCCGGCAGCCCTGCTCCCAAAATGTGAACGTCTGCAGATAGCTCGCAGCCAGAAAGAGCTAGCCTAGAAAACTGTTGGTCAGCATCATCTGCCCATGGCACTGCTCGCACCGAGAGAGACTGGGGCTGCTTGCTTGTCTTGCCACCTCAAACTTCAAACATAAATTTGGCGGTGCGTGCAGAGGGTCTCCGGCAACCCTTCTCTGAAAATGCGAAGGTCTGCAGATAGCTCGCAGGCAGAAAGAGCTAGCCTGAAAAGCTGTTGCTCAGCCTCATCTGCCCATGGCACTGCTTGCATAGAGGCACAGAGACTCGGGCTGCTTGCTTGTCTTGCTCTCTCAAACTTGAAACATACCTTTGCGCATCCATGCCAGGTGCCTCCGGCAGCCCTGCTCCCAAAATGAGAACGTCTGCAGATAGCTTGTAGCCAGAAAGAGCTAGCCTGGAAAGCTGTTGCTCAGCCTCATCTGCCCATGGCACTGCTCGCACAGAGGCACAGAAACTGGTACCGCTGGCTTGTCTTGCCCTCTCAAACTTCAAACGTACATTTGGGGGTCCGTGCCAAGCTCCTCCAGCAGCCCTGCTTTGAAAATGCGAACGTCTGCAGATAGCTCGCAGCCAGAAAGAGCTAGCCTGGAAAGCTGTTGTTCATCCTCATCTGTCCATGGCACTGCTCACACAGAGGCACAGAGACTGGGGCTGCTTGCTTGTCTTGCCACCTCTAACTTCAAAAGTAGCTTTGGGGGTCCGTGCAGTGGACGTCCAGCAGCCCTGCTCTGAAAATGTGAACGTCTGCAGATAGCTGGCAGTCAGAAAGAGCTAGCCTGGAAAGCTGTTGCTCAGCCTCATCTGCCCATGGCACTGCTCGCACAGAGGCACAGAGACTGGGGCTGCTTGCTTGTATTGCCCCCTCAAACTTCAAACGTAGCTTAGGTGGTCCGTGCAGGGGGCCTCCGGCAGCCCTGCTCTAAATAAGCGAGTGTCTGCAGATAGCTCGCAGGCAGAAAGAGCTAGCCTGGAAAGCTGTTGCTCAGCCTCATCTGCCCATGTCACTGCTCGCACAGAGGCACAGAGACAGGGGCTGATTGCTTGTCTTGCCCCTCAAACTCCAAACATAGCTTAGGTGGCACGTGTCGGGCGCCTCCGGCAGCACTACTCCAAATATGCAAACGTCTGTAGATAGCTCGCAGCCAGAAAGAGCTAGCCTGGAAAGCTGTTGCTCAGCCTCATCTGCCCATGGCACTGCTCGCACAGAGGCACAGAAACTGGTACCGCTGGCTTGTCTTGCCCTCTCAAACTTCAAACGTACATTTGGGGGTCCGTGCCAAGCTCCTCCAACAGCCCTGCTTTGAAAATGCGAACGTCTGCTGATAGCTCGCAGCCAGAAAGAGCTAGCCTGGAAAGCTGTTGTTCATCCTCATCTGTCCATGGCACTGCTCACACAGAGGCACAGAGACTGGGGCTGCTTGCTTGTCTTGCCACCTCCAACTTCAAAAGTAACTTTGGGGGTCCGTGCAGTGGACCTCCAGCAGCCCTGCTCTGAAAATGTGAACGTCTGCAGATAGCTGGCAGTCAGAAAGAGCTAGCCTGGAAAGCTGTTGCTCAGCCTCATCTGCCCATGGCACTGCTCGCACAGAGGCACAGAGACTGGGGCTGCTTGCTTGTCTTGCCCACTCAAACTTCAAACATAGCTTTGGGGGTCCGTGCAGGGGGCCTCCGGCAGCCCTGCTCTAAATAAGCGAGTGTCTGCAGATAGCTCGCAGGCAGAAAGAGCTGGCCTGGAAAGCTGTTGCTCAGCCTCATCTGCCCATGTCACTGCTCGCACAGAGGCACAGAGACAGGGGCTGATTGCTTGTCTTGCCCCTCAAACTCCAAACATAGCTTAGGGGGCACGTGTCGGGCGCCTCCGGCAGAACTACTCCAAATATGCAAACGTCTGTAGATAGCTCGCAGCCAGAAAGAGCTAGCCTGGAAAGCTGTTGCTCAGCCTCATCTGCCCATGGCACTACTCGCACAGAGGCACAGAGATTGGGGCTGCTTGCTTGTCTTGCCCCTCAAACTTTAAACGTAGATTTGGAGGTCCGTGATGGGGACGTTCACCAGTCCTGCTCCGAAAATGTGAATGTCTGCAGATAGCTCGGAGCCAGAAATAGCTAGCCTGGGAAGCTGTTGCTCAGCCTCATCTGCTCATGGCACTACTCGCACAGAGGCACAGAGACAGGGGCTGCTTGCTTGTCTTGCCACCTCAAACTTAAAACGTATATTTGGGGGTCCGTGCAGGATGCCTCCGGCAGCCCTGTTCTGAAAATGCGAACGTCTGCAGAAAGATCGCAGCCAGAAAGCGCTAGCCTGTAAAGCTGTTGCTCAGCCTCATCTGCCCATGGCACTTCTCTCACAGAGGCACAGAGACTGGGGCTGCTTGCTTTTCTTGCCACCTCAAATTTCAAACGTAACTTTGAGGGTCCGTGCACGGGGTCTCCGACAGCCCTGCTCTGAAAATGCGAACGTCTGCAGATAGATCGCAGCCAGAAAGAGCTAGCCTGGAAAGATGTTGCTCAGCCTCATCTGCCCATGGCACTGCTCGCACAGAGGCACAGAGACTGGGGCTGCTTGCTTGTCTTGCCACCTACAACTTCAAACGTACCTTAGATGGTCCGTACCGGGGGGCTCCGACAGCCCAGCTCTGAAAATGCGAACATCTGCAGATAGCTCGCAGCCAGAAAGAGCTAGCCTGGAAAGCTGTTGCTCAGCCTCATCTGCCCATGGCACTGCTCGCACAGAGGCACAGACACTGGGGCTGCTTGATTGTCTTGCCTCCTCAAACTTCCAACGTAGCTTTCGAGTTCCGTGCAGGGGGGCTCCAGCAGACCTGCTTTGAAAATGCTTACGTCTGCAGATAGCTCGCAGACAGAAAGAGCTAGCCTGGAAAGCTGTTGCTCAGCCTCATCTGCCCATGGCACTGCTTGCACAGAGGCACAGAGACTGAGGCTGCTTGCTTGTCTTGCCCCCTCAAACTTCAAACGTAGCTTTGGGAGTCCGTTCAGGAGTCCTCCAGCAGACCTGCTGTGAAAATGAGAACGTCTGCAGATAGATCGCAGGCAGAAAGAGCTAGCCTGGAAAGCTGTTTCTCAGCCTCATCTGCCCATGCCACTGCTCGCACCAAGGCACAGAGTTTGGGGCTTCTTTCTTGTCTTGCCACCTCAAACTTGAAACACAGATTTGGCGGTGCGTGATGGGGGTCTTCGGCAGGCCTGCTCTGTAAATGCGAACGTCTGCAGATAGTTCGCAGGCAGAAAGTGCTAGCCTGGAAAGCTGTTGCTCAGCCTCATCTGCCCATGGCACTGCTCGCACAGAGGCACAGAGACTGGGGCTGCTTGCTTGTCTTGCCACCTCCAACTTCAAAAGTAGCTTTGGGGGTCCGTGCAGTGGACGTCCAGCAGCCCTGCTCTGAAAATGTGAACGTCTGCAGATAGCTGGCAGTCAGAAAGAGCTAGCCTGGAAAGCTGTTGCTCAGCCTCATCTGCCCATGGCACTGCTCGCACAGAGGCACAGAGACTGGGGCTGCTTGCTTGTCTTGCCCCCTCAAACTTCAAACATACCTTTGGGTGTCCGTGCCGTGCTCCTCCGGCAGCCCTGCTCTAAATAAGCGAGTGTCTGCAGATAGCTCGCAGGCAGAAAGAGCTAGCCTTGAAAGCTGTTACTCAGCCTCATCTGCCCATGGCACTGCTTGCACAGAGGCACAGAGCCTGGGGCTGCTTGCTTTTCTTGCCCCCTCAAACTTCAAACGTAGCTTTGGTGGTCCGTGCAGGGGTGCACCAGCAGGCCTGCTCTGAAAATGCGAACGTCTGCAGATAGCTCGCAGGCAGAAAAATCTAGCCTGGAAAGCTGTTGCTCAGCCTCATCTGCACATGGCACTGCTCGCACAGAGGCACAGAGACTGGGGCTGCTTGCTTGTCTTGCCCCTCAAACTCCAAACATAGCTTAGGTGGCACGTGTCGGGCGCCTCCGGCAGCACTACTCCAAATATGCAAACGTCTGCAGAGAGCTCGCAGCCAGAAAGATCTAGCCTGGAAAGCTGTTGCTCAGCCTCATCTGCCCATGGCACTGCTCGCACAGAGGCACAGAAACTGGTACCGCTGGCTTGTCTTGCCCTCTCAAACTTCAAACGTACATTTGGGGGTCCGTGCCAAGCTCCTCCAACAGCCCTGCTTTGAAAATGCGAACATCTGCTGATAGCTCGCAGCCAGAAAGAGCTAGCCTGGAAAGCTGTTGTTCATCCTCATCTGTCCATGGCACTGCTCACACAGAGGCACAGAGACTGGGGCTGCTTGCTTGTCTTGCCACCTCCAACTTCAAAAGTAGCTTTGGGGGTCCGTGCAGTGGACCTCCAGCAGCCCTGCTCTGAAAATGTGAACGTCTGCAGATAGCTGGCAGTCAGAAAGAGCTAGCCTGGAAAGCTGTTGCTCAGCCTCATCTGCCCATGGCACTGCTCGCACAGAGGCACAGAGACTGGGGCTGCTTGCTTGTCTTGCCCCCTCAAACTCCAAACATAGCTTAGGGGGCACGTGTCGGGCGCCTCCGGCAGCACTACTTCAAATATGCAAACGTCTGTAGATAGCTCGCAGCCAGAAAGAGCTAGCCTGGAAAGCTGTTGCTCAGCCTCATCTGCCCATGGCACTACTCGCACAGAGGCACAGAGATTGGGGCTGCTTGCTTGTCTTGCCCCTCAAACTTTAAACGTAGGTTTGGAGGTCCGTGATGGGAACGTCCACCAGTCCTGCTCCGAAAATGTGAATGTCTGCAGATAGCTCGGAGCCAGAAAGAGCTAGTCTGGGAAGCTGTTGTTCAGCCTCATCTGCTCATGGCACTACTCGCACAGAGGCACAGAGACAGGGGCTGCTTGCTTGTCTTGCCACCTCAAACTTAAAACGTATATTTGGGGGTCCGTGCAGGATGCCTCCGGCAGCCCTGTTCTGAAAATGCGAACGTCTGCAGAAAGATCGCAGCCAGAAAGCGCTAGCCTGTAAAGCTGTTGCTCAGCCTCATCTGCCCATGGCACTTCTCTCACAGAGGCACAGAGACTGGGGCTGCTTGCTTTTCTTGCCACCTCAAATTTCAAACGTAACTTTGAGGGTCCGTGCACGGGGTCTCCGACAGCCCTGCTCTGAAAATGCGAACGTCTGCAGATAGACCGCAGCCAGAAAGAGCTAGCCTGGAAAGCTGTTGCTAACCCTCATCTGCCCATGGCACTGCTCGCACAGAGGCACAGAGACTGGGGCTGCTTGCTTGTCTTGCCACCTACAACTTCAAACGTACCTTAGATGGTCCGTACCGGGGGGCTCCGACAGCCCAGCTCTGAAAATGCGAACATCTGCAGATAGCTCGCAGCCAGAAAGAGCTAGCCTGGAAAGCTGTTGCTCAGCCTCATCTGCCCATGGCACTGCTCGCACAGAGGCACAGACACTGGGGCTGCTTGATTGTCTTGCCTCCTCAAACTTCCAACGTAGCTTTCGAGTTCCGTGCAGGGGGGCTCCAGCAGACCTGCTTTGAAAATGCTTACGTCTGCAGATAGCTCGCAGGCAAAAAGAGCTAGCCTGGAAAGCTGTTGCTCAGCCTCATCTGCCCATGGCACTGCTTGCACAGAGGCACAGAGACTGAGGCTGCTTGCTTGTCTTGCCCCCTCAAACTTCAAACGTAGCTTTGGGAGTCCGTTCAGGAGTCCTCCAGCAGACCTGCTGTGAAAATGAGAACGTCTGCAGATAGATCGCAGGCAGAAAGAGCTAGCCTGGAAAGCTGTTTCTCAGCCTCATCTGCCCATGCCACTGCTCGCACCGAGGCACAGAGATTGGGGCTGCTTTCTTGTCTTGCCACCTCAAACTTGAAACACAGATTTGGCGGTGCGTGATGGGGGTCTCCGGCAGCCCTGCTCTAAATGCGAACGTCTGCAGATAGTTCGCAGGCAGAAAGTGCTAGCCTGGAAAGCTGTTGCTCAGCCTCATCTGCCCATGGCACTGCTCGCACAGAGGCACAGAGACTGGGGCTGCTTGCTTGTCTTGCCACCTCCAACTTCAAAAGTAGCTTTGGGGGTCCGTGCAGTGGACCTCCAGCAGCCCTGCTCTGAAAATGTGAACGTCTGCAGATAGCTGGCAGTCAGAAAGAGCTAGCCTGGAAAGCTGTTGCTCAGCCTCATCTGCCCATGGCACTGCTCGCACAGAGGCACAGAGACTGGGGCTGCTTGCTTGTCTTGCCCCCTCAAACTTCAAACATACCTTTGGGGGTCCGTGCCGTGCTCCTCCGGCAGCCCTGCTCTAAATAAGCGAGTGTCTGCAGATAGCTCGCAGGCAGAAAGAGCTAGCCTTGAAAGCTGTTACTCAGCCTCATCTGCCCATGGCACTGCTTGCACAGAGGCACAGAGACTGGGGCTGCTTGCTTGTCTTGCCCCCTCAAACTTCAAACGTAGCTTTGGTGGTCCGTGCAGGGGTGCACCAGCAGGCCTGCTCTGAAAATGCGAACGTCTGCAGATAGCTCGCAGGCAGAAAAAGCTAGCCTGGAAAGCTGTTGCTCAGCCTCATCTGCACATGGCACTGCTCGCACAGAGGCACAGAGACTGGGACTGCTTGCTTGTATTGCCACCTCAAACTTCAAACGTACATTTGGGGGTCCGTGCCGGGCGCCTCTGGCAGCCTTGCTCCGAAAATGTTAACGACTGCAGATAGGTGACAGCCAGAAATAGGCAGCCTGGAAAGCTGTTTCTCAGCCTCATCTGCCCATGGCACTGCTCGCACAGAGGCACAGAGACTGGGGCTGCTTGCTTGTCTTACCCCATCAAACTCGAAACGTAGCTTAGGTGGCCCGTGCCAGGCGCCTCCAGCAGCTCTGCTCCGAAAATGCAAACGTCTGCAGATAGCTTGCAGCCAGAAAGAGCTAGCCTGGAAAGCTGTTGCTCAGCCTCATCTGCCCATGGCACTGCTCGCACAGAGGCACAGAGACTGGGGCTGCTTGCTTGCCTTGCCCACTCAAACTTCAAAAGTACATTTGGGGGTTCTTGCCGGGCGCCTCCGGCAGCCTTGCTCCGAGAATGTTAACGACTACAGATAGCTGGCAGCCAGAAATAGGTAGCCTGGAAAGCTGTTGCTCAGCCTCATCTGCCCATGGCACTGCTCGCACAGAGAAACAGAGACGGGGGTTGCTTGCTTGTATTGCCCCCTCAAACTTCAAACGTAGCCTAGGTGGTCCGTGCAGGGGGCCTCCGGCAGCCCTGCTCTAAATAAGCGAGTGTCTGCAGATAGCTCGCAGGCAGAAAGAGCTGGCCTGGAAAGCTGTTGCTCAGCCTCATCTGCCCATGTCACTGCTCGCACAGAGGCACAGAGACAGGGGCTGATTGCTTGTCTTGCCCCTCAAACTCCAAACATATCTTAGGTGGCACGTGTCGGGCGCCTCCGGCAGCACTACTCCAAATATGCAAACGTCTGTAGATAGCTCGCAGCCAGAAAGAGCTAGCCTGGAAAGCTGTTGCTCAGCCTCATCTGCCCATGGCACTACTCGCACAGAGGCACAGAGATTGGGGCTGCTTTCATGTCTTGCCCCCTCTAACTTCAAACTTATCTTAGGTGGTCCGCGCCGGGCGCCTCAGGCAGCCCTGCTCCGAAAATTCGAACGTCTGCAGATAGCTCGCAGCCAGAAAGGGCTAGCCTGGAAAGCGGTTGCTCAGCCTCATCTGTCCATGGCACAGCTCGCACAGAGAAACAGAGACGGGGGCTGCTTGCTTGTATTGCCCCCTCAAACTTCAAACGTAGCTTAGGTGGTCCTTGCAGGGGGCCTCCGGCAGCCCTGCTCTAAATAAGCGAGTGTCTGCAGATAGCTCGCAGCCAGAAAGTGCTAGCCTGGAAAGCTGTTGCTCAGCCTCATCTGCCCATGGCACTGCTCGCACAGAGGCACAGAGACAGGGGCTGATTGCTTGTCTTGCCCCCTGAAACTTCAAACCTATCTTTGGGGGTCCGTGCCGGGCTCCTCCGGCAGCCCTACTCTGTAAATGCGAACGTCTGCACATAGTTCGCAGGCAGAAAGTGCTAGCCTTAAAAGCTGTTGCTCAGCCTCATCTGCCCATGGCACTGCTCGCACAGAGGCACAGAGACTGGGGCTTCTTGCTTTTCTTGCTCCTCAAACTTAAAACATAGATTTGCGGGTCCGTGCAGGATGTCTCCGGCAGCCCTGCTCTGAAAATGCGAACGTCTGCAGATAGCTCGCAGCCAGAAAGAGCTAGCCTGGAAAGCTGTTGCTCAGCCTCATCCGCCCATGGCACTGCTCGCACAAAGGCACAGAGACTGGGGCTGCTTGCTTGTCTTGCCACCTCAAACTTAAAAAATAGATTTGCGGGTCCGTGCAGGATGCCTCCGGCAGCCCTGCTCTGAAAATGCGAACGTCTGCAGATAGCTCGCAGCCAGAAAGAGCTAGCCTGGAAAGCTGTTGCTCAGCCTCATCTGCCCATGCCACTGCTCGCACAGAGGCACAGAGACTGGGGCTGCTTGCTTGTCTTGCCACCTCAAACTTCAAACGTAGCTTTTGGGGTCCGTGCAGGGTACCTCTGGCAGCCCTGCTCTGAAAATGCGAACGTCTGCAGATAGCTCGCAGTCAGAAAGAGCTAGCCTGGAAAGCTGTTGCTCAGCCTCATCTGCCCATGGCACTGCTCTCACAGAGGCACAGAGACTGGGGCTGATTGCTTGTCTTGCCCCTCAAACTTCAAACGTAGATTTGGAGGTCCGTGCTGGGGACGTCCACCAGTCCTGCTCCGAAAATGTGAATGTCTGCAGATAGCTCGGAGTCAGAAAGAGCTAGCCTGGGAAGCTGTTGCTCAGCCTCATCTGCCCATGGCACTACTCGCACAGAGGCACAGAGACTGGGGCTGCTTGCTTGTCTTGCCATCTCAAACTTAAAACATAGATTTGGGGGTTTCTGCAGCATGCCTCCGGCAGCCCTGTTCTGAAAATGCGAACGTCTGCAGAAAGATCGCAGCCAGAAAGCGCTAGCCTGTAAAGCTGTTGCTCAGCCTCATCTGCCCATGGCACTGCTCGCACAGAGGCACAGAGACTGGGGCTGCTTGCTTGTCTTGCCACCTCAAACTTCAAACGTAGCTTTGGGGGTCCGTGCAGGGTACCTCCATCTGTCTTTCTCCGAAAATGCGAACGTCTGCAGATAGCTCGCAGTCAGAAATATCTAGCCTGGAATGCTGTTGCTCAGCCTCATCTGCCCATGGCACTTCTCTCACAGAGGCACAGAGACTGGGGCTGCTTGCTTGTCTTGCCACCTCAAATTTCAAACGTAACTTTGAATGTCCGTGCACGGGGTCTCCGGAAGCCCTGCTGTGAAAATGCGAACGTCTGCAGATATCTCGCAGGCAGAAAGAGCTAGCCTGGAAAGCTGTTGCTCAGCCTCATCTGCCCATGGCACTGCTCGCACAGAGGTACAGAGACTGGGGCTGCTTGCTTTTTTTGCCACCTCAAACTTCAAACGTTTCTTTGGGAGTCCGTTCAGGCGGACTCCAGCAGCCCTGCTGTGAAAATGCAAACGTCTGCAGATATCTCGCAGGCAGAAAGAGCTAGTCTGGAAATCTGTTGCTCAGCCTCATCTGCCCATGGCACTGCCCGCACAGAGGCACAGAGACTGGGGCTGCTTGCTTTTCTTGTCTCCTCAAAATTCAAACGTAGCTTTGGTGGTACGTGCAGGGGGCCTCCGGCAGGCCTTCTACGAAAATGCGAACGTCTGCAGATATCTCGCAGGCAAAAAAAGCTAGCCTGGAAAGGTGTCACTCAGCCTCATCTGCCCATGGCACTGCTCGCACAGAGGCACAGAGACTGGGGCTGCTTGCTTGTCTTGCCACCTCAAACTTCAAACGTAGCTTTGGGAGTCCGTTCAGGCGGCCACCAGCAGACCTGCTCTGTAAATGCGAACGTCTGCAGATAGTTCGCAGACAGAAAGTGCTAGCCTGGAAAGCTGTCGCTCAGCCTCATCTGCTCATGGCACTGCTCACACAGAGGCACAGAGAATCGGGCTGCTTGCTTGTCTTGCCCCCTCAAACTTCAAACGTAGCTTTGGGAGTCCGTTCAGGAGTCCTCCAGCAGACCTGCTGTGAAAATGAGAACGTCTGCAGATAGATCGCAGGCAGAAAGAGCTAGCCTGGAAAGCTGTTGCTCAGCCTCATCTGCCCATGGCACTGCTCGCACAGAGGCACAGAGACTGGGGTTGCTTGCTTGTCTTGCCACCTCCAACTTCAAAAGTAGCTTTGGGGGTCCGTGCAGTGGACCTCCAGCAGCCCTGCTCTGAAAATGTGAACGTCTGCAGATAGCTGGCAGTCAGAAAGAGCTAGCCTGGAAAGCTGTTGCTCAGCCTCATCTGCCCATGGCACTGCTCGCACAGAGGCACAGAGACTGGGGCTGCTTGCTTGTCTTGCCACCTCAAACTTCAAACATACCTTTGGGGGTCCGTGCCGTGCTCCTCCGGCAGCCCTGCTCTAAATAAGAGAGTGTCTGCAGATAGCTCGCAGGCAGAAAGAGCTAGCCTTGAAAGCTGTTACTCAGCCTCATCTGCCCATGGCACTGCTTGCACAGAGGCACAGAGACTGGGGCTGCTTGCTTGTCTTGCCCCCTCAAACTTCAAACGTAGCTTTGGTGGTCCGTGCAGGGGTGCACCAGCAGGCCTGCTCTGAAAATGCGAACGTCTGCAGATAGCTCGCAGGCAGAAAAAGCTAGCCTGGAAAGCTGTTGCTCAGCCTCATCTGCACATGGCACTGCTCGCACAGAGGCACAGAGACTGGGACTGCTTGCTTGTATTGCCACCTCAAACTTCAAACGTACATTTGGGGGTCCGTGCCGGGCGCCTCTGGCAGCCTTGCTCCGAAAATGTTAACGACTGCAGATAGGTGACAGCCAGAAATAGGCAGCCTGGAAAGCTGTTTCTCAGCCTCATCTGCCCATGGCACTGCTCGCACAGAGGCACAGAGACTGGGGCTGCTTGCTTGTCTTACCCCATCAAACTCGAAACGTAGCTTAGGTGGCCCGTGCCAGGCGCCTCCAGCAGCTCTGCTCCGAAAATGCGAACGTCTGCAGATAGCTCGCAGGCAGGAAGAGCTAGCCTGGAAAGCTGTTGCTCAGCCTCATCTGCCCATGGCACTGCTCGCACAGAGGCACAGAGACTGGGGCTGCTTGCTTGCCTTGCCCACTCAAACTTCAAAAGTACATTTGGGGGTTCTTGCCGGGCGCCTCCGGCAGCCTTGCTCCGAGAATGTTAACGACTACAGATAGCTGGCAGCCAGAAAGCGCTAGCCTGGAAAGCTGTTGCTCAGCCTCATCTGCCCATGGCACTGCTCGCACAGAGAAACAGAGACGGGGGCTGCTTGCTTGTATTGCCCCCTCAAACTTCAAACGTAGCTTAGGTGGTCCGTGCAGGGGGCCTCCGGCAGCCCTGCTCTAAATAAGCGAGTGTCTGCAGATAGCTCGCAGGCAGAAAGAGCTGGCCTGGAAAGCTGTTGCTCAGCCTCATCTGCCCATGTCACTGCTCGCACAGAGGCACAGAGACAGGGGCTGATTGCTTGTCTTGCCCCTCAAACTCCAAACATATCTTAGGTGGCACGTGTCGGGCGCCTCCGGCAGCACTACTCCAAATATGCAAACGTCTGTAGATAGCTCGCAGCCAGAAAGAGCTAGCCTGGAAAGCTGTTGCTCAGCCTCATCTGCCCATGGCACTACTCGCACAGAGGCACAGAGATTGGGGCTGCTTTCATGTCTTGCCCCCTCTAACTTCAAACTTATCTTAGGTGGTCCGCGCCGGGCGCCTCAGGCAGCCCTGCTCCGAAAATTCGAACGTCTGCAGATAGCTCGCAGCCAGAAAGGGCTAGCCTGGAAAGCGGTTGCTCAGCCTCATCTGTCCATGGCACTGCTCGCACAGAGAAACAGAGACGGGGGCTGCTTGCTTGTATTGCCCCCTCAAACTTCAAACGTAGCTTAGGTGGTCCTTGCAGGGGGCATCCGGCAGATCTACTCTATATAAGCGAGTGTCTGCAGATAGCTCGCAGCCAGAAAGTGCTAGCCTGGAAAGCTGTTGCTCAGCCTCATCTGCCCATGGCACTGCTCGCACAGAGGCACAGAGACAGGGGCTGATTGCTTGTCTTGCCCCCTGAAACTTCAAACCTATCTTTGGGGGTCCGTGCCGGGCTCCTCCGGCAGCCCTACTCTGTAAATGCGAACGTCTGCACATAGTTCGCAGGCAGAAAGTGCTAGCCTGGAAAGCTGTTGCTCAGCCTCATCTGCCCATGGCACTGCTCGCACAGAGGCACAGAGACTGGGGCTGCTTGCTTGTCTTACCCCATGAAACTGAAAACGTAGCTTAGGTGGCCCGTGCCGGGCGCCTCCGGCAGCCCTGCTCTGAAAATGCAAACGTCTGCAGATAGCTCTCAGGCAGACAGAGCTAGCCTGGAAAGCTGTTGCTCAGCCTCATCTGCCCATGCCACTGCTTGCACCGAGGCACAGAGATTGGGGCTGCTTCCTTGTCTTGCCAACTCAAACTTGAAACACAGATTTGGCGGTGCGTGATGGGGGTCTCCGGCAGTACTGATCTGTAAATGCGAACGTCTGCAGATATTTCGCAGGTAGAAAGAGCTAGCCTGGAAAGCTGTTGCTCAGCCTCATCTGCCTATGGCACTGCTCGCACAGAGGCACAGAGACTGGGGCTTCTTGCTTTTCTTGCTCCTCAAACTTAAAACATAGATTTGCGGGTCCGTGCAGGATGTCTCCGGCAGCCCTGCTCTGAAAATGCGAACGTCTGCAGATAGCTCGCAGCCAGAAAGAGCTAGCCTGGAAAGCTGTTGCTCAGCCTCATCCGCCCATGGCACTGCTCGCACAAAGGCACAGAGACTGGGGCTGCTTGCTTGTCTTGCCACCTCAAACTTAAAACATAGATTTGCGGGTCCGTGCAGGATGCCTCCGGCAGCCCTGCTCTGAAAATGCGAACGTCTGCAGATAGCTCGCAGCCAGAAAGAGCTAGCCTGGAAAGCTGTTGCTCAGCCTCATCTGCCCATGCCACTGCTCGCACAGAGGCACAGAGACTGGGGCTGCTTGCTTGTCTTGCCACCTCAAACTTCAAACGTAGCTTTTGGGGTCCGTGCAGGGTACCTCTGGCAGCCCTGCTCTGAAAATGCGAACGTCTGCAGATAGCTCGCAGTCAGAAAGAGCTAGCCTGGAAAGCTGTTGCTCAGCCTCATCTGCCCATGGCACTGCTCTCACAGAGGCACAGAGACTGGGGCTGCTTGCTTGTCTTGCCCCTCAAACTTCAAACGTAGATTTGGAGGTCCGTGCTGGGGACGTCCACCAGTCCTGCTCCGAAAATGTGAATGTCTGCAGATAGCTCGGAGTCAGAAAGAGCTAGCCTGGGAAGCTGTTGCTCAGCCTCATCTGCCCATGGCACTACTCGCACAGAGGCACAGAGACTGGGGCTGTTTGCTTGTCTTGCCATCTCAAACTTAAAACATAGATTTGGGGGTTTGTGCAGCATGCCTCCGGCAGCCCTGTTCTGAAAATGCGAACGTCTGCAGAAAGATCGCAGGCAGAAAGAGCTAGCCTGGAAAGCTGTTGCTCAGCCTCATCTGCCCATGGCACTGCTCGCACAGAGGTACAGAGACAGGGGCTGCTTGCTTTTTTTGCCACCTCAAACTTCAAACGTTTCTTTGGGAGTCCGTTCAGGCGGCCTCCAGCAGCCCTGCTGTGAAAATGCAAACGTCTGCAGATATCTCGCAGGCAGAAAGAGCTAGTCTGGAAATCTGTTGCTCAGCCTCATCTGCCCATGGCACTGCCCGCACAGAGGCACAAAGACTGGGGCTGCTTGCTTTTCTTGTCTCCTCAAAATTCAAACGTAGCTTTGGTGGTACGTGCAGGGGGCCTCCGGCAGGCCTTCTACGAAAATGCGAACGTCTGCAGATATCTCGCAGGCAAAAAAAGCTAGCCTGGAAAGGTGTCACTCAGCCTCATCTGCCCATGGCACTGCTCGCACAGAGGCACAGAGACTGGGGCTGCTTGCTTGTCTTGCCACCTCAAACTTCAAACGTAGCTTTGGGAGTCCGTTCAGGCGGCCACCAGCAGACCTGCTCTGTAAATGCGAACGTCTGCAGATAGTTCGCAGACAGAAAGTGCTAGCCTGGAAAGCTGTCGCTCAGCCTCATCTGCTCATGGCACTGCTCACACAGAGGCACAGAGAATCGGGCTGCTTGCTTGTCTTGCCCCCTCAAACTTCAAACGTAGCTTTGGGAGTCCGTTCAGGAGTCCTCCAGCAGACCTGCTGTGAAAATGAGAACGTCTGCAGATAGATCGCAGGCAGAAAGAGCTAGCCTGGAAAGCTGTTTCTCAGCCTCATCTGCCCATGCCACTGCTCGCACCGAGGCACAGAGTTTGGGGATGCTTTCTTGTCTTGCCACCTCAAACTTGAAACACAGATTTGGCGGTGCGTGATGGGGGTCTCCGGCAGGCCTGCTCTGTAAATGCGAACGTCTGCAGATAGTTCGCAGGCAGAAAGTGCTAGCCTGGAAAGCTGTTGCTCAGCCTCATCTGCCCATGGCACTGCTCGCACAGAGGCACAGAGACTGGGGCTGCTTGCTTGTCTTGCCACCTCCAACTTCAAAAGTAGCTTTGGGGGTCCGTGCAGTGGACCTCCAGCAGCCCTGCTCTGAAAATGTGAACGTCTGCAGATAGCTGGCAGTCAGAAAGAGCTAGCCTGGAAAGCTGTTGCTCAGCCTCATCTGCCCATGGCACTGCTCGCACAGAGGCACAGAGACTGGGGCTGCTTGCTTGTCTTGCCCCCTCAAACTTCAAACATACCTTTGGGTGTCCGTGCCGTGCTCCTCCGGCAGCCCTGCTCTAAATAAGCGAGTGTCTGCAGATAGCTCGCAGGCAGAAAGAGCTAGCCTTGAAAGCTGTTACTCAGCCTCATCTGCCCATGGCACTGCTTGCACAGAGGCACAGAGACTGGGGCTGCTTGCTTTTCTTGCCCCCTCAAACTTCAAACGTAGCTTTGGTGGTCCGTGCAGGGGTGCACCAGCAGGCCTGCTCTGAAAATGCGAACGTCTGCAGATAGCTCGCAGGCAGAAAAAGCTAGCCTGGAAAGCTGTTGCTCAGCCTCATCTGCACATGGCACTGCTCGCACAGAGGCACAGAGACTGGGGCTGCTTGCTTGTCTTGCCCCTCAAACTCCAAACATAGCTTAGGTGGCACGTGTCGGGCGCCTCCGGCAGCACTACTCCAAATATGCAAACGTCTGCAGAGAGCTCGCAGCCAGAAAGATCTAGCCTGGAAAGCTGTTGCTCAGCCTCATCTGCCCATGGCACTGCTCGCACAGAGGCACAGAAACTGGTACCGCTGGCTTGTCTTGCCCTCTCAAACTTCAAACGTACATTTGGGGGTCCGTGCCAAGCTCCTCCAACAGCCCTGCTTTGAAAATGCGAACATCTGCTGATAGCTCGCAGCCAGAAAGAGCGAGCCTGGAAAGCTGTTGCTCAGCCTCATCTGTCCATGGCACTGCTCACACAGAGGCACAGAGACTGGGGCTGCTTGCTTGTCTTGCCACCTCCAACTTCAAAAGTAGCTTTGGGAGTCCGTGCAGTGGACCTCCAGCAGCCCTGCTCTGAAAATGTGAACGTCTGCAGATAGCTGGCAGTCAGAAAGAGCTAGCCTGGAAAGCTGTTGCTCAGCCTCATCTGCCCATGGCACTGCTCGCACAGAGGCACAGAGACTGGGGCTGCTTGCTTGTCTTGCCCCCTCAAACTCCAAACATAGCTTAGGGGGCACGTGTCGGGCGCCTCCGGCAGCACTACTCCAAATATGCAAACGTCTGTAGATAGCTCGCAGCCAGAAAGAGCTAGCCTGGAAAGCTGTTGCTCAGCCTCATCTGCCCATGGCACTACTCGCACAGAGGCACAGAGATTGGGGCTGCTTGCTTGTCTTGCCCCTCAAACTTTAAACGTAGATTTGGAGGTCCGTGATGGGGACGTCCACCAGTCCTGCTCCGAAAATGTGAATGTCTGCAGATAGCTCGGAGCCAGAAAGAGCTAGCCTGGGAAGCTGTTGTTCAGCCTCATCTGCTCATGGCACTACTCGCACAGAGGCACAGAGACAGGGGCTGCTTGCTTGTCTTGCCACCTCAAACTTAAAACGTATATTTGGGGGTCCGTGCAGGATGCCTCCGGCAGCCCTGTTCTGAAAATGCGAACGTCTGCAGAAAGATCGCAGCCAGAAAGCGCTAGCCTGTAAAGCTGTTGCTCAGCCTCATCTGCCCATGGCACTTCTCTCACAGAGGCACAGAGACTGGGGCTGCTTGCTTTTCTTGCCACCTCAAATTTCAAACGTAACTTTGAGGGTCCGTGCACGGGGTCTCCGACAGCCCTGCTCTGAAAATGCGAACGTCTGCAGATAGATCGCAGCCAGAAAGAGCTAGCCTGGAAAGCTGTTGCTCAGCCTCATCTGCCCATGGCACTGCTCGCACAGAGGCACAGAGACTGGGGCTGCTTGCTTGTCTGGCCACCTACAACTTCAAACGTACCTTAGATGGTCCGTACCGGGGGGCTCCGACAGCCCAGCTCTGAAAATGCGAACATCTGCAGATAGCTCGCAGCCAGAAAGAGCTAGCCTGGAAAGCTGTTGCTCAGCCTCATCTGCCCATGGCACTGCTCGCACAGAGGCACAGACACTGGGGCTGCTTGATTGTCTTGCCTCCTCAAACTTCCAACGTAGCTTTCGAGTTCCGTGCAGGGGGGCTCCAGCAGACCTGCTTTGAAAATGCTTACGTCTGCAGATAGCTCGCAGGCAAAAAGAGCTAGCCTGGAAAGCTGTTGCTCAGCCTCATCTGCTCATGGCACTGCTCGCACAGAGGCACAGAGACTGGGGCTGCATGCTTGTCTTGCCCCCTCAAAATTCAAAAGTAAATTTGAGGCTCCGTGCAAGAGGCATTAGCCAGCCCTTCTCCGAAAATGCGAACGTCTGCAGATAGCTCGCAGACAGAAAGAGCTAGCCTGGAAAGCTGTTGCTCAGCCTCATCTGCCCATGGCACTGCTCGCACAGACGCACAGAGACTGGGGCTGCTTGCTTGTCTTGCCACCTCAAACTTCAAAAGTAAATTTGAGGCTCCGTGCAGGAGGCATTAGCCAGCCCTTCTCCGAAAATGCGAACGTCTGCAGATAGCTCGCAGCCAGAAACAGCTAGCCTGCAAAGCTGTTGCTCAGCCTCATCTGCCTATGGCACTGCTCACACAGACGCACAGAGACTGGGGCTGCTTGCTTTTCTTGTCAGCTCAAACTTCAACCGTATATTTGGGGGTCCGTGAAGGGGGCCTCCGGCAGCCCTGCTCTGAAAATGCAAACGTCTGCAGATAGCTCGCAGGCAGAAAAAGCTGGCCTGGAAAGCTGTTGCTCAGCCTCATCTGCCCATGGCACTGCTCGCACAGAGGCACAGAGACTGGGGCTGCTTGCTTTTCTTCCCACCTCAAACTTCAAAAGCATCTAAGGTGGTCCGTGAAGGGGGCCTCCGGCAGCCCTACTCTTAAAATGCGAACGTCTGCAGAGAGCTCGCAGCCAGAAAGAGCTAGCCTGGAAAGCTGTTGCTCAGCCTCATCTGCTCATGGCACTTCTCACACAGAGGCACAGAGACTGGGGCTGCTTGCTTGTCTTGCCACCTCAAACTTCAAACGTAGCTTTGGGGGTCCATGCAGGGGTCCTCCGGCAGCCCTGCTCTGAAAATGGAAACGTCTGCAGATAGCTCGCAGGCAGAAAAAGCTGGCCTGGAAAGCTGTTGCTCAGCCTCATCTGCCCATGGCACTGCTCACACAGAGGCACAGAGACTGGGGCTGCTTTCTTTTCTTGCCACCTCAAACGTCAAACGTATCTTTGGGGGTCCGTGCAGGGGGCCTCCGGCAGCCCTGCTCTGAAAATGCGAACGTCTGCAGAGAGCTCGCAACCAGAAAGAGCTAGCCTGGAAAGCTGTTGCTCAGCCTCATCTGCCCATGGCACTGCTCGCACAGAGGCACAGAGACTGAGGCTGCTTGCTTGTCTTGCCACCTCTAACTTTAAACGTAGCTTAGGTGGTCCGTGCAGTGGGGCCTCCGGCAGCCCTGCTCACAAAATGCGAACGTCTGTAGAGAGCTCGCAACCAGAAAAAGCTGGCCTGGAAAGCTGTTGCTCAGCCTCATCTGATCATGGCACTGCTCGCACAGAGGCACAGAGACTGAGGCTGCTTGCTTGTCTTCCCCCTCAAACTTCAAACATAACTTTGGGGGTCCGTGCAGGGGGCCTCCGGCAGCCCTGCTCTGAAAATGCGAACGTCTGCAGATAGCTCGCAGGCAGGAAGAGCTAGCCTGGAAAGCTGTTGCTCAGCCTCATCTGCTCATGGCACTGCTTGCACAGAGGCACAGAGACTGGGGCTGCTTGCTTGTCTTGCCCCCTCAAAATTCAAAAGTAAATTTGAGGCTCCGTGCAAGAGGCATTAGCCAGCCCTTCTCCGAAAATGCGAACGTCTGCAGATAGCTCGCAGGCAGAAAGAGCTAGCCTGGAAAGCTGTTGCTCAGCCTCATCTGCCCATGGCACTGCTCGCACAGACGCACAGAGACTGGGGCTGCTTGCTTGTCTTGCCACCTCAAACTTCAAATGTAACTTTGAGGCTCCGTGCAGGAGGCCTTAGCCAGCCCTTCTCCGAAAATGCGAACGTCTGCAGATAGCTCGCAGCCAGAAAGAGCTAGCCTGGAAAGCTGTTGCTCAGCCTCATCTGCTCATGGCACTGCTTGCACAGAGGCACAGAGACTGGGGCTGCTTGCTTGTCTTGCCCCCTCAAAATTCAAAAGTAAATTTGAGGCTCCGTGCAAGAGGCATTAGCCAGCCCTTCTCCGAAAATGCGAACGTCTGCAGATAGCTCGCAGGCAGAAAGAGCTAGCCTGGAAAGCTGTTGCTCAGCCTCATCTGCCCATGGCACTGCTCGCACAGACGCACAGAGACTGGGGCTGCTTGCTTGTCTTGCCACCTCAAACTTCAAATGTAACTTTGAGGCTCCGTGCAGGAGGCCTTAGCCAGCCCTTCTCCGAAAATGCGAACGTCTGCAGATAGCTCGCAGCCAGAAACAGCTAGCCTGCAAAGCTGTTGCTCAGCCTCATCTGCCCATGGCACTGCTCACACAGAGGCACAGAGACTGGGGCTGCTTTCTTTTCTTGCCACCTCAAACTTCAAACGTATCTTTGGGGGTCCGTGCAGGGGGCCTCCGGCAGCCCTGCTCTGAAAATGCGAACGTCTGCAGAGAGCTCGCAACCAGAAAGAGCTAGCCTGGAAAGCTGTTACTCAGCCTCATCTGCCCATGGCACTGCTCGCACAGAGGCACAGAGACTGGGGCTGCTTGCTTGTCTTGCCACCTCTAACTTTAAACGTAGCGTAGGTGGTCCGTGCAGCGGGGCCTCCGGCAGCCCTGCTCCCAAAATGCGAACGTCTGCAGAGAGCTCGCAACCAGAAAAAGCTGGCCTGGAAAGCTGTTGCTCAGCCTCATCTGATCATGGCACTGCTCGCACAGAGGCACAGAGACTGGGGCTGCTTGCTTGTCTTGCCACCTCAAACTTCAAATATAACTTTGGGGGTCCGTGCAGGGGGCCTCCGGCAGCCCTGCTCTGAAAATGCGAACGTCTGCAGATAGCTCGCAGGCAGGAAGAGCTAGCCTGGAAAGCTGTTGCTCAGCCTCATCTGCCCATGGCACTGCTCGCACAGAGGCACAGAGACTGGGGCTGCTTGCTTGTCTTGCCCCCTCAAAATTCAAAAGTAAATTTGAGGCTCCGTGCAGGAGGCATTAGCCAGCCCTTCTCCGAAAATGCGAACGTCTGCAGATAGCTCGCAGCCAGAAAGAGCTAGCCTGGAAAGCTGTTGCTCAGCCTCATCTTCTCATGGCACTTCTCACACAGAGGCACAGAGACTGGGGCTGCTTGCTTGTCTTGCCACCTCAAACTTCAAACGTAGCTTTGGGGGTCCATGCAGGGGGCCTCCGGCAGCCCTGCTCTGAAAATGCGAACGTCTGCAGATAGCTCGCAGGCAGAAAGGGCTAGCCTGGAAAGCTGTTGCTCAGCCTCATCTGCCCATGGCACTGCTCGCACAGAGGCAGAGAGACTGGGGCTGCTTGCTTGTCTTGCCACCTCAAACTTCAAAAGTATCTTAGGTGGTCCGTGCAGGCGGCCTCCGACAGCCCTACTCTGAAATTGCGAACATCTGCAGAGAGCTCGCAACCAGGAAAAGCTAGCCTGGAAAGCTGTTGCTCAGCCTCATCTGCCCATGGCACTGCTCACACAGAGGCACAGAGACTGGGGCTGCTTTCTTGTCTTGCAACCTCAAACTTCAAAAGTAAATTTGAGGCTCCGTGCAAGAGGCATTAGCCAGCCCTTCTCCGAAAATGCGAACGTCTGCAGATAGCTCGCAGACAGAAAGAGCTAGCCTGGAAAGCTGTTGCTCAGCCTCATCTGCCCATGGCACAGCTCGCACAGACGCACAGAGACTGGGGCTGCTTGCTTGTCTTGCAACCTCAAACTTCAAAAGTAAACTTGAGGCTCCGTGCAGGAGGCCTTAGCCAGCCCTTCTCCGAAAATGGGAACGTCTGCAGATAGCTCGCAGGCAGAAACAGCTGGAATGCAAAGCTGTTGCTCAGCCTCATCTGCCCATGGCACTGCTCACACAGAGGCACAGAGACTGGTGCTGCTTACTTTTCTTGCCAACTCGAACTTCAAACGTGCCTTTGGGGTCCATGCAGGGGGCCTCCGGCAGCCCTGCTCTGAAAATGGAAACGTCTGCAGATAGCTCGCAGGCAGAAAAAGCTGGCCTGGAAAGTTGTTGCTCAGCCTCATCTGCCCATGGCACTGCTCGCACAGAGGCACAGAGACTGGGGCTGCTTGCTTTTCTTGCCACCTCAAACTTCAAAAGTATCTTAGGTGGTCCGTGAAGGGGGCCTCCGGCAGCCCTACTCTGAAAATGCGAATGTCTGCAGATAGCTCGCAGGCAGAAAGAGCTAGCCTGGAAAGCTGTTGCTCAGCCTCATCTGCCCATAGCACTGCTCGCACAGAGGCACAGAGACTGGGGCTGCTTGCTTGTCTTGCAACCTCAAACTTCAAACGTATATTTGGGGGTCCGTGCAGGGGACCTCCGGCAGCCCTGCTCTGAAAATGCGAACGTCTGCAGATAGCTCGCAGCCAGAAAGAGCTAGCCTGGAAAGCTGTTGCTCATCCTCATCTGCCCATGGCACTGCTCGCACAGAGGCACAGAGACTGGGGCTGCTTGCTTGTCTTGCAACCTCAAACTTCAAAAGTATCTTGGGTGATCCTTGAAGGGGGCCTCCGGCAGCCCTGCTCTGAAAATGCGAACGTCTGCAGAGAGCTCGCAACCAGAAAGAGCTAGCCTGGAAAGCTGTTGCTCAGCCTCATCTGCCCATGGCACTGCTCGCACAGAGGCACAGAGACTGGGGCTGCTTGCTTGTCTTGCCACCTCAAACTTCAAACGTATATTTGGAGGTCCGTGCAGGGGGCCTCCGGCAGCCCTGCTCTCAAAATGCGAACGTCTGCAGATAGCTCGCAGGCAGGAAGAGCTAGCCTGGAAAGCTGTTGCTCAGCCTCATCTGTCCATGGCACTGCTCGCACAGAGGCACAGAGACTGGGGCTGCTTGCTTGTCTTGCCCCCTCAAAATTCAAAAGTAAATTTGAGGCTCCGTGCAAGAGGCATTAGCCAGCCCTTCTCCGAAAATGCGAACGTCTGCAGATAGCTCGCAGACAGAAAGAGCTAGCCTGGAAAGCTGTTGCTCAGCCTCATCTGCCCATGGCACTGCTCGCACAGAGGCACAGAGACTGGGGCTGCTTGCTTGTCTTGCAACCTCAAACTTCAAATGTAAATTTGAGGCTCCATGCAGGGGGCCTCCGGCAGCCCTGCTCTGAAAATGCAAACGTCTGCAGATAGCTCGCAGGCAGAAACAGCTGGAATGCAAAGCTGTTGCTCAGCCTCATCTGCCCATGGCACTGCTCACACAGAGGCACAGAGACTGGTGCTGCTTACTTTTCTTGCCAACTCGAACTTCAAACGTGCCTTTGGGGTCCATGCAGGGGGCCTCCGGCAGCCCTGCTCTGAAAATGGAAACGTCTGCAGATAGCTCGCAGGCAGAAAAAGCTGGCCTGGAAAGTTGTTGCTCAGCCTCATCTGCCCATGGCACTGCTCGCACAGAGGCACAGAGACTGGGGCTGCTTGCTTTTCTTGCCACCTCAAACTTCAAAAGTATCTTAGGTGGTCCGTGAAGGGGGCCTCCGGCAGCCCTACTCTGAAAATGCGAATGTCTGCAGATAGCTCGCAGGCAGAAAGAGCTAGCCTGGAAAGCTGTTGCTCAGCCTCATCTGCCCATGGCACTGCTCGCACAGAGGCACAGAGACTGGGGCTGCTTGCTTGTCTTGCAACCTCAAACTTCAAACGTATATTTGGGGGTCCGTGCAGGGGACCTCCGGCAGCCCTGCTCTGAAAATGCGAACGTCTGCAGATAGCTCGCAGCCAGAAAGAGCTAGCCTGGAAAGCTGTTGCTCATCCTCATCTGCCCATGGCACTGCTCGCACAGAGGCACAGAGACTGGGGCTGCTTTCTTTTCTTGCCACATCAAACTTCAAACGTAGCTTTGGGGGTCCGTGCAGGGGGCCTCCGGCAGCCCTGCTCTGAAAATGCGAACGTCTGCAGAGAGCTCGCAACCAGAAAGAGCTAGCCTGGAAAGCTGTTGCTCAGCCTCATCTGCCCATGGCACTGCTCGCACAGAGGCACAGAGACTGAGGCTGCTTGCTTGTCTTGCCACCTCTAACTTTAAAAGTAGCTTAGGTGGTCCGTGCAGTGGGGCCTCCGGCAGCCCTGCTCCCAAAATGCGAACGTCTGCAGAGAGCTCGCAACCAGAAAAAGCTGGCCTGGAAAGCTGTTGCTCAGCCTCATCTGATCATGGCACTGCTCGCACAGAGGCACAGAGACTGGGGCTGCTTGCTTGTCTTGCCACCTCAAACTTCAAACATAACTTTGGGGGTCCGTGCAGGGGGCCTCCGGCAGCCCTGCTCTGAAAATGCGAACGTCTGCAGATAGCTCGCAGGCAGGAAGAGCTAGCCTGGAAAGCTGTTGCTCAGCCTCCTCTGCCCATGGCACTGCTCGCACAGAGGCACAGAGACTGGGGCTGCTTGCTTGTCTTGCCCCTTCAAAATTCAAAAGTAAATTTGAGGCTCCGTGCAGGAGGCATTAGCCAGCCCTTCTCCGAAAATGCGAACGTCTGCAGATAGCTCGCAGCCAGAAAGAGCTAGCCTGGAAAGCTGTTGCTCAGCCTCATCTTCTCATGGCACTTCTCACACAGAGGCACAGAGACTGGGGCTGCTTGCTTGTCTTGCCACCTCAAACTTCAAACGTATCTTTGGGGGTCCATGCAGGGGGCCTCCGGCAGCCCTGCTCTGAAAATGGAAACGTCTGCAGATAGCTCGCAGGCAGAAAAAGCTGGCCTGGAAAGCTGTTGCTCAGCCTCATCTGCCCATGGCACTGCTCACACAGAGGCACAGAGACTGGGGCTGCTTGCTTTTCTTGTCAGCTCAAACTTCAAACGTAGCTTTGGGGGTCCATGCAGGGGGCCTCCGGCAGCCCTGCTCTGAAAATGCAAACGTCTGCAGATAGCTCGCAGGCAGAAAAAGCTGGCCTGGAAAGCTGTTGCTCAGCCTCATCTGCCCATGGCACTGCTCACACAGAGGCACAGAGACTGGGGCTGCTTGCTTTTCTTCCCACCTCAAACTTCAAAAGCACCTCAGGTGGTCCGTGAAGGGGGCCTCCGGCAGCCCTACTCTTAAAATGCGAACGTCTGCAGAGAGCTCGCAGCCAGAAAGAGCTAGCCTGGAAAGCTGTTGCTCAGCCTCATCTGCTCATGGCACTTCTCACACAGAGGCACAGAGACTGGGGCTGCTTGCTTGTCTTGCCACCTCAAACTTCAAACGTAGCTTTGGGGGTCCATGCAGGGGGCCTCCGGCAGCCCTGCTCTGAAAATGGAAACGTCTGCAGATAGCTCGCAGGCAGAAAAAGCTGGCCTGGAAAGCTGTTGCTCAGCCTCATCTGCCCATGGCACTGCTCGCACAGAGGCAGAGAGACTGGGGCTGCTTGCTTGTCTTGCCACCTCAAACTTCAAAAGTATCTTAGGTGGTCCGTGAAGGGGGCCTCCGACAGCCCTACTCTGAAATTGCGAACGTCTGCAGAGAGCTCGCAGCCAGAAAGAGCTAGCCTGGAAAGCTGTTGCTCAGCCTCATCTGCCCATGGCACTGCTCACACAGAGGCACAGAGACTGGGGCTGCTTTCTTTTCTTGCCACATCAAACTTCAAACGTAGCTTTGGGGGTCCGTGCAGGGGGCCTCCGGCAGCCCTGCTCTGAAAATGCGAACGTCTGCAGAGAGCTCGCAACCAGAAAGAGCTAGCCTGGAAAGCTGTTGCTCAGCCTCATCTGCCCATGGCACTGCTCGCACAGAGGCACAGAGACTGAGGCTGCTTGCTTGTCTTGCAACCTCTAACTTTAAAAGTAGCTTAGGTGGTCCGTGCAGTGGGGCCTCCGGCAGCCCTGCTCCCAAAATGCGAACGTCTGCAGAGAGCTCGCAACCAGAAAAAGCTGGCCTGGAAAGCTGTTGCTCAGCCTCATCTTCTCATGGCACTTCTCACACAGAGGCACAGAGACTGGGGCTGCTTGCTTGTCTTGCCACCTCAAACTTCAAACGTATCTTTGGGGGTCCATGCAGGGGGCCTCCGGCAGCCCTGCTCTGAAAATGGAAACGTCTGCAGATAGCTCGCAATCAGAAAAAGCTGGCCTGGAAAGCTGTTGCTCAGCCTCATCTGCCTATGGCACTGCTCGCACAGAGGCACAGAGACTGGGGCTGCTTGCTTTTCTTCCCACCTCAAACTTCAAAAGCACCTCAGGTGGTCCGTGAAGGGGGCCTCCGACAGCCCTACTCTGAAATTGCGAACGTCTGCAGAGAGCTCGCAGCCAGAAAGAGCTAGCCTGGAAAGCTGTTGCTCAGCCTCATCTGCCCATGGCACTGCTCACACAGAGGCACAGAGACTGGGGCTGCTTTCTTTTCTTGCCACATCAAACTTCAAACGTAGCTTTGGGGGTCCGTGCAGGGGGCCTCCGGCAGCCCTGCTCTGAAAATGCGAACGTCTGCAGAGAGCTCGCAACCAGAAAGAGCTAGCCTGGAAAGCTGTTGCTCAGCCTCATCTGCCCATGGCACTGCTCGCACAGAGGCACAGAGACTGAGGCTGCTTGCTTGTCTTGCCACCTCTAACTTTAAAAGTAGCTTAGGTGGTCCGTGCAGTGGGGCCTCCGGCAGCCCTGCTCCCAAAATGCGAACGTCTGCAGAGAGCTCGCAACCAGAAAAAGCTGGCCTGGAAAGCTGTTGCTCAGCCTCATCTGATCATGGCACTGCTCGCACAGAGGCACAGAGACTGGGGCTGCTTGCTTGTCTTGCCACCTCAAACTTCAAACATAACTTTGGGGGTCCGTGCAGGGGGCCTCCGGCAGCCCTGCTCTGAAAATGCGAACGTCTGCAGATAGCTCGCAGGCAGGAAGAGCTAGCCTGGAAAGCTGTTGCTCAGCCTCCTCTGCCCATGGCACTGCTCCCACAGAGGCACAGAGACTGGGGCTGCTTGCTTGTCTTGCCCCTTCAAAATTCAAAAGTAAATTTGAGGCTCCGTGCAGGAGGCATTAGCCAGCCCTTCTCCGAAAATGCGAACGTCTGCAGATAGCTCGCAGGCAGAAAGAGCTAGCCTGGAAAGCTGTTGCTCAGCCTCATCTTCTCATGGCACTTCTCACACAGAGGCACAGAGACTGGGGCTGCTTGCTTGTCTTGCCACCTCAAACTTCAAACGTATCTTTGGGGGTCCATGCAGGGGGCCTCCGGCAGCCCTGCTCTGAAAATGGAAACGTCTGCAGATAGCTCGCAGGCAGAAAAAGCTGGCCTGGAAAGCTGTTGCTCAGCCTCATCTGCCCATGGCACTGCTCACACAGAGGCACAGAGACTGGGGCTGCTTGCTTTTCTTGTCAGCTCAAACTTCAAACGTAGCTTTGGGGGTCCATGCAGGGGGCCTCCGGCAGCCCTGCTCTGAAAATGCAAACGTCTGCAGATAGCTCGCAGGCAGAAAAAGCTGGCCTGGAAAGCTGTTGCTCAGCCTCATCTGCCCATGGCACTGCTCGCACAGAGGCACAGAGACTGGGGCTGCTTGCTTTTCTTCCCACCTCAAACTTCAAAAGCACCTCAGGTGGTCCGTGAAGGGGGCCTCCGGCAGCACTACTCTTAAAATGCGAACGTCTGCAGAGAGCTCGCAGCCAGAAAGAGCTAGCCTGGAAAGCTGTTGCTCAGCCTCATCTGCTCATGGCACTTCTCACACAGAGGCACAGAGACTGGGGCTGCTTGCTTGTCTTGCCACCTCAAACTTCAAACGTAGCTTTGGGGGTCCATGCAGGGGGCCTCCGGCAGCCCTGCTCTGAAAATGGAAACGTCTGCAGATAGCTCGCAGGCAGAAAAAGCTGGCCTGGAAAGCTGTTGCTCAGCCTCATCTGCCCATGGCACTGCTCGCACAGAGGCAGAGAGACTGGGGCTGCTTGCTTGTCTTGCCACCTCAAACTTCAAAAGTATCTTAGGTGGTCCGTGAAGGGGGCCTCCGACAGCCCTACTCTGAAATTGCGAACGTCTGCAGAGAGCTCGCAGCCAGAAAGAGCTAGCCTGGAAAGCTGTTGCTCAGCCTCATCTGCCCATGGCACTGCTCACACAGAGGCACAGAGACTGGGGCTGCTTTCTTTTCTTGCCACATCAAACTTCAAACGTAGCTTTGGGGGTCCGTGCAGGGGGCCTCCGGCAGCCCTGCTCTGAAAATGCGAACGTCTGCAGAGAGCTCGCAACCAGAAAGAGCTAGCCTGGAAAGCTGTTGCTCAGCCTCATCTGCCCATGGCACTGCTCGCACAGAGGCACAGAGACTGAGGCTGCTTGCTTGTCTTGCAACCTCTAACTTTAAAAGTAGCTTAGGTGGTCCGTGCAGTGGGGCCTCCGGCAGCCCTGCTCCCAAAATGCGAACGTCTGCAGAGAGCTCGCAACCAGAAAAAGCTGGCCTGGAAAGCTGTTGCTCAGCCTCATCTTCTCATGGCACTTCTCACACAGAGGCACAGAGACTGGGGCTGCTTGCTTGTCTTGCCACCTCAAACTTCAAACGTATCTTTGGGGGTCCATGCAGGGGGCCTCCGGCAGCCCTGCTCTGAAAATGGAAACGTCTGCAGATAGCTCGCAATCAGAAAAAGCTGGCCTGGAAAGCTGTTGCTCAGCCTCATCTGCCTATGGCACTGCTCGCACAGAGGCACAGAGACTGGGGCTGCTTGCTTTTCTTCCCACCTCAAACTTCAAAAGCACCTCAGGTGGTCCGTGAAGGGGGCCTCCGACAGCCCTACTCTGAAATTGCGAACGTCTGCAGAGAGCTCGCAGCCAGAAAGAGCTAGCCTGGAAAGCTGTTGCTCAGCCTCATCTGCCCATGGCACTGCTCACACAGAGGCACAGAGACTGGGGCTGCTTTCTTTTCTTGCCACATCAAACTTCAAACGTAGCTTTGGGGGTCCGTGCAGGGGGCCTCCGGCAGCCCTGCTCTGAAAATGCGAACGTCTGCAGAGAGCTCGCAACCAGAAAGAGCTAGCCTGGAAAGCTGTTGCTCAGCCTCATCTGCCCATGGCACTGCTCGCACAGAGGCACAGAGACTGAGGCTGCTTGCTTGTCTTGCCACCTCTAACTTTAAAAGTAGCTTAGGTGGTCCGTGCAGTGGGGCCTCCGGCAGCCCTGCTCCCAAAATGCGAACGTCTGCAGAGAGCTCGCAACCAGAAAAAGCTGGCCTGGAAAGCTGTTGCTCAGCCTCATCTGATCATGGCACTGCTCGCACAGAGGCACAGAGACTGGGGCTGCTTGCTTGTCTTGCCACCTCAAACTTCAAACATAACTTTGGGGGTCCGTGCAGGGGGCCTCCGGCAGCCCTGCTCTGAAAATGCGAACGTCTGCAGATAGCTCGCAGGCAGGAAGAGCTAGCCTGGAAAGCTGTTGCTCAGCCTCCTCTGCCCATGGCACTGCTCCCACAGAGGCACAGAGACTGGGGCTGCTTGCTTGTCTTGCCACCTCAAACTTCAAACGTATCTTAGGTGGTCCGTGAAGGGGGCCTCCGGCAGCCCAACTCTGAAAATGCGAATGTCTGCAGAGAGCTCGCAGCCAGAAAGAGCTAGCCTGCAAAGCTGTTGCTCAGCCTCATCTGTCCATGGCACTGCTCACACAGTGGCACAGAGACTGGGGCTGCTTTCTTTTCTTGCTACCTCAAACTTCAAACGTAGCTTTGGGGGTCCGTGCAGGGGGCCTCCGGCAGCCCTGCTCTGAAAATGCGAACTTCTGCAGATAGCTCGCAGGCAGAAAGAGCTAGCCTGGAAAGCTGTTGCTCAGCCTCATCTGCCCATGGCACTGCTCGCACAGAGGCACAGAGACTGGGGCTGCTTGCTTGTCTTGCAACCTCAAACTTCAAACGTATATTTGGGGGTCCGTGCAGGGGACCTCCGGCAGCCCTGCTCTGAAAATGCGAACGTCTGCAGATAGCTCGCAGCCAGAAAGAGCTAGCCTGGAAAGCTGTTGCTCAGCCTCATCTGCCCATGGCACTGCTCACACAGAGGCACAGAGACTGGGGCTGCTTGCTTGTCTTGCCCCCTCAAAATTCAAAAGTAAATTTCAGGCTCCGTGCAAGAGGCATTAGCCAGCCCTTCTCCGAAAATGCGAACGTCTGCAGATAGCTCGCAGACAGAAAGAGCTAGCCTGGAAAGCTGTTGCTCAGCCTCATCTGCCCATGGCACTGCTCGCACAGAGGCACAGAGACTGGGGCTGCTTGCTTGTCTTGCAACCTCAAACTTCAAATGTAAATTTGAGGCTCCGTGCAGGAGGTCTTAGCCAGCCCTTCTCCGAAAATGCGAACGTCTGCAGATAGCTCGCAGCCAGAAACAGTTAGCCTGGAAAGCTGTTGCTCAGCCTCATCTGCCCATGGCACTGCTCACACAGAGGCACAGAGACTGGGGCTGCTTGCTTTTCTTGTCAGCTCAAACTTCAAACGTAGCTTTGGGGGTCCATGCAGGGGGCCTCCGGCAGCCCTGCTCTGAAAATGCAAACGTCTGCAGATAGCTCGCAGGCAGAAAAAGCTGGCCTGGAAAGCTGTTGCTCAGCCTCATCTGCCCATGGCACTGCTCGCACAGAGGCACAGAGACTGGGGCTGCTTGCTTTTCTTCCCACCTCAAACTTCAAAAGCACCTCAGGTGGTCCGTGAAGGGGGCCTCCGGCAGCCCTACTCTTAAAATGCGAACGTCTGCAGAGAGCTCGCAGCCAGAAAGAGCTAGCCTGGAAAGCTGTTGCTCAGCCTCATCTGCTCATGGCACTTCTCACACAGAGGCACAGAGACTGGGGCTGCTTGCTTGTCTTGCCACCTCAAACTTCAAACGTAGCTTTGGGGGTCCATGCAGGGGGCCTCCGGCAGCCCTGCTCTGAAAATGCAAACGTCTGCAGATAGCTCGCAGGCAGAAAAAGCTGGCCTGGAAAGCTGTTGCTCAGCCTCATCTGCCCATGGCACTGCTCGCACAGAGGCAGAGAGACTGGGGCTGCTTGCTTGTCTTGCCACCTCAAACTTCAAAAGTATCTTAGGTGGTCCGTGAAGGGGGCCTCCGACAGCCCTACTCTGAAATTGCGAACGTCTGCAGAGAGCTCGCAGCCAGAAAGAGCTAGCCTGGAAAGCTGTTGCTCAGCCTCATCTGCCCATGGCACTGCTCACACAGAGGCACAGAGACTGGGGCTGCTTTCTTTTCTTGCCACATCAAACTTCAAACGTAGCTTTGGGGGTCCGTGCAGGGGGCCTCCGGCAGCCCTGCTCTGAAAATGCGAACGTCTGCAGAGAGCTCGCAACCAGAAAGAGCTAGCCTGGAAAGCTGTTGCTCAGCCTCATCTGCCCATGGCACTGCTCGCACAGAGGCACAGAGACTGAGGCTGCTTGCTTGTCTTGCCACCTCTAACTTTAAAAGTAGCTTAGGTGGTCCGTGCAGTGGGGCCTCCGGCAGCCCTGCTCCCAAAATGCGAACGTCTGCAGAGAGCTCGCAACCAGAAAAAGCTGGCCTGGAAAGCTGTTGCTCAGCCTCATCTTCTCATGGCACTTCTCACACAGAGGCACAGAGACTGGGGCTGCTTGCTTGTCTTGCCACCTCAAACTTCAAACGTATCTTTGGGGGTCCATGCAGGGGGCCTCCGGCAGCCCTGCTCTGAAAATGGAAACGTCTGCAGATAGCTCGCAATCAGAAAAAGCTGGCCTGGAAAGCTGTTGCTCAGCCTCATCTGCCTATGGCACTGCTCGCACAGAGGCACAGAGACTGGGGCTGCTTGCTTTTCTTCCCACCTCAAACTTCAAAAGCACCTCAGGTGGTCCGTGAAGGGGGCCTCCGACAGCCCTACTCTGAAATTGCGAACGTCTGCAGAGAGCTCGCAGCCAGAAAGAGCTAGCCTGGAAAGCTGTTGCTCAGCCTCATCTGCCCATGGCACTGCTCACACAGAGGCACAGAGACTGGGGCTGCTTTCTTTTCTTGCCACATCAAACTTCAAACGTAGCTTTGGGGGTCCGTGCAGGGGGCCTCCGGCAGCCCTGCTCTGAAAATGCGAACGTCTGCAGAGAGCTCGCAACCAGAAAGAGCTAGCCTGGAAAGCTGTTGCTCAGCCTCATCTGCCCATGGCACTGCTCGCACAGAGGCACAGAGACTGAGGCTGCTTGCTTGTCTTGCCACCTCTAACTTTAAAAGTAGCTTAGGTGGTCCGTGCAGTGGGGCCTCCGGCAGCCCTGCTCCCAAAATGCGAACGTCTGCAGAGAGCTCGCAACCAGAAAAAGCTGGCCTGGAAAGCTGTTGCTCAGCCTCATCTGATCATGGCACTGCTCGCACAGAGGCACAGAGACTGGGGCTGCTTGCTTGTCTTGCCACCTCAAACTTCAAACATAACTTTGGGGGTCCGTGCAGGGGGCCTCCGGCAGCCCTGCTCTGAAAATGCGAACGTCTGCAGATAGCTCGCAGGCAGGAAGAGCTAGCCTGGAAAGCTGTTGCTCAGCCTCCTCTGCCCATGGCACTGCTCGCACAGAGGTACAGAGACTGGGGCTGCTTGCTTGTCTTGCCCCTTCAAAATTCAAAAGTAAATTTGAGGCTCCGTGCAGGAGGCATTAGCCAGCCCTTCTCCGAAAATGCGAACGTCTGCAGATAGCTCGCAGCCAGAAAGAGCTAGCCTGGAAAGCTGTTGCTCAGCCTCATCTTCTCATGGCACTTCTCACACAGAGGCACAGAGACTGGGGCTGCTTGCTTGTCTTGCCACCTCAAACTTCAAACGTATCTTTGGGGGTCCATGCAGGGGGCCTCCGGCAGCCCTGCTCTGAAAATGGAAACGTCTGCAGATAGCTCGCAGGCAGAAAAAGCTGGCCTGGAAAGTTGTTGCTCAGCCTCATCTGCCCATGGCACTGCTCGCACAGAGGCACAGAGACTGGGGCTGCTTGCTTTTCTTGCCACCTCAAACTTCAAAAGTATCTTAGGTGGTCCGTGAAGGGGGCCTCCGGCAGCCCAACTCTGAAAATGCGAATGTCTGCAGAGAGCTCGCAGCCAGAAAGAGCTAGCCTGCAAAGCTGTTGCTCAGCCTCATCTGCCCATGGCACTGCTCACACAGTGGCACAGAGACTGGGGCTGCTTTCTTTTCTTGCTACCTCAAACTTCAAACGTAGCTTTGGGGGTCCGTGCAGGGGGCCTCCGGCAGCCCTGCTCTGAAAATGCGAACTTCTGCAGATAGCTCGCAGGCAGAAAGAGCTAGCCTGGAAAGCTGTTGCTCAGCCTCATCTGCCCATGGCACTGCTCACACAGAGGCACAGAGACTGGGGCTGCTTGCTTGTCTTGCAACCTCAAACTTCAAATGTAAATTTGAGGCTCCGTGCAGGAGGCCTTAGCCAGCCCTTCTCCGAAAATGCGAACGTCTGCAGATAGCTCGCAGCCAGAAACAGTTAGCCTGGAAAGCTGTTGCTCAGCCTCATCTGCCCATGGCACTGCTCACACAGAGGCACAGAGACTGGGGCTGCTTGCTTTTCTTGTCAGCTCAAACTTCAAACGTAGCTTTGGGGGTCCATGCAGGGGGCCTCCGGCAGCCCTGCTCTGAAAATGCAAACGTCTGCAGATAGCTCGCAGGCAGAAAAAGCTGGCCTGGAAAGCTGTTGCTCAGCCTCATCTGCCCATGGCACTGCTCGCACAGAGGCACAGAGACTGGGGCTGCTTGCTTTTCTTCCCACCTCAAACTTCAAAAGCACCTCAGGTGGTCCGTGAAGGGGGCCTCGGGCAGCCCTACTCTTAAAATGCGAACGTCTGCAGATAGCTCGCAGGCAGGAAGAGCTAGCCTCGAAAGCTGTTGCTCAGCCTCCTCTGCCCATGGCACTGCTCGCACAGAGGCACAGAGACTGGGGCTGCTTGCTTGTCTTGCCCCTTCAAAATTCAAAAGTAAATTTGAGGCTCCGTGCAGGAGGCATTAGCCAGCCCTTCTCCGAAAATGCGAACGTCTGCAGATAGCTCGCAGCCAGAAAGAGCTAGCCTGGAAAGCTGTTGCTCAGCCTCATCTTCTCATGGCACTTCTCACACAGAGGCACAGAGACTGGGGCTGCTTGCTTGTCTTGCCACCTCAAACTTCAAACGTATCTTTGGGGGTCCATGCAGGGGGCCTCCGGCAGCCCTGCTCTGAAAATGGAAACGTCTGCAGATAGCTCGCAGGCAGAAAAAGCTGGCCTGGAAAGTTGTTGCTCAGCCTCATCTGCCCATGGCACTGCTCGCACAGAGGCACAGAGACTGGGGCTGCTTGCTTGTCTTGCAACCTCAAACTTCAAAAGTAAACTTGAGGCTCCGTGCAGGAGGCCTTAGCCAGCCCTTCTCCGAAAATGCGAACGTCTGCAGATAGCTCGCAGGCAGAAAGAGCTAGCCTGCAAAGCTGTTGCTCAGCCTCATCTGCCCATGGCACTGCTCACACAGAGGCACAGAGACTGGGGCTGCTTGCATTTCTTGCCACCTCTAACTTTAAACGTAGCTTACGTGGTCCGTGCAGTGGGGCCTCCAGCAGCCCTGCTCCCAAAATGCGAACGTCTGCAGATAGCTCGCAGCCAGAAAGAGCTAGCCTGGAAAGCTGTTGCTCAGCCTCATCTGCCCATGGCACTGCTCGCACAGAGGCACAAAGACTGGGGCTGCTTGCTTGTCTTGCAACCTCAAACTTCAAACGTAGCTTTGGGGGTCCGTGCAGGGGGCCTCCGGCAGCCCTGCTCTGAAAATGCGAACTTCTGCAGATAGCTCGCAGCCAGAAAGAGCTAGCCTGGAAAGCTGTTGCTCAGCCTCATCTGCCCATGGCACTGCTCACACAGAGGCACAGAGACTGGGGCTGCTTGCTTGTCTTGCCCCCTCAAAATTCAAAAGTAAATTTGAGGCTCCGTGCAAGAGGCATTAGCCAGCCCTTCTCCGAAAATGCGAACGTCTGCAGATAGCTCGCAGACAGAAAGAGCTAGCCTGGAAAGCTGTTGCTCAGCCTCATCTGCCCATGGCACTGCTCGCACAGAGGCACAGAGACTGGGGCTGCTTGCTTGTCTTGCAACCTCAAACTTCAAATGTAAATTTGAGGCTCCGTGCAGGAGGCCTTAGCCAGCCCTTCTCCGAAAATGCGAACGTCTGCAGATAGCTCGCAGCCAGAAACAGTTAGCCTGGAAAGCTGTTGCTCAGCCTCATCTGCCCATGGCACTGCTCACACAGAGGCACAGAGACTGGGGCTGCTTGCTTTTCTTGTCAGCTCAAACTTCAAACGTAGCTTTGGGGGTCCATGCAGGGGGCCTCCGGCAGCCCTGCTCTGAAAATGCAAACGTCTGCAGATAGCTCGCAGGCAGAAAAAGCTGGCCTGGAAAGCTGTTGCTCAGCCTCATCTGCCCATGGCACTGCTCGCACAGAGGCACAGAGACTGGGGCTGCTTGCTTTTCTTCCCACCTCAAACTTCAAAAGCACCTCAGGTGGTCCGTGAAGGGGGCCTCCGGCAGCCCTACTCTTAAAATGCGAACGTCTGCAGAGAGCTCGCAGCCAGAAAGAGCTAGCCTGGAAAGCTGTTGCTCAGCCTCATCTGCTCACGGCACTTCTCACACAGAGGCACAGAGACTGGGGCTGCTTGCTTGTCTTGCCACCTCAAACTTCAAACGTAGCTTTGGGGGTCCATGCAGGGGGCCTCCGGCAGCCCTGCTCTGAAAATGGAAACGTCTGCAGATAGCTCGCAGGCAGAAAAAGCTGGCCTGGAAAGCTGTTGCTCAGCCTCATCTGCCCATGGCACTGCTCGCACAGAGGCAGAGAGACTGGGGCTGCTTGCTTGTCTTGCCACCTCAAACTTCAAAAGTATCTTAGGTGGTCCGTGAAGGGGGCCTCCGACAGCCCTACTCTGAAATTGCGAACGTCTGCAGAGAGCTCGCAGCCAGAAAGAGCTAGCCTGGAAAGCTGTTGCTCAGCCTCATCTGCCCATGGCACTGCTCACACAGAGGCACAGAGACTGGGGCTGCTTTCTTTTCTTGCCACATCAAACTTCAAACGTAGCTTTGGGGGTCCGTGCAGGGGGCCTCCGGCAGCCCTGCTCTGAAAATGCGAACGTCTGCAGAGAGCTCGCAACCAGAAAGAGCTAGCCTGGAAAGCTGTTGCTCAGCCTCATCTGCCCATGGCACTGCTCGCACAGAGGCACAGAGACTGAGGCTGCTTGCTTGTCTTGCCACCTCTAACTTTAAAAGTATCTTAGGTGGTCCGTGCAGTGGGGCCTCCGGCAGCCCTGCTCCCAAAATGCGAACGTCTGCAGAGAGCTCGCAACCAGAAAAAGCTGGCCTGGAAAGCTGTTGCTCAGCCTCATCTTCTCATGGCACTTCTCACACAGAGGCACAGAGACTGGGGCTGCTTGCTTGTCTTGCCACCTCAAACTTCAAACGTATCTTTGGGGGTCCATGCAGGGGGCCTCCGGCAGCCCTGCTCTAAAAATGGAAACGTCTGCAGATAGCTCGCAATCAGAAAAAGCTGGCCTGGAAAGCTGTTGCTCAGCCTCATCTGCCTATGGCACTGCTCGCACAGAGGCACAGAGACTGGGGCTGCTTGCTTGTCTTGCCACCTCAAACTTCAAAAGTATCTTAGGTGGTCCGTGAAGGGGGCCTCCGACAGCCTTACTCTGAAATTGCGAACGTCTGCAGAGAGCTCGCAGCTAGAAAAAGCTAGCCTGGAAAGTTGTTGCTCAGCGTCATCTGCTCATGACACTGCTCGCACAGAGGCACAGAGACTGGGGCTGCTTGCTTTTCTTGCACCTCAAACTTCAAACGTATCTTTGGGGGTCCATGCAGGGGGCCTCATTCAGCCCTGCTCTGAAAATGCGAATGTCTGTAGATAGCTCGCAGGCAGAAAGTGCTAGCCTGCAAAGCTGTTGCTCAGCCTCATCTGCCCATGGCACTGCTCGCACAGAGGCACAGAGACTGGGGCTGCTTGCTTGTCTTGCAACCTCAAACTTCAAACGTATATTTGGGGGTCCGTGCAGGGGACCTCCGGCAGCCCTGCTCTGAAAATGCGAACGTCTGCAGATAGCTCGCAGCCAGAAAGAGCTAGCCTGGAAAGCTGTTGCTCAGCCTCATCTGCCCATGGCACTGCTCGCACAGAGGCACAGAGACTGGGGCTGCTTGCTTGTCTTGCACCCTGAAACTTCAAAAGTATATTGGGTGATTCTTGAAGGGGGCCTCCGGCAGCCCTGCTCTGAAAATGCGAACGTCTGCAGAGAGCTCGCAACCAGAAAGAGCTAGCCTGGAAAGCTGTTGCTCAGCCTCATCTGCCCATGGCACTGCTCGCACAGAGGCACAGAGACTGAGGCTGCTTGCTTGTCTTGCCACCTCTAAGTTTAAACGTAGCTTAGGTGGTCCGTGCAGTGGGGCCTCCGGCAGCCCTGCTCCCAAAATGCGAACGTCTGCAGAGAGCTCGCAACCAGAAAAAGCTGGCCTGGAAAGCTGTTGCTCAGCCTCATCTGATCATGGCACTGCTCGCACAGAGGCACAGAGACTGGGGCTGCTTGCTTGTCTTGCAACCTCAAACTTCAAAAGTAAATTTGAGGCTCCGTGCAGGAGGCATTTGCCAGCCCTTCTCCGAAAATGCGAACGTCTGCAGATAGCTCGCAGACAGAAAGAGCTAGCCTGCAAAGCTATTGCTCAGCCTCATCTGCCCATGGCACTGCTCGCACAGAGGCACAGAGACTGGGGCTGCTTGCTTGTCTTGCAACCTCAAACTTCAAATGTAAATTTCAGGCTCCGTGCAGGAGGCCTTATCCAGCCCTTATCCGAAAATGCGAACGTCTGCAGATAGCTCGCATCCAGAAACAGCTAGCCTGCAAAGCTGTTGCTCAGCCTCATCTGCCCATGGCACTGCTCACACAGAGGCACAGAGACTGGGGCTGCTTGCTTTTCTTGCCACCTCAAACTTCAAACGTAGCTTTGGGGGTCCATGCAGAGGGCCTCCGGCAGCCCTGCTCTGAAAATGCGAACGTCTGCAGATAGCTCGCAGGCAGAAAAAGCTAGCCTGGAAAGCTGTTGCTCAGCCTCATCTGCCCATGGCACTGCTCGCACAGAGGCACAGAGACTGGGGCTGCTTGCTTTTCTTGCCACCTCAAACTTCAAAAGTATCTTAGGTGGTCCGTGCAGGGGCCCTCCGGCAGCCCTACTCTGAAAATGCGAACGTCTGCAGAGAGCTCGCAGCCAGAAAGAGCTAGCCTGGAAAGCTGTTGCTCAGCCTCATCTGCCCATGGCACTGCTCACACAGAGGCACAGAGACTGGGGCTGCTTGCTTGTCTTGCCACCTCTAACTTTAAACGTAGCTTAGGTGGTCCGTGCAGTGGGGCCTCCGGCAGCCCTGCTCTGAAAATGCGAATGTCTGCAGATAGCTCGCAGGCAGAAAGAGCTAGCCTGGAAAGCTGTTGCTCAGCCTCATCTTCCCATGGCACTGCTCGCACAGAGGCACAGAGACTGGGGCTGCTTGCTTGTTTTGCCACCTCAAACTTCAAACGTATCTTTGAAAGTCCGTGCCGGGCGCCGCCGGTAGCCCTGCTCCGAATATGCGAATGTCTGCAGATAGCTCGCAGGCAGAAAGAGCTAGCCTGGAAAGCTGTTGCTCAGCCTCATCTGCCCATGGCACTGCTCGCACAGAGGCACAGAGACTGGGGCTGCTTGCTTGTCTTGCCACCTCAAACTTCAAAAGTAAATTTGAGGCTCCGTGCAGGAGGCATTAGCCAGCCCTTCTCCGAAAATGCGAACGTCTGCAGATAGCTCGCAGACAGAAAGAGCTAGCCTGGAAAGCTGTTGCTCAGCCTCATCTGCCCATGGCACTGCTCGCACAGAGGCACAGAGACTGGGGCTGCTTGCTTGTCTTGCAGCCTCAAACTTCAAAAGTAAATTTCAGGCTCCGTGCAGGAGGCCTTATCCAGCCCTTCTCCGAAAATGCGAACGTCTGCATATAGCTCGCAGCCAGAAACAGCTAGCCTGCAAAGCTGTTGCTCAGCCTCATCTGCCCATGGCACTGCTCACACAGAGGCACAGAGACTGGGGCTGCTTGCTTCTCTTGCCTCTTCAAACTTCAAACGTAGCTTTGGGGGTCCATGCAGGGGGCCTCCGGCAGCCCTACTCTGAAAATGGAAACGTCTGCAGAGAGCTCGCAGGCAGAAAAAGCTGGCCTGGAAAGCTGTTGCTCAGCCTCATCTGCCCATGGCACTGCTCGCACAGAGGCACAGAGACTGGGGCTGCTTGCTTTTCTTGCCACCTCAAACTTCAGAAGTATCTTAGGTGGTCCGTGAAGGGGGCCTCCGGCAGCCCTACTCTGAAACTGCGAACATCTGCAGAGAGCTCGCAACCAGAAAGAGCTAGCCTGGAAAGCTGTTGCTCAGCGTCATCTGCCCATGGCACTGCTCGCACAGAGGCACAGAGACTGGGGCTGCTTGCTTGTCTTGCCACCTCAAACTTCACACGTATCTTAGGTGGTCCGTGCAGGGGGCCTCCGGCTGCCCTGCTCCCAAAATGCGAAGGTCTGCAGATAGCTCGCAGGCAGAAAGAGCTAGCCTGGAAATCTGTTGCTCAGCCTCATCTGCCCATGGCACTGCTCGCACAGAGGCACAGAGACTGGGGCTGCTTGCTTGTCTTGCCACCTCAAACTTCACACGTATCTTAGGTGGTCCGTGCAGTGGGGCCTCCGGCAGCCCTGCTCCCAAATTCGAACGTCTGCAGATAGCTCGCAGCCAGAAAGAGCTAGCCTGGAAATCTGTTTCTCAGCCTCATCTGCCCATGGCACTGCTCGCACAGAGGCAGAGAGACTGGGGCTGCTTGCTTGTCTTGCAACCTCAAACTTCAAAAGTAAACTTGAGGCTCCGTGCAGGAAGCCTTAGCCAGCCCTTCTCCGAAAATGCGAACGTCTGCAGATAGCTCACAGTCAGAAAGTGCTAGCCTGCAAAGCTGTTGCTCAGCCTCATCTGCCCATGGCACTGCTCACACAGAGGCACAGAGACTGGTGCTGCTTGCTTTTCTTGCCACCTCAAACTTCAAACGTATATTTGGGGGTCCATGCAGGGGACCTCCGGCAGCCCTACTCTGAAAATGGAAACGTCTGCAGAGAGCTCGCAGGCAGAAAAAGCTGGCCTGGAAAGCTGTTGCTCAGCCTCATCTGCCCATGGCACTGCTCGCACAGAGGCACAGAGACTGGGGCTGCTTGCTTGTCTTGCAACCTCAAACTTCAAAAGTAAACTTGAGGCTCCGTGCAGGAGGCCTTAGCCAGCCCTTCTCCGAAAATGCGAACGTCTGCAGATAGCTCGCAGGCAGAAAGAGCTAGCCTGCAAAGCTGTTGCTCAGCCTCATCTGCCCATGGCACTGCTCACACAGAGGCACAGAGACTGGGGCTGCTTGCATTTCTTGCCACCTCTAACTTTAAACGTAGCTTACGTGGTCCGTGCAGTGGGGCCTCCAGCAGCCCTGCTCCCAAAATGCGAACGTCTGCAGATAGCTCGCAGCCAGAAAGAGCTAGCCTGGAAAGCTGTTGCTCAGCCTCATCTGCCCATGGCACTGCTCGCACAGAGGCACAAAGACTGGGGCTGCTTGCTTGTCTTGCCACCTCAAACTTCAAACATCGCTTAGGTGGTCCGTGCAGTGGGGCCTCCGGCAGCCCTGCTCTGAAAATGCGAATGTCTGCAGATAGCTCGCAGGCAGAAAGAGCTAGCCTGGAAAGCTGTTGCTCAGCCTCATCTTCCCATGGCACTGCTCGCACAGAGGCACAGAGACTGGGGCTGCTTGCTTGTTTTGCCAGCTCAAACTTCAAACGTATCTTTGAAAGTCCGTGCCGGGCGCCGCCGGTAGCCCTGCTCCGAATATGCGAATGTCTGCAGATAGCTCGCAGGCAGAAAGAGCTAGCCTGGAAAGCTGTTGCTCAGCCTCATCTGCCCATGGCACTGCTCGCACAGAGGCACAGAGACTGGGGCTGCTTGCTTGTCTTGCAACCTCAAACTTCAAAAGTAAATTTCAGGCTCCGTGCAGGAGGCCTTATCCAGCCCTTCTCCGAAAATGCGAACGTCTGCATATAGCTCGCAGCCAGAAACAGCTAGCCTGCAAAGCTGTTGCTCAGCCTCATCTGCCCATGGCACTGCTCACACAGAGGCACAGAGACTGGGGCTGCTTGCTTCTCTTGCCTCTTCAAACTTCAAACGTAGCTTTGGGGGTCCATGCAGGGGGCCTCCGGCAGCCCTACTCTGAAAATGGAAACGTCTGCAGAGAGCTCGCAGGCAGAAAAAGCTGGCCTGGAAAGCTGTTGCTCAGCCTCATCTGCCCATGGCACTGCTCGCACAGAGGCACAGAGACTGGGGCTGCTTGCTTTTCTTGCCACCTCAAACTTCAGAAGTATCTTAGGTGGTCCGTGAAGGGGGCCTCCGGCAGCCCTACTCTGAAACTGCGAACATCTGCAGAGAGCTCGCAACCAGAAAGAGCTAGCCTGGAAAGCTGTTGCTCAGCCTCATCTGCCCATGGCACTGCTCGCACAGAGGCACAGAGACTGGGGCTGCTTGCTTGTCTTGCCACCTCAAACTTCACACGTATCTTAGGTGGTCCGTGCAGGGGGCCTCCGGCAGCCCTGCTCCCAAAATGCGAAGGTCTGCAGATAGCTCGCAGGCAGAAAGAGCTAGCCTGGAAATCTGTTGCTCAGCCTCATCTGCCCATGGCACTGCTCGCACAGAGGCACAGAGACTGGGGCTGCTTGCTTGTTTTGCCACCTCAAACTTCACACGTATCTTAGGTGGTCCGTGCAGTGGGGCCTCCGGCAGCCCTGCTCCCAAATTCGAACGTCTGCAGATAGCTCGCAGCCAGAAAGAGCTAGCCTGGAAAGCTGTTTCTCAGCCTCATCTGCTCATGGCACTACTCTCACAGAGGCACAGAGACTGGGGCTGCTTGCTTGTCTTACCCCCTCAAACTTCAAACGTATCTTTGGGGGTCCATGCAGGGGGCCTCCGGCAGCCCTCCTCTCAAAATGCGAACGTCTGCAGATAGCTCGCAGTCAGAAATAGCTAGCCTGGAAATCTGTTGCTCAGCCTCATCTGCCCATGGCACTGCTCGCACAGATGCAGAGAGACTGGGGCTGCTTACTTGTCTTGCAACCTCAAACTTCAAAAGTAAACTTGAGGCTCCGTGCAGGAAGCCTTAGCCAGCACTTCTCCGAAAATGCGAACGTCTGCAGATAGCTCACAGTCAGAAAGTGCTAGCCTGCAAAGATGTTGCTCAGCCTCATCTGCCCATGGCACTGCTCACACAGAGGCACAGAGACTGGTGCTGCTTGCTTTTCTTGCCACCTCAAACTTCAAACGTATATTTGGGGTCCATGCAGGGGGCCTCCGGCAGCCCTGCTCTGAAAATGCAAACGTCTGCAGATAGCTCGCAGGCAGAAAGAGCTGGCCTGGAAAGCTGTTGCTCAGCCTCATCTGCCCATGGCACTGCTCGCACAGAGGCACAGAGACTGGGGCTGCTTGCTTGTTTTGCCACCTCAAACTTCAAACGTATCTTTGAAAGTCCGTGCCGGGCACCGCCGGTAACCCTGCTCCGAATATGCGAATGTCTGCAGATAGCTCATAGCCAGAAAGAGCTAGCCTGGAAAGCTGTTGCTCAGCCTCATCTGCCCATGGCACTGCTCGCACAGAGGCACAGAGACTGGGGCTGCTTGCTTGTTTTGCAACCTCAAACTTCAAACGTATCTTTGGGGGTCCATGCAGGGGGCCTCCGGCAGCCCTCCTCTCAAAATGCGAAGGTCTGCAGATAGCTCGCAGGCAGAAAGAGCTAGCCTGGAAATCTGTTGCTCAGCCTCATCTGCCCATGGCACTGCTCGCACAGAGGCAGAGAGAGTGGGGCTGCTTGCTTGTCTTGCAACCTCAAATTTCAAAAGTAAACTTGAGGCTCCGTGCAGGAGGCCTTAGCCAGCCCTTCTCCGAAAATGCGAACGTCTGCAGATAGCTCGCAGGCAGAAAGAGCTAGCCTGCAAAGCTGTTGCTCAGCCTCATCTGCCCATGGCACTGCTCACACAGAGGCACAGAGACTGGGGCTGCTTGCTTTTCTTGCCACCTCAAATTTCAAACGTATATTTGGGGTCCATGCAGGGGGCCTCCGGCAGCCCTGCTCTGAAAATGCAAACGTCTGCAGATAGGTCGCAGGCAGAAAAAGCTGGCCTGGAAAGCTGTTGCTCAGCCTCATCTGCCCATGGCACTGCTCGCACAGAGGCACAGAGACTGGGGCTGCTTGCTTGTCTTGCAACCTCAAACTTCAAAAGTAAATTTGAGGCTCCGTGCAGAAGGCATTAGCCAGTCCTTCTCCGAAAATGTGAACGTCTGCAGATTGCTCGCAGGCAGAAAGAGCTAGCCTGGAAAGCTGTTGCTCAGCCTCTTCTGCCCATGGCACTGCTCGCACAGAGGCACAGAGACTGGGGCTGCTTGCTTTTCTTGCCACCTCAAACTTCAGAAGTATCTTAGGTGGTCCGTGAAGGGGGCCTCCGGCAGACCTACTCTGAAACTGCGAACGTCTGCAGAGAGCTCGCAACCAGAAAGAGCTAGCCTGGAAAGGTGTTGCTCAGCCTCATCTGCCCATGGCACTGCTCGCACAGAGGCACAGAGACTGGGGCTGCTTGCTTGTCTTGCCACCTCAAACTTCACAAGTATCTTAGGTGGTCCGTGCAGTGGGGCCTCCGGCAGCCCTGCTCCCATAATGCGAACGTCTGCAGATAGATCGCAGCCAGAAAGAGCTAGCCTGGAAAGCTGTTTCTCAGCCTCATCTGCTCATGGCACTACTCTCACAGAGGCACAGAGACTGGGGCTGCTTGCTTGTCTTACCCCCTCAAACTTCAAACGTATCTTTGGGGGTCCATGCAGGGGGCCTCCGGCAGCCCTGCTCTGAAAATGCGAACGTCTGCAGATAGCTCGCAGCCAGAAAGAGCTAGCCTGGAAAGCTGTTGCTCAGCCTCATCTGCCCATGGCACTGCTCGCACAGAGGCAGAGAGACTGGGGCTGCTTGCTTGTCTTGCCACCTCAAACTTCAAAAGTATCTTAGGTGGTCCGTGAAGGGGGCCTCCGGCAGCCCTAGTCTGAAATTGCGAACGTCTGCAGAGAGCTCGCAACCAGAAAAAGCTAGCCTGCAAAGCTGTTGCTCAGCCTCATCTGCCCATGGCACTGCTCACACAGAGGCACAGAGACTGGGGCTGCTTGCTTGTCTTGCCACCTCAAACTTCAAACGTAGCTTTGGGGGTCCGTGCAGGGGGCCTCCGGCAGCCCTGCTCTGAAAATGCGAACGTCTGCAGATAGCTCGCAGGCAGAAAGAGCTAGCCTGGAAAGCTGTTGCTCAGCCTCATCTGCCCATGGCACTGCTCGCACAGAGGCACAGAGACTGGGGCTGCTTGCTTGTCTTGCCACCTCAAACTTCAAACGTATCTTTGAAAGTCCGTGCCGGGCACCGCCGGTAACAATGCTCCGAATATGCGAATGTCTGCAGATAGCTCACAGCCAGAAAGAGCTAGCCTGGAAAGCTGTTGCTCAGCCTCATCTGCCCATGGCACTGCTCGCACAGAGGCACAGAGACTGGGGCTGCTTGCTTGTCTTGCAACCTCAAACTTCAAAAGTAAACTTGAGGCTCCGTGCAGGAAGCCTTAGCGAGCCCTTCTCCGAAAATGCGAACGTCTGCAGATAGCTCACAGTCAGAAAGAGCTAGCCTGCAAAGCTGTTGCTCAGCCTCATCTGCCCATGGCACTGCTCACACAGAGGCACAGAGACTGGTGCTGCTTGCTTTTCTTGCCACCTCAAACTTCAAACGTATATTTGGGGTCCATGCAGGGGGCCTCCGGCAGCCCTGCTCTGAAAATGCAAACGTCTGCAGATAGCTCGCAGGCAGAAAAAGCTGGCCTGGAAAGCTGTTGCTCAGCCTCATCTGCCCATGGCACTGCTCGCACAGAGGCACAGAGACTGGGGCTGCTTGCTTGTTTTGCCACCTCAAACTTCAAACGTATCTTTGAAAGTCCGTGCCGGGCACTGCCGGTAACCCTGCTCCGAATATGCGAATGTCTGCAGATAGCTCACAGCCAGAAAGAGCTAGCCTGGAAAGCTGTTGCTCAGCCTCATCTGCCCATGGCACTGCTCGCACAGAGGCACAGAGACTGGGGCTGCTTGCTTGTCTTGCAAACTCAAACTTCAAACGTATCTTTGGGGGTCCGTGCAGGGGGCCTCCGGCAGCCCTGCTCCCAAAATGCGAAGGTCTGCAGATAGCTCGCAGGCAGAAAGAGCTAGCCTGGAAATCTGTTGCTCAGCCTCATCTGCCCATGGCACTGCTCGCACAGAGGCACAGAGACTGGGGCTGCTTGCTTGTCTTGCCACCTCAAACTTCACACGTATCTTAGGTGGTCCGTGCAGTGGGGCCTCCGGCAGCCCTGCTCCCAAATTCGAACGTCTGCAGATAGCTCGCAGCCAGAAAGAGCTAGCCTGGAAAGCTGTTTCTCAGCCTCATCTGCTCATGGCACTGCTCTCACAGAGGCACAGAGACTGGGGCTGCTTGCTTGTCTTACCCCCTCAAACTTCAAACGTATCTTTGGGGGTCCATGCAGGGGGCCTCCGGCAGCCCTCCTCTCAAAATGCGAACGTCTGCAGATAGCTCGCAGTCAGAAATAGCTAGCCTGGAAATCTGTTGCTCAGCCTCATCTGCCCATGGCACTGCTCGCACAGAGGCAGAGAGACTGGGGCTGCTTGCTTGTCTTGCAACCTCAAACTTCAAAAGTAAACTTGAGGCTCCGTGCAGGAAGCCTTAGCCAGCCCTTCTCCGAAAATGCGAACGTCTGCAGATAGCTCACAGTCAGAAAGTGCTAGCCTGCAAAGCTGTTGCTCAGCCTCATCTGCCCATGGCACTGCTCACACAGAGGCACAGAGACTGGTGCTGCTTGCTTTTCTTGCCACCTCAAACTTCAAACGCATATTTGGGGTCCATGCAGGGGGCCTCCGGCAGCCCTGCTCTGAAAATGCAAACGTCTGCAGATAGCTCGCAGGCAGAAAAAGCTGGCCTGGAAAGCTGTTGCTCAGCCTCATCTGCCCATGGCACTGCTCGCACAGAGGCACAGAGACTGGGGCTGCTTGCTTGTTTTGCCACCTCAAACTTCAAACGTATCTTTGAAAGTCCGTGCCGGGCACCGCCGGTAACCCTGCTCCGAATATGCGAATGTCTGCAGATAGCTCATAGCCAGAAAGAGCTAGCCTGGAAAGCTGTTGCTCAGCCTCATCTGCCCATGGCACTGCTCGCACAGAGGCACAGAGACTGGGGCTGCTTGCTTGTTTTGCAACCTCAAACTTCAAACGTATCTTTGGGGGTCCATGCAGGGGGCCTCCGGCAGCCCTCCTCTCAAAATGCGAAGGTCTGCAGATAGCTCGCAGGCAGAAAGAGCTAGCCTGGAAAGCTGTTGCTCAGCCTCTTCTGCCCATGGCACTGCTCGCACAGAGGCACAGAGACTGGGGCTGCTTGCTTTTCTTGCCACCTCAAACTTCAGAAGTATCTTAGGTGGTCCGTGAAGGGGGCCTCCGGCAGACCTACTCTGAAACTGCGAACGTCTGCAGAGAGCTCGCAACCAGAAAGAGCTAGCCTGGAAAGCTGTTGCTCAGCCTCATCTGCCCATGGCACTGCTCGCACAGAGGCACAGAGACTGGGGCTGCTTGCTTGTCTTGCCACCTCAAACTTCACACGTATCTTAGGTGGTCCGTGCAGTGGGGCCTCCGGCAGCCCTGCTCCCAAAATGCGAACGTCTGCAGATAGCTCGCAGCCAGAAAGAGCTAGCCTGGAAAGCTGTTTCTCAGCCTCATCTGCTCATGGCACTACTCTCACAGAGGCACAGAGACTGGGGCTGCTTGCTTGTCTTACCCCCTCAAACTTCAAACGTATCTTTGGGGGTCCATGCAGGGGGCCTCCGGCAGCCCTCCTCTCAAAATGCGAACGTCTGCAGATAGCTCGCAGGCAGAAAGAGCTAGCCTGGAAATCTGTTGCTCAGCCTCATCTGCCCATGGCACTGCTCGCACAGATGCAGAGAGACTGGGGCTGCTTGCTTGTCTTGCAACCTCAAACTTCAAAAGTAAACTTGAGGCTCCGTGCAGGAGGCCTTAGCCAGCCCTTCTCCGAAAATGCGAACGTCTGCAGATAGCTCGCAGGCAGAAAGAGCTAGCCTGCAAAGCTGTTGCTCAGCCTCATCTGCCCATGGCACTGCTTACACAGAGGCACAGAGACTGGGGCTGCTTGCTTTTCTTGCCACCTCAAACTTCAAACGTATATTTGGGGTCCATGCAGGGGGCCTCCGGCAGCCCTGCTCTGAAAATGCAAACGTCTGCAGATAGGTCGCAGGCAGAAAAAGCTGGCCTGGAAAGCTGTTGCTCAGCCTCATCTGCCCATGGCACTGCTCGCACAGAGGCACAGAGACTGGGGCTGCTTGCTTGTTTTGCCACCTCAAACTTCAAACGTATCTTTGAAAGTCCGTGCCGGGCACTGCCGGTAACCCTGCTCCGAATATGCGAATGTCTGCAGATAGCTCACAGCCAGAAAGAGCTAGCCTGGAAAGCTGTTGCTCAGCCTCATCTGCCCATGGCACTGCTCGCACAGAGGCACAGAGACTGGGGCTGCTTGCTTGTCTTGCAACCTCAAACTTCAAACGTATCTTTGGGGGTCCATGCAGGGGGCTTCCGGCGGCCCTCCTCTCAAAATGCGAAGGTCTGCAGATAGGTGGCAGCCAGAAATAGGTAACCTGGAAAGCTGTTGCTCAGCCTCATCTGCCCATGGCACTGCTCGCACAGAGGCAGAGAGACTGGGGCTGCTTGCTTGTCTTGCAACCTCAAACTTCAAAAGTAAACTTGAGGCTCCGTGCAAGAGGCCTTAGCCAGCCCTTCTCCGAAAATGCGAACGTCTGCAGATAGCTCGCAGGCAGAAAGAGCTAGCCTGCAAAGCTGTTGCTCAGCCTCATCTGCCCATGGCACTGCTCACACAGAGGCACAGAGACTGGGGCTGCTTGCTTTTCTTGCCACCTCAAATTTCAAACGTATATTTGGGGTCCATGCAGGGGGCCTCCGACAGCCCTGCTCTGAAAATGCAAACGTCTGCAGATAGGTCGCAGGCAGAAAAAGCTGGCCTGGAAAGCTGTTGCTCAGCCTCATCTGCCCATGGCACTGCTCGCACAGAGGCACAGAGACTGGGGCTGCTTGCTTGTCTTGCAACCTCAAACTTCAAAAGTAAATTTGAGGCTCCGTGCAGAAGGCATTCGCCAGTCCTTCTCCGAAAATGTGAACGTCTGCAGATTGCTCGCAGGCAGAAAGAGCTAGCCTGGAAAGCTGTTGCTCAGCCTCTTCTGCCCATGGCACTGCTCGCGCAGAGGCACAGAGACTGGGGCTGCTTGCTTTTCTTGCCACCCCAAACTTCAGAAGTATCTTAGGTGGTCCGTGAAGGGGGCCTCCGGCAGACCTACTCTGAAACTGCGAACGTCTGCAGAGAGCTCGCAACCAGAAAGAGCTAGCCTGGAAAGCTGTTGCTCAGCCTCATCTGCCCATGGCACTGCTCGCACAGAGGCACAGAGACTGGGGCTGCTTGCTTGTCTTGCCACCTCAAACTTCACACGTATCTTAGGTGGTCCGTGCAGTGGGGCCTCCGGCAGCCCTGCTCCCAAAATGCGAACGTCTGCAGATAGCTCGCAGCCAGAAAGAGCTAGCCTGGAAAGCTGTTTCTCAGCCTCATCTGCTCATGGCACTACTCTCACAGAGGCACAGAGACTGGGGCTGCTTGCTTGTCTTACCCCCTCAAACTTCAAACGTATCTTTGGGGGTCCATGCAGGGGGCCTCCGGCAGCCCTGCTCTGAAAATGCGAACGTCTACAGATAGCTCGCAGGCAGAAAGAGCTAGCCTGGAAATCTGTTGCTCAGCCTCATCTGCCCATGGCACTGCTCGCACAGATGCAGAGAGACTGGGGCTGCTTGCTTGTCTTGCAACCTCAAACTTCAAAAGTAAACTTGAGGCTCCGTGCAGGAGGCCTTAGCCAGCCCTTCTCCGAAAATGCGAACGTCTGCAGATAGCTCGCAGGCAGAAAGAGCTAGCCTGCAAAGCTGTTGCTCAGCCTCATCTGCCCATGGCACTGCTCACACAGAGGCACAGAGACTGGGGCTGCTTGCTTTTCTTGCCACCTCAAACTTCAAACGTATATTTGGGGTCCATGCAGGGGGCCTCCGGCAGCCCTGCTCTGAAAATGCAAACGTCTGCAGATAGGCCGCAGGCAGAAAAAGCTGGCCTGGAAAGCTGTTGCTCAGCCTCATCTGCCCATGGCACTGCTCGCACAGAGGCACAGAGACTGGGGCTGCTTGCTTTTCTTGCCACCTCAAACTTCAAAAGCATCTTAGGTGGTCCGCGAAGGGGGCCTCCGGCATCCCTACTCTGAAAATGCGAAAGTCTGCAGAGAGCTCGCAACCAGAAAGAGCTAGCCTGGAAAGCTGTTGCTCAGCCTCATCTGCCCATGGCACTGCTCACACAGAGGCACAGAGACTGGGGCTGCTTGCATTTCTTGCCACCTCTAACTTTAAACGTAGCTTACGTGGTCCGTGCAGTGGGGCCTCCAGCAGCCCTGCTCCCAAAATGCGAACGTCTGCAGATAGCTCGCAGCCAGAAAGAGCTAGCCTGGAAAGCTGTTGCTCAGCCTCATCTGCCCATGGCACTGCTCGCACAGAGGCAGAGAGACTGGGGCTGCTTGCTTGTCTTGCCACCTCAAACTTCAAAAGTATCTTAGGTGGTCCGTGAAGGGGGCCTCCGGCAGCCCTACTCTGAAATTGCGAACGTCTGCAGAGAGCTCGCAACCAGAAAAAGCTAGCCTGCAAAGCTGTTGCTCAGCCTCATCTGCCCATGGCACTGCTCACACAGAGGCACAGAGACTGGGGCTGCTTGCTTGTCTTGCCACCTCAAACTTCAAACATAGCTTTGGGGGTCCGTGCAGGGGGCCTCCGGCAGCCCTGCTCTGAAAATGCGAACGTCTGCAGATAGCACGCAGGCAGAAAAAGCTAGCCTGGAAAGCTGTTGCTCAGCCTCATCTGCCCATGGCACTGCTCGCACAGAGGCACAGAGACTGGGGCTGCTTGCTTGTTTTGCCACATCAAACTTCAAACGTATCTTTGAAAGTCCGTGCCGGGCACCGCCGGTAACCCTGCTCCGAATATGCGAACGTCTGCACATAGCTCGCAGCCAGAAAGAGCTAGCCTGGAAAGCTGTTGCTCAGCCTCATCTGCCCATGGCACTGCTCGCACAGAGGCACAGAGACTGGGGCTGCTTGCTTGTCTTGCAACCTCAAACTTCAAAAGTAAATTTGAGGCTCCGTGCAGAAGGCATTAGCCAGCCCTTCTCCGAAAATGTGAACGTCTGCAGATTGCTCGCAGCCAGAAAGAGCTAGCCTGGAAAGCTGTTGCTCAGCCTCATCTGCCCATGGCACTGCTCGCACAGAGGCACAGAGACTGGGGCTGCTTGGTTTTCTTGCCACCTCAAACTTCAGAAGTATCTTAGGTGGTCCGTGCAGTGGGCCTCCGGCAGCCCTACTCTGAAAATGCAAACGTCTGCAGAGAGCTCGCAACCAGAAAGAGCTAGCCTGGAAAGCTGTTGCTCACCTCATCTGCCCATGGCACTGCTCGCACAGAGGCACAGAGACTGGGGCTGCTTGCTTGTCTTGCCACCTCAAACTTCACACGTATCTTAGGTGGTCCGTGCAGTGGGGCCTCCGGCAGCCCTGCTCCCAAAATGCGAACGTCTGCAGATAGCTCGCAGCCAGAAAGAGCTAGCCTGCAAAGCTGTTGCTCAGCCTCATCTGCTCATGGCACTACTCTCACAGAGGCACAGAGACTGGGGCTGCTTGCTTGTCTTACCCCCTCAAACTTCAAACGTATCTTTGGGGGTCCATGCAGGGGGCCTCCGGCAGCCCTGCTCTGAAAATGCGAACGTCTACAGATAGCTCGCAGGCAGAAAGAGCTAGCCTGGAAATCTGTTGCTCAGCCTCATCTGCCCATGGCACTGCTCGCACAGATGCAGAGAGACTGGGGCTGCTTGCTTGTCTTGCAACCTCAAACTTCAAAAGTAAACTTGAGGCTCCGTGCAGGAGGCCTTAGCCAGCCCTTCTCCGAAAATGCGAACGTCTGCAGATAGCTCGCAGGCAGAAAGAGCTAGCCTGCAAAGCTGTTGCTCAGCCTCATCTGCCCATGGCACTGCTCACACAGAGGCACAGAGACTGGGGCTGCTTGCTTTTCTTGCCACCTCAAACTTCAAACGTATATTTGGGGTCCATGCAGGGGGCCTCCGGCAGCCCTGCTCTGAAAATGCAAACGTCTGCAGATAGGCCGCAGGCAGAAAAAGCTGGCCTGGAAAGCTGTTGCTCAGCCTCATCTGCCCATGGCACTGCTCGCACAGAGGCACAGAGACTGGGGCTGCTTGCTTTTCTTGCCACCTCAAACTTCAAAAGCATCTTAGGTGGTCCGCGAAGGGGGCCTCCGGCATCCCTACTCTGAAAATGCGAAAGTCTGCAGAGAGCTCGCAACCAGAAAGAGCTAGCCTGGAAAGCTGTTGCTCAGCCTCATCTGCCCATGGCACTGCTCACACAGAGGCACAGAGACTGGGGCTGCTTGCATTTCTTGCCACCTCTAACTTTAAACGTAGCTTACGTGGTCCGTGCAGTGGGGCCTCCAGCAGCCCTGCTCCCAAAATGCGAACGTCTGCAGATAGCTCGCAGCCAGAAAGAGCTAGCCTGGAAAGCTGTTGCTCAGCCTCATCTGCCCATGGCACTGCTCGCACAGAGGCAGAGAGACTGGGGCTGCTTGCTTGTCTTGCCACCTCAAACTTCAAAAGTATCTTAGGTGGTCCGTGAAGGGGGCCTCCGGCAGCCCTACTCTGAAATTGCGAACGTCTGCAGAGAGCTCGCAACCAGAAAAACCTAGCCTGCAAAGCTGTTGCTCAGCCTCATCTGCCCATGGCACTGCTCACACAGAGGCACAGAGACTGGGGCTGCTTGCTTGTCTTGCCACCTCAAACTTCAAACATAGCTTTGGGGGTCCGTGCAGGGGGCCTCCGGCAGCCCTGCTCTGAAAATGCGAACGTCTGCAGATAGCACGCAGGCAGAAAAAGCTAGCCTGGAAAGCTGTTGCTCAGCCTCATCTGCCCATGGCACTGCTCGCACAGAGGCACAGAGACTGGGGCTGCTTGCTTGTTTTGCCACATCAAACTTCAAACGTATCTTTGAAAGTCCGTGCCGGGCACCGCCGGTAACCCTGCTCCGAATATGCGAACGTCTGCACATAGCTCGCAGCCAGAAAGAGCTAGCCTGGAAAGCTGTTGCTCAGCCTCATCTGCCCATGGCACTGCTCGCACAGAGGCACAGAGACTGGGGCTGCTTGCTTGTCTTGCAACCTCAAACTTCAAAAGTAAATTTGAGGCTCCGTGCAGAAGGCATTAGCCAGCCCTTCTCCGAAAATGTGAACGTCTGCAGATTGCTCGCAGCCAGAAAGAGCTAGCCTGGAAAGCTGTTGCTCAGCCTCATCTGCCCATGGCACTGCTCGCACAGAGGCACAGAGACTGGGGCTGCTTGGTTTTCTTGCCACCTCAAACTTCAGAAGTATCTTAGGTGGTCCGTGCAGTGGGCCTCCGGCAGCCCTACTCTGAAAATGCAAACGTCTGCAGAGAGCTCGCAGGCAGAAAGAGCTAGCCTGGAAAGCTGTTGCTCACCTCATCTGCCCATGGCACTGCTCGCACAGAGGCACAGAGACTGGGGCTGCTTGCTTGTCTTGCCACCTCAAACTTCACACGTATCTTAGGTGGTCCGTGCAGTGGGGCCTCCGGCAGCCCTGCTCCCAAAATGCGAACGTCTGCAGATAGCTCGCAGCCAGAAAGAGCTAGCCTGCAAAGCTGTTGCTCAGCCTCATCTGCTCATGGCACTACTCTCACAGAGGCACAGAGACTGGGGCTGCTTGCTTGTCTTACCCCCTCAAACTTCAAACGTATCTTTGGGGGTCCATGCAGGGGGCCTCCGGCAGCCCTCCTCTCAAAATGCGAAGGTCTGCAGATAGCTCGCAGCCAGAAAGAGCTATCCTGGAAATCTGTTGCTCAGCCTCATCTGCCCATGGCACTGCTCGCACAGAGGCAGAGAGACTGGGGCTGCTTGCTTGTCTTGCAACCTCAAACTTCAAAAGTAAACTTGAGGCTCCGTGCAGGAGGCCTTAGCCAGCCCTTCTCCGAAAATGCGAACGTCTGCAGATAGCTCGCAGGCAGAAAGAGCTAGCCTGCAAAGCTGTTGCTCAGCCTCATCTGCCCATGGCACTGCTCACACAGAGGCACAGAGACTGGGGCTGCTTGCTTTTCTTGCCACCTCCAACTTCAAACGTATATTTGGGGTCCATGCAGGGGGCCTCCGGCAGCCCTGCTCTGAAAATGCAAACGTCTGCAGATAGGTCGCAGGCAGAAAAAGCTGGCCTGGAAAGCTGTTGCTCAGCCTCATCTGCCCATGGCACTGCTCGCACAGAGGCACAGAGACTGGGGCTGCTTGCTTGTCTTGCCACCTCAAACTTCAAAAGTATCTTAGGTGGTCCGCGAAGGGGGCCTCCGGCAGCCCTACTCTGAAAATACGAAAGTCCGCAGAGAGCTCGCAACCAGAAAGAGCTAGCCTGGAAAGCTGTTGCTCAGCCTCATCTGCCCATGGCACTGCTCGCACAGAGGCACAGAGACTGGGGCTGCTTGCATTTCTTGCAACCTCTAACTTTAAACGTAGCTTAGGTGGTCCGTGCAGTGGGGCCTCCGGCAGCCCTGCTCCCAAAATGCGAACGTCTGCAGATAGCTCGCAGCCAGAAAGAGCTAGCCTGGAAAGCTGTTGCTCAGCCTCATCTGCCCATGGCACTGCTCGCACAGAGGCACAGAGACTGGGGCTGCTTGCTTGTCTTGCCACCTCAAACTTCAAAAGTATCTTAGGTGGTCCGTGAAGGGGGCCTCCGGCAGCCCTACTCTGAAATTGCGAACGTCTGCAGAGAGCTCGCAACCAGAAAAAGCTAGCCTGCAAAGCTGTTGCTCAGACTCATCTGCCCATGGCACTGCTCACACAGAGGCACAGAGACTGGGGCTGCTTGCTTGTCTTGCCACCTCAAACTTCAAACATAGCTTTGGGGGTCCGTGCAGGGGGCCTCCGGCAGCCCTGCTCTGAAAATGCGAACGTCTGCAGATAGCTCGCAGGCAGAAAGAGCTAGCCTGGAAAGCTGTTGCTCAGCCTCATCTGCCCATGGCACTGCTCGCACAGAGGCACAGAGACTGGGGCTGCTTGCTTGTCTTGCAACCTAAAACTTCAAAAGTAAATTTGAGGCTCCGTGCAGAAGGCATTAGCCAGCCCTTCTCCGAAAATGTGAACGTCTGCAGATTGCTCGCAGGCAGAAAGAGCTAGCCTGGAAAGCTGTTGCTCAGCCTCATCTGCCCATGGCACTGCTTGCACAGAGGCACAGAGACTCGGGCTGGTTGCTTGTCTTGCCACCTCTAACTTTAAACGTATCTTAGGTGGTCCGTGCAGGGGGCCTCCGGCAGCCCTGCTCCCAAAATGCGAACGTCTGCAGATAGCTCGCAGCCAGAAAGAGCTAGCCTGGAAAGCTGTTGCTCAGCCTCATCTGATCATGGCACTGCTCGCACAGAGGCACAGAGACTGGGGCTGCTTGCTTTTCTTGCACCTCAAACTTCAAACGTATCTTTGGGGGTCCATGCAGGGGGCCTCCGGCAGCCCTGCTCTGAAAATGCGAACGTCTGCAGATAGCTCGCAGGCAGAAAGGACTAGCCTGGAAAGCTGTTGCTCAGCCTCATCTGCCCATGGCACTGCTCGCACAGAGGCACAGAGACTGGGGCTGCTTGCTTGTCTTGCCACCTCAAACTTCAAAAGTATCTTAGGTGGTCCGTGCAGGCGGCCTCCGACAGCCCTACTCTGAAATTGCGAACATCTGCAGAGAGCTCGCAACCAGGTAAAGCTAGCCTGGAAAGCTGATGCTCAGCCTCATCTGCCCATGGCACTGCTCACACAGAGGCACAGTGACTGGGGCTGCTTGCTTGTCTTGCCACCTCAAACTTCAAAAGTAAATTTGAGGCTCCGTGCAGGAGGCCTTATCCAGCCCTTCTCCGAAAATGCGAACGTCTGCAGATAGCTCGCAGACAGAAAAAGCTAGCCTGGAAAGCTGTTGCTCAGCCTCATCTGATCATGGCACTGCTCGCACAGAGGCACAGAGACTGGGGCTGCTTGCTTGTCTTGCCACCTCAAACTTCAAACATAACTTTGGGGGTCCGTGCAGGGGGCCTCCGGCAGCCCTGCTATCAAAATGCGAACGTCTGCAGATAGCTCACAGGCAGGAAGAGCTAGCCTGGAAAGCTGTTGCTCAGCCTCATCTGCCCATGGCACTGCTCGCACAGAGGCACAGAGACTGGGGCTGCTTGCTTGTCTTGCAACCTCAAACTTCAAAAGTAAATTTGAGGCTCCGTGCAGAAGGCATTAGCCAGCCCTTCTCCGAAAATGTGAACGTCTGCAGATTGCTCGCAGCCAGAAAGAGCTAGCCTGGAAAGCTGTTGCTCAGCCTCATCTGCCCATGGCACTGCTCGCACAGAGGCACAGAGACTGGGGCTGCTTGCTTTTCTTGCCACCTCAAACTTCAGAAGTATCTTAGGTGGTCCGTGCAGTGGGCCTCCGGCAGCCCTACTCTGAAAATGCAAACGTCTGCAGAGAGCTCGCAACCAGAAAGAGCTAGCCTGGAAAGCTGTTGCTCACCTCATCTGCCCATGGCACTGCTCGCACAGAGGCACAGAGACTGGGGCTGCTTGCTTGTCTTGCCACCTCAAACTTCACACGTATCTTAGGTGGTCCGTGCAGTGGGGCCTCCGGCAGCCCTGCTCCCAAAATGCGAACGTCTGCAGATAGCTCGCAGCCAGAAAGAGCTAGCCTGCAAAGCTGTTGCTCAGCCTCATCTGCTCATGGCACTACTCTCACAGAGGCACAGAGACTGGGGCTGCTTGCTTGTCTTACCCCCTCAAACTTCAAACGTATGTTTCGGGGTCCATGCAGGGGGCCTCCGGCAGCCCTCCTCTCAAAATGCGAAGGTCTGCAGATAGCTCGCAGCCAGAAAGAGCTATCCTGGAAATCTGTTGCTCAGCCTCATCTGCCCATGGCACTGCTCGCACAGAGGCACAGAGACTGGGGCTGCTTGCTTGTCTTGCAACCTCAAACTTCAAAAGTAAACTTGAGGCTCCGTGCAGGAGGCCTTAGCCAGCCCTTCTCCGAAAATGCGAACGTCTGCAGATAGCTCGCAGGCAGAAAGAGCTAGCCTGCAAAGCTGTTGCTCAGCCTCATCTGCCCATGGCACTGCTCACACAGAGGCACAGAGACTGGGGCTGCTTGCTTTTCTTGCCACCTCCAACTTCAAACGTATATTTGGGGTCCATGCAGGGGGCCTCCGGCATCCCTGCTCTGAAAATGCAAACGTCTGCAGATAGGTCGCAGGCAGAAAAAGCTGGCCTGGAAAGCTGTTGCTCAGCCTCATCTGCCCATGGCACTGCTCGCACAGAGGCACAGAGACTGGGACTGCTTGCTTGTCTTGCCACCTCAAACTTCAAAAGTATCTTAGGTATTCCGCGAAGGGGGCCCCCGGCAGCCCTACTCTGAAAATACGAAAGTCCGCAGAGAGCTCGCAACCAGAAAGAGCTAGCCTGGAAAGCTGTTGCTCAGCCTCATCTGCCCATGGCACTGCTCGCACAGAGGCACAGAGACTGGGGCTGCTTGCTTGTCTTGCCACCTCAAACTTCAAAAGTAAATTTGAGGCTCCGTGCAGGAGGCATTAGCCAGCCCTTCTCCGAAAATGCGAACGTCTGCAGATAGCTCGCAGACAGAAAGAGCTAGCCTGGAAAGCTGTTGCTCAGCCTCATCTGCCCATGGCACTGCTCGCACAGAGGCACAGAGACTGGGGCTGCTTGCTTGTCTTGCAGCCTCAAACTTCAAAAGTAAATTTCAGGCTCCGTGCAGGAGGCCTTATCCAGCCCTTCTCCGAAAATGCGAACGTCTGCATATAGCTCGCAGCCAGAAACAGCTAGCCTGCAAAGCTGTTGCTCAGCCTCATCTGCCCATGGCACTGCTCACACAGAGGCACAGAGACTGGGGCTGCTTGCTTCTCTTGCCTCTTCAAACTTCAAACGTAGCTTTGGGGGTCCATGCAGGGGGCCTCCGGCAGCCCTACTCTGAAAATGGAAACGTCTGCAGAGAGCTCGCAGGCAGAAAAAGCTGGCCTGGAAAGCTGTTGCTCAGCCTCATCTGCCCATGGCACTGCTCGCACAGAGGCACAGAGACTGGGGCTGCTTGCTTTTCTTGCCACCTCAAACTTCAGAAGTATCTTAGGTGGTCCGTGAAGGGGGCCTCCGGCAGCCCTACTCTGAAACTGCGAACATCTGCAGAGAGCTCGCAACAAGAAAGAGCTAGCCTGGAAAGCTGTTGCTCAGCGTCATCTGCCCATGGCACTGCTCGCACAGAGGCACAGAGACTGGGGCTGCTTGCTTGTCTTGCCACCTCAAACTTCACACGTATCTTAGGTGGTCCGTGCAGGGGGCCTCCGGCTGCCCTGCTCCCAAAATGCGAAGGTCTGCAGATAGCTCGCAGGCAGAAAGAGCTAGCCTGGAAATCTGTTGCTCAGCCTCATCTGCCCATGGCACTGCTCGCACAGAGGCACAGAGACTGGGGCTGCTTGCTTGTCTTGCCACCTCAAACTTCACACGTATCTTAGGTGGTCCGTGCAGTGGGGCCTCCGGCAGCCCTGCTCCCAAATTCGAACGTCTGCAGATAGCTCGCAGCCAGAAAGAGCTAGCCTGGAAATCTGTTTCTCAGCCTCATCTGCCCATGGCACTGCTCGCACAGAGGCAGAGAGACTGGGGCTGCTTGCTTGTCTTGCAACCTCAAACTTCAAAAGTAAACTTGAGGCTCCGTGCAGGAAGCCTTAGCCAGCCCTTCTCCGAAAATGCGAACGTCTGCAGATAGCTCACAGTCAGAAAGTGCTAGCCTGCAAAGCTGTTGCTCAGCCTCATCTGCCCATGGCACTGCTCACACAGAGGCACAGAGACTGGTGCTGCTTGCTTTTCTTGCCACCTCAAACTTCAAACGTATATTTGGGGGTCCATGCAGGGGACCTCCGGCAGCCCTACTCTGAAAATGGAAACGTCTGCAGAGAGCTCGCAGGCAGAAAAAGCTGGCCTGGAAAGCTGTTGCTCAGCCTCATCTGCCCATGGCACTGCTCGCACAGAGGCACAGAGACTGGGGCTGCTTGCTTGTCTTGCAACCTCAAACTTCAAAAGTAAACTTGAGGCTCCGTGCAGGAGGCCTTAGCCAGCCCTTCTCCGAAAATGCGAACGTCTGCAGATAGCTCGCAGGCAGAAAGAGCTAGCCTGCAAAGCTGTTGCTCAGCCTCATCTGCCCATGGCACTGCTCACACAGAGGCACAGAGACTGGGGCTGCTTGCATTTCTTGCCACCTCTAACTTTAAACGTAGCTTACGTGGTCCGTGCAGTGGGGCCTCCAGCAGCCCTGCTCCCAAAATGCGAACGTCTGCAGATAGCTCGCAGCCAGAAAGAGCTAGCCTGGAAAGCTGTTGCTCAGCCTCATCTGCCCATGGCACTGCTCGCACAGAGGCACAAAGACTGGGGCTGCTTGCTTGTCTTGCCACCTCAAACTTCAAACATCGCTTAGGTGGTCCGTGCAGTGGGGCCTCCGGCAGCCCTGCTCTGAAAATGCGAATGTCTGCAGATAGCTCGCAGGCAGAAAGAGCTAGCCTGGAAAGCTGTTGCTCAGCCTCATCTTCCCATGGCACTGCTCGCACAGAGGCACAGAGACTGGGGCTGCTTGCTTGTTTTGCCAGCTCAAACTTCAAACGTATCTTTGAAAGTCCGTGCCGGGCGCCGCCGGTAGCCCTGCTCCGAATATGCGAATGTCTGCAGATAGCTCGCAGGCAGAAAGAGCTAGCCTGGAAAGCTGTTGCTCAGCCTCATCTGCCCATGGCACTGCTCGCACAGAGGCACAGAGACTGGGGCTGCTTGCTTGTCTTGCAACCTCAAACTTCAAAAGTAAATTTCAGGCTCCGTGCAGGAGGCCTTATCCAGCCCTTCTCCGAAAATGCGAACGTCTGCATATAGCTCGCAGCCAGAAACAGCTAGCCTGCAAAGCTGTTGCTCAGCCTCATCTGCCCATGGCACTGCTCACACAGAGGCACAGAGACTGGGGCTGCTTGCTTCTCTTGCCTCTTCAAACTTCAAACGTAGCTTTGGGGGTCCATGCAGGGGGCCTCCGGCAGCCCTACTCTGAAAATGGAAACGTCTGCAGAGAGCTCGCAGGCAGAAAAAGCTGGCCTGGAAAGCTGTTGCTCAGCCTCATCTGCCCATGGCACTGCTCGCACAGAGGCACAGAGACTGGGGCTGCTTGCTTTTCTTGCCACCTCAAACTTCAGAAGTATCTTAGGTGGTCCGTGAAGGGGGCCTCCGGCAGCCCTACTCTGAAACTGCGAACATCTGCAGAGAGCTCGCAACCAGAAAGAGCTAGCCTGGAAAGCTGTTGCTCAGCCTCATCTGCCCATGGCACTGCTCGCACAGAGGCACAGAGACTGGGGCTGCTTGCTTGTCTTGCCACCTCAAACTTCACACGTATCTTAGGTGGTCCGTGCAGGGGGCCTCCGGCAGCCCTGCTCCCAAAATCGAACGTCTGCAGATAGCTCGCAGGCAGAAAGAGCTAGCCTGGAAATCTGTTGCTCAGCCTCATCTGCCCATGGCACTGCTCGCACAGAGGCACAGAGACTGGGGCTGCTTGCTTGTTTTGCCACCTCAAACTTCACACGTATCTTAGGTGGTCCGTGCAGTGGGGCCTCCGGCAGCCCTGCTCCCAAATTCGAACGTCTGCAGATAGCTCGCAGCCAGAAAGAGCTAGCCTGGAAAGCTGTTTCTCAGCCTCATCTGCTCATGGCACTACTCTCACAGAGGCACAGAGACTGGGGCTGCTTGCTTGTCTTACCCCCTCAAACTTCAAACGTATCTTTGGGGGTCCATGCAGGGGGCCTCCGGCAGCCCTCCTCTCAAAATGCGAACGTCTGCAGATAGCTCGCAGTCAGAAATAGCTAGCCTGGAAATCTGTTGCTCAGCCTCATCTGCCCATGGCACTGCTCGCACAGAGGCAGAGAGACTGGGGCTGCTTACTTGTCTTGCAACCTCAAACTTCAAAAGTAAACTTGAGGCTCCGTGCAGGAAGCCTTAGCCAGCACTTCTCCGAAAATGCGAACGTCTGCAGATAGCTCACAGTCAGAAAGTGCTAGCCTGCAAAGATGTTGCTCAGCCTCATCTGCCCATGGCACTGCTCACACAGAGGCACAGAGACTGGTGCTGCTTGCTTTTCTTGCCACCTCAAACTTCAAACGTATATTTGGGGTCCATGCAGGGGGCCTCCGGCAGCCCTGCTCTGAAAATGCAAACGTCTGCAGATAGCTCGCAGGCAGAAAAAGCTGGCCTGGAAAGCTGTTGCTCAGCCTCATCTGCCCATGGCACTGCTCGCACAGAGGCACAGAGACTGGGGCTGCTTGCTTGTTTTGCCACCTCAAACTTCAAACGTATCTTTGAAAGTCCGTGCCGGGCACCGCCGGTAACCCTGCTCCGAATATGCGAATGTCTGCAGATAGCTCATAGCCAGAAAGAGCTAGCCTGGAAAGCTGTTGCTCAGCCTCATCTGCCCATGGCACTGCTCGCACAGAGGCACAGAGACTGGGGCTGCTTGCTTGTTTTGCAACCTCAAACTTCAAACGTATCTTTGGGGGTCCATGCAGGGGGCCTCCGGCAGCCCTCCTCTCAAAATGCGAAGGTCTGCAGATAGCTCGCAGGCAGAAAGAGCTAGCCTGGAAATCTGTTGCTCAGCCTCATCTGCCCATGGCACTGCTCGCACAGAGGCAGAGAGAGTGGGGCTGCTTGCTTGTCTTGCAACCTCAAATTTCAAAAGTAAACTTGAGGCTCCGTGCAGGAGGCCTTAGCCAGCCCTTCTCTGAAAATGCGAACGTCTGCAGATAGCTCGCAGGCAGAAAGAGCTAGCCTGCAAAGCTGTTGCTCAGCCTCATCTGCCCATGGCACTGCTCACACAGAGGCACAGAGACTGGGGCTGCTTGCTTTTCTTGCCACCTCAAATTTCAAACGTATATTTGGGGTCCATGCAGGGGGCCTCCGGCAGCCCTGCTCTGAAAATGCAAACGTCTGCAGATAGGTCGCAGGCAGAAAAAGCTGGCCTGGAAAGCTGTTGCTCAGCCTCATCTGCCCATGGCACTGCTCGCACAGAGGCACAGAGACTGGGGCTGCTTGCTTGTCTTGCAACCTCAAACTTCAAAAGTAAATTTGAGGCTCCGTGCAGAAGGCATTAGCCAGTCCTTCTCCGAAAATGTGAACGTCTGCAGATTGCTCGCAGGCAGAAAGAGCTAGCCTGGAAAGCTGTTGCTCAGCCTCTTCTGCCCATGGCACTGCTCGCACAGAGGCACAGAGACTGGGGCTGCTTGCTTTTCTTGCCACCTCAAACTTCAGAAGTATCTTAGGTGGTCCGTGAAGGGGGCCTCCGGCAGACCTACTCTGAAACTGCGAACGTCTGCAGAGAGCTCGCAACCAGAAAGAGCTAGCCTGGAAAGGTGTTGCTCAGCCTCATCTGCCCATGGCACTGCTCGCACAGAGGCACAGAGACTGGGGCTGCTTGCTTGTCTTGCCACCTCAAACTTCACAAGTATCTTAGGTGGTCCGTGCAGTGGGGCCTCCGGCAGCCCTGCTCCCATAATGCGAACGTCTGCAGATAGATCGCAGCCAGAAAGAGCTAGCCTGGAAAGCTGTTTCTCAGCCTCATCTGCTCATGGCACTACTCTCACAGAGGCACAGAGACTGGGGCTGCTTGCTTGTCTTACCCCCTCAAACTTCAAACGTATCTTTGGGGGTCCATGCAGGGGGCCTCCGGCAGCCCTGCTCTGAAAATGCGAACGTCTGCAGATAGCTCGCAGCCAGAAAGAGCTAGCCTGGAAAGCTGTTGCTCAGCCTCATCTGCCCATGGCACTGCTCGCACAGAGGCAGAGAGACTGGGGCTGCTTGCTTGTCTTGCCACCTCAAACTTCAAAAGTATCTTAGGTGGTCCGTGAAGGGGGCCTCCGGCAGCCCTAGTCTGAAATTGCGAACGTCTGCAGAGAGCTCGCAACCAGAAAAAGCTAGCCTGCAAAGCTGTTGCTCAGCCTCATCTGCCCATGGCACTGCTCACACAGAGGCACAGAGACTGGGGCTGCTTGCTTGTCTTGCCACCTCAAACTTCAAACGTAGCTTTGGGGGTCCGTGCAGGGGGCCTCCGGCAGCCCTGCTCTGAAAATGCGAACGTCTGCAGATAGCTCGCAGGCAGAAAGAGCTAGCCTGGAAAGCTGTTGCTCAGCCTCATCTGCCCATGGCACTGCTCGCACAGAGGCACAGAGACTGGGGCTGCTTGCTTGTCTTGCCACCTCAAACTTCAAACGTATCTTTGAAAGTCCGTGCCGGGCACCGCCGGTAACAATGCTCCGAATATGCGAATGTCTGCAGATAGCTCACAGCCAGAAAGAGCTAGCCTGGAAAGCTGTTGCTCAGCCTCATCTGCCCATGGCACTGCTCGCACAGAGGCACAGAGACTGGGGCTGCTTGCTTGTCTTGCAACCTCAAACTTCAAAAGTAAACTTGAGGCTCCGTGCAGGAAGCCTTAGCGAGCCCTTCTCCGAAAATGCGAACGTCTGCAGATAGCTCACAGTCAGAAAGAGCTAGCCTGCAAAGCTGTTGCTCAGCCTCATCTGCCCATGGCACTGCTCACACAGAGGCACAGAGACTGGTGCTGCTTGCTTTTCTTGCCACCTCAAACTTCAAACGTATATTTGGGGTCCATGCAGGGGGCCTCCGGCAGCCCTGCTCTGAAAATGCAAACGTCTGCAGATAGCTCGCAGGCAGAAAAAGCTGGCCTGGAAAGCTGTTGCTCAGCCTCATCTGCCCATGGCACTGCTCGCACAGAGGCACAGAGACTGGGGCTGCTTGCTTGTTTTGCCACCTCAAACTTCAAACGTATCTTTGAAAGTCCGTGCCGGGCACTGCCGGTAACCCTGCTCCGAATATGCGAATGTCTGCAGATAGCTCACAGCCAGAAAGAGCTAGCCTGGAAAGCTGTTGCTCAGCCTCATCTGCCCATGGCACTGCTCGCACAGAGGCACAGAGACTGGGGCTGCTTGCTTGTCTTGCAAACTCAAACTTCAAACGTATCTTTGGGGGTCCGTGCAGGGGGCCTCCGGCAGCCCTGCTCCCAAAATGCGAAGGTCTGCAGATAGCTCGCAGGCAGAAAGAGCTAGCCTGGAAATCTGTTGCTCAGCCTCATCTGCCCATGGCACTGCTCGCACAGAGGCACAGAGACTGGGGCTGCTTGCTTGTCTTGCCACCTCAAACTTCACACGTATCTTAGGTGGTCCGTGCAGTGGGGCCTCCGGCAGCCCTGCTCCCAAATTCGAACGTCTGCAGATAGCTCGCAGCCAGAAAGAGCTAGCCTGGAAAGCTGTTTCTCAGCCTCATCTGCTCATGGCACTGCTCTCACAGAGGCACAGAGACTGGGGCTGCTTGCTTGTCTTACCCCCTCAAACTTCAAACGTATCTTTGGGGGTCCATGCAGGGGGCCTCCGGCAGCCCTCCTCTCAAAATGCGAACGTCTGCAGATAGCTCGCAGTCAGAAATAGCTAGCCTGGAAATCTGTTGCTCAGCCTCATCTGCCCATGGCACTGCTCGCACAGAGGCAGAGAGACTGGGGCTGCTTGCTTGTCTTGCAACCTCAAACTTCAAAAGTAAACTTGAGGCTCCGTGCAGGAAGCCTTAGCCAGCCCTTCTCCGAAAATGCGAACGTCTGCAGATAGCTCACAGTCAGAAAGTGCTAGCCTGCAAAGCTGTTGCTCAGCCTCATCTGCCCATGGCACTGCTCACACAGAGGCACAGAGACTGGTGCTGCTTGCTTTTCTTGCCACCTCAAACTTCAAACGCATATTTGGGGTCCATGCAGGGGGCCTCCGGCAGCCCTGCTCTGAAAATGCAAACGTCTGCAGATAGCTCGCAGGCAGAAAAAGCTGGCCTGGAAAGCTGTTGCTCAGCCTCATCTGCCCATGGCACTGCTCGCACAGAGGCACAGAGACTGGGGCTGCTTGCTTGTTTTGCCACCTCAAACTTCAAACGTATCTTTGAAAGTCCGTGCCGGGCACCGCCGGTAACCCTGCTCCGAATATGCGAATGTCTGCAGATAGCTCATAGCCAGAAAGAGCTAGCCTGGAAAGCTGTTGCTCAGCCTCATCTGCCCATGGCACTGCTCGCACAGAGGCACAGAGACTGGGGCTGCTTGCTTGTTTTGCAACCTCAAACTTCAAACGTATCTTTGGGGGTCCATGCAGGGGGCCTCCGGCAGCCCTCCTCTCAAAATGCGAAGGTCTGCAGATAGCTCGCAGGCAGAAAGAGCTAGCCTGGAAAGCTGTTGCTCAGCCTCTTCTGCCCATGGCACTGCTCGCACAGAGGCACAGAGACTGGGGCTGCTTGCTTTTCTTGCCACCTCAAACTTCAGAAGTATCTTAGGTGGTCCGTGAAGGGGGCCTCCGGCAGACCTACTCTGAAACTGCGAACGTCTGCAGAGAGCTCGCAACCAGAAAAAGCTAGCCTGGAAAGCTGTTGCTCAGCCTCATCTGCCCATGGCACTGCTCGCACAGAGGCACAGAGACTGGGGCTGCTTGCTTGTCTTGCCACCTCAAACTTCACACGTATCTTAGGTGGTCCGTGCAGTGGGGCCTCCGGCAGCCCTGCTCCCAAAATGCGAACGTCTGCAGATAGCTCGCAGCCAGAAAGAGCTAGCCTGGAAAGCTGTTTCTCAGCCTCATCTGCTCATGGCACTACTCTCACAGAGGCACAGAGACTGGGGCTGCTTGCTTGTCTTACCCCCTCAAACTTCAAACGTATCTTTGGGGGTCCATGCAGGGGGCCTCCGGCAGCCCTCCTCTCAAAATGCGAACGTCTGCAGATAGCTCGCAGGCAGAAAGAGCTAGCCTGGAAATCTGTTGCTCAGCCTCATCTGCCCATGGCACTGCTCGCACAGATGCAGAGAGACTGGGGCTGCTTGCTTGTCTTGCAACCTCAAACTTCAAAAGTAAACTTGAGGCTCCGTGCAGGAGGCCTTAGCCAGCCCTTCTCCGAAAATGCGAACGTCTGCAGATAGCTCGCAGGCAGAAAGAGCTAGCCTGCAAAGCTGTTGCTCAGCCTCATCTGCCCATGGCACTGCTTACACAGAGGCACAGAGACTGGGGCTGCTTGCTTTTCTTGCCACCTCAAACTTCAAACGTATATTTGGGGTCCATGCAGGGGGCCTCCGGCAGCCCTGCTCTGAAAATGCAAACGTCTGCAGATAGGTCGCAGGCAGAAAAAGCTGGCCTGGAAAGCTGTTGCTCAGCCTCATCTGCCCATGGCACTGCTCGCACAGAGGCACAGAGACTGGGGCTGCTTGCTTGTTTTGCCACCTCAAACTTCAAACGTATCTTTGAAAGTCCGTGCCGGGCACTGCCGGTAACCCTGCTCCGAATATGCGAATGTCTGCAGATAGCTCACAGCCAGAAAGAGCTAGCCTGGAAAGCTGTTGCTCAGCCTCATCTGCCCATGGCACTGCTCGCACAGAGGCACAGAGACTGGGGCTGCTTGCTTGTCTTGCAACCTCAAACTTCAAACGTATCTTTGGGGGTCCATGCAGGGGGCCTCCGGCAGCCCTCCTCTCAAAATGCGAAGGTCTGCAGATAGGTGGCAGCCAGAAATAGGTAACCTGGAAAGCTGTTGCTCAGCCTCATCTGCCCATGGCACTGCTCGCACAGAGGCAGAGAGACTGGGGCTGCTTGCTTGTCTTGCAACCTCAAACTTCAAAAGTAAACTTGAGGCTCCGTGCAGGAGGCCTTAGCCAGCCCTTCTCCGAAAATGCGAACGTCTGCAGATAGCTCGCAGGCAGAAAGAGCTAGCCTGCAAAGCTGTTGCTCAGCCTCATCTGCCCATGGCACTGCTCACACAGAGGCACAGAGACTGGGGCTGCTTGCTTTTCTTGCCACCTCAAATTTCAAACGTATATTTGGGGTCCATGCAGGGGGCCTCCGACAGCCCTGCTCTGAAAATGCAAACGTCTGCAGATAGGTCGCAGGCAGAAAAAGCTGGCCTGGAAAGCTGTTGCTCAGCCTCATCTGCCCATGGCACTGCTCGCACAGAGGCACAGAGACTGGGGCTGCTTGCTTGTCTTGCAACCTCAAACTTCAAAAGTAAATTTGAGGCTCCGTGCAGAAGGCATTCGCCAGTCCTTCTCCGAAAATGTGAACGTCTGCAGATTGCTCGCAGGCAGAAAGAGCTAGCCTGGAAAGCTGTTGCTCAGCCTCTTCTGCCCATGGCACTGCTCGCGCAGAGGCACAGAGACTGGGGCTGCTTGCTTTTCTTGCCACCCCAAACTTCAGAAGTATCTTAGGTGGTCCGTGAAGGGGGCCTCCGGCAGACCTACTCTGAAACTGCGAACGTCTGCAGAGAGCTCGCAACCAGAAAGAGCTAGCCTGGAAAGCTGTTGCTCAGCCTCATCTGCCCATGGCACTGCTCGCACAGAGGCACAGAGACTGGGGCTGCTTGCTTGTCTTGCCACCTCAAACTTCACACGTATCTTAGGTGGTCCGTGCAGTGGGGCCTCCGGCAGCCCTGCTCCCAAAATGCGAACGTCTGCAGATAGCTCGCAGCCAGAAAGAGCTAGCCTGGAAAGCTGTTTCTCAGCCTCATCTGCTCATGGCACTACTCTCACAGAGGCACAGAGACTGGGGCTGCTTGCTTGTCTTACCCCCTCAAACTTCAAACGTATCTTTGGGGGTCCATGCAGGGGGCCTCCGGCAGCCCTGCTCTGAAAATGCGAACGTCTACAGATAGCTCGCAGGCAGAAAGAGCTAGCCTGGAAATCTGTTGCTCAGCCTCATCTGCCCATGGCACTGCTCGCACAGATGCAGAGAGACTGGGGCTGCTTGCTTGTCTTGCAACCTCAAACTTCAAAAGTAAACTTGAGGCTCCGTGCAGGAGGCCTTAGCCAGCCCTTCTCCGAAAATGCGAACGTCTGCAGATAGCTCGCAGGCAGAAAGAGCTAGCCTGCAAAGCTGTTGCTCAGCCTCATCTGCCCATGGCACTGCTCACACAGAGGCACAGAGACTGGGGCTGCTTGCTTTTCTTGCCACCTCAAACTTCAAACGTATATTTGGGGTCCATGCAGGGGGCCTCCGGCAGCCCTGCTCTGAAAATGCAAACGTCTGCAGATAGGCCGCAGGCAGAAAAAGCTGGCCTGGAAAGCTGTTGCTCAGCCTCATCTGCCCATGGCACTGCTCGCACAGAGGCACAGAGACTGGGGCTGCTTGCTTTTCTTGCCACCTCAAACTTCAAAAGCATCTTAGGTGGTCCGCGAAGGGGGCCTCCGGCATCCCTACTCTGAAAATGCGAAAGTCTGCAGAGAGCTCGCAACCAGAAAGAGCTAGCCTGGAAAGCTGTTGCTCAGCCTCATCTGCCCATGGCACTGCTCACACAGAGGCACAGAGACTGGGGCTGCTTGCATTTCTTGCCACCTCTAACTTTAAACGTAGCTTACGTGGTCCGTGCAGTGGGGCCTCCAGCAGCCCTGCTCCCAAAATGCGAACGTCTGCAGATAGCTCGCAGCCAGAAAGAGCTAGCCTGGAAAGCTGTTGCTCAGCCTCATCTGCCCATGGCACTGCTCGCACAGAGGCAGAGAGACTGGGGCTGCTTGCTTGTCTTGCCACCTCAAACTTCAAAAGTATCTTAGGTGGTCCGTGAAGGGGGCCTCCGGCAGCCCTACTCTGAAATTGCGAACGTCTGCAGAGAGCTCGCAACCAGAAAAAGCTAGCCTGCAAAGCTGTTGCTCAGCCTCATCTGCCCATGGCACTGCTCACACAGAGGCACAGAGACTGGGGCTGCTTGCTTGTCTTGCCACCTCAAACTTCAAACATAGCTTTGGGGGTCCGTGCAGGGGGCCTCCGGCAGCCCTGCTCTGAAAATGCGAACGTCTGCAGATAGCACGCAGGCAGAAAAAGCTAGCCTGGAAAGCTGTTGCTCAGCCTCATCTGCCCATGGCACTGCTCGCACAGAGGCACAGAGACTGGGGCTGCTTGCTTGTTTTGCCACATCAAACTTCAAACGTATCTTTGAAAGTCCGTGCCGGGCACCGCCGGTAACCCTGCTCCGAATATGCGAACGTCTGCACATAGCTCGCAGCCAGAAAGAGCTAGCCTGGAAAGCTGTTGCTCAGCCTCATCTGCCCATGGCACTGCTCGCACAGAGGCACAGAGACTGGGGCTGCTTGCTTGTCTTGCAACCTCAAACTTCAAAAGTAAATTTGAGGCTCCGTGCAGAAGGCATTAGCCAGCCCTTCTCCGAAAATGTGAACGTCTGCAGATTGCTCGCAGCCAGAAAGAGCTAGCCTGGAAAGCTGTTGCTCAGCCTCATCTGCCCATGGCACTGCTCGCACAGAGGCACAGAGACTGGGGCTGCTTGGTTTTCTTGCCACCTCAAACTTCAGAAGTATCTTAGGTGGTCCGTGCAGTGGGCCTCCGGCAGCCCTACTCTGAAAATGCAAACGTCTGCAGAGAGCTCGCAGGCAGAAAGAGCTAGCCTGGAAAGCTGTTGCTCACCTCATCTGCCCATGGCACTGCTCGCACAGAGGCACAGAGACTGGGGCTGCTTGCTTGTCTTGCCACCTCAAACTTCACACGTATCTTAGGTGGTCCGTGCAGTGGGGCCTCCGGCAGCCCTGCTCCCAAAATGCGAACGTCTGCAGATAGCTCGCAGCCAGAAAGAGCTAGCCTGCAAAGCTGTTGCTCAGCCTCATCTGCTCATGGCACTACTCTCACAGAGGCACAGAGACTGGGGCTGCTTGCTTGTCTTACCCCCTCAAACTTCAAACGTATCTTTGGGGGTCCATGCAGGGGGCCTCCGGCAGCCCTGCTCTGAAAATGCGAACGTCTACAGATAGCTCGCAGGCAGAAAGAGCTAGCCTGGAAATCTGTTGCTCAGCCTCATCTGCCCATGGCACTGCTCGCACAGATGCAGAGAGACTGGGGCTGCTTGCTTGTCTTGCAACCTCAAACTTCAAAAGTAAACTTGAGGCTCCGTGCAGGAGGCCTTAGCCAGCCCTTCTCCGAAAATGCGAACGTCTGCAGATAGCTCGCAGGCAGAAAGAGCTAGCCTGCAAAGCTGTTGCTCAGCCTCATCTGCCCATGGCACTGCTCACACAGAGGCACAGAGACTGGGGCTGCTTGCTTTTCTTGCCACCTCAAACTTCAAACGTATATTTGGGGTCCATGCAGGGGGCCTCCGGCAGCCCTGCTCTGAAAATGCAAACGTCTGCAGATAGGCCGCAGGCAGAAAAACTGGCCTGGAAAGCTGTTGCTCAGCCTCATCTGCCCATGGCACTGCTCGCACAGAGGCACAGAGACTGGGGCTGCTTGCTTTTCTTGCCACCTCAAACTTCAAAAGCATCTTAGGTGGTCCGCGAAGGGGGCCTCCGGCATCCCTACTCTGAAAATGCGAAAGTCTGCAGAGAGCTCGCAACCAGAAAGAGCTAGCCTGGAAAGCTGTTGCTCAGCCTCATCTGCCCATGGCACTGCTCACACAGAGGCACAGAGACTGGGGCTGCTTGCATTTCTTGCCACCTCTAACTTTAAACGTAGCTTACGTGGTCCGTGCAGTGGGGCCTCCAGCAGCCCTGCTCCCAAAATGCGAACGTCTGCAGATAGCTCGCAGCCAGAAAGAGCTAGCCTGGAAAGCTGTTGCTCAGCCTCATCTGCCCATGGCACTGCTCGCACAGAGGCAGAGAGACTGGGGCTGCTTGCTTGTCTTGCCACCTCAAACTTCAAAAGTATCTTAGGTGGTCCGTGAAGGGGGCCTCCGGCAGCCCTACTCTGAAATTGCGAACGTCTGCAGAGAGCTCGCAACCAGAAAAAGCTAGCCTGCAAAGCTGTTGCTCAGCCTCATCTGCCCATGGCACTGCTCACACAGAGGCACAGAGACTGGGGCTGCTTGCTTGTCTTGCCACCTCAAACTTCAAACATAGCTTTGGGGGTCCGTGCAGGGGGCCTCCGGCAGCCCTGCTCTGAAAATGCGAACGTCTGCAGATAGCACGCAGGCAGAAAAAGCTAGCCTGGAAAGCTGTTGCTCAGCCTCATCTGCCCATGGCACTGCTCGCACAGAGGCACAGAGACTGGGGCTGCTTGCTTGTTTTGCCACATCAAACTTCAAACGTATCTTTGAAAGTCCGTGCCGGGCACCGCCGGTAACCCTGCTCCGAATATGCGAACGTCTGCACATAGCTCGCAGCCAGAAAGAGCTAGCCTGGAAAGCTGTTGCTCAGCCTCATCTGCCCATGGCACTGCTCGCACAGAGGCACAGAGACTGGGGCTGCTTGCTTGTCTTGCAACCTCAAACTTCAAAAGTAAATTTGAGGCTCCGTGCAGAAGGCATTAGCCAGCCCTTCTCCGAAAATGTGAACGTCTGCAGATTGCTCGCAGCCAGAAAGAGCTAGCCTGGAAAGCTGTTGCTCAGCCTCATCTGCCCATGGCACTGCTCGCACAGAGGCACAGAGACTGGGGCTGCTTGGTTTTCTTGCCACCTCAAACTTCAGAAGTATCTTAGGTGGTCCGTGCAGTGGGCCTCCGGCAGCCCTACTCTGAAAATGCAAACGTCTGCAGAGAGCTCGCAGGCAGAAAGAGCTAGCCTGGAAAGCTGTTGCTCACCTCATCTGCCCATGGCACTGCTCGCACAGAGGCACAGAGACTGGGGCTGCTTGCTTGTCTTGCCACCTCAAACTTCACACGTATCTTAGGTGGTCCGTGCAGTGGGGCCTCCGGCAGCCCTGCTCCCAAAATGCGAACGTCTGCAGATAGCTCGCAGCCAGAAAGAGCTAGCCTGCAAAGCTGTTGCTCAGCCTCATCTGCTCATGGCACTACTCTCACAGAGGCACAGAGACTGGGGCTGCTTGCTTGTCTTACCCCCTCAAACTTCAAACGTATCTTTGGGGGTCCATGCAGGGGGCCTCCGGCAGCCCTCCTCTCAAAATGCGAAGGTCTGCAGATAGCTCGCAGCCAGAAAGAGCTATCCTGGAAATCTGTTGCTCAGCCTCATCTGCCCATGGCACTGCTCGCACAGAGGCAGAGAGACTGGGGCTGCTTGCTTGTCTTGCAACCTCAAACTTCAAAAGTAAACTTGAGGCTCCGTGCAGGAGGCCTTAGCCAGCCCTTCTCCGAAAATGCGAACGTCTGCAGATAGCTCGCAGGCAGAAAGAGCTAGCCTGCAAAGCTGTTGCTCAGCCTCATCTGCCCATGGCACTGCTCACACAGAGGCACAGAGACTGGGGCTGCTTGCTTTTCTTGCCACCTCCAACTTCAAACGTATATTTGGGGTCCATGCAGGGGGCCTCCGGCAGCCCTGCTCTGAAAATGCAAACGTCTGCAGATAGGTCGCAGGCAGAAAAAGCTGGCCTGGAAAGCTGTTGCTCAGCCTCATCTGCCCATGGCACTGCTCGCACAGAGGCACAGAGACTGGGGCTGCTTGCTTGTCTTGCCACCTCAAACTTCAAAAGTATCTTAGGTGGTCCGCGAAGGGGGCCTCCGGCAGCCCTACTCTGAAAATACGAAAGTCCGCAGAGAGCTCGCAACCAGAAAGAGCTAGCCTGGAAAGCTGTTGCTCAGCCTCATCTGCCCATGGCACTGCTCGCACAGAGGCACAGAGACTGGGGCTGCTTGCATTTCTTGCAACCTCTAACTTTAAACGTAGCTTAGGTGGTCCGTGCAGTGGGGCCTCCGGCAGCCCTGCTCCCAAAATGCGAACGTCTGCAGATAGCTCGCAGCCAGAAAGAGCTAGCCTGGAAAGCTGTTGCTCAGCCTCATCTGCCCATGGCACTGCTCGCACAGAGGCACAGAGACTGGGGCTGCTTGCTTGTCTTGCCACCTCAAACTTCAAAAGTATCTTAGGTGGTCCGTGAAGGGGGCCTCCGGCAGCCCTACTCTGAAATTGCGAACGTCTGCAGAGAGCTCGCAACCAGAAAAAGCTAGCCTGCAAAGCTGTTGCTCAGACTCATCTGCCCATGGCACTGCTCACACAGAGGCACAGAGACTGGGGCTGCTTGCTTGTCTTGCCACCTCAAACTTCAAACATAGCTTTGGGGGTCCGTGCAGGGGGCCTCCGGCAGCCCTGCTCTGAAAATGCGAACGTCTGCAGATAGCTCGCAGGCAGAAAGAGCTAGCCTGGAAAGCTGTTGCTCAGCCTCATCTGCCCATGGCACTGCTCGCACAGAGGCACAGAGACTGGGGCTGCTTGCTTGTCTTGCAACCTAAAACTTCAAAAGTAAATTTGAGGCTCCGTGCAGAAGGCATTAGCCAGCCCTTCTCCGAAAATGTGAACGTCTGCAGATTGCTCGCAGGCAGAAAGAGCTAGCCTGGAAAGCTGTTGCTCAGCCTCATCTGCCCATGGCACTGCTTGCACAGAGGCACAGAGACTCGGGCTGGTTGCTTGTCTTGCCACCTCTAACTTTAAACGTATCTTAGGTGGTCCGTGCAGGGGGCCTCCGGCAGCCCTGCTCCCAAAATGCGAACGTCTGCAGATAGCTCGCAGCCAGAAAGAGCTAGCCTGGAAAGCTGTTGCTCAGCCTCATCTGATCATGGCACTGCTCGCACAGAGGCACAGAGACTGGGGCTGCTTGCTTTTCTTGCACCTCAAACTTCAAACGTATCTTTGGGGGTCCATGCAGGGGGCCTCCGGCAGCCCTGCTCTGAAAATGCGAACGTCTGCAGATAGCTCGCAGGCAGAAAGGACTAGCCTGGAAAGCTGTTGCTCAGCCTCATCTGCCCATGGCACTGCTCGCACAGAGGCACAGAGACTGGGGCTGCTTGCTTGTCTTGCCACCTCAAACTTCAAAAGTATCTTAGGTGGTCCGTGCAGGCGGCCTCCGACAGCCCTACTCTGAAATTGCGAACATCTGCAGAGAGCTCGCAACCAGGTAAAGCTAGCCTGGAAAGCTGATGCTCAGCCTCATCTGCCCATGGCACTGCTCACACAGAGGCACAGTGACTGGGGCTGCTTGCTTGTCTTGCCACCTCAAACTTCAAAAGTAAATTTGAGGCTCCGTGCAGGAGGCCTTATCCAGCCCTTCTCCGAAAATGCGAACGTCTGCAGATAGCTCGCAGACAGAAAAAGCTAGCCTGGAAAGCTGTTGCTCAGCCTCATCTGATCATGGCACTGCTCGCACAGAGGCACAGAGACTGGGGCTGCTTGCTTGTCTTGCCACCTCAAACTTCAAACATAACTTTGGGGGTCCGTGCAGGGGGCCTCCGGCAGCCCTGCTATCAAAATGCGAACGTCTGCAGATAGCTCACAGGCAGGAAGAGCTAGCCTGGAAAGCTGTTGCTCAGCCTCATCTGCCCATGGCACTGCTCGCACAGAGGCACAGAGACTGGGGCTGCTTGCTTGTCTTGCAACCTCAAACTTCAAAAGTAAATTTGAGGCTCCGTGCAGAAGGCATTAGCCAGCCCTTCTCCGAAAATGTGAACGTCTGCAGATTGCTCGCAGCCAGAAAGAGCTAGCCTGGAAAGCTGTTGCTCAGCCTCATCTGCCCATGGCACTGCTCGCACAGAGGCACAGAGACTGGGGCTGCTTGCTTTTCTTGCCACCTCAAACTTCAGAAGTATCTTAGGTGGTCCGTGCAGTGGGCCTCCGGCAGCCCTACTCTGAAAATGCAAACGTCTGCAGAGAGCTCGCAACCAGAAAGAGCTAGCCTGGAAAGCTGTTGCTCACCTCATCTGCCCATGGCACTGCTCGCACAGAGGCACAGAGACTGGGGCTGCTTGCTTGTCTTGCCACCTCAAACTTCACACGTATCTTAGGTGGTCCGTGCAGTGGGGCCTCCGGCAGCCCTGCTCCCAAAATGCGAACGTCTGCAGATAGCTCGCAGCCAGAAAGAGCTAGCCTGCAAAGCTGTTGCTCAGCCTCATCTGCTCATGGCACTACTCTCACAGAGGCACAGAGACTGGGGCTGCTTGCTTGTCTTGCCACCTCAAACTTCAAAAGTATCTTAGGTGGTCCGCGAAGGGGGCCTCCGGCAGCCCTACTCTGAAAATACGAAAGTCCGCAGAGAGCTCGCAGCCAGAAAGAGCTAGCCTGCAAAGCTGTTGCTCAGCCTCATCTGCTCATGGCACTACTCTCACAGAGGCACAGAGACTGGGGCTGCTTGCTTGTCTTGCCACCTCAAACTTCAAAAGTATCTTAGGTGGTCCGCGAAGGGGGCCTCCGGCAGCCCTACTCTGAAAATACGAAAGTCCGCAGAGAGCTCGCAACCAGAAAGAGCTAGCCTGGAAAGCTGTTGCTCAGCCTCATCTGCCCATGGCACTGCTCGCACAGAGGCACAGAGACTGGGGCTGCTTGCATTTCTTGCAACCTCTAACTTTAAACGTAGCTTAGGTGGTCCGTGCAGTGGGGCCTCCGGCAGCCCTGCTCCCAAAATGCGAACGTCTGCAGATAGCTCGCAGCCAGAAAGAGCTAGCCTGGAAAGCTGTTGCTCAGCCTCATCTGCCCATGGCACTGCTCGCACAGAGGCACAGAGACTGGGGCTGCTTGCTTGTCTTGCCACCTCAAACTTCAAAAGTATCTTAGGTGGTCCGTGAAGGGGGCCTCCGGCAGCCCTACTCTGAAATTGCGAACGTCTGCAGAGAGCTCGCAACCAGAAAAAGCTAGCCTGCAAAGCTGTTGCTCAGACTCATCTGCCCATGGCACTGCTCACACAGAGGCACAGAGACTGGGGCTGCTTGCTTGTCTTGCCACCTCAAACTTCAAACATAGCTTTGGGGGTCCGTGCAGGGGGCCTCCGGCAGCCCTGCTCTGAAAATGCGAACGTCTGCAGATAGCTCGCAGGCAGAAAGAGCTAGCCTGGAAAGCTGTTGCTCAGCCTCATCTGCCCATGGCACTGCTCGCACAGAGGCACAGAGACTGGGGCTGCTTGCTTGTCTTGCAACCTAAAACTTCAAAAGTAAATTTGAGGCTCCGTGCAGAAGGCATTAGCCAGCCCTTCTCCGAAAATGTGAACGTCTGCAGATTGCTCGCAGGCAGAAAGAGCTAGCCTGGAAAGCTGTTGCTCAGCCTCATCTGCCCATGGCACTGCTTGCACAGAGGCACAGAGACTCGGGCTGGTTGCTTGTCTTGCCACCTCTAACTTTAAACGTATCTTAGGTGGTCCGTGCAGGGGGCCTCCGGCAGCCCTGCTCCCAAAATGCGAACGTCTGCAGATAGCTCGCAGCCAGAAAGAGCTAGCCTGGAAAGCTGTTGCTCAGCCTCATCTGATCATGGCACTGCTCGCACAGAGGCACAGAGACTGGGGCTGCTTGCTTTTCTTGCACCTCAAACTTCAAACGTATCTTTGGGGGTCCATGCAGGGGGCCTCCGGCAGCCCTGCTCTGAAAATGCGAACGTCTGCAGATAGCTCGCAGGCAGAAAGGACTAGCCTGGAAAGCTGTTGCTCAGCCTCATCTGCCCATGGCACTGCTCGCACAGAGGCACAGAGACTGGGGCTGCTTGCTTGTCTTGCCACCTCAAACTTCAAAAGTATCTTAGGTGGTCCGTGCAGGCGGCCTCCGACAGCCCTACTCTGAAATTGCGAACATCTGCAGAGAGCTCGCAACCAGGTAAAGCTAGCCTGGAAAGCTGATGCTCAGCCTCATCTGCCCATGGCACTGCTCACACAGAGGCACAGTGACTGGGGCTGCTTGCTTGTCTTGCCACCTCAAACTTCAAAAGTAAATTTGAGGCTCCGTGCAGGAGGCCTTATCCAGCCCTTCTCCGAAAATGCGAACGTCTGCAGATAGCTCGCAGACAGAAAAAGCTAGCCTGGAAAGCTGTTGCTCAGCCTCATCTGATCATGGCACTGCTCGCACAGAGGCACAGAGACTGGGGCTGCTTGCTTGTCTTGCCACCTCAAACTTCAAACATAACTTTGGGGGTCCGTGCAGGGGGCCTCCGGCAGCCCTGCTATCAAAATGCGAACGTCTGCAGATAGCTCACAGGCAGGAAGAGCTAGCCTGGAAAGCTGTTGCTCAGCCTCATCTGCCCATGGCACTGCTCGCACAGAGGCACAGAGACTGGGGCTGCTTGCTTGTCTTGCAACCTCAAACTTCAAAAGTAAATTTGAGGCTCCGTGCAGAAGGCATTAGCCAGCCCTTCTCCGAAAATGTGAACGTCTGCAGATTGCTCGCAGCCAGAAAGAGCTAGCCTGGAAAGCTGTTGCTCAGCCTCATCTGCCCATGGCACTGCTCGCACAGAGGCACAGAGACTGGGGCTGCTTGCTTTTCTTGCCACCTCAAACTTCAGAAGTATCTTAGGTGGTCCGTGCAGTGGGCCTCCGGCAGCCCTACTCTGAAAATGCAAACGTCTGCAGAGAGCTCGCAACCAGAAAGAGCTAGCCTGGAAAGCTGTTGCTCACCTCATCTGCCCATGGCACTGCTCGCACAGAGGCACAGAGACTGGGGCTGCTTGCTTGTCTTGCCACCTCAAACTTCACACGTATCTTAGGTGGTCCGTGCAGTGGGGCCTCCGGCAGCCCTGCTCCCAAAATGCGAACGTCTGCAGATAGCTCGCAGCCAGAAAGAGCTAGCCTGCAAAGCTGTTGCTCAGCCTCATCTGCTCATGGCACTACTCTCACAGAGGCACAGAGACTGGGGCTGCTTGCTTGTCTTACCCCCTCAAACTTCAAACGTATGTTTCGGGGTCCATGCAGGGGGCCTCCGGCAGCCCTCCTCTCAAAATGCGAAGGTCTGCAGATAGCTCGCAGCCAGAAAGAGCTATCCTGGAAATCTGTTGCTCAGCCTCATCTGCCCATGGCACTGCTCGCACAGAGGCACAGAGACTGGGGCTGCTTGCTTGTCTTGCAACCTCAAACTTCAAAAGTAAACTTGAGGCTCCGTGCAGGAGGCCTTAGCCAGCCCTTCTCCGAAAATGCGAACGTCTGCAGATAGCTCGCAGGCAGAAAGAGCTAGCCTGCAAAGCTGTTGCTCAGCCTCATCTGCCCATGGCACTGCTCACACAGAGGCACAGAGACTGGGGCTGCTTGCTTTTCTTGCCACCTCCAACTTCAAACGTATATTTGGGGTCCATGCAGGGGGCCTCCGGCATCCCTGCTCTGAAAATGCAAACGTCTGCAGATAGGTCGCAGGCAGAAAAAGCTGGCCTGGAAAGCTGTTGCTCAGCCTCATCTGCCCATGGCACTGCTCGCACAGAGGCACAGAGACTGGGACTGCTTGCTTGTCTTGCCACCTCAAACTTCAAAAGTATCTTAGGTATTCCGCGAAGGGGGCCCCCGGCAGCCCTACTCTGAAAATACGAAAGTCCGCAGAGAGCTCGCAACCAGAAAGAGCTAGCCTGGAAAGCTGTTGCTCAGCCTCATCTGCCCATGGCACTGCTCGCACAGAGGCACAGAGACTGGGGCTGCTTGCATTTCTTGCCACCTCTAACTTTAAACGTAGCTTAGGTGGTCCGTGCAGTGGGGCCTCCGGCAGCCCTGCTCCCAAAATGCGAACGTCTGCAGATAGCTCGCAGCCAGAAAGAGCTAGCCTGGAAAGCTGTTGCTCAGCCTCATCTGCCCATGGCACTGCTCGCACAGAGGCAGAGAGACTGGGGCTGCTTGCTTGTCTTGCCACCTCAAACTTCAAAAGTATCTTAGGTGGTCCGTGAAGGGGGCCTCCGGCAGCCCTACTCTGAAATTGCGAACGTCTGCAGAGAGCTCGCAACCAGAAAAAGCTAGCCTGCAAAGCTGTTGCTCAGCCTCATCTGCCCATGGCACTGCTCACACAGAGGCACAGAGACTGGGGCTGCTTGCTTGTCTTGCCACCTCAAACTTCAAACATAGCTTTGGGGGTCCGTGCAGGGGGCCTCCGGCAGCCCTGCTCTGAAAATGCGAACGTCTGCAGATAGCTCGCAGGCAGAAAGAGCTGGCCTGGAAAGCTGTTGCTCAGCCTCATCTGCCCATGGCACTGCTCGCACAGAGGCACAGAGACTGGGGCTGCTTGCTTGTCTTGCAACCTCAAACTTCAAAAGTAAATTTGAGGCTCCGTGCAGAAGGCATTAGCCAGCCCTTCTCCGAAAATGTGAACGTCTGCAGATTGCTCGCAGGCAGAAAGAGCTAGCCTGGAAAGCTATTGCTCAGCCTCATCTGCCCATGGCACTGCTTGCACAGAGGCACAGAGACTCGGGCTGGTTGCTTGTCTTGCCACCTCTAACTTTAAACGTATCTTAGGTGGTCCATGCAGGGGGCCTCCGGCAGCCCTGCTCCCAAAATGCGAACGTCTGCAGATAGCTCGCAGCCAGAAAGAGCTAGCCTGGAAAGCTGTTGCTCAGCCTCATCTGATCATGGCACTGCTCGCACAGAGGCACAGAGACTGGGGCTGCTTGCTTTTCTTGCACCTCAAACTTCAAACGTATCTTTGGGGGTCCATGCAGGGGGCCTCCGGCAGCCCTGCTCTGAAAATGCGAACGTCTGCAGATAGCTCGCAGGCAGAAAGGGCTAGCCTGGAAAGCTGTTGCTCAGCCTCATCTGCCCATGGCACTGCTCGCACAGAGGCACAGAGACTGGGGCTGCTTGCTTGTCTTGCACCTCAAACTTCAAACGTATTTTTGGGGGTCCATGCAGGGGACCTCCGGCAGCCCTGCTCTCAAAATGCGAAGGTCTGCAGATAACTCGCAGTCAGAAAGAGCTAGCCTGGAAATCTGTTGCTCAGCCTCATCTGCCCATGGCACTGCTCGCACAGAGGCACAGAGACTGGGGTTGCTTGCTTGTCTTGCCCCCTCAAAATTCAAAAGTAAATTTGAGGCTCCGTGCAGGAGGCATTAGCCAGCCCTTCTCCGAAAATGCGAACGTCTGCAGATAGCTCGCAGCCAGAAAGAGCTAGCCTGGAAAGCTGTTGCTCATCCTCATCTGCCCATGGCACTGCTCGCACAGAGGCAGAGAGACTGGGGCTGCTTGCTTGTCTTGCAACCTCAAACTTCAAATGTAAATTTGAGGCTCCGTGCAGGAGGCCTTAGCCAGCCCTTCTCCGAAAATGCGAACGTCTGCAGATAGCTCGCAGCCAGAAACAGCTAGCCTGCAAAGCTGTTGCTCAGACTCATCTGCCTATGGCACTGCTCACACAGAGGCACAGAGACTGGGGCTGCTTGCTTGTCTTGCCACCTCAAACTTCAAACGTAGCTTTGGGGGTCCATGCAGGGGGCCTCCGGCAGCCCTGCTCTGAAAATGGAAACGTCTGCAGATAGCTCGCAGGCAGAAAAAGCTGGCCTGGAAAGCTGTTGCTCAGCCTCATCTGCCCATGGCACTGCTCGCACAGAGGCACAGAGACTGGGGCTGCTTGCTTGTCTTGCCATCTCAAACTTCAAAAGTATCTTAGGTGGTCCATGAAGGGGGCCTCCGACAGCCCTACTCTGAAATTGCGAACGTCTGCAGAGAGCTCGCAGCCAGAAAAAGCTAGCCTGGAAAGTTGTTGCTCAGCCTCATCTGCCCATGGCACTGCTCACACAGAGGCACAGAGACTGGAGCTGCTTGCTTGTCTTGCAACCTCAAACTTCAAAAGTAAATTTGAGGCTCCGTGCAGGAGGCATTTGCCAGCCCTTCTCCGAAAATGCGAACGTCTGCAGATAGCTCGCAGACAGAAAGAGCTAGCCTGCAAAGCTGTTGCTCAGCCTCATCTGCCCATGGCACTGCTCGCACAGAGGCACAGAGACTGGGGCTGCTTGCTTGTCTTGCAACCTCAAACTTCAAATGTAAATTTGAGGCTCCGTGCAGAAGGCCTTAGCCAGCCCTTCTCCGAAAATGCGAACGTCTGCAGATAGCTCGCAGCCAGAAACAGTTAGCCTGCAAAGCTGTTGCTCAGACTCATCTGCCTATGGCACTGCTCGCACAGAGGCACAGAGACTGGGGCTGCTTGCTTGTCTTGCCACCTCAAACTTCAAACGTATCTTTGGGGGTCCATGCAGGGGGCCTCCGGCAGCCCTGCTCTGAAAATGGAAACGTCTGCAGATAGCTCGCAGGCAGAAAAAGCTGGCCTGGAAAGCTGTTGCTCAGCCTCATCTGCCCATGGCACTGCTCGCACAGAGGCACAGAGACTGGGGCTGCTTGCTTGTCTTGCCATCTCAAACTTCAAAAGTATCTTAGGTGGTCCGTGAAGGGGGTCTCCGACAGCCCTACTCTGAAATTACGAACGTCTGCAGAGAGCTCGCAGCCAGAAAGAGCTAGCCTGGAAAGCTGTTGCTCAGCCTCATCTGCCCATGGCACTGCTCACACAGGGGCACAGAGACTGGGGCTGCTTGCTTTTCTTGCCGCCTCAAACTTCAAACGTAGCTTTGGGGGTCCGTGCAGGGGGCCTCCGGCAGCCCTACTCTGAAAATGCGAACGTCTGCAGATAGCTCGCAGGCAGAAAGAGCTAGCCTGGAAAGCTGTTGCTCAGCCTCATCTGCCCATGGCACTGCTCGCACAGAGGCACAGAGACTGGGGCTGCTTGCTTGTCTTGCCACCTCTAACTTTAAACGTAGCTTAGGTGGTCCGTGCAGTGGGGCCTCCGGCAGCCCTGCTCCCAAAATTCAAACGTCTGCAGAGAGCTCGCAACCAGAAAAAGCTGGCCTGGAAAGCTGTTGCTCAGCCTCATCTGATCATGGCACTGCTCGCACAGAGGCACAGAGACTGGGGCTGCTTGGTTGTCTTGCCACCTCAAACTTCAAACATAATTTTGGGGGTCCGTGCAGGGGGCCTCCGGCAGCCCTGCTCTGAAAATGCGAACGTCTGCAGATAGCTCGCAGGCAGGAAGAGCTAGCCTGGAAAGCTGTTGCTCAGCCTCATCTGCCCATGGCACTGCTCGCACAGAGGCACAGAGACTGGGGCTGCTTGCTTGTCTTGCCCCCTCAAAATTCAAAAGTAAATTTGAGGCTCCGTGCAGGAGGCATTAGCCAGCCCTTCTCCGAAAATGCGAACGTCTGCAGATAGCTCGCAGACAGAAATAGCTAGCCTGCAAAGCTGTTGCTCAGATTCATCTGCCCATGGCACTGCTCGCACAGAGGCACAGAGACTGGGGCTGCTTGCTTTTCTTCCCACCTCAAACTTCAAAAGCATCTTAGGTGGTCCGTGAAGGGGGCCTCCGGCAGCCCTACTCTTAAAATGCGAACGTCTGCAGAGAGCTCGCAGCCAGAAAGAGCTAGCCTGGAAAGCTGTTGCTCAGCCTCATCTGCTCATGGCACTTCTCACACAGAGGCACAGAGACTGGGGCTGCTTGCTTGCCTTGCCACCCCAAACTTCAAACGTAGCTTTGGGGGTCCATGCAGGGGGCCTCCGGCAGCCCTGCTCTGAAAATGGAAACGTCTGCAGAGAGCTCGCAGCCAGAAAAAGCTAGCCTGGAAAGTTGTTGCTCACCCTCATCTGCCCATGGCACTGCTCACACAGAGGCACAGAGACTGGGGCTGCTTGCTTGTCTTGCCACCTCAAACTTCAAAAGTATCTTAGGTGGTCCGTGAAGGGGGCCTCCGACACCCCTACTCTGAAATTGCGAACGTCTGCAGAGAGCTCACAGCCAGAAAAAGCTAGCCTGGAAAGTTGTTGCTCAGCCTCATCTGCCCATGGCACTGCTCACACAGAGGCACAGAGACTGGGGCTGCTTGCTTGTCTTGCCACCTCAAACTTCAAAAGTAAATTTGAGGCTCCGTGCAGGAGGCATTTGCCAGCCCTTCTCCGAAAATGCGAACGTCTGCAGATAGCTCGCAGACAGAAAGAGCTAGCCTGCAAAGCTATTGCTCAGCCTCATCTGCCCATGGCACTGCTCGCACAGAGGCACAGAGACTGGGGCTGCTTGCTTGTCTTGCCACCTCAAACTTCAAAAGTATCTTAGGTGGTCCGTGAAGGGGGCCTCCGACAGCCCTACTCTGAAATTGCGAACGTCTGCAGAGAGCTCGCAGCCAGAAAAAGCTAGCCTGGAAAGTTGTTGCTCAGCCTCATCTGCCCATGGCACTGCTCACACAGAGGCACAGAGACTGGAGCTGCTTGCTTGTCTTGCAACCTCAAACTTCAAAAGTAAATTTGAGGCTCCGTGCAGGAGGCATTTGCCAGCCCTTCTCCGAAAATGCGAACGTCTGCAGATAGCTCGCAGACAGAAATAGCTAGCCTGCAAAGCTGTTGCTCAGCCTCATCTGCCCATGGCACTGCTCGCACAGAGGCACAGAGACTGGGGCTGCTTGCTTGTCTTGCAACCTCAAACTTCAAATGTAAATTTGAGGCTCCGTGCAGGAGGCCTTAGCCAGCCCTTCTCCGAAAATGCGAACGTCTGCAGATAGCTCGCAGCCAGAAACAGCTAGCCTGCAAAGCTGTTGCTCAGCCTCATCTGCCCATGGCACTGCTCGCACAGAGGCACAGAGACTGGGGCTTCTTGCTTTTCTTCCCACCTCAAACTTCAAAAGCATCTTAGGTGGTCCGTGAAGGGGGCCTCCAGCAGCCCTACTCTTAAAATGCGAACGTCTGCAGAGAGCTCGCAGCCAGAAAGAGCTAGCCTGGAAAGCTGTTGCTCAGCCTCATCTGCCCATGGCACTGCTCGCACAGAGGCACAGAGACTGGGGCTGCTTGCTTTTCTTGCACCTCAAACTTCAAACGTATCTTTGGGGGTCCGTGCAGGGGGGCTCCGGCAGCACTGCTCTGAAAATGCGAACTTCTGCAGAGAGCTCGCAACCAGAAAAAGCTAGCCTGGAAAGCTGTTGCTCAGCCTCATCTGCCCATGGCACTGCTCGCACAGAGGCACAGAGACTGGGGCTGCTTGCTTGTCTTGCCACCTCTAACTTGAAACGTATCTTTGGGTGTCCGTGCAGGGGACCTCCAGCAGCCCTGCTCTGAAAATGCGAACGTCTGAAGATAGCTCGCAGCCAGAAAGAGCTAGCCTGGAAAGCTGTTGCTAAGCCTCATCTGCTCATGGCACTGCTCACACAGAGGCACAGAGACTGCGGCTGCTTGCTTGTCTTGCCCCCTCAAACTTCAAAAGTATCTTGGGTGATCCGTGAAGGGGGCCTCCGGCAGCCCTGCTCTGAAAATGCGAACGTCTGCAGAGAGCTCGCAACCAGAAAGAGGTAACCTGGAAAGCTGTTGCTCAGCCTCATCTGCCCATGGCACTGCTCGCACAGAGGCACAGAGACTGGGGCTGCTTGCTTGTCTTGCCACCTCTAACATTAAACGTAGCTTAGGTGGTCCGTGCAGTGGGGCCTCCGGCAGCCCTGCTCTGAAAATGCGAACGTCTGCACATAGCTCGCAGCCAGAAAGAGCTAGCCTGGAAAGCTGTTGCTCAGCCTCATCTGCTCATGACACTACTCGCACAGAGGCACAGAGACTGGGGCTGCTTGCTTTTCTTGCACCTCAAACTTCAAACGTATCTTTGGGGTTCCGTGCAGGAGGCCTTATCCAGCCCTTCTCCGAAAATGCGAACGTCTGCAGATAGCTCGCAGCCAGAAACAGCTAGCCTGCAAAGCTGTTGCTCAGCCTCATCTGCCCATGGCACTGCTCACACAGAGGCACAGAGACTGGGGCTGCTTGCTTTTCTTGCCACCTCAAACTTCAAACGTAGCTTTGGGGGTCCGTGCAGGGGGCCTCCGGCAGCACTGCTCTGAAAATGCGAACTTTTGCAGATAGCTCGCAGGCAGAAAGAGCTAGCCTGGAAAGCTGTTGCTCAGCCTCATCTGCCCATGGCACTGCTCGCACAGAGGCACAGAGACTGGGGCTGCTTACTTTTCTTGCCAACTCAAACTTCAAACGTATATTTGGGGGTCCGTGCAGGGGACCTCCGGCAGCCCTGCTCTGAAAATGCGAACGTCTGCAGATAGCTCACAGCCAGAAAGAGCTAGCCTGGAAAGCTGTTGCTCAGCCTCATCTGCCCATGGCAATGCTCGCACAGAGGCACAGAGACTGGGGCTGCTTGCTTGTCTTGCAACCTCAAACTTCAAAAATATCTTGGGTGATCCGTGAAGGGGGCCTCCGGCAGCCCTGCTCTGAAAATGGGAACGTCTGCAGAGAGCTCGCAACCAGAAAGAGCTAGCCTGGAAAGCTGTTGCTCAGCCTCATCTGCCCATGGCACTGCTCGCACAGAGGCACAGAGACTGGGGGCTGCTTGCTTGTCTTGCCACCTCAAACTTCAAAAGTATCTTAGGTGGTCCGTGAAGGGGGCCTCCGGCAGCCCTACTCTGAAATTGCGAACGTCTGCAGAGAGCTCGCAACCAGAAAAAGCTGGCCTGGAAATCTGTTGCTCAGCCTCATCTGCCCATGGCACTGCTCGCACAGAGGCACAGAGACTGGGGCTGCTTGCTTGTCTTGCCACCTCAAACTTCAAAAGTATTTTAGGTGGTCCGTGAAGGGGGCCTCCGGCAGCCCTACTCTGAAAATGCGAACGTCTGCAGAGAGCTCGCAACCAGAAAGAGCTAGCCTGGAAAGCTGTTGCTCAGCCTCATCTGCCCATGGCACTGCTCGCACAGAGGCACAGAGACTGGGGCTGCTTGCTTGTCTTGCCACCTCTAACTTTAAACGTAGTTTAGGTGGTCCGTGCAGTGGGGCCTCCGGCAGCCCTGCTCCCAAAATGCGAACGTCTGCAGATAGCTCGCAGGCAGAAAGAGCTAGCCTGGAAAGCTGTTGCTCAGCCTCATCTGCTCATGGCACTGCTCACACAGAGGCACAGAGACTGGGGCTGCTTGCTTGTCTTGCAACCTCAAACTTCAAACGTAGCTTTGCGGGTCCGTGCAGGGTGCCTCCGGCAGCACTGCTCTGAAAATGTGAAATTCTGCAGATAGCTCGCAGGCAGAAAGAGCTAGCCTGGAAAGCTGTTGCTCAGCCTCATCTGCCCATGGCACTGCTCGCACAGAGGCACAGAGACTGGGGCTGCTTGCTTGTCTTGCAACCTCAAACTTCAAACGTATATTTGGGGGTCCGTGCAGGGGACCTCCGGCAGCCCTGCTCTGAAAATGCGAACGTCTGCAGAGAGCTCGCAGTCAGAAAGAGCTAGCCTGGAAAGCTGTTGCTCAGCCTCATCTGCTCATGGCACTGCTCGCACAGAGGCACAGAGACTGGGGCTGCTTGCTTGTCTTGCCACCTCTAACATTAAACGTAGCTTAGGTGGTCCGTGCAGTGGGGCCTCCGGCAGCCCTGCTCTGAAAATGCGAACGTCTGCACATAGCTCGCAGCCAGAAAGAGCTAGCCTGGAAAGCTGTTGCTCAGCCTCATCTGCTCATGACACTACTCGCACAGAGGCACAGAGACTGGGGCTGCTTGCTTTTCTTGCACCTCAAACTTCAAACGTATCTTTGGGGGTCCATGCAGGGGGCCTCCTTCAGCCCTGCTCTGAAAATGCGAATGTCTGCAGATAGCTCGCAGGCAGAAAGAGCTAGCCTGCAAAGCTGTTGCTCAGCCTCATCTGCCCATGGCACTGCTCGCATAGAGGCAGAGAGACTGGAGCTGCTTGCTTGTCTTGCCACCTCAAACTTCAAAAGTATATTAGGTGGTCCGTGAAGGGGGGCTCCGGCAGCCCTACTCTGAAAATGCGAACATCTGCAGAGAGCTCGCGACCAGAAAAAGCTAGCCTGGAAAGCTGTTGCTCAGCCTCATCTGCTCATGGCACTGCTCACACAGAGGCACAGAGACTGGGGCTGCTTGCTTGTCTTGCAACCTCAAACTTCAAAAGTAAATTTCAGGCTACGTGCAGGAGGCCTTATCCAGCCCTTCTCCGAAAATGCGAACGTCTGCAGATAGCTCGCAGGCAGAAAGAGCTAGCCTGCAAAGCTGTTGCTCAGCCTCATCTGCCCATGGCACTGCTCACACAGAGGCACAGAGACTGGGGATACTTGCTTTTCTTGCCACCTCAAACTTCAAACGTAGCTTTGGGGGTCCGTGCAGGGGGCCTCCGGCAGCACTGCTCTGAAAATGCGAACTTCTGCAGATAGCTCGCAGGCAGAAAGAGCTAGCCTGGAAAGCTGTTGCTCAGCCTCATCTGCCCATGGCACTGCTCGCACAGAGGCACAGAGACTGGGGCTGCTTGCTTGTCTGGCAACCTCAAACTTCAAACGTATATTTGGGGGTCCGTGCAGGGGACCTCCGGCAGCCCTGCTCTGAAAATGCGAACGTCTGCAGATAGCTCGCAGCCAGAAAGAGCTAGCCTGGAAAGCTGTTGCTCAGCCTCATCTGCCCATGGCACTGCTCGCACAGAGGCACAGAGACTGGGGCTGCTTGCTTGTCTTGCAACCTCAAACTTCAAAAGTATCTTGGGTGATCCTTGAAGGGGGCCTCCGGCAGCCCTGCTCTGAAAATGCGAACGTCTGCAGAGAGCTCGCAACCAGAAAGAGCTAGCCTGGAAAGCTGTTGCTCAGCCTCCTCTGCCCATGGCACTGCTCGCACAGAGGCACAGAGACTGGGGCTGCTTGCTTGTCTTGCAACCTCAAACTTCAAAAGTATATTTGAGGCTCCGTGCAGGAGGCATTAGCCAGCCCTTCTCCGAAAATGCGAACGTCTGCAGATAGCTCGCAGACAGAAAGAGCTAGCCTGGAAAGCTGTTGCTCAGCCTCATCTGCCCATGGCACTGCTCGCACAGAGGCACAGAGACTGGGGCTGCTTGCTTTTTTTGTCCCCTCAAACTTCAAAAGTAAATTTCAGGCTCCGTGCAGGAGGCCTTATCCAGCCCTTCTCCGAAAATGCGAACGTCTGCAGATAGCTCGCAGCCAGAAACAGCTAGCCTGCAAAGCTGTTGCTCAGCCTCATCTGCCCATGGCACTGCTCACACAGAGGCACAGAGACTGGGGCTGCTTGCTTTTCTTGCCACCTCAAAATTCAAACGTAGCTTTGGGGGTCCGTGCAGGGGGCCTCCGGCAGCCCTGCTCTGAAAATGCGAACTGCAGATAGCTCGCAGGCAGAAAGAGCTAGCCTGGAAAGCTGTTGCTCAGCCTCATCTGCCCATGGCACTGCTCGCACAGAGGCACAGAGACTGGGGCTGCTTGCTTGTCTTGCAACCTCAAACTTCAAACGTATATTTGGGGGTCCGTGCAGGGGACCTCCGGCAGCCCTGCTCTGAAAATGCGAACGTCTGCAGATAGCTCGCAGCCAGAAAGAGCTAGCCTGGAAAGCTGTTGCTCAGCCTCATCTGCCCATGGCACTGCTCGCACAGAGGCACAGAGACTGGGGCTGCTTGCTTGTCTTGCAACGTCAAACTTCAAAAGTATCTTCGGTGATCCTTGAAGGGGGCCTCCGGCAGCCCTGCTCTGAAAATGCGAACGTCTGCAGAGAGCTCGCAACCAGAAAGAGCTAGCCTGGAAAGCTGTTGCTCAGCCTCATCTGCCCATGGCACTGCTCGCACAGAGGCACAGAGACTGGGGCTGCTTGCTTGTCTTGCAACCTCAAACTTCAAACGTATATTTGGGGGTCCGTGCTGGGGACCTCCGGCAGCCCTACTCTGAAAATGTGAATGTCTGCAGATAGCTCGCAGCCAGAAAGAGCTAGCCTGGAAAGCTGTTGCTCAGCCTCATCTGCCCATGGCACTGCTCGCACAGAGGCACAGAGACTGGGGCTGCTTGCTTGTCTTGCAACCTCAAACTTCAAACGTATATTTGGGGGTCCGTGCAGGGGACCTCCGGCAGCCCTGCTCTGAAAATGCGAACGTCTGCAGAGAGCTCGCAACCAGAAAGAGCTAGCCTGGAAAGCTGTTGCTCAGCCTCATCTGCTCATGGCACTGCTCGCACAGAGGCACAGAGACTGGGGCTGCTTGCTTGTCTTGCCACCTCTAACATTAAACGTAGCTTAGGTGGTCCGTGCAGTGGGGCCTCCGGCAGCCCTGCTCTGAAAATGCGAACGTCTGCAGATAGCTCGCAGCCAGAAAGAGCTAGCCTGGAAAGCTGTTGCTCAGCCTCATCTGCTCATGACACTACTCGCACAGAGGCACAGAGACTGGGGCTGCTTGCTTTTCTTGCACCCCAAACTTCAAACGTATCTTTGGGGGTCCATGCAGGGGGGCTCCTTCAGCCCTGCTCTGAAAATGCGAAGGTCTGCAGATAGCTCGCAGGCAGAAAGAGCTAGCCTGCAAAGCTGTTGCTCAGCCTCATCTGCCCATGGCACTGCTCGCATAGAGGCAGAGAGACTGGAGCTGCTTGCTTGTCTTGCCACCTCAAACTTCAAAAGTATATTAGGTGGTCCGTGAAGGGGGGCTCCGGCAGCCCTACTCTGAAAATGCGAACATCTGCAGAGAGCTCGCGACCAGAAAAAGCTAGCCTGGAAAGCTGTTGCTCAGCCTCATCTGCTCATGGCACTGCTCACACAGAGGCACAGAGACTGGGGCTGCTTGCTTGTCTTGCAACCTCAAAGTTCAAAAGTAAATTTCAGGCTCCGTGCAGGAGGCCTTATCCAGCCCTTCTCCGAAAATGCGAACGTCTGCAGATAGCTCGCAGGCAGAAAGAGCTAGCCTGCAAAGCTGTTGCTCAGCCTCATCTGCCCATGGCACTGCTCGCACAGAGGCACAGAGACTGGGGCTGCTTGCTTTTCTTGTCCCCTCAAACTTCAAAAGTAAATTTCAGGCTCCGTGCAGGAGGCCTTATCCAGCCCTTCTCCGAATATGCGAACGTCTGCAGATAGCTCGCAGCCAGAAACAGCTAGCCTGCAAAGCTGTTGCTCAGCCTCATCTGCCCATGGCACTGCTCGCACAGAGGCACAGAGACTGGGGCTGCTTGCTTGTCTTGCAACCTCAAACTTCAAACGTATATTTGGGGGTCCGTGCAGGGGGCCTCCGGCAGCCCTGCTCTGAAAATGCGAACGTCTGCAGATAGCTCGCAGCCAGAAAGAGCTAGCCTGGAAAGCTGTTGCTCAGCCTCATCTGCCCATGGCACTGCTCGCACAGAGGCACAGAGACTGGGGCTGCTTGCTTGTCTTGCAACCTCAAACTTCAAAAGTATCTTGGGTGATCCGTGAAGGGGGCCTCCGGCAGCCCTGCTCTGAAAATGCGAACGTCTGCAGAGAGCTCGCAACCAGAAAGAGCTAGCCTGGAAAGCTGTTGCTCAGCCTCCTCTGCCCATGGCACTGCTCGCACAGAGGCACAGAGACTGGGGCTGCTTGCTTGTCTTGCAACCTCAAACTTCAAAAGTATATTTGAGGCTCCGTGCAGGAGGCATTAGCCAGCCCTTCTCCGAAAATGCGAACGTCTGCAGATAGCTCGCAGACAGAAAGAGCTAGCCTGGAAAGCTGTTGCTCAGCCTCATCTGCCCATGGCAGTGCTCGCACAGAGGCACAGAGACTGGGGCTGCTTGCTTTTCTTGTCCCCTCAAACTTCAAAAGTAAATTTCAGGCTCCGTGCAGGAGGCCTTATCCAGCCCTTCTCCGAAAATGCGAACGTCTGCAGATAGCTCGCAGCCAGAAACAGCTAGCCTGCAAAGCTGTTGCTCAGCCTCATCTGCCCATGGCACTGCTCACACAGAGGCACAGAGACTGGGGCTGCTTGCTTTTCTTGCCACCTCAAAATTCAAACGTAGCTTTGGGGGTCCGTGCAGGGGGCCTCCGGCAGCCCTGCTCTGAAAATGCGAACTTCTGCAGATAGCTCGCAGGCAGAAAGAGCTAGCCTGGAAAGCTGTTGCTCAGCCTCATCTGCCCATGGCACTGCTCGCACAGAGGCACAGAGACTGGGGCTGCTTGCTTGTCTTGCAACCTCAAACTTCAAACGTATATTTGGGGGTCCGTGCAGGGGACCTCCGGCAGCCCTGCTCTGAAAATGCGAACGTCTGCAGATAGCTCGCAGCCAGAAAGAGCTAGCCTGGAAAGCTGTTGCTCAGCCTCATCTGCCCATGGCACTGCTCGCACAGAGGCACAGAGACTGGGGCTGCTTGCTTGTCTTGCAACGTCAAACTTCAAAAGTATCTTCGGTGATCCTTGAAGGGGGCCTCCGGCAGCACTGCTCTGAAAATGCGAACGTCTGCAGAGAGCTCGCAACCAGAAAGAGCTAGCCTGGAAAGCTGTTGCTCAGCCTCATCTGCCCATGGCACTGCTCGCACAGAGGCACAGAGACTGGGGCTGCTTGCTTGTCTTGCAACCTCAAACTTCAAACGTATATTTGGGGGTCCGTGCTGGGGACCTCCGGCAGCCCTACTCTGAAAATGTGAATGTCTGCAGATAGCTCGCAGCCAGAAAGAGCTAGCCTGGAAAGCTGTTGCTCAGCCTCATCTGCCCATGGCACTGCTCGCACAGAGGCACAGAGACTGGGGCTGCTTGCTTGTCTTGCCACCTCAAACTTCAAAAGTATTTTAGGTGGTCCGTGAAGGGGGCCTCCGGCAGCCCTACTCTGAAAATGCAAACGTCTGCAGAGAGCTCGCAACCAGAAAGAGCTAGCCTGGAAAGCTGTTGCTCAGCCTCATCTGCCCATGGCACTGCTCGCACAGAGGCACAGAGACTGGGGCTGCTTGCTTGTCTTGCCACCTCTAACTTTAAACGTAGCTTAGGTGGTCCGTGCAGTGGGGCCTCCGGCAGCCCTGCTCCCTAAATGCGAACGTCTGCAGATAGCTCGCAGCCAGAAAGAGCTAGCCTGGAAAGCTGTTGCTCAGCCTCATCTGCTCATGGCACTGCTCGCACAGAGGCACAGAGACTGGGGCTGCTTGCTTTTCTTGCACCTCAAACTTCAAACGTAGCTTTGGGGGTCCGTGCAGGGGGCCTCCGGCAGCACTGCTCTGAAAATGCGAACTTCTGCAGATAGCTCGCAGGCAGAAAGAGCTAGCCTGGAAAGCTGTTGCTCAGCCTCATCTGCCCATGGCACTGCTCGCACAGAGGCACAGAGACTGGGGCTGCTTGCTTGTCTTGCCACCTCAAACTTCAAAAGTATTTTAGGTGGTCCGTGAAGGGGGCCTACGGCAGCCCTACTCTGAAAATGCAAACGTCTGCAGATTGCTCGCAACCAGAAAGAGCTAGCCTGGAAAGCTGTTGCTCAGCCTCATCTGCCCATGGCACTGCTCGCACAGAGGCACAGAGACTGGGGCTGCTTGCTTGTCCTGGCACCTCTAACTTTAAACGTAGCTTAGGTGGTCCGTGCAAAGGGGCCTCCGGCAGTCCTGCTCCCTAAATGTGAACGTCTGCAGATAGCTCGCAGACAGAAACAGCAAGCCTGCAAAGCTGTTGCTCAGCCTCATCTGCTCATGGCACTGCTCGCACAGAGGCACAGAGACTGGGACTGCTTGCTTTTCTTGCACCTCAAACTTCAAAAGTATCTTTGGGGGTCCATGCAGGGGGCCTCCGGCAGCCCTGCTCTGAAAATGGAAACGTCTGCAGAGAGCTCGCAACCAGAAAGTGCTAGCCTGGAAAGCTGTTGCTCAGCCTCATCTGCCCATGGCACTGCTCGCACAGAGGCAGAGAGACTGGGGCTGCTTGCTTGTCTTGCAACCTCAAACTTCAAAAGTATCTTAGGTGGTCCGTGAAGGGGGCCTCCGGCAGCCCTACTCTGAAATTGCGAACGTCTGCAGAGAGCTCGCAACCAGAAAGAGCTAGCCTGGAAAGCTGTTGCTCAGCCTCATCTGCCCATGGCACTGCTCGCACAGAGGCACAGAGACTGGGGCTGCTTGCTTGTCTTGCAACCTCAAACTTCAAAAGTATATTTGAGGCTCCGTGCAGGAGGCATTAGCCAGCCCTTCTCCAAAAATGCGAACGTCTGCAGATAGCTCGCAGCCAGAAAGAGCTAGCCTGGAAAGCTGTTGCTCAGCCTCATCTGCTCATGGCAGTGCTCGCACAGAGGCACAGAGACTGGGGCTGCTTGCTTTTCTTGCACCTCAAACTTCAAACGTATCTTTGGGGGTCCATGCAGGGGGCCTCCTTCAGCCCTGCTCTGAAAATGCGAACGTCTGCAGATAGCTCGCAGGCAGAAAGAGGTAGCCTGCAAAGCTGTTGCTCAGCCTCATCTGCCCATGGCACTGCTCGCACAGAGGCAGAGAGACTGGGGCTGCTTGCTTGTCTTGCCACCTCAAACTTCAAAAGTATCTTAGGTGGTCCGTGAAGGGGGCCTCCGGCAGCCCTACTTTGAAATTGCGAACGTCTGCAGATAGGTCGCAGGCAGAAAGAGCTAGCCTGGAAATCTGTTGCTCAGCCTCATCTGCCCATGGCACTGCTCGCACAGAGGCACAGAGACTGGGGCTGCTTGCTTGTCTTGCCACCTCAAACTTCAAACATCGCTTTGGGGGTCCGTGCAGGGGTCCTCCGGCAGCCCTGCTCTGAAAATGCGAACGTCTGCAGATAGCTCGCAACCAGAAACAGCTAGCCTGCAAAGCTGTTGCTCAGCCTCATCTGCCCATGGCACTGCTCGCACAGAGGCACAGAGACTGGGGCTGCTTGCTTGTTTTACAACCTCATACTTCAAACTTATCTTTGAAAGTCAGTGCCGGGCACCGCCGGTAGCCCTGCTTCGAATATGCGAATGTCTGCAGATATCTCGCAGGCGGAAAGAGCTAGCCTGGAAAGCTGTTGCTCAGCCTCATCTGCCCATGGCACTGCTCGCACAGAGGCACAGAGACTGGGGCTGCTTGCTTGTCTTGCAACCTCAAACTTCAAACGTATATTTGGGGGTTCGTGCAGGGGGCCTCCGGCAGCCCTGCTCTGAAAATGCGAACGTCTGCAGATAGCTCGCAGCCAGAAAGAGCTAGCCTGGAAAGCTGTTGCTCAGCCTCATCTGCCCATGGCACTGCTCGCACAGAGGCACAGAGACTGGGGCTGCTTGCTTGTCTTGCAACCTCAAACTTCAAAAGTATCTTGGGTGATCCGTGCAGTGGGGCCTCCGGCAGCCCTGCTCTGAAAATGCGAACGTCTGCAGAGAGCTCGCAACCAGAAAGAGCTAGCCTGGAAAGCTGTTGCTCAGACTCATCTGCCCATGGCACTGCTCGCACAGAGGCACAGAGACTGGGGCTGCTTGCTTGTCTTGCCACCTCTAACTTTAAACGTAGTTTAGGTGGTCCGTGCAGTGGGGCCTCCGGCAGCCCTTCTCCCAAAATGCGAACGTCTGCAGATAGCTCGCAGTCAGAAAGAGCTAGCCTGGAAAGCTGTTGCTCAGCCTCATCTGCCCATGGCACTGCTCTCACAGAGGCTCAGAGACTGGGGCTGCTTGCTTGTCTTGCCACCTCAAACTTGAAACATAACTTTGGGGGTCCGTGCAGGGGGCCTCCGGCAGCCCTGCTCTGAAAATGCGAACGTCTGCAGATAGCTCGCAGGCAGGAAAAGCTAGCCTGGAAAGCTGTTGCTCAGCCTCATCTGCCCATGGCACTGCTCGCACAGAGGCACAGAGAGTGGGGCTGCTTGCTTGTCTTGCCACCTCAAACTTCAAAAGTAAATTTGAGGCTCCGTGCAGGAGGCCTTACCCAGCCCTGCTCTGAAAATGCAAACGTCTGCAGATAGCTCGCAGCCAGAAACAGCTAGCCTGTAAAGCTGTTGCTCAGCCTCATCTGCCCATGGCACTGCTCGCACAGAGGCACAGACTCTGGGTCTGCTTGCTTGTTTTGCAACCTCAAACTTCAAACTTATCTTTGAAAGTCAGTGCCGGGCACCGCCGGTAGCCCTGCTCCCAATATGCGAATGTCTGCAGATAGCTCGCAGGCAGAAAGAGCTAGCCTGGAAAGCTGTTGCTCAGCCTCATCTGCCCATGGCACTGCTCGCACAGAGGCACAGAGACTGGGGCTGCTTGCTTGTCTTGCAAACTCAAACTTCAAAAGTATATTTGAGGCTCCGTGCAGGAGGCATTAGCCAGCCCTTCTCCGAAAATGCGAACGTCTGCAGATAGCTCGCAGCCAGAAAGAGCTAGCCTGCAAAGCTGTAGCTCAGCCTCATCTGCCCATGGCACTGCTCACACAGAGGCACAGAGACTGGGGCTGCTTGCTTTTCTTGCCACCTCAAACTTCAAACGTAGCTTTGGGGGTCCGTGCAGGGGGCCTCCGGCAGCACTGCTCTGAAAATGCGAACTTCTGCAGATAGCTCGCAGGCAGAAAGAGCTAGCCTGGAAAGCTGTTGCTCAGCCTCATCTGCCCATGGCGCTGCTCGCACAGAGGCACAGAGACTGGGGCTGCTTGCTTCTCTTGCAACCTCAAACTTCAAACGTATATTTGGGGGTCCGTGCAGGGGACCTCCGGCAGCCCTGCTCTAAAAATGCGAACGTCTGCAGAGAGCTCGCAACCAGAAAGAGCTAGCCTGGAAAGCTGTTGCTCAGCCTTATCTGCCCATGGCACTGCTCGCACAGAGGCACAGAGACTGGGGCTGCTTGCTTGTCTTGCCACCTCTAACTTTAAACGTAGTTTAGGTGGTCCGTGCAGTGGGGTCTCCGGCAGCCCTTCTCCCAAAATGCGAACGTCTGCAGATAGCGCGCAGTCAGAAAGAGCTAGCCTGCAAAGCTGTTGCTCAGCCTCATCTGCCCATGGCACTGCTCGCATAGAGGCAGAGAGACTGGGGCTGCTTGCTTGTCTTGCCACCTCAAACTTCAAAAGTATTTTAGGTGGTCCGTGAAGGGGGCCTCCGGCAGCCCTACTCTGAAAATGCGAACGTCTGCAGAGAGCTCGCAAGCAGAAAAAGCTAGCCTGGAAAGCTGTTGCTCAGCCTCATCTGCTCATGGCACTGCTCACACAGAGGCACAGAGACTGGGGCTGCTTGCTTGTCTTGGCACCTCAAACTTCAAACATAACTTTGGGGGTCCGTGCAGGGGTCTCCGGCAGCCCTGCTCTGAAAATGTGAACGTCTGCAGATAGCTCGCAGGCAGGAAGAGCTAGCCTGGAAAGCTGTTGCTCAGCCTCATCTGCCCATGGCACTGCTCGCACAGAGGCACAGAGACTGGGGCTGCTTGCTTGTCTTGCCCCCTCAAACTTCAAAAGTAAATTTGAGGGTCCGTGCAGGAGGCATTAGCCAGCCCTTCTCCGAACATGCGAACGTCTGCAGATAGCTCGCAGACAAAAGGAGCTAGCCTGGAAAGCTGTTGCTCAGCCTCATCTGCCCATGGCACTGCTCACACAGAGGCACAGAGACTGGGGCTGCTTGCTTGTCTTGCCACCTCAAACTTCAAACATAACTTTGGGGGTCCGTGCAGGGGGCCTCCGGCAGCCCTGCTCTGAAAATGCGAACGTCTGCAGATAGCTCGCAGGCAGGAAGAGCTAGCCTCGAAAGCTGTTGCTCAGCCTCATCTGCCCATGGCACTGCTCGCACAGAGGCACAGAGACTGGGGCTGCTTGCTTGTCTTGCCCCCTCAAACTTCAAAAGTAAATTTGAGGCTCCGTGCAGGAGGCATTAGCCAGCCCTTCTCCGAAAATGCGAACGTCTGCAGATAGCTCGCAGACAGAAAGAGCTAGCCTGGAAAGCTGTTGCTCAGCCTTATCTGCCCATGGCACTGCTCGCACAGAGGCACAGAGACTGGGGCTGCTTGCTTGTCTTGCAACCTCTAACTTTAAACGTAGTTTAGGTGGTCCGTGCAGTGGGGCCTCCGTTAGCCCTTCTCCCAAAATGCGAACGTCTGCAGATAGCTCGCAGTCAGAAAGAGCTAGCCTGGAAAGCTGTTGCTCAGCCTCATCTGCTCATGGCACTGCTCGCACAGAGGCAGAGAGACTGGGGCTGCTTGCTTGTCTTGCCATCTCTAACTTTAAACGTAGCTTAGGTGGTCCGTGCAGTGGGGCCTCCGGCAGCCCTGCTCCCAAAATGCGAACGTCTGCAGATAGCTCGCAGGCAGAAAGAACTAGCCTGCAAAGCTGTTGCTCAGCCTCATCTGCCCATGGCACTGCTCGCATAGAGGCAGAGAGACTGGGGCTGCTTGCTTGTCTTGCCACCTCAAACTTCAAAAGTATTTTAGGTGGTCCGTGAAGGGGGCCTCCGGCAGCCCTACTCTGAAAATGCGAACGTCTGCAGAGAGCTCGCAAGCAGAAAAAGCTAGCCTGGAAAGCTGTTGCTCAGCCTCATCTGCTCATGGCACTGCTCACACAGAGGCACAGAGACTGGGGCTGCTTGCTTGTCTTGGCACCTCAAACTTCAAACATAACTTTGGGGGTCCGTGCAGGGGTCTCCGGCAGCCCTGCTCTGAAAATGCGAACGTCTGCAGATAGCTCGCAGGCAGGAAGAGCTAGCCTGGAAAGCTGTTGCTCAGCCTCATCTGCCCATGGCACTGCTCGCACAGAGGCACAGAGACTGGGGCTGCTTGCTTGTCTTGCCCCCTCAAACTTCAAAAGTAAATTTGAGGGTCCGTGCAGGAGGCATTAGCCAGCCCTTCTCCGAACATGCGAACGTCTGCAGATAGCTCGCAGACAAAAGGAGCTAGCCTGGAAAGCTGTTGCTCAGCCTCATCTGCCCATGGCACTGCTCACACAGAGGCACAGAGACTGGGGCTGCTTGCTTGTCTTGCCACCTCAAACTTCAAACATAACTTTGGGGGTCCGTGCAGGGGGCCTCCGGCAGCCCTGCTCTGAAAATGCGAACGTCTGCAGATAGCTCGCAGGCAGGAAGAGCTAGCCTGGAAAGCTGTTGCTCAGCCTCATCTGCCCATGGCACTGCTCGCACAGAGGCACAGAGACTGGGGCTGCTTGCTTGTCTTGCCCCCTCAAACTTCAAAAGTAAATTTGAGGCTCCGTGCAGGAGGCATTAGCCAGCCCTTCTCCGAAAATGCGAACGTCTGCAGATAGCTCGCAGACAGAAAGAGCTAGCCTGGAAAGCTGTTGCTCAGCCTTATCTGCCCATGGCACTGCTCGCACAGAGGCACAGAGACTGGGGCTGCTTGCTTGTCTTGCAACCTCTAACTTTAAACGTAGTTTAGGTGGTCCGTGCAGTGGGGCCTCCGTTAGCCCTTCTCCCAAAATGCGAACGTCTGCAGAGAGCTCGCAGTCAGAAAGAGCTAGCCTGGAAAGCTGTTGCTCAGCCTCATCTGCTCATGGCACTGCTCGCACAGAGGCAGAGAGACTGGGGCTGCTTGCTTGTCTTGCCACCTCTAACTTTAAACGTAGCTTAGGTGGTCCGTGCAGTGGGGCCTCCGGCAGCCCTGCTCCCAAAATGCGAACGTCTGCAGATAGCTCGCAGGCAGAAAGAGCTAGCCTGGAAAGCTGTTGCTCAGCCTCATCTGCCCATGGCACTGCTCGCAGAGAGGCACAGAGACTGGGGCTGCTTGCTTGTCTTGCAACCTCAAACTTCAAATGTATCTTTGGTGGTCCGTGCAGTGGGCCTCCGGCAGCCCTGCTCTGAATATGCGAACGTCTGCAGGAGCTCGCAGCTTAACAGGAAGAATGATGTGGGGAGTTGGAATCGCAAGAATGGGTCATTCCTCCCTTTTTCCCACCGCTGTTTGAGCAGGAGCGGATTGTAGTTCCACAGGCATTTGTGACCAGCTGCAGTTCGCGTAACACACTTTCCATGGGACTCGCACCACAGATGGGGAAGATACTGCGGAAAAGTCACCTGCTGTGCTTACACGTGCCAGGCAGTAATGGTCTGGGGCTGTGACTGCCCTGAGGTGGTGGTCCTCGCTGCTGCAGAAAGCCAGCAGCAGGCAGTTAATACAGAGTTGTTGCAAAGTGTTTCCTCCTCATCCCTCCCAAATGAATAGAGACAGTGTTTATTAGGGAAGTCGGTCACCAAGACGTGTGGGTTTTTTATTCTTTCAACCCTCAGACTTACGGCAAGAGCTACCAGTACGGTAGAGGCAACAAGAAGTCACCCGAAAGTCAGCGCCCAGTTCTCCGACTCTAGACTGTGAAAAGATGGATTCGGCTGTCCAGGCATCTCTCTCCTTGCCAGCTACACCTGTTGGAAAAGGATCGGAAAATAGTTTTCCTTCCCCAAAAGGTATAATTTGTAGAAACTGTGTCTAGTTGTTAGGCAGTACCTGCAGCTTGTTAACAAACAATTTCAGGCCAGGTGCTTGTTGGTGAACTTGAAGTAAGTGTAGGTAGGTGTGGATCCCACCTGCATTGAATAGGTGTGTTTAAATCCTGGGGCAGCATCAGGTGCATTTAAGGAGTATAATCAGTAAACAGCATGGAGAAGGAGGACGGTGAAGCTTAGATACTGCTTTTACCGGGGCAAGGGTTTGTGCTCTGCAGTGGATGCCTGCAGCAGAGCTCTGAAGACCTTTGAGATCGCAGGGAAGTGCAGTGGCTGATATTTCTGCTTAAATGTGGAGCAGCAGTGGTGAGTAAATGGTGGGCAGTAATTCAAACAGTCTAGACTGCCCCTGTTACAACACATACTTTTTGGAGGTCTTGTTTTCTCTATGAGGCAGCAGGGTGTTAGTCCAGTCCGCTTCCCTGTCTGCAAGGCTCTGGACAACTGCAAGGATTAATACGTTATTTTTCAAATTAGAAAGAATAGATTCCAGGGGAAGCTCTGGCTGGATTAGATGGATTGCGGGCAATAGCCTTGCAGATGGAGAGTGCGAGAACGCTGTGTGTAGTTCTAATGGGAAAGAGGGCAGTGGACAGGAATTAAGGTTTTTCGTTTTTCCATGGCTAGTGATCATGTAGTCTGCGTGTTATTGTGGGGTAATTGTGTGAATAGCCTGCAGTAGGATTTTAGATTTACTTTTTTACGTTGGAGTTGATTTATTGAAATTGAAACAAACAAACAAAAAAACAAATAAAAAAACCTGTGGAGAAGTGGAGCAGGTAATAAAATGTGTCTGTGTTTGCAGCTATACCAAATGGATTTGGTACCAGCCCCCTTACTCCTTCGGCTAGAATATCTGCGCTCAACATTGTGGGAGATCTGTTGCGGAAAGTGGGGGTGAGTGCTCTGAACTGAAGTATTCCTGTCTCGGTGGCGTTGTCACTGAGCTTTCATCCTTGTGCACAATCACAAGGTCTTGGCCTGTGCTGTAGTTTCCAAAGCATCCATATTCAGTGTTTAGTATGTGATAATGTATTTTTTTTAATGATCTTGATTTGTAAAGCATATTACTAAGGTTCTGATTACAACTTTGTGTGATGAAATTCATATTTGGAGTAAGAAGTTTCTCAAGCACTTTGGTGTATGGGGTTAGACACTGTCAGCCACTTGTTCTTACCTCAGGTGTGGCCTGTGGCTTCCTCTCTAGTGAGACCCAGGTGCAGAACTGGCACTCAGACTCTGGGTGCCTGCTGCACAGTAACTGTGTGTCATGGGAGGGGAGCTGAGATCATGCCTGGGGAGATCTGCAACAGGTGTTGAAAACAGAAAAAAAAGTAGAAGCCTGTGATAAGAAAGTGAGAAAATAAATCAGGAGAAAGCCAAATGTTCCCATCTGTAGTTGATGGGGAAGTGAAATGCGTGAGCCTTTAAAGGGATTACCACAATAAACAAGGAAGAAGTGGTTTAAACATCTGTTACACTGTTGTTTAGGATGCCAGGCTTTCCAGTTGAATGAAGGCGACTCTTGAGTTATGAGAAGCTTGTTGACGTGCCTCAGTGGCTGGTGTTCTGAGTGGAAGCATGGGTAGCCTCCGTGTCTCGCCGCCGGTGCTGGCTTTCCTCTGTCTCTTGTGGTTAGCACTGAGAACAGCAATAGCTGCAGTACAGACAGTTGTTTTAGCAAAGTTTGAAATTAAAAATTAACTCATTGTTCATGTTTGGAGTCGGTGAGCTCGTAGCTGGTTTGAAAGGGCAGCAGGATAACTCGGGGTTATGAAGTGACATGTTTAAAATGGGATCATTGTGAGTAAGAGTCTGCAGGGGATTTAGAGAGCTTAAGCACAATCCCGTGTGATTACTCTGCAAGGACAAGGAAATGCCAAATAAGCATGCTTGTTCCCAGCCTGCTCCGAGACACACGCTCTGCCACTGGTACAAAATTCCAGCTCATGCATTTGTTCAGTAATGATTAGAGGATGTTTAGGATTTCTGTGGCTTTGGCTACTCATAAGACGCCTCATCCTGAGCCTCAGACTCCATTTCTCTGCAAGAAGTTTCCCCTCAGCTTTCTTGCATGCAGCTGAGATAGAGTCACATGGCACAGATCACACAGGCTATTTCCAGCTGATAGGTGCTTTGAGACCAAGAGGTAGGTAGTTATCTATATCTCACAGGGTCACAGAATGGTGGGGGTTGGAAGGGACCGCTGTGGGTCACCCGGTCCAGCCCCCTGCCCAAGCAGGGTCACCCAGAGCAGGCTGCACAGGACCTTGTCCAGGAGGGTTTGAGTATCTCTAGAGAAGGAGACTCCACAGCCTCTCTGGGTAGCCTGTTCTAGTGCTCTGTCACCCTCAGAGTGAAGAAGTTGTTCTTCATGTTCAGCTGGAACTTCGTATTCTTCAATTTGTGCCTGTTGCCCCTTGTCTCTGGGCACCACTGAAAAGAATCTGACCCCATCCTCTTGACACCGACCCTGAAGATGTTTCTAGGCAGTTATAAGGTCCCCTCTTTGCCTTCTCTTCTCCAGGCTGAACAAGCCCAGCTCCCTTAGCCTTTCCTCGTAGGAGAGATGCTCCAGTCCCCTCACCATCTTTGCAGCCCTCCGCTGGACTCTCTCCAGTAGCTCCTCATCTTTCTTGAACTGGGGAGCCCAGAACTGGACAGACTACTGCAGATGGGGCCTCACTAGGACCAAGTAGAGGGGAAGGAGAACCTCCCTCGACCTGCTGACCACAATATATCTGCCTATATAGCCACTGAGTAAGCTTGCATGGATTTCTAGAACACTGTGTAGTGTTCACTTACTTGTGATAACATGCCAGTGTCTTATCAGTGGAATATTTTTCTATGTGGAATGGGACCAAGCCCCGTGTTTGGGGAGATGAGGTTTTGTCTCCGCTGTATGCATTTGCAAGTGTATGAATGCTCTCATGCGCAGGGTGGATGTAATAAATTGTTGCAAGGACTTTCTGCTAGACCGGACTGCTATTGAAGCAAAGCCTCAGTTTGTGACAGACAGCAGAAAGGGCAGGGGGTGTGCTGCAGTGAAGGAGAGAATCAGGATTTTGGCCTCCCTTCTGGCAGGAGTCAGCAGATGAGGCAGAGACTGTCACCTTGTACAGGGGAACAAGATCTCACCAGGCTTGCTGCGAAGTAGTACAGATCAGGTACAGACCACAGAGACAGGCTTAGTTGCTGCCTTGGGTTCCTCATCTGATGCTGTAGCACTTCTTGTTCTGAAGCATACCAATGGCACTTAAGAAACTGGCTTTGTTTTGCAGGCCAAGATTAAGAAAGAAATGCTAGAAGGCATTGCCCTGGAGAAAAAAATTCGAATTTCCAAATACAAAGTCCCAAATACAAAGTCCCTCGCAAAACTTGAGGATTCTGCTTTAGGCTCTGTCTTAGACTTCTGATTAGCTTATGCCAGCCTTACTGCACCTGGTGAAGCAGGAAGTTTTGGTAACTTCTGCTAGGAATTGGCTTCCTTATTTTAGGTAATTAATTGAGTGTTGATATGTTGTAAAATCTGAGCCCTGATGGAACTGAGTCACGCGTGGCAGTCTGCGTCAGCGTCTCGTTGTGTGGGTTTCCTTTGTGGTTGGATGACAGAGAAAATGACAGCTTTGTTCCCATTCAGTTCAGCTTTCGCCAAAGGTGATCACACTGGGTTCCTGATCGTGGTGATCTTGGGGTCATGACAAAGCCTGAACTTGAGCAGCAAAATACTTCCTCTTAATGGTATTACTTTTTTGACGTCATTTTTTTTTTCCCCTTTCACAGGCCTTAGAATCCAAATTAGCTGCTTGCAGAAATTTTGCAAAGGACCAGGCATCACGAAAATCCTACATTTCAGGGAATGTTAACAGCGGCATGATGAACAGCAATGGCACAAAGTACCCTCATCTGGGACATACTTCTTTCTTTGACAAAGGGTAAGTAAGGATATGCTTTTATCCTGAAAGGGAGTGTGTTTCAGGATGCTACTTGGAGCAGAAGTTATTCTTGGTTTGTCTTTAGCCCACCACAGCTTTCATCCTATAGGACAAATAAATTGTGGAGCCAGTCTCAAGGGGATGGGGAGGGTGACAGTGCTGATTTCTGTAAAGCACAGAGCAAAGCAAGCGTGATTGTCTCGTAGCTGGCAGGGTGTCAGTGCTGTCCTGTCCCTCTGCTGCAGAATCTCTTGGCAGCTGCATCTCAGGTAATAAAAAATCAACCCAGGCAGCAAACCTGCTGGTGAAGTGAACGTGCCCTTTGAAAGGATCTCAAGTAAGTAGCGGTGGAGTTGCCATAGCTACTGGTGTGCTCACACGGGGGAAGTATGTGTTGGCAAATCTGGAGGTTCCCTTGGTGAGAACAGCTGAGTGCAGGCAGCAAATGCTCGCTTGGAGGGTGGTGCCCTGTTTGCTCTACTTCCCCCTCTATGAGGGGAAAAAGAAAACGTCATTAAGGGCATAGTTCTGGCTGATCGAGGGAGCAACTGCTTCCATGTTGTCTGTGCTGTGCGTCAGCCGTGAAGCCAGAAACTGCTTTCACAGGAGAAACGACCCCGTGTGTCCCGTGACTCGCCCGTGGTCAGGGCTTTCCGCACATCCTCAATACAGAATTTATTTTGGAGAAGTAAATGAGCAGTTGCCGACCTGAAGAGTGCCGTATACAGAGCAGACAAGCTGAGCTTCCTACAATCATCCTCGTTTGAGCTGAATTGTGTTGCTACGTGGGTAGCGGGGCAAGTTGCATCTTAGAAACTGGTATTCAGAGTTTTTTTTAGAGTCACTGTTGTTTGCTGGTTTTGGAAAAGAAGAGTTTGGAGACATAACAAAGTCAGTGTCCTGTGCAAATCGGACAGACTTTTGGGTCGTCTGTGCACTGCAAGGCTGGCTGGGGTCTGTGCATCACCACGGCAGCTCACACTTGCAGGGCACGGGCGATATTTCAGGTACAAGCTGTCAGGGTAGTTGCTAGGGAGAGATTATAGCTGTTCTTAGGAGGCAGCATGGCTATATGGAGTTGTGGTGTGACAAATAAGCTGATTGCTGTGTGGGGTGGGGTCACTTTTAATTATCTGGATTGTCATCACACTTGCTATCTTGGCTGGCTGCCTGGAGTTACCAGCAGGTTGTAGCTGAAAAAGGTTTAGAAACCCACCCTCCTGAAAACTAACTTCTACAGCAGAGCTGGAGGATGTTAGTGGGCTAGAAAAGGGGGTGGAAATGACTGACGTCCTTATCGGCAGGTTGTTAGAGATCCCTGCTGTCCTGTCCTCCTCCTCTGCGCGCCCACATGCTGTTGACAGCGGATGGCCCGTACCCCTTCCCCGCATCGGCTCCTGCTCAATCTTGCTGCCCCTGTGGAGGTCTCTGAGTGCTGGGGCTGATCGCAGTGTCTGTGCTGGGCATGCGTCTCCGTGGCTGCCGTGTAAAACCTGTACAACTTTGCACGTGTAAGCTGAACCGAGCTCTGAACCGCAATGTGGTCAGCCCCATCACTCCCGCACGCTGCAGCAGCCGCCCAGCTCCAGCCGCGCTGGCAGGAGTCGGACCTGGAGCATGCGGCGGTGGCTGGGCACGAGGGGCTGAGGCAAGGCATGCCTTGCTTATCCCCTCTCCTCCTCTCTCCCCAGCCCCTGTACTCTCCTCCCTGCCCCTCATTGTTGCTGGAGCCTGAAACAGCCACATGTGATTGTAGATGCCATCCCATCTGCAGCCGCTGCCTAAAGAGCAGCCCGTTGTTGGGTGGTGGGAATGGGACAGAGGTAACTCAGCTGCAGCATTACATTTCCACTTACTTTCCTTCCTCTGCCATTTTGTTGGTTAAAGTGTTTGGCCAGTCTCCATCTCCTGTCAAACATCTGCTCTTTGCTTGCTGAGCGGAGCTGAGCAGGCAGCCGAAAACAGCGATGGGCAGGAGCTGACATAGGGGAGCGTCATTTTAGCAGAGGCCTGGAGGACAGCTGGGCCCGTAGCGAGGCTTTGCTGGGGAATTGGAAGAGTCAGGACTTGCCTACTTTTTCAAAACTCAATGTCTGCTGTGAGATTAGATTCCTGCAGACTTGTTCCTTCAGGAATGTGCTGTTACTGTTCGGATGCCCGGGCATGGCAGAACAGCACCTGAGGATGTTCTCGAATAAATACTTGTATTTTTTGGTGTTGTAATATTTCTTAATTGGTTATTAACTTCGATCCAGTTGGGGAACAAAATGGCTCTGACTTTGATGGGCTCTGCAGAGCCTTGGCACTTGAACAGCAGAGCTGAGGCAGCATGTGAGCCAGCATGTAGTGTTTGTTGCTCGAGGCATGAACTCCGTGTTCACTGCTCCCCGACTCCCCTGCCTGCACTCTTATCAAAGTCCTTGTAGATGGTGTTTATGCTTAGGTTATTTTGGTCAATCTGCTGGGCTTTGTTTTATTCAAACAAGCTCAGGTTTGAATGTGAGAAGCACCTCTGCTTGCACACTTGTAGCAGTCCCGTGAAGCACGTAGGGATATTTACACAGTGCACACAGTTACCCCAACCCTGATCGTAATACATCAGGCAGTGAAAGCAGGGCGGTCTTCCCGTTCCCTAGTCCGCCTTATGAAAATGTTTTCCTGGAAAAGAGGGACGTGTGGGTACCTCGGATGCAGGTGAGTAATCCCATGTCCTGTAACGTGCTTTGCAATGCTCCAGGCTTTTATCTGGGTCACGCGCTTGCGGCCGTGGAGTATGGTGGGAGTGCCGGTTGTCGCTGAAATAGGACCCCTCGTCTGCCCGGGCAGAGGTGGAAGGGGAGAGGTCTGGTGAGGTTCAGCTGAACACCTTTGCTTTGCCCCATTCCTTGCGTCCAGGGCTATGGCCAAGAATGTCTTTATTGTGTGCATAAACTCTTTCAATTTTTCTCCACTAGGCGTGAAAAGGTCGTATTCCCCACCTTGGTCATGGGTAAATGAATTCATTTGCAATGATAAGCTGCATGCGTTTTAACTCGGTGCTTGGAGGTGCAGAGTCGGTGGTTGTGCTAACTGCATGGGGTAGTTCTCTCAGCGTTACAAACTAATGGTCCATGATCAAAGCCTGAGGCCGCAATCCCTCTCTTTCTCCTTACTTTAGATAAACTCCTCTGCTGCTGTGACCTGTTGCAAACATAAGATTGAGTGCTGCTTGCTTTCTTGATTTAATCAATAGTTCTTCAAATACATGCATGGTTCTGATTGAATCAGTCACAGAGATACAGGATGAAGTATCCCTGCTGTTAATTTAGTGAATTTTGAAAGTTAGTTTGCCCTTTGGTCGTGTTTTTCCTTCGACGTTTCGTTGCTGTCGTCTTGTCGATGCTCGGTTGCCGTGATTCTGGCCGATGGGAAAGCAAACAAAGGCACAGATGTGCTGGGAGCCGGCCAGGGTTGCAGAGCAGGGGCGGAGGACGGTGTGATCAGCAGCGTGCGCGTCGAGACAGCAGTGCTCCGGCTCGGTGCCACCGTCCCTGCCCGCCACAGCCGTGCCAGCTGGAAGCAGCCTGCGCAGACCCTGGGGTCCCGGGCTCTGTGGGTGGATCCTGGGCACAGGGGCTCGGTGCAGGCACCACCTCCAGCATCCAAGGGTCTGGCTCGGCTCCCTCATCTGCCTCTTGAGGGATCACGGAGGGTTCCCTGTGCTGTCGAAAGGTGCAGGTCCCTGCCAGCTTCATCTGCCACAGCCTTGTCCCCATCTTCCTCCTTGCATCTCCGTGCTGGGCGTTCCTCTGCCTCCTTGTGCTGTTACTGCTGCTTGGGTGTGTTTCAAAGCACTGCCCTGCCTGAAAACTCCCTTTTCCTCTGGTTTTATTGGGGGGCTGGTCTCCAAGCATGCTTTGAGCCCATCCATTTACTCCTCAGCCTGGGCTATTCAGCAACAGGAGAATTTTCTGCTGAGGCTTTGTTGGATACTTGGAGTTGAGAGAGTCTTGGAGATAAGGTGCCAAGCACAAAATACAGCTTGGAATAAAGATTAATATGTAAAAATCTGTCTTTAGCAATCACAGGGCAGAGAGAGCAGTTGGAAACGGGCACAAGGTCCACGCCACTGCACGGGCAGGCAGTCAGGAGCATCCATCAGAAACCACTGCTGGGGCTGTTCCCAGCAGGAAGTGGGGCTTCGGCTCCCTGTGAAGCACTCCTGAGCCCAGTTTCTTAGGAAGCCCAGAGCAAGGGCGCAGCGCGGGCCCCACAGAGTGGGTCGGGTCTGAGGGATGGCGAAATGAGGCAGAAGCAGCAGGCAAGTGATGTGGCTGGGATTAATGGCTGTGGGCAGGTCTCCAGGCTGTCGGGCAGCGTCAGCTCCGTGCAGGAGCCCCGCGCCTGTGTCAGGCCTGGGCAGAGCGGCTGAAGGCTGGAGCGATGCGTGTGCTCCTCCCGGCACTGTCGGAGACCGTGGAGACCGGGCGCAAGGACTTCTCTTCCCCGCTCTCCTCTGGGAGGTTAGCCAGGAGTCATCCAGCATACTTGATTTGTTATTTTTCACAGTTCCTCTGTTTAATGTATTTTAATTTCACAGAATCACAGAATGGTAGGGGTTGCAAGGGACCTCTGTGGGTCTCCAGCCCAACCCCCTGCCCAAGCAGGGTCACCCAGAGCAGGCTGCACAGCACCGCATCCAGGCGGGTCTGGAATATCTCCAGAGAAGGAGACTCCACAGCCTCCCTGGGCAGCCTGGGCCAGGGCTCCGTCACCCTCAGAGTGAAGAAGTTCTTCCTCGTGTTCAGCTGGAACTTCCTCTGCTTCAGTCTGTGCCCGTTGCCCCTTGTCCTGTCGCTGGGCACCTACTTACTGCAGGGGGTTGGGCTAGATGGCCTCTGAAGCTCCCTTCCAAACCAAATCATTCTGTGAAAGAGCAGCCCGGAGTTTAGTGCAGGAAACGTGACAGAGCTGTAGAGCTGGGCTTGAACGCAGCTCATCAGACCTGAGCACACCCAGGCTGCTGACGCGGAATGCCACTTTTCTCTGATCCTTTCAGAAGGGAGCAAAGTACCACGTTTTAATCCAGTTTGGGTTGGGTTTTTTTTGTTGTTGTTTGGTTTTGTTTTCCACCCCCCGTCCTACTTGTCAGAGGTGCTTCCGAGCTGTTAACTAATTTGCAGAGTCGTGTCAGGATCAGGTTGGCTTCATGGCCCGTCATCCAAATGTAGACAGTGAGATACGTCTGCCCCTGAGCTTCTTCCAGCAGCTTTTTACTGTGTGCAGTCAGGGAGGCACCTCCCTGTATCAAGGCAATGCTCGAATGGGAGTTGAAGTTTCCAGCTCAATGGGGAGGAGGTGGGAAAGGTGGTTTCTCCCTGCTCTGAGCCAGGCTGTGCTAGTGTGGGTGTTTAACAGCGAGGCTTTCGACACGGTTTCCCATAACATCCTTCTAGGGAAGCTCAGGAAGTGTGGACTGGAGGAGTGCTCGGTGCAGTGGATTGAGAACTGGCTGAATGGCAGAGCTCAGCGGGTTGTCATCAGTGGTGCTGAGTCTAGTTGGAGGCCAGTAACTAGTGGTGTCCCCCAGGGGTCAGTACTGGGCCCAGCCTTGTTCAACTTCTTCATCAATGACCTGTATGAAGAGACTAGAGTGTACCCTCAGCAAGTTTGCTGATGACACCAAACTGGGAGGTGTGATAGACACACCGGAAGGCTGTGCTGCCATTCAGCTTGACCTGGACAGGCTGGAGAGCTGGGCAGAGAGGAACCTGATGAGGTTCAACAAGGGCAAGTGCAGGGTCCTGCACCTGGGGAGGAACAACCCCAGGCACCAGTACAGGCTGGGGCGGACCTGCTGGAGAGCAGCTCTGTGGAGAGGGACCTGGGTGTCCTGGTGGATGACAGGGTGACCATGAGACAGCAGTGTGCCCTGGGTGCCAAGAAGGCCAATGGGATCCTGGGGTGCATCAAGAGGAGTGTGGGCAGCAGGGCTAGGGAAGTTCTCCTTCCCCTCTACTCTGCCCTGGTGAGGCCCCATCTGGAGTACTGTGTCCAGTGCTGGGCACCCCAGTTCAAGAAAGATGAAGAGCTACTGGAGAGAGTCCAGCGCAGGGCTACGAGGATGGTGAGGGGACTGGAGCATCTCTCCTACGAGGAAAGGCTGAGGGAGCTGGGCTTGTTCAGCCTGAAGAAGAGAAGGCTGCGAGGGGACCTTAGAAATGCTGATAAATATCTGCAGGGTGGGTGTCAGGAGGACGGGGCCAGACTCTTTCCAGTGGTGCCCAGCGACAGGACAAGGGGCAATGGGCACAAACCGAAGCTGAGGAAGTTCCAGCTAAACACGAGGAAGAACTTCTTCCCTCTGAGGCTGACGGAGCCCTGGCCCAGGCTGCCCAGGGAGGCTGTGGAGTCTCCTTCTCTGGAGATATTCCAGACCCGCCTGGACGCGGTGCTGTGCAGCCTGCTCTGGGTGACCCTGCTTGGGCAGGGGGTTGGGCTGGGTGACCCACAGAGGTCCCTTCCAACCCCCACCATTCTGAGATTCTATGGGGAAAGGAAACAGCCTGACTCCCTGCGGCAGCGAGCTGCGTTACCATGGGAATCTGTTCTTGCTAGCGACTGTCGGGATTTTAGCTCTTCATGGAAGGAGCTTGTGACTGCCCAGTGCAACGGCAGCAGCCTCTGGGGTTGCTGGTGGGGTTTTTTCATCCCTGACGCAGGAGCTGCAAGGTCACCGGTGAATGTGCGCAGCACAGGAACAGGAGTGCGGAAACCGCGCTGCTCTGCCCGGGGATGCAGTCGTGAGCCACCGCGCGTGGGCTGGTGGCATCTCGGTCCCGTGGGCAGTGATGGCAGCGAGCGGGATGTGCTCCGCGGAGTGGGCGCAGCCTGGGACCCCGGAGCTGCCGGCTCCTGGTTTGGCTTCGAGCTCGTCAGGAGAGCCCTCGGCTTCTCTTCCTTCTTGCTTCTACTCACCGCAGCTCGCAGCTGTGGGCAGCAGAGGCTGTCTCCTCAGGTGTCCCCTCTCCCAAAAGTAGCTCTACCAGGAGGGATCTCAATGGCATCTTCTGGGGTGCCGGTGGTTCGGGCGAAGCTGGTGAAGGGCTGCAGAGGCAGCACTTGGGAGCCAGCAGACGTCGAGGTAGGGACCTTGCAGGGCTGGGGGAGTTCTCCCTCGCCTTTGTTATTACAAACCCGACTGTGAGGGCAGGGTGCTGGTTCTGGGACAACAGTGGGGGTGGACGTGCTGTCCTGATATGGGGATGCCATCGCTTCTGGTTGTCAAGGCTGTGGTGGTGGTGATGATCAGCAGATGGTGAGCCTGGGCAGACGCTGTGTGTTGAGCCTGATCACAGAAGATCTGCCAAAGCCAGAACGGAGTAGAGATGGAAAAGCTGTCAGACCCATGTTCTTCTCTCGCAGCCCACCAGCACCCGTGAAGAGGGGAGGGGAGCTGGCCGTGGGGAGCGAGCCTGCAGCGCTGCTGTGCCCGGCCCCTCAGCTGCCCAGAGCCTGGCGTGGGGGCCTGGGGTCTGCGCAGGAGCTGCTTGTCCTCCTGGGGTGGTCATCAGGCAACACCCACCACCTCCAGGCAGCGGGGTGAGCACCCACCTGCGCCTGTCCCTGGCTACGGGTGGGCGCAGCCATGGGAGCCCTGTTGTGGTCACAGTGGCCTTGCAGCCATCGTACAGCCAGGGTGAGGTGAGAGGGGAGGAGAGGGGTCTGTTCTCCAGCTGCTGGGGCCGGGAGGGGTGAGCGGTGCCATCTCCTGGGGCTCATCACTTACCGGCCTGTCTCTTCTTGCTCCTCAGGGCAGTAAACGGCTTTGATCAAGGTCCCCCCGGACTGGGAGCCTCTCGACCATCCTCGGCGCCTGGCATGCTCCCCCTGAGCGTATGAGCCCGCAGGAGGTCGTGTTTGGACTTGCGGATGCTTTTCTCAGCCCACCACGAGCAGAACTGCTCCCGATTGCTGCCCATTCCTGCCCCCCTGGAACACGACCTGCGCCCTGCTGCCCGAGGAGACCCTGAGCTCATGGCCCTCCGTGTCACATTAATACAGTTTGTTTTCTCCTGTCGCTGTAGCAGACTTCTCTGCCTTGGCCCCACACCCCACGCTGCTCAAGCTGCCACCCGCAGTGCTCTGTTTCACGGGCTGCAGGAGTCTTCCTCGGCCTGGCGGTCCTCAGCTCCTCACCATATCTCTTCTCTAACTTAGGTTTGGCAGTGTTTCTCCCTGCCTGCTCCAGCATCCTGCTGCTCAGGACGGGCAGCTGCTGCCCTCCCGGTAAGGCTCAGACCTCAGACCCCTGGCTGAGGCTGCGCCGCGGCTCTTTGGACAGGAATCAGGTCCATTACCGCAGCTTAATAAATCACTGCGGGGCCAGCGCGTGGCCGTGGGTTGGAGTGGGCATGGGAGGCTGAGCTGCGCGGCCCTACGGGGGGGAGGGATGGAGGGCTGGGGGCGCGAGGGTGACGGTCCCGTGCCCAGCACTCGTCAGTCAGAACATCGCCTGCCTTGCTGGGTGCTGGCGCGGCTGAGCCGTGCTGAAGTGGCCCCTCGGCGCTCCCCCACCCGTGCAGCAATGCAACGAGCGGCTGGAGCGTGCTCCCAGTGCCTTCGTCAGGCAAACATCCATGCACGGCCACACCGGGAACTCCGCCGGAGCGTTAGGAAGCCACAAATCCACAAAGCCCCCTCCTGGGACCCCGCCACTACCCCACCCCTGTTCCGATCCGTGTAATATAGGACTGGATCTCACAGCGTCACCTGCGCGCTTCTGCGACAGTGTTGGGCTACTGCGTGTACCTCGTGGGTCTTTCGAGCAACGTGTTTGTGTGAGTTCTCTGTCCGTGTGCCTCGGAGTCGGTGGATTTTATACAAAGAACCAGCAAACCCAGCCGGGGTTTGATCTGTGGGTTTAGAAATCTTCATTCCTGCTGGGGGCCGTCGCGTTCACTTGGCTCTGCAGCTCCAAGCTGGTTTATTTACAAGTGCTGAGAAAAAAACCATCGGCCCCAGCAGAGGGGAGGCGGGAAGCCCTCCCCTCGCCGTCAGGGTTTGTATGGTCGTCCTTTCCTGTGCATCCTCTGCTGCATTTGACTGTTTACATTTGTTTTATTGTACATAGGTTTGTAAACATAATTATCTTTGCCGAAGATCTTTGTACATAACTTGGGCTTTGTAGCTTTATTTATTTGAAATCTAGATGGCATGTTGCAGTAGGACAGTGTACGATACCACCGTGGTGACACAGATCGTGAAGGGGTTTTCAAAAAAAAAACCCAAACCCAAATTACCGTCATCTTCCAAAAATAAAGGTCTTTTAATGTGAAATCAGTGGATTTTGCAGAACCGGTGGCAGTGGCCGTGGTTTTGTCACGTAGCGATGCTGCTGTGCGCCGCTGCGAAGCGCTTGCTGCCTTTCCCTTGCAGTGTTGCCTCCTCCTTCTCTCTGCGCAGAGAGGGGAGCGGCGGCTGAGCAAGCGCCTTCCCTCCATGGCACCGACTGTCTTGGACCTCAAGATCTGATTTTTGGGAAGAGCCTGCAAAGCAACGGAGGCCTCCAGCTCCCGCCAGAGCCCCAGTGCCATGCAGGGGGAGGCCACACAGCTCCCCCCACCCTGGGACCAGCTTCCTCCTCGGGGGAGCAGGAACACCCTCCCCTTAAAAAATCCCCAGTAAGAGGATGCTGTTCTTGCACAGAGCCTGGGCCTTCTGCATGTTCATGGAACCATAGGATGGTCTGGGTTGGAAGGGGCCTTACAGGTCATCCAGGTCCAGCCCCCCACGTCATGGGCAGGGATCCCTTCCACCAGCCTGGGGTGCTCCAAGCCCCCTCCAACCTGGCCTTGAACCCTGCCAGGGAGGAGGCAGCCACAGCTTCTCTGGGCAGCCTGGGCCAGGGCCTCACAACCCACAGAGTGGAGAATTTCTTTTTCACGTTCAATCAAACCCTCCCTTCTTGCAGCTTGAAGCCATCACTCCTTGGCCTATCACTCCATGCCCTTGTCACAAGACCCTCTCCAGCTCTCTCGCAGGTCCCTTCAGGCTGCTCTAAGGTGTCCCCGGAGCCTTCCCTTCCCCAGGATAAACAGCCCCAGCTCTCCCAGCCTTTCCTCCCAGCAGAGGAGTTCCAGCCCTCAGATCATTGCTGGGGCCTCCTCTGGCCCCGCTCCACCAGCTCCAGGTCTGTCCTGTGCCGAGGGCTCCAGAGCTGGATGCAGGGCTCCCACGGAATCACAGAGTGGTGGGGGTTGGAAGGGACCTCTGTGGGTCATCTGGTCCCACCCCCACCCCCCCCCACCGAAGCAGGGTCTGTAGCCATCCGTGACAGCATGCCAGTCATGCGAGCTGTCCCACCACATTTCTGTGATGACGACCTAGCTGTCCTGCTGTACAATGGCTTCCAGCTCCTCCTGTTTATTGCCCATGCTACGTGCGTTAGTGTAGATGCACTTGAGCTGGGCTGTCGATCTCCCCCTGACCCTGCCATGACACACCTGGGCTCATCCCTAGTGATGTGATCCCCCTTGGAACCTTGTTTAAAGCCCTCTCAGTGAATCCTTTTTCCCCTTTGAGACAGCTATACTCCGTCTGTCCCCAGCAGGCCTGGTGCTGTGTGCACCTCCCCATGATCAAAGAAGCCAAAATTCAACCGATGGCACCAGTCCCTGAGCCACCTGTTAACCAGGTGAGCTTTCCTCCCCTTTCAGTGCTGTTCCCTGCCACTGATGGGATGGAGGAAAACACCACCTGTGCCCCCGATCCCTCGACCAGTGCCCTGAAGTCCCCCTTGATGGCCTTGGGACTTCTCTCCGTGATCTTGTCCCCGCCAACCTGCATTACCAAGAGGGGGTAAGAGTCAGAGGACCACACCAGACCAGGGAGTTTCCAAGCAACATCCCTGACCCCGGGCCCCAGGGAGGCAGCAGACTTCCCTTGGGATGGGTCCTGTCAGCAGATAGGGCCCTCTGTTCCCCTCCGCAGGGAATCGCCTGTGACAGTTACCCTCCTTTTTTTTTCTTAGCTGAGGCAGCCGTAATGCGTGGGGCTGACCGACTCATCCTGGGCAACCTCCTGGTTGGAGCTTCACCCGCATCCTCATCAGCCGGGCCCTCACATTCCCAAGCCCCGTACCCCGGGGGGTCTCACCAGCGTGGGGCAGAGAGGCAGAATCCCCCCCTTGCCCTGTGAGCAGACACGGCTGGGTCGTGTCCAGCTTCTCACCCAGCAGCACCCCAAGCCTTTCTCCTCAGGGCTGCTCTCGCTCCCATTCTCTGCCCAGCCTGTGTTTGTGCCTGGTAGTGGCCCAACCCCTGCCCTGAGGTATGGAAGCCATGAGAGAGGCAGGGAAAAGCCCTTCAGCAGCCCCTGCCCCCTCCCCAGTATGGTCCTCACAGCAGGAGGAGCAGCAGCCACTGCCTTGAAGGAGACACCTGAGGTAACGGTACCCCTGACTGAACTGGGTTCCAGGAGCGGGTGCCTGGGATCAGCTCTGGTCCCCAGCAGCCCTTCGGTGCTGGAGACTCCCTCAGCCCAGGCTTGCTGGGACCAGAGGGACCACTGACAGCAGCCCTGGACTGTAGAGCCCAGGCAGGGGCTTCTTGCTCTCCCCCACCCCTCTCCTCTCACTCCAGTTTTAAGCCCACCATCTCCCTGCTCCCATCAGCTCCCCATGCTGGTCCACCTTCTCTGTGCAGGGACCAGCCCCAAGGCACCAGTGCCAGCCTTGGCCTTACCCAATGCCATCACTGCCTTGGGCCAGGGGAGTAGGTACTGCACACTGGGACCTCCGAAACAGGAGATTCCACCGCCCAGCAGAAAGCCCAGACTCCGCTGAAGGCAGCCATGGGGCCTTTGCCTGGGTCCCAGCCCTGCAGGTCAGCAGGAGGGGACTTTGGACTCTAAAGGCAACACAAAGGCTCAGCCCTGACCAGGCCATTTACACTGTGTTTAGGTCAAAAGAGAAAAAAAACCCTGAGCAAACAAAAGAGGAAGAAGGGTAAATGCAGCTTCCAGTCATATTCTTGTTTATTAAGGTCTACGCCAGACTCAGGAGATAGCTCTTCCTGTAAGTAAACAGAGCAGGCGGCCACATCTATAATGAATAAATTTATTGTCTTACAAAAATCATTGTCTAGAAATATGGGTATACAAGAAAACAAAATATTTGCAGTCAGATGCCTGGTGGTCAACAGCCAGTTTGATTAAAAGTATCCAAACACACACACAACAAAACCTTTGCGACAGATGTTAAAGCTTTTAACCAAAGAAGGAAATCCATGGTTTTTGAGTATGTGGCAGAGGAACGTTCCTAGTTAACACTGATTCGTTGTCACTAATATCAATAATACCACTTGGACTAGAGAGGTACGTGATATGAAGCACAGTCAAAATGAATACATTAAATCATTGTTATATAGGCAAATTATATATGTAACATTGTCTTAGTACTGTAGTGTCTAAGGCACTTTCTGTAATGTCAGTTTTTCAGCTATTTAAACAAAAAGAATGCTAACTACTCGCTGTAATACTGTTCAAAATAAAAAAAAAAAACAAAACACAACAACAACAAAAAGGATTCACATCCACTGGCATGTCAACTCCTAGGCAGGCAACATCCGTCGCTGAACCCCTGTCACCGCTGGCTCCGCACCCGCCCCGCGCGGCCCCGGAGCCGCTCCCGCCGGAGCCGCCGCACCGCCTCGGCCTCCACGCACCGTGCAGCCGCTCGGCTCTGCGGCTTGAAGGCTAACTCACTCGGCCCTAAATTAATAAATTAATTTCGCCTGCGTTGTCTGTTTATTTTCCACTGGTGTTCACATTATAGTAGCCTTAATATATACACAGATCTGTGGGGCGTGGTGATAGCGGGTCTCTACAAACGCAGAAGTACTGTACAGATGAGGAACGGCAACGCTGTTTCAGTTTGCCTGTACTGCAGGAACGCTAACTGATGAAGCAGGTGCTGAGAACACTTCAAAAGGCTATTGCAGGTTAAAAATGGACGCTACTTGTTCATCCCTACATCTCCCTCTAACACTTCCCAAGGCCTTTTCACAGTTCACTCGCTGATTGTGTGCTGATCACAACAATTAGGAGAAAAGAAAAAAAAAAATACAGGTGCAGTTTGGTCTTCAATGATCCACCAGACTCGATACAGCCACGGGCCGCCTGAGCACAGGAGAAATGGAAGGATGCTGTCTGTACAACAAAGCATGCATAGTCATGACGACGGGTCTGCCCCAACCACCTACCCTCTGGGAATGAAGTTTCCGTGTTGATAAAAAAAAAAGTTCCATCCTTCACATGATGCTTTATAAAATGGCTATACAATGAGTATCTGGCAAATAGATGCACTGAACAGAGACAATTCCATTTTATTTACTACAGAAAAAAAGCAGTTGTAACTATGTCTGAAGCAGGGTACAGACGGGGCTCTACTCGGCGGGCGCCGGCTGCGCTTCGTTCACGTCGCTGCCTTTGCTCTCCGCGTCGTCGTCCGAGAGCTCCAGCGAGGCCCCTTCGATGTGCAGCTGGCGTCTCCCGGATCGGCTCGAGGAGAAGGTGATGGGGCCCCCCCTCCTGCGAACAGCAACCAGACAATCCATGAAGGGTTGTGGCTCGCCCACAGCCCACGGCCCCATGCTGGTGGCTGCTCTGGGAAGACCTCCGCACAGAACCATGGGGGAACAGTTTGCCCCCAGCCACGGGGCAAATTTCACACACAGGGTCTTGAAACCCCTTCTCTGACCAAGGAGAAGACAGGCTGTGCGCAAACATTCCGGTATTCTGGTATTCCTGCTTAGCGCGTACCATCATCTTAATTTTGCAAGTCCCAAGCAACCTAAAATATTGCCTCTGTACAAGCACCGAGCACAGACCAAGTCCTAAACAGAGCAGGGTCTTCTAAAACAATACCAACTACTCGTTTGTGCAGCGCTGTGCTGCACCCCTCCTGCCGCTCCTATAAGCCTCTCTCTACCCCCGAGATGGTTTTGTTCTGCAGCAACCTCACCACTGCTGTCTCCCATCTGTATTCGGTAGAGACCTTGATCACCAAGAGCTGCTCTCGAGGAAAATGCTGAGACATTCCCACTGGAGTGGGTATGGGAAAAAAAGGGATTGGTACCAGCCACTGGAAAAATCACAGAATCACAGAATGGTGGGGGTTGGAAGGGACCTCTGTGGGTCACCCAGCCCAACCCCCTGCCCAAGCAGGGTCACCCAGAGCAGGCTGCACAGCACCGCGTCCAGGCGGGTCTGGAATATCTCCAGAGAAGGAGACTCCACAGCCTCCCTGGGCAGCCTGGGCCAGGGCTCCGTCACCCTCAGAGGGAAGAAGTTCTTCCTCGTGTTCAGCTGGAACTTCCTCTGCTTCAGTTTATGCCCGTTGCCCCTTGTCCTGTCGCTGGGCACCACTGGAAAGAGTCTGGCCCCGTCCTCCTGACACCCACCCTGCAGATATTTATCAGCATTTCTAAGGTCCCCTCGCAGCCTTCTCTTCTTCAGGCTGAACAAGCCCAGCTCCCTCAGCCTCTCCTCGTAGGAGAGATGCTCCAGTCCTCTCACCATCCTCATAGCCCTCCGCTGGACTCTCTCCAGTAGCTCCTCATCTTTCTTGAACTGGGGAGCCCAGAACTGGACACAGCACTCCAGATGGGGCCTCACTAGGGCAGTGTAGAGGGGAAGGAGAACCTCCCTCGCCCTGCTGCCCACACTCCTCCTAATGCACCCCAGGATCCCATTGGCCTTCTTGGCAGCCAGGGCACGCTGCTGGCTCATGGTCAACCTGTTGTCCGCCAGAACACCCAGGTCCCTCTCTGCAGAGCTGCTCTCCAGCAGGTCCGCCCCAGCCTGTACTGGTGCGTGGGGTTGTTCCTCCCCAGGTGCAGGACCCTGCACTTGCCCTTGTTGAACCTCATCAGGTTCCTCTCTGCCCAACTCTCCAGCCTGTCCAGGTCTCGCTGAATGGCAGCACAGCCTGCTGGTGTATCTACCACTCCTCCCAGGTTGGTGTCATCAGCCTCATGGTGTAACTGATACTTGAGTTCTCCTAACACGCCTGCCACCATCAACAGCAGCAACAGTTTTAGCGTGCTGGTGGTTGGCTGGGATGCAGCTTTGAAAACATGAAGCCTTAGCACTGGAGCAATACCAGTATGGTATGCAGGCTCAAAAGAGGGATATCAAGGTGCTTCTTACAGAGTTATTGCTAACCAGTAACATGTTCCTCCCGTAGAGCCAAAAGCACAAAAAGAACAAAGATTGTTATAAGACCTTCAGATTCTGGGAGGAACTAGCTTAAAACAAATACATATATTTGGAGGACCAAGATGACAAGGATAGACAGGAAGAGCTCACCGCAGAAAGACTTCTGCAGAGTACAGTATTCATCTCAACCAACTAAAGCTGTCACACTTAAGCTCTTCAATTGGCTTCCTCTAACCAAAGAGACCAGGTGTCTCAAGGTGATGTTTCATCTTGTCTCAAGAAACTTCTGCATCACCTTGTGCATCCTGGGACTACCAGTCAACATATTCACCTGGTTAATGTCCAGAGTTAATTCAGCAGCTTTAGTTACGGAGCAAATCGTTTCTGAAAATTTCAACCCCAGTTACTTTGCATCTGTCTTGTCAAAATGTGTCCCCCAAACAGTAGGTTTCCTGATCAGAAACCCCAGTGCCTTTGCCGGAAGCTCATATCTCAGCCCTACAAAAACCTAAGGCACAGAGGTTTCAGACATGGCAAACACAAGCAAACAGATTTTTTTTTTCTTTTTCTCCTTACTTGGCTTTCTGCTCAATCTGTTCTTCTAGCTGCACAATCTTGGCTTCTAGAGTAGAAATTGTTGCCTTGAACTTCGACTTCACAGATCCCTCCAGTTCCTGCAACTTGGCTTTCAGCTCTTTGTTCTGCCTTTCTAGCTGCTGCCGTGCATTTTCACTCTTCTGGGCAGCACTCCGCTCCCCAGCTAGCTCAGAATTCAGCGTGTCAACCTTTCAGAGGAGAAGGATAGAAGATCATTTGGTGCTATTCAGATCCTCCACTTATCTGCACACTGAAACATAGATTGCCCCTACAGCATTGCCACCAACGGACTCACCTGCAACGTGGTCTTTCGGAACCGCTCATTGAGAAGCTCCATGTTGCTCTGCTCTTCCTCGAGCTCTTCCTCCAATTGTGCAATCCGAGCTTCCAGCCGGCGCTTCTCATCCAGCAGCGCTGACCTAGAAAAGAAGTATTTGGGTCAAGACACGCTCAGATCTGATACAAAGCAACTGGCTATTTTGCTTTTGATACTTTAGACATTCCAAACTGTAACGAGAAGCTACTGTGTAAGCAATTCTCTTCGTAACAAGAAGGAATTTTTATCGGGACAACAGGTCAATACAGAAATTGCAAGCAGGCTACCAAGAACTGCAGCTGCTGGTGCCTGAAGTTCTTCAGATGCACAATTAATACGTTTGACGACTCACTTTCCCGAAGCGCTGTTTGCAATCTCATCAGCCAACTCATCCCTTTCTTGCTCAGCATGACGACGAGCTCTTTCAGACGCAGCAAACTCCTGTGAAGGTTTAGGAAATATTCATTACAGCATTAGGAATCTCAAAACTTCTGCAAACAACTATGCCTTCTAATAACTTCTGGGAGATGCTGTGAAGTGTGATATCGCCGAGGTCTTTTAATGGATAAACAGAACCAACAGCTATAAAAGCTAGGAGGACGCATCACCTTGATCTTTCCCTCCCGTAACTGCCACATGACTACTATGAATTTACTTCTCCCCGTCCCCTGAAAAGGCCAGTAACATTCAAGCCCTAAGCAGGAGGAGAAAACCGTTCTGTCACATGCTCTAATTCATTAAGTATAACGTGGGCACTAAATTAAGCAAATTTTTTAGGTTCCTACAGAGTACGTAGCATGACTGAAAGCAAAGTATAGAAAATGAATTTTTAGCACAAAAGTATAACAGCGCTGAATCTTGTATTGTGAAATTGTATTGAGCGGTAGAAACACCCAGACATTCACCAAGAAGGACACAATCTAATGCACTGCAAGTGCAAGACTGACAAGTTCGAAGTCTGTGAAAGAATGACATAGAGAAGCTCTAGTAAGTTGTAGGTAAAAGTCTCAAACATTAAGTGCAGTGTAAGCTGAGTGATTGCTTCAACCTTTGCAGCTAACAGGGCAAAAAGAGGCCGTCTCTCACACAAGGCAATTCTGTTGCCTTCAAACCTCAAACGTTTAACCTTGTGGCAGACAACGGAGATAATCGGAGATCAGTGACAGCGATATGTAGCACGACTTGGAGTTCTTACATGAATTGCCAACAATGAGGGAACAGATGCCCGTAAAGGAAAGGGATGAGAACCTCAGATAGCAGAGAGACAAACCTCCACAGACTTAAATGGTCCACTGAGGTACTGGAGAGATTGTTAGGTTTTTATATACTTCCAGTGACCAGTTTTAGTACTGACACTGTGCACCACAGCTTCCAGAGACTCTCAAACCACCTTGCAAATTTTAGTGAGGCTTGAAATCTGTTTAAGCAGTAGTAAGGCTTCCCTGCTACCCAGGCAGGGAAAGGAAGTCCAGACTACTAGAAGGATTCCTACAAAGCTATAAGAAGCTCACTAATGACCTGGGGCAGTGAGGAAGAGAAACATCTCCAGGCTCCCACTTTTCTGTTCAACTCACTGGATGGCTTTTTACTTTTTTTTTTTTGTTTAAAAAAACAAACACACTCTGGCCTTCCCCTTTTCTCTAGAAAGAAAAACAGATTTCTTGGATTTCAATCTCACCTTTTGGAGCTGGAATATTTCTGCTTCAAGACCTTTGAGCTCCTTTTCACTTTCTTTGGACTGTGCAAAGATCTCATCTCTGGATGCACGGGCTTCTTCTAGCTCCCGCTGGTAGTCTTTCATTTGAGCCTGCAATTGGAGAGCAGAGGAAAGAATAAGCCATGATACAGCAGGACAACCACAAGATTTATTAGTAGCTCTGAAGCTTTTTTGCCCTTAGGAGGCAAGACCTTCTTCCTAAAGTGGCTTCATTCCACTTAAATATATTTATTTTCAGTTCTTATTTTCATAGAATTATAGAATGGTTTGGGTTGGACAGGACCTTTAAAGATCAGAGTTCTATCCCTCTGCCACGGGCAGAGACACCTTCCAGGCTGCTCAAAGCCCCATCCAACCTGGCCTTGAACACTGCCAGGGAGGGGGCAGCCACAGCTTCTCTGGGCAACCTGGGCCAGTGCCTCATTACCCTCAGAGTGAAGAATTTCTTTCTTATATCCAATTTAATTCTACCCTCTTTCAGTCTAAACCCTTCATTTTCTCATCTTTCCATCACTCACTCCTCATCAGAAATATCCCATTAGAAGACTTCACTTCATTTATTAGTATATTTCTTGTAGGAAAAAACCTCTAGTAGAGGTAGTAGAGATACCTTTGTAGTAGAGAGGTAATGCTCTTGCAATTGTCTTGGAAAAAAACAAACCTATTTACTTAAATTGACTGATAAAACCTATTACAAGTACTCAAGGTAAGAAACTTCTCAGTGTAGAAGTACCACAATTCACCATTTTGCACATATAGCGTAGAAGCACATACCTATCCTTCCCGTAAGACACTTAACACAGACTGATATCTTAATTCACACAAGTTTGACTTCAGATGCTAAAAGAATAAAGCTGCAGAAACTGCATTTAAGTTGTACCTGCATCTTCGCAATACCACCAGTCATGAGACCACTTATTTCAGGTACTTGCATGAAAGTGTACAGAGATCAGGTATGAACTCTGTAACTGACTCAGCCTCTGGGAACAAATGAGCTCAGCCCACTCTACTCAACTGCACATCCAAGCCAAAAACCTGTAGGCCAGCTGTCAGCAGAGCCTCCTACAGGATTTGGTCTCCAAAATGGGAAGCCATGTACTTCAAAGGCACTGTGATTCTTACATAGTCCAAAAAGTTCAGGATTCATGTCATGGCTCTCCAGCTATCTGAGGTGTGTCACCGCTTTCAAGCCCCTCAAGTACACGAGTACATGACTGAGATCGCCTCCCACATCAACTACAGTCCCCATTCCTGTAGACCTAGCTGCATCTTTGATAGTCATTCCTCCTAGCCACTTCTGTATATGGTTAAAGCTTTTACTTTCTTGTGTGTAGTTCAGCAGTTTAGCAATTCCACACAGCCTTACCTGCAGCTTGTTAGCTTTCTCCGCCAGCTCCACCCTCACTCTTTCTCCTTCTGTGACCCTAGCAGTTAGCTCTTGCACCTGAGCATCGAGCTTCTTCCTCTTATGTTCAGACTCTGCCTTGACCCGCTGCAGTACCCACACTTCACAGGCCAACTCCTTGTTGTCGGACTCTAGGTCTTGCTTGTTTTTTTCAAGATTTGCTATGAACTAGGAAAAACAAAAGGGAAGAACTTCAACAATTTTTTACATATCAATAAAGTTTTCTGCTAAAAATATTCAGTCCAGCAAATCAGGATTATAAGCTCAAAGATAAAACAACTGCTCAGCAAGTTGTAAGTAGGGAGCATTTAAAATCCTGCTGTGTAACATTTTGCATATGTTAGCCAAAAAAATTAAGGTAATGCAAGTTAATCCACTCTCAGATATCACAGGTAACAGCGAGGACCAGAAGATATTTCTATGAATTCAGTAAGATCTGGGATGTCAGTGCTGTAAAAGGACCATGTGAGTAGCACTGAGCAGGAAGGAATGTGCCCATTAACAGATCAGCATGCCTCATCTCACAGAAATAAAAGGAAAGATATCAGCTACAGCTGCCCTGATTTTAGTAGGCATAGCAGCCTGGAAGTGCATAATAAAGCACTTTTCACCACTGCACTGACATTTGTCAAAAACCTTTTTAAAAAGGTAGTAATTGCCATAAGGGATGTTTAAGTGCCATTCTTACTATATTGCCAGAACTGACAATCTTATCACAGGACCTTTGTTTAAGATTGTAGGGTATTCTTCTGTCTTTTTATGCTCTTATTGAGAATATTTAATGAATAAAGAGCACAGGAAACACGTAAGATTTTCAGGTGAATAAACTATAATTTCCATCAGATTTAACTACTATATTTCTCACGTATTTTAAACTAAGGAGGCTTCTGAAATATTCCTACACAAAAATATTACTACAGTATATGAACTGTCCACCCATATATCTGTGAATGACTAGAAATAAAATTTTACAAGCTAGAGATACTTTTTTTTTCTTTGGCAGTGTTGGATTAATTCTACTTCTGAACAAAGACACTGAAGCTGCACTAGTAGGAACCACGTTGTCCAGGTGTGCCGCTTCCTCTGCTCTGGCAGGGGTTACCAGAGACACAATAGAACTCTGCAAATCAGCAAGATACTCCACAGATATCTAGCACTGGAGGTCACGGTACAAGCATAAAGTGAAGAGTGGCTGGAAGAACTTTTACGCTACCCGTACTCACAGTTTGTTATTTGTGAGTGTCGACATGACAATTACTTTATTTGGAACCATTCCGCAGTTCGCTTAGGCAGAGAACTGCTTTTCACCAAATAAGCACATAGGCTGCTCGAGAATTCCCACAAAAGTACTACATCAACTTATCTCTAGGTGCACTGTTTCCAGGTCTAACAAACACTTTTAGACAGTCTTGGCATCTATCTGAAAAGTTGCTATATGTTCAAACCAGCAGGATATATTTGATTCAACTGCAGTAGTTAAGTATGTACAGAGGACAATTTAGATCTGCAGATATCACTGGAAGTGACCACGCCACTTATGTTACTTCTAAAAGTCCTGAAGCTGAAAAATGTATTTCTGTAATTAATTTTCTGCTCACCCTTTCGGCCTGTTCCAGTAGTTTAGAGAGCTCTTCCAGGGCAGTAGCATGCCTCTGCCTGATTTCCTGGATCTGTGCTTCATGGTTTTCGGTTTCCTCTTCAATTGCTTTCCTCAGTATAGCCACCTCCTGCTCTCGGTTTGTCCTAGAGGAAGCATCAATAGTTATCAAAAATCAACATTTTAGTCTTTTGTAAATTCAAGGTGAATTTTAATGGTGCCTGCTTATACAGACACATGATCCTACCTCAGCTCTTGCTGTGCTGCAGTGGTATCCAAGGTATCTTCTAGTTCAATTTTTAAAGCCTCCAGCTCTTCCAGCAAAGAGATTTCTCTTTTCTGCTTTTCCGCCTTGTTGCGAGATGCCTTCTCAGATTCAAGATCCTCCTGCAGTTCTGCAATTTGAGCCTGCAACTCTCTTATCACTTGCAGTGCGTTGTTTTTCTGAACTGCTTCTTCATCACCTCTGTTAAACAGAACCACAACAGTTAATGATATTTCATAGCTTCAGATCTCTTCTCATAAGTCTAGTATAAGTTATGTACTCAAAAAATAACTCATCTTTCCCACTTGAACAAAATCCACCTCCTAAAATTTCATAGACAAAGCCACTACTGCACTGTTATTCTCAAGATCCTAATGAGCGCAGTGCCCCAGGTACTACAGATGCACTACTGGAATGATCAAGCTTTCCAGTTTGCATTCAGGTATTCCAGTTTTGTAGACCTCAACACTCCCAAAAATGCACCCTTGTCTGTAGGACTGTCTCTTCCTGCAAAGTTATAGATCATTACTCAGAAAACTCAGGTGGTGTTTAGTTTATAACATGTGGCTGCGAGACTACCACACAGATCTTTGATTGAGTTGGACAGACATTATCCAGTATTTGGACGAACTAAGAACACTCTCGACGATTACATGTTTTTTCCCCCTCCTGAGGCTGAACTCCGGGAGACTAAAAAGCTTCCAGAGCCAAAGTGCTATTAAGCCCTGATGAAACATTGGTTTTGGAGCTTTATAGAGCAAGGATGGTGATGAAAGATTGAGTTCCTTTTTTGCCCTGTCTACGCAAAACACACAGGTGTCTAGAGATGCTGTAGTACAAACATGAACTGGCTTCTGCTTGAACACTCCCAGTTTTAACTCATCAGTTTGCAGTCAGCTGAAATTCTCTCTGGAAAAGTAGGTTTCTACCACACTTCTGTAGTCATAAAGCTCCATCATGATCTGACCTAGCAAGAGCAGCCTGCAGTTCTTCCTCTTTCTTGGCCAGCTGGATCTTCAGTTCTTCAATCTGGGCTTGCAGCTCAGCTATTTGGTCCTGTAGGTCTGTTGTTTCACCATCAAGTTTTCTTTTAGCTTTTTCTAATTCTTGACGGGTCTTCTCCTCCTTTTTTAAGCCCTCTATGGAAGTAAAGGATTATATTTATAAGCAATTTTTTCCTGTTGTTATCCTCAGAAGGTTCAGGGGCAGGGCAATGGGACAGCAAGAAGGGTGGGAAGTTTAATATACACTGTGTCAGTTCTTTCTCCAGACTGCAGCTGGAAGGGTGACTGGGAAAGATGAAATAGCAAAGTAGAACTGCATGATTCAGATAGAAAGTCAAGAAAAAGTCAATGACTGGAGAAAAAAGTTTGAAGTAAGGTAACAAACATAATCACATGTTGACAGAAAAATAAGGAATAGAATCTAACAGAAGAGCAGTTTGAGCTGCTCGGCCAGGTGATCGCAGACATCAGGATTCAAAAATGAAGAACTACAGACTGGAAAAAATTATGGCTTGCATAGTTGTGGAAGGGCTAGGCTAGACTCCAAAAGGTCTACTGGAAAATAGTGTAACTTAAAGAAAACTTGGATAAACAATTTTTGCAAGTATCTGTACCACTAACTCACATCCCATTGATATTTAGCAAGACTTTGCAACCCTGATAGCCTCCAGTAATTTCTTTGTGTAGTCAAGACACCCCTGCCCTAAGGTATTTCTTTGTGAAAACCATCCAGTTATCAGTGCCCTAGCAATAAAATACATTTAGATGATCTGCCTGTGGTCTGATTAAGATAGTTATTGGCTGCATTGTCTACAGTTAGCTAATGACCAGGTATGTAATATATTGAAGTCACAGGAAGGTTTTGCTTAGCATAGCATTAGCACAATTCAACATCTATTAGAATAAATGTAAGTTATTAGACTTGTTCAATACTTTGTGGGTTCTCAGTGCAGGGGTTTCTCACACCCCTCCTAAGCCTGCTACAAGATCAGGACATCTTCTACATGGAAACGGAGCCATGTTCAAGAATCATATCTTAGAGCTACCGAGGGGTATTTGGGATTTTCCAGACAATCTAAAGTAACATTGTTTTTCTCTAAACAGCTCCTCATTCAAAAAAAAAAATAGCACTTTTCTCTGTTTTTACATTGTATTTCTGGCAGGTGACAGAAGAGTGGCATAAGACACAATTTCGCAATGGGGAAAACTCACAGTAAACTGAATTAGTGGGGGTTTTTTTGGGTTTTGTGGGTTTTTGTTGCCCCCCCCACCAAATTTCAGTACTTACCAGTGTCAAGACCCTAGCAGAGCGACCTTCATGGCCTCTTGAATTGTCTCAGAGAGTATCATTTTACTGTGCTTTACTAGCCAAGCAGTTGCATGCCTTATATTTAAGCTTTAATTTCCATTTCTAAGGTCATCACTCTGGGAACAGCACCATAACCAACCACATCTGTCAAGTATCTTCAGAAACACTAGTCCCAATTTAAGTACACAACTACTCAAGCATTATTTTCCAATGAGTACAGCTTACTTATGCCCATCTTAAAGTCCCTGAATAGGCTTTTTAAATAAAAGGTACATCAATCATCTATTATTCATATTACTTCAATACCTTCCTACACAGATAAGACTAAACTTTGGTATTTTTCCATAAGCGCATCAGTATTAAAATATGTAGTAAGACAACCCATAACAGTAAGTGAAAAAAAAATTTCCAAATTAGGGCAGATAGCAACATTGCCTTATATTTTGCAACTTTGGCTTGGCAGTTTATTAATGTTGCACAATACCTGTTTACAACCATAAGTAATTAAAAAACCCACCATAACATCATGAAAGGTTACATATAGGGCTAATTCAGTCGTGACAACACAGGCAAAACAATCAGAAATAAATGGCCAAAGAAATTGAACCATTTTAGATAAACAAAGCATCAAGAAAGGCAGAACAATTCAGATTTGCTTATTCAAAAAATATTAGAAGACTAATGAATGCCTACTAACATTTTTCCAGAAATATGTTGTTCTAATGTGTTACTATAGAAAAGTGTAGAGCCTTCCCAAGAGACAGATGTTTTACCTTGTTACTAAGGGATGCATGCAACAACATGAATTTCTGGAGTGTATCATTAAATAAAATGGATTCTCAAAAATGAAAAGCTAACAAATTAAACACGAGAAAGACTGAGCAGCCAAATGCAACAAGGCTTGCAAGCAATAAATTATTCTTTCAAGATTTAGATAAAAAGCAACAGCTATTAAGGTATCTACATATAAGGTTACACTTAGCAGACTGGACCAGATACTGCATACACTGTAATAAGTGATCCACTCCTTTCTCGCATGATGTACAACTTGTTAACAGGCAAATGTAGCAAGAACAAACCTTCCAAATCAGTGATCATCATTTCCTGTTTGTTCTTGAATTTGGCCAAGTTTTTGGCCTTTTCTTCTTCTTCAGCCAGCTGAGAAGTACATTCAGCAATTGGATCCTCCATCAGCTTCTTTTTCTAGCCATGAGAAAGGGGAGAAAGAATAACTTCTACAATAGAATTTGAATCACAGAATCACAGAATTGTAGGGGTTAGAAGGGACCTCTGTGGGTCACCCAGTCCAACATCCCTGCCGAAACAGGGTCACCCAGACCAGGCTGCACAGGACCACTTCTAGGCAGGTCTTGAATATCTCCAGAGAAGGAGACTCCACAACAATAGTCTCTAAGCAACACAAATAACTGAATATACAAAATCCATACAGAGGTCTCATACACCAGATACAATACAGATTTCATTTCAAGTGACTGACCTGTCAATACTACGGATCAACTGGAACCGTACAGAGACATGAACACTTGTTTTCCAAGAAAGCGAGACTTGGAATTGAACACACAGGAGGTCTGGTTTTAGCACAGCCTTTGTTTTACACTTTTGGAACTCTGTTTGCAATGAACAACAGTAGCTATGATAAACACTGTTTCCAGCTCTTAGGTTTGGAAGACCCATGGAATTGGAAAGAATGCATGGCAAATATCTCCCTTTTAAAGCTCTCAGTGTCTCAGCTTCCACTTGGTCAAACCCCACAAGTCTTCAGGCGCAAACTCTATAGATAACGCAACAGCAGCCTGAAATGCTCTGAGAGCTATCACTTGGTACTACCATCACTTAAGAGCAGAATCTCCACCACGCATACTGGTCTCACCTTCAGAAATTTGGAATTTTGGTCCTCCAACAAACAGAAAGGGGGGCTTGCAAGACAAGCAAGACTTCAATTAGTCCGACTGGCCGGGCCTCCGGCAGCCCTGCTTTCCACAGTTTTGACAAACAACAACAAAAATAAACCCACAACAACACCAAGTAACTGTCTCGACAGCCTTAGTCACTGCAAGGTGTTTTTGTATGGATAAGATCATCACTATTTTTCAAAAATCAAAAAGGTTATAAAAGAACCAAGAGGAAAGCAATACTTACAGAGCCCGTGGCTTTGTTTTTGCCCTGTACTTCAAGTACTTAAGAAAGGCAATCCTACAATTGAGATAGAAGCTTTCTTTCAAGAATTACCGTCCACATGAGAAGCAAAGTCTTAAAAAACTGGAATACCTTTAACTTTTGCCAGAAAAAAGGGTAAATGGAACATGAGTGTAATAAAGCAAAACAAAAAAATCCCCAAAATCCAAATTTGCAGTTTCTGCAGAAACGCAGAAATTTTCAATTCCCCTATTCCCTTGTCTCAGTCAACAAACTTAACAATCTTGAGCTTCACACCAGAGAGCCTAGGGAGAAAACGTGGTGGTGAAACTCAGACCACAAGAAATTTTCACACCAAGACAGACGCACACTTCTTCCGTTTATGTCTACTAATTTAAATAACTAGCAACTAGCACTGTTTTAGTGAAGAATAACAGGTTTTGACAGAGTTCTGTAAAGCAGCTAGCAAAGGTTTAGTTTACTCAGCTAAGTGATGTGAATTTTGCAAAGCTGCATCATACCTGCTCAGAAAACAACTCAGGATCTAAAAATAAGGTTAGATGTTTGAGTATGAAGCTACCGCTCCTTCCGAAATTCCTGTCTATAAGTCTTATCTTTATCTTGTGTTAAACTGAACCGCATTGAGTTCTGTTCTTTTTGAACTTTCATTGCAACCCTTCAGTACTCTCCATTTTTTTGTAAGATCATATTTGTTGATAACTCTCAAGTGAAGAGGTCTATTCATAAAGGTAAAGCACATCCTGTCCTAGAGGAAATATTTTCTTGCAGTTAAAAAGTAATCCAGGAACAAAGCCAGTTTGATCCTCTCTGTTCAGAATAATCAGTATGATGTGGAAAAACGTTCACTTGGAACAAATGGACTAAGAAAAGCAAATTTATTTCAGCCTTCAGGCTGTAATGACTTTTTTGGTTGCAGTTTGAAACAGAGATCTGGAGCTGAAAAGTCTGCTATAATTACCTAATCTATTCAGCTCTTTCACTTCAGATCTTTTCTTTGAACTCTTGTTTTGGGACAGATATCTCAAAGTGCCCATAGATTTGCATTTCTAACACTGACCAAATTATTTGTTTAAATACTTGATTTCATCAGTGAGCGTCACATGGCTCTATTCATGCCATCATATTAAAAAAAAACGATTTCGTTTTTAATGTTCTAAATTATCTTGTCTTTTTCATGTTTATATTATTTTGCCTTCTCATTAAATTATATTTTACATTACTAGTTCAATTTCCTAGAAACCAGTTGCATCATTTGCTAATGCCTTAACAAAGATTTTCACCCACCATTTATTTTTTTCTTCATTGTTACCATGTCTATTTCTTCTTACCTTCAAATATTTGGGAATTTAACTCCCTCAAGAGCCATAAGTATTTCATGCGTTACAGAGTTCTTTATGTATGCGACTTTCAGAAGTCTCAGTAATATGCATAGCACTGATAATTATTTGTTACAGGATGGATAAAAGTAAATCCATGACTTGCTGTCTATTTAACAAGCCTGTTTAGCATCATCTTTGTGCACAGGTCCGTGCAAAGGCTGTACAGATGGATACTACGGATCACCACCAGCCCTCTACAGTTTTCTAGTGTATATGTGAACAGGAACAAGTTAAGGCTGCTTAAATATAACCAATTCTGACACTTCCTAACTTTTGAGTGTTAGGTGTGTAGATTAGACATTCTTCATCTGCAGTATATAAATAAAAATTAATTGTTACAGAAGCGAGACTCATTTGTATTTTCAAAACGGTTTAGGTTACGTGAACATTTTTCATTTTTCATAAACATATACTTAATTCAGTGCTTACTATAGCAGTGCATTGAATGAAGCGCACAATCAAAGTATCAAACTTCTATTCAGGACACTACCCTATTCTTTTTACTGTGTCTGAACTATGTTTTACAAAGAATAAAAACTTCTCCAGTCTTCATCGTGACAGTCTTCGATGGCTCACGAAGCAGCTGATTACACCCACCATCTTAAACTCCTGTCCCATTTGATCACGCTGCTAAGTAGAGAATTAGATTCCAGTTCAACCAGCAACTTAAACAGAATTAGCCAGCACTGCATTAGACTGAGCAACTCATCCTTCCCTTCACCAACATCTTCCACCCCAGCTTTTTTCTGTGCCTTCACTTCATATCAGTTATGCAGCCACGCAACAAACAGAGGAAACTTGTTTCATCTAAAGCCAGATGGACTTCATTTCTTCCCCATGAGGGTGATGAAACACTGGTCCAGGTTGCCCAGAGAAGCTGTGGCTGCCCCCTCCCTGGCAGGGTTCAAGGCCAGGTTGGATGGAGCTGTGAGCAACCTGGTCTGGTGGAAGATGTCCCTGCTGATGGCAGGGGGGTTGGAACCAGATGATCTTTAAGGTCCTTTCCAACCCAAACCATTCGATGATTCTATGACTTTCAGAACAGTAGTTTGAGCCTGCAGTCTCCAAGCCCAGTGAGTCGCCACAGGAATTGTTACGATGGCAAAACTCAAAAAGAGGACTACTTTTAGCACAGGTACTGGCACAAAGTGCTTAAGGAAACACAGCCAAACAAAAAAGGAGTACTTTTTAAACCCCTATTTTTGGCTGTTTAAGTGGTTAAGCACAGGAAAAGTTTTGCAGAAAGGTTGTATAATCTTCATCACACAAGGTTTTCAAAACTCAGCTTTAAAGGGAAGCATATTTTGAAAGGAGGCTCGACAAGAGGCTCACAGAAGTCTCTTCAACCTGGTGCATTCCAAGCTGTCAATAGTGTGTTTAGAAGTACTTGGTATACAAACTCTGTGCAGTTCCATTCTCTGCATAGTTCCCTTCCCCCCAAAAAAGTTGTAGGCAATTATACTCCTGTAGAAATTTTAAAAACACTAGTTTTGTTCAAGGCTGCACAGCCATAAATCCAAGAATATTTATAAATCAAAACCCACACAGAAAACAAGTTCTGAAGGGTGACTTTCTAAATAGCATTCTGCAGAGCCATGTATTCCCCTAGCACATGACAATGCTAATGCTGCCGACACTCCAGTCACAGCATCCTCCTAAGGCCTCCAAATCTATCTGCAGAGCAATCTTTCCCTCTCTCCAACTTCAAATTCTTGCTTTTTTTCCTTCACAGACTGGTCAAAAGCCCTCTCCTGGTTTTCTAGGAGTTTGAGTCTTGACACATTCCAGAATATCTTAATATTAAGTGTTATACACTAGAAATTACAGAAGCTGATGCTTCTGAGTCTGATATAGTTTGAAAACTTCCAACCACATACGCCAGTATCGAATATAGCAAGCCACTTGCTTCTAGCAAGTTGAATTAATATTCCACTGCAAAGAGATCCAAGTGCTCATAGCAACAGATATTCAAACCCATCCATATCTTGTAAAGCAAAACATTGATAAAAACTCATTGTGAATTTTGAAGTCTAGCAGTAAATCTGAAGAAAGTTCTACATAAATCAGTTAGTGACAAGTTACCAAAAAAACCCAAGACTCTGACATAAGTGCATATGCTTTTGTCTGCAATGTACTAAAACTAGAGCTTTTTATTAGCTGCTCGCTTGTAGACATATCAAGTCTACAGCAGTTTTGAAGCTTGATGATTTTTCTTATCTACAAGATAATTTTTGAAAGAACAGAAAGCTTGTTCACAAATATAGTACTGAAAACTGCATCTGTGGGAACTAAATTCACTAAGACTTGCCCAAGTTAATTAAATTTTTGGAAAACTGGCATACACTGCATCAGAAAGCTTTGATACCGTTCCTAGTTACAATGGTTGCATAAAGCCTTTAATTTCAGAAGAGAAGTTAAACAGCTAACATCAACTGGAAATTTTAATGTAACTGCTCATTTCAGCCCCTACTAAAGAGAAAATAATGTTTGAGAAAATTATGTGGATTACATTCCATCTTATCTTTAATAAAAATGTTATGGTTTTTTTTAAATGCAAAGATGGTAGTTTTCAAAAAGAACAATAAACAAATGATAAAATATCCCAACTTACAGGAATATTATGGTCCTTTCTTCCTTTATGGGAGGAAGCAACACGAGCAAGGTGTTGAATAACCTTCTTCGTGTTTTCAGTCTTCCCAGCACCAGATTCACCTCTGCAAAACATTTCAGACATTTTCCTCAAAACTGATTTTCAACAACTTATGAAACCTTTGTTTAAAGCAACCTCATTTCATTCCATTTACGGCTTTGACTACACAACAGACCTTCACTGTCTAGAACAAAAAGCACCGATGTTGCTTTTAGGGAACTACATGGTGTTTGTTTAAAATACTTTCTTCATCCTAAAGGTCATCTTAGCATTAAGATGTTGATACAATGCATCACATTAGTGTGATTAAAAGCTTTTTGCTATGTGCCTGAATTCCTGTGTTACCTTAAGTAACAAGAAACAGCCCTGTCCTCTGCCTTGATCACAAGTCCAGAGACAGATTTATTCAGAGTGCAGAGACATATATATTAGTTTTCTTAAAATCATTATACACACACACTTTTATATTTAGCATCATTTTAATATATTGTATATACCAGGAGCTGGTTATGAGTATTACCAAGTTGATGGAAACATTCAGTATCTTTAGAAGCCAGTTTCAAAGTACAGTAAAACATATTTTAAAGAAACAGATTCTTTGCACTGCTTATCACAGACTCTTAGCTAGTTAAAAAATCTATTTCTGGCCATACGGCTACATGAATTCATTAAGAAATGAATTTATTAGTGCAGAGTGGTACAGTACAGAGATAAATAAAGACAGCAAATGCACATTTACTTCTTAAGACAGAGGTAGAGTTAAAGCAGAACGTGTTTAGACAGAATTTATTGTAGTGTTTACATACATGATATTGTAGGCAGGAAGCGTGACCAAGTTCATATCACTATAATTACAAATGATGTTACTACAGCTCTTTTTAAAAAAATAAAAATTAGGTCTTGTCTTCAGATAAGTCCAGGCACATCAATGGGATTACCAGGTCTCACTTAGCCATGATTAACTGGCAGTAGATTACTGGAGAAAGATCCCATTTCAAGCGAGACAGTGACTGCCACTAGCAACTCTGACGGGTGTGAAGCAGAAACGCATTTCATTAGAGGGATTTGTGTGGAAAAAGTCAAAGTAGTTCCGTCATTCAACAGTCCTTCAGAAATTAAAGGTTGGAAACCAACTACTTTAAGAATGACAAGTGTACATTTTGCATGCTTGTATATTTCTCAGCTAAGATACTCAGAACAGCAATGTTAATTTAGCAGGGGGAGTTTAAGCACATTCTTACAGTCTTCACCTTCCTCCACCATGCTGCATACGTCAGTTTTGCAGCTAGTCTGCATTCACTTGGGTATTTAGTACCTTCAGACCTGCACTTCTTGATCAGATAGGCAGCTTAGAAGCATCCCTATCCTCACATTACACTTAACCTCTGCAAAAATGAGACAATATAGCACTTGAAATTTTAACTTTGCATATACAGAAAGGATATCACCCCAGAAAGGATATCACCCCAGATGTTCAAAGAGAATGGACTCTAAAACAATCTCATTTCTTCTTACCTTCCAACCCTCTCAAATGACGGAAAGCCCACGGGACAGCTGCGCTAGCAGAGGTGACCTCTTGGTATGAGGTGGCCATATGTGCACTCCTCCACCCATGAGCAAGCAGTAATGGAGACTGAGGAAGTGCACTCACAGCAGCTTAGCAAACCCATCACGGAAAAGCAGCCTACAAGAGCTAGGTACAAACTTCAGGTGAAACAGCTTATCTGTTTGACCTGACAGAACAGTATCAGTCCCTAGGTTTTGCAGGAGAAAACTTTTAACTGAAAACACTAAAAAAAAAGTTGATTCTGCAGACAAGCTATGGGATATTTATCACAGCCTCAGTTACCAAGTTGTGGCCTGCAATACTAGAGGGTTAATCAAGGCACCTGATTTTATTGATGGCATACATCAATAAAACAGACCCGCTCTCTCGGACCGCACCGGCGCCGCATGCTCCCGAATTCTCAGAAGCAACTACATCAACCTGTCCAAAACCATTTTGTTCCATTGTTCCTCATAAGACAAACATCACTGAAAAATAATACAGAATACCAGAGATTAAAAATCACTGTGCTCAATTAGTCAAAACTTTCCAGTGATTGAGAGAGTAGTTCCTTGAAACTTGTTGACTATGCTAGCTTTACTCATTGCATGGGAAAACTTGGAAGGTATTACTTGAAGAGCTGGTTACAAAGAAGATTACTCTGAGAATTAGCTAATGGATAACTCGGTTTCCTTTTTGCCAAGATACCATCGATGTGCAACACAAACTGGGTGTACTTTGGGACCGCTACAAGTGGAAGAACACACTTTGACTCTTAATGAACAATCCCATTTCTACCCAGGCCACAGTCTCCACATACAAGACAAATGTGAAGACTGACAAGCAGGAATAAAAGACCTCAGGTGCCAATACAGTCTCCCTTTTACTACAGTGATTACATTAACATAATTCATGACTTCAAGCAATATAATAATATAATAAAAGCAGTCTTGCCTGTTTCTAGATGTGTATTAAAATATGCTTAATGCTAAAACTATTCTAGCAGATAAGAGAAGCAAGAAGAGTAGTACAGCAAAGTATACATTTACGTTTTAAAACAATACCGTTTGTTCTAACTGTCATCAGAGCTTGGGAACGCATTATTAGTCATGCCTTTAAAATTGCACAAAATCTTTTCTGCCAAATCATAGAAACAAAGTTTATCAAAATTTAAAGGAGGAAAATCTACTCTGACACATCCAGTGACGAGAAAATAGTAGAATAAATACAGTCCAGATGTCGACTTTCTAGAAGGGCAGCACACTTTGGAAGAGTCCAGTAATCAACAGGATTTTCTGGCATACGCACCAGTAAAGCTTCATACAGCACAGGAAGGTCGAAAGCTTGCAATACATTCCTTTTGCTAAAAAGCCTTTAAATCTAATAGTGATTTTTTTTTTTTCCTCGAGAAAGTCTTTATGCAAGTTCTCATTCAAAAGCAACGCTAATGGATGTTATCATCCTAGTTCTCCTCTCCCTGGAGCTTCCAAGTATGCCAAATATTTCCTGCAGGACAGAGTGTTAGATAGCTCTGCTGCCATATACTATAAAAGAATTAGAAGATTAAGGATTAAGTCCTTTTCATTTACAGAAATAATGACATCTGCGTACTTTAGTTCTTTCCTAGGAGTGCAAACACACAGATTATAAAAATAAATTAAAATCTACCTCTATCAACCTGCCCAAAAAAGGTAAACTTTTAGTAACACTATGTACAATATTTATGGAATGGAGATTGTATCACGAAGCTAAAGATTAACTTTTTCAAAACCTTGTTTTAATACAACTCAATTAATATGTTACCATAAATTAAACAACCAAAACCCTTGGCTGAGATCCTAGCCTTACTTCAGTCAATGGCAGCTTTGCTAATGACTTCAGTAAGGTCGTAATTTCACCTGCTTTATTTCAGTCTCAATTCCACTACCAGTAGAAACAAAACCTTACCAGCCCGAATTCAAATGCTGTATCAACTCCAGCCAGGGGCTACGGCAAACAGCGCATCCAAGCAAGCAAACCGTCCTTAGCAATAGCCTCAAGCTGGAGGTACAAGGTTATTCCACCAATTAACTGAAGGATCTCTCCATTACAAACTACGTTACAGAGACAGGTCAAGGAAAGTCTGACAGTCGCTGGTAAATTGATGCAGTATCTAGAATTAAAGCTTTTTCCCTAGAGCAGCAAAAGCTTCTGCTCTGAAGCAGCTTCAAACACATTTAAAATACAAAAAGCTCAGCTGGCATAAGCACTTTGAAGTTTCTATATGGTTTTAAATTCATTGCGTGTAAAGCTATAGAGTCCTTTCCAATAAAGGAAAGTACTTTTCAGGCAAATTTATCTCAGCTACAATTTGGTTAGCAAAAATTAGTGACTGACTTCTCAACCAGCTGCAATTTCCCCCCCAAGCAACTTGAGCCCAGATCTTGCACAGAAGTAAAAGGCATTACCTCTGCTGAACAGATCGCCATCGAGAAAACAAGTAAAGCAAACATAGCGGGAGAGGACTCGCAGGTCATAAAGCAAATCAGCAACACGCAGGAACGGAAGCCAGTCTTCTGACTTCCAGGAGAACAGCATGCTCTTCCCATGTGGCCCACTTCTAATGGCAGTTGTTATTCCACGAACAGGTCAAACGCCTGCCTGGGAAAGACGCTGTTCTAAAGGAAAACGGTAGCAAAAAAGTTGCTTTTCTTATTGTCAGGCAGGTTTGCAATATCTGCACATCTTCTTGTGACAGCTACAGTGTTTTGGTTTCGGCTGCTGCCGGCTACAAAAGCGCTACGCGGCCTCTCATCCCCCCACCACGGTGAGGAGGAGAATGGAAAGAAAACAGGCAGAAAACCGGTGGGTCGGGATAAGGGCAGTTTAACAGAACAACAAACAGATGGAACAGGAACAACAACGATACAAATAAGGAGAAAACACAACAACGAACCGTACAACCCAGACAGCCGCTCTCCCGAAACAGGACCGGCGCTGCGTCCCCCCAAGCCGCGAGTGCCTTCCCGCCGCCCCGCCCCCCCCACCGGAACCCAGCGTGACGTCACAGGGTATGGAACACCGGGCTCTGTTCGGCCAGGTGGGGTCAGCCCCCACCCCCCGGCTGTGCCCCTTCCTGGAGTCCGGTGAAAATTAACCCTGTCCTGGCCGAACCCAGGACATACAGCACTCAGCACTGGCAGGACAAGGCAACACCACCACCTCTTCCTGAACTGGTAAATGAGTTTCTGGATTTTAGGGAAGTCTAACTAGTTTGAAATTCCTTACTGAAATCGCACTGCGAGAACTGGCACCCTTCCACCACCACCCAGCTAGCCGTTAATGTCACTAGCAGATCAGGGGCTCCGCAGAACGTGCAGTGTAGTGCTGCGAGTCACGTAGACAGAAGGACACAAAATGACACATGCAAAGAAAGCTTTAAAATTCAAAGACAGACTTCTCTTCCTCTTGCTACCTTTGCACAAGGTCTACTGCAAGCTAACAATATTTGCAAAGATAAACATCTGGAGTATATTAGGATGGTCAGATGCAGTTAGTGTCATCTGTCCCATTACAGATCATATCTGTGACTTAAATTGCTGAAAAACTGTTTCGGTTTCGGCTGCCGCCGGCAACAAAAGCGCCACGCAGCCGCCCCTCCCCCCGCCGGCGTGCGGAGGAGAATGAAAAGAAAGAGGCAGAAACAGGTGGGTCGGGATAAGGGCAGTTTAACAGAACAGCAAACAGAGGGAAAACAGGAACAACAACGATACAAATAAGGAGAAAACACAACAACGAACCGTACAACCCAGACAGCCGCTCTCCCGAAACCGGACCGGCGCTGCGTCCCCCCAAGCCGCGAGTGCCTTCCCGCCGCCCCGCCCCCCCCCCACCGGAACCCAGCGTGACGTCACAGGGTATGGAACACCGGGCTCTGTTCGGCCAGGTGGAGTCAGCCCCCACCCCCCGGCTGTGCCCCTTCCTGGATTCCGGTGAAAATTAACCCTGTTCTGGCCAAACCCAGGGCATTATCCACCCCTTATTCCATACCATCTACGTCATGCCCAGGTCCCCCATTGTCCAGTTGATCACGACCACTTCTCCTGTCTCCAGATATCATTCCCTTAGTCTATTGATCATCACTCTAAAGTGTCCATTGAGTTCATTTAATCCATGACTTTGGGCTCCATCTGTCGTAATGGTGTTCCGTGGCTGGAGAGGTGATGTGTGGTAATGAGCGCTCACTTGCTGCATCCGGAGCTCACGGCTGATGTATCTGGTGCGGCCCATGCCCACAGTCTGCAGGAGATGTTGATCTTGATGAAGTTGCTGGATGCCAGTTGTTGAAAACCAGGTCAAGTTCCATCATCGCTGTGCTCTGCTAGGTTTTCATCGAAAAAGTCCATCCTTCTTTAATCTGGATGATTCTTACTATGCTACTACTTGTACAAAATATAACAATTATAACAGTGATGACAGACAGTGACAGGGTTATTTAACAATTAACTTTATACAATTTATTTATGGACTATTCTCGCCCGTAATCAAATCCCCATGAGGTACACATCCGACTTCCCCATCCTTCCGCATTACCCACCAGGTACACCCAGGACCTTGAGCATAAAGAATCCCGCGGACGGGCTTGCCTTTGCCCGAGGCAGGACTAACCCAAACCGTTTTCCCTAACATGTTCCGCATGTGCACTACAGGGACTTTATCTCCTTCTACGGGGCACTGAGGTTTTGAATGGGCAGGACCAGGCTGGTTGGTGGATCCCCGGTTGTTAACCAACCAGGTGACCTTTGCTAAATGGGGATCCCAATTTTTGAAAGTCCCACCCCCCATTGCCCTCAGATAGGTTTTTTAGCAGCCCATTGTACCGCTTGATCTTTCCAGAGGCTGGTGCATGGTAGGGGATGTGATACACCCACTCAATACCGTGTTCTTTGGCCCAGGTGTCTATGAGGCTGTTGCGAAAATGAGTCCCGTTGTCCGACTCAATTCTTTCGGGGGTGCCATGTCACCACAGGACTTGTTTTTCAAGGCCCAGGATGGTATTCCGGGCGGTGGCATGGGGCACAGGGTAGGTTTCCAGCCATCCGGTGGTGGCCTCCAACATTGTGAACACATAGCGCTTGCCTTGGCGGGTTTGTGGCAGTGTGATGTAGTCAATCTGTCAAGCCTCCCCATATTTATATTTTAGCCATCGTCCTCCATACCACTGAGGCTTTACCCGCTTGGCTTGTTTGATTGCAGCACATGTTTCACATTCATGGATAACCTGTGCGATGGTATCCATGGCCAAGTCCACCCCTCGGTCACGAGCCCATCGGTATGTCGCGTCTCTTCCTTGGTGGCCCGAGGTGTCATGGGCCCACCGAGCTATAAAGAGTTCACCCTTATGTTGCCAGTCCAGATCCACCTGAGCCACTTCAATCTTAGCAGCCTGATCTACCTGGTGGTTGTTTTGATGTTCCTCAGTGGCCAGACTCTTAGGGATGTGAGCGTCCACGTGACGGACTTTTACAACCAACTGCTCCAGGCGGGCAGAAATATCGTGCCACAATGGGGCAGCCCAGATAGGTTTGCCTCTGCGCTGCCAGTTGTTCTTGTTCCATTGCTGCAGCCACCCCCACAAGGCATTGGCCACCATCCAAGAGTCGGTGTAAAGACAGAGCACTGGCCACTTCTCTCAACTGGCAATGTCTAAAGCCAGCTGGATGGCTTTCACCTCTGCAAACTGGCTGGACTCACCTTCTCCCTCAGCAGTTTCCGCGGCTTGTTGTGTAGGACTCCATACAGCAGCCTTCCACCTCCACTGCTTCCCCACAATGCGACAGGACCCATCCGTGAACAGGGCATACTGTTTCTCATCTTCTGGCAGCTGGTTATACAGTGGGGCCTCTTCAGCACGTGTCACCTCCTCCTCTGGCGATGCTCCAAAATCTTTACCTTCTGGCCAGTCCATGATTACCTCCAGAATTCCTGGGCAACTGGAGTTTCCCATTTGGGCGCGATGGGTGATCAGCGCGACCCACTTACTCCACGTAGCATCGGTGGCATGATGCGTAGAGGGGACCCTCTCTTTGAACATCCAGCCCAGGACCGGCAACCGTGGTACTAGGAGGAGCTGTGCTTCAGTGCCCACCACTTCTGAAGCACCTCGAACGCCTTCATATGCTGCCAGAATCTCTTTTTCTGTGGGAGTATAGCGGGCCTCGGATCCTTTGTATCCCCGGCTCCAAAACCCCAGGGGTCGACCTCGAGTCTCCCCTGGTGCTTTCTGCCAGAGACTCCAGGTTGGGCCATTCTCCCCGGCTGCGGTGTAGAGCACGTTTTTAACATCTTGCCCTGATGGGACTGGACCAAGGGCTACAGTATGAACTATCTCCTGTTTAATTTGTTCAAATGCCTGTCGTTGCTCAGGCCCCATTCAAAATCATTCTTCTTCCAGGTCACGTGGTACAGAGGACTTACAATCTGGCTGTAATTTGGGATGTGCATCTTCCAAAAACCTCCAACACCTAAGAAGGCCCGTGCTTCCTTTTCGCTGGTTGGTGGAGACATAGCTGCTATTTTGTTGATGACATCCATTGGGATTTGACGGCGCCCATCCTGCCATTTTATTCCCAAAAACTGGATCTCTTGAGCAGGTCCCTTGACTTTACTTCGCTTAATGGCGAAACCGGCTTTCAGAAGGATTTGAACTATTTTCTCCCCTTTCTCAAAAACCTCCTCCGCTGTGTCACCCCATATAATGATGTCGTCGATGTACTGCAGATGTTCTGGAGCTTCACCTTTTTCCAGTGCAGTCTGGATTAGTCCATGGCAAATGGTGGGACTGTGTTTCCACCCCTGGGGCAGTCGGTTCCAGGTGTACTGGATGCCCCTCCAGGTGAAAGCAAACTGTGGCCTGCACTCTGCTGCCAAAGGGATGGAGAAGAATGCATTAGCAATGTCAATTGTAGCGTACCACTTGGCTGCCTTTGACTCCAGCTGATATTGAAGTTCCAGCGTGTCTGGCACGGCAGCACTCAGTGGTGGTGTGACTTCATTCAGGCCACGGTAGTCTATTGTCAGTCTCCACTCTCTAGCAGATTTTCTCACTGGCCATATGGGACTATTAAAGGGTGAGCGAGTTTTCGTGATCACTCCTTGACTCTCCAGCTGGCGGATCAGCTGATGAATGGGGAGAAGGGAGTCTTGGTTGGTACGATACTGTCGCCGGTGCACCGTTGTGCTTGCGATGGGTACCTGTTGTTCTTCAACCCTCAGCAACCCCACAACGGAAGGATCCTCTGAGAGACCAGGCAAAATGGACAGCTGTTTAATTTCTTCCGTCTCCACAGCAGCTATGCCAAAAGCCCACCAATAACCCCTTGGGTTCTTGAAATACCCTCTCCTAAGATAGTCTATCCCAAGGACGCACGGAGCCTCGGGGCCAGTTACAATGGGGTGCTTCTGCCAGTCCTGCCCAGTGAGGCTCACTTCAGCCTCCAGTACACTCAGCTCTTGGGACCCCCCTGTCACTCCCGAAATGCAAATGGACTCTGACCCTTTGAACTCTGATGGCATTAAAGTACACTGTGCACCAGTGTCCACTAGAGCTTTATACTCTTGTGGATCTGACGTGCCAGGCCACCGACTCCACACTGTCCAATAAACGCAGTTGTCCCTTTCCTCCACCTGGCTGGAGGCAGGGCCCCTCTAATCCTCGTCAGAGAAATTGCTGCTCACCTGCTGTAAAAATGACTTGGAGGTCCCCTCCAGAGGATTGGAATCAAAATCAAACTGCCTGCCTGGTCTGGAGAGCTGACTGCTGGAAATTGGAGTGGCATTTTTCCTAACAGAATCCCCTTTCGTGACTGTTTTACCTCGCAACTCACGCACTCTTACCTGTAGACTTGAGGTGGGTTTTCCATCCCACTTCCTCATGTCCTCTCCGTGGTCAAGCAGAACCACAGGGTGCCCCGGAGTGTGTAGTCTCTCTATTCCCTCTCCTGAGCAGAGAAACGCTTGCCCCTAATAGCTGAGACACTGGCCCGTACAGGTGGGGAGTAGGACATACTCTATTCGAGTCGCTGGACCTTCTGGAAGAATTTATTGACAGCTGAGACAAGGGAGGAAGAGAGACTTTCCTCATATTGCTGGAGTCTGACAGCCACCTCATCCACTGTTGGTGCCTCTTTACCTTTCCAGTTTACTGCTGCCAGTGAGTTGGCATATGAGGAGGGTGCGCTCCGCACAAACTTTCTCCACATAGATGGTGTGCACTGGACTTCATCTGGGTCTGTGGGTAACTGGTCATCATCTGGTACATTATAAACCAGCTCCCGCACAGCTAATTCCCTCAAGTACTGAATACCCCTCTCCATACTGGTCCACTTGCCAGGGTAGCACACAAAATAGTCACTGAAGGGGTACCTCTCCCTCATGCCTGACAGAAGTCTCCTCCAGAGGCTGAGGACTTGTTCCTTCATCCCAATGGCCTTGTCAATGCCCCCGTCCTTGGCCAGGGATCCCAGCTGCTTGGCTTCCTTGCCTTCTAACTCCAAGCTGCTGGCCCCGTTATCCCAGCACCGCAGCAGCCAGGTGACAATGTGCTCGCCTGGGTGGTGGCTGAAATCTTTCCGCATGCCTCGCAGCTCGCCCAGGGACAGGGACCGGGTGATGATGTCTGTCTCTATCTCCTGCGATGACCCTGGCTCATTGTCATCCCTCCCGGAGCGATCTGCTCTCTTTGCGTCTTTCTTTAGTTTTACGGGCGCGAATGTTACCGGCACAGGTTGGTCACTGGGCTCAGCCGCGATGCCTGCGGCTGGAGCTGGGGCTGGAGGGGCTGCAGGGCCGGCTGGGGGGGGCAGCGCCAGCCGCAGTGCCTGCTGCTTCATTCCCCCTCACTTTCTCCTTTAGGGCACTGAATCAGGTTGAACAGGGCTCGGTAGGCGTGGGCCAGACCCCAGCACATTGCGGTGAGCTGTGTCTCTCTCGAGTTCCCAGGGTGACAGCACACTTTTTGCAGATATTTTACCAGATTTTCGGTATTCTGTATTTGTTCAGGGGTGAGTTTAAAACACACTGGGGGTGCCCACTGCTCTAGACACCTGCACATGCTGTCCCACACACCCAGCCACTCACAGCTATCCGGCCCCGGGGCAGTTCTCTGCACGATGTTCTTAACGACTTGTTTAGCCCTAAACAAAACCTGCAACCCATTCAGGAGACATAACAGAAGGAGAGAGCTGCCCTGAGCATCCCACGGGTACTCAAAATTCTGAAAAGCAGTTAGGACCAGCCTGAGGGAGAGAGGGGGGGCGAAAGAGTGGGGGAAGGTATCCCCTCCGGTTTTCCCTACAGGCTGGGTTCGATTATTAACAAGTTCTAAGACATAGGACCCGAGGTACGGAAATGACCGCAGTGCCGCATGCAAATACAAGCCTAATTTCATACACAGTGATGCTATCATGTCATAAGTCGACATCGTACAGTACAGTAAAATCATAATCCTGATCCTTTTCCCGGAGGTAATGAACATCACCACAGGAAACAAGTGCAGCAAATACGGATTCAAAAACCACAACCATGTGATCAAAGACAGAAACATTTTTACCGGTGACTGTTTAACACAGAAAAATGCGTATAACAAAATTTAATAAAATGTAAGAAAGCAGTTTTAACAGCCGCTGCTCAGCCCTGCCGTTATCTGTGCCCCACGTCTGGGCCCCAATTTCAAATGTCTTGGTTTCGGCTACCGCCGGCAACAGAAGTGCCACGCAGCCGCCCCACCCCCCCGCCGGCGTGCGGAGGAGAATGAAAAGAAAGAGGCAGAAACTGGTGGGTCGGGATAAGGGCAGTTTAACAGAACAGCAAACAGAGGGAAACAGTAACAACAACGGTACAAATAAGGAGAAAACACAACAACGAACCACACGACCCAGAGAGCCGCTCTCCCGAACAGCAGCGGCGCCGCGCCCCCCCAAGCCATGAGTCTCTATCTGCTGCGCCGCCCCCCCCACCGGAACCCAGCGTGACGTCACATGGTATGGAATATCGGGCTCTGTTTGGCCAGGTGGGGTCAGCCCCCACCCCCCGGCTGTGCCCCTTCCTGGAGTCCAGTGAAAATTAACCCTGTTCTGGCCAAACCCAGGACATCGGGACACCTACAGAAGGCTGCACAGGACCTTGTCCAGGCGGATCTTCAGTATCTCCAGAGAAGGAGACTCCACAACCTCCCTGGGCAGCCTGTTCCAGGGCTCCGTCACCCTCAGAGGGAAGAAGTTCTTCCTCATGTTCAGGTGGAACTTCTTGTGCCTCAGTTTGTGCCCATTGCCCCTTGTCGTGTCACTGGGCACCACTGAAAAGAGCTTGGCCCCATCCTCCTGACACCCACCCTTCAGATATTTATCAGCATTTATTAGGTCCCCTCTCAGCCTTCTCTTCTTCAGGCTGAACAAGCCCAGCTCCCTCAGCCTCTCCTCGTAGGGAACATGTTCCAGTCCCCTCACCATCCTTGTAGCCCTCCGCTGGACTCTTTCCAGTAGCTCCTCATCTTTCTTGAACTGGGGAGCCCAGAACTGGACAGCGTACTCCATTTGAGGCCTCACCAGGGCAGTGTAGAGGGGAAGCAGAACCTCCCTCGTCCTGCTGGCCACACTCTTCTTGATGCACCCTAGGATCCCATTGGCTTTCTTGGCAGCCAGGGCACATTGCTGCCTCATGGTTAACCTGTCGTCCACCAGGACACCCAGGTCCCTCTCCGCAGAGCTGCTCTCCAGCAGGTCCACCCCAAGCCTGTATTGGTGCATGGGGTTGTTCCTCCCCAGGTGCAGGACCCTGCATTTGCCTTTGTTGAACCTCATCAGGTGCCTCTCTGCCCAGCTTTCCAGCCTATCCAGGTCACGCAGAATGGCAGCACAGCCTTCCGCTGTGTCCACCACACCTCCCAGTTTGGTGTCATCAGCAAACTTGCTGAGGGTACATTCTAACTCTTCATCCAGGTCGTTGATGAAGAAGCTAAAGAAGACTGGGCCCAGCAATGACCCCTGAGGGACACCACTAGTTACCAGCCTCCAACTAGACTCAGCGCCACTGATGAGAACCCTCTGAGTTCTGCCATTCAGCCAGTTCTCAATCCACTTCACCGACCACTCATCCAGCCCACACTGCCTGAGCATCCCTAGGAGGATATTATGGGAGACAGTGTCGAAAGCCTTGCTGAAGTCAAGTCAACACAACAGAACACTACACATGAGAACACATCAGAACACAACAGAACACAAAAAATAACAACAGAAATCTAAAAATGAGAACACATCAAAAACATCAGAACAAAACAGAACACAGCAGAACACTACACATATGAAGAGAACAGAACACAAAAGAACACAACAGAGCACAACACAATACTACACATGAGAACACATCAGAACACAACAGAACACATAAGAACACAAAAGAACACAACAGAACAGAACAGAACAGAACAGAACAGAACACTACACATGAGAACACAACAGAACAAAACAGAACACAACAGAACATAGCAGAATACAGCAGAACACTACACTGAACAGAAGAGAACACAACAGAACACCACTGAACACAAGTGAACACTACACATGAGAACACTTCAAGATACAACAGAACGCAACAGAACACATCAGAACACAACAGAACACAACAGAACACTACACATCAGAACACAAGAGAACACAAGAGAACACAACAGATCACTGCACATCAGAACACAACAGAACACAACAGAACACCACTGAACACAACTGAACACTACACATGAGAACACAACAGAACACAACAGAACACAAAAGAACACTACACATGAGAGCGCATCAGAACACAACAGAACACAACAGAACCCAACAGAACACAACAGAACACTACACATGTGAACAGAACACAACACAAAAGAACACAACAGAACCCAACAGAACACAACAGAACACAGCATAACAGTACAGAATCACAGAATCACAGAATCACAGAATCACAGAATCACAGAATAGTAGGGGTTGGAAGGGACCTCTGTGGGTCATCTAGTCCAACCCCCCTGCCGAAGCAGGGTCACCTACAGCAGGCTGCACAGGACCCCGTCCAGGCGGGGCTGGAATATCTCCAGAGAAGGAGACTCCACAACCTCCCTGGGCAGCCTGTTCCAGTGCTCCGTCACCCTCAGAGGGAAGAAGTTCCTCCTCATGTTCAGACGGAACTTCCTGTGCCTCAGTTTGTGCCCATTGCCCCTTGTCCTGTCACTGGGCACCACTGAAAAGAGCTTGGCCCCATCCTCCTGACACCCACCCTTCAGATATTTGTAGGCATTTATAAGGTCCCCTCACAACCTTCTGTTCTTCAGGCTGAACAAGCCCAGCTCCCTCAACCTCTCCTTGTAGGGGAGATGCTCCAGTCCCCTCACCATCCTCGTAGCCCTCCGCTGGACTCTCTCCAGTAGCTCTTCATCTTTCTTGAACTGGGGAGCCCAGAACTGGACACAGTACTCCAGATGAGGCCTCACTAGGGCAGTGTAGAGGGGAAGGAGAACCTCCCTCGTCCTGCTGGCCACACTCTTCTTGATGCACCCTAGGATCCCATTGGCCTTCTTGGCAGCCAGGGCACACTGCTGGCTCATGATTAACCTGTCGTCCACCAGGACACCCAGGTCCCTCTCTGCAGAGCTGCTCTCCAGCAGGTCCACCCCAAGCCTTTACTGGTGCATGAGGTTGTTCCTCCCCAGGTGCAGGACCCTGCACTTGCCCTTGTTGAACCTCATCAGGTTCCTCTCTGCCCAGCTTTCCAGCCTATCCAGGTCACGCTGAATGGCAGCACAGCCTTCTGATGTATCTACCACACCTCCCAGTTTGGTGTCTTCAGCAAACTTGCTGAGGGTACATTCTAACTCTTCATCCAGGTCGTTGATGAAGAAGTTAAACAAGACTGGGCCCAGTACTGACCCCTGGGGGACACCACTTGTCACCAGCCTCCAACTAGACTCAGTGCCGCTGATGACAACCCTCTGAGTTCTGCCATTCAGACAGTTCTCTATCCACTTCACCGACCACTCATCCAGCCCACACTTCCTCAGCTTCCCTAGGAGGATATTATGGGAGACTGTGTCGAAAGCCTTGCTGAAGTCAAGGTAGACAACATCCACGGCTCTCCCTTTGTCTACCCAGCCAGTCATGCCATCGTAGAAAGCTATCAGATTGGTCAGGCATGATTTCCCTTTGGTGAATCCATGCTGACTACTCCTGATAACCTTCTTTTCTTGCACTTGCTTCATGATGGCCTCCAGGATAAGCTGCTCCATCACCTTTCCCGGGATGGAGGTGAGGCTGACCGGCCTGTAGTTCCCTGGGTCCTCCTTCTTGCCCTTTTCGAAGATTGGAGTGACATTGGCCTTTCTCCAGTCCTCGGGCACCTCTCCTGTCCTCCAGGACCTCTCAAAGATGATGGAGAGTGGCTCAGCAATGACATCCGCCAGCTCCCTCAGCACTCGTGGGTGCATTCCATCGGGGCCCATGGATTTGTGGACATCCAGATCACTTAAGCGATCCCTCACACAGTCCTCCTCGACCAAGGGAAAGTCGTCCTCTTTGTAGGCTTCTTCTTTTACCTCCGGGGCTTGGGATTCCTGAGGGCCAGTCTTAGCACTGAAGACTGAAGCAAAGAAGGCATTCAGTAGCTCTGCCTTCTCTGCATCCTCCGTCACCAGGACACCCGCCTCATTCAGCAGCGGCCCCACATTGTCCCTAGCCTTCCTTTTGCTGCTGATGTAGTGGAAGAAGTCCTTCTTGTTGTTTTTGACATCCCTTGCCAGCTTCAATTCCAGGTGAGCCTTGGCCTTCCTCGTCGCATCCCTGCATGCTCTCACCACGTTTCTGTACTCTTCCCAAGTGGCCTGTCCCTCTTTCCACATTCCATGGACCTTTCTCTTCTGCCTGATCTCCGCTAGAAGCTCCTTGTTTAACCATGCAGGTCTCCTGCCTCCTTTGCTAAATTTCTTTCTCAGGGGGATGCATTGCTCCTGTGCATGGAAGAAGTGTTCTTTAAAGAGTGACCAGCACTCATGGACCCCCCTTCCTTCGAGAGCCTGGCCCACGGGATTCCTCCCAGTAGCTCCTTGAAGAGGGCAAAGTCAGCCCTCCTGAGGTCCAGGGTTTTGATCCTGCTTATCGCCCTGCTTCCTCCACGCAGGATCTGAACTCCACCATTTCATGGTCACTGCAAATGAGTACAAATGAGAACAAAAGAGAACACGTCAGAACACAACAGAACACAAGAGAACACTACACATGAGAAAACATCAGAACACGTCAGAAAACAACAGAACACAACAGAACACTACACATGAGAACACTTCAAAACACAACAGAACACAAATGAACACAAATGAACACAACAGTACACAACAGAACACAACACATCAGAACACAACAGAACACATCAGTACACAACACAATAGTATACATGAGAACACTTCAAAACACAACAGAACACTGCACATGAGAACACATCAGAACACAACAGAACACACAAGAACAGAACAGAACACGAGAACACTACACATGTGAACAGAATTGAACACAATAGTTCACAAGAGAACACAACAGAACAGTACAGAACACTACACATGAGAACACAACAGAACACAACAGAACACAACAGAACACAACAGAACACAACACTACACATGAGAACACATCAGAACACCAGAGAACACAACAGAACACACCAGAACACAGGAGAACACTATAAATGAGAACACAAGAAAACATATCAGAACACAACAGAACACATCAGAAAAAAGCAGAACACAACAGAACACAATACATCATAACACAACACAACACATCAAAACACAGCAGAACACAACAGAAAACAACAGAACACAACAGAAAACAACAGAACACAACAGAAAACTACATGTGAACACAAGAGAACACAACAGAACACTGCACATCATAACACAACAAAACACAACAGAACAGAACAAAAAACAGAACACGAAACATGAGTATACATCAGAACACAGCAAAACACAACGCAATATTACAGAATGCAAGAGAATACTACACGTGAACAAAACAGAACACATCAGAATACAACAGAACACTACACATGTAAACACAACAGAATACAACAGAACACAACAGAACACATCAGAACACTACACATGAGAACACATCAGAACACAAGAGAACACAAGAGAATACAACAGAACACAACACATCAGAAAACAACAGAACACATCTGAATACAACAGAACACTACACATGAGAACACAACAGAATACAACAGAACACATCAGAACATAACAGAACGCTACATATGAGAACACATCAGAACACATCAGAACAGAACAGAACACAACCGAACACTGAACACAAGAGAATACTACACAGAACACAAGAGAACACATGAGAACAAAACAGAACTCAACAGAACACAACCAAACACAACAGAACACTACATGTGAGAACACAAGAGAACACTACACTTGAGAATGCAACAGAACATAACAGAACACAGCAGAACACCACACATGTGAACACAACAGAATACAACAGAACACAACAGAACACTACAGGTGAGAACACAACAGAACACAACAGAACACCTCACATGTGAACACAACAGAACGCAACAGAACACTAAACATCAGAACAAAAGAGAACACATGAGAACACAACAGAACACAACGGAAGACTACGCCTGAGAACACAACAGAACAAAAAAGAACACTACACATATGAACAGAACAGAACAGAACAGAACAGAACACTACACATTCGAACACAACAGAACACTACAGAACACTACAAAACGCTACTCTTGAACACCTCAGAACACAACAGAACACAACAGAACACTATACATGAGTACGCATGAGAACACATGAGAACACAAGAGAACACAATAGAACACAACACAACACAAAAGAACAGTACACGTGAGAACACAAGAGAACACAAGAGAACACAGGAGAACACTACACTTGAGAACACAACAGAACACAAGAGAACACAACAGAACACTACACTTGAGAACACAACAGAACACAAGAGAACACTACACATGTACAGACATCAGAACACAACAGAACGCAACAGAACCCTAGAAATCAGAACACCACAGAGCACAAGAGAACACAACAGAACACAACAGAAGACAACACCTGAGAACTCAACAGAACACAACAGAACAATACACATCAGAACACAACAGAAGACAAAAGAACACTACACATGAGAACACATCAGAACAAAACAGAACACAACACAACACTACACTTGAAAACACAACAGAACACAAAAGAACACGACAGAACACAACACAATACTACACAGGAGAACACATCAGAACACAACAGAACACAACAGAACAGAAGAGAACACTACAAATGAGAACACATCAGGACACTAGAGAGCACAACAGAACATAACAAGACCACAGAACACATCAGAACACAGGAGAACACTAAAAAAGAGAATGAGATAAATGAGACTGGGGCTGCTTGCTTGTCTTGAAATATCAAACTTCAAAGATATATTTGGGTGTCCGTGCAGAGGGCCTCGGGTAAACTTGCTCCGAAAATGTGAACGTGTGCAGATAGCTCGCAGGCAGAAAGAGCGAGCCTGGAAAGCTGTAGCTCAGCCTCATCTGCCCATGGCACTGCTCGCACAGAGGCACAGAGACAGGGGCTGCTTGCTTGTCTTGCAACCTCAAACTTCCAAACGGATTTTTGGAGTCCGTGTCGGGCGCCTCCGGCAGCCTTGCTCTGAAAATGCGAACGTCTGCAGATAGCTCGCAGGCAGAAAGAGCTAGCCTGGAAAGCTGTTGCTCAGCCTCATCTGCCCATGGTACTGCTCGCACAGAGGCACAGAGACTAAGGCTGCTTACTTGTCTTGCCACCTCAAACTTCAAACGTAATTTAAGGGGTCCGCATTGGGCACGTCCTGCAGACCTGCTCCGAAAATGCGAACATCTGCAGATAGCACTTAGCCAGAAAGAGCTAGCGTGGAAAGCTGTAGCTCAGTCTCATCTGCCCATGGCACTGCTCGCACAGAGGCACAGAGACTGGGGCTGCTTGCTTGTCTTGCCCCCTCAAACTTCAAACACAGCTTAGGTGGCACGTGTCGGGCGCCTCCTTCAGCCCTGCTCCGAAAATGCAAACGTCTGCAGATAGCTGGCAGCCAGAAAGAGCTAGCCTGGAAAGCTGTTGCTCAGCCTCATCTGCCCATGGCACTGCTCGCACAGAGGCACAGAGACTGGGGCTGCTTGCTTGTCTTGCCACATCAAACTCCAAAAGTAGCTTAGGTGGCCCGTGCCGGGCGCCTAAGGCAGCCCTGCTCCGAAAATGCAAACGTCTGCAGATAGCTCGCAGCCAGAAAGAACTAGCCTGGAAAGCTGTTGCTCTGCCTCATCTGCCCATGGCACTGCTCGCACAGAGGCACAGAGATTGGGGCTGCTTGCTTGTCTTGCCACCTCAAACTTCAAACGTACATTTGGGGGTCCGTGCCGGGCCCCTCCGGCAGCCTTGCTCCGAAAATGTTAATGACTGCAGATAGCTGGCAGCCAGAAATAGGTAGCCTGGAAAGCTGTTGCTCAGCCTCATCTGCCCATGGCACTGCTCGCACAAAGGCACAGAGACTGGGGCTGCTTGCTTGTCTTGCCACATCAAACTCCAAAAGTAGCTTAGGTGGCCCGTGCCGGGCGCCTAAGGCAGCCCTGCTCCGAAAATGCAAACGTCTGCAGATAGCTCGCAGCCAGAAATAGGTAGCCTGGAAAGCTGTTGCTCAGCCTCATCTGCACATGGCACTGCTCGCACAGAGACACAGAGACTGGGGCTGCTTGCTTGTGTTGCCCCCTCAAACTTCAAACGTACATTTGGGGGTCCGTGCCGGAGCCTCCGGCAGCCTTTATCCGAAAATGCGAACGACTGCAGATAGCTCGCAGCCAGAAAGAGCTAGCCTGGAAAGCTGTTGCTCAGCCTCATCTGCCCATGGCACTGCTCGCACAGAAGCACAGAGATTGGGGCTATTTGCTTGTCTTGCCACCTCTAACTTCAAACATATCTTGGGTGGTCCATGCAGGGGGCCACCGGCAGCCCTGCTCTAAATAAGCGAGTGTCTGCAGATAGCTCGCAGCCAGAAAGAGCTAGCCTGGGAAGCTGTTGCTCAGCCTCATCTGCCCATGGCTCTGCTCGCACAGAGGCACAGAGACTGGAGCTGCTTACTTGTCTTACCCCCTCAAACTTCAAACCTATCTTTGGGGTTCCGTGCCGGGCTCCTCCGGCAGCCCGACTCTGAAAATGCGAACGTCTGCAGATAGCTCGCAGGCAGAAATATCTAGCCTGGAAAGCTCTTGCTCAGCCTCATCTGCCCATGGCACTGCTCGCACAGAGGCACAGAGACTGGGGCTGTTTGATTGTCTTGCCACCTCAAACTTCAAACGTACATTTGAGGGTCCGTGCCGGGCGCATCCGTCAGCCTTGATCAGACAATGCAAACGTCTGCAGATAGCTCGCAGGCAGAAATATCTAGCCTGGAAAGCTGTTGCTCAGCCTCATCTGCCCATGGCACTGCTCGCACAGAGGCACAGAGACTGGGGCTTCTTGCTTGTCTTGCCACCTCAAACTTCAAACGTAGCTTTGGGAGTCCGTGCAGGGGGCCTCCTGCAGCCCTGCTCTAAATAAGCGAGTGTCTGCAGATAGCTCGCAGGCAGAAAGAGCTAGCCTGGAAAGCTGTTGCTCAGCCTCATCTGCCCATGGCACTACTCGTACAGAGACACAGAGACTGGGGCTGCTTGCTTGTCTTGCCCCCTCAAACTTCATAACTATCTTTAGGGGTCCGTGCCGTGCTCCTCCGGCAGCCCTACTCTGTAAATGCGATCGTCTGCAGATAGTTCGCAGCCAGAAAGAGCTAGCCTTGAAAGCTGTTACTCAGCCTCATCTGCCCATGGCACTGCTCGCACAGAGGCACAGAGACTGGGGCTACTTGCTTGTCTTGCCACCTCCACCTTCAAACGTAGCTTTGGGGGTCCGTGCAGGGGACCTCCGGCAGCCCTGCTCTGAAAATGTTAACGACTGCAGATAGGTGGCAGCCAGAAATAGGTAGCCTGGAAAGCTGTTTCTCAGCCTCATCTGCCCATGGCACTGCTCGCACAGAGGCACAGAGACTGGGGCTGCTTGCTTGTCTTACCCCATCAAACTCGAAACGTAGCTTAGGTGGCCCGTGCCAGGCGCCTCCGGCAGCTCTGCTCCGAAAATGCAAACGTCTGCAAATAGCTTGCAGCCAGAAAGAGCTAGCCTGGAAAACTGTTGCTCAGCCTCATCTGCCCATGGCACTGCTCGCACAGAGACACAGAGACTGGGGCTGCTTGCTTGTCTTGCCCACTCAAACTTCAAAAGTACATTTGGGGGTTCTTGCCGGGCGCCTCCGGCAGCCTTGCTCCGAGAATGTTAACGACTACAGATAGCTGGCAGCCAGAAATAGGTAGCCTGGAAAGCTGTTGCTCAGCCTCATCTGCCCATGGCACTGCTCGCACAGAGAAACAGAGACGGGGGCTGCTTGCTTGTATTGCCCCCTCAAACTTCAAACGTAGCTTAGGTGGTCCGTGCAGGGGGCCTCCGGCAGCCCTGCTCTAAATAAGCGAGTGTCTGCAGATAGCTCGCAGGCAGAAAGAGCTGGCCTGGAAAGCTGTTGCTCAGCCTCATCTGCCCATGTCACTGCTCGCACAGAGGCACAGAGACAGGGGCTGCTTGCTTGTCTTGCCCCTCAAACTCCAAACATAGCTTAGGTGGCACGTGTCGGGCGCCTCCGGCAGCACTACTCCAAATATGCAATCGTCTGTAGATAGCTCGCAGCCAAAAAGGGCTAGCCTGGAAAGCTGTTGCTCAGCCTCATCTGCCCATGGCACTACTCGCACAGAGGCACAGAGACTGGGGCTGCTTCCTTGTCTTGCACCCTCTAACTTCAAACTTATCTTAGGTGGTTCGCGCCGGGCGCCTCAGGCAGCCCTGCTCCGAAAATGCGAACGTCTGCAGACAGCTCGCAGCCAGAAAGGGCTAGCCTGGAAAGCGGTTGCTCAGCCTCATCTGTCCATGGCACTGCTCGCACAGAGAAACAGAGACTGGGGCTGCTTGCTTGTATTGCCTCCTCAAACTTCAAACGTAGATTAGGTGGTCCTTGCAGGGGGCCTCCAGCAGCCCTGCTCTAAATAAGCGAGTGTCTGCAGATAGCTCGCAGCCAGAAAGTGCTAGCCTGGAAAGCTGTTGCTCAGCCTCATCTGCCCATGGCACTGCTCGCACAGAGGCACAGAGACAGGGGCTGATTGCTTGTCTTGCCCACTGAAACTTCAAACCTATCTTTGGGGGTCCGTGCCGGGCTCCTCCGGCAGCCCTACTCTGTAAATGCGAACGTCTGCACATAGTTCGCAGGCAGAAAGTGCTAGCCTTAAAAGCTGTTGCTCAGCCTCATCTGCCCATGGCACTGCTCGCACAGAGGCACAGAGACTGGGGCTGCTTGCTTGTCTTACCCCATGAAACTCCAAACGTAGCTTAGGTGGCCCGTGCCGGGCGCCTCCGGCAGCCCTGCTCTGAAAATGCAAACGTCTGCAGATAGCTCGCAGCCAGAAAGAGCTAGCCTGGAAAGCTGTTGCTCAGCCTCATCTGCCCATGGCACTACTCGCACAGAGGCACAGAGATTGGGGCTGCTTGCTTGTCTTGCCCCCTCAAACTTCAAAACTATCTTTAGGGGTCCGTGCCGTGCTCCTCCGGCAGCCCTACTCTGTAAATGCGATCGTCTGCAGATAGTTCGCAGCCAGAAAGAGCTAGCCTTGAAAGCTGTTACTCAGTCTCATCTGCCCATGGCACTGCTCGCACAGAGGCACAGAGACTGGGGCTACTTGCTTGTCTTGCCACCTCCACCTTCAAACGTAGCTTTGGGGGTCCGTGCAGGGGAACTCCGGCAGCCCTGCTCTGAAAATGTTAACGACTGCAGATAGGTGGCAGCCAGAAATAGGTAGCCTGGAAAGCTGTTTCTCAGCCTCATCTGCCCATGGCACTGCTCGCACAGAGGCACAGAGACTGGGGCTGCTTGCTTGTCTTACCCCATCAAACTCGAAACGTAGCTTAGGTGGCCCGTGCCAGGCGCCTCCGGCAGCTCTGCTCCGAAAATGCAAACGTCTGCAGATAGCTTGCAGCCAGAAAGAGCTAGCCTGGAAAGCTGTTGCTCAGCCTCATCTGCCCATGGCACTGCTCGCACAGAGACACAGAGACTGGGGCTGCTTGCTTGTCTTGCCCACTCAAACTTCAAAAGTACATTTGGGGGTTCTTGCCGGGCGCCTCCGGCAGCCTTGCTCCGAGAATGTTAACGACTACAGATAGCTGGCAGCCAGAAATAGGTAGCCTGGAAAGCTGTTGCTCAGCCTCATCTGCCCATGGCACTGCTCGCACAGAGAAACAGAGACGGGGGCTGCTTGCTTGTATTGCCCCCTCAAACTTCAAACGTAGCTTAGGTGGTCCGTGCAGGGGGCCTCCGGCAGCCCTGCTCTAAATAAGCGAGTGTCTGCAGATAGCTCGCAGGCAGAAAGAGCTGGCCTGGAAAGCTGTTGCTCAGCCTCATCTGCCCATGTCACTGCTCGCACAGAGGCACAGAGACAGGGGCTGATTGCTTGTCTTGCCCCTCAAACTCCAAACATAGCTTAGGTGGCACGTGTCGGGCGCCTCCGACAGCACTACTCCAAATATGCAATCGTCTGTAGATAGCTCGCAGCCAGGAAGGGCTAGCCTGGAAAGCTGTTGCTCAGCCTCATCTGCCCATGGCACTACTCGCACAGAGGCACAGAGACTGGGGCTGCTTCCTTGTCTTGCACCCTCTAACTTCAAACTTATCTTAGGTGGTTCGCGCCGGGCGCCTCAGGCAGCCCTGCTCCGAAAATGCGAACGTCTGCAGACAGCTCGCAGCCAGAAAGGGCTAGCCTGGAAAGCGGTTGCTCAGCCTCATCTGTCCATGGCACTGCTCGCACAGAGAAACAGAGACGGGGGCTGCTTGCTTGTATTGCCTCCTCAAACTTCAAACGTAGATTAGGTGGTCCTTGCAGGGGGCCTCCAGCAGCCCTGCTCTAAATAAGCGAGTGTCTGCAGATAGCTCGCAGCCAGAAAGTGCTAGCCTGGAAAGCTGTTGCTCAGCCTCATCTGCCCATGTCACTGCTCGCACAGAGGCACAGAGACAGGGGCTGATTGCTTGTCTTGCCCCCTGAAAGTTCAAACCTATCTTTGGGGGTCCGTGCCGGGCTCCTCCGGCAGCCCTACTCTGAAAATGCAAACGTCTGCACATAGTTCGCAGGCAGAAAGTGCTAGCCTTAAAAGCTGTTGCTCAGCCTCATCTGCCCATGGCACTGCTCGCACAGAGGCACAGAGACTGGGGCTGCTTGCTTGTCTTACCCCATGAAACTCCAAACGTAGCTTAGGTGGCCCGTGCCGGGCGCCTCCGGCAGCCCTGCTCTGAAAATGCAAACGTCTGCAGATAGCTCGCAGGCAGAAAGAGCTAGCCTGGAAAGCTGTTGCTCAGCCTCATCTGCCCATGGCACTACTCGCACAGAGGCACAGAGATTGGGGCTGCTTCCTTGTCTTGCCCCTCTAACTTCAAACTTATCTTAGGTGGTCCGCGCCGGGCGCCTCAGGCAGCCCTGCTCCGAAAATGCGAACGTCTGCAGATAGCTCGCAGCCAGAAAGGGCTAGCCTGGAAAGCGGTTGCTCAGCCTCATCTGTCCATGGCACTGCTCGCACAGAGAAACAGAGACGGGGGCTGCTTGCTTGTATTGCCCCCTCAAACTTCAAACGTAGATTAGGTGGTCCTTGCAGGGGGCCTCCAGCAGCCCTGCTCTAAATAAGCGAGTGTCTGCAGATAGCTCGCAGCCAGAAAGAGCTAGCCTGGAAAGCTGTTGCTCAGCCTCATCTGCCCATGGCACTGCTCGCACAGAGGCACAGAGACAGGGGCTGATTGCTTGTCTTGCCCCCTGAAACTTCAAACCTATCTTTGGAGGTCCGTGCCGGGCTCCTCCGGCAGTCCTACTCTGTAAATGCGAACGTCTGCACATAGTTCGCAGGCAGAAAGTGCTAGCCTTAAAAGCTGTTGCTCAGCCTCATCTGCCCATGGCACTGCTCGCACAGAGGCACAGAGACTGGGGCTGCTTGCTTGTCTTACCCCATGAAACTCCAAACGTAGCTTAGGTGGCCCGTGCCGGGCGCCTCCGGCAGCCCTTCTCTGAAAATGTGAACGTCTGCAGATAGCTCGCAGCCAGAAAGAGCTAGCCTGGAAAGCTGTTGCTCAGACTCATCTGCACATGGCACTGCTTGCACAGAGGCACAGAGACTGGGGCTGCTTGCTTTTCTTGCCCCCTCAAATGTCAAACATAACTTTTCGCATCCATGCAGGGCGCCTCCGGCAGCCCTTCTCTGAAAATGTGAACGTCTGCAGATAGCTCGCAGCCAGAAAGAGCTAGCCTAGAAAACTGTTGGTCAGCATCATCTGCCCATGGCACTGCTCGCACCGAGAGAGACTGGGGCTGCTTGCTTGTCTTGCCACCTCAAACTTCAAACATAAATTTGGCGGTGCGTGCAGAGGGTCTCCGGCAACCCTTCTCTGAAAATGCGAAGGTCTGCAGATAGCTCGCAGGCAGAAAGAGCTAGCCTGAAAAGCTGTTGCTCAGCCTCATCTGCCCATGGCACTGCTCGCATAGAGGCACAGAGACTCGGGCTGCTTGCTTGTCTTGCTCTCTCAAACTTGAAACATACCTTTGCGCATCCATGCCAGGTGCCTCCGGCAGCCCTGCTCCCAAAATGAGAACGTCTGCAGATAGCTTGTAGCCAGAAAGAGCTAGCCTGGAAAGCTGTTGCTCAGCCTCATCTGCCCATGGCACTGCTCGCACAGAGGCACAGAGACAGGGGCTGCTTGCTTGTATTGCCCCCTCAAACTTCTAAACGTAGATTAGGTGGTCCTTGCAGGGGGCCTCCAGCAGCCCTGCTCTAAATAAGCGAACTTCTGCAGATAGCTCGCAGCCAGAAAGTGCTAGCCTGGAAAGCTGTTGCTCAGCCTCATCTGCCCATGGCACTGCTCGCACAGAGGCACAGAGACAGGGGCTGATTGCTTGTCTTGCCCCCTGAAACTTCAAACCTATCTTTGGGGGTCCGTGCCGGGCTCCTCCGGCAGCCCTACTCTGTAAATGCGAACGTCTGCACATAGTTCGCAGGCAGAAAGTGCTAGCCTTAAAAGCTGTTGCTCAGCCTCATCTGCCCATGGCACTGCTCGCACAGAGGCACAGAGACTGGGCCTGCTTGCTTGTCTTACCCCATGAAACTCCAAACGTAGCTTAGGTGGCCCGTGCCGGGCGCCTCCGGCAGCCCTGCTCTGAAAAAGCAAACGTCTGCAGATAGGTCGCAGCCAGAAAGAGCTAGCCTGGAAAGCTGTTGCTCAGCCTCATCTGCCCATGGCACTACTCGCACAGAGGCACAGAGATTGGGGCTGCTTCCTTGTCTTGCCCCTCTAACTTCAAACTTATCTTAGGTGGTCCGCGCCGGGCGCCTCAGGCAGCCCTGCTCTGAAAATGCGAACGTCTGCAGATAGCTCGCAGCCAGAAAGGGCTAGCCTGGAAAGCGGTTGCTCAGCCTCATCTGTCCATGGCACTGCTCGCACAGAGAAAAAGAGACGGGGGCTGCTTGCTTGTATTGCCCCCTCAAACTTCAAACGTAGATTAGGTGGTCCTTGCAGGGGGCCTCCAGCAGCCCTGCTCTAAATAAGCGAGTGTCTGCAGATAGCTCGCAGCCAGAAAGTGCTAGCCTGGAAAGCTGTTGCTCAGCCTCATCTGCCCATGGCACTGCTCGCATAGAGGCACAGAGACAGGGGCTGATTGCTTGTCTTGCCCCCTGAAACTTCAAACCTATCTTTGGGGGTCCGTGCCGGGCTCCTCCGGCAGCCCTACTCTGTAAATGCGAACGTCTGCACATAGTTCGCAGGCAGAAAGTGCTAGCCTTAAAAGCTGTTGCTCAGCCTCATCTGCCCATGGCACTGCTCGCACAGAGGCACAGAGACTGGGGCTGCTTGCTTGTATTACCCCATGAAACTCCAAACGTAGCTTAGGTGGCCCGTGCCGGGCGCCTCCGGCAGCCCTGCTCTGAAAATGCAAACGTCTGCAGATAGCTCGCAGCCAGAAATAGGTAGCCTGGAAAGCTGTTGCTCAGCCTCATCTGCCCATGGCACTGCTCGCACAGAGGCACAGACACTGAGGCTGCTTGCTTGTCTTGCCACCTCAAACTTCAAACATACCTTTGCGAATCCATGCCGGGCGCCTCAGGCAGCCCTGCTCCGAAAAAGCGAACGTGTGCAGACAGCACGCAGCCAGAAAGAGCTAGCCTGAAAAGCTGTTGCTCAGCCTCATCTGCCCATGGCACTGCTCGCACAGAGGCACAGAGACTGGGGCTGCTTGCTTGTCTTGCCACCTCAAAATTCAAACGTATCTTAGCTGGTCCGTGCCAAGCTCCTCCGGCGGCCCTTCTCTGAAAATGCGAACGTCTGCAGATAGCTCGCAGCCAGAAAGAGCTAGCCTGGAAAGCTGTTGCTCAGACTCATCTGCACATGGCACTGCTTGCACAGAGGCACAGAGACTGGGACTGCTTGCTTGTCTTGCCACCTCCACTTTCAAACGTAGCTTTGGGGGTCCGTGCAGGGGACCTCCGGCAGCCCTGCTCTGAAAATGTTAACGACTGCAGATAGGTGGCAGCCAGAAATAGGTAGCCTGGAAAGCTGTTTCTCAGCCTCATCTGCCCATGGCACTGCTCGCACAGAGGCACAGAGACTGGGGCTGCTTGCTTGTCTTACCCCATCAAACTCGAAACGTATCTTAGGTGGCCCGTGCCAGGCGCCTCCGGCAGCTCTGCTCCGAAAATGCAAACGTCTGCAGATAGCTTGCAGCCAGAAAGAGCTAGCCTGGAAAGCTGTTGCTCAGCCTCATCTGCCCATGGCACTGCTCGCACAGAGACACAGAGACTGGGGCTGCTTGCTTGTCTTGCCCACTCAAACTTCAAAAGTACATTTGGGGGTTTTTGCCGGGCGCCTCCGGCAGCCTTGCTCCGAGAATGTTAACGACTACAGATAGCTGGCAGCCAGAAATAGGTAGCCTGGAAAGCTGTTGCTCAGCCTCATCTGCCCATGGCACTGCTCGCACAGAGAAACAGAGACGGGGGCTGCTTGCTTGTATTGCCCCCTCAAACTTCAAACGTAGCTTAGGTGGTCCGTGCAGGGGGCCTCCGGCAGCCCTGCTCTAAATAAGCGAGTGTCTGCAGATAGCTCGCAGGCAGAAAGAGCTGGCCTGGAAAGCTGTTGCTCAGCCTCATCTGCCCATGTCACTGCTCGCACAGAGGCACAGAGACAGGGGCTGCTTGCTTGTCTTGCCCCTCAAACTCCAAACATAGCTTAGGTGGCACGTGTCGGGCGCCTCCGGCAGCACTACTCCAAATATGCAATCGTCTGTAGATAGCTCGCAGCCAGGAACAGCTAGCCTGCAAAGCTGTTGCTCAGCCTCATCTGCCCATGGCACTACTCGCACAGAGGCACAGAGACTGGGGCTGCTTCCTTGTCTTGCACCCTCTAACTTCAAACTTATCTTAGGTGGTTCGCGCCGGGCGCCTCAGGCAGCCCTGCTCCGAAAATGCGAACGTCTGCAGACAGCTCGCAGCCAGAAAGGGCTAGCCTGGAAAGCGGTTGCTCAGCCTCATCTGTCCATGGCACTGCTCGCACAGAGAAACAGAGACGGGGGCTGCTTGCTTGTATTGCCTCCTCAAACTTCAAACGTAGATTAGGTGGTCCTTGCAGGGGGCCTCCAGCAGCCCTGCTCTAAATAAGCGAGTGTCTGCAGATAGCTCGCAGCCAGAAAGTGCTAGCCTGGAAAGCTGTTGCTCAGCCTCATCTGCCCATGGCACTGCTCGCACAGAGGCACAGAGACAGGGGCTGATTGCTTGTCTTGCCCCCTGAAACTTCAAACCTATCTTTGGGGGTCCGTGCCGGGCTCCTCCGGCAGCCCTACTCTGTAAATGCGAACGTCTGCACATAGTTCGCAGGCAGAAAGTGCTAGCCTTAAAAGCTGTTGCTCAGCCTCATCTGCCCATGGCACTGCTCGCACAGAGGCACAGAGACTGGGGCTGCTTGCTTGTCTTACCCCATGAAACTCCAAACGTAGCTTAGGTGGCCCGTGCCGGGCGCCTCCGGCAGCCCTGCTCTGAAAATGCAAACGTCTGCAGATAGCTCGCAGCCAGAAAGAGCTAGCCTGGAAAGCTGTTGCTCAGCCTCATCTGCCCATGGCACTGCTCGCACAGAGGCACAGAGATTGGGGCTGCTTCCTTGTCTTGCCCCTCTAACTTCAAACTTATCTTAGGTGGTCCGCGCCGGGCGCCTCAGGCAGCCCTGCTCCGAAAATGCGAACGTCTGCAGATAGCTCGCAGCCAGAAAGGGCTAGCCTGGAAAGCGGTTGCTCAGCCTCATCTGTCCATGGCACTGCTCGCACAGAGGCACAGAGACGGGGGCTGCTTGCTTGTATTGCCCCCTCAAACTTCAAACGTAGATTAGGTGGTCCTTGCAGGGGGCCTCCAGCAGCCCTGCTCTAAATAAGCGAGTGTCTGCAGATAGCTCGCAGCCAGAAAGTGCTAGCCTGGAAAGCTGTTGCTCAGCCTCATCTGCCCATGGCACTGCTCGCACAGAGGCACAGAGACAGGGGCTGATTGCTTGTCTTTCCCCCTGAAACTTCAAACCTATCTTTGGATGTCCGTGCCGGGCTCCTCCGGCAGCCCTACTCTGTAAATGCGAACGTCTGCACATAGTTCGCAGGCAGAAAGTGCTAGCCTTAAAAGCTGTTGCTCAGCCTCATCTGCCCATGGCACTGCTCGCACAGAGGCACAGAGACTGGGGCTGCTTGCTTGTCTTACCCCATGAAACTCCAAACGTAGCTTAGGTGGCCCGTGCCGGGCGCCTCCGGCAGCCCTGCTCTGAAAATGCAAACGTCTGCAGATAGCTCGCAGACAGAAATAGGTAGCCTGGAAAGCTGTTGCTCAGCCTCATCTGCCCATGGCACTGCTCACACAGAGGCACAGACACTGGGGCTGCTTGCTTGTCTTGCCACCTCAAACTTCAAACATACCTTTGCGAATCCATGCCGGGCGCCTCAGGCAGCCCTGCTCCGAAAATGCGAACGTGTGCAGACAGCTCGCAGCCAGAAAGAGCTAGCCTGGAAAGCTGTTGCTCAGCCTCATCTGCCCATGGCACTGCTCGCACAGAGGCACAGAGACTGGGGCTGCTTGCTTGTCTTGCCACCTCAAAATTCAGACGTATCTTAGCTGGTCCGTGCCAAGCTCCTCCGGCAGCCCTTCTCTGAAAATGTGAACGTCTGCAGATAGCTCGCAGCCAGAAAGAGCTAGCCTGGAAAGCTGTTGCTCAGACTCATCTGCACATGGCACTGCTTGCACAGAGGCACAGAGACTGGGGCTGCTTGCTTTTCTTGCCCCCTCAAATGTCAAACATAACTTTTCGCATCCATGCAGGGCGCCTCCGGCAGCCCTGCTCTGTAAATGCGAACGTCTGCAGATAGCTCGCAGCCAGAAAGAGCTAGCCTAGAAAACTGTTGGTCAGCATCATCTGCCCATGGCACTGCTCGCACCGAGAGAGACTGGGGCTGCTTGCTTGTCTTGCCACCTCAAACTTCAAACATAAATTTGGCGGTGCGTGCAGAGGGTCTCCGGCAACCCTTCTCTGAAAATGCGAAGGTCTGCAGATAGCTCGCAGGCAGAAAGAGCTAGCCTGAAAAGCTGTTGCTCAGCCTCATCTGCCCATGGCACTGCTCGCATAGAGGCACAGAGACTCGGGCTGCTTGCTTGTCTTGCTCTCTCAAACTTGAAACATACCTTTGCGCATCCATGCCAGGTGCCTCCGGCAGCCCTGCTCCCAAAATGAGACCGTCTGCAGATAGCTTGTAGCCAGAAAGAGCTAGCCTGGAAAGCTGTTGCTCAGCCTCATCTGCCCATGGCACTGCTCGCACAGAGGCACAGAGACAGGGGCTGCTTGCTTGTATTGCCCCCTCAAACTTCTAAACGTAGATTAGGTGGTCCTTGCAGGGGGCCTCCAGCAGCCCTGCTCTAAATAAGCGAACTTCTGCAGATAGCTCGCAGCCAGAAAGTGCTAGCCTGGAAAGCTGTTGCTCAGCCTCATCTGCCCATGGCACTGCTCGCACAGAGGCACAGAGACAGGGGCTGATTGCTTGTCTTGCCCCCTGAAACTTCAAACCTATCTTTGGGGGTCCGTGCCGGGCTCCTCCGGCAGCCCTACTCTGTAAATGCGAACGTCTGCACATAGTTCGCAGGCAGAAAGTGCTAGCCTTAAAAGCTGTTGCTCAGCCTCATCTGCCCATGGCACTGCTCGCACAGAGGCACAGAGACTGGGGCTGCTTGCTTGTCTTGCCACCTCCAACTTCAAAAGTAGCTTTGGGGGTCCGTGCAGTGGACCTCCAGCAGCCCTGCTCTGAAAATGTGAACGTCTGCAGATAGCTGGCAGTCAGAAAGAGCTAGCCTGGAAAGCTGTTGCTCAGCCTCATCTGCCCATGGCACTGCTCGCACAGAGGCACAGAGACTGGGACTGCTTGCTTGTCTTGCCCCCTCGAACTTCAAACATACCTTTGGGGGTCCGTGCAGGGGGCCTCCGGCAGCCCTGCTCCGAAAATGCGAACGTCTGCAGATAGCTCGCAGCCAGAAATAGGTAGCCTGGAAAGCTGTTGCTCAGCCTCATCTGCCCATGGCACTGCTCGCACAGAGAAACAGAGACGGGGGCTGCTTGCTTGTATTGCCCCCTCAAACTTCAAACGTAGCTTATGTGGTCCGTGCAGGGGGCCTCCGGCAGCCCTGCTCTAAATAAGCGAGTGTCTGCAGATAGCTCGCAGGCAGAAAGAGCTGGCCTGGAAAGCTGTTGCTCAGCCTCATCTGCCCATGGCACTGCTCGCACAGAGGCACAGAGACAGGGGCTGATTGCTTGTCTTGCCCCTCAAACTCCAAACATAGCTTAGGTGGCACGTGTCGGGCGCCTCCGGCAGCACTACTCCAAATATGCAAACGTCTGTAGATAGCTCGCAGCCAGAAAGAGCTAGCCTGGAAAGCTGTTGCTCAGCCTCATCTGCCCATGGCACTGCTCGCACAGAGGCACAGAGACAGGGGCTGATTGCTTGTCTTGCCCCCTGAAACTTCAAACCTATCTTTGGGGGTCCGTGCCGGGCTCCTCCGGCAGCCCTACTCTCTAAATGCGAACGTCTGCAGATATTTCGCAGGCAGAAAGTGCTAGCCTTAAAAGCTGTTGCTCAGCCTCATCTGCCCATGGCACTGCTCGCACAGAGGCACAGAGACTGGGGCTTCTTGCTTTTCTTGCTCCTCAAACTTCAAACGTAGCTTAGGTGGTCCGTGCAGGCTGCCTCCGGCAGCCCTGCTCTGTAAATGCGAACGTCTGCAGATAGTTCGCAGGCAGAAAGTGCTAGCCTGGAAAGCTGTTGCTCAGCGTCATCTGCCCATGGCACTGCTCGCACAGAGGCACAGAAACTGGTACCGCTGGCTTGTCTTGCCCTCTCAAACTTCAAACGTACATTTGGGGGTCCGTGCCAAGCTCCTCCAGCAGCCCTGCTTTGAAAATGCGAACGTCTGCTGATAGCTCGCAGTCAGAAAGAGCTAGCCTGGAAAGCTGTTGTTCATCCTCATCTGTCCATGGCACTGCTCACACAGAGGCACAGAGACTGGGGCTGCTTGCTTGTCTTGCCACCTCAAACTTCAAAAGTAGCTTTGGGGGTCCGTGCAGTGGACCTCCAGCAGCCCTGCTCTGTAAAATGTGAACGTCTGCAGATAGCTGGCAGTCAGAAAGAGCTAGCCTGGAAAGCTGTTGCTCAGCCTCATCTGCCCATGGCACTGCTCGCACAGAGAAACAGAGACGGGGGCTGCTTGCTTGTCTTGCCCCCTCAAACTTCAAACATAGCTTTGGGGGTCCGTGCAGGGGGCCTCCGGCAGCCCTGCTCTAAATAAGCGAGTGTCTGCAGATAGCTCGCAGGCAGAAAGAGCTGGCCTGGAAAGCTGTTGCTCAGCCTCATCTGCCCATGTCACTGCTCGCACAGAGGCACAGAGACAGGGGCTGATTGCTTGTCTTGCCCCTCAAACTCCAAACATAGCTTAGGTGGCACGTGTCGGGCGCCTCCGGCAGCACTACTCCAAATATGCAAACGTCTGTAGATAGCTCGCAGCCAGAAAGAGCTAGCCTGGAAAGCTGTTGCTCAGCCTCATCTGCCCATGGCACTGCTCGCACAGAGGCACAGAGACAGGGGCTGATTGCTTGTCTTTCCCCCTGAAACTTCAAACCTATCTTTGGATGTCCGTGCCGGGCTCCTCCGGCAGCCCTACTCTGAAAATGCGAACGTCTGCACATAGTTCGCAGGCAGAAAGTGCTAGCCTTAAAAGCTGTTGCTCAGCCTCATCTGCCCATGGCACTGCTCGCACAGAGGCACAGAGACTGGGGCTTCTTGCTTTTCTTGCTCCTCAAACTTCAATCGTAGCTTAGGTGATCCGTGCATGCGGCCTCCGGCAGCCCTGCTCTGTAAATGCGAACGTCTGCAGATATTTCGCAGGCAGAAAGTGCTAGCCTGGAAATCTGTTGCTCAGCCTCATCCGCCCATGGCACTGCTCGCACAGAGGCACAGAGACTGGGGCTGCTTGCTTGTCTTGCCACCTCAAACTTAAAACAGAGATTTGCGGGTCCGTGCAGGATGCCTCCGGCAACCCTGCTCTGAAAATGCGAACGTCTGCAGATAGCTCTCATCCAGAAAGAGCTAGCCTGGAAAGCTGTTACTCAGCCTCATCTGCCCATGCCACTGCTCGCACAGAGGCACAGAGACTGGGGCTTCTTGCTTGTCTAGCCACCTCAAACTTCAAACGTAGATTTTGGGGTCCGTGCAGGGTACCTCCGGCAGCCCTGCTCTGAAAATGCGAACGTCTGCAGATAGCTCGCAGTCAGAAAGAGCTAGCCTGGAAAGCTGTTGCTCAGCCTCATCTGCCCATGGCACTGCTCTCACAGAGGCACAGAGACTGGGGCTGCTTGCTTGTCTTGCCCCTCAAACTTCAAACGTAGATTTGGAGGTCCGTGCTGGGGACGTCCACCAGTCCTGCTCCGAAAATGTGAATGTCTGCAGATAGCTCGGAGCCAGAAAGAGCTAGCCTGGGAAGCTGTTGCTCAGCCTCATCTGCTCATGGCACTACTCGCACAGAGGCACAGAGACTGGGGCTGCTTGCTTGTCTTGCCACCTCAAACTTAAAACATAGATTTGGGGGTCCGTGCAGGATGCCTCTGGCAGCCCTGCTCTGAAAATGCGAACGTCTGCAGAAAGATCGCAGCCAGAAAGCGCTAGCCTGTAAAGCTGTTGCTCAGCCTCATCTGCCCATGGCACTTCTCTCACAGAGGCAGAGAGACTGGGGCTGCTTGCTTGTCTTGCCACCTCAAATTTCAAACGTAACTTTGAGGGTCCGTGCACGGGGTCTCCGACAGCCCTGCTCTGAAAATGCGAACGTCTGCAGATAGATCGCAGCCAGAAAGAGCTAGCCTGGAAAGCTGTTGCTCACCCTCATCTGCCCATGGCACTGCTCGCACAGAGGCACAGAGACTGGGGCTGCTTGCTTGTCTTGCCACCTACAACTTCAAACGTACCTTAGATGGTCCGTACCGGGGGGCTCCGACAGCCCAGCTCTGAAAATGCGAACATCTGCAGATAGCTCGCAGCCAGAAAGAGCTAGCCTGGAAAGCTGTTGCTCAGCCTCATCTGCCCATGGCACTGCTCGCACAGAGGCACAGACACTGGGGCTGCTTGATTGTCTTGCCTCCTCAAACTTCCAACGTAGCTTTCGAGTTCCGTGCAGGGGGGCTCCAGCAGACCTGCTGTGAAAATGCTTACGTCTGCAGATAGCTCGCAGGCAAAAAGAGCTAGCCTGGAAAGCTGTCGCTCAGCCTCATCTGCCCATGGCACTGCTTGCACAGAGGCACAGAGACTGAGGCTGCTTGCTTGTCTTGCCCCCTCAAACTTCAAACGTAGCTTTGGGAGTCCGTTCAGGAGTCCTCCAGCAGACCTGCTGTGAAAATGAGAACGTCTGCAGATAGATCGCAGGCAGAAAGAGCTAGCCTGGAAAGCTGTTTCTGAGACTCATCTGCCCATGCCACTGCTCGCACCGAGGCACAGAGATTGGGGCTGCTTCCTTGTCTTGCCACCTCAAACTTGAAACACAGATTTGGCGGTGCGTGATAAGGGTCTCCGGCAGGCCTGCTCTGTAAATGCGAACGTCTGCAGATAGTTCGCAGGCAGAAAGTGCTAGCCTGGAAAGCTGTTGCTCAGCCTCATCTGCCCATGGCACTGCTCGCACAGAGGCACAGAGACTGGGGCTGCTTGCTTGTCTTGCCACCTCCAACTTCAAAAGTATTTTAGGTGGTCCGTGAAGGGGGCCTCCGGCAGCCCTACTCTGAAAATGCGAACGTCTGCAGAGAGCTCGCAACCAGAAAGAGCTAGCCTGGAAAGCTGTTGCTCAGCCTCATCTGCCCATGGCACTGCTCACACAGAGGCACAGAGACTGGGGCTGCTTGCTTGTCTTACCCCATGAAACTCCAAACGTAGCTTAGGTGGCCCGTGCCGGGCGCCTCCGGCAGCCCTGCTCTGAAAATGCAAACGTCTGCAGATAGCTCGCAGCCAGAAATAGGTAGCCTGGAAAGCTGTTGCTCAGCCTCATCTGCCCATGGCACTGCTCACACAGAGGCACAGACACTGGGGCTGCTTGCTTGTCTTGCCACCTCAAACTTCAAACATACCTTTGCGAATCCATGCCGGGCGCCTCAGGCAGCCCTGCTCCGAAAATGCGAACGTGTGCAGACAGCTCGCAGCCAGAAAGAGCTAGCCTGGAAAGCTGTTGCTCAGCCTCATCTGCCCATGGCACTGCTCGCACAGAGGCACAGAGACTGGGGCTGCTTGCTTGTCTTGCCACCTCAAAATTCAGACGTATCTTAGCTGGTCCGTGCCAAGCTCCTCCGGCAGCCCTTCTCTGAAAATGTGAACGTCTGCAGATAGCTCGCAGCCAGAAAGAGCTAGCCTGGAAAGCTGTTGCTCAGACTCATCTGCACATGGCACTGCTTGCACAGAGGCACAGAGACTGGGGCTGCTTGCTTTTCTTGCCCCCTCAAATGTCAAACATAACTTTTCGCATCCATGCAGGGCGCCTCCGGCAGCCCTGCTCTGTAAATGCGAACGTCTGCAGATAGCTCGCAGCCAGAAAGAGCTAGCCTAGAAAACTGTTGGTCAGCATCATCTGCCCATGGCACTGCTCGCACCGAGAGAGACTGGGGCTGCTTGCTTGTCTTGCCACCTCAAACTTCAAACATAAATTTGGCGGTGCGTGCAGAGGGTCTCCGGCAACCCTTCTCTGAAAATGCGAAGGTCTGCAGATAGCTCGCAGGCAGAAAGAGCTAGCCTGAAAAGCTGTTGCTCAGCCTCATCTGCCCATGGCACTGCTCGCATAGAGGCACAGAGACTCGGGCTGCTTGCTTGTCTTGCTCTCTCAAACTTGAAACATACCTTTGCGCATCCATGCCAGGTGCCTCCGGCAGCCCTGCTCCCAAAATGAGAACGTCTGCAGATAGCTTGTAGCCAGAAAGAGCTAGCCTGGAAAGCTGTTGCTCAGCCTCATCTGCCCATGGCACTGCTCGCACAGAGGCACAGAGACAGGGGCTGCTTGCTTGTATTGCCCCCTCAAACTTCTAAACGTAGATTAGGTGGTCCTTGCAGGGGGCCTCCAGCAGCCCTGCTCTAAATAAGCGAACTTCTGCAGATAGCTCGCAGCCAGAAAGTGCTAGCCTGGAAAGCTGTTGCTCAGCCTCATCTGCCCATGGCACTGCTCGCACAGAGGCACAGAGACAGGGGCTGATTGCTTGTCTTGCCCCCTGAAACTTCAAACCTATCTTTGGGGGTCCGTGCCGGGCTCCTCCGGCAGCCCTACTCTGTAAATGCGAACGTCTGCACATAGTTCGCAGGCAGAAAGTGCTAGCCTTAAAAGCTGTTGCTCAGCCTCATCTGCCCATGGCACTGCTCGCACAGAGGCACAGAGACTGGGCCTGCTTGCTTGTCTTACCCCATGAAACTCCAAACGTAGCTTAGGTGGCCCGTGCCGGGCGCCTCCGGCAGCCCTGCTCTGAAAAAGCAAACGTCTGCAGATAGGTCGCAGCCAGAAAGAGCTAGCCTGGAAAGCTGTTGCTCAGCCTCATCTGCCCATGGCACTACTCGCACAGAGGCACAGAGATTGGCGCTGCTTCCTTGTCTTGCCCCTCTAACTTCAAACTTATCTTAGGTGGTCCGCGCCGGGCGCCTCAGGCAGCCCTGCTCTGAAAATGCGAACGTCTGCAGATAGCTCGCAGCCAGAAAGGGCTAGCCTGGAAAGCGGTTGCTCAGCCTCATCTGTCCATGGCACTGCTCGCACAGAGAAACAGAGACGGGGGCTGCTTGCTTGTATTGCCCCCTCAAACTTCAAACGTAGATTAGGTGGTCCTTGCAGGGGGCCTCCAGCAGCCCTGCTCTAAATAAGCGAGTGTCTGCAGATAGCTCGCAGCCAGAAAGTGCTAGCCTGGAAAGCTGTTGCTCAGCCTCATCTGCCCATGGCACTGCTCGCATAGAGGCACAGAGACAGGGGCTGATTGCTTGTCTTGCCCCCTGAAACTTCAAACCTATCTTTGGGGGTCCGTGCCGGGCTCCTCCGGCAGCCCTACTCTGTAAATGCGAACGTCTGCACATAGTTCGCAGGCAGAAAGTGCTAGCCTTAAAAGCTGTTGCTCAGCCTCATCTGCCCATGGCACTGCTCGCACAGAGGCACAGAGACTGGGGCTGCTTGCTTGTCTTACCCCATGAAACTCCAAACGTAGCTTAGGTGGCCCGTGCCGGGCGCCTCCGGCAGCCCTGCTCTGAAAATGCAAACGTCTGCAGATAGCTCGCAGCCAGAAATAGGTAGCCTGGAAAGCTGTTGCTCAGCCTCATCTGCCCATGGCACTGCTCGCACAGAGGCACAGACACTGAGGCTGCTTGCTTGTCTTGCCACCTCAAACTTCAAACATACCTTTGCGAATCCATGCCGGGCGCCTCAGGCAGCCCTGCTCCGAAAATGCGAACGTGTGCAGACAGCTCGCAGCCAGAAAGAGCTAGCCTGGAAAGCTGTTGCTCAGCCTCATCTGCCCATGGCACTGCTCGCACAGAGGCACAGAGACTGGGGCTGCTTGCTTGTCTTGCCACCTCAAAATTCAGAAGTATCTTGACTGGTCCGTGCCAAGCTCCTCCGGCAGCCCTTCTCTGAAAATGTGAACGTCTGCAGATAGCTCGCAGCCAGAAAGAGCTAGCCTGGAAAGCTGTTGCTCAGACTCATCTGCACATGGCACTGCTTGCACAGAGGCACAGAGACTGGGGCTGCTTGCTTTTCTTGCCCCCTCAAATGTCAAACATAACTTTTCGCATCCATGCAGGGCGCCTCCGGCAGCCCTGCTCTGTAAATGCGAACGTCTGCAGATAGCTCGCAGCCAGAAAGAGCTAGCCTAGAAAACTGTTGGTCAGCATCATCTGCCCATGGCACTGCTCGCACCGAGAGAGACTGGGGCTGCTTGCTTGTCTTGCCACCTCAAACTTCAAACATAAATTTGGCGGTGCGTGCAGAGGGTCTCCGGCAACCCTTCTCTGAAAATGCGAAGGTCTGCAGATAGCTCGCAGGCAGAAAGAGCTAGCCTGAAAAGCTGTTGCTCAGCCTCATCTGCCCATGGCACTGCTCGCATAGAGGCACAGAGACTCGGGCTGCTTGCTTGTCTTGCTCTCTCAAACTTGAAACATACCTTTGCGCATCCATGCCAGGTGCCTCCGGCAGCCCTGCTCCCAAAATGAGAACGTCTGCAGATAGCTTGTAGCCAGAAAGAGCTAGCCTGGAAAGCTGTTGCTCAGCCTCATCTGCCCATGGCACTGCTCGCACAGAGGCACAGAGACAGGGGCTGCTTGCTTGTATTGCCCCCTCAAACTTCTAAACGTAGATTAGGTGGTCCTTGCAGGGGGCCTCCAGCAGCCCTGCTCTAAATAAGCGAACTTCTGCAGATAGCTCGCAGCCAGAAAGTGCTAGCCTGGAAAGCTGTTGCTCAGCCTCATCTGCCCATGGCACTGCTCGCACAGAGGCACAGAGACAGGGGCTGATTGCTTGTCTTGCCCCCTGAAACTTCAAACCTATCTTTGGGGGTCCGTGCCGGGCTCCTCCGGCAGCCCTACTCTGTAAATGCGAACGTCTGCACATAGTTCGCAGGCAGAAAGTGCTAGCCTTAAAAGCTGTTGCTCAGCCTCATCTGCCCATGGCACTGCTCGCACAGAGGCACAGAGACTGGGCCTGCTTGCTTGTCTTACCCCATGAAACTCCAAACGTAGCTTAGGTGGCCCGTGCCGGGCGCCTCCGGCAGCCCTGCTCTGAAAAAGCAAACGTCTGCAGATAGGTCGCAGCCAGAAAGAGCTAGCCTGGAAAGCTGTTGCTCAGCCTCATCTGCCCATGGCACTACTCGCACAGAGGCACAGAGATTGGCGCTGCTTCCTTGTCTTGCCCCTCTAACTTCAAACTTATCTTAGGTGGTCCGCGCCGGGCGCCTCAGGCAGCCCTGCTCTGAAAATGCGAACGTCTGCAGATAGCTCGCAGCCAGAAAGGGCTAGCCTGGAAAGCGGTTGCTCAGCCTCATCTGTCCATGGCACTGCTCGCACAGAGAAACAGAGACGGGGGCTGCTTGCTTGTATTGCCCCCTCAAACTTCAAACGTAGATTAGGTGGTCCTTGCAGGGGGCCTTCAGCAGCCCTGCTCTAAATAAGCGAGTGTCTGCAGATAGCTCGCAGCCAGAAATATCTAGCCTGGAAAGCTGTTGCTCAGCCTCATCTGCCCATGGCACTGCTCGCATAGAGGCACAGAGACAGGGGCTGATTGCTTGTCTTGCCCCCTGAAACTTCAAACCTATCTTTGGGGGTCCGTGCCGGGCTCCTCCGGCAGCCCTACTCTGTAAATGCGAACGTCTGCACATAGTTCGCAGGCAGAAAGTGCTAGCCTTAAAAGCTGTTGCTCAGCCTCATCTGCCCATGGCACTGCTCGCACAGAGGCACAGAGACTGGGGCTGCTTGCTTGTCTTACCCCATGAAACTCCAAACGTAGCTTAGGTGGCCCGTGCCGGGCGCCTCCGGCAGCCCTGCTCTGAAAATGCAAACGTCTGCAGATAGCTCGCAGCCAGAAATAGGTAGCCTGGAAAGCTGTTGCTCAGCCTCATCTGCCCATGGCACTGCTCGCACAGAGGCACAGACACTGAGGCTGCTTGCTTGTCTTGCCACCTCAAACTTCAAACATACCTTTGCGAATCCATGCCGGGCGCCTCAGGCAGCCCTGCTCCGAAAATGCGAACGTGTGCAGACAGCACGCAGCCAGAAAGAGCTAGCCTGAAAAGCTGTTGCTCAGCCTCATCTGCCCATGGCACTGCTCGCACAGAGGCACAGAGACTGGGGCTGCTTGCTTGTCTTGCCACCTCAAAATTCAAACGTATCTTAGCTGGTCCGTGCCAAGCTCCTCCGGCGGCCCTTCTCTGAAAATGCGAATGTCTGCAGATAGCTCGCAGCCAGAAAGAGCTAGCCTGGAAAGCTGTTGCTCAGACTCATCTGCACATGGCACTGCTTGCACAGAGGCACAGAGACTGGGGCTGCTTGCTTTTCTTGCCCCCTCAAATGTCAAACATAACTTTTCGCATCCATGCAGGGCGCCTCCGGCAGCCCTGCTCCCAAAATGTGAACGTCTGCAGATAGCTCGCAGGCAGAAAGAGCTAGCCTAGAAAACTCTTGGTCAGCATCATCTGCCCATGGCACTGCTCGCACCGAGAGAGACTGGGGCTGCTTGCTTGTCTTGCCACCTCAAACTTCAAACATAAATTTGGTGGTGCGTGCAGAGGGTCTCCGGCAACCCTTCTCTGAAAATGCGAAGGTCTGCAGATAGCTCGCAGGCAGAAAGAGCTAGCCTGAAAAGCTGTTGCTCAGCCTCATCTGCCCATGGCACTGCTCGCATAGAGGCACAGAGACTCGGGCTGCTTGCTTGTCTTGCTCTCTCAAACTTGAAACATACCTTTGCGCATCCATGCCAGGTGCCTCCGGCAGCCCTGCTCCCAAAATGAGAACGTCTGCAGATAGCTTGTAGCCAGAAAGAGCTAGCCTGGAAAGCTGTTGCTCAGCCTCATCTGCCCATGGCACTGCTCGCACAGAGGCACAGAGACTGGGGCTGCTTGCTTGTCTTGCCACCTCCAACTTCAAAAGTAGCTTTGGGGGTCCGTGCAGTGGACCTCCAGCAGCCCTGCTCTGAAAATGTGAACGTCTGCAGATAGCTGGCAGTCAGAAAGAGCTAGCCTGGAAAGCTGTTGCTCAGCCTCATCTGCCCATGGCACTGCTCGCACAGAGGCACAGAGACTGGGACTGCTTGCTTGTCTTGCCCCCTCAAACTTCAAACATACCTTTGGGGGTCCGTGCAGGGGGCCTCCGGCAGCCCTGCTCCGAAAATGCGAACGTCTGCAGATAGCTCGCAGCCAGAAATAGGTAGCCTGGAAAGCTGTTGCTCAGCCTCATCTGCCCATGGCACTGCTCGCACAGAGGCACAGAGACAGGGGCTGATTGCTTGTCTTGCCCCCTGAAACTTCAAACCTATCTTTGGGGGTCCGTGCCGGGCTCCTCCGGCAGCCCTACTCTCTAAATGCGAACGTCTGCACATAGTTCGCAGGCAGAAATTGCTAGCCTTAAAAGCTGTTGCTCAGCCTCATCTGCCCATGGCACTGCTCGCACAGAGGCACAGAGACTGGGGCTTCTTGCTTTTCTTGCTCCTCAAACTTCAATCGTAGCTTAGGTGATCCGTGCAGGCGGCCTCCGGCAGCCCTGCTCTGTAAATGCGAACGTCTGCAGATATTTCGCAGGCAGAAAGTGCTAGCCTGGAAATCTGTTGCTCAGCCTCATCCGCCCATGGCACTGCTCGCACAGAGGCACAGAGACTGGGGCTGCTTGCTTGTCTTGCCACCTCAAACTTAAAACAGAGATTTGCGGGTCCGTGCAGGATGCCTCCGGCAACCCTGCTCTGAAAGTGCGAACGTCTGCAGATAGCTCTCATCCAGAAAGAGCTAGCCTGGAAAGCTGTTACTCAGCCTCATCTGCCCATGCCACTGCTCGCACAGAGGCACAGAGACTGGGGCTTCTTGCTTGTCTAGCCACCTCAAACTTCAAACGTAGCTTTTGGGGTCCGTGCAGGGTACCTCCGGCAGCCCTGCTCTGAAAATGCGAACGTCTGCAGATAGCTCGCAGTCAGAAAGAGCTAGCCTGGTAAGCTGTTGCTCAGCCTCATCTGCCCATGGCACTGCTCTCACAGAGGCACAGAGACTGGGGCTGCTTGCTTGTCTTGCCCCTCAAACTTCAAACGTAGATTTGGAGGTCCGTGCTGGGGACGTCCACCAGTCCTGCTCCGAAAATGTGAATGTCTGCAGATAGCTCGGAGCCAGAAAGAGCTAGCCTGGGAAGCTGTTGCTCAGCCTCATCTGCTCATGGCACTACTCGCACAGAGGCACAGAGACTGGGGCTGCTTGCTTGTCTTGCCACCTCAAACTTAAAACATAGATTTGGGGGTCCGTGCAGGATGCCTCTGGCAGCCCTGCTCTGAAAATGCGAACGTCTGCAGAAAGATCGCAGCCAGAAAGCGCTAGCCTGTAAAGCTGTTGCTCAGCCTCATCTGCCCATGGCACTTCTCTCACAGAGGCACAGAGACTGGGGCTGCTTGCTTGTCTTGCCACCTCAAATTTCAAACGTAACTTTGAGGGTCCGTGCACGGGGTCTCCGACAGCCCTGCTCTGAAAATGCGAACGTCTGCAGATAGATCGCAGCCAGAAAGAGCTAGCCTGGAAAGCTGTTGCTCACCCTCATCTGCCCATGGCACTGCTCGCACAGAGGCACAGAGACTGGGGCTGCTTGCTTGTCTTGCCACCTACAACTTCAAACGTACCTTAGATGGTCCGTACCGGGGGGCTCCGACAGCCCAGCTCTGAAAATGCGAACATCTGCAGATAGCTCGCAGCCAGAAAGAGCTAGCCTGGAAAGCTGTTGCTCAGCCTCATCTGCCCATGGCACTGCTCGCACAGAGGCACAGACACTGGGGCTGCTTGATTGTCTTGCCTCCTCAAACTTCCAACGTAGCTTTCGAGTTCCGTGCAGGGGGGCTCCAGCAGACCTGCTGTGAAAATGCTTACGTCTGCAGATAGCTCGCAGGCAAAAAGAGCTAGCCTGGAAAGCTGTCGCTCAGCCTCATCTGCCCATGGCACTGCTTGCACAGAGGCACAGAGACTGAGGCTGCTTGCTTGTCTTGCCCCCTCAAACTTCAAACGTAGCTTTGGGAGTCCGTTCAGGAGTCCTCCAGCAGACCTGCTGTGAAAATGAGAACGTCTGCAGATAGATCGCAGGCAGAAAGAGCTAGCCTGGAAAGCTGTTTCTCAGACTCATCTGCCCATGCCACTGCTCGCACCGAGGCACAGAGATTGGGGCTGCTTCCTTGTCTTGCCACCTCAAACTTGAAACACAGATTTGGCGGTGCGTGATGGGGGTCTCCGGCAGGCCTGCTCTGTAAATGCGAACGTCTGCAGATAGTTCGCAGGCAGAAAGTGCTAGCCTGGAAAGCTGTTGCTCAGCCTCATCTGCCCATGGCACTGCTCGCACAGAGGCACAGAGACTGGGGCTGCTTGCTTGTCTTGCCACCTCCAACTTCAAAAGTAGCTTTGGGGGTCCGTGCAGTGGACCTCCAGCAGCCCTGCTCTGAAAATGTGAACGTCTGCAGATAGCTGGCAGTCAGAAAGAGCTAGCCTGGAAAGCTGTTGCTCAGCCTCATCTGCCCATGGCACTGCTCGCACAGAGGCACAGAGACTGGGGCTGCTTGCTTGTCTTGCCCCCTCAAACTTCAAACATACCTTTGGGGGTCCGTGCCGTGCTTCTCCGGCAGCCCTGCTCTAAATAAGCGAGTGTCTGCAGATAGCTCGGAGCCAGAAAGAGCTAGCCTTGAAAGCTGTTGCTCAGCCTCAGCTGCCCATGGCACTGCTTGCACAGAGGCACAGAGACTGGGGCTGCTTGCTTGTCTTGCCCCCTCAAACTTCAAACGTAGCTTTGGTGGTACGTGCAGGGGTGCACCAGCAGGCCTGCTCTGAAAATGCGAACGTCTGCAGATAGCTCGCAGGCAGAAAAAGCTAGCCTGGAAAGCTGTTGCTCAGCCTCATCTGCACATGGCACTGCTCGCACAGAGGCACAGAGACTGGGACTGCTTGCTTGTATTGCCCCCTCAAACTTCAAACGTAGCTTAGGTGGTCCGTGCCGGGCGCCTCTGGCAGCCTTGCTCCGAAAATGTTAACGACTGCAGATAGGTGACAGCCAGAAATAGGTAGCCTGGAAAGCTGTTTCTCAGCCTCATCTGCCCATGGCACTGCTCGCACAGAGGCACAGAGACTGGGGCTGCTTGCTTGTCTTACCCCATCAAACTCGAAACGTAGCTTAGGTGGCCCGTGCCAGGCGCCTCCGGCAGCTCTGCTCCGAAAATGCAAACGTCTGCAGATAGCTTGCAGCCAGAAAGAGCTAGCCTGGAAAGCTGTTGCTCAGCCTCATCTGCCCATGGCACTGCTCGCACAGAGACACAGAGACTGGGGCTGCTTGCTTGTCTTGCCCACTCAAACTTCAAAAGTACATTTGGGGGTTCTTGCCGGGCGCCTCCGGCAGCCTTGCTCCGAGAATGTTAACGACTACAGATAGCTGGCAGCCAGAAATAGGTAGCCTGGAAAGCTGTTGCTCAGCCTCATCTGCCCATGGCACTGCTCGCACAGAGAAACAGAGACGGGGGCTGCTTGCTTGTATTGCCCCCTCAAACTTCAAACGTAGCTTAGGTGGTCCGTGCAGGGGGCCTCCGGCAGCCCTGCTCTAAATAAGCGAGTGTCTGCAGATAGCTCGCAGGCAGAAAGAGCTGGCCTGGAAAGCTGTTGCTCAGCCTCATCTGCCCATGTCACTGCTCGCACAGAGGCACAGAGACAGGGGCTGATTGCTTGTCTTGCCCCTCAAACTCCAAACATAGCTTAGGTGGCACGTGTCGGGCGCCTCCGGCAGCACTACTCCAAATATGCAAACGTCTGTAGATAGTTCGCAGCCAGAAAGAGCTAGCCTGGAAAGCTGTTGCTCAGCCTCATCTGCCCATGGCACTACTCGCACAGAGGCACAGAGATTGGGGCTGCTTCCATGTCTTGCCCCCTCTAACTTCAAACTTATCTTAGGTGGTCCGCGCCGGGCGCCTCAGACAGCCCTGCTCCGAAAATGCGAACGTCTGCAGATAGCTCGCAGCCAGAAAGGGCTAGCCTGGAAAGCGGTTTCTCAGCCTCATCTGTCCATGGCACTGCTCGCACAGAGAAACAGAGACGGGGGCTGCTTGCTTGTATTGCCCCCTCAAACTTCAAACGTAGCTTAGGTGGTCCTTGCAGGGGGCCTCCGGCAGCCCTGCTCTAAATAAGCGAGTGTCTGCAGATAGCTCGCAGGCAGAAAGTGCTAGCCTGGAAAGCTGTTGCTCAGCCTCATCTGCCCATGGCACTGCTCGCACAGAGGCACAGAGACTGGGGCTGCTTGCTTGTCTTACCCCATGAAACTCCAAACGTAGCTTAGGTGGCCCGTGCCGGGCGCCTCCGGCAGCCCTGCTCTGAAAATGCAAACGTCTGCAGATAGCTCTCAGGCAGACAGAGCTAGCCTGGAAAGCTGTTGCTCAGCCTCATCTGCCCATGCCACTGCTTGCACCGAGGCACAGAGATTGGGGCTGCTTCCTTGTCTTGCCACCTCAAACTTGAAACACAGATTTGGCGGTGCGTGATGGGGGTCTCCGGCAGTCCTGATCTGTAAATGCGAACGTCTGCAGATATTTCGCAGGCAGAAAGAGCTAGCCTGGAAAGCTGTTGCTCAGCCTCATCTGCCCATGGCACTGCTCGCACAGAGGCACAGAGACTGGGCCTTCTTGCTTTTCTTGCTCCTCAAACTTCAATCGTAGCTTAGGTGGTCCGTGCAGGCGGCCTCCGGCAGCCCTGCTCTGTAAATGCGAACGTCTGCAGATAGTACGCAGGCAGAAAGTGCTAGCCTGGAAATCTGTTGCTCAGCCTCATCCGCCCATGGCACTGCTCGCACAGAGGCACAGAGACTGGGGCTGCTTGCTTCTCTTGCCACCTCAAACTTAAAACATAGATTTGCGGGTCCGTGCAGGATGCCTCCGGCAGCCCTGCTCTGAAAATGCGAACGTCTGCAGATAGCTCGCAGCCAGAAAGAGCTAGCCTGGAAAGCTGTTGCTCAGCCTCATCTGCCCATGGCACTGCTCGCACAGAGGCAGAGAGACTGGGGCTGCTTGCTTGTCTTGCCACCTCAAACTTCAAACGTAGCTTTTGGGGTCCGTGCAGGGTACCTCTGGCAGCCCTGCTCTGAAAATGCGAACGTCTGCAGATAGCTCGCAGTCAGAAAGAGCTAGCCTGGAAAGCTGTTGCTCAGCCTCATCTGCCCATGGCACTGCTCGCATAGAGGCACAGAGACTGGGGCTGCTTGCTTGTCTTGCCCCTCAAACTTCAAACGTAGATTTGGAGGTCCGTGCTGGGGACGTCCACCAGTCCTGCTCCGAAAATGTGAATGTCTGCAGATAGCTCGGAGCCAGAAAGAGCTAGCCTGGAAAGCTGTTGCTCAGCCTCATCTGCTCATGGCACTACTCGCACAGAGGCACAGAGACTGGGGCTGCTTGCTTGTCTTGCCACCTCAAACTTCAAACGTAGCTTTTGGGGTCCGTGCAGGGTACCTCTGGCAGCCCTGCTCTGAAAATGCGAACGTCTGCAGATAGCTCGCAGGCAGAAATATGTAGCCTGGAATGCTGTTGCTCAGCCTCATCTGCCCATGGCACTTCTCTCACAGAGGCACAGAGACTGGGGCTGCTTGCTTGTCTTGCCACCTCAAATTTCAAACGTAACTTTGAGGGTCCGTGCACGGGTTCCCCGGAAGCCCTGCTGTGAAAATGCAAACGTCTGCAGATATCTCGCAGGCAGAAAGAGCTAGCCTGGAAAGCTGTTGCTCAGCCTCATCTGCCCATGGCACTGCTCGCACAGAGGCACAGAGACTGGGGCTGCTTGCTTTTTTTGCCACCTCAAACTTCAAACGTTGCTTTGGGAATCCGTTCAGGCGGCCTCCAGCACCCCTGCTGTGAAAATGCGAACGTCTGCAGATATCTCGCAGGCAGAAAGAGCTAGCCTGGAAAGCTGTTGCTCAGCCTCAGCTGCCCATGGCACTGCTTGCACAGAGGCACAGAGACTGGGGCTGCTTGCTTGTCTTGCCCCCTCAAACTTCAAACGTAGCTTTGGTGGTCCGTGCAGGGGTGCACCAGCAGGCCTGCTCTGAAAATGCGAACGTCTGCAGATAGCTCGCAGGCAGAAAAAGCTAGCCTGGAAAGCTGTTGCTCAGCCTCATCTGCACATGGCACTGCTCGCACAGAGGCACAGAGACTGGGACTGCTTGCTTGTATTGCCACCTCAAACTTCAAACGTACATTTGGGGGTCCGTGCCGGGCGCCTCTGGCAGCCTTGCTCCGAAAATGTTAACGACTGCAGATAGGTGACAGCCAGAAATAGGTAGCCTGGAAAGCTGTTTCTCAGCCTCATCTGCCCATGGCACTGCTCGCACAGAGGCACAGAGACTGGGGCTGCTTGCTTGTCTTACCCCATCAAACTCGAAACGTAGCTTAGGTGGCCCGTGCCAGGCGCCTCCGGCAGCTCTGCTCCGAAAATGCAAACGTCTGCAGATAGCTTGCAGCCAGAAAGAGCTAGCCTGGAAAGCTGTTGCTCAGCCTCATCTGCCCATGGCACTGCTCGCACAGAGAAACAGAGACGGGGGCTGCTTGCTTGTATTGCCCCCTCAAACTTCAAACGTAGCTTAGGTGGTCCGTGCAGGGGGCCTCCGGCAGCCCTGCTCTAAATAAGCGAGTGTCTGCAGATAGCTCGCAGGCAGAAAGAGCTGGCCTGGAAAGCTGTTGCTCAGCCTCATCTGCCCATGTCACTGCTCGCACAGAGGCACAGAGACAGGGGCTGATTGCTTGTCTTGCCCCTCAAACTCCAAACATAGCTTAGGTGGCACGTGTCGGGCGCCTCCGGCAGCACTACTCCAAATATGCAAACGTCTGTAGATAGCTCGCAGCCAGAAAGAGCTAGCCTGGAAAGCTGTTGCTCAGCCTCATCTGCCCATGGCACTACTCGCACAGAGGCACAGAGATTGGGGCTGCTTCCATGTCTTGCCCCCTCTAACTTCAAACTTATCTTAGGTGGTCCGCGCCGGGCGCCTCAGACAGCCCTGCTCCGAAAATGCGAACGTCTGCAGATAGCTCGCAGCCAGAAAGGGCTAGCCTGGAAAGCGGTTTCTCAGCCTCATCTGTCCATGGCACTGCTCGCACAGAGAAACAGAGACGGGGGCTGCTTGCTTGTATTGCCCCCTCAAACTTCAAACGTAGCTTAGGTGGTCCTTGCAGGGGGCCTCCGGCAGCCCTGCTCTAAATAAGCGAGTGTCTGCAGATAGCTCGCAGGCAGAAAGTGCTAGCCTGGAAAGCTGTTGCTCAGCCTCATCTGCCCATGGCACTGCTCGCACAGAGGCACAGAGACTGGGGCTGCTTGCTTGTCTTACCCCATGAAACTCCAAACGTAGCTTAGGTGGCCCGTGCCGGGCGCCTCCGGCAGCCCTGCTCTGAAAATGCAAACGTCTGCAGATAGCTCTCAGGCAGACAGAGCTAGCCTGGAAAGCTGTTGCTCAGCCTCATCTGCCCATGCCACTGCTTGCACCGAGGCACAGAGATTGGGGCTGCTTCCTTGTCTTGCCACCTCAAACTTGAAACACAGATTTGGCGGTGCGTGATGGGGGTCTCCGGCAGTCCTGATCTGTAAATGCGAACGTCTGCAGATATTTCGCAGGCAGAAAGAGCTAGCCTGGAAAGCTGTTGCTCAGCCTCATCTGCCCATGGCACTGCTCGCACAGAGGCACAGAGACTGGGCCTTCTTGCTTTTCTTGCTCCTCAAACTTCAATCGTAGCTTAGGTGGTCCGTGCAGGCGGCCTCCGGCAGCCCTGCTCTGTAAATGCGAACGTCTGCAGATAGTACGCAGGCAGAAAGTGCTAGCCTGGAAATCTGTTGCTCAGCCTCATCCGCCCATGGCACTGCTCGCACAGAGGCACAGAGACTGGGGCTGCTTGCTTCTCTTGCCACCTCAAACTTAAAACATAGATTTGCGGGTCCGTGCAGGATGCCTCCGGCAGCCCTGCTCTGAAAATGCGAACGTCTGCAGATAGCTCGCAGCCAGAAAGAGCTAGCCTGGAAAGCTGTTGCTCAGCCTCATCTGCCCATGGCACTGCTCGCACAGAGGCAGAGAGACTGGGGCTGCTTGCTTGTCTTGCCACCTCAAACTTCAAACGTAGCTTTTGGGGTCCGTGCAGGGTACCTCTGGCAGCCCTGCTCTGAAAATGCGAACGTCTGCAGATAGCTCGCAGTCAGAAAGAGCTAGCCTGGAAAGCTGTTGCTCAGCCTCATCTGCCCATGGCACTGCTCGCATAGAGGCACAGAGACTGGGGCTGCTTGCTTGTCTTGCCCCTCAAACTTCAAACGTAGATTTGGAGGTCCGTGCTGGGGACGTCCACCAGTCCTGCTCCGAAAATGTGAATGTCTGCAGATAGCTCGGAGCCAGAAAGAGCTAGCCTGGAAAGCTGTTGCTCAGCCTCATCTGCTCATGGCACTACTCGCACAGAGGCACAGAGACTGGGGCTGCTTGCTTGTCTTGCCACCTCAAACTTCAAACGTAGCTTTTGGGGTCCGTGCAGGGTACCTCTGGCAGCCCTGCTCTGAAAATGCGAACGTCTGCAGATAGCTCGCAGGCAGAAATATGTAGCCTGGAATGCTGTTGCTCAGCCTCATCTGCCCATGGCACTTCTCTCACAGAGGCACAGAGACTGGGGCTGCTTGCTTGTCTTGCCACCTCAAATTTCAAACGTAACTTTGAGGGTCCGTGCACGGGTTCCCCGGAAGCCCTGCTGTGAAAATGCAAACGTCTGCAGATATCTCGCAGGCAGAAAGAGCTAGCCTGGAAAGCTGTTGCTCAGCCTCATCTGCCCATGGCACTGCTCGCACAGAGGCACAGAGACTGGGGCTGCTTGCTTTTTTTGCCACCTCAAACTTCAAACGTTGCTTTGGGAATCCGTTCAGGCGGCCTCCAGCACCCCTGCTGTGAAAATGCGAACGTCTGCAGATATCTCGCAGGCAGAAAGAGCTAGCCTGGAAAGCTGTTGCTCAGCCTCAGCTGCCCATGGCACTGCTTGCACAGAGGCACAGAGACTGGGGCTGCTTGCTTGTCTTGCCCCCTCAAACTTCAAACGTAGCTTTGGTGGTCCGTGCAGGGGTGCACCAGCAGGCCTGCTCTGAAAATGCGAACGTCTGCAGATAGCTCGCAGGCAGAAAAAGCTAGCCTGGAAAGCTGTTGCTCAGCCTCATCTGCACATGGCACTGCTCGCACAGAGGCACAGAGACTGGGACTGCTTGCTTGTATTGCCACCTCAAACTTCAAACGTACATTTGGGGGTCCGTGCCGGGCGCCTCTGGCAGCCTTGCTCCGAAAATGTTAACGACTGCAGATAGGTGACAGCCAGAAATAGGTAGCCTGGAAAGCTGTTTCTCAGCCTCATCTGCCCATGGCACTGCTCGCACAGAGGCACAGAGACTGGGGCTGCTTGCTTGTCTTACCCCATCAAACTCGAAACGTAGCTTAGGTGGCCCGTGCCAGGCGCCTCCGGCAGCTCTGCTCCGAAAATGCAAACGTCTGCAGATAGCTTGCAGCCAGAAAGAGCTAGCCTGGAAAGCTGTTGCTCAGCCTCATCTGCCCATGGCACTGCTCGCACAGAGAAACAGAGACGGGGGCTGCTTGCTTGTATTGCCCCCTCAAACTTCAAACGTAGCTTAGGTGGTCCGTGCAGGGGGCCTCCGGCAGCCCTGCTCTAAATAAGCGAGTGTCTGCAGATAGCTCGCAGGCAGAAAGAGCTGGCCTGGAAAGCTGTTGCTCAGCCTCATCTGCCCATGTCACTGCTCGCACAGAGGCACAGAGACAGGGGCTGATTGCTTGTCTTGCCCCTCAAACTCCAAACATAGCTTAGGTGGCACGTGTCGGGCGCCTCCGGCAGCACTACTCCAAATATGCAAACGTCTGTAGATAGCTCGCAGCCAGAAAGAGCTAGCCTGGAAAGCTGTTGCTCAGCCTCATCTGCCCATGGCACTACTCGCACAGAGGCACAGAGATTGGGGCTGCTTCCATGTCTTGCCCCCTCTAACTTCAAACTTATCTTAGGTGGTCCGCGCCGGGCGCCTCAGACAGCCCTGCTCCGAAAATGCGAACGTCTGCAGATAGCTCGCAGCCAGAAAGGGCTAGCCTGGAAAGCGGTTTCTCAGCCTCATCTGTCCATGGCACTGCTCGCACAGAGAAACAGAGACGGGGGCTGCTTGCTTGTATTGCCCCCTCAAACTTCAAACGTAGCTTAGGTGGTCCTTGCAGGGGGCCTCCGGCAGCCCTGCTCTAAATAAGCGAGTGTCTGCAGATAGCTCGCAGGCAGAAAGTGCTAGCCTGGAAAGCTGTTGCTCAGCCTCATCTGCCCATGGCACTGCTCGCACAGAGGCACAGAGACTGGGGCTGCTTGCTTGTCTTACCCCATGAAACTCCAAACGTAGCTTAGGTGGCCCGTGCCGGGCGCCTCCGGCAGCCCTGCTCTGAAAATGCAAACGTCTGCAGATAGCTCTCAGGCAGACAGAGCTAGCCTGGAAAGCTGTTGCTCAGCCTCATCTGCCCATGCCACTGCTTGCACCGAGGCACAGAGATTGGGGCTGCTTCCTTGTCTTGCCACCTCAAACTTGAAACACAGATTTGGCGGTGCGTGATGGGGGTCTCCGGCAGTCCTGATCTGTAAATGCGAACGTCTGCAGATATTTCGCAGGCAGAAAGAGCTAGCCTGGAAAGCTGTTGCTCAGCCTCATCTGCCCATGGCACTGCTCGCACAGAGGCACAGAGACTGGGGCTGCTTGCTTGTCTTGCCACCTCCAACTTCAAAAGTAGCTTTGGGGGTCCGTGCAGTGGACCTCCAGCAGCCCTGCTCTGAAAATGTGAACGTCTGCAGATAGCTGGCAGTCAGAAAGAGCTAGCCTGGAAAGCTGTTGCTCAGCCTCATCTGCCCATGGCACTGCTCGCACAGAGGCACAGAGACTGGGGCTGCTTGCTTGTCTTGCCCCCTCAAACTTCAAACATACCTTTGGGGGTCCGTGCCGTGCTTCTCCGGCAACCCTGCTCTAAATAAGCGAGTGTCTGCAGATAGCTCGGAGCCAGAAAGAGCTAGCCTTGAAAGCTGTTGCTCAGCCTCAGCTGCCCATGGCACTGCTTGCACAGAGGCACAGAGACTGGGGCTGCTTGCTTGTCTTGCCCCCTCAAACTTCAAACGTAGCTTTGGTGGTCCGTGCAGGGGTGCACCAGCAGGCCTGCTCCGAAAATGCGAACGTCTGCAGATAGCTCGCAGGCAGAAAAAGCTAGCCTGGAAAGCTGTTGCTCAGCCTCATCTGCACATGGCACTGCTCGCACAGAGGCACAGAGACTGGGACTGCTTGCTTGTATTGCCCCCTCAAACTTCAAACGTAGCTTAGGTGGTCCTTGCAGGGGGCCTCCGGCAGCCCTGCTCTAAATAAGCGAGTGTCTGCAGATAGCTCGCAGGCAGAAAGTGCTAGCCTGGAAAGCTGTTGCTCAGCCTCATCTGCCCATGGCACTGCTCGCACAGAGGCACAGAGACTGGGGCTGCTTGCTTGTCTTACCCCATGAAACTCCAAACGTAGCTTAGGTGGCCCGTGCCGGGCGCCTCCGGCAGCCCTGCTCTGAAAATGCAAACGTCTGCAGATAGCTCTCAGGCAGACAGAGCTAGCCTGGAAAGCTGTTGCTCAGCCTCATCTGCCCATGCCACTGCTTGCACCGAGGCACAGAGATTGGGGCTGCTTCCTTGTCTTGCCACCTCAAACTTGAAACACAGATTTGGCGGTGCGTGATGGGGGTCTCCGGCACTCCTGATCTGTAAATGCGAACGTCTGCAGATATTTCGCAGGCAGAAAGAGCTAGCCTGGAAAGCTGTTGCTCAGCCTCATCTGCCCATGGCACTGCTCGCACAGAGGCACAGAGACTGGGGCTGCTTGCTTTTCTTGCTCCTCAAACTTCAATCGTAGCTTAGGTGGTCCGTGCAGGCGGCCTCCGGCAGCCCTGCTCTGTAAATGCGAACGTCTGCAGATAGTTCTCAGGCAGAAAGTGCTAGCCTGGAAATCTGTTGCTCAGCCTCATCCGCCCATGGCACTGCTCGCACAGAGGCACAGAGACTGGGGCTGCTTGCTTGTCTTGCCACCTCAAACTTAAAACATAGATTTGCGGGTCCGTGCAGGCGGCCTCCGGCAGCCCTGCTCTGTAAATGCGAACGTCTGCAGATAGCTCGCAGGCAGAAAGTGCTAGCTTGGAAATCTGTTGCTCAGCCTCATCCGCCCATGTCACTACTCGCACAGAGGCACAGAGACTGGGGCTGCTTGCTTGTCTTGCCACCTCAAATTTCAAACGTAACTTTGAGGGTCCGTGCACGGGGTCTCCGACAGCCCTGCTCTGAAAATGCGAACGTCTGCAGATAGATCGCAGCCAGAAAGAGCTAGCCTGGAAAGCTGTTGCTCACCCTCATCTGCCCATGGCACTGCTCGCACAGAGGCACAGAGACTGGGGCTGCTTGCTTGTCTTGCCACCTACAACTTCAAACGTACCTTAGATGGTCCGTACCGGGGGGCTCCGACAGCCCAGCTCTGAAAATGCGAACATCTGCAGATAGCTCGCAGCCAGAAAGAGCTAGCCTGGAAAGCTGTTGCTCAGCCTCATCTGCCCATGGCACTGCTCGCACAGAGGCACAGACACTGGGGCTGCTTGATTGTCTTGCCTCCTCAAACTTCCAACGTAGCTTTCGAGTTCCGTGCAGGGGGGCTCCAGCAGACCTGCTGTGAAAATGCTTACGTCTGCAGATAGCTCGCAGGCAAAAAGAGCTAGCCTGGAAAGCTGTCGCTCAGCCTCATCTGCCCATGGCACTGCTTGCACAGAGGCACAGAGACTGAGGCTGCTTGCTTGTCTTGCCCCCTCAAACTTCAAACGTAGCTTTGGGAGTCCGTTCAGGAGTCCTCCAGCAGACCTGCTGTGAAAATGAGAACGTCTGCAGATAGCTCGCAGGCAGAAAGAGCTAGCCTGGAAAGCTGTTTCTCAGACTCATCTGCCCATGCCACTGCTCGCACCGAGGCACAGAGATTGGGGCTGCTTCCTTGTCTTACCACCTCAAACTTGAAACACAGATTTGGCGGTGCGTGATGGGGGTCTCCGGCAGGCCTGCTCTGTAAATGCGAACGTCTGCAGATAGTTCGCAGGCAGAAAGTGCTAGCCTGGAAAGCTGTTGCTCAGCCTCATCTGCCCATGGCACTGCTCGCACAGAGGCACAGAGACTGGGGCTGCTTGCTTGTCTTGCCACCTCCAACTTCAAAAGTAGCTTTGGGGGTCCGTGCAGTGGACCTCCAGCAGCCCTGCTCTGAAAATGTGAACGTCTGCAGATAGCTGGCAGTCAGAAAGAGCTAGCCTGGAAAGCTGTTGCTCAGCCTCATCTGCCCATGGCACTGCTCGCACAGAGGCACAGAGACTGGGGCTGCTTGCTTGTCTTGCCCCCTCAAACTTCAAACGTAGCTTTGGTGGTCCGTGCAGGGGTGCACCAGCAGGCCTGCTCTGAAAATGCGAACGTCTGCAGATAGCTCGCAGGCAGAAAAAGCTAGCCTTGAAAGCTGTTGCTCAGCCTCATCTGCACATGGCACTGCTCGCACAGAGGCACAGAGACTGGGGCTGCTTGCTTGTATTGCCACCTCAAACTTCAAACGTACATTTGGGGGTCCGTGCCGGGCGCCTCTGGCAGCCTTGCTCCGAAAATGTTAACGACTGCAGATAGGTGACAGCCAGAAATAGGTAGCCTGGAAAGCTGTTTCTCAGCCTCATCTGCCCATGGCACTGCTCGCACAGAGGCACAGAGACTGGGGCTCCTTGCTTGTCTTACCCCATCAAACTTCAAACGTAGCTTACGTGGCCCGTGCCAGGCGCCTCCGGCAGCTCTGCTCCGAAAATGCAAACGTCTGCAGATAGCTTGCAGCCAGAAAGAGCTAGCCTGGAAAGCTGTTGCTCAGCCTCATCTGCCCATGGCACTGCTCGCACAGATACACAGAGACTGGGGCTGCTTGCTTGTCTTGCCCACTCAAACTTCAAAAGTACATTTGGGGGTTCTTGCCGGGCGCCTCCGGCAGCCTTGCTCCGAGAATGTTAACGACTACAGATAGCTGGCAGCCAGAAATAGGTAGCCTGGAAAGCTGTTGCTCAGCCTCATCTGCCCATGGCACTGCTCACACAGAGAAACAGAGACGGGGGCTGCTTGCTTGTATTGCCCCCTCAAACTTCAAACGTAGCTTAGGTGGTCCGTGCAGGGGACCTCCGGCAGCCCTGCTCTAAATAAGCGAGTGTCTGCAGATAGCTCGCAGGCAGAAAGAGCTGGCCTGGAAAGCTGTTGCTCAGCCTCATCTGCCCATGTCACTGCTCGCACAGAGGCACAGAGACAGGGGCTGATTGCTTGTCTTGCCCCTCAAACTCCAAACATAGCTTAGGTGGCACGTGTCGGGCGCCTCCGGCAGCACTACTCCAAATATGCAAACGTCTGTAGATAGTTCGCAGCCAGAAAGAGCTAGCCTGGAAAGCTGTTGCTCAGCCTCATCTGCCCATGGCACTACTCGCACAGAGGCACAGAGATTGGGGCTGCTTCCATGTCTTGCCCCCTCTAACTTCAAACTTATCTTAGGTGGTCCGCGCCGGGCGCCTCAGACAGCCCTGCTCCGAAAATGCGAACGTCTGCAGATAGCTCGCAGCCAGAAAGGGCTAGCCTGGAAAGCGGTTTCTCAGCCTCATCTGTCCATGGCACTGCTCGCACAGAGAAAAAGAGACGGGGGCTGCTTGCTTGTATTGCCCCCTCAAACTTCAAACGTAGCTTAGGTGGTCCTTGCAGGGGGCCTCCGGCAGCCCTGCTCTAAATAAGCGAGTGTCTGCAGATAGCTCGCAGGCAGAAAGTGCTAGCCTGGAAAGCTGTTGCTCAGCCTCATCTGCCCATGGCACTGCTCGCACAGAGGCACAGAGACTGGGGCTGCTTGCTTGTCTTACCCCATGAAACTCCAAACGTAGCTTAGGTGGCCCGTGCCGGGCGCCTCCGGCAGCCCTGCTCTGAAAATGCAAACGTCTGCAGATAGCTCTCAGGCAGACAGAGCTAGCCTGGAAAGCTGTTGCTCAGCCTCATCTGCCCATGCCACTGCTTGCACCGAGGCACAGAGATTGGGGCTGCTTCCTTGTCTTGCCACCTCAAACTTGAAACACAGATTTGGCGGTGCGTGATGGGGGTCTCCGGCAGTCCTGATCTGTAAATGCGAACGTCTGCAGATATTTCGCAGGCAGAAAGAGCTAGCCTGGAAAGCTGTTGCTCAGCCTCATCTGCCCATGGCACTGCTCGCACAGAGGCACAGAGACTGGGCCTTCTTGCTTTTCTTGCTCCTCAAACTTCAATCGTAGCTTAGGTGGTCCGTGCAGGCGGCCTCCGGCAGCCCTGCTCTGTAAATGCAAACGTCTGCAGATAGTACGCAGGCAGAAAGTGCTAGCCTGGAAATCTGTTGCTCAGCCTCATCCGCCCATGGCACTGCTCGCACAGAGGCACAGAGACTGGGGCTGCTTGCTTCTCTTGCCACCTCAAACTTAAAACATAAATTTGCGGGTCCGTGCAGGATGCCTCCGGCAACCCTGCTCTGAAAATGCGAACGTCTGCAGATAGCTCGCAGCCAGAAAGAGCTAGCCTGGAAAGCTGTTGCTCAGCCTCATCTGCCCATGGCACTGCTCGCACAGAGGCAGAGAGACTGGGGCTGCTTGCTTGTCTTGCCACCTCAAACTTCAAACGTAGCTTTTGGGGTCCGTGCAGGGTACCTCTGGCAGCCCTGCTCTGAAAATGCGAACGTCTGCAGATAGCTCGCAGTCAGAAAGAGCTAGCCTGGAAAGCTGTTGCTCAGCCTCATCTGCCCATGGCACTGCTCTCACAGAGGCACAGAGACTGGGGCTGCTTGCTTGTCTTGCCCCTCAAACTTCAAACGTAGATTTGGAGGTCCGTGCTGGGGACGTCCACCAGTCCTGCTCCGAAAATGTGAATGTCTGCAGATAGCTCGGAGCCAGAAAGAGCTAGCCTGGAAAGCTGTTGCTCAGCCTCATCTGCTCATGGCACTACTCGCACAGAGGCACAGAGACTGGGGCTGCTTGCTTGTCTTGCCACCTCAAACTTAAAACATAGATTTGGGGGTTTGTGCAGGATGCCTCCGGCAGCCCTGTTCTGAAAATGCGAACGTCTGCAGAACGATCGCAGCCAGAAAGCGCTAGCCTGTAAAGCTGTTGCTCAGCCTCATCTGCCCATGGCACTGCTCGCACAGAGGCACAGAGACTGGGGCTGCTTGCTTGTCTTGCCACCTCAAACTTCAAACGTAGCTTTGGGGGTCCGTGCAGGGTACCTCCATCTGTCTTTCTCCGAAAATGCGAACGTCTGCAGATAGCTCGCAGTCAGAAATATGTAGCCTGGAATGCTGTTGCTCAGCCTCATCTGCCCATGGCACTTCTCTCACAGAGGCACAGAGACTGGGGCTGCTTGCTTGTCTTGCCACCTCAAATTTCAAACGTAACTTTGAGGGTCCGTGCACGGGTTCCCCGGAAGCCCTGCTGTGAAAATGCAAACGTCTGCAGATATCTCGCAGGCAGAAAGAGCTAGCCTGGAAAGCTGTTGCTCAGCCTCATCTGCCCATGGCACTGCTCGCACAGAGGCACAGAGACTGGGGCTGCTTGCTTTTTTTGCCACCTCAAACTTCAAACGTTGCTTTGGGAATCCGTTCAGGCGGCCTCCAGCACCCCTGCTGTGAAAATGCGAACGTCTGCAGATATCTCGCAGGCAGAAAGAGCTAGCCTGGAAAGCTGTTGCTCAGCCTCAGCTGCCCATGGCACTGCTTGCACAGAGGCACAGAGACTGGGGCTGCTTGCTTGTCTTGCCCCCTCAAACTTCAAACGTAGCTTTGGTGGTCCGTGCAGGGGTGCACCAGCAGGCCTGCTCTGAAAATGCGAACGTCTGCAGATAGCTCGCAGGCAGAAAAAGCTAGCCTTGAAAGCTGTTGCTCAGCCTCATCTGCACATGGCACTGCTCGCACAGAGGCACAGAGACTGGGACTGCTTGCTTGTATTGCCACCTCAAACTTCAAACGTACATTTGGGGGTCCGTGCCGGGCGCCTCTGGCAGCCTTGCTCCGAAAATGTTAACGACTGCAGATAGGTGACAGCCAGAAATAGGTAGCCTGGAAAGCTGTTTCTCAGCCTCATCTGCCCATGGCACTGCTCGCACAGAGGCACAGAGACTGGGGCTGCTTGCTTGTCTTACCCCATCAAACTCGAAACGTAGCTTAGGTGGCCCGTGCCAGGCGCCTCCGGCAGCTCTGCTCCGAAAATGCAAACGTCTGCAGATAGCTTGCAGCCAGAAAGAGCTAGCCTGGAAAGCTGTTGCTCAGCCTCATCTGCCCATGGCACTGCTCGCACAGATACACAGAGACTGGGGCTGCTTGCTTGTCTTGCCCACTCAAACTTCAAAAGTACATTTGGGGGTTCTTGCCGGGCGCCTCCGGCAGCCTTGCTCCGAGAATGTTAACGACTACAGATAGCTGGCAGCCAGAAATAGGTAGCCTGGAAAGCTGTTGCTCAGCCTCATCTGCCCATGGCACTGCTCGCACAGAGAAACAGAGACGGGGGCTGCTTGCTTGTATTGCCCCCTCAAACTTCAAACGTAGCTTAGGTGGTCCGTGCAGGGGGCCTCCGGCAGCCCTGCTCTAAATAAGCGAGTGTCTGCAGATAGCTCGCAGGCAGAAAGAGCTGGCCTGGAAAGCTGTTGCTCAGCCTCATCTGCCCATGTCACTGCTCGCACAGAGGCACAGAGACAGGGGCTGATTGCTTGTCTTGCCCCTCAAACTCCAAACATAGCTTAGGTGGCACGTGTCGGGCGCCTCCGGCAGCACTACTCCAAATATGCAAACGTCTGTAGATAGCTCGCAGCCAGAAAGAGCTAGCCTGGAAAGCTGTTGCTCAGCCTCATCTGCCCATGGCACTACTCGCACAGAGGCACAGAGATTGGGGCTGCTTCCATGTCTTGCCCCCTCTAACTTCAAACTTATCTTAGGTGGTCCGCGCCGGACGCCTCAGACAGCCCTGCTCCGAAAATGCGAACGTCTGCAGATAGCTCGCAGCCAGAAAGGGCTAGCCTGGAAAGCGGTTTCTCAGCCTCATCTGTCCATGGCACTGCTCGCACAGAGAAACAGAGACGGGGGCTGCTTGCTTGTATTGCCCCCTCAAACTTCAAACGTAGCTTAGGTGGTCCTTGCAGGGGGCCTCCGGCAGCCCTGCTCTAAATAAGCGAGTGTCTGCAGATAGCTCGCAGGCAGAAAGTGCTAGCCTGGAAAGCTGTTGCTCAGCCTCATCTGCCCATGGCACTGCTCGCACAGAGGCACAGAGACTGGGGCTGCTTGCTTGTCTTACCCCATGAAACTCCAAACGTAGCTTAGGTGGCCCGTGCCGGGCGCCTCCGGCAGCCCTGCTCTGAAAATGCAAACGTCTGCAGATAGCTCTCAGGCAGACAGAGCTAGCCTGGAAAGCTGTTGCTCAGCCTCATCTGCCCATGCCACTGCTTGCACCGAGGCACAGAGATTGGGGCTGCTTCCTTGTCTTGCCACCTCAAACTTGAAACACAGATTTGGCGGTGCGTGATGGGGGTCTCCGGCAGTCCTGATCTGTAAATGCGAACGTCTGCAGATATTTCGCAGGCAGAAAGAGCTAGCCTGGAAAGCTGTTGCTCAGCCTCATCTGCCCATGGCACTGCTCGCACAGAGGCACAGAGACTGGGGCTGCTTGCTTGTCTTGCCACCTCCAACTTCAAAAGTAGATTTGGGGGTCCGTGCAGTGGACCTCCAGCAGCCCTGCTCTGAAAATGTGAACGTCTGCAGATAGCTGGCAGTCAGAAAGAGCTAGCCTGGAAAGCTGTTGCTCAGCCTCATCTGCCCATGGCACTGCTCGCACAGAGGCACAGAGACTGGGGCTGCTTGCTTGTCTTGCCCCCTCAAACTTCAAACATACCTTTGGGGGTCCGTGCCGTGCTTCTCCGGCAACCCTGCTCTAAATAAGCGAGTGTCTGCAGATAGCTCGGAGCCAGAAAGAGCTAGCCTTGAAAGCTGTTGCTCAGCCTCAGCTGCCCATGGCACTGCTTGCACAGAGGCACAGAGACTGGGGCTGCTTGCTTGTCTTGCCCCCTCAAACTTCAAACGTAGCTTTGGTGGTCCGTGCAGGGGTGCACCAGCAGGCCTGCTCTGAAAATGCGAACGTCTGCAGATAGCTCGCAGGCAGAAAAAGCTAGCCTGGAAAGCTGTTGCTCAGCCTCATCTGCACATGGCACTGCTCGCACAGAGGCAGAGAGACTGGGACTGCTTGCTTGTATTGCCACCTCAAACTTCAAACGTACATTTGGGGGTCCGTGCCGGGCGCCTCTGGCAGCCTTGCTCCGAAAATGTTAACGACTGCAGATAGGTGACAGCCAGAAATAGGTAGCCTGGAAAGCTGTTTCTCAGCCTCATCTGCCCATGGCACTGCTCGCACAGAGGCACAGAGACTGGGGCTGCTTGCTTGTCTTACCCCATCAAACTCGAAACGTAGCTTAGGTGGCCCGTGCCAGGCGCCTCCGGCAGCTCTGCTCCGAAAATGCAAACGTCTGCAGATAGCTTGCAGCCAGAAAGAGCTAGCCTGGAAAGCTGTTGCTCAGCCTCATCTGCCCATGGCACTGCTCGCACAGATACACAGAGACTGGGGCTGCTTGCTTGTCTTGCCCACTCAAACTTCAAAAGTACATTTGGGGGTTCTTGCCGGGCGCCTCCGGCAGCCTTGCTCCGAGAATGTTAACGACTACAGATAGCTGGCAGCCAGAAATAGGCAGCCTGGAAAGCTGTTGCTCAGCCTCATCTGCCCATGGCACTGCTCGCACAGAGAAACAGAGACGGGGGCTGCTTGCTTGTATTGCCCCCTCAAACTTCAAACGTAGCTTAGGTGGTCCGTGCAGGGGGCCTCCGGCAGCCCTGCTCTAAATAAGCGAGTGTCTGCAGATAGCTCGCAGGCAGAAAGAGCTGGCCTGGAAAGCTGTTGCTCAGCCTCATCTGCCCATGTCACTGCTCGCACAGAGGCACAGAGACAGGGGCTGATTGCTTGTCTTGCCCCTCAAACTCCAAACATAGTTTAGGTGGCACGTGTCGGGCGCCTCCGGCAGCACTACTCCAAATATGCAAACGTCTGTAGATAGCTCGCAGCCAGAAAGAGCTAGCCTGGAAAGCTGTTGCTCAGCCTCATCTGCCCATGGCACTACTCGCACAGAGGCACAGAGATTGGGGCTGCTTCCATGTCTTGCCCCCTCTAACTTCAAACTTATCTTAGGTGGTCCGCGCCGGGCGCCTCAGACAGCCCTGCTCCGAAAATGCGAACGTCTGCAGATAGCTCGCAGCCAGAAAGGGCTAGCCTGGAAAGCGGTTTCTCAGCCTCATCTGTCCATGGCACTGCTTGCACAGAGAAACAGAGACGGGGGCTGCTTGCTTGTATTGCCCCCTCAAACTTCAAACGTAGCTTAGGTGGTCCTTGCAGGGGGCCTCCGGCAGCCCTGCTCTAAATAAGCGAGGGTCTGCAGATAGCTCGCAGGCAGAAAGTGCTAGCCTGGAAAGCTATTGCTCAGCCTCATCTGCCCATGGCACTGCTCGCACAGAGGCACAGAGACTGGGGCTGCTTGCTTGTCTTACCCCATGAAACTCCAAACGTAGCTTAGGTGGCCCGTGCCGGGCGCCTCCGGCAGCCCTGCTCTGAAAATGCAAACGTCTGCAGATAGCTCTCAGGCAGACAGAGCTAGCCTGGAAAGCTGTTGCTCAGCCTCATCTGCCCATGCCACTGCTTGCACCGAGGCACAGAGATTGGGGCTGCTTCCTTGTCTTGCCACCTCAAACTTGAAACACAGATTTGGCGGTGCGTGATGGGGGTCTCCGGCAGTCCTGATCTGTAAATGCGAACGTCTGCAGATATTTCGCAGGCAGAAAGAGCTAGCCTGGAAAGCTGTTGCTCAGCCTCATCTGCCCATGGCACTGCTCGCACAGAGGCACAGAGACTGGGGCTTCTTGCTTTTCTTGCTCCTCAAACTTCAATCGTAGCTTAGGTGGTCCGTGCAGGCGGCCTCCGGCAGCCCTGCTCTGTAAATGCGAACGTCTGCAGATAGCTCGCAGGCAGAAAGTGCTAGCTTGGAAATCTGTTGCTCAGCCTCATCCGCCCATGTCACTACTCGCACAGAGGCACAGAGACTGGGGCTGCTTGCTTGTCTTGCCACCTCAAACTTAAAACATAGATTTGCGGGTCCGTGCAGGCGGCCTCCGGCAGCCCTGCTCTGTAAATGCGAACGTCTGCAGATAGCTCGCAGGCAGAAAGTGCTAGCTTGGAAATCTGTTGCTCAGCCTCATCCGCCCATGTCACTACTCGCACAGAGGCACAGAGACTGGGGCTGCTTGCTTGTCTTGCCACCTCAAACTTAAAACATAGATTTGGGGGTCCGTGCAGGATGCCTCTGGTAGCCCTGCTCTGAAAATGCGAACGTCTGCAGAAAGATCGCAGCCAGAAAGCGCTAGCCTGTAAAGCTGTTACTCAGCCTCATCTGCCCATGGCACTTCTCTCACAGAGGCACAGAGACTGGGGCTGCTTGCTTGTCTTGCCACCTCAAATTTCAAACGTAACTTTGAGGGTCCGTGCACGGGGTCTCCGACAGCCCTGCTCTGAAAATGCGAACGTCTGCAGATAGATCGCAGCCAGAAAGAGCTAGCCTGGAAAGCTGTTGCTCACCCTCATCTGCCCATGGCACTGCTCGCACAGAGGCACAGAGACTGGGGCTGCTTGCTTGTCTTGCCACCTACAACTTCAAACGTACCTTAGATGGTCCGTACCGGGGGGCTCCGACAGCCCAGCTCTGAAAATGCGAACATCTGCAGATAGCTCGCAGCCAGAAAGAGCTAGCCTGGAAAGCTGTTGCTCAGCCTCATCTGCCCATGGCACTGCTCGCACAGAGGCACAGACACTGGGGCTGCTTGATTGTCTTGCCTCCTCAAACTTCCAACGTAGCTTTCGAGTTCCGTGCAGGGGGGCTCCAGCAGACCTGCTGTGAAAATGCTTACGTCTGCAGATAGCTCGCAGGCAAAAAGAGCTAGCCTGGAAAGCTGTCGCTCAGCCTCATCTGCCCATGGCACTGCTTGCACAGAGGCACAGAGACTGAGGCTGCTTGCTTGTCTTGCCCCCTCAAACTTCAAACGTAGCTTTGGGAGTCCGTTCAGGAGTCCTCCAGCAGACCTGCTGTGAAAATGAGAACGTCTGCAGATAGCTCGCAGGCAGAAAGAGCTAGCCTGGAAAGCTGTTTCTCAGACTCATCTGCCCATGCCACTGCTCGCACCGAGGCACAGAGATTGGGGCTGCTTCCTTGTCTTGCCACCTCAAACTTGAAACACAGATTTGGCGGTGCGTGATGGGGGTCTCCGGCAGGCCTGCTCTGTAAATGCGAACGTCTGCAGATAGTTCGCAGGCAGAAAGTGCTAGCCTGGAAAGCTGTTGCTCAGCCTCATCTGCCCATGGCACTGCTCGCACAGAGGCACAGAGACTGGGGCTGCTTGCTTGTCTTGCCACCTCCAACTTCAAAAGTAGCTTTGGGGGTCCGTGCAGTGGACCTCCAGCAGCCCTGCTCTGAAAATGTGAACGTCTGCAGATAGCTGGCAGTCAGAAAGAGCTAGCCTGGAAAGCTGTTGCTCAGCCTCATCTGCCCATGGCACTGCTCGCACAGAGGCACAGAGACTGGGGCTGCTTGCTTGTCTTGCCCCCTCAAACTTCAAACGTAGCTTTGGTGGTCCGTGCAGGGGTGCACCAGCAGGCCTGCTCTGAAAATGCGAACGTCTGCAGATAGCTCGCAGGCAGAAAAAGCTAGCCTTGAAAGCTGTTGCTCAGCCTCATCTGCACATGGCACTGCTCGCACAGAGGCACAGAGACTGGGGCTGCTTGCTTGTATTGCCACCTCAAACTTCAAACGTACATTTGGGGGTCCGTGCCGGGCGCCTCTGGCAGCCTTGCTCCGAAAATGTTAACGACTGCAGATAGGTGACAGCCAGAAATAGGTAGCCTGGAAAGCTGTTTCTCAGCCTCATCTGCCCATGGCACTGCTCGCACAGAGGCACAGAGACTGGGGCTCCTTGCTTGTCTTACCCCATCAAACTTCAAACGTAGCTTACGTGGCCCGTGCCAGGCGCCTCCGGCAGCTCTGCTCCGAAAATGCAAACGTCTGCAGATAGCTTGCAGCCAGAAAGAGCTAGCCTGGAAAGCTGTTGCTCAGCCTCATCTGCCCATGGCACTGCTCGCACAGATACACAGAGACTGGGGCTGCTTGCTTGTCTTGCCCACTCAAACTTCAAAAGTACATTTGGGGGTTCTTGCCGGGCGCCTCCGGCAGCCTTGCTCCGAGAATGTTAACGACTACAGATAGCTGGCAGCCAGAAATAGGTAGCCTGGAAAGCTGTTGCTCAGCCTCATCTGCCCATGGCACTGCTCGCACAGAGAAACAGAGACGGGGGCTGCTTGCTTGTATTGCCCCCTCAAACTTCAAACGTAGCTTAGGTGGTCCGTGCAGGGGGCCTCCGGCAGCCCTGCTCTAAATAAGCGAGTGTCTGCAGATAGCTCGCAGGCAGAAAGAGCTGGCCTGGAAAGCTGTTGCTCAGCCTCATCTGCCCATGTCACTGCTCGCACAGAGGCACAGAGACAGGGGCTGATTGCTTGTCTTGCCCCTCAAACTCCAAACATAGCTTAGGTGGCACGTGTCGGGCGCCTCCGGCAGCACTACTCCAAATATGCAAACGTCTGTAGATAGTTCGCAGCCAGAAAGAGCTAGCCTGGAAAGCTGTTGCTCAGCCTCATCTGCCCATGGCACTACTCGCACAGAGGCACAGAGATTGGGGCTGCTTCCATGTCTTGCCCCCTCTAACTTCAAACTTATCTTAGGTGGTCCGCGCCGGGCGCCTCAGACAGCCCTGCTCCGAAAATGCGAACGTCTGCAGATAGCTCGCAGCCAGAAAGGGCTAGCCTGGAAAGCGGTTTCTCAGCCTCATCTGTCCATGGCACTGCTCGCACAGAGAAACAGAGACGGGGGCTGCTTGCTTGTATTGCCCCCTCAAACTTCAAACGTAGCTTAGGTGGTCCTTGCAGGGGGCCTCCGGCAGCCCTGCTCTAAATAAGCGAGTGTCTGCAGATAGCTCGCAGGCAGAAAGTGCTAGCCTGGAAAGCTGTTGCTCAGCCTCATCTGCCCATGGCACTGCTCGCACAGAGGCACAGAGACTGGGGCTTCTTGCTTGTCTTACCCCATGAAACTCCAAACGTAGCTTAGGTGGCCCGTGCCGGGCGCCTCCGGCAGCCCTGCTCTGAAAATGCAAACGTCTGCAGATAGCTCTCAGGCAGACAGAGCTAGCCTGGAAAGCTGTTGCTCAGCCTCATCTGCCCATGCCACTGCTTGCACCGAGGCACAGAGATTGGGGCTGCTTCCTTGTCTTGCCACCTCAAACTTGAAACACAGATTTGGCGGTGCGTGATGGGGGTCTCCGGCAGTCCTGATCTGTAAATGCGAACGTCTGCAGATATTTCGCAGGCAGAAAGAGCTAGCCTGGAAAGCTGTTGCTCAGCCTCATCTGCCCATGGCACTGCTCGCACAGAGGCACAGAGACTGGGCCTTCTTGCTTTTCTTGCTCCTCAAACTTCAATCGTAGCTTAGGTGGTCCGTGCAGGCGGCCTCCGGCAGCCCTGCTCTGTAAATGCGAACGTCTGCAGATAGTACGCAGGCAGAAAGTGCTAGCCTGGAAATCTGTTGCTCAGCCTCATCCGCCCATGGCACTGCTCGCACAGAGGCACAGAGACTGGGGCTGCTTGCTTCTCTTGCCACCTCAAACTTAAAACATAAATTTGCGGGTCCGTGCAGGATGCCTCCGGCAACCCTGCTCTGAAAATGCGAACGTCTGCAGATAGCTCGCATCCAGAAAGAGCTAGCCTGGAAAGCTGTTGCTCAGCCTCATCTGCCCATGGCACTGCTCGCACAGAGGCAGAGAGACTGGGGCTGCTTGCTTGTCTTGCCACCTCAAACTTCAAACGTAGCTTTTGGGGTCCGTGCAGGGTACCTCTGGCAGCCCTGCTCTGAAAATGCGAACGTCTGCAGATAGCTCGCAGTCAGAAAGAGCTAGCCTGGAAAGCTGTTGCTCAGCCTCATCTGCCCATGGCACTGCTCTCACAGAGGCACAGAGACTGGGGCTGCTTGCTTGTCTTGCCCCTCAAACTTCAAACGTAGATTTGGAGGTCCGTGCTGGGGACGTCCACCAGTCCTGCTCCGAAAATGTGAATGTCTGCAGATAGCTCGGAGCCAGAAAGAGCTAGCCTGGAAAGCTGTTGCTCAGCCTCATCTGCTCATGGCACTACTCGCACAGAGGCACAGAGACTGGGGCTGCTTGCTTGTCTTGCCACCTCAAACTTAAAACATAGATTTGGGGGTTTGTGCAGGATGCCTCCGGCAGCCCTGTTCTGAAAATGCGAACGTCTGCAGAACGATCGCAGCCAGAAAGCACTAGCCTGTAAAGCTGTTGCTCAGCCTCATCTGCCCATGGCACTGCTCGCACAGAGGCACAGAGACTGGGGCTGCTTGCTTGTCTTGCCACCTCAAACTTCAAACGTAGCTTTGGGGGTCCGTGCAGGGTACCTCCATCTGTCTTTCTCCGAAAATGCGAACGTCTGCAGATAGCTCGCAGTCAGAAATATGTAGCCTGGAATGCTGTTGCTCAGCCTCATCTGCCCATGGCACTTCTCTCACAGAGGCACAGAGACTGGGGCTGCTTGCTTGTCTTGCCACCTCAAATTTCAAACGTAACTTTGAGGGTCCGTGCACGGGTTCCCCGGAAGCCCTGCTGTGAAAATGCAAACGTCTGCAGATATCTCGCAGGCAGAAAGAGCTAGCCTGGAAAGCTGTTGCTCAGCCTCATCTGCCCATGGCACTGCTCGCACAGAGGCACAGAGACTGGGGCTGCTTGCTTTTTTTGCCACCTCAAACTTCAAACGTTGCTTTGGGAATCCGTTCAGGCGGCCTCCAGCACCCCTGCTGTGAAAATGCGAACGTCTGCAGATATCTCGCAGGCAGAAAGAGCTAGCCTGGAAAGCTGTTGCTCAGCCTCATCTGCCCATGGCACTGCCCGCACAGAGGCACAGAGACTGGGGCTGCTTGCTTTTCTTGTCTCCTCAAAATTCAAACGTAGCTTTGGTGGTACATGCAGGGTACCTCCAGCAGCCCTGCTCTGAAAATGCGAACGTCTGCAGATAGCTCGCAGTCAGAAAGAGCTAGCCTGGAAAGCTGTTGCTCAGCCTCATCTGCCCATGGCACTGCTCTCACAGAGGCACAGAGACTGGGGCTGCTTGCTTGTCTTGCCCCTCAAACTTCAAACTTAGATTTGGAGGTCCGTGCTGGGGACGTCCACCAGTCCTGCTCCGAAAATGTGAATGTCTGCAGATAGCTCGGAGCCAGAAAGAGCTAGCCTGGGAAGCTGTTGCTCAGCCTCATCTGCTCATGGCACTACTCGCACAGAGGCACAGAGACTGGGGCTGCTTGCTTGTCTTGCCACCTCAAACTTAAAACATAGATTTGGGGGTCCGTGCAGTATGCCTCTGGCAGCCCTGCTCTGAAAATGCGAACGTCTGCAGAAAGATCGCAGCCAGAAAGCGCTAGCCTGTAAAGCTGTTGCTCAGCCTCATCTGCCCATGGCACTTCTCTCACAGAGGCACAGAGACTGGGGCTGCTTGCTTGTCTTGCCACCTCAAATTTCAAACGTAACTTTGAGGGTCCGTGCACGGGGTCTCCGACAGCCCTGCTCTGAAAATGCGAACGTCTGCAGATAGATCGCAGCCAGAAAGAGCTAGCCTGGAAAGCTGTTCCTCACACTCATCTGCCCATGGCACTGCTCGCACAGAGGCACAGAGACTGGGGCTGCTTGCTTGTCTTGCCACCTACAACTTCAAACGTACCTTAGATGGTCCGTACCGGGGGGCTCCGACAGCCCAGCTCTGAAAATGCGAACATCTGCAGATAGCTCGCAGCCAGAAAGAGCTAGCCTGGAAAGCTGTTGCTCAGCCTCATCTGCCCATGGCACTGCTCGCACAGAGGCACAGACACTGGGGCTGCTTGATTGTCTTGCCTCCTCAAACTTCCAACGTAGCTTTCGAGTTCCGTGCAGGGGGGCTCCAGCAGACCTGCTGTGAAAATGCTTACGTCTGCAGATAGCTCGCAGGCAAAAAGAGCTAGCCTGGAAAGCTGTCGCTCAGCCTCATCTGCCCATGGCACTGCTTGCACAGAGGCACAGAGACTGAGGCTGCTTGCTTGTCTTGCCCCCTCAAACTTCAAACGTAGCTTTGGGAGTCCGTTCAGGAGTCCTCCAGCAGACCTGCTCTGAAAATGAGAACGTCTGCAGATAGATCGCAGGCAGAAAGAGCTAGCCTGGAAAGCTGTTTCTCAGACTCATCTGCCCATGCCACTGCTCGCACCGAGGCACAGAGATTGGGGCTGCTTCCTTGTCTTGCCACCTCAAACTTGAAACACAGATTTGGCGGTGCGTGATGGGGGTCTCCGGCAGGCCTGCTCTGTAAATGCGAACGTCTGCAGATAGTTCGCAGGCAGAAAGTGCTAGCCTGGAAAGCTGTTGCTCAGCCTCATCTGCCCATGGCACTGCTCGCACAGAGACACAGAGACTGGGGCTGCTTGCTTGTCTTGCCACCTCCAACTTCAAAAGTAGCTTTGGGGGTCCGTGCAGTGGACCTCCAGCAGCCCTGCTCTGAAAATGTGAACGTCTGCAGATAGCTGGCAGTCAGAAAGAGCTAGCCTGGAAAGCTGTTGCTCAGCCTCATCTGCCCATGGCACTGCTCGCACAGAGGCACAGAGACTGGGGCTGCTTGCTTGTCTTGCCCCCTCAAACTTCAAACATACATTTGGGGGTCCGTGCCGTGCTTCTCCGGCAGCCCTGCTCTAAATAAGCGAGTGTCTGCAGATAGCTCGGAGCCAGAAAGAGCTAGCCTTGAAAGCTGTTGCTCAGCCTCAGCTGCCCATGGCACTGCTTGCACAGAGGCACAGAGACTGAGGCTGCTTGCTTGTCTTGCCCCCTCAAACTTCAAACGTAGCTTTGGTGGTCCGTGCAGGGGTGCACCAGCAGGCCTGCTCTGAAAATGCGAACGTCTGCAGATAGCTCGCAGGCAGAAAAAGCTAGCCTGGAAAGCTGTTGCTCAGCCTCATCTGCACATGGCACTGCTCTCACAGAGGCACAGAGACTGGGGCTGCTTGCTTGTCTTGCCACCTCAAATTTCAAACGTAACTTTGAGGGTCCGTGCACGGGATCCCCGGAAGCCCTGCTGTGAAAATGCAAACGTCTGCAGATATCTCGCAGGCAGAAAGAGCTAGCCTGGAAAGCTGTTGCTCAGCCTCATCTGCCCATGGCACTGCTCGCACAGAGGCACAGAGACTGGGGCTGCTTGCTTTTTTTGCCACCTCAAACTTCAAACGTTGCTTTGGGAATCCGTTCAGGCGGCCTCCAGCACCCCTGCTGTGAAAATGCGAACGTCTGCAGATATCTCGCAGGCAGAAAGAGCTAGCCTGGAAAGCTGTTGCTCAGCCTCATCTGCCCATGGCACTGCCCGCACAGAGGCACAGAGACTGGGGCTGCTTGCTTTTCTTGTCTCCTCAAAATTCAAACGTAGCTTTGGTGGTACATGCAGGGGGCCTCCGGCAGGCCTTCTACGAAAATGCGAACGTCTGCAGATAGCTCGCAGGCAAAAAGAGCTAGCCTGGAAAGGTGTCACTCAGCCTCATCTGCCCATGGCACTGCTCGCACAGAGGCACAGAGACTGGGGCTGCTTGCTTGTCTTGCCACCTCAAACTTAAAACATAGATTTGCGGGTCCGTGCAGGATGCCTCCGGCAACCCTGCTCTAAAAATGCGAACGTCTGCAGATAGCTCGCAGCCAGAAAGAGCTAGCCTGGAAAGCTGTTACTCAGCCTCATCTGCCCATGCCACTGCTCGCACAGAGGCACAGAGACTGGGGCTGCTTGCTTGTTTTGCCACCTCAAACTTCAAACGTAGCTTTTGGGGTCCGTGCAGGGTACCTCCAGCAGCCCTGCTCTGAAAATGCGAACGTCTGCAGATAGCTCGCAGTCAGAAAGAGCTAGCCTGGAAAGCTGTTGCTCAGCCTCATCTGCCCATGGCACTGCTCTCACAGAGGCACAGAGACTGGGGCTGCTTGCTTGTCTTGCCCCTCAAACTTCAAACTTAGATTTGGAGGTCCGTGCTGGGGACGTCCACCAGTCCTGCTCCGAAAATGTGAATGTCTGCAGATAGCTCGGAGCCAGAAAGAGCTAGCCTGGGAAGCTGTTGCTCAGCCTCATCTGCTCATGGCACTACTCGCACAGAGGCACAGAGACTGGGGCTGCTTGCTTGTCTTGCCACCTCAAACTTAAAACATAGATTTGGGGGTCCGTGCAGTATGCCTCTGGCAGCCCTGCTCTGAAAATGCGAACGTCTGCAGAAAGATCGCAGCCAGAAAGCGCTAGCCTGTAAAGCTGTTGCTCAGCCTCATCTGCCCATGGCACTTCTCTCACAGAGGCACAGAGACTGGGGCTGCTTGCTTGTCTTGCCACCTCAAATTTCAAACGTAACTTTGAGGGTCCGTGCACGGGGTCTCCGACAGCCCTGCTCTGAAAATGCGAACGTCTGCAGATAGATCGCAGCCAGAAAGAGCTAGCCTGGAAAGCTGTTCCTCACACTCATCTGCCCATGGCACTGCTCGCACAGAGGCACAGAGACTGGGGCTGCTTGCTTGTCTTGCCACCTACAACTTCAAACGTACCTTAGATGGTCCGTACCGGGGGGCTCCGACAGCCCAGCTCTGAAAATGCGAACATCTGCAGATAGCTCGCAGCCAGAAAGAGCTAGCCTGGAAAGCTGTTGCTCAGCCTCATCTGCCCATGGCACTGCTCGCACAGAGGCACAGACACTGGGGCTGCTTGATTGTCTTGCCTCCTCAAACTTCCAACGTAGCTTTCGAGTTCCGTGCAGGGGGGCTCCAGCAGACCTGCTGTGAAAATGCTTACGTCTGCAGATAGCTCGCAGGCAAAAAGAGCTAGCCTGGAAAGCTGTCGCTCAGCCTCATCTGCCCATGGCACTGCTTGCACAGAGGCACAGAGACTGAGGCTGCTTGCTTGTCTTGCCCCCTCAAACTTCAAACGTAGCTTTGGGAGTCCGTTCAGGAGTCCTCCAGCAGACCTGCTGTGAAAATGAGAACGTCTGCAGATAGATCGCAGGCAGAAAGAGCTAGCCTGGAAAGCTGTTTCTCAGACTCATCTGCCCATGCCACTGCTCGCACCGAGGCACAGAGATTGGGGCTGCTTCCTTGTCTTGCCACCTCAAACTTGAAACACAGATTTGGCGGTGCGTGATGGGGGTCTCCGGCAGGCCTGCTCTGTAAATGCGAACGTCTGCAGATAGTTCGCAGGCAGAAAGTGCTAGCCTGGAAAGCTGTTGCTCAGCCTCATCTGCCCATGGCACTGCTCGCACAGAGACACAGAGACTGGGGCTGCTTGCTTGTCTTGCCACCTCCAACTTCAAAAGTAGCTTTGGGGGTCCGTGCAGTGGACCTCCAGCAGCCCTGCTCTGAAAATGTGAACGTCTGCAGATAGCTGGCAGTCAGAAAGAGCTAGCCTGGAAAGCTGTTGCTCAGCCTCATCTGCCCATGGCACTGCTCGCACAGAGGCACAGAGACTGGGGCTGCTTGCTTGTCTTGCCCCCTCAAACTTCAAACATACATTTGGGGGTCCGTGCCGTGCTTCTCCGGCAGCCCTGCTCTAAATAAGCGAGTGTCTGCAGATAGCTCGGAGCCAGAAAGAGCTAGCCTTGAAAGCTGTTGCTCAGCCTCAGCTGCCCATGGCACTGCTTGCACAGAGGCACAGAGACTGAGGCTGCTTGCTTGTCTTGCCCCCTCAAACTTCAAACGTAGCTTTGGTGGTCCGTGCAGGGGTGCACCAGCAGGCCTGCTCTGAAAATGCGAACGTCTGCAGATAGCTCGCAGGCAGAAAAAGCTAGCCTGGAAAGCTGTTGCTCAGCCTCATCTGCACATGGCACTGCTCTCACAGAGGCACAGAGACTGGGGCTGCTTGCTTGTCTTGCCACCTCAAATTTCAAACGTAACTTTGAGGGTCCGTGCACGGGTTCCCCGGAAGCCCTGCTGTGAAAATGCAAACGTCTGCAGATATCTCGCAGGCAGAAAGAGCTAGCCTGGAAAGCTGTTGCTCAGCCTCATCTGCCCATGGCACTGCCCGCACAGAGGCACAGAGACTGGGGCTGCTTGCTTTTCTTGTCTCCTCAAAATTCAAACGTAGCTTTGGTGGTACATGCAGGGGGCCTCCGGCAGGCCTTCTACGAAAATGCGAACGTCTGCAGATATCTCGCAGGCAAAAAGAGCTAGCCTGGAAAGGTGTCACTCAGCCTCATCTGCCCATGGCACTGCTCGCACAGAGGCACAGAGACTGGGGCTGCTTGCTTGTCTTGCCACCTCAAACTTAAAACATAGATTTGCGGGTCCGTGCAGGATGCCTCCGGCAACCCTGCTCTAAAAATGCGAACGTCTGCAGATAGCTCGCAGCCAGAAAGAGCTAGCCTGGAAAGCTGTTGCTCAGCCTCATCTGCCCATGCCACTGCTCGCACAGAGGCACAGAGACTGGGGCTGCTTGCTTGTCTTGCCACCTCAAACTTCAAACGTAGCTTTTGGGGTCCGTGCAGGGTACCTCCAGCAGCCCTGCTCTGGAAATGCGAACGTCTGCAGATAGCTCGCAGGCAGGAAGAGCTAGCCTGGAAAGCTGTTGCTCAGCCTCATCTGCCCATGGCACTGCTCTCACAGAGGCACAGAGACTGGGGCTGCTTGCTTGTCTTGCCCCTCAAACTTCAAACTTAGATTTGGAGGTCCGTGCTGGGGACGTCCACCAGTCCTGCTCCGAAAATGTGAATGTCTGCAGATAGCTCGGAGCCAGAAAGAGCTAGCCTGGGAAGCTGTTGCTCAGCCTCATCTGCTCATGGCACTACTCGCACAGAGGCACAGAGACTGGGGCTGCTTGCTTGTCTTGCCACCTCAAACTTAAAACATAGATTTGCGGGTCCGTGCAGGATGCCTCCGGCAACCCTGCTCTAAAAATGCGAACGTCTGCAGATAGCTCGCAGCCAGAAAGAGCTAGCCTGGAAAGCTGTTACTCAGCCTCATCTGCCCATGCCACTGCTCGCACAGAGGCACAGAGACTGGGGCTGCTTGCTTGTCTTGCCACCTCAAACTTCAAACGTAGCTTTTGGGGTCCGTGCAGGGTACCTCCAGCAGCCCTGCTCTGGAAATGCGAACGTCTGCAGATAGCTCGCAGGCAGGAAGAGCTAGCCTGGAAAGCTGTTGCTCAGCCTCATCTGCCCATGGCACTGCTCTCACAGAGGCACAGAGACTGGGGCTGCTTGCTTGTCTTGCCCCTCAAACTTCAAACTTAGATTTGGAGGTCCGTGCTGGGGACGTCCACCAGTCCTGCTCCGAAAATGTGAATGTCTGCAGATAGCTCGGAGCCAGAAAGAGCTAGCCTGGGAAGCTGTTGCTCAGCCTCATCTGCCCATGGCACTTCTCTCACAGAGGCACAGAGACTGGGGCTGCTTGCTTGTCTTGCCACCTCAAATTTCAAACGTAACTTTGAGGGTCCGTGCACGGGGTCTCCGACAGCCCTGCTCTGAAAATGCGAACGTCTGCAGATAGATCGCAGCCAGAAAGAGCTAGCCTGGAAAGCTGTTCCTCACACTCATCTGCCCATGGCACTGCTCGCACAGAGGCACAGAGACTGGGGCTGCTTGCTTGTCTTGCCACCTACAACTTCAAACGTACCTTAGATGGTCCGTACCGGGGGGCTCCGACAGCCCAGCTCTGAAAATGCGAACATCTGCAGATAGCTCGCAGCCAGAAAGAGCTAGCCTGGAAAGCTGTTGCTCAGCCTCATCTGCCCATGGCACTGCTCGCACAGAGGCACAGACACTGGGGCTGCTTGATTGTCTTGCCTCCTCAAACTTCCAACGTAGCTTTCGAGTTCCGTGCAGGGGGGCTCCAGCAGACCTGCTGTGAAAATGCTTACGTCTGCAGATAGCTCGCAGGCAAAAAGAGCTAGCCTGGAAAGCTGTCGCTCAGCCTCATCTGCCCATGGCACTGCTTGCACAGAGGCACAGAGACTGAGGCTGCTTGCTTGTCTTGCCCCCTCAAACTTCAAACGTAGCTTTGGGAGTCCGTTCAGGAGTCCTCCAGCAGACCTGCTGTGAAAATGAGAACGTCTGCAGATAGATCGCAGGCAGAAAGAGCTAGCCTGGAAAGCTGTTTCTCAGACTCATCTGCCCATGCCACTGCTCGCACCGAGGCACAGAGATTGGGGCTGCTTCCTTGTCTTGCCACCTCAAACTTGAAACACAGATTTGGCGGTGCGTGATGGGGGTCTCCGGCAGGCCTGCTCTGTAAATGCGAACGTCTGCAGATAGTTCGCAGGCAGAAAGTGCTAGCCTGGAAAGCTGTTGCTCAGCCTCATCTGCCCATGGCACTGCTCGCACAGAGGCACAGAGACTGGGGCTGCTTGCTTGTCTTGCCACCTCCAACTTCAAAAGTAGCTTTGGGGGTCCGTGCAGTGGACCTCCAGCAGCCCTGCTCTGAAAATGTGAACGTCTGCAGATAGCTGGCAGTCAGAAAGAGCTAGCCTGGAAAGCTGTTGCTCAGCCTCATCTGCCCATGGCACTGCTCGCACAGAGGCACAGAGACTGGGGCTGCTTGCTTGTCTTGCCCCCTCAAACTTCAAACATACATTTGGGGGTCCGTGCCGTGCTTCTCCGGCAGCCCTGCTCTAAATAAGCGAGTGTCTGCAGATAGCTCGGAGCCAGAAAGAGCTAGCCTTGAAAGCTGTTGCTCAGCCTCAGCTGCCCATGGCACTGCTTGCACAGAGGCACAGAGACTGAGGCTGCTTGCTTGTCTTGCCCCCTCAAACTTCAAACGTAGCTTTGGTGGTCCGTGCAGGGGTGCACCAGCAGGCCTGCTCTGAAAATGCGAACGTCTGCAGATAGCTCGCAGGCAGAAAAAGCTAGCCTGGAAAGCTGTTGCTCAGCCTCATCTGCACATGGCACTGCTCGCACAGAGGCACAGAGACTGGGACTGCTTGCTTGTATTGCCACCTCAAACTTCAAAAGTACATTTGGGGGTCCGTGCCGGGCGCCTCTGGCAGCCTTGCTCCGAAAATGTTAACGACTGCAGATAGGTGACAGCCAGAAATAGGTAGCCTGGAAAGCTGTTTCTCAGCCTCATCTGCCCATGGCACTGCTCGCACAGAGGCACAGAGACTGGGGCTGCTTGCTTGTCTTACCCCATCAAACTCGAAACGTAGCTTAGGTGGCCCGTGCCAGGCGCCTCCGGCAGCTCTGCTCCGAAAATGCAAACGTCTGCAGATAGCTTGCAGCCAGAAAGAGCTAGCCTGGAAAGCTGTTGCTCAGCCTCATCTGCCCATGGCACTGCTCGCACAGATACACAGAGACTGGGGCTGCTTGCTTGTCTTGCCCACTCAAACTTCAAAAGTACATTTGGGGGTTCTTGCCGGGCGCCTCCGGCAGCCTTGCTCCGAGAATGTTAACGACTACAGATAGCTGGCAGCCAGAAATAGGTAGCCTGGAAAGCTGTTGCTCAGCCTCATCTGCCCATGGCACTGCTCGCAGAGAGGCAGAGAGACTGGGGCTGCTTGCTTGTCTTGCCACCTCTAACATTAAACGTAGCTTAGGTGGTCCGTGCAGGGGGCCTCCGGCAGCCCTGCTCTAAATAAGCGAGTGTCTGCAGATAGCTCGCAGGCAGAAAGAGCTAGCCTGGAAAGCTGTTGCTCAGCCTCATCTGCCCATGTCACTGCTCGCACAGAGGCACAGAGACAGGGGCTGATTGCTTGTCTTGCCCCTCAAACTCCAAACATAGTTTAGGTGGCACGTGTCGGGCGCCTCCGGCAGCACTACTCCAAATATGCAAACGTCTGTAGATAGCTCGCAGCCAGAAAGAGCTAGCCTGGAAAGCTGTTGCTCAGCCTCATCTGCCCATGGCACTACTCGCACAGAGGCACAGAGATTGGGGCTGCTTCCATGTCTTGCCCCCTCTAACTTCAAACTTATCTTAGGTGGTCCGCGCCGGGCGCCTCAGACAGCCCTGCTCCGAAAATGCGAACGTCTGCAGATAGCTCGCAGCCAGAAAGGGCTAGCCTGGAAAGCGGTTTCTCAGCCTCATCTGTCCATGGCACTGCTCGCACAGAGAAACAGAGACGGGGGCTGCTTGCTTGTATTGCCCCCTCAAACTTCAAACGTAGCTTAGGTGGTCCTTGCAGGGGGCCTCCGGCAGCCCTGCTCTAAATAAGCGAGTGTCTGCAGATAGCTCGCAGGCAGAAAGTGCTAGCCTGGAAAGCTGTTGCTCAGCCTCATCTGCCCATGGCACTGCTCGCACAGAGGCACAGAGACTGGGGCTGCTTGCTTGTCTTACCCCATGAAACTCCAAACGTAGCTTAGGTGGCCCGTGCCGGGCGCCTCCGGCAGCCCTGCTCTGAAAATGCAAACGTCTGCAGATAGCTCTCAGGCAGACAGAGCTAGCCTGGAAAGCTGTTGCTCAGCCTCATCTGCCCATGCCACTGCTTGCACCGAGGCACAGAGATTGGGGCTGCTTCCTTGTCTTGCCACCTCAAACTTGAAACACAGATTTGGCGGTGCGTGATGGGGGTCTCCGGCAGTCCTGATCTGTAAATGCGAACGTCTGCAGATATTTCGCAGGCAGAAAGAGCTAGCCTGGAAAGCTGTTGCTCAGCCTCATCTGCCCATGGCACTGCTCGCACAGAGACACAGAGACTGGGGCTGCTTGCTTTTCTTGCTCCTCAAACTTCAGTCGTAGCTTAGGTGGTCCGTGCAGGTGGCCTCCGGCAGCCCTGCTCTGTAAATGCGAACGTCTGCAGATAGTTCGCAGGCAGAAAGTGCTAGCCTGGAAATCTGTTGCTCAGCCTCATCCGCCCATGGCACTGCTCGCACAGAGGCACACAGACTGGGGCTGCTTGCTTGTCTTGCCACCTCAAACTTAAAACATAGATTTGCGGGTCCGTGCAGGATGCCTCCGGCAGCCCTGCTCTGAAAATGCGAACGTCTGCAGATAGCTCGCAGCCAGAAAGAGCTAGCCTGGAAAGCTGTTGCTCAGCCTCATCTGCCCATGGCACTGCTCGCACAGAGGCAGAGAGACTGGGGCTGCTTGCTTGTCTTGCCACCTCAAACTTCAAACGTAGCTTTTGGGGTCCGTGCAGGGTAGCTCTGGCAGCCCTGCTCTGAAAATGCGAACGTCTGCAGATAGCTCGCAGTCAGAAACAGCTAGCCTGGAAAGCTGTTGCTCAGCCTCATCTGCCCATGGCACTGCTCTCACAGAGGCACAGAGACTGGGGCTGCTTGCTTGTCTTGCCCCTCAAACTTCAAACGTAGATTTGGAGGTCCGTGCTGGGGACGTCCACCAGTCCTGCTCCGAAAATGTGAATGTCTGCAGATAGCTCGGAGCCAGAAAGAGCTAGCCTGGAAAGCTGTTGCTCAGCCTCATCTGCTCATGGCACTACTCGCACAGAGGCACAGAGACTGGGGCTGCTTGCTTGTCTTGTCACCTCAAATTTCAAACGTAACTTTGAGGGTCCGTGCACGGGGTCTCCGGAAGCCCTGCTGTGAAATGCGAACGTCTGCAGATATCTCGCAGGCAGAAAGAGCTAGCCTGGAAAGCTGTTGCTCAGCCTCATCTGCCCATGGCACTGCTCGCACAGAGGCACAGAGACTGGGGCTGCTTGCTTTTTTTGCCACCTCAAACTTCAAACGTTGCTTTGGGAATCCGTTCAGGCGGCCTCCAGCACCCCTGCTGTGAAAATGCTAACGTCTGCAGATATCTCGCAGGCAGAAAGAGCTAGCCTGGAAAGCTGTTGCTCAGCCTCATCTGCCCATGGCACTGCCCGCACAGAGGCACAGAGACTGGGGCTGCTTGCTTTTCTTGTCTCCTCAAAATTCAAACGTAGCTTTGGTGGTACGTGCAGGGGGCCTCCGGCAGGCCTTCTACGAAAATGCGAACGTCTGCAGATAGCTCGCAGGCAAAAAGAGCTAGCCTGGAAAGGTGTCACTCAGCCTCATCTGCCCATGGCACTGCTCACACAGAGGCACAGAGACTCGGGCTGCTTGCTTGTTTTGCCACCTCAAACTTCAATCGTAGCTTTGGGAGTCCGTTCAGGCGGCCTCCAGCAGACCTGCTCTGTAAATGCGAACGTCTGCATATAGTTCGCAGACAGAAAGTGCTAGCCTGGAAAGCTGTCGCTCAGCCTCATCTGCTCATGGCACTGCTCACACAGAGGCACAGAGAATCGGGCTGCTTGCTTGTCTTGCCCCCTCAAACTTCAAACGTAGCTTTGGGAGTCCATTCAGGAGTCCTCCAGCAGACCTGCTGTGAAAATGAGAACGTCTGCAGATAGATCGCAGGCAGAAAGAGCTAGCTTGGAAAGCTGTTTCTCAGACTCATCTGCCCATGCCACTGCTCGCACCGAGGCACAGAGATTGGGGCTGCTTCCTTGTCTTGCCACCTCAAACTTGAAACACAGATTTGGCGGTGCGTGATGGGGGTCTCCGGCAGGCCTGCTCTGTAAATGCGAACGTCTGCAGATAGTTCGCAGGCAGAAAGTGCTAGCCTGGAAAGCTGTTGCTCAGCCTCATCTGCCCATGGCACTGCTCGCACAGAGGCACAGAGACTGGGGCTGCTTGCTTGTCTTGCCACCTCCAACTTCAAAAGTAGCTTTGGGGGTCCGTGCAGTGGACCTTCAGCAGCCCTGCTCTGAAAATGTGAACGTCTGCAGATAGCTGGCAGTCAAAAAGAGCTAGGCTGGAAAGCTGTTGCTCAGCCTCATCTGCCCATGGCACTGCTCGCACAGAGGCACAGAGACTGGGGCTGCTTGCTTGTCTTGCCCCCTCAAACTTCAAACATACCTTTGGGGGTCCGTGCAGGGGGCCTCCGGCAGCCCTGCTCCGAAAATGCGAACGTCTGCAGATAGCTCGCAGCCAGAAAGAGCTAGCCTGGAAAGCTGTTGCTCAGCCTCATCTGCCCATGGCACTGCTCGCACAGAGGCACAGAGACTGGGGCTTCTTGCTTGTCTTGCCACCTCAAACTTCAAACGTAGCTTTGGGAGTCCGTGCAGGGGGCCTCCTGCAGCCCCGCTCTAAATAAGCGAGTGTCTGCAGATAGCTCGCAGGCAGAAAGAGCTAGCCTGGAAAGCTGTTTCTCAGCCTCATCTGCCCATGGCACTACTCGTACAGAGACACAGAGACTGGGGCTGCTTGCTTGTCTTGCCCCCTCAAACTTCAAAACTATCTTTGGGGGTCCGTGCCGTGCTCCTCCGGCAGCCCTACTCTGTAAATGCGAACGTCTGCAGATAGTTCGCAGCCAGAAAGAGCTATCCTGGAAAGCTGTTGCTCAGCCTCATCTGCCCATGGCACTGCTCGCACAGAGAAACAGAGACGGGGGCTGCTTGCTTGTATTGCACCCTCAAACTTCAAACGTAGCTTAGGTGGTCCGTGCAGGGGGCCTCCGGCAGCCCTGCTCTAAATAAGCGAGTGTCTGCAGATAGCTCGCAGGCAGAAAGAGCTGGCCTGGAAAGCTGTTGCTCAGCCTCATCTGCCCATGTCACTGCTCGCACAGAGGCACAGAGACAGGGGCTGATTGCTTGTCTTGCCCCTCAAACTCCAAACATAGTTTAAGTGGCACGTGTCGGGCGCCTCCGGCAGCACTACTCCAAATATGCAAACGTCTGTAGATAGCTCGCAGCCAGAAAGAGGTAGCCTGGAAAGCTGTTGCTCAGCCTCATCTGCCCATGCCACTACTCGCACAGAGGCACAGAGATTGGGGCTGCTTCCATGTCTTGCCCCCTCTAACTTCAAACTTATCTTAGGTGGTCCGCGCCGGGCGCCTCAGACAGCCCTGCTCCGAAAATGCGAACGTCTGCAGATAGCTCGCAGCCAGAAAGGGCTAGCCTGGAAAGCGGTTTCTCAGCCTCATCTGTCCATGGCACTGCTCGCACAGAGAAACAGAGACGGGGGCTGCTTGCTTGTATTGCCCCCTCAAACTTCAAACGTAGCTTAGGTGGTCCTTGCAGGGCGCCTCCGGCAGCCCTGCTCTAAATAAGCGAGTGTCTGCAGATAGCTCGCAGGCAGAAAGTGCTAGCCTGGAAAGCTGTTGCTCAGCCTCATCTGCCCATGGCACTGCTCGCACAGAGGCACAGAGACTGGGGCTGCTTGCTTGTCTTACCCCATGAAACTCCAAACGTAGCTTAGGTGGCCCGTGCCGGGCGCCTCCGGCAGCCCTGCTCTGAAAATGCAAACGTCTGCAGATAGCTCTCAGGCAGACAGAGCTAGCCTGGAAAGCTGTTGCTCAGCCTCATCTGCCCATGCCACTGCTTGCACCGAGGCACAGAGATTGGGGCTGCTTCCTTGTCTTGCCACCTCAAACTTGAAACACAGATTTGGCGGTGCGTGATGGGGGTCTCCGGCAGTCCTGATCTGTAAATGCGAACGTCTGCAGATATTTCGCAGGCAGAAAGAGCTAGCCTGGAAAGCTGTTGCTCAGCCTCATCTGCCCATGGCACTGCTCGCACAGAGACACAGAGACTGGGGCTGCTTGCTTTTCTTGCTCCTCAAACTTCAGTCGTAGCTTAGGTGGTCCGTGCAGGTGGCCTCCGGCAGCCCTGCTCTGTAAATGCGAACGTCTGCAGATAGTTCGCAGGCAGAAAGTGCTAGCCTGGAAATCTGTTGCTCAGCCTCATCCGCCCATGGCACTGCTCGCACAGAGGCAGAGAGACTGGGGCTGCTTGCTTGTCTTGCCACCTCAAACTTAAAACATAGATTTGCGGGTCCGTGCAGGATGCCTCCGGCAGCCCTGCTCTGAAAATGCGAACGTCTGCAGATAGCTCGCAGCCAGAAAGAGCTAGCCTGGAAAGCTGTTGCTCAGCCTCATCTGCCCATGGCACTGCTCGCAAAGAGGCAGAGAGACTGGGGCTGCTTGCTTGTCTTGCCACCTCAAACTTCAAACGTAGCTTTTGGGGTCCGTGCAGGGTACCTCTGGCAGCCCTGCTCTGAAAATGCGAACGTCTGCAGATAGCTCGCAGTCAGAAACAGCTAGCCTGGAAAGCTGTTGCTCAGCCTCATCTGCCCATGGCACTGCTCTCACAGAGGCACAGAGACTGGGGCTGCTTGCTTGTCTTGCCCCTCAAACTTCAAACGTAGATTTGGAGGTCCGTGCTGGGGACGTCCACCAGTCCTGCTCCGAAAATGTGAATGTCTGCAGATAGCTCGGAGCCAGAAAGAGCTAGCCTGGAAAGCTGTTGCTCAGCCTCATCTGCTCATGGCACTACTCGCACAGAGGCACAGAGACTGGGGCTGCTTGCTTGTCTTGTCACCTCAAATTTCAAACGTAACTTTGAGGGTCCGTGCACGGGGTCTCCGGAAGCCCTGCTGTGAAATGCGAACGTCTGCAGATATCTCGCAGGCAGAAAGAGCTAGCCTGGAAAGCTGTTGCTCAGCCTCATCTGCCCATGGCACTGCTCGCACAGAGGCACAGAGACTGGGGCTGCTTGCTTTTTTTGCCACCTCAAACTTCAAACGTTGCTTTGGGAATCCGTTCAGGCGGCCTCCAGCACCCCTGCTGTGAAAATGCTAACGTCTGCAGATATCTCGCAGGCAGAAAGAGCTAGCCTGGAAAGCTGTTGCTCAGCCTCATCTGCCCATGGCACTGCCCGCACAGAGGCACAGAGACTGGGGCTGCTTGCTTTTCTTGTCTCCTCAAAATTCAAACGTAGCTTTGGTGGTACGTGCAGGGGGCCTCCGGCAGGCCTTCTACGAAAATGCGAACGTCTGCAGATAGCTCGCAGGCAAAAAGAGCTAGCCTGGAAAGGTGTCACTCAGCCTCATCTGCCCATGGCACTGCTCACACAGAGGCACAGAGACTCGGGCTGCTTGCTTGTCTTGCCACCTCAAACTTCAATCGTAGCTTTGGGAGTCCGTTCAGGCGGCCTCCAGCAGACCTGCTCTGTAAATGCGAACGTCTGCAGATAGTTCGCAGACAGAAAGTGCTAGCCTGGAAAGCTGTCGCTCAGCCTCATCTGCTCATGGCACTGCTCACACAGAGGCACAGAGAATCGGGCTGCTTGCTTGTCTTGCCCCCTCAAACTTCAAACGTAGCTTTGGGAGTCCATTCAGGAGTCCTCCAGCAGACCTGCTGTGAAAATGAGAACGTCTGCAGATAGATCGCAGGCAGAAAGAGCTAGCTTGGAAAGCTGTTTCTCAGACTCATCTGCCCATGCCACTGCTCGCACCGAGGCACAGAGATTGGGGCTGCTTCCTTGTCTTGCCACCTCAAACTTGAAACACAGATTTGGCGGTGCGTGATGGGGGTCTCCGGCAGGCCTGCTCTGTAAATGCGAACGTCTGCAGATAGTTCGCAGGCAGAAAGTGCTAGCCTGGAAAGCTGTTGCTCAGCCTCATCTGCCCATGGCACTGCTCGCACAGAGGCACAGAGACTGGGGCTGCTTGCTTGTCTTGCCACCTCCAACTTCAAAAGTAGCTTTGGGGGTCCGTGTAGTGGACCTCCAGCAGCCCTGCTCTGAAAATGTGAACGTCTGCAGATAGCTGGCAGTCAAAAAGAGCTAGGCTGGAAAGCTGTTGCTCAGCCTCATCTGCCCATGGCACTGCTCGCACAGAGGCACAGAGACTGGGGCTGCTTGCTTGTCTTGCCCCCTCAAACTTCAAACATACCTTTGGGGGTCCGTGCAGGGGGCCTCCGGCAGCCCTGCTCCGAAAATGCAAACGTCTGCAGATAGCTCGCAGGCAGGAAGAGCTAGCCTGGAAAGCTGTTGCTCAGCCTCATCTGCCCATGGCACTGCTCGCACAGAGGCACAGAGACTGGGGCTTCTTGCTTGTCTTGCCACCTCAAACTTCAAACGTAGCTTTGGGAGTCCGTGCAGGGGGCCTCCTGCAGCCCCGCTCTAAATAAGCGAGTGTCTGCAGATAGCTCGCAGGCAGAAAGAGCTAGCCTGGAAAGCTGTTGCTCAGCCTCATCTGCCCATGGCACTACTCGTACAGAGACACAGAGACTGGGGCTGCTTGCTTGTCTTGCCCCCTCAAACTTCAAAACTATCTTTGGGGGTCCGCGCCGTGCTCCTCCGGCAGCCCTACTCTGTAAATGCGAACGTCTGCAGATAGTTCGCAGCCAGAAAGAGCTATCCTGGAAAGCTGTTGCTCAGCCTCATCTGTCCATGGCACTGCTCGCACAGAGAAACAGAGACTGGGGCTGCTTGCTTTTCTTGCTCCTCAAACTTCAATCGTAGCTTAGGTGGTCCGTGCAGGCGGCCTCCGGCAGCCCTGCTCTGTAAATGCGAACGTCTGCAGATAGTTCGCAGGCAGAAAGTGCTAGCCTGGAAATCTGTTGCTCAGCCTCATCCGCCCATGGCACTGCTCGCACAGAGGCACAGAGACTGGGGCTGCTTGCTTGTCTTGCCACCTCAAACTTAAAACATAGATTTGCGGGTCCGTGCAGGATGCCTCCGGTAGCCCTGCTCTGAAAATGCGAACGTCTGCAGATAGCTCGCAGGCAGAAAGAGCTAGCCTGGAAAGCTGTTGCTCAGCCTCATCTGCCCATGGCACTGCTCGCACAGAGGCAGAGAGACTGGGTCTGCTTGCTTGTCTTGCCACCTCAAACTTCAAACGTAGCTTTTGGGGTCCGTGCAGGGTACCTCTGGCAGCCCTGCTCTGAAAATGCGAACGTCTGCAGATAGCTCGCAGTCAGAAAGAGCTAGCCTGGAAAGCTGTTGCTCAGCCTCATCTGCCCATGGCACTGCTCTCACAGAGGCACAGAGACTGGGGCTGCTTGCTTGTCTTGCCCCTCAAACTTCAAACGTAGATTTGGAGGTCCGTGCTGGGGACGTCCACCAGTCCTGCTCCGAAAATGTGAATGTCTGCAGATAGCTCGGAGCCAGAAAGAGCTAGCCTGGAAAGCTGTTGCTCAGCCTCATCTGCTCATGGCACTACTCGCACAGAGGCACAGAGACTGGGGCTGCTTGCTTGTCTTGCCACCTCAAACTTAAAACATAGATTTGGGGGTTTGTGCAGGATGCCTCCCGCAGCCCTGTTCTGAAAATGCGAACGTCTGCAGAAAGATCGCAGCCAGAAAGCGCTAGCCTGTAAAGCTGTTGCTCAGCCTCATCTGCCCATGGCACTGCTCGCACAGAGGCACAGAGACTGGGGCTGCTTGCTTGTCTTGCCACCTCAAACTTCAAACGTAGCTTTGGGGGTCCGTGCAGGGTACCTCCATCTGTCTTTCTCCGAAAATGCGAACGTCTGCAGATAGCTCGCAGTCAGAAATATCTAGCCTGGAATGCTGTTGCTCAGCCTCATCTGCCCATGGCACTTCTCTCACAGAGGCAGAGAGACTGGGGCTGCTTGCTTGTCTTGTCACCTCAAATTTCAAACGTAACTTTGAGGGTCCGTGCACGGGGTCTCCGGAAGCCCTGCTGTGAAATGCGAACGTCTGCAGATATCTCGCAGGCAGAAATAGCTAGCCTGGAAAGCTGTTGCTCAGCCTCATCTGCCCATGGCACTGCTCGCACAGAGGCACAGAGACTGGGGCTGCTTGCTTTTTTTTCCACCTCAAACTTCAAACGTTGCTTTGGGAATCCGTTCAGGCGGCCTCCAGCACCCCTGCTGTGAAAATGCTAACGTCTGCAGATATCTCGCAGGCAGAAAGAGCTAGCCTGGAAAGCTGTTGCTCAGCCTCATCTGCCCATGGCACTGCCCGCACAGAGGCACAGAGACTGGGGCTGCTTGCTTTTCTTGTCTCCTCAAAATTCAAACGTAGCTTTGGTGGTACGTGCAGGGGGCCTCCGGCAGGCCTTCTACGAAAATGCGAACGTCTGCAGATAGCTCGCAGGCAAAAAGAGCTAGCCTGGAAAGGTGTCACTCAGCCTCATCTGCCCATGGCACTGCTCACACAGAGGCACACAGACTCGGGCTGCTTGCTTGTCTTGCCACCTCAAACTTCAAACGTAGCTTTGGGAGTCCGTTCAGGCGGCCTCCAGCAGACCTGCTCTGTAAATGCGAACGTCTGCAGATAGTTCGCAGACAGAAAGTGCTAGCCTGGAAAGCTGTCGCTCAGCCTCATCTGCTCATGGCACTGCTCACACAGAGGCACAGAGAATCGGGCTGCTTGCTTGTCTTGCCCCCTCAAACTTCAAACGTAGCTTTGGGAGTCCATTCAGGAGTCCTCCAGCACACCTGCTGTGAAAATGAGAACGTCTGCAGATAGATCGCAGGCAGAAAGAGCTAGCTTGGAAAGCTGTTTCTCAGACTCATCTGCCCATGCCACTGCTCGCACCGAGGCACAGAGATTGGGGCTGCTTCCTTGTCTTGCCACCTCAAACTTGAAACACAGATTTGGCGGTGCGTGATGGGGGTCTCCGGCAGGCCTGCTCTGTTAATGCGAACGTCTGCCGATAGTTCGCAGGCAGAAAGTGCTAGCCTGGAAAGCTGTTGCTCAGCCTCATCTGCCCATGGCACTGCTCGCACAGAGGCACAGAGACTGGGGCTGCTTGCTTGTCTTGCCACCTCCAACTTCAAAAGTAGCTTTGGGGGTCCGTGCAGTGGACCTCCAGCAGCCCTGCTCTGAAAATGTGAACGTCGGCAGATAGCTGGCAGTCAAAAAGTGCTAGCCTGGAAAGCTGTTGCTCAGCCTCATCTGCCCATGGCACTGCTCGCACAGAGGCACAGAGACTGGGGCTGCTTGCTTGTCTTGCCCCCTCAAACTTCAAACATACCTTTGGGGGTCCGTGCAGGGGGCCTCCGGCAGCCCTGCTCCGAAAATGCGAACGTCTGCAGATAGCTCGCAGCCAGAAAGAGCTAGCCTGGAAAGCTGTTGCTCAGCCTCATCTGCCCATGCCACTGCTCGCACAGAGGCACAGAGACTGGGGCTTCTTGCTTGTCTTGCCACCTCAAACTTCAAACGTAGCTTTGGGAGTCCGTGCAGGGGGCCTCCTGCAGCCCCGCTCTAAATAAGCGAGTGTCTGCAGATAGCTCGCAGGCAGAAAGAGCTAGCCTGGAAAGCTGTTTCTCAGCCTCATCTGCCCATGGCACTGCTCGCACAGAGGCACAGAGACTGGGGCTGCTTGCTTGTCTTACCCCATCAAACTCGAAACGTAGCTTAGGTGGCCCGTGCCAGGCGCCTCCGGCAGCTCTGCTCCGAAAATGCAAACGTCTGCAGATAGCTTGCAGCCAGAAAGAGCTAGCCTGGAAAGCTGTTGCTCAGCCTCATCTGCCCATGGCACTGCTCGCACAGATACACAGAGACGGGGGCTGCTTGCTTGTATTGCCCCCTCAAACTTCAAACGTAGCTTAGGTGGTCCGTGCAGGGGGCCTCCGGCAGCCCTGCTCTAAATAAGCGAGTGTCTGCAGATAGCTCGCAGGCAGAAAGAGCTGGCCTGGAAAGCTGTTGCTCAGCCTCATCTGCCCATGTCACTGCTCGCACAGAGGCACAGAGACAGGGGCTGATTGCTTGTCTTGCCCCTCAAACTCCAAACATAGTTTAGGTGGCACGTGTCGGGCGCCTCCGGCAGCACTACTCCAAATATGCAAACGTCTGTAGATAGCTCGCAGCCAGAAAGAGCTAGCCTGGAAAGCTGTTGCTCAGCCTCATCTGCCCATGGCACTACTCGCACAGAGGCACAGAGATTGGGGCTGCTTCCATGTCTTGCCCCCTCTAACTTCAAACTTATCTTAGGTGGTCCGCGCCGGGCGCCTCAGGCAGCCCTGCTCCGAAAATGGGAACGTCTGCAGATAGCTCGCAGTCAGAAAGGGCTAGCCTGGAAAGCGGTTGCTCAGCCTCATCTGTCCATGGCACTGCTCGCACAGAGAAACAGAGACGGGGGCTGCTTGCTTGTATTGCCCCCTCAAACTTCAAACGTAGCTTAGGTGGTCCTTGCAGGGGGCCTCCGTCAGCCCTGCTCTAAATAAGCGAGTGTCTGCAGATAGCTCGCAGCCAGAAAGTGCTAGCCTGGAAAGCTGTTGCTCAGCCTCATCTGCTCATGGCACTACTCGCACAGAGGCACAGAGACTGGGGCTGCTTGCTTGTCTTGCCACCTCAAACTTAAAACATAGATTTGGGGGTCCGTGCAGGATGCCTCTGGCAGCCCTGCTCTGAAAATGCGAACGTCTGCAGAAAGATCGCAGCCAGAAAGCGCTAGCCTGTAAAGCTGTTGCTCAGCCTCATCTGCCCATGGCACTTCTCTCACAGAGGCACAGAGACTGGGGCTGCTTGCTTGTCTTGCCACCTCAAATTTCAAACGTAACTTTGAGGGTCCGTGCACGGGGTCTCCGACAGCCCTGCTCTGAAAATGCGAACGTCTGCAGATAGATCGCAGCCAGAAAGAGCTAGCCTGGAAAGCTGTTCCTTACACTCATCTGCCCATGGCACTGCTCGCACAGAGGCACAGAGACTGGGGCTGCTTGCTTGTCTTGCCACCTACAACTTCAAACGTACCTTAGATGGTCCGTACCGGGGGGCTCCGACAGCCCAGCTCTGAAAATGCGAACATCTGCAGATAGCTCGCAGCCAGAAAGAGCTAGCCTGGAAAGCTGTTGCTCAGCCTCATCTGCCCATGGCACTGCTCGCACAGAGGCACAGACACTGGGGCTGCTTGATTGTCTTGCCTCCTCAAACTTCCAACGTAGCTTTCGAGTTCCGTGCAGGGGGGCTCCAGCAGACCTGCTGTGAAAATGCTTACGTCTGCAGATAGCTCGCAGGCAAAAAGAGCTAGCCTGGAAAGCTGTCGCTCAGCCTCATCTGCCCATGGCACTGCTTGCACAGAGGCACAGAGACTGAGGCTGCTTGCTTGTCTTGCCCCCTCAAACTTCAAACGTAGCTTTGGGAGTCCGTTCAGGAGTCCTCCAGCAGACCTGCTGTGAAAATGAGAACGTCTGCAGATAGATCGCAGGCAGAAAGAGCTAGCCTGGAAAGCTGTTTCTCAGACTCATCTGCCCATGCCACTGCTCGCACCGAGGCACAGAGATTGGGGCTGCTTCCTTGTCTTGCCACCTCAAACTTGAAACACAGATTTGGCGGTGCGTGATGGGGGTCTCCGGCAGGCCTGCTCTGTAAATGCGAACGTCTGCAGATAGCTCGCAGGCAGAAAGTGCTAGCCTGGAAAGCTGTTGCTCAGCCTCATCTGCCCATGGCACTGCTCGCACAGAGGCACAGAGACTGGGGCTGCTTGCTTGTCTTGCCACCTCCAACTTCAAAAGTAGCTTTGGGGGTCCGTGCAGTGGACCTCCAGCAGCCCTGCTCTGAAAATGTGAACGTCTGCAGATAGCTGGCAGTCAGAAAGAGCTAGCCTGGAAAGCTGTTGCTCAGCCTCATCTGCCCATGGCACTGCTCGCACAGAGGCACAGAGACTGGGGCTGCTTGCTTGTCTTACCCCATGAAACTCCAAACGTAGCTTAGATGGCCCGTGCCGGGCGCCTCCGGCAGCCCTGCTCTGAAAAAGCAAACGTCTGCAGATAGCTCGCAGTCAGAAAGAGCTAGCCTGGAAAGCTGTTGCTCAGCCTCATCTGCCCATGGCACTGCTCTCACAGAGGCACAGAGACTGGGGCTGCTTGCTTGTCTTGCCCCTCAAACTTCAAACGTAGATTTGGAGGTCCGTGCTGGGGACGTCCACCAGTCCTGCTCCGAAAATGTGAATGTCTGCAGATAGCTCGGAGCCAGAAAGAGCTAGCCTGGGAAGCTGTTGCTCAGCCTCATCTGCTCATGGCACTACTCGCACAGAGGCACAGAGACTGGGGCTGCTTGCTTGTCTTGCCACCTCAAACTTCAAACGTAGCTTTGGGGGTCCGTGCAGGGTACCTCCATCTGTCTTTCTCTGAAAATGCGAACGTCTGCAGATAGCTCGCAGTCAGAAATATCTAGCCTGGAATGCTGTTGCTCAGCCTCATCTGCCCATGGCACTTCTCTCACAGAGGCACAGAGACTGGGGCTGCTTGCTTGTCTTGCCACCTCAAATTTCAAACGTAACTTTGAGGGTCCGTGCACGGGGTCTCCGGAAGCCCTGCTGTGAAAATGCGAACGTCTGCAGATATCTCGCAGGCAGAAAGAGCTAGCCTGGAAAGCTGTTGCTCAGCCTCATCTGCCCATGGCACTGCCCGCACAGAGGCACAGAGACTGGGGCTGCTTGCTTTTCTTGTCTCCTCAAAATTCAAACGTAGCTTTGGTGGTACGTGCAGGGGGCCTCCGGCAGGCCTTCTACGAAAATGCGAACGTCTGCAGATAGCTCGCAGGCAAAAAGAGCTAGCCTGGAAAGGTGTTGCTCAGCCTCATCTGCCCATGCCACTGCTCACACAGAGGCACAGAGACTCGGGCTGCTTGCTTGTCTTTCCACCTCAAACTTCAAACGTAGCTTTGGGAGTCCGTTCAGGCGGCCTCCAGCAGACCTGCTCTGTAAATGCGAACGTCTGCAGATAGTTCGCAGACAGAAAGTGCTAGCCTGGAAAGCTGTCGCTCAGCCTCATCTGCTCATGGCACTGCTCACACAGAGGCAAAGAGAATCGGGCTGCTTGCTTGTCTTGCCCCCTCAAACTTCAAACGTACTTTGGGGGTTCGTGCAGGGGGCCTCCGTAAGCCCTGCTCTGTAAATGAGAACGTCTGCAGATAGCTCGCAGGCAGAAAGATCTAGCCTGGAAAGCTGTTGCTCAGCCTCATCTGCCCATGGCACTGCTCTCACTGAGGCACAGAGACTGGGGTTGCTTGCTTGTCTTGCCCCCTCAAAATTCAAACGTATTTTTGGAGTCAGTGTCGGGGGCCTCCGGCAGCCCTGCTCTGAAAATGTGAACGTCTGCAGATAGCTGGCAGTCAGAAAGAGCTAGTATGGAAAGCTGTTGCTCAGCCTCATCTGCCCATGCCACTGCTCGCACAGAGGCACAGAGACTGGGGCTGCTTGCTTCTCTTGCCCCCTCAAACTTCAAACGTAGATTTGGGGGTTTGTGCAGGATGCCTCCGGCAGCCCTGTTCTGAAAATGCGAACGTCTGCAGAAAGATCGCAGCCAGAAAGCGCTAGCCTGTAAAGCTGTTGCTCAGCCTCATCTGCCTATGGCACTACTCGCACAGAGGCACAGAGATTGGGGCTGCTTCCATGTCTTGACCCCTCTAACTTCAAACGTAGCTTTGGGGGTCCGTGCAGGGTACCTCCATCTGTCTTTCTCCGAAAATGCGAACGTCTGCAGATAGCTCGCAGTCAGAAATATCTAGCCTGGAATGCTGTTGCTCAGCCTCATCTGCCCATGGCGCTTCTCTCACAGAGGCACAGAGACTGGGGCTGCTTGCTTGTCTTGCCACCTCAAATTTCAAACGTAACTTTGAGGGTCCGTGCACGGGGTCTCCGGAAGCCCTGCTGTGAAAATGCGAACGTCTGCAGATAGCTCGCAGGCAGAAAGAGCTAGCCTGGAAAGCTGTTTCTCAGCCTCATCTGCCCATGGCACTGCTCGCACAGAGACACAGAGACGGGGGCTGCTTGCTTGTATTGCCCCCTCAAACTTCAAACGTAGCTTAGGTGGTCCGTGCAGGGGTCCTCCGGCAGCCCTGCTCTAAATAAGCGAGTGTCTGCAGATAGCTCGCAGGCAGAAAGAGCTGGCCTGGAAAGCTGTTGCTCAGCCTCATCTGCCCATGTCACTGCTCGCACAGAGGCACAGAGACAGGGGCTGATTGCTTGTCTTGCCCCTCAAACTCCAAACATAGCTTAGGTGGCACGTGTCGAGCGCCTCCGGCAGCACTACTCCAAATATGCAAACGTCTGTAGATAGCTCGCAGCCAGAAAGAGCTAGCCTGGAAAGCTGTTGCTCAGCCTCATCTGCCCATGGCACTACTCGCACAGAGGCACAGAGATTGGGGCTGCTTCCATGTCTTGCCCCCTCTAACTTCAAACTTATCTTAGGTGGTCCGCGCCGGGCGCCTCAGGCAGCCCTGCTCCGAAAATGCGAACGTCTGCAGATAGCTCGCAGTCAGAAAGGGCTAGCCTGGAAAGCGGTTGCTCAGCCTCATCTGTCCATGGCACTGCTCGCACAGAGAAACAGAGACGGGGGCTGCTTGCTTGTATTGCCCCCTCAAACTTCAAACGTAGCTTAGGTGGTCCTTGCAGGGGGCCTCCGTCAGCCCTGCTCTAAATAAGCGAGTGTCTGCAGATAGCTCGCAGCCAGAAAGTGCTACCCTGGAAAGCTGTTGCTCAGCCTCATCTGCCCATGGCACTGCTCGCACAGAGGCACAGAGACTGGGGCTGATTGCTTTTTTTGCCACCTCAAACTTCAAACGTTGCTTTGGGAGTCCGTTCAGGCGGCCTCCAGAAGCCCTGCTGTGAAAATGCTAACGTCTGCAGATATCTCGCAGGCAGAAAGAGCTAGCCTGGAAAGCTGTTGCTCAGCCTCATCTGCCCATGGCACTGCCCGCACAGAGGCACAGAGACTGGGGCTGCTTGCTTTTCTTGTCTCCTCAAAATTCAAACGTAGCTTTGGTGGTACGTGCAGGGGGCCTCCGGCAGGCCTTCTACGAAAATGCGAACGTCTGCAGATAGCTCGCAGGCAAAAAGAGCTAGCCTGGAAAGGTGTCACTCAGCCTCATCTGCCCATGGCACTGCTCACACAGAGGCACAGAGACTCGGGCTGCTTGCTTGTCTTGCCACCTCAAACTTCAAACGTAGCTTTGGGAGTCCGTTCAGGCGGACTCCAGCAGACCTGCTCTGTAAATGCGAACGTCTGCAGATAGTTCGCAGACAGAAAGTGCTAGCCTGGAAAGCTGTCGCTCAGCCTCATCTGCTCATGGCACTGCTCACACAGAGGCACAGAGAATCGGGCTGCTTGCTTGTCTTGCCCCCTCAAACTACAAACGTAGCTTTGGGAGTCCATTCAGGAGTCCTCCAGCAGACCTGCTGTGAAAATGAGAACGTCTGCAGATAGATCGCAGCCAGAAAGAGCTAGCCTGGAAAGCTGTTGCTCAGACTCATCTGCCCATGCCACTGCTCGCACCGAGGCACAGAGATTGGGACTGCTTCGTTGTCTTGCCACCTCAAACTTGAAACACAGATTTGGCGGTGCGTGATGGGGGTCTCCGGCAGGCCTGCTCTGTAAATGCGAACGTCTGCAGATAGTTCGCAGGCAGAAAGTGCTAGCCTGGAAAGCTGTTGCTCAGCCTCATCTGCCCATGGCACTGCTCGCACAGAGGCACAGAGACTGGGGCTGCTTGCTTGTCTTGCCACCTCCAACTTCAAAAGTAGCTTTGGGGGTCCGTGCAGTGGACCTCCAGCAGCCGTGCTCTGAAAATGTGAACGTCTGCAGATAGCTGGCAGTCAAAAAGAGCTAGCCTGGAAAGCTGTTGCTCAGCCTCATCTGCCCATGGCACTACTCGCACAGAGGCACAGAGATTGGGGCTGCTTCCATGTCTTGCCCCCTCTAACTTCAAACTTATCTTAGGTGGTCCGCGCCGGGCGCCTCAGGCAGCCCTGCTCCGAAAATGCGAACGTCTGCAGATAGCTCGCAGTCAGAAAGGGCTAGCCTGGAAAGCTGTTGCTCAGCCTCATCTGTCCATGGCACTGCTCGCACAGAGAAACAGAGACGGGGGCTGCTTGCTTGTATTGCCCCCTCAAACTTCAAACGTAGCTTAGGTGGTCCGTGAAGGGGGCCTCCTGCAGCCCTGCTCTAAATAAGCGAGTGTCTGCAGATAGCTCGCAGCCAGAAAGAGCTAGCCTGGAAAGCTGTTTCTCAGCCTCATCTGCCCATGGCACTACTCGTACAGAGACACAGAGACTGGGGCTGCTTGCTTGTCTTGCCCCCTCAAACTTCAAAACTATCTTTGGGGTTCCGTGCAGGATGCCTCCGGCAGCCCGACTCTGTAAATGCGAACGTCTGCAGATAGTTCGCAGCCAGAAAGAGCTAGCCTGGAAAGCTGTTACTCAGCCTCATCTGCCCATGGCACTGCTTGCACAGAGGCACAGAGACTGGGGCTGCTTGCTTGTCTTGCCCCCTCAAACTTCAAACATAGCTTTGGTGGTCCGTGCAGGGGTGCACCAGCAGGCCTGCTCTGAAAATGCGAACGTCTGCAGATAACTCGCAGGCAGAAAAAGCTAGCCTGGAAGGCTGTTGCTCAGCCTCATCTGCCCATGGCACTGCTCGCACAGAGGCACAGAGACTGGGACTGCTTGCTTGTATTGCCACCTCAAACTTCAAATGTACATTTGGGGGTCCGTGCCGGGCGCCTCTGGCAGCCTTGCTCCGAAAATGTTAACGACTGCAGATAGGTGACAGCCAGAAATAGGTAGCCTGGAAAGCTGTTTCTCAGCCTCATCTGCCCATGGCACTGCTCGCACAGAGGCACAGAGACTGGGGCTGCTTGCTTGTCTTACCCCATCAAACTCGAAACGTAGCTTAGGTGGCCCGTGCCAGGCGCCTCCGGCAGCTCTGCTCCGAAAATGCAAACGTCTGCAGATAGCTTGCAGCCAGAAAGAGCTAGCCTGGAAAGCTGTTGCTCAGCCTCATCTGCCCATGGCACTGCTCGCACAGAGACACAGAGACGGGGGCTGCTTGCTTGTATTGCCCCCTCAAACTTCAAACGTAGCTTAGGTGGTCCGTGCAGGGGGCCTCCGGCAGCCCTGCTCTAAATAAGCGAGTGTCTGCAGATAGCTCGCAGGCAGAAAGAGCTGGCCTGGAAAGCGGTTGCTCAGCCTCATCTGCCCATGTCACTGCTCGCACAGAGGCACAGAGACAGGGGCTGATTGCTTGTCTTGCCCCTCAAACTCCAAACATAGCTTAGGTGGCACGTGTCGGGCGCCTCCGTCAGCACTACTCCAAATATGCAAACGTCTGTAGATAGCTCGCAGCCAGAAAGAGCTAGCCTGGAAAGCTGTTGCTCAGCCTCATCTGCCCATGGCACTACTCGCACAGAGGCACAGAGATTGGGGCTGCTTCCATGTCTTGCCACCTCTAACTTCAAACTTATCTTAGGTGGTCCGCGCCGGGCGCCTCAGGCAGCCCTGCTCCGAAAATGCGAACGTCTGCAGATAGCTCGCAGTCAGAAAGGGCTAGCCTGGAAAGCGGTTGCTCAGCCTCATCTGTCCATGGCACTGCTCGCACAGAGAAACAGAGACGGGGGCTGCTTGCTTGTATTGCCCCCTCAAACTTCAAACGTAGCTTAGGTGGTCCTTGCAGGGGGCCTCCGTCAGCCCTGCTCTAAATAAGCGAGTGTCTGCAGATAGCTCGCAGCCAGAAAGTGCTAGCCTGGAAAGCTGTTGCTCAGCCTCATCTGCCCATGGCACTGCTCGCACAGAGGCACAGAGACTGGGGCTGATTGCTTTTTTTGCCACCTCAAACTTCAAACGTTGCTTTGGGAGTCCGTTCAGGCGGCCTCCAGAAGCCCTGCTGTGAAAATGCTAACGTCTGCAGATATCTCGCAGGCAGAAAGAGCTAGCCTGGAAAGCTGTTGCTCAGCCTCATCTGCCCATGGCACTGCCCGCACAGAGGCACAGAGACTGGGGCTGCTTGCTTTTCTTGTCTCCTCAAAATTCAAACGTAGCTTTGGTGGTACGTGCAGGGGGCCTTCGGCAGGCCTTCTACGAAAATGCGAACGTCTGCAGATAGCTCGCAGGCAAAAAGAGCTAGCCTGGAAAGGTGTCACTCAGCCTCATCTGCCCATGGCACTGCTCACACAGAGGCACAGAGACTCGGGCTGCTTGCTTGTCTTGCCACCTCAAACTTCAAACGTAGCTTTGGGAGTCCGTTCAGGCGGCCTCCAGCAGACCTGCTCTGTAAATGCAAACGTCTGCAGATAGTTCGCAGACAGAAAGTGCTAGCCTGGAAAGCTGTCGCTCAGCCTCATCTGCTCATGGCACTGCTCACACAGAGGCACAGAGAATCGGGCTGCTTGCTTGTCTTGCCCCCTCAAACTACAAACGTAGCTTTGGGAGTCCATTCAGGAGTCCTCCAGCAGACCTGCTGTGAAAATGAGAACGTCTGCAGATAGCTCGCAGTCAGAAAGAGCTAGCCTGGAAAGCTGTTGCTCAGACTCATCTGCCCATGCCACTGCTCGCACCGAGGCACAGAGATTGGGACTGCTTCGTTGTCTTGCCACCTCAAACTTGAAACACAGATTTGGCGGTGCGTGATGGGGGTCTCCGGCAGGCCTGCTCTGTAAATGCGAACGTCTGCAGATAGTTCGCAGGCAGAAAGTGCTAGCCTGGAAAGCTGTTGCTCAGCCTCATCTGCCCATGGCACTGCTCGCACAGAGGCACAGAGACTGGGGCTGCTTGCTTGTCTTGCCACCTCCAACTTCAAAAGTAGCTTTGGGGGTCCGTGCAGTGGACCTCCAGCAGCCGTGCTCTGAAAATGTGAACGTCTGCAGATAGCTGGCAGTCAAAAAGAGCTAGCCTGGAAAGCTGTTGCTCAGCCTCATCTGCCCATGGCACTGCTTGCACAGAGGCACAGAGACTGGGGCTGCTTGCTTGTCTTGCCCCCTCAAACTTCAAACATACCTTTGGGGGTCCGTGCAGGGGGCCTCCGGCAGCCCTGCTCCGAAAATGCGAACGTGTGCAGATAGCTCGCAGGCAGAAAGAGCTAGCCTGGAAAGCTGTTTCTCAGTCTCATCTGCCCATGGCACTACTCGTACAGAGACACAGAGACTGGGGCTGCTTGCTTGTCTTGCCCCCTCAAACTTCAAACGTAGCTTTGGGAGTCCGTGAAGGGGGCCTCCTGCAGCCCTGCTCTAAATAAGCGAGTGTCTGCAGATAGCTCGCAGGCAGAAAGAGCTAGCCTGGAAAGCTGTTTCTCAGCCTCATCTGCCCATGGCACTACTCGTACAGAGACACAGAGACTGGGGCTGCTTGCTTGTCTTGCCCCCTCAAACTTCAAAACTATCTTTGGGGTTCCGTGCAGGATGCCTCCGGCAGCCCTACTCTGTAAATGCGAACGTCTGCAGATAGTTCGCAGCCAGAAAGAGCTAGCCTGGAAAGCTGTTACTCAGCCTCATCTGCCCATGGCACTGCTTGCACAGAGGCACAGAGACTGGGGCTGCTTGCTTGTCTTGCCCCCTCAAACTTCAAACATAGCTTTGGTGGTCCGTGCAGGGGTGCACCAGCAGGCCTGCTCTGAAAATGCGAACGTCTGCAGATAACTCGCAGGCAGAAAAAGCTAGCCTGGAAGGCTGTTGCTCAGCCTCATCTGCCCATGGCACTGCTCGCACAGAGGCACAGAGACTGGGACTGCTTGCTTGTATTGCCACCTCAAACTTCAAATGTACATTTGGGGGTCCGTGCCGGGCGCCTCTGGCAGCCTTGCTCCGAAAATGTTAACGACTGCAGATAGGTGACAGCCAGAAATAGGTAGCCTGGAAAGCTGTTTCTCAGCCTCATCTGCCCATGGCACTGCTCGCACAGAGGCACAGAGACTGGGGCTGCTTGCTTGTCTTACCCCATCAAACTCGAAACGTAGCTTAGGTGGCCCGTGCCAGGCGCCTCCGGCAGCTCTGCTCCGAAAATGCAAACGTCTGCAGATAGCTTGCAGCCAGAAAGAGCTAGCCTGGAAAGCTGTTGCTCAGCCTCATCTGCCCATGGCACTGCTCGCACAGAGACACAGAGACGGGGGCTGCTTGCTTGTATTGCCCCCTCAAACTTCAAACGTAGCTTAGGTGGTCCGTGCAGGGGGCCTCCGGCAGCCCTGCTCTAAATAAGCGAGTGTCTGCAGATAGCTCGCAGGCAGAAAGAGCTGGCCTGGAAAGCGGTTGCTCAGCCTCATCTGCCCATGTCACTGCTCGCACAGAGGCACAGAGACAGGGGCTGATTGCTTGTCTTGCCCCTCAAACTCCAAACATAGCTTAGGTGGCACGTGTCGGGCGCCTCCGGCAGCACTACTCCAAATATGCAAACGTCTGTAGATAGCTCGCAGCCAGAAAGAGCTAGCCTGGAAAGCTGTTGCTCAGCCTCATCTGCCCATGGCACTACTCGCACAGAGGCACAGAGATTGGGGCTGCTTCCATGTCTTGCCCCCTCTAACTTCAAACTTATCTTAGGTGGTCCGCGCCGGGCGCCTCAGGCAGCCCTGCTCCGAAAATGCGAACGTCTGCAGATAGCTCGCAGTCAGAAAGGGCTAGCCTGGAAAGCGGTTGCTCAGCCTCATCTGTCCATGGCACTGCTCGCACAGAGAAACAGAGACGGGGGCTGCTTGCTTGTATTGCCCCCTCAAACTTCAAACGTAGCTTAGGTGGTCCTTGCAGGGGGCCTCCGTCAGCCCTGCTCTAAATAAGCGAGTGTCTGCAGATAGCTCGCAGCCAGAAAGTGCTAGCCTGGAAAGCTGTTGCTCAGCCTCATCTGCCCATGGCACTGCTCGCACAGAGGCACAGAGACTGGGGCTGATTGCTTTTTTTGCCACCTCAAACTTCAAACGTTGCTTTGGGAGTCCGTTCAGGCGGCCTCCAGCAGCCCTGCTGTGAAAATGCTAACGTCTGCAGATATCTCGCAGGCAGAAAGAGCTAGCCTGGAAAGCTGTTGCTCAGCCTCATCTGCCCATGGCACTGCCCGCACAGAGGCACAGAGACTGGGGCTGCTTGCTTTTCTTGTCTCCTCAAAATTCAAACGTAGCTTTGGTGGTACGTGCAGGGGGCCTCCGGCAGGCCTTCTACGAAAATGCGAACGTCTGCAGATAGCTCGCAGGCAAAAAGAGCTAGCCTGGAAAGGTGTCACTCAGCCTCATCTGCCCATGGCACTGCTCACACAGAGGCACAGAGACTCGGGCTGCTTGCTTGTCTTGCCACCTCAAACTTCAAACGTAGCTTTGGGAGTCCGTTCAGGCGGCCTCCAGCAGACCTGCTCTGTAAATGCGAACGTTTGCAGATAGTTCGCAGACAGAAAGTGCTAGCCTGGAAAGCTGTCGCTCAGCCTCATCTGCTCATGGCACTGCTCACACAGAGGCACAGAGAATCGGGCTGCTTGCTTGTCTTGCCCCCTCAAACTACAAACGTAGCTTTGGGAGTCCATTCAGGAGTCCTCCAGCAGACCTGCTGTGAAAATGAGAACGTCTGCAGATAGATCGCAGCCAGAAAGAGCTAGCCTGGAAAGCTGTTGCTCAGACTCATCTGCCCATGCCACTGCTCGCACCGAGGCACAGAGATTGGGACTGCTTCGTTGTCTTGCCACCTCAAACTTGAAACACAGATTTGGCGGTGCGTGATGGGGGTCTCCGGCAGGCCTGCTCTGTAAATGCGAACGTCTGCAGATAGTTCGCAGGCAGAAAGTGCTAGCCTGGAAAGCTGTTGCTCAGCCTCATCTGCCCATGGCACTGCTCGCACAGAGGCACAGAGACTGGGGCTGCTTGCTTGTCTTGCCACCTCCAACTTCAAAAGTAGCTTTGGGGGTCCGTGCAGTGGACCTCCAGCAGCCGTGCTCTGAAAATGTGAACGTCTGCAGATAGCTGGCAGTCAAAAAGAGCTAGCCTGGAAAGCTGTTGCTCAGCCTCATCTGCCCATGGCACTGCTCGCACAGAGGCACAGAGACTGGGGCTGCTTGCTTGTCTTGCCCCCTCAAACTTCAAACATACCTTTGGGGGTCCGTGCAGGGGGCCTCCGGCAGCCCTGCTCCGAAAATGCGAACGTCTGCAGATAGCCCGCAGCCAGAAAGAGCTAGCCTGGAAAGCTGTTGCTCAGCCTCATCTGCCCATGGCACTGCTCGCACAGAGGCACAGAGACTGGGGCTTCTTGCTTGTCTTGCCACCTCAAACTTCAAACGTAGCTTTGGGAGTCCGTGCAGGGGGCCTCCTGCAGCCCTGCTCTAAATAAGCGAGTGTCTGCAGATAGCTCGCAGGCAGAAAGAGCTAGCCTGGAAAGCTGTTTCTCAGCCTCATCTGCCCATGGCACTACTCGTACAGAGACACAGAGACTGGGGCTGCTTGCTTGTCTTGCCCCCTCAAACTTCAAAACTATCTTTGGGGTTCCGTGCAGGATGCCTCCGGCAGCCCTACTCTGTAAATGCGAACGTCTGCAGATAGTTCGCAGCCAGAAAGAGCTAGCCTGGAAAGCTGTTACTCAGCCTCATCTGCCCATGGCACTGCTTGCACAGAGGCACAGAGACTGGGGCTGCTTGCTTGTCTTGCCCCCTCAAACTTCAAACATATCTTTGGTGGTCCGTGCAGGGGTGCACCAGCAGGCCTGCTCTGAAAATGCGAACGTCTGCAGATAACTCGCAGGCAGAAAAAGCTAGCCTGGAAGGCTGTTGCTCAGCCTCATCTGCCCATGGCACTACTCGCACAGAGGCACAGAGATTGGGGCTGCTTCCATGTCTTGCCCCCTCTAACTTCAAACTTATCTTAGGTGGTCCGCGCCGGGCGCCTCAGGCAGCCCTGCTCCGAAAATGCGAACGTCTGCAGATACCTCGCAGTCAGAAAGGGCTAGCCTGGAAAGCGGTTGCTCAGCCTCATCTGTCCATGGCACTGCTCGCACAGAGAAACAGAGACGGGGGCTGCTTGCTTGTATTGCCCCCTCAAACTTCAAACGTAGCTTAGGTGGTCCTTGCAGGGGGCCTCCGTCAGCCCTGCTCTAAATAAGCGAGTGTCTGCAGATAGCTCGCAGCCAGAAAGTGCTAGCCTGGAAAGCTGTTGCTCAGCCTCATCTGCTCATGGCACTACTCGCACAGAGGCACAGAGACTGGGGCTGCTTGCTTGTCTTGCCACCTCAAACTTAAAACATAGATTTGGGGGTCCGTGCAGGATGCCTCTGGCAGCCCTGCTCTGAAAATGCGAACGTCTGCAGAAAGATCGCAGCCAGAAAGTGCTAGCCTGTAAAGCTGTTGCTCAGCCTCATCTGCCCATGGCACTTCTCTCACAGAGGCACAGAGACTGGGGCTTCTTGCTTGTCTTGCCACCTCAAATTTCAAACGTAACTTTGAGGGTCCGTGCACGGGGTCTCCGACAGCCCTGCTCTGAAAATGCGAACGTCTGCAGATAGATCGCAGCCAGAAAGAGCTAGCCTGGAAAGCTGTTCCTCACACTCATCTGCCCATGGCACTGCTCGCACAGAGGCACAGAGACTGGGGCTGCTTGCTTGTCTTGCCACCTACAACTTCAAACGTACCTTAGATGGTCCGTACCGGGGGGCTCCGACAGCCCAGCTCTGAAAATGCGAACATCTGCAGATAGCTCGCAGCCAGAAAGAGCTAGCCTGGAAAGCTGTTGCTCAGCCTCATCTGCCCATGGCACTGCTCGCACAGAGGCACAGACACTGGGGCTGCTTGATTGTCTTGCCTCCTCAAACTTCCAACGTAGCTTTCGAGTTCCGTGCAGGGGGGCTCCAGCAGACCTGCTGTGAAAATGCTTACGTCTGCAGATAGCTCGCAGGCAAAAAGAGCTAGCCTGGAAAGCTGTCGCTCAGCCTCATCTGCCCATGGCACTGCTTGCACAGAGGCACAGAGACTGAGGCTGCTTGCTTGTCTTGCCCCCTCAAACTTCAAACGTAGCTTTGGGAGTCCGTTCAGGAGTCCTCCAGCAGACCTGCTGTGAAAATGAGAACGTCTGCAGATAGATCGCAGGCAGAAAGAGCTAGCCTGGAAAGCTGTTTCTCAGACTCATCTGCCCATGCCACTGCTCGCACCGAGGCACAGAGATTGGGGCTGCTTCCTTGTCTTGCCACCTCAAACTTGAAACACAGATTTGGCGGTGCGTGATGGGGGTCTCCGGCAGGCCTGCTCTGTAAATGCGAACGTCTGCAGATAGTTCGCAGGCAGAAAGTGCTAGCCTGGAAAGCTGTTGCTCAGCCTCATCTGCCCATGGCACTGCTCGCACAGAGGCACAGAGACTGGGGCTGCTTGCTTGTCTTGCCACCTCCAACTTCAAAAGTAGCTTTGGGGGTCCGTGCAGTGGACCTCCAGCAGCCCTGCTCTGAAAATGTGAACGTCTGCAGATAGCTGGCAGTCAGAAAGAGCTAGCCTGGAAAGCTGTTGCTCAGCCTCATCTGCCCATGGCACTGCTCGCACAGAGGCACAGAGACTGGGGCTGCTTGCTTGTCTTGCCCCCTCAAACTTCAAACATACATTTGGGGGTCCGTGCCGTGCTTCTAAGGCAGCCCTGCTCTAAATAAGCGAGTGTCTGCAGATAGCTCGGAGCCAGAAAGAGCTAGCCTTGAAAGCTGTTGCTCAGCCTCAGCTGCCCATGGCACTGCTTGCACAGAGGCACAGAGACTGGGGCTGCTTGCTTGTCTTGCCCCCTCAAACTTCAAACGTAGCTTTGGTGGTCCGTGCAGGGGTGCACCAGCAGGCCTGCTCTGAAAATGCGAACGTCTGCAGATAGCTCGCAGGCAAAAAAAAACTAGCCTGGAAAGCTGTTGCTCAGCCTCATCTGCACATGGCACTGCTCGCACAGAGGCACAGAGACTGGGACTGCTTGCTTGTCTTGCCACCTCCACCTTCAAACGTACATTTGGGGGTCCGTGCCGGGCGCCTCTGGCAGCCTTGCTCCGAAAATGTTAACGACTGCAGATAGGTGACAGCCAGAAATAGGTAGCCTGGAAAGCTGTTTCTCAGCCTCATCTGCCCATGGCACTGCTCGCACAGAGGCACAGAGACTGGGGCTGCTTGCTTGTCTTACCCCATCAAACTCGAAACGTAGCTTAGGTGGCCCGTGCCAGGCGCCTCCGGCAGCTCTGCTCCGAAAATGCAAACGTCTGCAGATAGCTTGCAGCCAGAAAGAGCTAGCCTGGAAAGCTGTTGCTCAGCCTCATCTGCCCATGGCACTGCTCGCACAGAGACACAGAGATGGGGGCTGCTTGCTTGTATTGCCCCCTCAAACTTCAAACGTAGCTTAGGTGGTCCGTGCAGGGGGCCTCCGGCAGCCCTGCTCTAAATAAGCGAGTGTCTGCAGATAGCTCGCAGGCAGAAAAAGCTGGCCTGGAAAGCTGTTGCTCAGCCTCATCTGCCCATGGCACTGCTCGCACAGAGGCACAGAGACAGGGGCTGATTGCTTGTCTTGCCCCTCAAACTCCAAACATAGCTTAGGTGGCACGTGTCGGGCGCCTCCGGCAGCACTACTCCAAATATGCAAACGTCTGTAGATAGCTCGCAGCCAGAAAGAGCTAGCCTGGAAAGCTGTTGCTCAGCCTCATCTGCCCATGGCACTACTCGCACAGAGGCACAGAGATTGGGGCTGCTTCCATGTCTTGCCCCCTCTAACTTCAAACTTATCTTAGGTGGTCCGTGCCGGGCTCCTCCGGCAGCCCTACTCTGTAAATGCGAACGTCTGCACATAGTTCGCAGGCAGAAAGTGCTAGCCTTAAAAGCTGTTGCTCAGCCTCATCTGCCCATGGCACTGCTCGCACAGAGGCACAGAGACTGGGGCTGCTTGCTTGTCTTACCCCACGAAACTCCAAACGTAGCTTAGGTGGCCCATGCCGGGCGCCTCCGGCAGCCCTGCTCTGAAAATGCAAACGTCTGCAGATGGCTCTCAGGCAGAAAGAGCTAGCCTGGAAAGCTGTTTCTCAGCCTCATCTGCCAATGCCACTGCTTGCACCGAGGCACAGAGATTGGGGCTGCTTTCTTGTCTTGCCACCTCAAACTTGAAACACAGATTTGGCGGTGCGTGATGGGGGTCTCCGGCAGGCCTGCTCTGAAAATGCGAACGTCTGCAGATATTTCGCAGGCAGAAAGTGCTAGCCTGGAAATCTGTTGCTCAGCCTCATCCGCCCATGGCACTGCTCGCACAGAGGCACAGAGACTGGGGCTGCTTGCTTGTCTTGCCACCTCAAACTTAAAACATATATTTGCGGGTCCGTGCAGGATGCCTCCGGCAGCCCTGCTCTGAAAATGCGAACGTCTGCAGACAGCTCGCAGCCAGAAAGAGCTAGCCTGGAAAGCTGTTGCTCAGCCTCATCTGCCCATGCCACTGCTCGCACAGAGGCACAGAGACTGGGGCTGCTTGCTTGTCTTGCCACCTCAAACTTCAAACGTAGCTTTTGGGGTCCGTGCAGGGTACCTCTGGCAGCCCTGCTCTGAAAATGCGAACGTCTGCAGATAGCTCGCAGTCAGAAATATCTAGCCTGGAATGCTGTTGCTCAGCCTCATCTGCCCATGGCACTTCTCTCACAGAGGCACAGAGACTGGGGCTGCTTGCTTGTCTTGCCACCTCAAATTTCAAACGTAACTTTGAGGGTCCGTGCACGGGGTCTCCGGAAGCCCTGCTGTGAAAATGCGAACGTCTGCAGATATCTCGCAGGCAGAAAGAGCTAGCCTGGAAAGCTGTTGCTCAGCCTCATCTGCCCATGGCACTGCTCGCACAGAGGCACAGAGACTGGGGCTGCTTGCTTTTTTTGCCACCTCAAACTTCAAACGTATCTTTGGGAGTCCGTTCAGGCGGCCTCCAGTAGACCTGCTCTGTAAATGCGAACGTCTGCAGATAGTTCGCAGACAGAAAGTGCTAGCCTGGAAAGCTGTCGCTCAGCCTCATCTGCCCATGCCACTGCTCGCACAGAGGCACAGAGACTGGGGCTGCTTGCTTCTCTTGCCCCCTCAAACTTCAAACGTAGCTTTGGAGGTCCGTGCAGGGAACGTCCACCAGTCCGGCTCTGAAAATGTGAATGCCTGAAGATAGCTCGCAGTCAGAAAGACCTAGCCTGGAAAGCTGTTGCTCAGCCTCATCTGCTCATGGCACTACTCGCACAGAGGCACAGAGACTGGGGCTGCTTGCTTTTCTTGCCCCTCAAACTTCAATCGTAGCTTACGTGGTCCGTGCAGTGGGCCCCTGGCAGCCCTGCTCTGTAAATGCGAACGTCTGCAGATAGCTGGCACCCAGAAATATCTAGCTTGGAAAGCTGTTGCTCAGCCTCATCTGCCCATGGCACTGCTCACACAGAGGCACAGAGACTGGGGCTGCTTGCTTTTCTTGCCACCTCAAACTTCAAACGTATATTTGGGGGTCCGTGCAGGGGACCTCCGGCAGCCCTGCTCTGAAAATGCGAACGTCTGCAGATAGCTCGCAGTCAGAAAAAGCTAGCCTGGAAAGCTGTTGCTCACCCTCATCTGCCCATGGCACTGCTCGCACAGAGGCACACAGACTGGGGCTTCTTCCTTGTCTTGCCACCTCAGACTTCAAACGTAGCTTTGGGGGTCAGTGCAGGGCGCCTCCGGAAGCCCTGCTCAGAAAAAGCGAACGTCTGCAGATAGCTCGCAGCCAGAAAGAGCTAGCCTGGAAAGCTGTTGCTCAGCCTCATCTGCTCATGACACTGCTCACACAGAGGCACAGAGACTGGGGCTGCTTGCTTGTCTTTCCACCTCAAACTTCAAACGTAGATTTGGGGGTCCGTGCTGGGGACCTCCGGCAGCCCTGCTCTGAACATGCGAAAGTCTGCAGATAGCTCGCAGGCAGAAAGAGCTAGCCTGGAAAGCTGTTGCTCAGCCTCATCTGCCCATGGCACTGCTCGCACAGAGGCACAGAGACTGGGGCTGCTTGCTTGTCTTGCCACCTCAAACTTCAAACGTAGATTTGGGGGTCCTGCCAGGTGCCTCCGGCACCTATGCTCTGAAAATGCGAACGTCTGCAGAGAGCTGGCAGCCAGAAAGAGCTATCCTGGAAAGCTGTTGCTCAGCCTCATCTGCCCATGGCATTACTCGCACAGAGGCACAGAGATTGGGGATGCTTGCTTGTCTTGCCCTCTCAAACTGCAAACGTAGCTTTGGTTGTTCTTGAAGGGGGCCTCCAGCAGATCTGCTCTGGAAATGCGAACGTCTGCAAATAGCTCGCAGCCAAAAAGAGCTAGCCTGGAAAGCTGTTGCTCAGCCTCCTCTGCTCATGGGAATGCTCGCACAGAGGCACAGAGAATGGGGCTGCTTGCTTGTCTTGCCCCCTCAAAATTCAAACGTATATTTGTGGGTCCGTGCCGGGCACCTCCGGCAGCCCTGCTCTGAAAATGCGAACGTCTGCAGATAGCTCGCAGTCAGAAAGAGCTAGCCTGGAAAGCTGTTGCTCAGCCTCATCTGCCCATGGCACTGCTCGCACAGAGGCACAGAGACTGGGGCTGCTTGCTTCTCTTGCCACCTCAAACTTCAAACATATCTTTGGGATTCTGTTCAGGTTGCCTCCAGCAGCACTGCTGTGAAAATGCTAACGTCTGCAGATAGCTCACAGGCAGAAAGAGCTAGCCTGGAAACCTGATTCTCAGCCTCATCTGCCCATGGCACCGCTCACACAGAGGCACAGAGAATGGGGTTGCTTGCTTGTCTTGCCCCCTCAAAATTCAAACGTATTTTTGGGGTCAGTGTCGGGGACCTCCGGCAGCCCTGCTCCCAAAATGCGAACGTCTGCAGATAGCTCGCAGTCAGAAAGAGCTAGCCTGGAAAGCTGTTTCTCAGCCTCATCTGCCCATGCCACTGCTCGCACAGAGGCACAGAGACTGGGGCTGCTTGCTTCTCTTGCCCCCTCAAACTTCAAACGTAGCTTTGGAGGTCCGTGCAGGGAACGTCCACCAGTTCGGCTCCGAAAATGTGAATGCCTGAAGATAGCTCGCAGTCAGAAAGACCTAGCCTAGAAAGCTGTTGCTCAGCCTCATCTGCTCATGGCACTACTCGCACAGAGGCACAGAGACTGGGGCTGCTTGCTTGTCTTGCCACCTCAAACTTCAAACATATCTTTGGGATTCCGTTCAGGTTGCCTCCAGCAGCACTGCTGTGAAAATGCTAACGTCTGCAGATAGCTCGCAACCAGAAAGAGCTAGCCTGGAAAGCTGATTCTCAGCCTCATCTGCCCATGGCACTGCTCGCAAAGAGGCACAGAGAATGGGGTTGCTTCCTTGTCTTGCCCCTTCAAAATTCAAACGTATTTTTGGAGTCAGTGTCGGGGGCCTCCGGCAGCCCTGCTCTGAAAATGCGAACGTCTGCAGATAGCTCGCAGTCAGAAAGAGCTAGCCTGAAAAGCTGTTTCTCAGCCTCATCTGCCCATGCCACTGCTCGCACAGAGGCACAGAGACTGGGGCTGCTTGCTTCTCTTGCCCCCTCAAACTTCAAACGTAGCTTTGGAGGTCCGTGCAGGGAACGTCCACCTGTCCGGCTCCGAAAATGTGAATGCCTGAAGATAGCTCGCAGTCAGAAAGACCTAGCCTAGAAAGCTGTTGCTCAGCCTCATCTGCTCATGGCACTACTCGCACAGAGGCACAGAGACTGGGGCTGCTTGCTTGTCTTGCCCCCTGAAACTTGAAACGTACATTTGCGGGTCCGTGCCAGGACCCTCCGGCAGCCTTGATTCGAAAATGCGAACGACTGCAGATAGCTCGCAGGCAGAAATATCTAGCCTGTAAAGCTGTTGCTCAGCCTCATCTGCCCATGGCACTGCTCGCACAGAGGCACAGAGACTGGGGCTGCTTGCTTGTCTTGCCCCTCAAACTTGAAACGTAGCTTTGGGGGTCCGTGCAGGGGACCTACACCAGCCCTGCTCTGAATATGCGAAAGTCTGCAGATAGCTCGCAGCCAGAAAGAGCTAGCCTGGAAAGCTGTTCCTCAGCCTCATCTGCCCATGGCACTGCTCGCACAGAGGCACATAGACTGGGGCTGCTTGCTTGTCTTGCCACCTTAAACTTCACACGTAGATTTTGTGGTCCGTACTGGGCGCCTCTGGCAGCCGTGCTTCGAAAATGCGAACGTCTGCAGAAAGCTCGCAGCCAGAAAGAGCTAGCCCGGAATGCTGTTGCTCAGCCTCATCTGCCCATGGCACTGCCATACAGATGCAAAGAGACTGGGGCTGCTTGCTTGTTTTGCCACCTCAAACTTGAAACGTTGCTTTGGGAGTCCGTTCAGGCGGCCTCCAGCAGCCCTGCTGTGAAAATGCTAACGTCTGCAGATATCTCGCAGGCAGAAAGAGCTAGCCTGGAAAGGTGTCGCTCAGCCTCATCTGCCCATGGCACTGCTCACACAGAGGCACAGAGACTCGGGCTGCTTGCTTTTCTTGCCACCTCAAACTTCAAACGTAGCTTTGGGGGTCCGTGCAGTGGACCTCCAGCAGACCTGCTCTGTAAATGCGAACGTCTGCAGATAGTTCCCAGACAGAAAGTGCTAGCCTGGAAAGCTGTCGCTCAGCCTCATCTGCTCATGGCACTGCTCACACAGAGGCACAGAGAATCGGGCTGCTTGCTTGTCTTGCCACCTCAAACTTCAAACGTAGATTTGTGGGTCCGTGCAGGGGGCCTCCGTAAGCCCTGCTCTGTAAATGCGAACGTCTGCAGATAGCTCGCAGTCAGAAAGAGCTAGCCTGGAAAGCTGTTTCTCAGCCTCATCTGCCCATGCCACTGCTCGCACAGAGGCACAGAGACTGGGGCTGCTTGCTTCTCTTGCCCCCTCAAACTTCAAACGTAGCTTTGGAGGTCCGTGCAGGGAACGTCCACCAGTTCGGCTCCGAAAATGTGAATGCCTGAATATAGCTCGCAGTCAGAAAGACCTAGCCTAGAAAGCTGTTGCTCAGCCTCATCTGCTCATGGCACTGCTCGCACAGAGGCACAGAGACTGGGGCTGCTTGCTTGTCTTGCCACCTCAAACTTCAAACATATCTTTGGGATTCCGTTCAGGTTGCCTCCAGCAGCACTGCTGTGAAAATGCTAACGTCTGCAGATAGCTCGCAACCAGAAAGAGCTAGCCTGGAAAGCTGATTCTCAGCCTCATCTGCCCATGGCACTGCTCGCAAAGAGGCACAGAGAATGGGGTTGCTTGCTTGTCTTGCCCCTTCAAAATTCAAACGTATTTTTGGAGTCAGTGTCGGGGGCCTCCGGCAGCCCTGCTCTGAAAATGCGAACGTCTGCAGATAGCTCGCAGTCAGAAAGAGCTAGCCTGGAAAGCTGTTTCTCAGCCTCATCTGCCCATGCCACTGCTCGCACAGAGGCACAGAGACTGGGGCTGCTTGCTTCTCTTGCCCCCTCAAACTTCAAACGTAGCTTTGGAGGTCCGTGCAGGGAACGTCCACCTGTCCGGCTCCGAAAATGTGAATGCCTGAAGATAGCTCGCAGTCAGAAAGACCTAGCCTAGAAAGCTGTTGCTCAGCCTCATCTGCTCATGGCACTACTCGCACAGAGGCACAGAGACTGGGGCTGCTTGCTTGTCTTGCCCCCTGAAACTTGAAACGTACATTTGCGGGTCCGTGCCAGGACCCTCCGGCAGCCTTGATTCGAAAATGCGAACGACTGCAGATAGCTCGCAGGCAGAAATATCTAGCCTGTAAAGCTGTTGCTCAGCCTCATCTGCCCATGGCACTGCTCGCACAGAGGCACAGAGACTGGGGCTGCTTGCTTGTCTTGCCCCTCAAACTTGAAACGTAGCTTTGGGGGTGCGTGCAGGGGACCTACACCAGCCCTGCTCTGAATATGCGAAAGTCTGCAGATAGCTCGCAGCCAGAAAGAGCTAGCCTGGAAAGCTGTTCCTCAGCCTCATCTGCCCATGGCACTGCTCGCACAGAGGCACATAGACTGGGGCTGCTTGCTTGTCTTGCCACCTTAAACTTCACACGTAGATTTTGTGGTCCGTACTGGGCGCCTCTGGCAGCCGTGCTTCGAAAATGCGAACGTCTGCAGAAAGCTCGCAGCCAGAAAGAGCTAGCCCGGAATGCTGTTGCTCAGCCTCATCTGCCCATGGCACTGCCACACAGATGCACAGAGACTGGGGCTGCTTGCTTGTTTTGCCACCTCAAACTTGAAACGTTGCTTTGGGAGTCCGTTCAGGCGGCCTCCAGCAGCCCTGCTGTGAAAATGCGAACGTCTGCAGATATCTCGCAGGCAGAAAGAGCTAGCCTGGAAAGGTGTCGCTCAGCCTCATCTGCCCATGGCACTGCTCACACAGAGGCACAGAGACTCGGGCTGCTTGCTTTTCTTGCCACCTCAAACTTCAAACGTAGCTTTGGGGGTCCGTGCAGTGGACCTCCAGCAGACCTGCTCTGTAAATGCGAACGTCTGCAGATAGTTCCCAGACAGAAAGTGCTAGCCTGGAAAGCTGTCGCTCAGCCTCATCTGCTCATGGCACTGCTCACACAGAGGCACAGAGACTGGGGCTGCTTGCTTGTCTTGCCACCTCAAACTTCAAACGTACATTTGTGGGTCCGTGCAGGGGGCCTCCGTAAGCCCTGCTCTGTAAATGCGAACGTCTGCAGATAGTTCGCAGGCAGAAAGAGCTAGCCTGGAAAGCTGTTGCTCAGCCTCATCTGCCCATGGCACTGCTCTCACCGAGGCACAGAGACTGGGGTTGCTTGCTTTTCTTGCCACCTCAAACTTCAAACATATCTTTGGGATTCCGTTCAGGTTGCCTCCAGCAGCACTGCTGTGAAAATGCTAACGTCTGCAGATAGCTCGCAGCCAGAAAGAGCTAGCCTGGAAAGCTGATTCTCAGCCTCATCTGCCCATGGCACTGCTCGCAAAGAGGCACAGAGAATGGGGTTGCTTGCTTGTCTTGCCCCTTCAAAATTCAAACGTATTTTTGGAGTCAGTGTCGGGGGCCTCCGGCAGCCCTGCTCTGAAAATGCGAACGTCTGCAGATAGCTCGCAGTCAGAAAGAGCTAGCCTGGAAAGCTGTTTCTCAGCCTCATCTGCCCATGCCACTGCTCGCACAGAGGCACAGAGACTGGGGCTGCTTGCTTCTCTTGCCCCCTCAAACTTCAAACGTAGCTTTGGAGGTCCGTGCAGGGAACGTCCACCTGTCCGGCTCCGAAAATGTGAATGCCTGAAGATATCTCGCAGTCAGAAAGACCTAGCCTAGAAAGCTGTTGCTCAGCCTCATCTGCTCATGGCACTACTCGCACAGAGGCACAGAGACTGGGGCTGCTTGCTTGTCTTGCCCCCTGAAACTTGAAACGTACATTTGCGGGTCCGTGCCAGGACCCTCCGGCAGTCTTGATTCAAAAATGCGAACGACTGCAGATAGCTCGCAGGCAGAAATATCTAGCCTGTAAAGCTGTTGCTCAGCCTCATCTGCCCATGGCACTGCTCGCACAGAGGCACAGAGACTGGGGCTGCTTGCTTTTCTTGCCCCTCAAACTTGAAACGTAGCTTTGGGGGTCCGTGCAGGGGACCTCCACCAGCCCTGCTCTGAATATGCGAAAGTCTGCAGATACCTCGCAGCCAGAAAGAGCTAGCCTGGAAAGCTGTTGCTCAGCCTCATCTGCCCATGCCACTGCTAGAACAGAGGCACACAGACTGGGGCTGCTTGCTTGTCTTGCCCCCTGAAACTTCAAACGTAGCTTTGGAGGTCCGTGCAGGAAACCTCCACCAGTCGTGCTCCGAAAAGATGAATGTCTGCAGACAGCTTGCAGCCAGAAAGTGCTAGCCTGGAAAGGTGTTGCTCAGCCTCATCTGCCCATGGCACTACTCGCACAGAGGCACAGAGACTGGGGCTGCTTGCTTGTCTTGCCCCCTCAAACTTCAAACGTATCTTTGAGGGTCCGTGCAGGGGGGCTCCACCAGCCCTGCTCTGAAAATGCGAACGTCTGCAGATAGCTGGCAGTCAGAAAGAGCTAGCCTGGAAAGCTGTTGCTCAGCTTCATCTGCCCATGGCACTACTCGCACAGAGGCACAGAGACTGGGGCTGCTTGCTTGTCTTGCCACCTCAAACTTCAAACGTATCTTTGGAAGTCCGTGCCGGGCACCGCCGGTAGCCCTGCTCCGAATATGCGAATGTCTGCAGATAGCTCGCAGGCAGAAAGAGCTAGCCTGGAAAGCTGTTGCTCAGCCTCATCTGCCCATGGCACTGCTCGCACAGAGGCACAGAGACTGGGGCTGCTTGCTTGTCTTGCAACCTCAAACTTCAAAAGTAAATTTCAGGCTCCTTGCAGGAGGCCTTAGCCAGCCCTTCTCCGAAAATGCGAACGTCTGCAGATAGCTCGCAGCCAGAAAGAGCTAGCCTGCAAAGCTGTTGCTCAGCCTCATCTGCCCATGGCACTGCTCACACAGAGGCACAGAGACTGGGGCTTCTTGCTTCTCTTGCCACCTCAAACTTCAAACGTAGCTTTGGGGGTCCATGCAGGGGGCCTCCGGCAGCCCTGCTCCCAAAATGCGAACGTCTGCAGAGAGCTCGCAAACAGAAAGAGCTAGCCTGGAAAGCTGTTGCTCAGCCTCATCTGCCCATGGCACTGCTCGCACAGAGGCACAGAGACTCCGGCTGCTTGCTTGTCTTGCCACCTCTAACTTTAAACGTAGCTTAGGTGGTCCATGCAGTGGGGCCTCCAGCAGCCCTGCCCCCAAAATGCGAACTTCTGCAGATAGCTCGCAGCCAGAAAGAGCTAGCCTGGAAAGCTGTTGCTCAGCCTCATCTGCTCATGGCACTACTCGCACAGAGGCACAGAGACTGGGGCTGCTTGCTTGTGTTGCCCCCTCAAACTTCAAACGTATCTTTGAGGGTCCGTGCAGGGGGGCTCCACCAGCCCTGCTCTGAAATTGCGAACGTCTGCAGATAGCTGGCAGTCAGAAAGAGCTAGCCTGGAAAGCTGTTGCTCAGCCTCATCTGCCCATGGCACTACTCGCACAGAGGCACAGAGACTGGGGCTGCTTGCTTGTCTTGCCCCCTCAAACTTCAAACGTAGCTTTGGGGGTCCGTGCAGTGTACCTCCGGCTGTCGTGCTCTGAAAATGCGAACGTCTGCAGATAGCTCGCAGCCAGAAAGAGCTAGCCTGGAATGCTGTTGCTCAGCCTCATCTGCCTATGGCACTGCTCACACAGAGGCACAGAGACTGGGGCTGCTTGCTTTTCTTGCCCCTCAAACTTCAATCGTAGCTTACGTGGTCCGTGCAGTGGGCCCCTGGCAGCCCTGCTCTGAAAATGCGAACGTCTGCAGATAGCTGGCACCCAGAAATATCTAGCTTGGAAAGCTGTTGCTCAGCCTCATCTGCCCATGGCACTGCTCGCACAGAGGCACAGAGACTGGGGCTGCTTGCTTGTCTTGCCCCCTGAAACTTCAAACGTACATTTGGGGGTCCGTGCCAGCAGCCTCCGGCAGAATTGATCCGAAAATGCGAACGACTGCAGATAGCTCGCAGGCAGAAATATCTAGCCTGGAAAGCTGTTGCTCAGCCTCATCTGCTCATGGCACTACTCGCACAGAGGCACAGGGACTGGGGCTGCTTGCTTTTCTGGCACCTCAAACTTCAAACGTATCTTTGGGGGTCCATGCAGGGGGCCTCAGGCAGCCCTGCTCTCAAAATGCGAAGGTCTGCAGATAGCTCACAGTCAGAAAGAGCTAGCCTGGAAAGCTGTTGCTCAACCTCATCTGCCCATGGCACTGCTCACACAGAGGCACAGAGACTGGGGCTGCTTGCTTGTCCTGCCACCTCAAACTTCAAACATAACTTTGGGGGTCCGCGCAGGGGGCCTCCGGCAGACCTGCTCTGAAAATGCGAACGTCTGCAGATAGCTCGCAGCCAGAAAGAGCTAGCCTGGAAAGCTGTTGCTCAGCCTCATCTGCTCATGGCACTGCTCGCACAGAGGCACAGAGACTGGGGCTGCTTGCTTGTCTTGCCACCTCAAACTTCAAAAGTATCTTAGGTGGTCCGCGAAGGGGGCCTCCGGCAGCCCTGCTCCCAAAATGCGAACTTCTGCAGATAGCTCGCAGCCAGAAAGAGCTAGCCTGGAAAGCTGTTGCTCAGCCTCATCTGCTCATGGCACTGCTCGCACAGAGGCACAGAGACTGGGGCTGCTTGCTTGTCTAGCCACCTCTAACTTTAAACGTAGCTTAGGTGGTCCATGCAGTGGGGCCTCCAGCAGCCCTGCTCCAAAAATGCGAACTTCTGCAGATAGCTCGCAGTCAGAAAGAGCTAGCCTGGAAAGCTGTTGCTCAGCCTCATCTGCTCATGGCACTGCTCGCACAGAGGCAGAGAGACTGGGGCTGCTTGCTTGTCTTGCCACCTCAAACTTCAAAAGTATCTTAGATGGTCTGTGAAGGGGGCCTCCGGCAGCCCTACTCTGAAATTGCGAACGTCTGCAGAGAACTCGCAAACAGAAAGAGCTAGCCTGGAAAGCTGTTGCTCAGCCTCATCTGCCCATGGCACTGCTCGCACAGAGGCACAGAGACTGGGGCTGCTTGCTTGTCTTGCAACCTCAAACTTCAAAAGTAAATTTGAGGCTCCGTGCAGGAGGCATTAGCCAGCCCTTCTCCGAAAATGTGAACGTCTGCAGATAGCTCGCAGACAGAAAGAGCTAGCCTGCAAAGCTGTTGCTCAGCCTCATCTGCCCATGGCACTGCTCACACAGAGGCACAAAGACTGGGGCTTCTTGCTTCTCTTGCCACCTCAAACTTCAAACGTAGCTTTGGGGGTCCATGCAGGGGGCCTCCGGCAGCCCTGCTCTGAAAATGGAAACGTCTGCAGATAGCTCGCAGGCAGAAAAAGCTGGCCTGGAAAGCTGTTTCTCAGCCTCCTCTGCCCATGGCACTGCTCGCACACAGGCACAGAGACTGGGGCTGCTTGCTTTTCTTCCCACCTCAAACTTCAAAAGTATCTTAGGTGGTCCGTGAAGGGGGCCTCCGGCAGCCCTATTCTGAAAATGCGAACGTCTGCAGAGAGCTCGCAACCAGAAAGAGCTAGCCTGGAAAGCTGTTGCTCAGCCTCATCTGCCCATGGCACTACTCGCACAGAGGCACAGAGACTCGGGCTGCTTGCTTGTATTGCCACCTCTAACTTTAAACGTAGCTTAGGTGGTCCGTGCAGTGGGGCCTCCGGCAGCCCTGCTCCCAAAATGCGAACGTCTGCAGAGAGCTCGCAGCCAGAAAGAGCTAGCCTGGAAAGCTGTTGCTCAGCCTCATCTGCTCATGGCACTGCTCGCACAGAGGCACAGAGACTGGGGCTGCTTGCTTTTCTTGCACCTCAAACTTCAAACGTATCTTTGGGGGTCCATGCAGGGGGCCTCCGGCAGCCCTGCTCTGAAAATGCGAAGTTCTGCAGATAGCTCGCAGGCAGAAAAAGCTAGCCTGGAAAGCTGTTGCTCAGCCTCATCTGCCCATGGCACTGCTCGCACAGAGGCACAGAGACTGGGGCTGCTTGCTTGTCTTGCACTTCAAACTTCAAACGTATCTTTGCGGGTCCATGCAGGGGGCCTCCGGCAGCCCTGCTCTGAAAATGCGAAGGTCTGCAGATAGCTCGCAGGCAGAAAGAGATAGCCTGCAAAGCTGTTGCTCAGCCTCATCTGCCCATGGCACGGTTCGCACAGAGGCACAGAGACTGGGGCTGCTTATTTGTTTTGCCACCTCAAACTTCAAACGTATCTTTTGAAGTCCGTGCCGGGCACCGCCGGTAGCCCTGCTCCGAATATGCGAATGTCTGCAGATAGCTCGCAGGCAGAAAGAGCTAGCCTGGAAAGCTGTTGCTCAGCCTCATCTGCCCATGGCACTGCTCACACAGAGGCACAGAGACTGGGGCTGCCCTCTTTTCTTGCCACCTCAAACTTCAAACGTATATTTCGGGGTCCATGAAGGGGGCCTCCGGCAGCCCTGCTCTGAAAATGCAAACGTCTGCAGATAGCTCGCAGGCAGAAAAAGCTGGCCTGGAAAGCTGTTGCTCAGCCTCATCTGCCCATGGCACTGCTCACACAGAGGCACAGAGACTGGGGCTTCTTGCTTGTCTTGCCACCTCAAACTTCAAACATAGCCTTGGGGGTCCGTGCAGGGGGCCTCCGGCAGCCCTGCTCTGAAAATGCGAACGTCTGCACATAGCACACAGGCAGAAAGAGCTAGCCTGGAAAGCTGTTGCTCAGCCTCATCTGCTCATGGCACTGCTCGCACAGAGGCACAGGGACTGGGGCTGCTTGCTTTTCTGGCACCTCAAACTTCAAACGTATCTTTGGGGGTCCATGCAGGGGGCCTCCGGCAGCCCTGCTCTCAAAATGCGAAGGTCTGCAGATAGCTCGCAGGCAGAAAGAGCTAGCCTGGAAAGCTGTTGCTCAACCTCATCTGCCCATGGCACTGCTCACACAGAGGCACAGAGACTGGGGCTGCTTGCTTGTCCTGCCACCTCAAACTTCAAACATAACTTTGGGGGTCCGCGCAGGGGGCCTCCGGCAGACCTGCTCTGAAAATGCGAACGTCTGCAGATAGCTCGCAGCCAGAAAGAGCTAGCCTGGAAAGCTGTTGCTCAGCCTCATCTGCTCATGGCACTGCTCGCACAGACGCACAGAGACTGGGGCTGCTTGCTTTTCTTGCACCTCAAACTTCAAACGTAGCTTTGGGGGTCCATGCAGGGGGCCTCCGGCAGCCCTACTCTGAAAATGCGAACGTCTGCAGAGAGCTCGCAGCCAGAAAGAGCTAGCCTGGAAAGCTGTTGCTCAGCCTCATCTGCCCATGGCACTGCTTGCACAGAGGCACAGAGACTGGGGCTGCTTGCTTGTCTTGCCACCTCCAACTTCAAACGTATCTTTGCGGGTCCATGCAGGGGGCCTCCGGCAGCCCTGCTCTCAAAATGCGAAGGTCTGTAGATAGCTCGCAGTCAGAAACAGCTAGCCTGGAAAGCTGTTGCTCAGCCTCATCTGCCCATGGCACTGCTCGCACAGAGGCACAGAGACTGGGGCTGCTTGCTTGTCTTGCCACCTCAAACTTCAAAAGTATCTTAGGTGGTCCGTGAAGGGGGCCTCCGGCAGCCCTACTCTGAAATTGCGAACATCTGCAGAGAGCTCGCAACCAGAAAAAGCTAGCCTGGAAAGCTGTTGCTCAGCCTCATCTGCCCATGGCACGGTTCGCACAGAGGCACAGAGACTGGGGCTGCTTATTTGTTTTGCCACCTCAAACTTCAAAAGTATCTTTGGAAGTCCGTGCCGGGCACCGCCGGTAGCCCTGCTCCGAATATGCGAATGTCTGCAGATAGCTCGCAGGCAGAAAGAGCTAGCATGGAAAGCTGTTGCTCAGCCTCATCTGCCCATGGCACTGCTCGCACAGAGGCACAGAGACTGGGGCTGCTTGCTTGTCTTGCAACCTCAAACTTCAAAAGTAAACTTGAGGCTCCGTGCAGGAGGCCTTAGCCAGCCCTTCTCGAAAATGCGAACGTCTGCAGATAGCTCGCAGGCAGAAAGAGCTAGCCTGGAAAGCTGTTGCTCAGCCTCATCTGCCCATGGCACTGCTCGCACAGAGGCACAGAGACAAGGGCTGCTTGCTTTTCTTGCCACCTCAAACTTCAAAAGTATCTTAGGTGGTCCGCGAAGGGGGCCTCCGGCAGCCCTGCTCCCAAAATGCGAACTTCTGCAGATAGCTCGCAGCCAGAAAGAGCTAGCCTGGAAAGCTGTTGCTCAGCCTCATCTGCTCATGGCACTGCTCGCACAGAGGCACAGAGACTGGGGCTGCTTGCTTGTCTAGCCACCTCTAACTTTAAACGTAGCTTAGGTGGTCCATGCAGTGGGGCCTCCAGCAGCCCTGCTCCAAAAATGCGAACTTCTGCAGATAGCTCGCAGCCAGAAAGAGCTAGCCTGGAAAGCTGTTGCTCAGCCTCATCTGCTCATGGCACTGCTCGCACAGAGGCACAGAGACTGGGGCTGCTTGCTTGTCTTGCCACCTCAAACTTCAAAAGTATCTTAGATGGTCTGTGAAGGGGGCCTCTGGCAGCCCTACTCTGAAATTGCGAACGTCTGCAGAGAACTCGCAAACAGAAACAGCTAGCCTGCAAAGCTGTTGCTCAGCCTCATCTGCCCATGGCACTGCTCGCACAGAGGCACAGAGACTGGGGCTGCTTGCTTGTCTTGCAACCTCAAACTTCAAAAGTAAATTTGAGGCTCCGTGCAGGAGGCATTAGCCAGCCCTTCTCCGAAAATGTGAACGTCTGCAGATAGCTCGCAGACAGAAAGAGCTAGCCTGCAAAGCTGTTGCTCAGCCTCATCTGCCCATGGCACTGCTCACATAGAGGCACAAAGACTGGGGCTTCTTGCTTCTCTTGCCACCTCAAACTTCAAACGTAGCTTTGGGGGTCCATGCAGGGGGCCTCCGGCAGCCCTGCTCTGAAAATGGAAACGTCTGCAGATAGCTCGCAGGCAGAAAAAGCTGGCCTGGAAAGCTGTTTCTCAGCCTCCTCTGCCCATGGCACTGCTCGCACACAGGCACAGAGACTGGGGCTGCTTGCTTTTCTTGCCACCTCAAACTTCAAAAGTATCTTAGGTGGTCCGTGAAGGGGGCCTCCGGCAGCCCTATTCTGAAAATGCGAACGTCTGCAGATAGCTCGCAGACAGAAAGAGCTAGCCTGCAAAGCTGTTGCTCAGCCTCATCTGCCCATGGCACTGCTCGCACAGAGGCACAGAGACTGGGGCTGCTTGCTTGTCTTGCACTTCAAACTTCAAACGTATCTTTGCGGGTCCATGCAGGGGGCCTCCGGCAGCCCTGCTCTGAAAATGCGAAGGTCTGCAGATAGCTCGCAGGCAGAAAGAGCTAGCCTGCAAAGCTGTTGCTCAGCCTCATCTGCCCATGGCACGGTTCGCACAGAGGCACAGAGACTGGGGCTGCTTATTTGTTTTGCCACCTCAAACTTCAAACGTATCTTTTGAAGTCCGTGCCGGGCACCGCCGGTAGCCCTGCTCCGAATATGCGAATGTCTGCAGATAGCTCGCAGGCAGAAAGAGCTAGCCTGGAAAGCTGTTGCTCAGCCTCATCTGCCCATGGCACTGCTCACACAGAGGCACAGAGACTGGGGCTGCTTGCTTTTCTTGCCACCTCAAACTTCAAACGTATATTTCGGGGTCCATGAAGGGGGCCTCCGGCAGCCCTGCTCTGAAAATGCAAACGTCTGCAGATAGCTCGCAGGCAGAAAAAGCTGGCCTGGAAAGCTGTTGCTCAGCCTCATCTGCCCATGGCACTGCTCACACAGAGGCACAGAGACTGGGGCTTCTTGCTTGTCTTGCCACCTCAAACTTCAAACATAGCCTTGGGGGTCCGTGCAGGGGGCCTCCGGCAGCCCTGCTCTGAAAATGCGAACGTCTGCACATAGCACACAGGCAGAAAGAGCTAGCCTGGAAAGCTGTTGCTCAGCCTCATCTGCTCATGGCACTGCTCGCACAGAGGCACAGGGACTGGGGCTGCTTGCTTTTCTGGCACCTCAAACTTCAAACGTATCTTTGGGGGTCCATGCAGGGGGCCTCCGGCAGCCCTGCTCTCAAAATGCGAAGGTCTGCAGATAGCTCGCAGGCAGAAAGAGCTAGCCTGGAAAGCTGTTGCTCAACCTCATCTGCCCATGGCACTGCTCACACAGAGGCACAGAGACTGGGGCTGCTTGCTTGTCCTGCCACCTCAAACTTCAAACATAACTTTGGGGGTCCGCGCAGGGGGCCTCCGGCAGACCTGCTCTGAAAATGCGAACGTCTGCAGATAGCTCGCAGCCAGAAAGAGCTAGCCTGGAAAGCTGTTGCTCAGCCTCATCTGCTCATGGCACTGCTCGCACAGACGCACATAGACTGGGGCTGCTTGCTTTTCTTGCACCTCAAACTTCAAACGTAGCTTTGGGGGTCCATGCAGGGGGCCTCCGGCAGCCCTACTCTGAAAATGCGAACGTCTGCAGAGAGCTCGCAGCCAGAAAGAGCTAGCCTGGAAAGCTGTTGCTCAGCCTCATCTGCCCATGGCACTGCTTGCACAGAGGCACAGAGACTGGGGCTGCTTGCTTGTCTTGCCACCTCAAACTTCAAACGTATCTTTGCGGGTCCATGCAGGGGGCCTCCGGCAGCCCTGCTCTCAAAATGCGAAGGTCTGTAGATAGCTCGCAGTCAGAAACAGCTAGCCTGGAAAGCTGTTGCTCAGCCTCATCTGCCCATGGCACTGCTCGCACAGAGGCACAGAGACTGGGGCTGCTTGCTTGTCTTGCCACCTCAAACTTCAAAAGTATCTTAGGTGGTCCGTGAAGGGGGCCTCCGGCAGCCCTACTCTGAAATTGCGAACATCTGCAGAGAGCTCGCAACCAGAAAAAGCTAGCCTGGAAAGCTGTTGCTCAGCCTCATCTGCCCATGGCACGGTTCGCACAGAGGCACAGAGACTGGGGCTGCTTATTTGTTTTGCCACCTCAAACTTCAAAAGTATCTTTGGAAGTCCGTGCCGGGCACCGCCGGTAGCCCTGCTCCGAATATGCGAATGTCTGCAGATAGCTCGCAGGCAGAAAGAGCTAGCATGGAAAGCTGTTGCTCAGCCTCATCTGCCCATGGCACTGCTCGCACAGAGGCACAGAGACTGGGGCTGCTTGCTTGTCTTGCAACCTCAAACTTCAAAAGTAAACTTGAGGCTCCGTGCAGGAGGCCTTAGCCAGCCCTTCTCGAAAATGCGAACGTCTGCAGATAGCTCGCAGGCAGAAAGAGCTAGCCTGGAAAGCTGTTGCTCAGCCTCATCTGCCCATGGCACTGCTCGCACAGAGGCACAGAGACAAGGGCTGCTTGCTTTTCTTGCCACCTCAAACTTCAAAAGTATCTTAGGTGGTCCGCGAAGGGGGCCTCCGGCAGCCCTGCTCCCAAAATGCGAACTTCTGCAGATAGCTCGCAGCCAGAAAGAGCTAGCCTGGAAAGCTGTTGCTCAGCCTCATCTGCTCATGGCACTGCTCGCACAGAGGCACAGAGACTGGGGCTGCTTGCTTGTCTTGCCACCTCAAACTTCAAAAGTATCTTAGATGGTCTGTGAAGGGGGCCTCTGGCAGCCCTACTCTGAAATTGCGAACGTCTGCAGAGAACTCGCAAACAGAAAGAGCTAGCCTGGAAAGCTGTTGCTCAGCCTCATCTGCCCATGGCACTGCTCGCACAGAGGCACAGAGACTGGGGCTGCTTGCTTGTCTTGCAACCTCAAACTTCAAAAGTAAATTTGAGGCTCCGTGCAGGAGGCATTAGCCAGCCCTTCTCCGAAAATGTGAACGTCTGCAGATAGCTCGCAGACAGAAAGAGCTAGCCTGCAAAGCTGTTGCTCAGCCTCATCTGCCCATGGCACTGCTCACACAGAGGCACAAAGACTGGGGCTTCTTGCTTCTCTTGCCACCTCAAACTTCAAACGTAGCTTTGGGGGTCCATGCAGGGGGCCTCCGGCAGCCCTGCTCTGAAAATGGAAACGTCTGCAGATAGCTCGCAGGCAGAAAAAGCTGGCCTGGAAAGCTGTTTCTCAGCCTCCTCTGCCCATGGCACTGCTCGCACAGAGGCACAGAGACTGGGGCTGCTTGCTTTTCTTGCCACCTCAAACTTCAAAAGTATCTTAGGTGGTCCGTGAAGGGGGCCTCCGGCAGCCCTATTCTGAAAATGCGAACGTCTGCAGAGAGCTCGCAACCAGAAAGAGCTAGCCTGGAAAGCTGTTGCTCAGCCTCATCTGCCCATGGCACTACTCGCACAGAGGCACAGAGACTCGGGCTGCTTGCTTGTATTGCCACCTCTAACTTTAAACGTAGCTTAGGTGGTCCGTGCAGTGGGGCCTCCGGCAGCCCTGCTCCCAAAATGCGAACGTCTGCAGAGAGCTCGCAGCCAGAAAGAGCTAGCCTGGAAAGCTGTTGCTCAGCCTCATCTGCTCATGGCACTGCTCGCACAGAGGCACAGAGACTGGGGCTGCTTGCTTTTCTTGCACCTCAAACTTCAAACGTATCTTTGGGGGTCCATGCAGGGGGCCTCCGGCAGCCCTGCTCTGAAAATGCGAAGTTCTGCAGATAGCTCGCAGGCAGAAAAAGCTAGCCTGGAAAGCTGTTGCTCAGCCTCATCTGCCCATGGCACTGCTCGCACAGACGCACAGAGACTGGGGCTGCTTGCTTGTCTTGCACTTCAAACTTCAAACGTATCTTTGCGGGTCCATGCAGGGGGCCTCCGGCAGCCCTGCTCTCAAAATGCGAACGTCTGCAGATAGCTCGCAGGCAGAAAGAGCTAGCCTGCAAAGCTGTTGCTCAGCCTCATCTGCCCATGGCACGGTTCGCACAGAGGCACAGAGACTGGGGCTGCTTATTTGTTTTGCCACCTCAAACTTCAAACGTATCTTTGGAAGTCCGTGCCGGGCACCGCCGGTAGCCCTGCTCCGAATATGCGAATGTCTGCAGATAGCTCGCAGGCAGAAAGAGCTAGCCTGGAAAGCTGTTGCTCAGCCTCATCTGCCCATGGCACTGCTCACACAGAGGCACAGAGACTGGGGCTGCTTGCTTTTCTTGCCACCTCAAACTTCAAACGTATATTTCGGGGTCCATGCAGGGGGCCTCCGGCAGCCCTGCTCTGAAAATGCAAACGTCTGCAGATAGCTCGCAGGCAGAAAAAGCTGGCCTGGAAAGCTGTTGCTCAGCCTCATCTGCCCATGGCACTGCTCACACAGAGGCACAGAGACTGGGGCTTCTTGCTTGTCTTGCCACCTCAAACTTCAAAAGTATCTTAGATGGTCTGTGAAGGGGGCCTCCGACAGCCCTACTCTGAAATTGCGAACGTCTGCAGAGAGCTCGCAACCAGAAAAAGCTAGCCTGCAAAGCTGTTGCTCAGCCTCATCTGCCCATGGCACTGCTCACACAGAGGCACAGAGACTGGGGCTGCTTGCTTGTCTTGCCACCTCAAACTTCAAACATAGCCTTGGGGGTCCGTGCAGGGGGCCTCCTTCAGCCCTGCTCTGAATATGCGAACGTCTGCAGAGAGCTCGCAAACAGAAAGAGCTAGCCTGGAAAGCTGTTGCTCAGCCTCATCTACCCATGGCACTGCTCGCACAGAGACACAGAGACTGGGGCTGCTTGCTTGTCTTGCAACCTCAAACTTCAAAAGTAAATTTGAGGCTCCGTGCAGGAGGCATTAGCCAGCCCTTCTCCGAAAATGTGAACGTCTGCAGATAGCTCGCAGACAGAAAGAGCTAGCCTGCAAAGCTGTTGCTCAGCCTCATCTGCCCATGGCACTGCTCACACAGAGGCACAGAGACTGGGGCTTCTTGCTTCTCTTGCCACCTCAAACTTCAAACGTATCTTTGGGGGTCCATGCAGGGGGCCTCCGGCAGCCCTGCTCTGAAAATGGAAACGTCTGCAGATAGCTCGCAGGCAGAAAAAGCTGGCCTGGAAAGCTGTTTCTCAGCCTCCTCTGCCCATGGCACTGCTCGCACACAGGCACAGAGACTGGGGCTGCTTGCTTTTCTTGCCACCTCAAACTTCAAAAGTATCTTAGGTGGTCCGTGAAGGGGGCCTCCGGCAGCCCTATTCTGAAAATGCGAACGTCTGCAGAGAGCTCGCAACCAGAAAGAGCTAGCCTGGAAAGCTGTTGCTCAGCCTCATCTGCCCATGGCACTACTCGCACAGAGGCACAGAAACTCGGGCTGCTTGCTTGTCTTGCCACCTCTAACTTTAAACGTAGCTTAGGTGGTCCGTGCAGTGGGGCCTCCGGCAGCCCTGCTCCCAAAATGCGAACGTCTGCAGAGAGCTCGCAGCCAGAAAGAGCTAGCCTGGAAAGCTGTTGCTCAGCCTCATCTGCTCATGGCACTGCTCGCACAGAGGCACAGAGACTGGGGCTGCTTGCTTTTCTTGCACCTCAAACTTCAAACGTATCTTTGGGGGTCCATGCAGGGGGCCTCCGGCAGCCCTGCTCTGAAAATGCGAAGGTCTGCAGATACCTCGCAGGCAGAAAAAGCTAGCCTGGAAAGCTGTTGCTCAGCCTCATCTGCCCATGGCACTGCTCGCACAGAGGCACAGAGACTGGGGCTGCTTGCTTGTCTTGCACCTCAAACTTCAAACGTATCTTTGCGGGTCCATGCAGGGGGCCTCCGGCAGTCCTGCTCTCAAAATGCGAACGTCTGCAGATAGCTCGCAGGCAGAAAGAGCTAGCCTGCAAAGCTGTTGCTCAGCCTCATCTGCCCATGGCAAGGTTCGCACAGAGGCACAGAGACTGGGGCTGCTTATTTGTTTTGCCACCTCAAACTTCAAACGTATCTTTGGAAGTCCGTGCCGGGCACCGCCGGTAGCCCTGCTCCGAATATGCGAATGTCTGCAGATAGCTCGCAGGCAGAAAGAGCTAGCATGGAAAGCTGTTGCTCAGCCTCATCTGCCCATGGCACTGCTCGCACAGAGGCACAGAGACTGGGGCTGCTTGCTTGTCTTGCAACCTCAAACTTCAAAAGTAAATTTGAGGCTCCGTGCAGGAGGCATTAGCCAGCCCTTCTCCGAAAATGTGAACGTCTGCAGATAGCTCGCAGACAGAAAGAGCTGGCCTGAAAAGCTGTTTCTCAGCCTCATCTGCCCATGGCACTGCTCGCACACAGGCACAGAGACTGGGGCTGCTTGCTTTTCTTGCCACCTCAAACTTCAAAAGTATCTTAGGTGGTCCGTGAAGGGGGCCTCCGGCAGCCCTATTCTGAAAATGCGAACGTCTGCAGAGAGCTCGCAACCAGAAAGAGCTAGCCTGGAAAGCTGTTGCTCAGCCTCATCTGCCCATGGCACTACTCGCACAGAGGCACAGAGACTCGGGCTGCTTGCTTGTATTGCCACATCTAACTTTAAACGTAGCTTGGGTGGTCCGTGCAGTGGGGCCTCCGGCAGCCCTGCTCCCAAAATGCGAACGTCTGCAGAGAGCTCGCAGCCAGAAAGAGCTAGCCTGGAAAGCTGTTGCTCAGCCTCATCTGCTCATGGCACTGCTCGCACAGAGGCACAGAGACTGGGGCTGCTTGCTTTTCTTGCACCTCAAACTTCAAACGTAGCTTTTGGGGTCCATGCAGGGGGCCTCCGGCAGCCCTGCTCTGAAAATGCGAAGGTCTGCAGATACCTCGCAGGCAGAAAGAGCTAGCCTGGAAAGCTGTTGCTCAGCCTCATCTGCCCATGGCACTGCTCACACAGAGGCACAGAGACTGGGGCTGCTTGCTTGTCTTGTCACCTCAAACTTCAAACATAGCCTTGGGGGTCCGTGCAGGGGGCCTTCTTCAGCCCTGCTCTGAATATGCGAACGTCTGCAGAGAGCTCGCAAACAGAAAGAGCTAGCCTGGAAAGCTGTTGCTCAGCCTCATCTGCCCATGGCACTGCTCGCACAGAGGCACAGAGACTGGGGCTGCTTGCTTGTCTTGCAACCACAAACTTCAAAAGTAAATTTGAGGCTCCGTGCAGGAGGCATTAGCCAGCCCTTCTCCGAAAATGTGAATGTCTGCAAGTAGCTCGCAGACAGAAAGAGCTAGCCTGCAAAGCTGTTGCTCAGCCTCATCTGCCCATGGCACTGCTCACACAGAGGCACAGAGACTGGGGCTTCTTGCTTCTCTTGCCACCTCAAACTTCAAACGTAGCTTTGGGGGTCCATGCAGGGGGCCTTCGGCAGCCCTGCTCTGAAAATGGAAACGTCTGCAGATAGCTCGCAGGCAGAAAAAGCTGGCCTGGAAAGCTGTTTCTCAGCCTCCTCTGCCCATGGCACTGCTCGCACACAGGCACAGAGACTGGGGCTGCTTGCTTTTCTTGCCACCTCAAACTTCAAAACTATCTTAGGTGGTCCGTGAAGGGGGCCTCCGGCAGCCCTACTCTGAAATTGCGAACATCTGCAGAGAGCTCGCAGCCAGAACAAGCTAGCCTGGAAAGCTGTTGCTCAGCCTCATCTGCCCATGGAACTGCTCACACAGAGGCACAGAGACTGGGGCTGCTTGCTTGTCTTGCCACCTCAAACTTCAAACATAACTTTGGGGGTCCGTGCAGGGGGCCTCCGGCAGCCCTGCTCTGAAAATGCGAACGTCTGCAGATAGCTCGCAGGCAGAAAGAGCTAGCCTGCAAAGCTGTTGCTCAGCCTCATCTGCCCATGGCACGGTTCGCACAGAGGCACAGAGACTGGGGCTGCTTATTTGTTTTGCCACCTCAAACTTCAAACGTATCTTTGGAAGTCCGTGCCGGGCACCGCCGGTAGCCCTGCTCCGAATATGCGAATGTCTGCAGATAGCTCGCAGGCAGAAAGAGCTAGCCTGGAAAGCTGTTGCTCAGCCTCATCTGCCCATGGCACTGCTCGCACAGAGGCACAGAGACTGGGGCTGCTTGCTTGTCTTGCAACCTCAAACTTCAAAAGTATCTTAGGTGGTCCGTGAAGGGGGCCTCCGGCAGCCCTACTCTGAAAATGCGAACGTCTGCAGAGAGCTCGCAACCAGAAAGAGCTAGCCTGGAAAGCTGTTGCTCAGCCTCATCTGCCCATGGCACTACTCGCACAGAGGCACAGAGACTGGGGCTGCTTGCTTGTATTGCCACCTCTAACTTTAAACGTAACTTAGTTGGTCCGTGCAGTGGGGCCTCCGGCAGCCCTGCTCCCAAAATGCGAACGTCTGCAGAGAGCTCGCAGCCAGAAAGAGCTAGCCTGGAAAGCTGTTGCTCAGCCTCATCTGCCCATGGCACTGCTCGCACAGAGGCACAGAGACTGGGGCTGCTTGCTTTTCTTGCACCTCAAACGTCAAACGTAGCTTTGGGGGTCCATGCAGGGGGCCTCCGGCAGCCCTGCTCTGAAAATGCGAAGGTCTGCAGATACCTCGCAGGCAGAAAGAGCTAGCCTGGAAAGCTGTTGCTCAGCCTCATCTGCCCATGGCACTGCTCGCACAGAGGCACAGAGACTGGGGCTGCTTGCTTGTCTTCCACCTCAAACTTCAAACGTATCTTTGCGGGTCCATGCAGGGGGCCTCCGGCAGCCCTGCTCTCAAAATGCGAACGTCTGCAGATAGCTCGCAGCCAGAAAGAGATAGCCTGGAAAGCTGTTGCTCAGCCTCATCTGCCCATGGCACTGCTCGCACAGAGGCACAGAGACTGGGGCAGCTTGCTTTTCTTCCCACCTCAAACTTCAAAAGCATCTTAGGTGGTCCGTGAAGGGGGCCTCCGGCAGCCCTACTCTTAAAATGCGAACGTCTGCAGAGAGCTCGCAGCCAGAAAGAGCTAGCCTGGAAAGCTGTTGCTCAACCTCATCTGCTCATGGCACTTCTCACACAAAGGCACAGAGACTGGGGCTGCTTGCTTGTCTTGCCACCTCTAACTTCAGACGTAGCTTTGGGGGTCCATGCAGGGGGCCTCCGGCAGCCCTGCTCTGAAAATGGAAACGTCTGCAGATAGCTCGCAGGCAGAAAATGCTGGCCTGGAAAGCTGTTGCTCAGCCTCATCTGCTCATGGCACTGCTCGCACAGAGGCACAGAGACTGGGGCTGCTTGCTTGTCTTGCCACCTCAAACTTCAAAAGTATCTTAGCTGGTCCGTGAAGGGGGCCTCCGACAGCCCTACTCTGAAATTGCGAACGTCTGCAGAGAGCTGGCAGTCAGAAAGAGCTAGCCTGGAAAGCTGTTGCTCAGCCTCATCTGCCCATGGCACTGCTCGCACAGAGGCAGAGAGACTGGGGCTGCTTGCTTGTCTTGCAACCTCAAACTTCAAACGTATATTTGAGGGTCCGTGCAGGGGACCTCCGGCAGCCCTGCTCTGAAAATGCGAACGTCTGCAGATAGCTCGCAGCCAGAAAGAGCTAGCCTGGAAAGCTGTTGCTCAGCCTCATCTGCCCATGGCACTGCTCGCACAGAGGCACAGAGACTGGGGCTGCTTGCTTGTCTTGCAACCTCAAACTTCAAAAGTATCTTGGGTGATCCTTGAAGGGGGCCTCCGGCAGCCCTGCTCTGAAAATGCGAACGTCTGCAGAGAGCTCGCAACCAGAAAGAGCTAGCCTGGAAAGCTGTTGCTCAGCCTCATCTGCTCATGGCACTGCTTGCACAGAGGCACAGAGACTGGGGCTGCTTGCTTGTCTTGCCACCTCTAACTTTAAACGTAGCTTAGGTGGTCCGTGCAGTGGGTCCTCCGGCAGCCCTGCTCCCAAAATGCGAACATCTGCAGATAGCTCGCAGGCAGAAAGAGCTAGCCTGCAAAGCTGTTGCTCAGCCTCATCTGCCCATGGCACTGCTCGCATAGAGGCAGAGAGACTGGGGCTGCTTGCTTGTCTTGCCACCTCAAACTTCAAAAGTATTTTAGGTGGTTCGTGAAGGGGGCCTCCGGCAGCCCTACTCTGAAAATGCGAACGTCTGCAGAGAGCTCGCAACCAGAAAAAGCTAGCCTGGAAAGCTGTTGCTCAGCCTCATCTGATCATGACACTGCTCGCACAGAGGCACAGAGACTGGGGCTGCTTGCTTGTCTTGCCACCTCAAACTTCAAACATAACTTTGGGGGTCCGTGCAGGGGGCCTCCGGCAGCCCTGCTCTGAAAATGCGAACGTCTGCAGATAGCTCGCACCCAGAAACAGCTAGCCTGGAAAGCTGATGCTCAGCCTCATCTGCCCATGGCACTGCTCGCACAGAGGCACAGAGACTGGGTCTGCTTGCTTGTCTTTCCACCTCAAACTTCAAAAGTAAATTTGAGGCTCCGTGCAGGAGGCATTAGCCAGCCCTTCTCCGAAAATGCGAATGTCTGCAGATAGCTCGCAGACAGAAAGAGCTAGCCTGCAAAGCTGTTGCTCAGCCTCATCTGCCCATGGCACTGCTCGCACAGAGGCAGAGAGACTGGGGCTGCTTGCTTTTCTTCCCACCTCAAACTTCAAAAGCATCTTAGGTGGTCCGTGCAGGGGGCCTCCGGCAGCCCTACTCTTAAAATGCGAACGTCTGCAGAGAGCTCGCAGCCAGAAAGAGCTAGCCTGGAAAGCTGTTGCTCAGCCTCATCTGCTCATGGCACTTCTCACACAAAGGCACAAAGACTGGGGCTGCTTGCTTGTCTTGCCCCCTCAAACTTCAAACGTATCTTTGGGGGTCCATGCAGGGGGCCTCCGGCAGCCCTGCTCTGAAAATGGAAACGTCTGCAGATAACTCGCAGGCAGAAAAAGCTGGCCTGGAAAGCTGTTGCTCAGCCTCATCTGCCCATGGCACTGCTCGCACAGAGGCACAGAGACTGGGGCTGCTTGCTTGTCTTGCCACCTCTAACTTTAAACGTAGCTTAGGTGGTCCGTGCAGTGGGTCCTCCGGCAGCCCTGCTCCCAAAATGCGAACGTCTGCAGATAGCTCGCAGCCAGAAAGAGCTAGCCTGGAAAGCTTTTGCTCAGCCTCATCTGCTCATGGCACTGCTCGCACAGAGGCACAGAGACTGGGGCTGCTTGCTTTTCTTGCACCTCAAACTTCAAACGTATCTTTGGGGGTCCATGCAGGGGGCCTCCTTCAGCCCTGCTCTGAAAATGTGAACGTCTGCAGATAGCTCGCAGGCAGAAAGAGCTAGCCTGCAAAGCTGTTGCTCAGCCTCATCTGCCCATGGCACTGCTCGCATAGAGGCAGAGAGACTGGGGCTGCTTGCTTGTCTTGCCACCTCAAACTTCAAAAGTATTTTAGGTGGTCCGTGAAGGGGGCCTCCGGCAGCCCTACTCTGAAAATGCGAACGTCTGCAGAGAGCTCGCATCCAGAAAAAGCTAGCCTGGAAAGCTGTTGCTCAGCCTCATCTGATCATGGCACTGCTCGCACAGAGGCACAGAGACTGGGGCTGCTTGCTTGTCTTGCCACCTCAAACTTCAAACGTATCTTTGGGGGTCCGTGCAGGGGGCCTCCGGCAGCCCTGCTCTGAAAATGCGAACGTCTGCAGATAGCTCGCAGGCAGAAAGAGCTAGCCTGGAAAGCTGTTGCTCAGCCTCATCTGCCCATGGCACTGCTCGCACAGAGGCACAGAGACTGGGGCTGCTTGCTTGTCTTGCCACCTCAAACTTCAAAAGTATCTTAGGTGGTCCGTGATGGGGGCCTCCGACAGCCATACTCTGAAATTGCGAACGTCTGCAGAGAGCTCGCAACCAGAAAAAGCTAGCCTGGAAAGTTGTTGCTCAGCCTCATCTGCCCATGGCACTGCTCACACAGAGGCACAGAGACTGGGGCTGCTTGCTTGTCTTGCAACCTCAAACTTCAAAAGTATCTTGGGTGATCCTTGAAGGGGGCCTCCGGCAGCCCTGCTCTGAAAATGCGAACGTCTGCAGAGAGCTCGCAACCAGAAAGAGCTAGCCTGGAAAGCTGTTGCTCAGCCTCATCTGCTCATGGCACTGCTTGCACAGAGGCACAGAGACTGGGGCTGCTTGCTTGTCTTGCCATCTCTAACTTTAAACGTAGCTTAGGTGGTCCGTGCAGTGGGTCCTCCGGCAGCCCTGCTCCCAAAATGCGAACATCTGCAGATAGCTCGCAGGCAGAAAGAGCTAGCCTGCAAAGCTGTTGCTCAGCCTCATCTGCCCATGGCACTGCTCGCATAGAGGCAGAGAGACTGGGGCTGCTTGCTTGTCTTGCCACCTCAAACTTCAAAAGTATTTTAGGTGGTTGGTGAAGGGGGCCTCCTTCAGCCCTACTCTGAAAATGCGAACGTCTGCAAAGAGCTCGCAACCAGAAAAAGCTAGCCTGGAAAGCTGTTGCTCAGCCTCATCTGATCATGACACTGCTCGCACAGAGGCACAGAGACTGGGGCTGCTTGCTTGTCTTGCCACCTCAAACTTCAAACATAACTTTGGGGGTCCGTGCAGGGGGCCTCCGGCAGCCCTGCTCTGAAAATGCGAACGTCTGCAGATAGCACGCACCCAGAAACAGCTAGCCTGGAAAGCTGATGCTCAGCCTCATCTGCCCATGGCACTGCTCGCACAGAGGCACAGAGACTGGGGCTGCTTGCTTGTCTTGCCACCTCAAACTTCAAAAGTAAATTTGAGGCTCCGTGCAGGAGGCATTAGCCAGCCTTTCTCCGAAAATGCGAACGTCTGCAGATAGCTCGCAGACAGAAACAGCTAGCCTGCAAAGCAGTTGCTCAGCCTCATCTGCCCATGGCACTGCTCGCACAGAGGCACAGAGACTGGGGCTGCTTGCTTGTCTTGCCACCTCAAACTTCAAAAGTATCTTATGTGGTCCGTGAAGGGGGCCTCCGACAGCCATACTCTGAAATTGCGAACTTCTGCAGAGAGCTCGCAACCAGAAAAAGCTAGCCTGGAAAGTTGTTGCTCAGCCTCATCTGCCCATGGCACTGCTCACACAGAGGCACAGAGACTGGGGCTGCTTGCTTGTCTTGCAACCTCAAACTTCAAAAGTATCCTGGGTGATCATTGAAGGGGGCCTCCGACAGCCCTGCTCTGAAAATGCGAACGTCTGCAGAGAGCTCGCAGCCAGAAAGAGCTAGCCTGGAAAGCTGTTGCTCAGCCTCATCTGCTCATGGCACTTCTCACACAAAGGCACAGAGACTGGGGCTGCTTGCTTGTCTTGCCACCTCTAACTTTAAACGTAGCTTAGGTGGTCCGTGCAGTGGGTCCTCCGGCAGCCCTACTCCCAAAATGCGAACGTCTGCAGATAGCTCGCAGCCAGAAAGAGCTAGCCTGGAAAGCTTTTGCTCAGCCTCATCTGCTCATGGCACTGCTCGCACAGAGGCACAGAGACTGGGGCTGCTTGCTTTTCTTGCACCTCAAACTTCAAACGTATCTTTGGGGGTCCATGCAGGGGGCCTCCTTCAGCCCTGCTCTGAAAATGCGAACGTCTGCAGATAGCTCGCAGGCAGAAAGAGCTAGCCTGCAAAGCTGTTGCTCAGCCTCATCTGCCCTTGGCACTGCTCGCATAGAGGCAGAGAGACTGGGGCTGCTTGCTTGTCTTGCCACCTCTAACTTCAAAAGTATATTAGGTGGTCCGTGAAGGGGGCCTCCGGCAGCCCTACTCTGAAAATGCGAACGTCTGCAGAGAGCTCGCAACCAGAAAAAGCTAGCCTGGAAAGCTGTTGCTCAGCCTCATCTGCCCATGGCACTGCTCGCACAGAGGCACAGAGACTGGGGCTGCTTGCTTGTCTTGCCACCTCAAACTTCAAACGTATCTTTGGGGGTCCGTGCAGGGGGCCTCCGGCAGCCCTGCTCTGAAAATGCGAACGTCTGCAGATAGCTCGCAGGCAGGAAGAGCTAGCCTGGAAAGCTGTTGCTCAGCCTCATCTGCCCATGGCACTGCTCGCACAGAGGCACAGAGACTGGGGCTGCTTGCTTGTCTTGCCACCTCAAACTTCAAAAGTATCTTAGGTGGTCCGTGAAGGGGGCCTCCGACAGCCATACTCTGAAATTGCGAACGTCTGCAGATAGCTCGCAACCAGAAAAAGCTAGCCTGGAAAGTTGTTGCTCAGCCTCATCTGCCCATGGCACTGCTCACACAGAGGCACAGAGACTGGGGCTGCTTGCTTGTCTTGCAACCTCAAACTTCAAAAGTATCTTGGGTGATCATTGAAGGGGGCCTCCGGCAGCCCTGCTCTGAAAATGCGAATGTCTGCAGAGAGCTCGCAGCCAGAAAGAGCTAGCCTGGAAAGCTGTTGCTCAGCCTCATCTGCTCATGGCACTTCTCACACAAAGGCACAAAGACTGGGGCTGCTTGCTTGTCTTGCCACCTCAAACTTCAAACGTATCTTTGGGGGTCCATGCAGGGCGCCTCCTTCAGCCCTGCTCTGAAAATGCGAACGTCTGCAGATAGCTCGCAGGCAGAAAGAGCTAGCCTGCAAAGCTGTTGCTCAGCCTCATCTGCCCATGGCACTGCTCGCATAGAGGCAGAGAGACTGGGGCTGCTTGCTTGTCTTGCCACCTCAAACTTCAAAAGTATTTTAGGTGGTCCGTGAAGGGGGCCTCCGGCAGCCCTACTGTGAAAATGCGAACGTCTGCAGAGAGCTCGCAACCAGAAAAAGCTAGCCTGGAAAGCTGTTGCTCAGCCTCATCTGATCATGGCACTGCTCGCACAGAGGCACAGAGACTGGGGCTGCTTGCTTGTCTTGCCACCTCAAACTTCAAACGTATCTTTGGGGGTCCGTGCAGGGGGCCTCCGGCAGCCCTGCTCTGAAAATGCGAACGTCTGCAGATAGCTCACAGCCAGAAAGAGCTAGCCTGGAAAGCTGTTGCTCAGCCTCATCTGCCCATGGCACTGCTCGCACAGAGGCACAGAGACTGGGGCTGCTTGCTTGTCTTGCCACCTCAAACTTCAAAAGTAAATTTGAGGCTCCGTGCAGGAGGCATTAGCCAGCCCTTCTCCGAAAATGCGAACGTCTGCAGATAGCTCGCAGACAGAAACAGCTAGCCTGCAAAGCTGTTGCTCAGCCTCATCTGCCCATGGCACTGCTCACACAGAGGCACAGAGACTGGGGCTGCTTGGTTTTCTTGTCACCTCAAACTTCAAACGTATCTTTGGGGGTCCGTGCAGGGGGCCTCCGGCAGCCCTGCTCTGAAAATGCGAACGTCTGCAGATAGCTCGCAGGCAGAAAAAGCTGGCCTGGAAAGCTGTTGCTCAGCCTCATCTGCCCATGGCACTGCTCGCACAGAGGCACAGAGACTGGGGCTGCTTGCTTTTCTTCCCACCTCAAACTTCAAAAGCATCTTAGGTGGTCCGTGCAGGGGGCCTCCGGCAGCCCTACTCTTAAAATGCGAACGTCTGCAGAGAGCTCGCAGCCAAAAAGAGCTAGCCTGGAAAGCTGTTGCTCAGCCTCATCTGCTCATGGCACTTCTCACACAAAGGCACAAAGACTGGGGCTGCTTGCTTGTCTTGCCACCTCAAACTTCAAACGTAGCTTTGGGGGTCCATGCAGGGGGCCTCCGGCAGCCCTGCTCTGAAAATGGAAACGTCTGCAGATAGCTCGCAGGCAGAAAAAGCTGGCCTGGAAAGCTGTTGCTCAGCCTCATCTGCCCATGGCACTGCTCGCACAGAGGCAGAGAGACTGGGGCTGCTTGCTTTTCTTGCACCTCAAACTTCAAACGTATCTTTGGGGGTCCATGCAGGGGGCCTCCTTCAGCCCTGCTCTGAAAATGCGAACGTCTGCAGATAGCTAGCAGGCAGAAAGAGCTAGCCTGCAAAGCTGTTGCTCAGCCTCATCTGCCCATGGCACTGCTCGCATAGAGGCAGAGAGACTGGGGCTGCTTGCTTGTCTTGCCACCTCAAACTTCAAAGGTATTTTAGGTGGTCCGTGAAGGGGGCCTCCGGCAGCCCTACTCTGAAAATGCGAACGTCTGCAGAGAGCTCGCAACCAGAAAAAGCTAGCCTGGAAAGCTGTTGCTCAGCCTCATCTGCCTATGGCACTGCTTGCACAGAGGCACAGAGACTGGCGCTGCTTGCTTGTCTTGCCACCTCAAACTTCAAAAGTAAATTTGAGGCTCCGTGCAGGAGGCATTAGACAGCCCTTCTCCGAAAATGCGAACGTCTGCAGATAGCTCGCAGACAGAAACAGCTAGCCTGCAAAGCTGTTGCTCAGCCTCATCTGCCCATGGCACTGCTCACACAGAGGCACAGAGACTGGGGCTGCTTGCTTGTCTTGCAACCTCAAACTTCAAAAGTATCTTGGGTGATCATTGAAGGGGGCCTCCGACAGCCCTGCTCTGAAAATGCGAACGTCTGCAGAGAGCTCGCAGCCAGAAAGAGCTAGCCTGGAAAGCTGTTGCTCAGCCTCATCTGCTCATGGCACTTCTCACACAGAGGCACAAAGACTGGGGCTGCTTGCTTGTCTTGCCACCTCAAACTTCAAAAGTAAATTTGAGGCTCCGTGCAGGAGGCATTAGCCAGCCCTTCTCCGAAAATGCGAACGTCTGCAGATAGCTCGCAGACAGAAACAGCTAGCCTGCAAAGCTGTTGCTCAGCCTCATCTGCCCATGGCACTGCTCACACAGAGGCACAGAGACTGGGGCTGCTTGGTTTTCTTGTCACCTCAAACTTCAAACGTATCTTTGGGGGTCCGTGCAGGGGGCCTCCGGCAGCCCTGCTCTGAAAATGCGAACGTCTGCAGATAGCTCGCAGGCAGAAAAAGCTGGCCTGGAAAGCTGTTGCTCAGCCTCATCTGCCCATGGCACTGCTCGCACAGAGGCACAGAGACTGGGGCTGCTTGCTTTTCTTCCCACCTCAAACTTCAAAAGCATCTTAGGTGGTCCGTGCAGGGGGCCTCCGGCAGCCCTACTCTTAAAATGCGAACGTCTGCAGAGAGCTCGCAGCCAAAAAGAGCTAGCCTGGAAAGCTGTTGCTCAGCCTCATCTGCTCATGGCACTTCTCACACAAAGGCACAAAGACTGGGGCTGCTTGCTTGTCTTGCCACCTCAAACTTCAAACGTAGCTTTGGGGGTCCATGCAGGGGGCCTCCGGCAGCCCTGCTCTGAAAATGGAAACGTCTGCAGATAGCTCGCAGGCAGAAAAAGCTGGCCTGGAAAGCTGTTGCTCAGCCTCATCTGCCCATGGCACTGCTCGCACAGAGGCACAGAGACTGGGGCTGCTTGCTTTTCTTGCACCTCAAACTTCAAACGTATCTTTGGGGGTCCATGCAGGGGGCCTCCTTCAGCCCTGCTCTGAAAATGCGAACGTCTGCAGATAGCTAGCAGGCAGAAAGAGCTAGCCTGCAAAGATGTTGCTCAGCCTCATCTGCCCATGGCACTGCTCGCATAGAGGCAGAGAGACTGGGGCTGCTTGCTTGTCTTGCCACCTCAAACTTCAAAGGTATTTTAGGTGGTCCGTGAAGGGGGCCTCCGGCAGCCCTACTCTGAAAATGCGAACGTCTGCAGAGAGCTCGCAACCAGAAAAAGCTAGCCTGGAAAGCTGTTGCTCAGCCTCATCTGCCTATGGCACTGCTTGCACAGAGGCACAGAGACTGGCGCTGCTTGCTTGTCTTGCCACCTCAAACTTCAAAAGTAAATTTGAGGCTCCGTGCAGGAGGCATTAGCCAGCCCTTCTCCGAAAATGCGAACGTCTGCAGATAGCTCGCAGACAGAAACAGCTAGCCTGCAAAGCTGTTGCTCAGCCTCATCTGCCCATGGCACTGCTCACACAGAGGCACAGAGACTGGGGCTGCTTGGTTTTCTTGTCACCTCAAACTTCAAACGTATCTTTGGGGATCCGTGCAGGGGGCCTCCGGCAGCCCTGCTTTGAAAATGCGAACGTCTGCAGATAGCTCGCAGCCAGAAAAAGGTGGCCTGGAAAGCTGTTGCTCAGCCTCATCTGCCCATGGCACTGCTCGCACAGAGGCACAGAGACTGGGGCTGCTTGCTTTTCTTCCCACCTCAAACTTCAAAAGCATCTTAGGTGGTCCGTGAAGGGGGCCTCCGGCAGCCCTACTCTTAAAATGCGAACGTCTGCAGAGAGCTCGCAGCCAAAAAGAGCTAGCCTGGAAAGCTGTTGCTCAGCCTCATCTGCTCATGGCACTTCTCACACAAAGGCACAAAGACTGGGGCTGCTTGCTTGTCTTGCCACCTCAAACTTCAAACGTAGCTTTGGGGGTCCATGCAGGGGGCCTCCGGCAGCCCTGCTCTGAAAATGGAAACGTCTGCAGATAGCTCGCAGGCAGAAAAAGCTGGCCTGGAAAGCTGTTGCTCAGCCTCATCTGCCCATGGCACTGCTCGCACAGAGGCAGAGAGACTGGGGCTGCTTGCTTTTCTTGCACCTCAAACTTCAAACGTATCTTTGGGGGTCCATGCAGGGGGCCTCCTTCAGCCCTGCTCTGAAAATGCGAACGTCTGCAGATAGCTAGCAGGCAGAAAGAGCTAGCCTGCAAAGCTGTTGCTCAGCCTCATCTGCCCATGGCACTGCTCGCATAGAGGCAGAGAGACTGGGGCTGCTTGCTTGTCTTGCCACCTCAAACTTCAAAGGTATTTTAGGTGGTCCGTGAAGGGGGCCTCCGGCAGCCCTACTCTGAAAATGCGAACGTCTGCAGAGAGCTCGCAACCAGAAAGAGCTAGCCTGGAAAGCTGTTGCTCAGCCTCATCTGCCTATGGCACTGCTTGCACAGAGGCACAGAGACTGGCGCTGCTTGCTTGTCTTGCCACCTCAAACTTCAAAAGTAAATTTGAGGCTCCGTGCAGGAGGCATTAGCCAGCCCTTCTCCGAAAATGCGAACGTCTGCAGATAGCTCGCAGACAGAAACAGCTAGCCTGCAAAGCTGTTGCTCAGCCTCATCTGCCCATGGCACTGCTCACACAGAGGCACAGAGACTGGGGCTGCTTGCTTGTCTTGCAACCTCAAACTTCAAAAGTATCTTGGGTGATCATTGAAGGGGGCCTCCGACAGCCCTGCTCTGAAAATGCGAACGTCTGCAGAGAGCTCGCAGCCAGAAAGAGCTAGCCTGGAAAGCTGTTGCTCAGCCTCATCTGCTCATGGCACTTCTCACACAAAGGCACAAAGACTGGGGCTGCTTGCTTGTCTTGCCACCTCTAACTTTAAACGTAGCTTAGGTGGTCCGTGCAGTGGGTCCTCCGGCAGCCCTGCTCCCAAAATGCGAACGTCTGCAGATAGCTCGCAGCCAGAAAGAGCTAGCCTGGAAAGCTTTTGCTCAGCCTCATCTGCTCATGGCACTGCTCGCACAGAGGCACAGAGACTGGGGCTGCTTGCTTTTCTTGCCACCTCAAACTTCAAACGTATCTTTGGGGGTCCATGCAGGGGGCCTCCTTCAGCCCTGCTCTGAAAATGCGAACGTCTGCAGATAGCTCGCAGGCAGAAAGAGCTAGCCTGCAAAGCTGTTGCTCAGCCTCATCTGCCCATGGCACTGCTCGCATAGAGGCACAGAGACTGGGGCTGCTTGCTTGTCTTGCCACCTCAAACTTCAAAAGTATTTTAGGTGGTCCGTGAAGGGGGCCTCCGGCAGCCCTACTCTGAAAATGCGAACGTCTGCAGAGAGCTCGCATCCAGAAAAAGCTAGCCTGGAAAGCTGTTGCTCAGCCTCATCTGATCATGGCACTGCTCGCACAGAGGCACAGAGACTGGGGCTGCTTGCTTGTCTTGCCACCTCAAACTTCAAACGTATCTTTGGGGGTCCGTGCAGGGGGCCTCCGGCAGCCCTGCTCTGAAAATGCGAACGTCTGCAGATAGCTCGCAGGCAGGAAGAGCTAGCCTGGAAAGCTGTTGTTCAGCCTCATCTGCCCATGGCACTGCTCGCACAGAGGCACAGAGACTGGGGCTGCTTGCTTGTCTTGCCACCTCAAACTTCAAAAGTATCTTAGGTGGTCCGTGATGGGGGCCTCCGACAGCCATACTCTGAAATTGCGAACGTCTGCAGAGAGCTCGCAACCAGAAAAAGCTAGCCTGGAAAGTTGTTGCTCAGCCTCATCTGCCCATGGCACTGCTCACACAGAGGCACAGAGACTGGGGCTGCTTGCTTGTCTTGCAACCTCAAACTTCAAAAGTATCTTGGGTGATCCTTGAAGGGGGCCTCCGGCAGCCCTGCTCTGAAAATGCGAACGTCTGCAGAGAGCTCGCAACCAGAAAGAGCTAGCCTGGAAAGCTGTTGCTCAGCCTCATCTGCTCATGGCACTGCTTGCACAGAGGCACAGAGACTGGGGCTGCTTGCTTTTCTTGCCATCTCTAACTTTAAACGTAGCTTAGGTGGTCCGTGCAGTGGGTCCTCCGGCAGCCCTGCTCCCAAAATGCGAACATCTGCAGATAGCTCGCAGGCAGAAAGAGCTAGCCTGCAAAGCTGTTGCTCAGACTCATCTGCCCATGGCACTGCTCGCATAGAGGCAGAGAGACTGGGGCTGCTTGCTTGTCTTGCCACCTCAAACTTCAAAAGTATTTTAGGTGGTTGGTGAAGGGGGCCTCCTTCAGCCCTACTCTGAAAATGCGAACGTCTGCAAAGAGCTCGCAACCAGAAAAAGCTAGCCTGGAAAGCTGTTGCTCAGCCTCATCTGATCATGACACTGCTCGCACAGAGGCACAGAGACTGGGGCTGCTTGCTTGTCTTGCCACCTCAAACTTCAAACATAACTTTGGGGGTCCGTGCAGGGGGCCTCCGGCAGCCCTGCTCTGAAAATGCGAACGTCTGCAGATAGCTCGCACCCAGAAACAGCTAGCCTGGAAAGCTGATGCTCAGCCTCATCTGCCCATGGCACTGCTCGCACAGAGGCACAGAGACTGGGGCTGCTTGCTTGTCTTGCCACCTCAAACTTCAAAAGTAAATTTGAGGCTCCGTGCAGGAGGCATTAGCCAGCCCTTCTCCGAAAATGCGAACGTCTGCAGATAGCTCGCAGACAGAAACAGCTAGCCTGCAAAGCTGTTGCTCAGCCTCATCTGCCCATGGCACTGCTCGCACAGAGGCAGAGAGACTGGGGCTGCTTGCTTTTCTTCCCACCTCAAACTTCAAAAGCATCTTAGGTGGTCCGTGAAGGGGGCCTCCGGCAGCCCTACTCTTAAAATGCGAACGCCTGCAGAGAGCTCGCAGCCAGAAAGAGCTAGCCTGGAAAGCTGTTGCTCAGCCTCATCTGCTCATGGAACTTCTCACACAAAGGCACAAAGACTGGGGCTGCTTGCTTGTCTTGCCACCTCAAACTTCAAACGTAGCTTTGGGGGTCCATGCAGGGGGCCTCCGGCAGCCCTGCTCTGAAAATGGAAACGTCTGCAGATAGCTCGCAGGCAGAAAAAGCTGGCCTGGAAAGCTGTTGCTCAGCCTCATCTGCCCATGGCACTGCTCGCACAGAGGCACAGAGACTGGGGCTGCTTGCTTGTCTTGCCACCTCAAACTTCAAAAGTATCTTATGTGGTCCGTGAAGGGGGCCTCCGACAGCCATACTCTGAAATTGCGAACTTCTGCAGAGAGCTCGCAACCAGAAAAAGCTAGCCTGGAAAGTTGTTGCTCAGCCTCATCTGCCCATGGCACTGCTCACACAGAGGCACAGAGACTGGGGCTGCTTGCTTGTCTTGCAACCTCAAACTTCAAAAGTATCCTGGGTGATCATTGAAGGGGGCCTCCGACAGCCCTGCTCTGAAAATGCGAACGTCTGCAGAGAGCTCGCAGCCAGAAAGAGCTAGCCTGGAAAGCTGTTGCTCAGCCTCATCTGCTCATGGCACTTCTCACACAAAGGCACAGAGACTGGGGCTGCTTGCTTGTCTTGCCACCTCTAACTTTAAACGTAGCTTAGGTGGTCCGTGCAGTGGGTCCTCCGGCAGCCCTGCTCCCAAAATGCGAACGTCTGCAGATAGCTCGCAGCCAGAAAGAGCTAGCCTGGAAAGCTTTTGCTCAGCCTCATCTGCTCATGGCACTGCTCGCACAGAGGCACAGAGACTGGGGCTGCTTGCTTTTCTTGCACCTCAAACTTCAAACGTATCTTTGGGGGTCCATGCAGGGGGCCTCCTTCAGCCCTGCTCTGAAAATGCGAACGTCTGCAGATAGCTCGCAGGCAGAAAGAGCTAGCCTGCAAAGCTGTTGCTCAGCCTCATCTGCCCATGGCACTGCTCGCATAGAGGCAGAGAGACTGGGGCTGCTTGCTTGTCTTGCCACCTCTAACTTCAAAAGTATTTTAGGTGGTCCGTGAAGGGGGCCTCCGGCAGCCCTACTCTGAAAATGCGAACGTCTGCAGAGAGCTCGCAACCAGAAAAAGCTAGCCTGGAAAGCTGTTGCTCAGCCTCATCTGATCATGGCACTGCTCGCACAGAGGCACAGAGACTGGGGCTGCTTGCTTGTCTTGCCACCTCAAACTTCAAACGTATCTTTGGGGGTCCGTGCAGGGGGCCTCCGGCAGCCCTGCTCTGAAAATGCGAACGTCTGCAGATAGCTCGCAGGCAGGAAGAGCTAGCCTGGAAAGCTGTTGCTCAGCCTCATCTGCCCATGGCACTGCTCGCACAGAGGCACAGAGACTGGGGCTGCTTGCTTGTCTTGCCACCTCAAACTTCAAAAGTATCTTAGGTGGTCCGTGAAGGGGGCCTCCGACAGCCATACTCTGAAATTGCGAACGTCTGCAGATAGCTCGCAACCAGAAAAAGCTAGCCTGGAAAGTTGTTGCTCAGCCTCATCTGCCCATGGCACTGCTCACACAGAGGCACAGAGACTGGGGCTGCTTGCTTGTCTTGCAACCTCAAACTTCAAAAGTATCTTGGGTGATCAATGAAGGGGGCCTCCGGCAGCCCTGCTCTGAAAATGCGAATGTCTGCAGAGAGCTCGCAGCCAGAAAGAGCTAGCCTGGAAAGCTGTTGCTCAGCCTCATCTGCTCATGGCACTTCTCACACAAAGGCACAAAGACTGGGGCTGCTTGCTTGTCTTGCCACCTCAAACTTCAAACGTATCTTTGGGGGTCCATGCAGGGCGCCTCCTTCAGCCCTGCTCTGAAAATGCGAACGTCTGCAGATAGCTCGCAGGCAGAAAGAGCTAGCCTGCAAAGCTGTTGCTCAGCCTCATCTGCCCATGGCACTGCTCGCATAGAGGCAGAGAGACTGGGGCTGCTTGCTTGTCTTGCCACCTCAAACTTCAAAAGTATTTTAGGTGGTCCGTGAAGGGGGCCTCCGGCAGCCCTACTGTGAAAATGCGAACGTCTGCAGAGAGCTCGCAACCAGAAAAAGCTAGCCTGGAAAGCTGTTGCTCAGCCTCATCTGATCATGGCACTGCTCGCACAGAGGCACAGAGACTGGGGCTGCTTTCTTGTCTTGCCACCTCAAACTTCAAACGTATCTTTGGGGGTCCGTGCAGGGGGCCTCCGGCAGCCCTGCTCTGAAAATGCGAACGTCTGCAGATAGCTCGCAGGCAGGAAGAGCTAGCCTGGAAAGCTGTTGCTCAGCCTCATCTGCCCATGGCACTGCTCGCACAGAGGCACAGAGACTGGGGCTGCTTGCTTGTCTTGCCACCTCAAACTTCAAAAGTAAATTTGAGGCTCCGTGCAGGAGGCATTAGCCAGCCCTTCTCCGAAAATGCGAACGTCTGCAGATAGCTCGCAGACAGAAACAGCTAGCCTGCAAAGCTGTTGCTCAGCCTCATCTGCCCATGGCACTGCTCACACAGAGGCACAGAGACTGGGGCTGCTTGGTTTTCTTGTCACCTCAAACTTCAAACGTATCTTTGGGGGTCCGTGCAGGGGGCCTCCGGCAGCCCTGCTTTGAAAATGCGAACGTCTGCAGATAGCTCGCAGGCAGAAAAAGCTGGCCTGGAAAGCTGTTGCTCAGCCTCATCTGCCCATGGCACTGCTCGCACAGAGGCACAGAGACTGGGGCTGCTTGCTTTTCTTCCCACCTCAAACTTCAAAAGCACCTTAGGTGGTCCGTGAGGGGGCCTCCGGCAGCCCTACTCTTAAAATGCGAACGTCTGCAGAGAGCTCGCAGCCAAAAAGAGCTAGCCTGGAAAGCTGTTGCTCAGCCTCATCTGCTCATGGCACTTCTCACACAAAGGCACAAAGACTGGGGCTGCTTGCTTGTCTTGCCACCTCAAACTTCAAACGTAGCTTTGGGGGTCCATGCAGGGGGCCTCCGGCAGCCCTGCTCTGAAAATGGAAACGTCTGCAGATAGCTCGCAGGCAGAAAAAGCTGGCCTGGAAAGCTGTTGCTCAGCCTCATCTGCCCATGGCACTGCTCGCACAGAGGCACAGAGACTGGGGCTGCTTGCTTTTCTTGCACCTCAAACTTCAAACGTATCTTTGGGGGTCCATGCAGGGGGCCTCCTTCAGCCCTGCTCTGAAAATGCGAACGTCTGCAGATAGCTAGCAGGCAGAAAGAGCTAGCCTGCAAAGCTGTTGCTCAGCCTCATCTGCCCATGGCACTGCTCGCATAGAGGCAGAGAGACTGGGGCTGCTTGCTTGTCTTGCCACCTCAAACTTCAAAGGTATTTTAGGTGGTCCGTGAAGGGGGCCTCCGGCAGCCCTACTCTGAAAATGCGAACGTCTGCAGAGAGCTCGCATCCAGAAAAAGCTAGCCTGGAAAGCTGTTGCTCAGCCTCATCTGCCTATGGCACTGCTTGCACAGAGGCACAGAGACTGGCGCTGCTTGCTTGTCTTGCCACCTCAAACTTCAAAAGTAAATTTGAGGCTCCGTGCAGGAGGCATTAGCCAGCCCTTCTCCGAAAATGCGAACGTCTGCAGAGAGCTCGCAAGCAGAAACAGCTAGCCTGCAAAGCTGTTGCTCAGCCTCATCTGCCCATGGCACTGCTCACACAGAGGCACAGAGACTGGGGCTGCTTGGTTTTCTTGTCACCTCAAACTTCAAACGTATCTTTGGGGGTCCGTGCAGGGGGCCTCCAGCAGCCCTGCTTTGAAAATGCGAACGTCTGCAGATAGCTCGCAGGCAGAAAAAGCTGGCCTGGAAAGCTGTTGCTCAGCCTCATCTGCCCATGGCACTGCTCGCACAGAGGCACAGAGACTGGGGCTGCTTGCTTTTCTTCCCACCTCAAACTTCAAACGTAGCTTTGGGGGTCCATGCAGGGGACCTCCGGCAGCCCTGCTCTGAAAATGGAAACGTCTGCAGATAGCTCGCAGGCAGAAAAAGCTGGCCTGGAAAGCTGTTGCTCAGCCTCATCTGCCCATGGCACTGCTCGCACAGAGGCACAGAGACTGGGGCTGCTTGCTTTTCTTGCACCTCAAACTTCAAACGTATCTTTGGGGGTCCATGCAGGGGGCCTCCTTCAGCCCTGCTCTGAAAATGCGAACGTCTGCAGATAGCTAGCAGGCAGAAAGAGCTAGCCTGCAAAGCTGTTGCTCAGCCTCATCTGCCCATGGCACTGCTCGCATAGAGGCAGAGAGACTGGGGCTGCTTGCTTGTCTTGCCACCTCAAACTTCAAAGGTATTTTAGGTGGTCCGTGAAGGGGGCCTCCGGCAGCCCTACTCTGAAAATGCGAACGTCTGCAGAGAGCTCGCAACCAGAAAAAGCTAGCCTGGAAAGCTGTTGCTCAGCCTCATCTGCCTATGGCACTGCTTGCACAGAGGCACAGAGACTGGGGCTGCTTGCTTGTCTTGCCACCTCAAACTTCAAAAGTAAATTTGAGGCTCCGTGCAGGAGGCATTAGCCAGCCCTTCTCCGAAAATGCGAACGTCTGCAGATAGCTCGCAGACAGAAACAGCTAGCCTGCAAAGCTGTTGCTCAGCCTCATCTGCCCATGGCACTGCTCACACAGAGGCACAGAGACTGGGGCTGCTTGGTTTTCTTGTCACCTCAAACTTCAAACGTATCTTTGGGGGTCCGTGCAGGGGGCCTCCGGCAGCCCTGCTTTGAAAATGCGAACGTCTGCAGATAGCTCGCAGGCAGAAAAAGCTGGCCTGGAAAGCTGTTGCTCAGCCTCATCTGCCCATGGCACTGCTCGCACAGAGGCACAGAGACTGGGGCTGCTTGCTTTTCTTCCCACCTCAAACTTCAAAGCATCTTAGGTGGTCCGTGAAGGGGGCCTACGGCAGCCCTACTCTTAAAATGCGAACGTCTGCAGAGAGCTCGCAGCCAAAAAGAGCTAGCCTGGAAAGCTGTTGCTCAGCCTCATCTGCTCATGGCACTTCTCACACAAAGGCACAAAGACTGGGGCTGCTTGCTTGTCTTGCCACCTCAAACTTCAAACGTAGCTTTGGGGGTCCATGCAGGGGGCCTCCGGCAGCCCTGCTCTGAAAATGGAAACGTCTGCAGATAGCTCGCAGGCAGAAAAAGCTGGCCTGGAAAGCTGTTGCTCAGCCTCATCTGCCCATGGCACTGCTCGCACAGAGGCACAGAGACTGGGGCTGCTTGCTTTTCTTGCACCTCAAACTTCAAACGTATCTTTGGGGGTCCATGCAGGGGGCCTCCTTCAGCCCTGCTCTGAAAATGCGAACGTCTGCAGATAGCTAGCAGGCAGAAAGAGCTAGCCTGCAAAGCTGTTGCTCAGCCTCATCTGCCCATGGCACTGCTCGCATAGAGGCAGAGAGACTGGGGCTGCTTGCTTGTCTTGCCACCTCAAACTTCAAAGGTATTTTAGGTGGTCCGTGAAGGGGGCCTCCGGCAGCCCTACTCTGAAAATGCGAACGTCTGCAGAGAGCTCGCAACCAGAAAAAGCTAGCCTGGAAAGCTGTTGCTCAGCCTCATCTGCCTATGGCACTGCTTGCACAGAGGCACAGAGACTGGCGCTGCTTGCTTGTCTTGCCACCTCAAACTTCAAAAGTAAATTTGAGGCTCCGTGCAGGAGGCATTAGCCAGCCCTTCTCCGAAAATGCGAACGTCTGCAGAGAGCTCGCAGCCAGAAAGAGCTAGCCTGGAAAGCTGTTGCTCAGCCTCATCTGCCCATGGCACTGCTCGCACAGAGGCACAGAGACTGGGGCTGCTTGCTTGTCTTGCCACCTCAAACTTCAAAAGTATCTTAGGTGGTCCGTGAAGGGGCCCTCCGACAGCCCTACTCTGAAATTGCGAACGTCTGCAGAGAGCTCGCAGCCAGAAAGAGCTAGCCTGGAAAGCTGTTGCTCAGCCTTATCTGCCCATGGCACTGCTCACACAGAGGCACAGAGACTGGGGCTGCTTGCTTTTCTTCCCACCTCAAACTTCAAAAGTAAATTTGAGGCTCCGTGCAGGAGGCATTAGCCAGCCCTTCTCCGAAAATGCGAACGTCTGCAGATAGCTCGCAGGCAGAAAGAGCTAGCCTGCAAAGCTGTTCCTCAGCCTCATCTGCCCATGGCACTGCTCGCATAGAGGCAGAGAGACTGGGGCTGCTTGCTTGTCTTGCCACCTCAAACTTCAAAAGTATTTTAGGTGGTCCGTGAAGGGGGCCTCCGGCAGCCCTACTCTTAAAATGCGAACGTCTGCAGAGAGCTCGCAGCCAGAAAGAGCTAGCCTGGAAAGCTGTTGCTCAGCCTCATCTGCCCATGGCACTGCTCGCACAGAGGCACAGAGACTGGGGCTGCTTGCTTGTCTTGCCACCTCAAACTTCAAAAGTATCTTAGGTGGTCCGTGAAGGGGCCCTCCGACAGCCCTACTCTGAAATTGCGAACGTCTGCAGAGAGCTCGCAGCCAGAAAGAGCTAGCCTGGAAAGCTGTTGCTCAGCCTTATCTGCCCATGGCACTGCTCACACAGAGGCACAGAGACTGGGGCTGCTTGCTTGTCTTGCCACCTCAAACTTCAAACGTAGCTTTGGGGGTCCGTGCAGGGGGGGTCCGTGCAGGGGGCCTCCGGCAGCCCTGCTCTGAAAATGCGAACTTCTGCAGATAGCTCGCAGGCAGAAAGAGCTAGCCTGGAAAGCTGTTGCTCAGCCTCATCTGCCCATGGCACTGCTCGCACAGAGGCACAGAGACTGGGGCTGCTTGCTTGTCATGCAACCTCAAACTTGAAACTTATATTTGGGGGTCCGTGCAGGGGACCTCCGGCAGCCCTGCTCTGAAAATGCGAACGTCTGCAGATAGCTCGCAGCCAGAAAGAGATAGCCTGGAAAGCTGTTGCTCAACCTCATCTGCCCATGGCACTGCTCGCACAGAGGCACAGAGACTGGGGCTGCTTGCTTGTCTTGCAACCTCAAACTTCAAAGGTATCTTGGGTGATCCTTGAAGGGGGCCTCCGGCAGCCCTGCTCTGAAAATGCGAACGTCTGCAGAGAGCTCGCAACCAGAAAGAGCTAGCCTGGAAAGCTGTTGCTCAGCCTCATCTGCCTATGGCACTGCTTGCACAGAGGCACAGAGACTGGCGCTGCTTGCTTGTCTTGCCACCTCAAACTTCAAAAGTAAATTTGAGGCTCCGTGCAGGAGGCATTAGCCAGCCCTTCTCCGAAAATGCGAACGTCTGCAGATAGCTCGCAGACAGAAACAGCTAGCCTGCAAAGCTGTTGCTCAGCCTCATCTGCCCATGGCACTGCTCACACAGAGGCACAGAGACTGGGGCTGCTTGGTTTTCTTGTCACCTCAAACTTCAAACGTATCTTTGGGGGTCCGTGCAGGGGGCCTCCGGCAGCCCTGCTTTGAAAATGCGAACGTCTGCAGATAGCTCGCAGGCAGAAAAAGCTGGCCTGGAAAGCTGTTGCTCAGCCTCATCTGCCCATGGCACTGCTCGCACAGAGGCACAGACACTGGGGCTGCTTGCTTTTCTTCCCACCTCAAACTTCAAAAGCATCTTAGGTGGTCCGTGAAGGGGGCCTCCGGCAGCCCTACTCTTAAAATGCGAACGTCTGCAGAGAGCTCGCAGCCAAAAAGAGCTAGCCTGGAAAGCTGTTGCTCAGCCTCATCTGCTCATGGCACTTCTCACACAAAGGCACAAAGACTGGGGCTGCTTGCTTGTCTTGCCACCTCAAACTTCAAACGTAGCTTTGGGGGTCCATGCAGGGGGCCTCCGGCAGCCCTGCTCTGAAAATGGAAACGTCTGCAGATAGCTCGCAGGCAGAAAAAGCTGGCCTGGAAAGCTGTTGCTCAGCCTCATCTGCCCATGGCACTGCTCGCACAGAGGCAGAGAGACTGGGGCTGCTTGCTTTTCTTGCACCTCAAACTTCAAACGTATCTTTGGGGGTCCATGCAGGGGGCCTCCTTCAGCCCTGCTCTGAAAATGCGAACGTCTGCAGATAGCTAGCAGGCAGAAAGAGCTAGCCTGCAAAGCTGTTGCTCAGCCTCATCTGCCCATGGCACTGCTCGCATAGAGGCAGAGAGACTGGGGCTGCTTGCTTGTCTTGCCACCTCAAACTTCAAAGGTATTTTAGGTGGTCCGTGAAGGGGGCCTCCGGCAGCCCTACTCTGAAAATGCGAACGTCTGCAGAGAGCTCGCATCCAGAAAAAGCTAGCCTGGAAAGCTGTTGCTCAGCCTCATCTGCCTATGGCACTGCTTGCACAGAGGCACAGAGACTGGCGCTGCTTGCTTGTCTTGCCACCTCAAACTTCAAAAGTAAATTTGAGGCTCCGTGCAGGAGGCATTAGCCAGCCCTTCTCCGAAAATGCGAACGTCTGCAGAGAGCTCGCAAGCAGAAACAGCTAGCCTGCAAAGCTGTTGCTCAGCCTCATCTGCCCATGGCACTGCTCACACAGAGGCACAGAGACTGGGGCTGCTTGGTTTTCTTGTCACCTCAAACTTCAAACGTATCTTTGGGGGTCCGTGCAGGGGGCCTCCAGCAGCCCTGCTTTGAAAATGCGAACGTCTGCAGATAGCTCGCAGGCAGAAAAAGCTGGCCTGGAAAGCTGTTGCTCAGCCTCATCTGCCCATGGCACTGCTCGCACAGAGGCACAGAGACTGGGGCTGCTTGCTTTTCTTCCCACCTCAAACTTCAAACGTAGCTTTGGGGGTCCATGCAGGGGACCTCCGGCAGCCCTGCTCTGAAAATGGAAACGTCTGCAGATAGCTCGCAGGCAGAAAAAGCTGGCCTGGAAAGCTGTTGCTCAGCCTCATCTGCCCATGGCACTGCTCGCACAGAGGCACAGAGACTGGGGCTGCTTGCTTTTCTTGCACCTCAAACTTCAAACGTATCTTTGGGGGTCCATGCAGGGGGCCTCCTTCAGCCCTGCTCTGAAAATGCGAACGTCTGCAGATAGCTAGCAGGCAGAAAGAGCTAGCCTGCAAAGCTGTTGCTCAGCCTCATCTGCCCATGGCACTGCTCGCATAGAGGCAGAGAGACTGGGGCTGCTTGCTTGTCTTGCCACCTCAAACTTCAAAGGTATTTTAGGTGGTCCGTGAAGGGGGCCTCCGGCAGCCCTACTCTGAAAATGCGAACGTCTGCAGAGAGCTCGCAACCAGAAAAAGCTAGCCTGGAAAGCTGTTGCTCAGCCTCATCTGCCTATGGCACTGCTTGCACAGAGGCACAGAGACTGGCGCTGCTTGCTTGTCTTGCCACCTCAAACTTCAAAAGTAAATTTGAGGCTCCGTGCAGGAGGCATTAGCCAGCCCTTCTCCGAAAATGCGAACGTCTGCAGATAGCTCGCAGACAGAAACAGCTAGCCTGCAAAGCTGTTGCTCAGCCTCATCTGCCCATGGCACTGCTCACACAGAGGCACAGAGACTGGGGCTGCTTGGTTTTCTTGTCACCTCAAACTTCAAACGTATCTTTGGGGGTCCGTGCAGGGGGCCTCCGGCAGCCCTGCTTTGAAAATGCGAACGTCTGCAGATAGCTCGCAGGCAGAAAAAGCTGGCCTGGAAAGCTGTTGCTCAGCCTCATCTGCCCATGGCACTGCTCGCACAGAGGCACAGAGACTGGGGCTGCTTGCTTTTCTTCCCACCTCAAACTTCAAAGCATCTTAGGTGGTCCGTGAAGGGGGCCTACGGCAGCCCTACTCTTAAAATGCGAACGTCTGCAGAGAGCTCGCAGCCAAAAAGAGCTAGCCTGGAAAGCTGTTGCTCAGCCTCATCTGCTCATGGCACTTCTCACACAAAGGCACAAAGACTGGGGCTGCTTGCTTGTCTTGCCACCTCAAACTTCAAACGTAGCTTTGGGGGTCCATGCAGGGGGCCTCCGGCAGCCCTGCTCTGAAAATGGAAACGTCTGCAGATAGCTCGCAGGCAGAAAAAGCTGGCCTGGAAAGCTGTTGCTCAGCCTCATCTGCCCATGGCACTGCTCGCACAGAGGCACAGAGACTGGGGCTGCTTGCTTTTCTTGCACCTCAAACTTCAAACGTATCTTTGGGGGTCCATGCAGGGGGCCTCCTTCAGCCCTGCTCTGAAAATGCGAACGTCTGCAGATAGCTAGCAGGCAGAAAGAGCTAGCCTGCAAAGCTGTTGCTCAGCCTCATCTGCCCATGGCACTGCTCGCATAGAGGCAGAGAGACTGGGGCTGCTTGCTTGTCTTGCCACCTCAAACTTCAAAGGTATTTTAGGTGGTCCGTGAAGGGGGCCTCCGGCAGCCCTACTCTGAAAATGCGAACGTCTGCAGAGAGCTCGCAACCAGAAAAAGCTAGCCTGGAAAGCTGTTGCTCAGCCTCATCTGCCTATGGCACTGCTTGCACAGAGGCACAGAGACTGGCGCTGCTTGCTTGTCTTGCCACCTCAAACTTCAAAAGTAAATTTGAGGCTCCGTGCAGGAGGCATTAGCCAGCCCTTCTCCGAAAATGCGAACGTCTGCAGAGAGCTCGCAGCCAGAAAGAGCTAGCCTGGAAAGCTGTTGCTCAGCCTCATCTGCCCATGGCACTGCTCGCACAGAGGCACAGAGACTGGGGCTGCTTGCTTGTCTTGCCACCTCAAACTTCAAAAGTATCTTAGGTGGTCCGTGAAGGGGCCCTCCGACAGCCCTACTCTGAAATTGCGAACGTCTGCAGAGAGCTCGCAGCCAGAAAGAGCTAGCCTGGAAAGCTGTTGCTCAGCCTTATCTGCCCATGGCACTGCTCACACAGAGGCACAGAGACTGGGGCTGCTTGCTTGTCTTGCCACCTCAAACTTCAAACGTAGCTTTGGGGGTCCGTGCAGGGGGGGTCCGTGCAGGGGGCCTCCGGCAGCCCTGCTCTGAAAATGCGAACTTCTGCAGATAGCTCGCAGGCAGAAAGAGCTAGCCTGGAAAGCTGTTGCTCAGCCTCATCTGCCCATGGCACTGCTCGCACAGAGGCACAGAGACTGGGGCTGCTTGCTTGTCATGCAACCTCAAACTTGAAACTTATATTTGGGGGTCCGTGCAGGGGACCTCCGGCAGCCCTGCTCTGAAAATGCGAACGTCTGCAGATAGCTCGCAGCCAGAAAGAGATAGCCTGGAAAGCTGTTGCTCAACCTCATCTGCCCATGGCACTGCTCGCACAGAGGCACAGAGACTGGGGCTGCTTGCTTGTCTTGCAACCTCAAACTTCAAAGGTATCTTGGGTGATCCTTGAAGGGGGCCTCCGGCAGCCCTGCTCTGAAAATGCGAACGTCTGCAGAGAGCTCGCAACCAGAAAGAGCTAGCCTGGAAAGCTGTTGCTCAGCCTCATCTGCTCATGGCACTGCTCGCACAGAGGCTCAGAGACTGGGGCTGCTTGCTTGTCTTGCCACCTCTAACTTTAAACGTAGCTTAGGTGGTCCGTGCAGTGGGTCCTCCGGCAGCCCTGCTCCCAAAATGCGAACATCTGCAGATAGCTCGCAGCCAGAAAGAGCTAGCCTGGAAAGCTGTTGCTCAGCCTCATCTGCTCATGACACTGCTCGCACAGAGACACAGAGACTGGGGCTGCTTGCTTTTCTTGCGCCTCAAACTTCAAACGTATCTTTGAGGGTCCATGCAGGGGGCCTCCTTCAGCCCTGCTCTGAAAATGCGAACGTCTGCAGATAGCTCGCAGGCAGAAAGAGCTAGCCTGCAAAGCTGTTGCTCAGCCTCATCTGCCCATGGCACTGCTCGCATAGAGGCAGAGAGACTGGGGCTGCTTGCTTGTCTTGCCACCTCAAACTTCAAAAGTATTTTAGGTGGTCCGTGAAGGGGGCCTCCGGCAGCCCTACTCTGAAAATGCGAACGTCTGCAGAGAGCTCGCAACCAGAAAAAGCTAGCCTGGAAAGCTGTTGCTCAGCCTCATCTGATCATGACACTGCTCGCACAGAGGCACAGAGACTGGGACTGCTTGCTTTTCTTCCCACCTCAAACTTCAAAAGTAAATTTGAGGCTCCGTGCAGGAGGCATTAGCCAGCCCTACTCTGAAATTGCGAACGTCTGCAGAGAGCTCGCAACCAGAAAAAGCTAGCCTGGAAAGTTGTTGCTCAGCCTCATCTGCCCATGGCACTGCTCACACAGAGGCACAGAGACTGGGGCTGCTTGCTTGTCTTGCAACCTCAAACTTCAAAAGTATCTTGGGTGATCCTTGAAGGGGGCCTCCGGCAGCCCTGCTCTGAAAATGCGAACGTCTGCAGATAGCTCGCAACCAGAAAGAGCTAGCCTGGAAAGCTGTTGCTCAGCCTCATCTTCTCATGGCACTGCTCGCACAGAGGCACAGAGACTGGGGCTGCTTGCTTGTCTTGCCACCTCTAACTTTAAACGTAGCTTAGGTGGTCCGTGCAGTGGGTCCTCCGGCAGCCCTGCTCCCAAAATGCGAACGTCTGCAGATAGCTCGCAGGCAGAAAGTGCTAGCCTGGAAAGCTGTTGCTCAGCCTCATCTGCTCATGACACTGCTCGCACAGAGGCACAGAGACTGGGACTGCTTGCTTTTCTTGCACCTCAAACTTCAAACGTATCTTTGGGGGTCCATGCAGGGGGCCTCCTTCAGCCCTGCTCTGAAAATGCGAACGTCTGCAGATAGCTCGCAGCCAGAAAGAGCTAGCCTGCAAAGCTGTTGCTCAGCCTCATCTGCCCATGGCACTGCTCGCACAGAGGCATAGAGACTGGGGCTGCTTGCTTGTCTTGCCACCTCAAACTTCAAACGTATCTTTGGGGGTCCGTGCAGGGGGCCTCCGGCAGCCCTGCTCTGAAAATGCGAACGTCTGCAGATAGCTCGCAGGCAGGAAGAGCTAGCCTGGAAAGCTGTTGCTCAGCCTCATCTGCCCATGGCACTGCTCGCACAGAGGCACAGAGACTGGGGCTGCTTGCTTGTCTTGCCACCTCAAACTTCAAAAGTAAATTTGAGGCTCCGTGCAGGAGGCATTAGCCAGCCCTTCTCCGAAAATGCGAACGTCTGCAGATAGCTCGCAGACAGAAACAGCTAGCCTGCAAAGCTGTTGCTCAGCCTCATCTGCCCATGGCACTGCTCACACAGAGGCACAGAGACTCTGGCTGCTTGGTTTTCTTGTCACCTCAAACTTCAAATGTATCTTTGGGGGTCCGTGCAGGGGGCCTCCGGCAGCCCTGCTCTGAAAATGCGAACTTCTGCAGATAGCTCGCAGGCAGAAAGAGCTAGCCTGGAAAGCTGTTGCTCAGCCTCATCTGCCCATGGCACTGCTCGCACAGAGGCACAGAGACTGGGGCTGCTTGCTTGTCTTGCCACCTCAAACTTCAAACGTATATTTGGGGGTTCGTGCAGGGGACCTCCGGCAGCCCTGCTCTGAAAATGCGAACGTCTGCAGATAGCTCGCAGCCAGAAAGAGCTAGCCTGGAAAGCTGTTGCTCAGCCTCATCTGCTCATGGCACTCCTCGCACAGAGGCACAGAGACTGGGGCTGCTTGCTTGTCTTGCCACCTCTAACTTTAAACGTAGCTTAGGTAGTCCGTGCAGTGGGTCCTCCGGCAGCCCTGCTCCCAAAATGCGAACGTCTGCAGATAGCTCGCAGCCAGAAAGAGCTAGCCTGGAAAGCTGTTGCTCAGCCTCATCTGCTCATGACACTGCTCGCACAGAGGCACAGAGACTGGGGCTGCTTGCTTTTCTTGCAACCTCAAACTTCAAAAGTATCTTTGGGGGTCCATGCAGGGGGCCTCCTTCAGCCCTGCTCTGAAAATGCGAACGTCTGCAGAGAGCTCGCAACCAGAAAAAGCTAGCCTGGAAAGCTGTTGCTCAGCCTCATCTGCCCATGGCACTGCTCGCACAGAGGCACAGAGACTGGGGCTGCTTGCTTGTCTTGCAACCTCAAACTTCAAAAGTATCTTGGGTGATCCTTGAAGGGGGCCTCCGGCAGCCCTACTCTGAAAATGCGAACGTCTGCAGAGAGCTCGCAACCAGAAAGAGCTAGCCTGGAAAGCTGTTGCTCAGCCTCATCTGCTCATGGCACTCCTCGCACAGAGGCACAGAGACTGGGGCTGCTTGCTTGTCTTGCCACCTCTAACTTTAAACGTAGCTTAGGTGGTCCGTGCAGTGGGTCCTCCGGCAGCCCTGCTCCCAAAATGCGAACGTCTGCAGATAGCTCGCAGCCAGAAAGAGCTAGCCTGGAAAGCTGTTGCTCAGCCTCATCTGCTCATGACACTGCTCGCACAGAGGCACAGAGACTGGGGCTGCTTGCTTTTCTTGCAACCTCAAACTTCAAAAGTATCTTTGGGGGTCCATGCAGGGGGCCTCCTTCAGCCCTGCTCTGAAAATGCGAACGTCTGCAGATAGCTCGCAGGCAGAAAGAGCTAGCCTGGAAAGCTGTTGCTCAGCCTCATCTGCCCATGGCACTGCTCGCACAGAGGCAGAGAGACTGGGGCTGTTGCTTGTCTTGCCACCTCAAACTTCAATCGTAGCTTAGGTGGTCCGTGCAGGGGGCCTCCGGCAGCCCTGCTCTGAAAATGCGAACGTCTGCAGATAGCTCGCAGCCAGAAACAGCTAGCCTGGAAAGCTGTTGCTCAGCCTCATCTGCCCATGGCACTGCTCGCACAGAGGCACAGAGACTGGGGCTGCTTGCTTTTCTTCCCACCTCAAACTTCAAAAGTAAATTTGAGGCTCCGTGCAGGAGGCATTAGCCAGCCCTTCTCCGAAAATGCGAACGTCTGCAGATAGCTCGCAGGCAGAAAGAGCTAGCCTGCAAAGCTGTTGCTCAGCCTCATCTGCCCATGGCACTGCTCGCATAGAGGCAGAGAGACTGGGGCTGCTTGCGTGTCTTGCCACCTCAAACTTCAAAAGTATTTTAGGTGGTCCGTGAAGGGGGCCTCCGGCAGCCCTACTCTTAAAATGCGAACGTCTGCAGAGAGCTCGCAGCCAGAAAGAGCTAGCCTGGAAAGCTGTTGCTCAGCCTCATCTGCCCATGGCACTGCTCGCACAGAGGCACAGAGACTGGGGCTGCTTGCTTGTCTTGCCACCTCAAACTTCAAAAGTATCTTAGGTGGTCCGTGAAGGGGGCCTCCGACAGCCCTACTCTGAAATTGCGAACGTCTGCAGAGAGCTCGCAGCCAGAAAGAGCTAGCCTGGAAAGCTGTTGCTCAGCCTCATCTGCCCATGGCACTGCCCGCACAGAGGCACAGAGACTGGGGCTGCTTGCTTGTCTTGCCACCTCTAACTTCAAACATAGCTTTGGGGGTCCGTGCAGGGGGGGTTCGTGCAGGGGGCCTCCGGCAGCCCTGCTCTGAAAATGCGAACTTCTGCAGATAGCTCGCAGTCAGAAAGAGCTAGCCTGGAAAGCTGTTGCTCAGCCTCATCTGCCCATGGCACTGCTCGCACAGAGGCACAGAGACTGGGGCTGCTTGCTTTTCTTCCCACCTCAAACTTCAAAAGCATCTTAGGTGGTCCGTGAAGGGGGCCTCCGGCAGCCCTACTCTTAAAATGCGAACGTCTGCAGAGAGCTCGCAGCCAGAAAGAGCTAGCCTGGAAAGCTGTTGCTCAGCCTCATCTGCTCATGGCACTTCTCACACAAAGGCACAAAGACTGGGGCTGCTTGCTTGTCTTGCCACCTCAAACTTCAAACGTAGCTTTGGGGGTCCATGCAGGGGGCCTCCGGCAGCCCTGCTCTGAAAATGGAAACGTCTGCAGATAGCTCGCAGCCAGAAAAAGCTGGCCTGGAAAGCTGTTGCTCAGCCTCATCTGCCCATGGCACTGCTCACACAGAGGCACAGAGACTGGGGCTGCTTGCTTTTCTTGCCACCTCAAACTTCAAACGTAGCTTTGGGGGTCCGTGCAGGGGGCCTCCGGTAGCCCTACTCTGAAAATGCGAACGTCTGCAGAGAGCTCGCAACCAGAAAAAGCTAGCCTGGAAAGCTGTTGCTCAGCCTCATCTGATCATGACACTGCTCGCACAGAGGCACAGAGACTGGGGCTGCTTGCTTGTCTTGCCACCTCAAACTTCAAACATAACTTTGGGGGTCAGTGCAGGGGGCCTCCGGCAGCCCTGCTCTGAAAATGCGAACGTCTGCAGATAGCTCGCAGCCAGAAACAGCTAGCCTGGAAAGCTGTTGCTCAGCGTCATCTGCCCATGGCACTGCTCGCACAGAGGCACAAAGACTGGGGCTGCTTGCTTTTCTTCCCACCTCAAACTTCAAAAGTAAATTTGAGGCTCCGTGCAGGAGGCATTAGCCAGCCCTTCTCCGAAAATGCGAACGTCTGCAGATAGCTCGCAAGCAGAAAGAGCTAGCCTGCAAAGCTGTTGCTCAGCCTCATCTGCCCATGGCACTGCTCGCATAGAGGCAGAGAGACTGGGGCTGCTTGCTTGTCTTGCCACCTCAAACTTCAAAAGTATTTTAGGTGGTCCGTGAAGGGGGCCTCCGGCAGCCCTACTCTTAAAATGCGAACGTCTGCAGAGAGCTCGCAGCCAGAAAGAGCTAGCCTGGAAAGCTGTTGCTCAGCCTCATCTGCCCATGGCACTGCTCGCACAGAGGCACAGAGACTGGGGCTGCTTGCTTGTCTTGCCACCTCAAACTTCAAAAGTATCTTAGGTGGTCCGTGAAGGGGGCCTCCGACAGCCCTACTCTGAAATTGCGAACGTCTGCAGAGAGCTCGCAGCCAGAAAGAGCTAGCCTGGAAAGCTGTTGCTCAGCCTCATCTGCCCATGGCACTGCCCGCACAGAGGCACAGAGACTGGGGCTGCTTGCTTGTCTTGCCACCTCTAACTTCAAACATAGCTTTGGGGGTCCGTGCAGGGGGGGTCCGTGCAGGGGGCCTCCGGCAGCCCTGCTCTGAAAATGCGAACTTCTGCAGATAGCTCGCAGCCAGAAAGAGCTAGCCTGGAAAGCTGTTGCTCAGCCTCATCTGCCCATGGCACTGCTCGCACAGAGGCACAGAGACTGGGGCTGCTTGCTTGTCTTGCAACCTCAAACTTCAAAAGTATCTTGGGTGATCCTTGAAGGGGGCCTCCGGCAGCCCTGCTCTGAAAATGCGAACGTCTGCAGAGAGCTCGCAACCAGAAAGAGCTAGCCTGGAAAGCTGTTGCTCAGCCTCATCTGCTCATGGCACTCCTCGCACAGAGGCACAGAGACTGGGGCTGCTTGCTTGTCTTGCCACCTCTAACTTTAAACGTAGCTTAGGTGGTCCGTGCAGTGGGTCCTCCGGCAGCCCTGCTCCCAAAATTCGAACGTCTGCAGATAGCTCGCAGCCAGAAAGAGCTAGCCTGGAAAGCTGTTGCTCAGCCTCATCTGCTCATGACACTGCTCGCACAGAGGCACAGAGACTGGGGCTGCTTGCTTTTCTTGCAACCTCAAACTTCAAACGTATCTTTGGGGGTCCATGCAGGGGGCCTCCTTCAGCCCTGCTCTGAAAATGCGAACGTCTGCAGATAGCTCGCAGGCAGAAAGAGCTAGCCTGGAAAGCTGTTGCTCAGCCTCATCTGCCCATGGCACTGCTCCCACAGAGGCAGAGAGACTGGGGCTGCTTGCTTGTCTTGCCACCTCAAACTTCAAAAGTATTTTAGGTGGTCCGTGAAGGGGGCCTCCGGCAGCCCTACTCTGAAAATGCGAACGTCTGCAGAGAGCTCGCAACCAGAAAAAGCTAGCCTGGAAAGCTGTTGCTCAGCCTCATCTGATCATGACACTGCTCGCACAGAGGCACAGAGACTGGGGCTGCTTGCTTGTCTTGCCACCTCAAACTTCAAACATAACTTTGGGGGTCAGTGCAGGGGGCCTCCGGCAGCCCTGCTCTGAAAATGCGAACGTCTGCAGATAGCTCGCAGGCAGAAAGAGCTAGCCTGGAAAGCTGTTGCTCAGCGTCATCTGCCCATGGCACTGCTCGCACAGAGGCACAGAGACTGGGGCTGCTTGCTTTTCTTCCAACCTCAAACTTCAAAAGTAAATTTGAGGCTCCGTGCAGGAGGCATTAGCCAGCCCTTCTCCGAAAATGCGAACGTCTGCAGATAGCTCGCAGGCAGAAAGAGCTAGCCTGCAAAGCTGTTGCTCAGCCTCATCTGCCCATGGCACTGCCCGCACAGAGGCACAGAGACTGGGGCTGCTTGCTTGTCTTGCCACCTCTAACTTCAAACATAGCTTTGGGGGTCCGTGCAGGGGGGGTCCGTGCAGGGGGCCTCCGGCAGCCCTGCTCTGAAAATGCGAACGTCTGCAGATAGCTCGCAGGCAGAAAGAGCTAGCCTGGAAAGCTGTTGCTCAGCCTCATCTGCCCATGGCACTGCTCGCACAGAGGCACAGAGACTGGGGCTGCTTGCTTGTCTTGCAACCTCAAACTTCAAACGTATATTTGGGGGTCCGTGCAGGGGACCTCCGGCAGCCCTGCTCTGAAAATGCGAACGTCTGCAGATAGCTCGCAGCCAGAAAGAGCTAGCCTGGAAAGCTGTTGCTCAACCTCATCTGCCCATGGCACTGCTCGCACAGAGGCACAGAGACTGGGGCTGCTTGCTTGTCTTGCAACCTCAAACTTCAAAAGTATCTTGGGTGATCGTTGAAAGGGGGCCTCCGGCAGCCCTGCTCTGAAAATGCGAACGTCTGCAGAGAGCTCGCAACCAGAAAGAGCTAGCCTGGAAAGCTGTTGCTCAGCCTCATCTGCTCATGGCACTGCTCGCACAGAGGCACAGAGACTGGGGCTGCTTGCTTGTCTTGCCACCTCAAACTTCAAAAGTATATTTGGGGGTTCGTGCAGGGGACCTCCGGCAGCCCTGCTCTGAAAATGCGAACGTCTGCAGATAGCTCGCAGCCAGAAAGAGCTAGCCTGGAAAGCTGTTGCTCAGCCTCATCTGCTCATGGCACTCCTCGCACAGAGGCACAGAGACTGGGGCTGCTTGCTTGTCTTGCCACCTCTAACTTTAAACGTAGCTTAGGTGGTCCGTGCAGTGGGTCCTCCGGCAGCCCTGCTCCCAAAATGCGAACGTCTGCAGATAGCTCGCAGCCAGAAAGAGCTAGCCTGGAAAGCTGTTGCTCAGCCTCATCTGCTCATGACACTGCTCGCACAGAGGCACAGAGACTGGGGCTGCTTGCTTTTCTTGCAACCTCAAACTTCAAAAGTATCTTTGGGGGTCCATGCAGGGGGCCTCCTTCAGCCCTGCTCTGAAAATGCGAACGTCTGCAGATAGCTCGCAGGCAGAAAGAGCTAGCCTGGAAAGCTGTTGCTCAGCCTCATCTGCCCATGGCACTGCTCGCACAGAGGCAGAGAGACTGGGGCTGTTGCTTGTCTTGCCACCTCAAACTTCAAAAGTATTTTAGGTGGTCCGTGAAGGGGGCCTCCGGCAGCCCTACTCTGAAAATGCGAACGTCTGCAGAGAGCTCGCAACCAGAAAAAGCTAGCCTGGAAAGCTGTTGCTCAGCCTCATCTGCCCATGGCACTGCTCGCACAGAGGCACAGAGACTGGGGCTGCTTGCTTGTCTTGCAACCTCAAACTTCAAAAGTATCTTGGGTGATCCTTGAAGGGGGCCTCCGGCAGCCCTACTCTGAAAATGCGAACGTCTGCAGAGAGCTCGCAAGCAGAAAGAGCTAGCCTGGAAAGCTGTTGCTCAGCCTCATCTGCTCATGGCACTCCTCGCACAGAGGCACAGAGACTGGGGCTGCTTGCTTGTCTTGCCACCTCTAACTTTAAACGTAGCTTAGGTGGTCCGTGCAGTGGGTCCTCCGGCAGCCCTGCTCCCAAAATGCGAACGTCTGCAGATAGCTCGCAGCCAGAAAGAGCTAGCCTGGAAAGCTGTTGCTCAGCCTCATCTGCTCATGGCACTGCTCGCACAGAGGCACAGAGACTGGGGCTGCTTGCTTGTCTTGCAACCTCAAACTTCAAAAGTATCTTGGGTGATCGTTGAAAGGGGGCCTCCGGCAGCCCTGCTCTGAAAATGCGAACGTCTGCAGAGAGCTCGCAACCAGAAAGAGCTAGCCTGGAAAGCTGTTGCTCAGCCTCATCTGCTCATGGCACTGCTCGCACAGAGGCACAGAGACTGGGGCTGCTTGCTTGTCTTGCCACCTCAAACTTCAAACGTATATTTGGGGGTTCGTGCAGGGGACCTCCGGCAGCCCTGCTCTGAAAATGCGAACGTCTGCAGATAGCTCGCAGCCAGAAAGAGCTAGCCTGGAAAGCTGTTGCTCAGCCTCATCTGCTCATGGCACTCCTCGCACAGAGGCACAGAGACTGGGGCTGCTTGCTTGTCTTGCCACCTCTAACTTTAAACGTAGCTTAGGTGGTCCGTGCAGTGGGTCCTCCGGCAGCCCTGCTCCCAAAATGCGAACGTCTGCAGATAGCTCGCAGCCAGAAAGAGCTAGCCTGGAAAGCTGTTGCTCAGCCTCATCTGCTCATGACACTGCTCGCACAGAGGCACAGAGACTGGGGCTGCTTGCTTTTCTTGCAACCTCAAACTTCAAAAGTATCTTTGGGGGTCCATGCAGGGGGCCTCCTTCAGCCCTGCTCTGAAAATGCGAACGTCTGCAGATAGCTCGCAGGCAGAAAGAGCTAGCCTGGAAAGCTGTTGCTCAGCCTCATCTGCCCATGGCACTGCTCGCACAGAGGCAGAGAGACTGGGGCTGTTGCTTGTCTTGCCACCTCAAACTTCAAAAGTATTTTAGGTGGTCCGTGAAGGGGGGCTCCGGCAGCCCTACTCTGAAAATGCGAACGTCTGCAGAGAGCTCGCAACCAGAAAAAGCTAGCCTGGAAAGCTGTTGCTCAGCCTCATCTGCCCATGGCACTGCTCGCACAGAGGCACAGAGACTGGGGCTGCTTGCTTGTCTTGCAACCTCAAACTTCAAAAGTATCTTGGGTGATCCTTGAAGGGGGCCTCCGGCAGCCCTACTCTGAAAATGCGAACGTCTGCAGAGAGCTCGCAAGCAGAAAGAGCTAGCCTGGAAAGCTGTTGCTCAGCCTCATCTGCTCATGGCACTCCTCGCACAGAGGCACAGAGACTGGGGCTGCTTGCTTGTCTTGCCACCTCTAACTTTAAACGTAGCTTAGGTGGTCCGTGCAGTGGGTCCTCCGGCAGCCCTGCTCCCAAAATGCGAACGTCTGCAGATAGCTCGCAGCCAGAAAGAGCTAGCCTGGAAAGCTGTTGCTCAGCCTCATCTGCTCATGACACTGCTCGCACAGAGGCACAGAGACTGGGGCTGCTTGCTTTTCTTGCAACCTCAAACTTCAAAAGTATCTTTGGGGGTCCATGCAGGGGGCCTCCTTCAGCCCTGCTCTGAAAATGCGAACGTCTGCAGATAGCTCGCAGGCAGAAAGAGCTAGCCTGGAAAGCTGTTGCTCAGCCTCATCTGCCCATGGCACTGCTCGCACAGAGGCAGAGAGACTGGGGCTGTTGCTTGTCTTGCCACCTCAAACTTCAAAAGTATTTTAGGTGGTCCGTGAAGGGGGCCTCCGGCAGCCCTACTCTGAAAATGCGAACGTCTGCAGAGAGCTCGCAACCAGAAAAAGCTAGCCTGGAAAGCTGTTGCTCAGCCTCATCTGATCATGACACTGCTCGCACAGAGGCACAGAGACTGGGGCTGCTTGCTTGTCTTGCCACCTCAAACTTCAAACATAACTTTGGGGGTCAGTGCAGGGGGCCTCCGGCAGCCCTGCTCTGAAAATGCGAACGTCTGCAGATAGCTCGCAGCCAGAAACAGCTAGCCTGGAAAGCTGTTGCTCAGCGTCATCTGCCCATGGCACTGCTCGCACAGAGGCACAAAGACTGGGGCTGCTTGCTTTTCTTCCCACCTCAAACTTCAAAAGTAAATTTGAGGCTCCGTGCAGGAGGCATTAGCCAGCCCTTCTCCGAAAATGCGAACGTCTGCAGATAGCTCGCAGGCAGAAAGAGCTAGCCTGCAAAGCTGTTGCTCAGCCTCATCTGCCCATGGCACTGCTCGCATAGAGGCAGAGAGACTGGGGCTGCTTGCTTGTCTTGCCACCTCAAACTTCAAAAGTATTTTAGGTGGTCCGTGAAGGGGGCCTCCGGCAGCCCTACTCTTAAAATGCGAACGTCTGCAGAGAGCTCGCAGCCAGAAAGAGCTAGCCTGGAAAGCTGTTGCTCAGCCTCATCTGCCCATGGCACTGCTCGCACAGCGGCACAGAGACTGGGGCTGCTTGCTTGTCTTGCCACCTCAAACTTCAAAAGTATCTTAGGTGGTCCGTGAAGGGGGCCTCCGACAGCCCTACTCTGAAGTTGCGAACGTCTGCAGAGAGCTCGCAGCCAGAAAGAGCTAGCCTGGAAAGCTGTTGCTCAGCCTCATCTGCCCATGGCACTGCCCGCACAGAGGCACAGAGACTGGGGCTGCTTGCTTTTCTTGCCACCTCAAACTTCAAACGTAGCTTTGGGGGTCCATGCAGGGGAGGTCCGTGCAGGGGACCTCCGGCAGCCCTGCTCTGAAAATGCGAACTTCTGCAGATAGCTCGCAGGCAGAAAGAGCTAGCCTGGAAAGCTGTTGCTCAGCCTCATCTGCCCATGGCACTGCTCGCACAGAGGCACAGAGACTGGGGCTGCTTGCTTGTCTTGCCACCTCAAACTTCAAACGTATATTTGGGGGTTCGTGCAGGGGACCTCCGGCAGCCCTGCTCCCAAAATGCGAACGTCTGCAGATAGCTCGCAGCCAGAAAGAGCTAGCCTGGAAAGCTGTTGCTCAGCCTCATCTGCCCATGGCACTGCTCGCACAGAGGCACAGAGACTGGGGCTGCTTGCTTGTCTTGCAACCTCAAACTTCAAAAGTATCTTGGGTGATCCTTGAAGGGGGCCTCCGGCAGCCCTACTCTGAAAATGCGAACGTCTGCAGATAGCTCGCAAGCAGAAAGAGCTAGCCTGGAAAGCTGTTGCTCAGCCTCATCTGCTCATGGCACTCCTCGCACAGAGGCACAGAGACTGGGGCTGCTTGCTTGTCTTGCCACCTCTAACTTTAAACGTAGCTTAGGTGGTCCGTGCAGTGGGTCCTCCGGCAGCCCTGCTCCCAAAATTCGAACGTCTGCAGATAGCTCGCAGCCAGAAAGAGCTAGCCTGGAAAGCTGTTGCTCAGCCTCATCTGCTCATGACACTGCTCGCACAGAGGCACAGAGACTGGGGCTGCTTGCTTTTCTTGCAACCTCAAACTTCAAACGTATCTTTGGGGGTCCATGCAGGGGGCCTCCTTCAGCCCTGCTCTGAAAATGCGAACGTCTGCAGATAGCTCGCAGGCAGAAAGAGCTAGCCTGGAAAGCTGTTGCTCAGCCTCATCTGCCCATGGTACTGCTCCCACAGAGGCAGAGAGACTGGGGCTGCTTGCTTGTCTTGCCACCTCAAACTTCAAAAGTATTTTAGGTGGTCCGTGAAGGGGGCCTCCGGCAGCCCTACTCTGAAAATGCGAACGTCTGCAGAGAGCTCGCAACCAGAAAAAGCTAGCCTGGAAAGCTGTTGCTCAGCCTCATCTGATCATGACACTGCTCGCACAGAGGCACAGAGACTGGGGCTGCTTGCTTGTCTTGCCACCTCAAACTTCAAACATAACTTTGGGGGTCAGTGCAGGGGGCCTCCGGCAGCCCTGCTCTGAAAATGCGAACGTCTGCAGATAGCTCGCAGGCAGAAAGAGCTAGACTGGAAAGCTGTTGCTCAGCGTCATCTGCCCATGGCACTGCTCACACAGAGGCACAGAGACTGGGGCTGCTTGCTTTTCTTCCAAGCTCAAACTTCAAAAGTAAATTTGAGGCTCTGTGCAGGAGGCATTAGCCAGCCCTTCTCCGAAAATGCGAACGTCTGCAGATAGCTCGCAGGCAGAAAGAGCTAGCCTGCAAAGCTGTTGCTCAGCCTCATCTGCCCATGGCACTGCCCGCACAGAGGCACAGAGACTGGGGCTGCTTGCTTGTCTTGCCACCTCTAACTTCAAACATAGCTTTGGGGGTCCGTGCAGGGGGGGTCCGTGCAGGGGGCCTCCGGCAGCCCTGCTCTGAAAATGCGAACGTCTGCAGATAGCTCGCAGGCAGAAAGAGCTAGCCTGGAAAGCTGTTGCTCAGCCTCATCTGCCCATGGCACTGCTCGCACAGAGGCACAGAGACTGGGGCTGCTTGCTTGTCTTGCAAACTCAAACTTCAAACGTATATTTGGGGGTCCGTGCAGGGGACCTCCGGCAGCCCTGCTCTGAAAATGCGAACGTCTGCAGATAGCTCGCAGCCAGAAAGAGCTAGCCTGGAAAGCTGTTGCTCAACCTCATCTGCCCATGGCACTGCTCGCACAGAGGCACAGAGACTGGGGCTGCTTGCTTGTCTTGCAAACTCAAACTTCAAAAGTATCTTGGGTGATCCTTGAAGGGGGCCTCCGGCAGCCCTGCTCTGAAAATGCGAACGTCTGCAGAGAGCTCGCAAGCAGAAAGAGCTAGCCTGGAAAGCTGTTGCTCAGCCTCATCTGCTCATGGCACTGCTCGCACAGAGGCACAGAGACTGGGGCTGCTTGCTTGTCTTGCCACCTCTAACTTTAAACGTAGCTTAGGTGGTCCGTGCAGTGGGTCCTCCGGCAGCCCTGCTCCCAAAATGCGAACATCTGCAGATAGCTCGCAGCCAGAAAGAGCTAGCCTGGAAAGCTGTTGCTCAGCCTCATCTGCTCATGACGCTGCTCGCACAGAGGCACAGAGACTGGGGCTGCTTGCTTTTCTTGCACCTCAAACTTCAAACGTATCTTTGGGGGTCCATGCAGGGGGCCTCCTTCAGCCCTGCTCTGAAAATGCGAACGTCTGCAGATAGCTCGCAGGCAGAAAGAGCTAGCCTGCAAAGCTGTTGCTCAGCCTCATCTGCCCATGGCACTGCTCGCATAGAGTCAGAGAGACTGGGGCTGCTTGCTTGTCTTGCCACCTCAAACTTCAAAAGTATTTTAGGTGGTTCGTGAAGGGGGCCTCCGGCAGCCCTACTCTGAAAATGCGAACGTCTGCAGAGAGCTCGCAACCAGAAAAAGCTAGCCTGGAAAGCTGTTGCTCAGCCTCATCTGATCATGACACTGCTCGCACAGAGGCACAGAGACTGGGGCTGCTTGCTTGTCTTGCAACCTCAAACTTCAAACATAACTTTGGGGGTCCGTGCAGGGGGCCTCCGGCAGCCCTGCTCTGAAAATGCGAACGTCTGCAGATAGCTCGCACCCAGAAACAGCTAGCCTGGAAAGCTGTTGCTCAGCCTCATCTGCCCATGGCACTGCTCGCACAGAGGCACAGAGACTGGGGCTGCTTGCTTGTCTTGCCACCTTAAACTTCAAAAGTAAATTTGAGGCTCCGTGCAGGAGGCATTAGCCAGCCCTTCTCCGAAAATGCGAATGTCTGCAGATAGCTCGCAGGCAGAAAGAGCTAGCCTGCAAAGCTGTTGCTCAGCCTCATCTGCCCATGGCACTGCTCGCATAGAGGCAGAGAGACTGGGGCTGCTTGCTTGTCTTGCCACCTCAAACTTCAAAAGTATTTTAGGTGGTCCGTGAAGGGGGCCTCCGGCAGCCCTACTCTTAAAATGCGAACGTCTGCAGAGAGCTCGCAGCCAGAAAGAGCTAGCCTGGAAAGCTGTTGCTCAGCCTCATCTGCCCATGGCACTGCTCGCACAGAGGCACAGAGACTGGGGCTGCTTGCTTGTCTTGCCACCTCAAACTTCAAAAGTATCTTAGGTGGTCCGTGCAGGGGGCCTCCGACAGCCCTACTCTGAAATTGCGAACGTCTGCAGAGAGCTCGCAGCCAGAAAGAGCTAGCCTGGAAAGCTGTTGCTCAGCCTCATCTGCCCATGGCACTGCTCACACAGAGGCACAGAGACTGGGGCTGCTTGCTTGTCTTGCCACCTCTAACTTCAAACATAGCTTTGGGGGTCCGTGCAGGGGGGGTCCGTGCAGGGGGCCTCCGGCAGCCCTGCTCTGAAAATGCGAACTTCTGCAGATAGCTCGCAGGCAGAAAGAGCTAGCCTGGAAAGCTGTTGCTCAGCCTCATCTGCCCATGGCACTGCTCGCACAGAGGCACAGAGACTGGGGCTGCTTGCTTGTCTTGCAACCTCAAACTTCAAACGTATATTTGCGGGTCCGTGCAGGGGACCTCCGGCAGCCCTGCTCTGAAAATGTGAACGTCTGCAGATAGCTCGCAGCCAGAAAGAGCTAGCCTGGAAAGCTGTTGCTCAACCTCATCTGCCCATGGCACTGCTCGCACAGAGGCACAGAGACTGGGGCTGCTTGCTTGTCTTGCAACCTCAAACTTCAAAAGTATCTTGGGTGATCCTTGAAGGGGGCCTCCGGCAGCCCTGCTCTGAAAATGCGAACGTCTGCAGAGAGCTCGCAAGCAGAAAGAGCTAGCCTGGAAAGCTGTTGCTCAGCCTCATCTGCTCATGGCACTGCTCGCACAGAGGCACAGAGACTGGGGCTGCTTGCTTGTCTTGCCACCTCTAACTTTAAACGTAGCTTAGGTGGTCCGTGCAGTGGGGCCTCCGGCAGCCCTGCTCCCAAAATGCGAACATCTGCAGATAGCTCGCAGCCAGAAAGAGCTAGCCTGGAAAGCTGTTGCTCAGCCTCATCTGCTCATGACACTGCTCGCACAGAGGCACAGAGACTGGGGCTGCTTGCTTTTCTTGCACCTCAAACTTCAAACGTATCTTTGGGGGTCCATGCAGGGGGCCTCCTTCAGCCCTGCTCTGAAAATGCGAACGTCTGCAGATAGCTCGCAGGCAGAAAGAGCTAGCCTGCAAAGCTGTTGCTCAGCCTCATCTGCCCATGGCACTGCTCGCATAGAGGCACAGAGACTGGGGCTGCTTGCTTGTCTTGCCACCTCAAACTTCAAAAGTAAATTTGAGGCTCCGTGCAGGAGGCATTAGCCAGCCCTTCTCCGAAAATGCGAACGTCTGCAGATAGCTCGCAGACAGAAACAGCTAGCCTGCAAAGCTGTTGCTCAGCCTCATCAGCCCATGGCACTGCTCGCACAGAGGCAGAGAGACTGGGGCTGCTTGCTTTTCTTCCCACCTCAAACTTCAAAAGCATCTCAGGTGGTCCGTGAAGGGGGCCTCCTGCAGCCCTACTCTTAAAATGCGAACGTCTGCAGAGAGCTCGCAGCCAGAAAGAGCTAGCCTGGAAAGCTGTTGCTCAGCCTCATCTGCTCATGGCACTTCTCACACAAAGGCACAAAGACTGGGGCTGCTTGCTTGTCTTGCCACCTCAAACTTCAAACGTAGCTTTGGGGGTCCATGCAGGGGGCCTCCGGCAGCCCTGCTCTGAAAATGGAAACGTCCGCAGATAGCTCGCAGGCAGAAAAAGCTGGCCTGGAAAGCTGTTGCTCAGCCTCATCTGCCCATGGCACTGCTCCCACAGAGGCAGAGAGACTGGGGCTGCTTGCTTGTCTTGCCACCTCAAACTTCAAAAGTATTTTAGGTGGTCCGTGAAGGGGGCCTCCGGCAGCCCTACTCTGAAAATGCGAACGTCTGCAGAGAGCTCGCAACCAGAAAAAGCTAGCCTGGAAAGCTGTTGCTCAGCCTCATCTGATCATGACACTGCTCGCACAGAGGCACAGAGACTGGGGCTGCTTGCTTGTCTTGCCACCTCAAACTTCAAACATAACTTTGGGGGTCAGTGCAGGGGGCCTCCGGCAGCCCTGCTCTGAAAATGCGAACGTCTGCAGATAGCTCGCAGGCAGAAAGAGCTAGACTGGAAAGCTGTTGCTCAGCGTCATCTGCCCATGGCACTGCTCACACAGAGGCACAGAGACTGGGGCTGCTTGCTTTTCTTCCAACCTCAAACTTCAAAAGTAAATTTGAGGCTCTGTGCAGGAGGCATTAGCCAGCCCTTCTCCGAAAATGCGAACGTCTGCAGATAGCTCGCAGGCAGAAAGAGCTAGCCTGCAAAGCTGTTGCTCAGCCTCATCTGCCCATGGCACTGCCCGCACAGAGGCACAGAGACTGGGGCTGCTTGCTTGTCTTGCCACCTCTAACTTCAAACATAGCTTTGGGGGTCCGTGCAGGGGGGGTCCGTGCAGGGGGCCTCCGGCAGCCCTGCTCTGAAAATGCGAACGTCTGCAGATAGCTCGCAGGCAGAAAGAGCTAGCCTGGAAAGCTGTTGCTCAGCCTCATCTGCCCATGGCACTGCTCGCACAGAGGCACAGAGACTGGGGCTGCTTGCTTGTCTTGCAAACTCAAACTTCAAACGTATATTTGGGGGTCCGTGCAGGGGACCTCCGGCAGCCCTGCTCTGAAAATGCGAACGTCTGCAGATAGCTCGCAGCCAGAAAGAGCTAGCCTGGAAAGCTGTTGCTCAACCTCATCTGCCCATGGCACTGCTCGCACAGAGGCACAGAGACTGGGGCTGCTTGCTTGTCTTGCAACCTCAAACTTCAAAAGTATCTTGGGTGATCCTTGAAGGGGGCCTCCGGCAGCCCTGCTCTGAAAATGCGAACGTCTGCAGAGAGCTCGCAACCAGAAAGAGCTAGCCTGGAAAGCTGTTGCTCAGCCTCATCTGCTCATGGCACTGCTCGCACAGAGGCACAGAGACTGGGGCTGCTTGCTTGTCTTGCCACCTCTAACTTTAAACGTAGCTTAGGTGGTCCGTGCAGTGGGTCCTCCGGCAGCCCTGCTCCCAAAATGCGAACATCTGCAGATAGCTCGCAGCCAGAAAGAGCTAGCCTGGAAAGCTGTTGCTCAGCCTCATCTGCTCATGACGCTGCTCGCACAGAGGCACAGAGACTGGGGCTGCTTGCTTTTCTTGCACCTCAAACTTCAAACGTATCTTTGGGGGTCCATGCAGGGGGCCTCCTTCAGCCCTGCTCTGAAAATGCGAACGTCTGCAGATAGCTCGCAGGCAGAAAGAGCTAGCCTGCAAAGCTGTTGCTCAGCCTCATCTGCCCATGGCACTGCTCGCATAGAGTCAGAGAGACTGGGGCTGCTTGCTTGTCTTGCCACCTCAAACTTCAAAAGTATTTTAGGTGGTTCGTGAAGGGGGCCTCCGGCAGCCCTACTCTGAAAATGCGAACGTCTGCAGAGAGCTCGCAACCAGAAAAAGCTAGCCTGGAAAGCTGTTGCTCAGCCTCATCTGATCATGACACTGCTCGCACAGAGGCACAGAGACTGGGGCTGCTTGCTTGTCTTGCAACCTCAAACTTCAAACATAACTTTGGGGGTCCGTGCAGGGGGCCTCCGGCAGCCCTGCTCTGAAAATGCGAACGTCTGCAGATAGCTCGCACCCAGAAACAGCTAGCCTGGAAAGCTGTTGCTCAGCCTCATCTGCCCATGGCACTGCTCGCACAGAGGCACAGAGACTGGGGCTGCTTGCTTGTCTTGCCACCTTAAACTTCAAAAGTAAATTTGAGGCTCCGTGCAGGAGGCATTAGCCAGCCCTTCTCCGAAAATGCGAATGTCTGCAGATAGCTCGCAGGCAGAAAGAGCTAGCCTGCAAAGCTGTTGCTCAGCCTCATCTGCCCATGGCACTGCTCGCATAGAGGCAGAGAGACTGGGGCTGCTTGCTTGTCTTGCCACCTCAAACTTCAAAAGTATTTTAGGTGGTCCGTGAAGGGGGCCTCCGGCAGCCCTACTCTTAAAATGCGAACGTCTGCAGAGAGCTCGCAGCCAGAAAGAGCTAGCCTGGAAAGCTGTTGCTCAGCCTCATCTGCCCATGGCACTGCTCGCACAGAGGCACAGAGACTGGGGCTGCTTGCTTGTCTTGCCACCTCAAACTTCAAAAGTATCTTAGGTGGTCCGTGCAGGGGGCCTCCGACAGCCCTACTCTGAAATTGCGAACGTCTGCAGAGAGCTCGCAGCCAGAAAGAGCTAGCCTGGAAAGCTGTTGCTCAGCCTCATCTGCCCATGGCACTGCTCACACAGAGGCACAGAGACTGGGGCTGCTTGCTTGTCTTGCCACCTCTAACTTCAAACATAGCTTTGGGGGTCCGTGCAGGGGGGGTCCGTGCAGGGGGCCTCCGGCAGCCCTGCTCTGAAAATGCGAACTTCTGCAGATAGCTCGCAGGCAGAAAGAGCTAGCCTGGAAAGCTGTTGCTCAGCCTCATCTGCCCATGGCACTGCTCGCACAGAGGCACAGAGACTGGGGCTGCTTGCTTGTCTTGCAACCTCAAACTTCAAACGTATATTTGCGGGTCCGTGCAGGGGACCTCCGGCAGCCCTGCTCTGAAAATGTGAACGTCTGCAGATAGCTCGCAGCCAGAAAGAGCTAGCCTGGAAAGCTGTTGCTCAACCTCATCTGCCCATGGCACTGCTCGCACAGAGGCACAGAGACTGGGGCTGCTTGCTTGTCTTGCAACCTCAAACTTCAAAAGTATCTTGGGTGATCCTTGAAGGGGGCCTCCGGCAGCCCTGCTCTGAAAATGCGAACGTCTGCAGAGAGCTCGCAAGCAGAAAGAGCTAGCCTGGAAAGCTGTTGCTCAGCCTCATCTGCTCATGGCACTGCTCGCACAGAGGCACAGAGACTGGGGCTGCTTGCTTGTCTTGCCACCTCTAACTTTAAACGTAGCTTAGGTGGTCCGTGCAGTGGGGCCTCCGGCAGCCCTGCTCCCAAAATGCGAACATCTGCAGATAGCTCGCAGCCAGAAAGAGCTAGCCTGGAAAGCTGTTGCTCAGCCTCATCTGCTCATGACACTGCTCGCACAGAGGCACAGAGACTGGGGCTGCTTGCTTTTCTTGCACCTCAAACTTCAAACGTATCTTTGGGGGTCCATGCAGGGGGCCTCCTTCAGCCCTGCTCTGAAAATGCGAACGTCTGCAGATAGCTCGCAGGCAGAAAGAGCTAGCCTGCAAAGCTGTTGCTCAGCCTCATCTGCCCATGGCACTGCTCGCATAGAGGCACAGAGACTGGGGCTGCTTGCTTGTCTTGCCACCTCAAACTTCAAAAGTAAATTTGAGGCTCCGTGCAGGAGGCATTAGCCAGCCCTTCTCCGAAAATGCGAACGTCTGCAGATAGCTCGCAGACAGAAACAGCTAGCCTGCAAAGCTGTTGCTCAGCCTCATCAGCCCATGGCACTGCTCGCACAGAGGCAGAGAGACTGGGGCTGCTTGCTTTTCTTCCCACCTCAAACTTCAAAAGCATCTCAGGTGGTCCGTGAAGGGGGCCTCCTGCAGCCCTACTCTTAAAATGCGAACGTCTGCAGAGAGCTCGCAGCCAGAAAGAGCTAGCCTGGAAAGCTGTTGCTCAGCCTCATCTGCTCATGGCACTTCTCACACAAAGGCACAAAGACTGGGGCTGCTTGCTTGTCTTGCCACCTCAAACTTCAAACGTAGCTTTGGGGGTCCATGCAGGGGGCCTCCGGCAGCCCTGCTCTGAAAATGGAAACGTCCGCAGATAGCTCGCAGGCAGAAAAAGCTGGCCTGGAAAGCTGTTGCTCAGCCTCATCTGCCCATGGCACTGCTCGCACAGAGGCACAGAGACTGGGGCTGCTTGCTTGTCTTGCCACCTCAAACTTCAAAAGTATCTTAGGTGGTCCGTGAAGGGGGCCTCCGACAGCCATACTCTGAAATTGCGAACGTCTGCAGAGAGCTCGCAACCAGAAAAAGCTAGCCTGGAAATTTGTTGCTCAGCCTCATCTGCCCATGGCACTGCTCACACAGAGGCACAGAGACTGGGGCTGCTTGCTTGTCTTGCAACCTCCAACTTCAAAAGTATCTTGGGTGATCATTGAAGGGGGCCTCCGGCAGCCCTGCTCTGAAAATGCGAACGTCTGCAGAGAGCTCGCAGCCAGAAAGAGCTAGCCTGGAAAGCTGTTGCTCAGCCTCATCTGCTCATGGCACTTCTCACACAAAGGCACAAAGATTGGGGCTGCTTGCTTGTCTTGCCACCTCAAACTTCAAACGTATCTTTGGGGGTCCATGCAGGGGGCCTCCGGCAGCCCTGCTCTGAAAATGGAAACGTCTGCAGATAGCTCGCAGGCAGAAAAAGCTGGCCTGGAAAGCTGTTGCTCAGCCTCATCTGCCCATGGCACTGCTCGCACAGAGGCACAGAGACTGGGGCTGCTTGCTTGTCTTGCCACCTCAAACTTCAAAAGTATCTTGGGTGATCCTTGAAGGGGGCCTCCGGCAGCCCTGCTCTGAAAATGCGAACGTCTGCAGATAGCTCGCAACCAGAAAGAGCTAGCCTGGAAAGCTGTTGCTCAGCCTCATCTGCCCATGGCACTGCTCGCACAGAGGCACAGAGACTGGGGCTGCTTGCTTGTCTTGCCACCTCAAACTTCAAAAGAAAATTTGAGGCTCCGTGCAGGAGGCATTAGCCAGCCCTTCTCCGAAAATGCGAACGTCTGCAGATAGCTCGCAGGCAGAAAAAGCTGGCCTGGAAAGCTGTTGCTCAGCCTCATTTGCCCATGGCACTGCTCGCACAGAGGCACAGAGACTGGGGCTGCTTGCTTGTCTTGCCACCTCAAACTTCAAAAGTATCTTAGGTGGTCCGTGAAGGGGGCCTCCGACAGCCCTACTCTGAAATTGCGAACGTCTGCAGAGAGCTCGCAACCAGAAAGAGCTAGCCTGCAAAGCTGTTGCTCAGCCTCATCTGCCCATGGCACTGCTCACACAGAGGCACAGAGACTGGGGCTGCTTGCTTGTCTTGCAACCTCAAACATCAAAAGTATCTTGGGTGATCCTTTAAGGGGGCCTCCGGCAGCCCTGCTCTGAAAATGCGAACGTCTGCAGAGAGCTCGCAGCCAGAAAGAGCTAGCCTGGAAAGCTGTTGCTCAGCCTCATCTGCTCATGACACTGCTCGCACAGAGGCACAGAGACTGGGGCTGCTTGCTTTTCTTGCACCTCAAACTTCAAACGTATCTTTGGGGGTCCATGCAGGGTGCCTCCGGCTGCCCTGCTCTGAAAATGCGAACGTCTGCAGATAGCTCGCAGCCAGAAAGAGCTAGCCTGGAAAGCTGTTGCTCAGCCTCATCTGCCCATGGCACTGCTCGCACAGAGGCACAGAGACTGGGGCTGCTTGCTTTTCTTCCCACCTCAAACTTCAAAAGCATCTTAGGTGGTCCGTGAAGGGGGCCTCCGGCAGCCCTACTCTTAAAATGCGAACGTCTGCAGAGAGCTCGCAGCCAGAAAGAGCTAGCCTGGAAAGCTGTTGCTCAGCCTCATCTGCTCATGGCACTTCTCACACAAAGGCACAAAGACTGGGGCTGCTTGCTTGTCTTGCCACCTCAAACTTCAAACGTAGCTTTGGGGGTCCATGCAGGGGGCCTCCGGCAGCCCTGCTCTGAAAATGGAAACGTCTGCAGATAGCTCGCAGGCAGAAAAAGCTGGCCTGGACAGCTGTTGCTCAGCCTCATCTGCCCATGGCACTGCTCGCACAGAGGCACAGAGACTGGGGCTGCTTGCTTGTCTTGCCACCTCTAACTTCAAAAGTAAATTTGAGGCTCCGTGCAGGAGGCATTAGCCAGCCCTTCTCCGAAAATGCGAACGTCTGCAGATAGCTCGCAGACAGAAACAGCTAGCCTGCAAAGCTGTTGCTCAGCCTCATCTGCCCATGACACTGCTCGCACAGAGACACAGAGACTGGGGCTGCTTGCTTTTCTTGCACCTCAAACCTCAAACGTATCTTTGGGGGTCCATGCAGGGGGCCTCCTTCAGCCCTGCTCTGAAAATGGGAACGTCTGCAGATAGCTCGCAGGCAGAAAGAGCTAGCCTGCAAAGCTGTTGCTCAGCCTCATCTGCCCATGGCACTGCTCGCATAGAGGCAGAGAGACTGGGGCTGCTTGCTTGTCTTGCCACCTCAAACTTCAAAAGTATTTTAGGTGGTTCGTGAAGGGGGCCTCCGGCAGCCCTACTCTGAAAATGCGAACGTCTGCAGAGAGCTCGCAACCAGAAAAAGCTAGCCTGGAAAGCTGTTGCTCAGCCTCATCTGATCATGACACTGCTCGCACAGAGGCACAGAGACTGGGGCTGCTTGCTTGTCTTGCCACCTCAAACTTCAAACATAACTTTGGGGGTCCGTGCAGGGGGCCTCCGGCAGCCCTGCTCTGAAAATGCGAACGTCTGCAGATAGCTCGCACCCAGAAACAGCTAGCCTGGAAAGCTGTTGCTCAGCCTCAACTGCCCATGGCACTGCTCGCACAGAGGCACAGAGACTGGGGCTGCTTGCTTGTCTTGCCCCCTCAAACTTCAAAAGTAAATTTGAGGCTCCGTGCAGGAGGCATTAGCCAGCCCTTCTCCGAAAATGCGAACGTCTGCAGATAGCTCGCAGCCAGAATGAGCTAGCCTGGAAAGCTGTTGCTCAGCCTCATCTGCTCATGGCACTTCTCACACAAAGGCACAAAGACTGGGGCTGCTTGCTTGTCTTGCCACCTCAAACTTCAAACGTAGCTTTGGGGGTCCATGCAGGGGGCCTCCGGCAGCCCTGCTCTGAAAATGGAAACGTCTGCAGATAGCTCGCAGGCAGAAAAAGCTGGCCTGGAAAGCTGTTGCTCAGCCTCATCTGCCCATGACACTGCTCGCACAGAGGCACAGAGACTGGGGCTGCTTGCTTTTCTTGCACCTCAAACTTCAAACGTATCTTTGGGGGTCCATGCAGGGGGCCTCCTTCAGCCCTGCTCTGAAAATGCGAACGTCTGCAGATAGCTCGCAGGCAGAAAGAGCTAGCCTGCAAAGCTGTTGCTCAGCCTCATCTGCCCATGGCACTGCTCGCATAGAGGCAGAGAGACTGGGGGTGCTTGCTTGTCTTGCCACCTCAAACTTCAAAAGTATTTTAGGTGGTCCGTGAAGGGGGCCTCCGGCAGCCCTACTCTGAAAATGCGAACGTCTGCAGAGAGCTCGCAACCAGAAAAAGCTAGCCTGGAAAGCTGTTGCTCAGCCTCATCTGATCATGGCACTGCTCGCACAGAGGCACAGAGACTGGGGCTGCTTGCTTGTCTTGCCACCTCAAACTTCAAACATAACTTTGGGGGTCCGTGCAGGGGGCCTCCGGCAGCCCTGCTCTGAAAATGCGAACGTCTGCAGATAGCTCGCAACCAGAAAAAGCTAGCCTGGAAAGCTCTTGCTCAGCCTCATCTGCCTATGGCACTGCTTGCACAGAGGCACAGAGACTGGCGCTGCTTGCTTGTCTTGCCACCTCAAACTTCAAAAGTAAATTTGAGGCTCCGTGCAGGAGGCATTAGCCAGCCCTTCTCCGAAAATGCGAACGTCTGCAGATAGCTCGCAGACAGAAACAGCTAGCCTGCAAAGCTGTTGCTCAGCCTCATCTGCCCATGGCACTGCTCACACAGAGGCACAGAGACTGGGGCTGCTTGGTTTTCTTGTCACCTCAAACTTCAAACGTATCTTTGGGGGTCCATGCAGGGGGCCTCCGGCAGCCCTGCTCTGAAAATGCGAACGTCTGCAGAGAGCTCGCAGGCAGAAAAAGCTGGCCTGGAAAGCTGTTGCTCAGCCTCATCTGCCCATGGCACTGCTCGCACAGAGGCACAGAGACTGGGGCTGCTTGCTTTTCTTCCCACCTCAAACTTCAAAAGCATCTTAGGTGGTCCGTGAAGCGGGCCTCCGGCAGCCCTACTCTTAAAATGCGAACGTCTGCAGAGAGCTCGCAGCCAGAAAGAGCTAGCCTGGAAAGCTGTTGCTCAGCCTCATCTGCTCATGGCACTTCTCACACAAAGTCACAAAGACTGGGGCTGCTTGCTTGTCTTGCCACCTCAAACTTCAAACGTAGCTTTGGGGGTCCATGCAGGGGGCCTCCGGCAGCCCTGCTCTGAAAATGGAAACGTCTGCAGATAGCTCGCAGGCAGAAAAAGCTGGCCTGGAAAGCTGTTGCTCAGCCTCATCTGCTCATGGCACTGCTCGCACAGAGGCACAGAGACTGGGGCTGCTTGCTTTTCTTGCACATCAAACTTCAAACGTATCTTTGGGGGTCCGTGCAGGGGGCCTCCGGCAGCCCTGCTCTGAAAATGCGAACGTCTGCAGATAGCTCGCAGGCAGAAAGAGCTAGCCTGCAAAGCTGTTGCTCAGCCTCATCTGCCCATGGCACTGCTCGCATAGAGGCAGAGAGACTGGGGCTGCTTGCTTGTCTTGCCACCTCAAACTTCAAAAGTATTTTAGGTGGTCCGTGAAGGGGGCCTCCGGCAGCCCTGCTCTGAAAATGGAAACGTCTGCAGATAGCTCGCAGGCAGAAAAAGCTGGCCTGGAAAGCTGTTGCTCAGCCTCATCTGCCCATGGCACTGCTCGCACAGAGGCACAGAGACTGGGGCTGCTTGCTTTTCTTGCACCTCAAACTTCAAATGTATCTTTGGGGGTCCATGCAGGGGGCCTCCTTCAGCCCTGCTCTGAAAATGCGAACGTCTGCAGATAGCTCGCAGGCAGAAAAAGCTGGCCTGGAAAGCTGTTGCTCAGCCTCATCTGCCCATGGCACTGCTCGCACAGAGGCACAGAGACTGGGGCTGCTTGCTTGTCTTGCCACCTCAAACTTCAAAAGTATCTTAGGTGGTCCGTGAAGGGGGCCTCCGACAGCCCTACTCTGAAATTGCGAACGTCTGCAGAGAGCTCGCAACCAGAAAGAGCTAGCCTGCAAAGCTGTTGCTCAGCCTCATCTGCCCATGGCACTGCTCACACAGAGGCACAGAGACTGGGGCTGCTTGCTTGTCTTGCAACCTCAAACATCAAAAGTATCTTGGGTGATCCTTGAAGGGGGCCTCCGGCAGCCCTGCTCTGAAAATGCGAACGTCTGCAGAGAGCTCGCAGCCAGAAAGAGCTAGCCTGGAAAGCTGTTGCTCAGCCTCATCTGCTCATGACACTGCTCGCACAGAGGCACAGAGACTGGGGCTGCTTGCTTTTCTTGCACCTCAAACTTCAAACGTATCTTTGGGGGTCCATGCAGGGTGCCTCCGGCTGCCCTGCTCTGAAAATGCGAACGTCTGCAGATAGCTCGCAGCCAGAAAGAGCTAGCCTGGAAAGCTGTTGCTCAGCCTCATCTGCCCATGGCACTGCTCGCACAGAGGCACAGAGACTGGGGCTGCTTGCTTTTCTTCCCACCTCAAACTTCAAAAGCATCTTAGGTGGTCCGTGAAGGGGGCCTCCGGCAGCCCTACTCTTAAAATGCGAACGTCTGCAGAGAGCTCGCAGCCAGAAAGAGCTAGCCTGGAAAGCTGTTGCTCAGCCTCATCTGCTCATGGCACTTCTCACACAAAGTCACAAAGACTGGGGCTGCTTGCTTGTCTTGCCACCTCAAACTTCAAACGTAGCTTTGGGGGTCCATGCAGGGGGCCTCCGGCAGCCCTGCTCTGAAAATGGAAACGTCTGCAGATAGCTCGCAGGCAGAAAAAGCTGGCCTGGACAGCTGTTGCTCAGCCTCATCTGCCCATGGCACTGCTCGCACAGAGGCACAGAGACTGGGGCTGCTTGCTTGTCTTGCCACCTCTAACTTCAAAAGTAAATTTGAGGCTCCGTGCAGGAGGCATTAGCCAGCCCTTCTCCGAAAATGCGAACGTCTGCAGATAGCTCGCAGACAGAAACAGCTAGCCTGCAAAGCTGTTGCTCAGCCTCATCTGCCCATGACACTGCTCGCACAGAGACACAGAGACTGGGGCTGCTTGCTTTTCTTGCACCTCAAACCTCAAACGTATCTTTGGGGGTCCATGCAGGGGGCCTCCTTCAGCCCTGCTCTGAAAATGGGAACGTCTGCAGATAGCTCGCAGGCAGAAAGAGCTAGCCTGCAAAGCTGTTGCTCAGCCTCATCTGCCCATGGCACTGCTCGCATAGAGGCAGAGAGACTGGGGCTGCTTGCTTGTCTTGCCACCTCAAACTTCAAAAGTATTTTAGGTGGTTCGTGAAGGGGGCCTCCGGCAGCCCTACTCTGAAAATGCGAACGTCTGCAGAGAGCTCGCAACCAGAAAAAGCTAGCCTGGAAAGCTGTTGCTCAGCCTCATCTGATCATGACACTGCTCGCACAGAGGCACAGAGACTGGGGCTGCTTGCTTGTCTTGCCACCTCAAACTTCAAACATAACTTTGGGGGTCCGTGCAGGGGGCCTCCGGCAGCCCTGCTCTGAAAATGCGAACGTCTGCAGATAGCTCGCACCCAGAAACAGCTAGCCTGGAAAGCTGTTGCTCAGCCTCAACTGCCCATGGCACTGCTCGCACAGAGGCACAGAGACTGGGGCTGCTTGCTTGTCTTGCCACCTCAAACTTCAAAAGTAAATTTGAGGCACCGTGCAGGAGGCATTAGCCAGCCCTTCTCCGAAAATGCGAACGTCTGCAGATAGCTCGCAGCCAGAATGAGCTAGCCTGGAAAGCTGTTGCTCAGCCTCATCTGCTCATGGCACTTCTCACACAAAGGCACAAAGACTGGGGCTGCTTGCTTGTCTTGCCACCTCAAACTTCAAACGTAGCTTTGGGGGTCCATGCAGGGGGCCTCCGGCAGCCCTGCTCTGAAAATGGAAACGTCTGCAGATAGCTCGCAGGCAGAAAAAGCTGGCCTGGAAAGCTGTTGCTCAGCCTCATCTGCCCATGGCACTGCTCGCACAGAGGCACAGAGACTGGGGCTGCTTGCTTTTCTTGCACCTCAAACTTCAAACGTATCTTTGGGGGTCCATGCAGGGGGCCTCCTTCAGCCCTGCTCTGAAAATGCGAACGTCTGCAGATAGCTCGCAGGCAGAAAGAGCTAGCCTGCAAAGCTGTTGCTCAGCCTCATCTGCCCATGGCACTGCTCGCATAGAGGCAGAGAGACTGGGGGTGCTTGCTTGTCTTGCCACCTCAAACTTCAAAAGTATTTTAGGTGGTCCGTGAAGGGGGCCTCCGGCAGCCCTACTCTGAAAATGCGAACGTCTGCAGAGAGCTCGCAACCAGAAAAAGCTAGCCTGGAAAGCTGTTGCTCAGCCTCATCTGATCATGGCACTGCTCGCACAGAGGCACAGAGACTGGGGCTGCTTGCTTGTCTTGCCACCTCAAACTTCAAACATAACTTTGGGGGTCCGTGCAGGGGGCCTCCGGCAGCCCTGCTCTGAAAATGCGAACGTCTGCAGATAGCTCGCAACCAGAAAAAGCTAGCCTGGAAAGCTGTTGCTCAGCCTCATCTGCCTATGGCACTGCTTGCACAGAGGCACAGAGACTGGCGCTGCTTGCTTGTCTTGCCACCTCAAACTTCAAAAGTAAATTTGAGGCTCCGTGCAGGAGGCATTAGCCAGCCCTTCTCCGAAAATGCGAACGTCTGCAGATAGCTCGCAGACAGAAACAGCTAGCCTGCAAAGCTGTTGCTCAGCCTCATCTGCCCATGGCACTGCTCACACAGAGGCACAGAGACTGGGGCTGCTTGGTTTTCTTGTCACCTCAAACTTCAAACGTATCTTTGGGGGTCCATGCAGGGGGCCTCCGGCAGCCCTGCTCTGAAAATGCGAACGTCTGCAGAGAGCTCGCAGGCAGAAAAAGCTGGCCTGGAAAGCTGTTGCTCAGCCTCATCTGCCCATGGCACTGCTCGCACAGAGGCACAGAGACTGGGGCTGCTTGCTTTTCTTCCCACCTCAAACTTCAAAAGCATCTTAGGTGGTCCGTGAAGCGGGCCTCCGGCAGCCCTACTCTTAAAATGCGAACGTCTGCAGAGAGCTCGCAGCCAGAAAGAGCTAGCCTGGAAAGCTGTTGCTCAGCCTCATCTGCTCATGGCACTTCTCACACAAAGTCACAAAGACTGGGGCTGCTTGCTTGTCTTGCCACCTCAAACTTCAAACGTAGCTTTGGGGGTCCATGCAGGGGGCCTCCGGCAGCCCTGCTCTGAAAATGGAAACGTCTGCAGATAGCTCGCAGGCAGAAAAAGCTGGCCTGGAAAGCTGTTGCTCAGCCTCATCTGCTCATGGCACTGCTCGCACAGAGGCACAGAGACTGGGGCTGCTTGCTTTTCTTGCACATCAAACTTCAAACGTATCTTTGGGGGTCCGTGCAGGGGGCCTCCGGCAGCCCTGCTCTGAAAATGCGAACGTCTGCAGATAGCTCGCAGGCAGAAAGAGCTAGCCTGCAAAGCTGTTGCTCAGCCTCATCTGCCCATGGCACTGCTCGCATAGAGGCAGAGAGACTGGGGCTGCTTGCTTGTCTTGCCACCTCAAACTTCAAAAGTATTTTAGGTGGTCCGTGAAGGGGGCCTCCGGCAGCCCTGCTCTGAAAATGCGAACGTCTGCAGATAGCTCGCAGGCAGAAAGAGCTAGCCTGGAAAGCTGTTGCTCAGGCTCATCTGATCATGGCACTGCTCGCACAGAGGCACAGAGACTGGGGCTGCTTGCTTGTCTTGCCACCTCAAAGTTCAAACATAACTTTGGGGGTCTGTGCAGGGGGCCTGCGGCAGCCCTACTCTGAAAATGCGAACGTCTGCAGATAGCTCGCAGGCAGGAAAAGCTAGCCTGGAAAGCTGTTGCTCAGCCTCATCTGCCCATGGCACTGCTCGCACAGAGGCACAGAGACTGGGGCTGCTTGCTTGTCTTGCCACCTCAAACTTCAAAAGTAAATTTGAGGCTCCGTGCAGGAGGCATTAGCCAGCCCTTCTCCGAAAATGCGAACGTCTGCAGATAGCTCGCAGACAGAAACAGCTAGCCTGCAAAGCTGTTGCTCAGCCTCATCTGCCCATGACACTGCTCGCACAGAGGCACAGAGACTGGGGCTGCTTGCTTTTCTTGCACCTCAAACTTCAAACGTATCTTTGGGGGTCCATGCAGGGGGCCTCCTTCAGCCCTGCTCTGAAAATGCGAACGTCTGCAGATAGATCGCAGGCAGAAAGAGCTAGCCTGCAAAGCTGTTGCTCAGCCTCATCTGCCCATGGCACTGCTCGCATAGAGGCAGAGAGACTGGGGCTGCTTGCTTGTCTTGCCACCTCAAACTTCAAAAGTATTTTAGGTGGTCCGTGAAGGGGGCCTCCGGCAGCCCTGCTCTGAAAATGGAAACGTCTGCAGATAGCTCGCAGGCAGAAAAAGCTGGCCTGGAAAGCTGTTGCTCAGCCTCATCTGCCCATGACACTGCTCGCACAGAGGCACAGAGACTGGGGCTGCTTGCTTTTCTTGCACCTCAAACTTCAAACGTATCTTTGGGGGTCCATGCAGGGGGCCTCCTTCAGCCCTGCTCTGAAAATGCGAACGTCTGCAGATAGATCGCAGGCAGAAAGAGCTAGCCTGCAAAGCTGTTGCTCAGCCTCATCTGCCCATGGCACTGCTCGCATAGAGGCAGAGAGACTGGGGCTGCTTGCTTGTCTTGCCACCTCAAACTTCAAAAGTATTTTAGGTGGTCCGTGAAGGGGGCCTCCGGCAGCCCTGCTCTGAAAATGGAAACGTCTGCAGATAGCTCGCAGGCAGAAAAAGCTGGCCTGGAAAGCTGTTGCTCAGCCTCATCTGCCCATGGCACTGCTCGCACAGAGGCACAGAGACTGGGGCTGCTTGCTTTTCTTCCCACCTCAAACTTCAAAAGCATCTTAGGTGGTCCGTGAAGGGGGCCTCCGGCAGCCCTACTCTTAAAATGCGAACGTGTGCAGAGAGCTCGCAGCCAGAAAGAGCTAGCCTGGAAAGCTGTTGCTCAGCCTCATCTGCTCATGGCACTTCTCACACAAAGGCACAAAGACTGGGGCTGCTTGCTTGTCTTGCCACCTCAAACTTCAAACGTAGCTTTGGGGGTCCAGGCAGGGGGCCTCCGGCAGCCCTGCTCTGAAAATGGAAACGTCTGCAGATAGCTCGCAGGCAGAAAAAGCTGGCCTGGAAAGCTGTTGCTCAGCCTCATCTGCCCATGGCACTGCTCGCACAGAGGCACAGAGACTGGGGCTGCTTGCTTTTCTTGCACCTCAAACTTCAAACGTATCTTTGGGGGTCCATGCAGGGGTCTCCTTCAGCCCTGCTCTGAAAATGCGAACGTCTGCAGATAGCTCGCAGGCAGAAAGAGCTAGCCTGCAAAGCTGTTGCTCAGCCTCATCTGCCCATGGCACTGCTCGCATAGAGGCAGAGAGACTGGGGCTGCTTGCTTGTCTTGCCACCTCAAACTTCAAAAGTATTTTAGGTGGTCCGTGAAGGGGGCCTCCGGCAGCCCTACTCTGAAAATGCGAACGTCTGCAGAGAGCTCGCAACCAGAAAAAGCTAGCCTGCAAAGCTGTTGCTCAGCCTCATCTGATCATGGCACTGCTCGCACAGAGGCACAGAGACTGGGGCTGCTTGCTTGTCTTGCCACCTCAAACTTCAAACATAACTTTGGGGGTCCGTGCAGGGGGCCTCCGGCAGCCCTGCTCTGAAAATGCGAACGTCTGCAGATAGCTCGCAGGCAGGAAGAGCTAGCCTGGAAAGCTGTTGCTCAGCCTCATCTGCCCATGGCACTGCTCGCACAGAGGCACAGAGACTGGGGCTGCTTGCTTGTCTTGCCACCTCAAACTTCAAAAGTAAATTTGAGGCTCCGTGCAGGAGGCATTAGCCAGCCCTTCTCCCAAAATGCGAACGTCTGCAGATAGCACGCAGACAGAAACAGCTAGCCTGCAAAGCTGTTGCTCAGCCTCATCTGCCCATGGCACTGCTCACACAGAGGCACAGAGACTGGGGCTGCTTGCTTTTCTTGTCACCTCAGACTTCAAACGTATATTTGGGGGTCCATGCAGGGGGCCTCCGGCAGCCCTGCTCTGAAAATGGAAACGTCTGCAGATAGCTCGCAGGCAGAAAAAGCTGGCCTGGGAAGCTTTTGCTCAGCCTCATCTGCCCATGGCACTGCTCGCACAGAGGCACAGAGACTGGGGCTGCTTGCTTTTCTTCCCACCTCAAACTTCAAAAGCATCTTAGGTGGTCCGTGAAGGGGGCCTCCGGCAGCCCTACTCTTAAAATGCGAACGTCTGCAGAGAGCTCGCAGCCAGAAAGAGCTAGCCTGGAAAGCTGTTGCTCAGCCTCATCTGCTCATGGCACTGCTCACACAAAGGCACATAGACTGGGGCTGCTTGCTTGTCTTGCCACCTCAAACTTCAAACGTAGCTTTGGGGGTCCATGCAGGGGGCCTCCGGCAGCCCTGCTCTGAAAATGGAAACGTCTGCAGATAGCTCGCAGGCAGAAAAAGCTGGCCTGGAAAGCTGTTGCTCAGCCTCATCTGCCCATGGCACTGCTCGCACAGAGGCACAGAGACTGGGGCTGCTTGCTTGTCTTGCCACCTCAAACTTCAAACATAACTTTGGGGGTCCGTGCAGGGGGCCTCCGGCAGCCCTGCTCTGAAAATGCGAACGTCTGCAGAGAGCTCGCAACCAGAAAGAGCTAGCCTGGAAAGCTGTTGCTCAGCCTCATCTGCTCATGGCACTGCTCGCACAGAGGCACAGAGACTGGGGCTGCTTGCTTGTCTTGCCACCTCTAACTTTAAACGTAGCTTAGGTGGTCCGTGCAGTGGGTCCTCCGGCAGCCCTGCTCCCAAAATGCGAACGTCTGCAGATAGCTCGCAGGCAGGAAGAGCTAGCCTGGAAAGCTGTTGCTCAGCCTCATCTGCCCATGGCACTGCTCGCACAGAGGCACAGAGACTGGGGCTGCTTGCTTTTCTTGCACCTCAAACTTCAAACGTATCTTTGGGGGTCCATGCAGGGGTCTCCTTCAGCCCTGCTCTGAAAATGCGAACGTCTGCAGGTAGCTCGCAGGCAGAAAGAGCTAGCCTGCAAAGCTGTTGCTCAGCCTCATCTGCCCAAGGCACTGCTCGCATAGAGGCAGAGAGACTGGGGCTGCTTGCTTGTCTTGCCACCTCAAACTTCAAAAGTATTTTAGGTGGTCCGTGAAGGGGGCCTCCGGCAGCCCTACTCTGAAAATGCGAACGTCTGCAGATAGCTCGCAGACAGAAACAGCTAGCCTGCAAAGCTGTTGCTCAGCCTCATCTGCCCATGGCACTTCTCACACAAAGGCACAAAGACTGGGGCTGCTTGCTTGTCTTGCCACCTCAAACTTCAAACGTAGCTTTGGGGGTCCATGCAGGGGGCCTCCAGCAGCCCTGCTCTGAAAATGGAAACGTCTGCAGATAGCTCGCAGGCAGAAAAAGCTGGCCTGGAAAGCTGTTGCTCAGCCTCATCTGCCCATGGCACTGCTCGCACAGAGGCACAGAGACTGGGGCTGCTTGCTTGTCTTCCCACCTCAAACTTCAAAAGCATCTTAGGTGGTCCGTGAAGGGGGCCTCCGGCAGCCCTACTCTTAAAATGCGAACGTGTGCAGAGAGCTCGCAGCCAGAAAGAGCTAGCCTGGAAAGCTGTTGCTCAGCCTCATCTGCTCATGGCACTTCTCACACAAAGGCACAAAGACTGGGGCTGCTTGCTTGTCTTGCCACCTCAAACTTCAAACGTAGCTTTGGGGGTCCAGGCAGGGGGCCTCCGGCAGCCCTGCTCTGAAAATGGAAACGTCTGCAGATAGCTCGCAGGCAGAAAAAGCTGGCCTGGAAAGCTGTTGCTCAGCCTCATCTGCCCATGGCACTGCTCGCACAGAGGCACAGAGACTGGGGCTGCTTGCTTTTCTTGCACCTCAAACTTCAAACGTATCTTTGGGGGTCCATGCAGGGGTCTCCCTCAGCCCTGCTCTGAAAATGCGAACGTCTGCAGATAGCTCGCAGGCAGAAAGAGCTAGCCTGCAAAGCTGTTGCTCAGCCTCATCTGCCCATGGCACTGCTCGCATAGAGGCAGAGAGACTGGGGCTGCTTGCTTGTCTTGCCACCTCAAACTTCAAAAGTATTTTAGGTGGTCCGTGAAGGGGGCCTCCGGCAGCCCTACTCTGAAAATGCGAACGTCTGCAGAGAGCTCGCAACCAGAAAAAGCTAGCCTGGAAAGCTGTTGCTCAGCCTCATCTGATCATGGCACTGCTCGCACAGAGGCACAGAGACTGGGGCTGCTTGCTTGTCTTGCCACCTCAAACTTCAAACATAACTTTGGGGGTCCGTGCAGGGGGCCTCCGGCAGCCCTGCTCTGAAAATGCGAACGTCTGCAGATAGCTCGCAGGCAGGAAGAGCTAGCCTGGAAAGCTGTTGCTCAGCCTCATCTGCCCATGTCACTGCTCGCACAGAGGCACAGAGACTGGGGCTGCTTGCTTGTCTTGCCACCTCAAACTTCAAAAGTAAATTAGAGGCTCCGTGCAGGAGGCATTAGCCAGCCCTTCTCCGAAAATGCGAACGTCTGCAGATAGCTCGCAGACAGAAACAGCTAGCCTGCAAAGCTGATGCTCAGCCTCATCTGCCCATGGCACTGCTCACACAGAGGCACAGAGACTGGGGCTGCTTGCTTTTCTTGTCACCTCAGACTTCAAACGTATATTTGAGGGTCCATGCAGGGGGCCTCCGGCAGCCCTGCTCTGAAAATGGAAACGTCTGCAGATAGCTCGCAGGCAGAAAAAGCTGGCCTGGGAAGCATTTGCTCAGCCTCATCTGCCCATGGCACTGCTCGCACAGAGGCACAGAGACTGGGGCTGCTTGCTTTTCTTCCCACCTCAAACTTCAAAAGCATCTTAGGTGGTCCGTGAAGGGGGCCTCCGGCAGCCCTACTCTTAAAATGCGAACGTCTGCAGAGAGCTCGCAGCCAGAAAGAGCTAGCCTGGAAAGCTGTTGCTCAGCCTCATCTGCTCATGGCACTTCTCACACAAAGGCACATAGACTGAGGCTGCTTGCTTGTCTTGCCACCTCAAACTTCAAACGTAGCTTTGGGGGTCCATGCAGGGGGCCTCCGGCAGCCCTGCTCTGAAAATGGAAACGTCTGCAGATAGCTCGCAGGCAGAAAAAGCTGGCCTGGAAAGCTGTTGCTCAGCCTCATCTGCCCATGGCACTGCTCGCACAGAGGCACAGAGACTGGGGCTGCTTGCTTGTCTTGCCACCTCAAACTTCAAACATAACTTTGGGGGTCCGTGCAGGGGGCCTCCGGCAGCCCTGCTCTGAAAATGCGAACGTCTGCAGAGAGCTCGCAACCAGAAAAAGCTAGCCTGGAAAGCTGTTGCTCAGCCTCATCTGATCATGGCACTGCTCGCACAGAGGCACAGAGACTGGGGCTGCTTGCTTGTCTTGCCACCTCAAACTTCAAACATAACTTTGGGGGTCCGTGCAGGGGGCCTCCGGCAGCCCTGCTCTGAAAATGCGAACGTCTGCAGATAGCTCGCAACCAGAAAAAGCTAGCCTGGAAAGCTGTTGCTCAGCCTCATCTGATCATGGCACTGCTCGCACAGAGGCACAGAGACTGGGGCTGCTTGCTTGTCTTGCCACCTCAAACTTCAAACATAACTTTGGGGGTCCGTGCAGGGGGCCTCCGGCAGCCCTGCTCTGAAAATGCGAACGTCTGCAGATAGCTCGCAGGCAGGAAGAGCTAGCCTGGAAAGCTGTTGCTCAGCCTCATCTGCCCATGGCACTGCTCGCACAGAGGCAGAGAGACTGGGGCTGCTTGCTTTTCTTCCCACCTCAAACTTCAAAAGCATCTTAGGTGGTCCGTGAAGGGGGCCTCCGGCAGCCCTACTCTTAAAATGCGAACGTCTGCAGAGAGCTCGCAGCCAGAAAGAGCTAGCCTGGAAAGCTGTTGCTCAGCCTCATCTGCTCATGGCACTTCTCACACAAAGGCACATAGACTGGGGCTGCTTGCTTGTCTTGCCACCTCAAACTTCAAACGTAGCTTTGGGGGTCCATGCAGGGGGCCTCCGGCAGCCCTGCTCTGAAAATGGAAACGTCTGCAGACAGCTCGCAGGCAGAAAAGCTGGCCTGGAAAGCTGTTGCTCAGCCTCATCTGCCCATGGCACTGCTCGCACAGAGGCACAGAGACTGGGGCTGCTTGCTTGTCTTGCCACCTCAAACTTCAAACATAACTTTGGGGGTCCGTGCAGGGGGCCTCCGGCAGCCCTGCTCTGAAAATGCGAACGTCTGCAGAGAGCTCGCAACCAGAAAGAGCTAGCCTGGAAAGCTGTTGCTCAGCCTCATCTGCTCATGGCACTGCTCGCACAGAGGCACAGAGACTGGGGCTGCTTGCTTGTCTTGCCACCTCTAACTTTAAACGTAGCTTAGGTGGTCCGTGCAGTGGGTCCTCCGGCAGCCCTGCTCCCAAAATGCGAACGTCTGCAGATAGCTCGCAGGCAGGAAGAGCTAGCCTGGAAAGCTGTTGCTCAGCCTCATCTGCCCATGGCACTGCTCGCACAGAGGCACAGAGACTGGGGCTGCTTGCTTTTCTTGCACCTCAAACTTCAAACGTATCTTTGGGGGTCCATGCAGGGGTCTCCTTCATCCCTGCTCTGAAAATGCGAACGTCTGCAGGTAGCTCGCAGGCAGAAAGAGCTAGCCTGCAAAGCTGTTGCTCAGCCTCATCTGCCCAAGGCACTGCTCGCATAGAGGCAGAGAGACTGGGGCTGCTTGCTTGTCTTGCCACCTCAAACTTCAAAAGTATTTTAGGTGGTCCGTGAAGGGGGCCTCCGGCAGCCCTACTCTGAAAATGCGAACGTCTGCAGATAGCTCGCAGACAGAAACAGCTAGCCTGCAAAGCTGTTGCTCAGCCTCATCTGCCCATGGCACTTCTCACACAAAGGCACAAAGACTGGGGCTGCTTGCTTGTCTTGCCACCTCAAACTTCAAACGTAGCTTTGGGGGTCCATGCAGGGGGCCTCCAGCAGCCCTGCTCTGAAAATGGAAACGTCTGCAGATAGCTCGCAGGCAGAAAAAGCTGGCCTGGAAAGCTGTTGCTCAGCCTCTTCTGCCCATGGCACTGCTCGCACAGAGGCACAGAGACTGGGGCTGCTTGCTTGTCTTCCCACCTCAAACTTCAAAAGCATCTTAGGTGGTCCGTGAAGGGGGCCTCCGGCAGCCCTACTCTTAAAATGCGAACGTGTGCAGAGAGCTCGCAGCCAGAAAGAGCTAGCCTGGAAAGCTGTTGCTCAGCCTCATCTGCTCATGGCACTTCTCACACAAAGGCACAAAGACTGGGGCTGCTTGCTTGTCTTGCCACCTCAAACTTCAAACGTAGCTTTGGGGGTCCAGGCAGGGGGCCTCCGGCAGCCCTGCTCTGAAAATGGAAACGTCTGCAGATAGCTCGCAGGCAGAAAAAGCTGGCCTGGAAAGCTGTTGCTCAGCCTCATCTGCCCATGGCACTGCTCGCACAGAGGCACAGAGACTGGGGCTGCTTGCTTTTCTTGCACCTCAAACTTCAAACGTATCTTTGGGGGTCCATGCAGGGGTCTCCTTCAGCCCAGCTCTGAAAATGCGAACGTCTGCAGATAGCTCGCAGGCAGAAAGAGCTAGCCTGCAAAGCTGTTGCTCAGCCTCATCTGCCCATGGCACTGCTCGCATAGAGGCAGAGAGACTGGGGCTGCTTGCTTGTCTTGCCACCTCAAACTTCAAAAGTATTTTAGGTGGTCCGTGAAGGGGGCCTCCGGCAGCCCTACTCTGAAAATGCGAACGTCTGCAGAGAGCTCGCAACCAGAAAAAGCTAGCCTGGAAAGCTGTTGCTCAGCCTCATCTGATCATGGCACTGCTCGCACAGAGGCACAGAGACTGGGGCTGCTTGCTTGTCTTGCCACCTCAAACTTCAAACATAACTTTGGGGGTCCGTGCAGGGGGCCTCCGGCAGCCCTGCTCTGAAAATGCGAACGTCTGCAGATAGCTCGCAGGCAGGAAGAGCTAGCCTGGAAAGCTGTTGCTCAGCCTCATCTGCCCATGTCACTGCTCGCACAGAGGCACAGAGACTGGGGCTGCTTGCTTGTCTTGCCACCTCAAACTTCAAAAGTAAATTAGAGGCTCCGTGCAGGAGGCATTAGCCAGCCCTTCTCCGAAAATGCGAACGTCTGCAGATAGCTCGCAGACAGAAACAGCTAGCCTGCAAAGCTGTTGCTCAGCCTCATCTGCCCATGGCACTGCTCACACAGAGGCACAGAGACTGGGGCTGCTTGCTTTTCTTGTCACCTCAGACTTCAAACGTATATTTGAGGGTCCATGCAGGGGGCCTCCGGCAGCCCTGCTCTGAAAATGGAAACGTCTGCAGATAGCTCGCAGGCAGAAAAAGCTGGCCTGGGAAGAATTTGCTCAGCCTCATCTGCCCATGGCACTGCTCGCACAGAGGCACAGAGACTGGGGCTGCTTGCTTTTCTTCCCACCTCAAACTTCAAAAGCATCTTAGGTGGTCCGTGAAGGGGGCCTCCGGCAGCCCTACTCTTAAAATGCGAACGCCTGCAGAGAGCTCGCAGCCAGAAAGAGCTAGCCTGGAAAGCTGTTGCTCAGCCTCATCTGCTCATGGCACTTCTCACACAAAGGCACATAGACTGGGGCTGCTTGCTTGTCTTGCCACCTCAAACTTCAAACGTAGCTTTGGGGGTCCATGCAGGGGGCCTCCGGCAGCCCTGCTCTGAAAATGGAAACGTCTGCAGATAGCTCGCAGGCAGAAAAAGCTGGCCTGGAAAGCTGTTGCTCAGCCTCATCTGCCCATGGCACTGCTCGCACAGAGGCACAGAGACTGGGGCTGCTTGCTTGTCTTGCCACCTCAAACTTCAAACATAACTTTGGGGGTCCGTGCAGGGGGCCTCCGGCAGCCCTGCTCTGAAAATGCGAACGTCTGCAGAGAGCTCGCAACCAGAAAAAGCTAGCCTGGAAAGCTGTTGCTCAGCCTCATCTGATCATGGCACTGCTCGCACAGAGGCACAGAGACTGGGGCTGCTTGCTTGTCTTGCCACCTCAAACTTCAAACATAACTTTGGGGGTCCGTGCAGGGGGCCTCCGGCAGCCCTGCTCTGAAAATGCGAACGTCTACAGAGAGCTCGCAACCAGAAAAAGCTAGCCTGGAAAGCTGTTGCTCAGCGTCATCTGCCCATGGCACTGCTCGCACAGAGGCACAGAGACTGGGGCTGCTTGCTTGTCTTGCCACCTCAAACTTCAAACATAACTTTGGGGGTCCGTGCAGGGGGCCTCCGGCAGCCCTGCTCTGAAAATGCGAACGTCTGCAGATAGCTCGCAGGCAGGAAGAGCTAGCCTGGAAAGCTGTTGCTCAGCCTCATCTGCCCATGGCACTGCTCGCACAGAGGCAGAGAGACTGGGGCTGCTTGCTTTTCTTCCCACCTCAAACTTCAAAAGCATCTTAGGTGGTCCGTGAAGGGGGCCTCCGGCAGCCCTACTCTTAAAATGCGAACGTCTGCAGAGAGCTCGCAGCCAGAAAGAGCTAGCCTGGAAAGCTGTTGCTCAGCCTCATCTGCTCATGGCACTTCTCACACAAAGGCACAAAGACTGGGGCTGCTTGCTTGTCTTGCCACCTCAAACTTCAAACGTAGTTTTGGGGGTCCATGCAGGGGGCCTCCGGCAGCCCTGCTCTGAAAATGGAAACGTCTGCAGATAGCACGCAGGCAGAAAAAGCTGGCCTGGAAAGCTGTTGCTCAGCCTCATCTGCCCATGGCACTGCTCGCACAGAGGCACAGAGACTGGGGCTGCTTGCTTTTCTTGCACCTCAAACTTCAAACGTATCTTTGGGGGTCCATGCAGGGGGCCTCCTTCAGCCCTGCCATGAAAATGCGAACGTCTGCAGATAGCTCGCAGGCAGAAAGAGCTAGCCTGCAAAGCTGTTGCTCAGCCTCATCTGCCCATGGCACTGCTCGCATAGTGGCAGAGAGACTGGGGCTGCTTGCTTGTCTTGCCACCTCAAACTTCAAAAGTATTTTAGGTGGTCCGTGAAGGGGGCCTCCGGCAGCTCTACTCTGAAAATGCGAACGTCTGCAGAGAGCTCGCAACCAGAAAAAGCTAGCCTGGAAAGCTGTTGCTCAGCCTCATCTGATCATGGCACTGCTCGCACAGAGGCACAGAGACTGGGGCTGCTTGCTTGTCTTGCCACCTCAAACTTCAAACATAACTTTGGGGGTCCGTGCAGGGGGCCTCCGGCAGCCCTGCTCCCAAAATGCGAACGTCTGCAGATAGCTCGCAGCCAGAAAGAGCTAGCCTGGAAAGCTGTTGCTCAGCCTCATCTGCTCATGGCACTGCTCACACAAAGGCACAGAGACTGGGGCTGCTTGCTTGTCTTGCCACCTCAAACTTCAAACGTATCTTTGGGGGTCCATGCAGGGGGCCTCCGGCAGCCCTGCTCTGAAAATGGAAACGTCTGCAGATAGCTCGCAGGCAGAAAAAGCTGGCCTGGAAAGCTGTTGCTCAGCCTCATCTGCCCATGGCACTGCTCACACAGAGGCACAGAGACTGGGGCTGCTTGCTTGTCTTGCCACCTCAAACTTCAAAAGTATCTTAGGTGGTCCGTGAAGGGGGCCTCCGACAGCCCTACTCTGAAATTGCGAACGTCTGCAGAGAGCTCGCAGCCAGAACAAGCTAGCCTGGAAAGTTGTTGCTCAGCCTCATCTGCTCATGGCACTTCTCACACAAAGGCACAAAGACTGGGGCTGCTTGCTTGTCTTGCCACCTCAAACTTCAAACGTAGCTTTGGGGGTCCATGCAGGGGGCCTCCGGCAGCCCTGCTCTGAAAATGGAAACGTCTGCAGATAGCTCGCAGGCAGAAAAAAACTGGCCTGGAAAGCTGTTGCTCAGCCTCATCTGCCCATGGCACTGCTCGCACAGAGGCACAGAGACTGGGGCTGCTTGCTTTTCTTGCACCTCAAACTTCAAACGTATCTTTGGGGGTCCATGCAGGGGTCTCCTTCAGCCCTGCTCTGAAAATGCGAACGTCTGCAGATAGCTCGCAGGCAGAAAGAGCTAGCCTGGAAAGCTGTTGCTCAGCCTCATCTGCCCATGGCACTGCTCGCACAGAGGCACAGAGACTGGGGCTGCTTGCTTGTCTTGCCACCTCAAACTTCAAAAGTAAATTTGAGGCTCCGTGCAGGAGGCATTAGCTAGCCCTTCTGCGAAAATGCGAACGTCTGCAGATAGCTCGCAGACAGAAACAGCTAGCCTGCAAAGCTGTTGCTCAGCCTCATCTGCCCATGGCACTGCTCACACAGAGGCACAGAGACTGGGGCTGCTTGCTTGTCTTGCCACCTCAAACTTCAAACGTAGCTTTGGGGGTCCATGCAGGGGGCCTCCGGCAGCCCTGCTCTGAAAATGGAAACGTCTGCAGATAGCTCGCAGGCAGAAAAAGCTGGCCTGAAAAGCTGTTGCTCAGCCTCATCTGCCCATGGCACTGCTCACACAGAGGCACAGAGACTGGGGCTGCTTGCTTGTCTTGCCACCTCAAACTTCAAAAGTATCTTAGGTGGTCCGTGAAGGGGGCCTCCGACACCCCTACTCTGAAATTGCGAACGTCTGCAGAGAGCTCGCAGCCAGAACAAGCTAGCCTGGAAAGTTGTTGCTCAGCCTCATCTGCTCATGGCACTTCTCACACAAAGGCACAAAGACTGGGGCTGCTTGCTTGTCTTGCCACCTCAAACTTCAAAAGTATTTTAGGTGGTCCGTGAAGGGGGCCTCCGACACCCCTACTCTGAAATTGCGAACGTCTGCAGAGAGCTCGCAGCCAGAACAAGCTAGCCTGGAAAGTTGTTGCTCAGCCTCATCTGCTCATGGCACTTCTCGCACAGAGGCACAGAGACTGGGGCTGCTTGCTTTTCTTCCCACCTCAAACTTCAAAAGCATCTTAGGTGGTCCGTGAAGGGGGCCTCCGGCAGCCCTACTCTTAAAATGCGAACGTGTGCAGAGAGCTCGCAGCCAGAAAGAGCTAGCCTGGAAAGCTGTTGCTCAGCCTCATCTGCTCATGGCACTTCTCACACAAAGGCACAAAGACTGGGGCTGCTTGCTTGTCTTGCCACCTCAAACTTCAAACGTAGCTTTGGGGGTCCATGCAGGGGGCCTCCGGCAGCCCTGCTCTGAAAATGGAAACGTCTGCAGATAGCTCGCAGGCAGAAAAAGCTGGCCTGGAAAGCTGTTGCTCAGCCTCATCTGCCCATGGCACTGCTCACACAGAGGCACAGAGACTGGGGCTGCTTGCTTGTCTTGCCACCTCAAACTTCAAAAGTATATTAGGTGGTCCGTGAAGGGGGCCTCCGACACCCCTACTCTGAAATTGCGAACGTCTGCAGAGAGCTCGCATCCAGAACAAGCTAGCCTGGAAAGTTGTTGCTCAGCCTCATCTGCTCATGGCACTTCTCACACAAAGGCACAAAGACTGGGGCTGCTTGCTTGTCTTGCCACCTCAAACTTCAAACGTAGCTTTGGGGGTCCATGCAGGGGGCCTCCTTCAGCCCTGCTCTGAAAATGCGAACGTCTGCAGATAGCTCGCAGGCAGAAAGAGCTAGCCTGCAAAGCTGTTGCTCAGCCTCATCTGCCCATGGCACTGCTCGCATAGTGGCAGAGAGACTGGGGCTGCTTGCTTGTCTTGCCACCTCAAACTTCAAAAGTATTTTAGGTGGTCCGTGAAGGGGGCCTCCGGCAGCTCTACTCTGAAAATGCGAACGTCTGCAGAGAGCTCGCAACCAGAAAAAGCTAGCCTGGAAAGCTGTTGCTCAGCCTCATCTGATCATGGCACTGCTCGCACAGAGGCACAGAGACTGGGGCTGCTTGCTTGTCTTGCCACCTCAAACTTCAAACATAACTTTGGGGGTCCGTGCAGGGGGCCTCCGGCAGCCCTGCTCTGAAAATGCGAACGTCTGCAGATAGCTCGCAGGCAGAAAAAGCTGGCCTGGGAAGCTTTTGCTCAGCCTCATCTGCCCATGGCACTGCTCGCACAGAGGCACAGAGACTGGGGCTGCTTGCTTTTCTTCCCACCTCAAACTTCAAAAGCATCTTAGGTGGTCCGTGAAGGGGGCCTCCGGCAGCCCTACTCTTAAAATGCGAACGTGTGCAGAGAGCTCGCAGCCAGAAAGAGCTAGCCTGGAAAGCTGTTGCTCAGCCTCATCTGCTCATGGCACTTCTCACACAAAGGCACAAAGACTGGGGCTGCTTGCTTGTCTTGCCACCTCAAACTTCAAACGTAGCTTTGGGGGTCCATGCAGGGGGCCTCCGGCAGCCCTGCTCTGAAAATGGAAACGTCTGCAGATAGCTCGCAGGCAGAAAAAGCTGGCCTGGAAAGCTGTTGCTCAGCCTCATCTGCCCATGGCACTGCTCACACAGAGGCACAGAGACTGGGGCTGCTTGCTTGTCTTGCCACCTCAAACTTCAAAAGTATCTTAGGTGGTCCGTGAAGGGGGCCTCCGACAGCCCTACTCTGAAATTGCGAACGTCTGCAGAGAGCTCGCAGCCAGAACAAGCTAGCCTGGAAAGTTGTTGCTCAGCCTCATCTGCTCATGGCACTTCTCACACAAAGGCACAAAGACTGGGGCTGCTTGCTTGTCTTGCCACCTCAAACTTCAAACGTAGCTTTGGGGGTCCATGCAGGGGGCCTCCGGCAGCCCTGCTCTGAAAATGGAAACGTCTGCAGATAGCTCGCAGGCAGAAAAAGCTGGCCTGGAAAGCTGTTGCTCAGCCTCATCTGCCCATGGCACTGCTCGCACAGAGGCACAGAGACTGGGGCTGCTTGCTTTTCTTGCACCTCAAACTTCAAACGTATCTTTGGGGGTCCATGCAGGGGTCTCCTTCAGACCTGCTCTGAAAATGCGAACGTCTGCAGATAGCTCGCAGGCAGAAAGAGCTAGCCTGGAAAGCTGTTGCTCAGCCTCATCTGCCCATGGCACTGCTCGCACAGAGGCACAGAGACTGGGGCTGCTTGCTTGTCTTGCCACCTCAAACTTCAAAAGTAAATTTCAGGCTCCGTGCAGGAGGCATTAGCCAGCCCTTCTCCGAAAATGCGAACGTCTGCAGATAGCTCGCAGACAGAAACAGCTAGCCTTCAAAGCTGTTGCTCAGCCTCATCTGCCCATGGCACTGCTCACACAGAGGCACAGAGACTGGGGCTGCTTGCTTTTCTTGTCACCTCAAACTTCAAACGTATCTTTGGGGGTCCATGCAGGGGGCCTCCGGCAGCCCTACTCTTAAAATGCGAACGTCTGCAGATAGCTCGCAGGCAGAAAAAGCTGGCCTGGGAAGCTTTTGCTCAGCCTCATCTGCCCATGGCACTGCTCGCACAGAGGCACAGAGACTGGGGCTGCTTGCTTTTCTTCCCACCTCAAACTTCAAAAGCATCTTAGGTGGTCCGTGAAGGGGGCCTCCGGCAGCCCTACTCTTAAAATGCGAACGTCTGCAGAGAGCTCGCAGCCAGAAAGAGCTAGCCTGGAAAGCTGTTGCTCAGCCTCATCTGCTCATGGCACTTCTCACACAAAGGCACAAAGACTGGGGCTGCTTGCTTGTCTTGCCACCTCAAACTTCAAACGTAGCTTTGGGGGTCCATGCAGGGGGCCTCCGGCAGCCCTGCTCTGAAAATGGAAACGTCTGCAGATAGCTCGCAGGCAGAAAAAGCTGGCCTGGAAAGCTGTTGCTCAGCCTCATCTGCCCATGGCACTGCTCACACAGAGGCACAGAGACTGGGGCTGCTTGCTTGTCTTGCCACCTCAAACTTCAAAAGTATCTTAGGTGGTCCGTGAAGGGGGCCTCCGACACCCCTACTCTGAAATTGCGAACGTCTGCAGAGAGCTCGCAGCCAGAACAAGCTAGCCTGGAAAGTTGTTGCTGAGCCTCATCTGCTCATGGCACTTCTCACACAAAGGCACAAAGACTGGGGCTGCTTGCTTGTCTTGCCACCTCAAACTTCAAACGTAGCTTTGGGGGTCCATGCAGGGGGCCTCCGGCAGCCCTGCTCTGAAAATGGAAACGTCTGCAGATAGCTCGCAGGCAGAAAAAGCTGGCCTGGAAAGCTGTTGCTCAGCCTCATCTGCCCATGGCACTGCTCGCACAGAGGCACAGAGACTGGGGCTGCTTGCTTTTCTTGCACCTCAAACTTCAAACGTATCTTTGGGGGTCCGTGCAGGGGTCCTACGGCAGCACTGCTCTGAAAATGCGAACGTCTGCAGATAGCTCGCAGGCAGAAAGAGCTAGCCTGCAAAGCTGTTGCTCAGCCTCATCTGCCCATGGCACTGCTCGCATAGAGGCAGAGAGACTGGGGCTGCTTGCTTGTCTTGCCACCTCAAACTTCAAAAGTATTTTAGGTGGTCCGTGAAGGGGGCCTCCGGCAGCCCTACTCTGAAAATGCGAACGTCTGCAGAGAGCTCGTAATCAGAAAAAGCTAGCCTGGAAAGCTGTTGCTCAGCCTCATCTGATCATGGCACTGCTCGCACAGAGGCACAGAGACTGGGGCTGCTTGCTTGTCTTGCCACCTCAAACTTCAAACATAACTTTGGGGGTCCATGCAGGGGGCCTCCGGCAGCCCTGCTCTGAAAATGCGAACGTCTGCAGATAGCTCGCAGGCAGGAAGAGCTAGCCTGGAAAGCTGTTGCTCAGCCTCATCTGCCCATGGCACTGCTCGCACAGAGGCACAGAGACTGGGGCTGCTTGCTTGTCTTGCCACCTCAAACTTCAAAAGTAAACTTGAGGCTCCGTGCAGGAGGCATTAGCCAGCCCTTCTCCGAAAATGCGAACGTCTGCAGATAGCTCGCAGACAGAAACAGCTAGCCTGCAAAGCTGTTGCTCAGCCTCATCTGCCCATGGCACTGCTCACACAGAGGCACAGAGACTGGGGCTGCTTGCTTTTCTTGTCACCTCAAACTTCAAACGTATCTTTGGGGGTCCATGCAGGGGGCCTCCGGCAGCCCTCCTCTCAAAATGCGAACGTCTGCAGATAGCTCGCAGGCAGAAAAAGCTGGCCTGGGAAGCTTTTGCTCAGCCTCATCTGCCCATGGCACTGCTCGCACAGAGGCACAGAGACTGGGGCTGCTTGCTTTTCTTCCCACCTCAAACTTCAAAAGCATCTTAGGTGGTCCGTGAAGGGGGCCTCCGGCAGCCCTACTCTTAAAATGCGAACGTCTGCAGAGAGCTCGCAGCCAGAAAGAGCTAGCCTGGAAAGCTGTTGCTCAGCCTCATCTGCTCATGGCACTTCTCACACAAAGGCACAAAGACTGGGGCTGCTTGCTTGTCTTGCCACCTCAAACTTCAAACGTAGCTTTGGGGGTCCATGCAGGGGGCCTCCGGCAGCCCTGCTCTGAAAATGGAAACGTCTGCAGATAGCTCGCAGGCAGAAAAAGCTGGCCTGGAAAGCTGTTGCTCAGCCTCATCTGATCATGGCACTGCTCACACAGAGGCACAGAGACTGGGGCTGCTTGCTTGTCTTGCCACCTCAAACTTCAAAAGTAAATTTGAGGCTCCGTGCAGGAGGCATTAGCCAGCCCTTCTCCGAAAATGCGAACGTCTGCAGATAGCTCGCAGACAGAAACAGCTAGCCTGCAAAGCTGTTGCTCAGCCTCATCTGCCCATGGCACTGCTCACACAGAGGCACAGAGACTGGGGCTGCTTGCTTTTCTTGTCACCTCAAACTTCAAACGTATCTTTGGGGGTCCATGCAGGGGGCCTCCGGCAGCACAGCTCTGAAAATGGAAATGTCTGCAGATAGCTCGCAGGCACAAAAAGCTGGCCTGGAAAGCTGTTGCTCAGCCTCATCTGCCCATGGCACTGCTCGCACAGAGGCACAGAGACTGGGGCTGCTTGCTTGTCTTGCCACCTCAAACTTCAAAAGTATCTTGGGTGATCCTTGAAGGGGGCCTCCGACAGCCCTGCTCTGAAAATGCGAACGTCTGCAGAGAGCTCGCAACCAGAAAGAGCTAGCCTGGAAAGCTTTTGCTCAGCCTCATCTGCTCATGGCACTGCTCGCACAGAGGCACAGAGACTGGGGCTGCTTGCTTGTCTTGCCACCTCTAACTTTAAACGTAGCTTAGGTGGTCCGTGCAGTGGGTCCTCCGGCAGCCCTGCTCCCAAAATGCGAACGTCTGCAGATAGCTCGCAGCCAGAAAGAGCTAGCCTGGAAAGCTGTTGCTCAGCCTCATCTGCTCATGACACTGGTCGCACAGAGGCACAGAGACTGGGGCTGCTTGCTTTTCTTGCACCTCAAACTTCAAACGTATCTTTGGGGGTCCATGCAGGGGGCCTCCTTCAGCCCTGCTCTGAAAATGCGAACGTCTGCAGATAGCTCGCAGGCAGAAAGAGCTAGCCTGCAAAGCTGTTGCTCAGCCTCATCTGCCCATGGCACTGCTCGCATAGAGGCAGAGAGACTGGGGCTGCTTGCTTGTCTTGCCACCTCAAACTTCAAAAGTATTTTAGGTGGTCCGTGAAGGGGGCCTCCGGCAGCCCTACTCTGAAAATGCGAACGTCTGCAGAGAGCTCGCAACCAGAAAAAGCTAGCCTGGAAAGCTGTTGCTCAGCCTCATCTGATCATGGCACTGCTCGCACAGAGGCACAGAGACTGGGGCTGCTTGCTTGTCTTGCCACCTCAAACTTCAAACATAACTTTGGGGGTCCGTGCAGGGGGCCTCCGGCAGCCCTGCTCTGAAAATGCGAACGTCTGCAGATAGCTCGCAGGCAGGAAGAGCTAGCCTGGAAAGCTGTTGCTCAGCCTCATCTGCCCATGGCACTGCTCGCACAGAGGCACAGAGACTGGGGCTGCTTGCTTGTCTTGCAACCTCAAACTTCAAAAGTAAATTAGAGGCTCCGTGCAGGAGGCATTAGCCAGCCCTTCTCCGAAAATGCGAACGTCTGCAGATAGCTCTCAGACAGAAACAGGTAGCCTGCAAAGCTGTTGCTCAGCCTCATCTGCCCATGGCACTGCTCACACAGAGGCACAGAGACTGGGGCTGCTTGCTTTTCTTGTCACCTCAAACTTCAAACGTATCTTTGGGGGTCCATGCAGGGGGCCTCCGGCAGCCCTGCTCTGAAAATGCGAACGTCTGCAGATAGCTCGCAGGCAGAAAAAGCTGGCCTGGAAAGCTGTTGCTCAGCCTCATCTGCCCATGGCACTGCTCGCACAGAGGCACAGAGACTGGGGCTGCTTGCTTGTCTTGCCACCTCAAACTTCAAAAGTACCTTAGGTGGTCCGTGAAGGGGGCCTCCGGCAGCCCTACTCTGAAAATGCGAACGTCTGCAGAGAGCTCGCAACCAGAAAAAGCTAGCCTGGAAAGTTGTTGCTCAGCCTCATCTGCCCATGGCACTGCTCACACAGAGGCACAGAGACTGGGGCTGCTTGCTTGTCTTGCAACCTCAAACTTCAAAAGTATCTTGGGTGATCCTTGAAGGGGGCCTCCGGCAGCCCTGCTCTGAAAATGCGAACGTCTGCAGAGAGCTCGTAACCAGAAAGAGCTAGCCTGGAAAGCTGTTGCTCAGCCTCATCTGCTCATGGCACTGCTCGCACAGAGGCACAGAGACTGGGGCTGCTTGCTTGTCTTGCCACCTCTAACTTTAAAAGTAGCTTAGGTGGTCCGTGCAGTGGGTCCTCCGGCAGCCCTGCTCCCAAAATGCGAACGTCTGCAGATAGCTCGCAGCCAGAAAGAGGTAGCCTGGAAAGCTGTTGCTCAGCCTCATCTGCTCATGACACTGCTCGCACAGAGACACAGAGACTGGGGCTGCTTGCTTTTCTTGCACCTCAAACTTCAAACGTATCTTTGGGGGTCCATGCAGGGGGCCTCCTTCAGCCCTGCTCTGAAAATGCGAACGTCTGCAGATAGCTCGCAGGCAGAAAGAGCTAGCCTGCAAAGCTGTTGCTCAGCCTCATCTGCCCATGGCACTGCTCGCATAGAGGCAGAGAGACTGGGGCTGCTTGCTTGTCTTGCCACCTCAAACTTCAAAAGTATTTTAGGTGGTCCGTGAAGGGGGCCTCCGGCAGCCCTACTCTGAAAATGCGAACGTCTGCAGAGAGCTCGCAACCAGAAAAAGCTAGCCTGGAAAGCTGTTGCTCAGCCTCATCTGATCATGGCACTGCTCGCACAGAGGCACAGAGACTGGGGCTGCTTGCTTGTCTTGCCACCTCTAACTTTAAACGTAGCTTAGGTGGTCCGTGCAGTGGGTACTCCGGCAGCCCTGCTCCCAAAATGCGAACGTCTGCAGATAGCTCGCAGGCAGAAAGAGCTAGCCTGGAAAGCTGTTGCTCAGGCTCATCTGCCCATGGCACTGCTCGCACAGAGGCACAGGGACTGGGGCTGCTTGCTTTTCTTGCACCTCAAACTTCAAACGTATGTTTGGGGGTCCATGCAGGGGGCCTCCTTCAGCCCTGCTCTGAAAATGCGAACGTCTGCAGATAGCTCGCAGGCAGAAAGAGCTAGCCTGGAAAGCTGTTGCTCAGCCTCATCTGATCATGGCACTGCTCGCATAGAGGCACAGAGACTGGGGCTGCTTGCTTGTCTTGCCACCTCAAACTTCAAAAGTATTTTAGGTGGTCCGTGAAGGGGGCCTCCGGCAGCCCTACTCTGAAAATGCGAACGTCTGCAGATAGCTCGCAGACAGAAACAGCTAGCCTGCAAAGCTGTTGCTCAGCCTCATCTGCCCATGGCACTGCTCGCACAGAGGCACAGAGACTGGGGCTGCTTGCTTGTCTTGCAACCTCACACTTCAAATGTAAATTTGAGGCTCCATGCAGGAGGCATTAGCCAGCCCTTCTCCGAAAATGCGAACGTCTGCAGATAGCTCGCAGGCAGGAAGAGCTAGCCTGGAAAGCTGTTGCTCAGCCTCATCTGCCCATGGCACTGCTCGCACAGAGGCACAGAGACTGGGGCTGCTTGCTTGTCTTGCCACCTCAAACTTCAAAAGTAAATTAGAGGCTCCGTGCAGGAGGCATTAGCCAGCCCTTCTCCGAAAATGCGAACGTCTGCAGATAGCTCGCAGACAGAAACAGGTAGCCTGCAAAGCTGTTGCTCAGCCTCATCTGCCCATGGCACTGCTCACACAGAGGCACAGAGACTGGGGCTGCTTGCTTTTCTTGTCACCTCAAACTTCAAACGTATCTTTGGGGGTCCATGCAGGGGTCTCCTTCATCCCTGCTCTGAAAATGCGAACGTCTGCAGATAGCTCGCAGGCAGAAAAAGCTGGCCTGGAAAGCTGTTGCTCAGCCTCATCTGCCCATGGCACTGCTCACACAGAGGCACAGAGACTGGGGCTGCTTGCTTGTCTTGCCACCTCAAACTTCAAAAGTATCTTAGGTGGTCCGTGAAGGGGGCCTCCGACAGCCCTACTCTGAAATTGCGAACGTCTGCAGAGAGCTCGCAGCCAGAAAAAGCTAGCCTGGAAAGTTGTTGCTCAGCCTCATCTGCCCATGGCACTGCTCACACAGAGGCACAGAGACTGGGGCTGCTTGCTTGTCTTGCAACCTCAAACTTCAAAAGTATCTTGGGTGATCCTTGAAGGGGGCCTCCGGCAGCCCTGCTCTGAAAATGCGAACGTCTGCAGAGAGCTCGCAACCAGAAAGAGCTAGCCTGGAAAGCTGTTGCTCAGCCTCATCTGCTCATGGCACTTCTCACACAAAGGCACAAAGACAGGGGCTGCTTGCTTGTCTTGCCACCTCAAACTTTAAACGTAGCTTTGGGGGTCCATGCAGGGGGCCTCCGGCAGCCCTGCTCTGAAAATGGAAACGTCTGCAGATAGCTCGCAGGCAGAAAAAGCTGGCCTGGAAAGCTGTTGCTCAGCCTCATCTGCCCATGGCACTGCTCGCACAGAGGCACAGAGACTGGGGCTGCTTGCTTGTCTTGCACCTCAAACTTCAAACGTATCTTTGGGGGTCCATGCAGGGGCCTCCGGCAGCCCTGCTCTGAAAATGCGAACGTCTGCAGATAGCTCGCAGGCAGAAAGAGCTAGCCTGAAAGCTGTTGCTCAGCCTCATCTGCCCATGGCACTGCTCGCATAGAGGCAGAGAGACTGGGGCTGCTTGCTTGTCTTGCCACCTCAAACTTCAAAAGTATTTTAGGTGGTCCGTGAAGGGGGCCTCCGGCAGCCCTACTCTGAACATGCGAACGTCTGCAGAGAGCTCGCAACCAGAAAAAGCTAGCCTGGAAAGCTGTTGCTCAGCCTCATCTGATCATGGCACTGCTCGCACAGAGGCACAGAGACTGGGGCTGCTTGCTTGTCTTGCCATTTCAAACTTCAAACATAACTTTAGGGGTCCGTGCAGGGGTCCTCCGGCAGCCCTGCTCTGAAAATGCGAACGTCTGCAGATAGCTCGCAGGCAGGAAGAGCTAGCCTGGAAAGCTGTTGCTCAGCCTCATCTGCCCATGGCACTGCTCGCACAGAGGCACAGAGACTGGGGCTGCTTGCTTGTCTTGCCACCTCAAACTTCAAAAGTAAATTTGAGGCTCCGTGCAGGAGGCATTAGCCAGCCCTTCTCCGAAAATGCGAACGTCTGCAGATAGCTCTCAGACAGAAACAGGTAGCCTGCAAAGCTGTTGCTCAGCCTCATCTGCCCATGGCACTGCTCGCATAGAGGCAGAGAGACTGGGGCTGCTTGCTTGTCTTGCCACCTCAAACTTCAAAAGTATTTTAGGTGGTCCGTGAAGGGGGCCTCCGGCAGCCCTACTCTGAAAATGCGAACGTCTGCAGAGAGCTCGCAACCAGAAAAAGCTAGCCTGGAAAGCTGTTGCTCAGCCTCATCTGATCATGGCACTGCTCGCACAGAGGCACAGAGACTGGGGCTGCTTGCTTGTCTTGCCACCTCTAACTTTAAACGTAGCTTAGGTGGTCCGTGCAGTGGGTACTCCGGCAGCCCTGCTCCCAAAATGCGAACGTCTGCAGATAGCTCGCAGCCAGAAAGAGCTAGCCTGGAAAGCTGTTGCTCAGCCTCATCTGCCCATGGCACTGCTCACACAGAGGCACAGAGACTGGGGCTGCTTGCTTGTCTTGCAACCTCAAACTTCAAAAGTATCTTGGGTGATCCTTGAAGGGGGCCTCCGGCAGCCCTGCTCTGAAAATGCGAACGTCTGCAGAGAGCTCGCAACCAGAAAGAGCTAGCCTGGAAAGCTGTTGCTCAGCCTCATCTGCTCATGGCACTTCTCACACAAAGGCACAAAGACAGGGGCTGCTTGCTTGTCTTGCCACCTCAAACTTTAAACGTAGCTTTGGGGGTCCATGCAGGGGGCCTCCGGCAGCCCTGCTCTGAAAATGGAAACGTCTGCAGATAGCTCGCAGGCAGAAAAAGCTGGCCTGGAAAGCTGTTGCTCAGCCTCATCTGCCCATGGCACTGCTCGCACAGAGGCACAGAGACTGGGGCTGCTTGCTTGTCTTGCACCTCAAACTTCAAACGTATCTTTGGGGGTCCATGCAGGGGCCTCCGGCAGCCCTGCTCTGAAAATGCGAACGTCTGCAGATAGCTCGCAGGCAGAAAGAGCTAGCCTGAAAGCTGTTGCTCAGCCTCATCTGCCCATGGCACTGCTCGCATAGAGGCAGAGAGACTGGGGCTGCTTGCTTGTCTTGCCACCTCAAACTTCAAAAGTATTTTAGGTGGTCCGTGAAGGGGGCCTCCGGCAGCCCTACTCTGAACATGCGAACGTCTGCAGAGAGCTCGCAACCAGAAAAAGCTAGCCTGGAAAGCTGTTGCTCAGCCTCATCTGATCATGGCACTGCTCGCACAGAGGCACAGAGACTGGGGCTGCTTGCTTGTCTTGCCATTTCAAACTTCAAACATAACTTTAGGGGTCCGTGCAGGGGTCCTCCGGCAGCCCTGCTCTGAAAATGCGAACGTCTGCAGATAGCTCGCAGGCAGGAAGAGCTAGCCTGGAAAGCTGTTGCTCAGCCTCATCTGCCCATGGCACTGCTCGCACAGAGGCACAGAGACTGGGGCTGCTTGCTTGTCTTGCCACCTCAAACTTCAAAAGTAAATTTGAGGCTCCGTGCAGGAGGCATTAGCCAGCCCTTCTCCGAAAATGCGAACGTCTGCAGATAGCTCTCAGACAGAAACAGGTAGCCTGCAAAGCTGTTGCTCAGCCTCATCTGCCCATGGCACTGCTCGCATAGAGGCAGAGAGACTGGGGCTGCTTGCTTGTCTTGCCACCTCAAACTTCAAAAGTATTTTAGGTGGTCCGTGAAGGGGGCCTCCGGCAGCCCTACTCTGAAAATGCGAACGTCTGCAGAGAGCTCGCAACCAGAAAAAGCTAGCCTGGAAAGCTGTTGCTCAGCCTCATCTGATCATGGCACTGCTCGCACAGAGGCACAGAGACTGGGGCTGCTTGCTTGTCTTGCCACCTCTAACTTTAAACGTAGCTTAGGTGGTCCGTGCAGTGGGTACTCCGGCAGCCCTGCTCCCAAAATGCGAACGTCTGCAGATAGCTCGCAGCCAGAAAGAGCTAGCCTGGAAAGCTGTTGCTCAGGCTCTTCTGCCCATGGCACTGCTCGCACAGAGGCACAGGGACTGGGGCTGCTTGTTTTTCTTGCACCTCAAACTTCAAACGTATCTTTGGGGGTCCATGCAGGGGGCCTCCTTCAGCCCTGCTCTGAAAATGCGAACGTCTGCAGATAGCTCGCAGGCAGAAAGAGCTAGCCTGGAAAGCTGTTGCTCAGCCTCATCTGATCATGGCACTGCTCGCATAGAGGCACAGAGACTGGGGCTGCTTGCTTGTCTTGCCACCTCAAACTTCAAAATTATTTTAGGTGGTCCGTGAAGGGGGCCTCCGGCAGCCCTACTCTGAAAATGCGAACGTCTGCAGATAGCTCGCAGACAGAAAGAGCTAGCCTGCAAAGCTGTTGCTCAGCCTCATCTGCCCATGGCACTGCTCGCACAGAGGCACAGAGACTGGGGCTGCTTGCTTGTCTTGCAACCTCACACTTCAAATGTAAATTTGAGGCTCCATGCAGGAGGCATTAGCCAGCCCTTCTCCGAAAATGCGAACGTCTGCAGATAGCTCGCAGGCAGGAAGAGCTAGCCTGGAAAGCTGTTGCTCAGCCTCATCTGCCCATGGCACTGCTCGCACAGAGGCACAGAGACTGGGGCTGCTTGCTTGTCTTGCCACCTCAAACTTCAAAAGTAAATTAGAGGCTCCGTGCAGGAGGCATTAGCCAGCCCTTCTCCGAAAATGCGAACGTCTGCAGATAGCTCGCAGACAGAAACAGGTAGCCTGGAAAGCTGTTGCTCAGCCTCATCTGCCCATGGCACTGCTCGCACAGAGGCACAGAGACTGGGGCTGCTTGCTTTTCTTGTCACCTCAAACTTCAAACGTATCTTTGGGGGTCCATGCAGGGGTCTACTTCATCCCTGCTCTGAAAATGGAAACGTCTGCAGATAGCTCGCAGGCAGAAAAAGCTGGCCTGGAAAGCTGTTGCTCAGCCTCATCTGCCCATGGCACTGCTCACACAGAGGCACAGAGACTGGGGCTGCTTGCTTGTCTTGCCACCTCAAACTTCAAAAGTATCTTAGGTGGTCCGTGAAGGGGGCCTCCGACAGCCCTACTCTGAAATTGCGAACGTCTGCAGAGAGCTCGCAGCCAGAAAAAGCTAGCCTGGAAAGTTGTTGCTCAGCCTCATCTGCCCATGGCACTGCTCACACAGAGGCACAGAGACTGGGGCTGCTTGCTTGTCTTGCAACCTCAAACTTCAAAAGTATCTTGGGTGATCCTTGAAGGGGGCCTCCGGCAGCCCTGCTCTGAAAATGCGAACGTCTGCAGAGAGCTCGCAACCAGAAAGAGCTAGCCTGGAAAGCTCTTGCTCAGCCTCATCTGCTCATGGCACTTCTCACACAAAGGCACAAAGACTGGGGCTGCTTGCTTGTCTTGCCACCTCAAACTTCAAACGTAGCTTTGGGGGTCCATGCAGGGGGCCTCCGGCAGCCCTGCTCTGAAAATGGAAACGTCTGCAGAGAGCTCGCAGGCAGAAAAAGCTGGCCTGGAAAGCTGTTGCTCAGCCTCATCTGCCCATGGCACTGCTCGCACAGAGGCACAGAGACTGGGGCTGCTTGCTTTTCTTCCCAACTCAAACTTCAAAAGCATCTTAGGTGGTCCGTGAAGGGGGCCTCCGGCAGCCCTACTCTTAAAATGCGAACGTGTGCAGAGAGCTCGCAGCCAGAAAGAGCTAGCCTGGAAAGCTGTTGCTCAGCCTCATCTGCTCATGGCACTTCTCACACAGAGGCACAGAGACTGGGGCTGCTTGCTTGTCTTGCCACCTCAAACTTCAAACATAACTTTGGGGGTCCGTGCAGGGGGCCTCCGGCAGCCCTGCTCTGAAAATGCGAACGTCTGCAGATAGCTCGCAGGCAGGAAGAGCTAGCCTGGAAAGCTGTTGCTCAGCCTCATCTGCTCATGGCACTTCTCACACAAAGGCACAAAGACTGGGGCTGCTTGCTTGTCTTGCCACCCCAAACTTCAAACGTAGCTTTGGGGGTCCATGCAGGGGGTCTCCGGCAGCCCTGCTCTGAAAATGGAAACGTCTGCAGATAGCTCGCAGGCAGAAAATGCTGGCCTGGAAAGCTGTTGCTCAGCCTCATCTGCTCATGACACTGCTCGCACAGAGGCACAGAGACTGGGGCTGCTTGCTTTTCTTGCACCTCAAACTTCAAACGTATCTTTGGGGGTCCATGCAGGGGTCTCCTTCATCCCTGCTCTGAAAATGCGAACGTCTGCAGATAGCTCGCAGGCAGAAAAAGCTGGCCTGGAAAGCTGTTGCTCAGCCTCATCTGCCCATGGCACTGCTCACACAGAGGCACAGAGACTGGGGCTGCTTGCTTGTCTTGCCACCTCAAACTTCAAAAGTATCTTAGGTGGTCCGTGAAGGGGGCCTCCGACAGCCCTACTCTGAAATTGCGAACGTCTGCAGAGAGCTCGCAGCCAGAAAAAGCTAGCCTGGAAAGTTGTTGCTCAGCCTCATCTGCCCATGGCACTGCTCACACAGAGGCACAGAGACTGGGGCTGCTTGCTTGTCTTGCAACCTCAAACTTCAAAAGTATCTTGGGTGATCCTTGAAGGGGGCCTCCGGCAGCCCTGCTCTGAAAATGCGAACGTCTGCAGAGAGCTCGCAACCAGAAAGAGCTAGCCTGGAAAGCTCTTGCTCAGCCTCATCTGCTCATGGCACTTCTCACACAAAGGCACAAAGACTGGGGCTGCTTGCTTGTCTTGCCACCTCAAACTTCAAACGTAGCTTTGGGGGTCCATGCAGGGGGCCTCCGGCAGCCCTGCTCTGAAAATGGAAACGTCTGCAGATAGCTCGCAGGCAGAAAAAGCTGGCCTGGAAAGCTGTTGCTCAGCCTCATCTGCCCATGGCACTGCTCGCACAGAGGCACAGAGACTGGGGCTGCTTGCTTGTCTTGCCACCTCAAACTTCAAAAGTAAATTTGAGGCTCCGTGCAGGAGGCATTAGCCAGCCCTTCTCCGAAAATGCGAACGTCTGCAGATAGCTCGCAGACAGAAAGAGCTAGCCTGCAAAGCTCTTGCTCAGCCTCATCTGCCCATGTCACTGCTCACACAGAGGCACAGAGACTGGGGCTGCTTTCTTTTCTTGTCACCTCAAACTTCAAACATAGCTTTGGGGGTCCATGCAGGGGGCCTCCGGCAGCCCTGCTCTGAAAATGGAAACGTCTGCAGATAGCTCGCAGGCAGAAAAAGCTGGCCTGGAAAGCTGTTGCTCAGCCTCATCTGCCCATGGCACTGCTCGCACAGAGGCACAGAGACTGGGGCTGCTTGCTTGTCTTGCCACCTCAAACTTCAAAAGTACCTTAGGTGGTCCGTGAAGGGGGCCTCCGGCAGCCGTACTCTGAAAATGCGAACGTCTGCAGAGAGCTCGCAACCAGAAAAAGCTAGCCTGGAAAGTTGTTGCTCAGCCTCATCTGCCCATGGCACTGCTCACACAGAGGCACAGAGACTGGGGCTGCTTGCTTGTCTTGCAACCTCAAACTTCAAAAGTATCTTGGGTGATCCTTGAAGGGGGCCTCCGGCAGCCCTGCTCTGAAAACGCGAACGTCTGCAGAGAGCTCGCAACCAGAAAGAGCTAGCCTGGAAAGCTGTTGCTCAGCCTCATCTGCTCATGGCACTGCTCGCACAGAGGCACAGAGACTGGGGCTGCTTGCTTGTCTTGCCACCTCTAACTTTAAACGTAGCTTAGGTGGTCCGTGCAGTGGGTCCTCCGGCAGCCCTGCTCCCAAAATGCGAACGTCTGCAGATAGCTCGCAGACAGAAAGAGTTAGCCTGGAAAGCTGTTGCTCAGCCTCATCTGCCCATGGCACTGCTCGCATAGAGGCAGAGATACTGGGGCTGCTTGCTTGTCTTGCCACCTCAAACTTCAAAAGTATTTTAGGTGGTCCGTGAAGGGGGCCTCCGGCAGCCCTACTCTGAAAATGCGAACGTCTGCAGAGAGCTCGCATCAGAAAAAGCTAGCCTGGAAAGCTGTTGCTCAGCCTCATCTGATCATGGCACTGCTCGCACAGAGGCACAGAGACTGGGTCTGCTTGCTTGTCTTGCCACCTCAAACTTCAAACATAACTTTGGGGGTCCGTGCAGGGGGCCTCCGGCAGCCCTGCTCTGAAAATGCGAACGTCTACAGATAGCTCGCAGCCAGAAAGAGCTAGCCTGGAAAGCTGTTGCTCAGCCTCATCTGCCCATGGCACTGCTCGCACAGAGGCACAGAGACTGGGGCTGCTTGCTTGTCTTGCCACCTCAAACTTCAAAAACACCTTAGGTGGTCCGTGAAGGGGGCCTCCGGCAGCCCTACTCTTAAAATGCGAACGTCTGCAGAGAGCTCTCAACCAGAAAAAGCTAGCCTGGAAAGTTGTTGCTCAGCCTCATCTGCCCATGGCACTGCTCACACAGAGGCACAGAGACTGGGGCTGCTTGCTTGTCTTGCAACCTCAAACTTCAAAAGTATCTTGGGTGATCCTTGAAGGGGTCCTCCGGCAGCCCTGCTCTGAAAATGCGAACGTCTGCAGAGAGCTCGCAACCAGAAAGAGCTAGCCTGGAAAGCTTTTGCTCAGCCTCATCTGCTCATGGCACTGCTCGCACAGAGGCACAGAGACTGGGGCTGCTTGCTTGTCTTGCCACCTCTAACTTTAAACGTAGCTTAGGTGGTCCGTGCAGTGGGTCCTCCGGCAGCCCTGCTCCCAAAATGCGAACGTCTGCAGATAGCTCGCAGCCAGAAAGAGCTAGCCTGGAAAGCTGTTGCTCAGCCTCATCTGCTCATGACACTGCTCGCACAGAGGCACAGGGACTGGGGCTGCTTGTTTTTCTTGCACCTCAAACTTCAAACGTATCTTTGGGGGTCCATGCAGGGGGCCTCCTTCAGCCCTGCTCTGAAAATGCGAACGTCTGCAGATAGCTCGCAGGCAGAAAGAGCTAGCCTGGAAAGCTGTTGCTCAGCCTCATCTGATCATGGCACTGCTCGCATAGAGGCACAGAGACTGGGGCTGCTTGCTTGTCTTGCCACCTCAAACTTCAAAATTATTTTAGGTGGTCCGTGAAGGGGGCCTCCGGCAGCCCTACTCTGAAAATGCGAACGTCTGCAGATAGCTCGCAGACAGAAACAGCTAGCCTGCAAAGCTGTTGCTCAGCCTCATCTGCCCATGGCACTGCTCGCACAGAGGCACAGAGACTGGGGCTGCTTGCTTGTCTTGCAACCTCACACTTCAAATGTAAATTTGAGGCTCCATGCAGGAGGCATTAGCCAGCCCTTCTCCGAAAATGCGAACGTCTGCAGATAGCTCGCAGGCAGGAAGAGCTAGCCTGGAAAGCTGTTGCTCAGCCTCATCTGCCCATGGCACTGCTCGCACAGAGGCACAGAGACTGGGGCTGCTTGCTTGTCTTGCCACCTCAAACTTCAAAAGTAAATTAGAGGCTCCGTGCAGGAGGCATTAGCCAGCCCTTCTCCGAAAATGCGAACGTCTGCAGATAGCTCGCAGACAGAAACAGGTAGCCTGCAAAGCTGTTGCTCAGCCTCATCTGCCCATGGCACTGCTCACACAGAGGCACAGAGACTGGGGCTGCTTGCTTTTCTTGTCACCTCAAACTTCAAACGTATCTTTGGGGGTCCATGCAGGGGTCTCCTTCATCCCTGCTCTGAAAATGGAAACGTCTGCAGATAGCTCGCAGGCAGAAAAAGCTGGCCTGGAAAGCTGTTGCTCAGCCTCATCTGCCCATGGCACTGCTCACACAGAGGCACAGAGACTGGGGCTGCTTGCTTGTCTTGCCACCTCAAACTTCAAAAGTATCTTAGGTGGTCCGTGAAGGGGGCCTCCGACAGCCCTACTCTGAAATTGCGAACGTCTGCAGAGAGCTCGCAGCCAGAAAAAGCTAGCCTGGAAAGTTGTTGCTCAGCCTCATCTGCCCATGGCACTGCTCACACAGAGGCACAGAGACTGGGGCTGCTTGCTTGTCTTGCAACCTCAAACTTCAAAAGTATCTTGGGTGATCCTTGAAGGGGGCCTCCGGCAGCCCTGCTCTGAAAATGCGAACGTCTGCAGAGAGCTCGCAACCAGAAAGAGCTAGCCTGGAAAGCTGTTGCTCAGCCTCATCTGCTCATGGCACTTCTCACACAAAGGCACAAAGACTGGGGCTGCTTGCTTGTCTTGCCACCTCAAACTTCAAACGTAGCTTTGGGGGTCCATGCAGGGGGCCTCCGGCAGCCCTGCTCTGAAAATGGAAACGTCTGCAGAGAGCTCGCAGGCAGAAAAAGCTGGCCTGGAAAGCTGTTGCTCAGCCTCATCTGCCCATGGCACTGCTCGCACAGAGGCACAGAGACTGGGGCTGCTTGCTTTTCTTCCCAACTCAAACTTCAAAAGCATCTTAGGTGGTCCGTGAAGGGGGCCTCCGGCAGCCCTACTCTTAAAATGCGAACGTGTGCAGAGAGCTCGCAGCCAGAAAGAGCTAGCCTGGAAAGCTGTTGCTCAGCCTCATCTGCTCATGGCACTTCTCACACAGAGGCACAGAGACTGGGGCTGCTTGCTTGTCTTGCAACCTCAAACTTCAAAAGTATCTTGGGTGATCCTTGAAGGGGGCCTCCGGCAGCCCTGCTCTGAAAATGCGAACGTCTGCAGAGAGCTCGCAACCAGAAAGAGCTAGCCTGGAAAGCTGTTGCTCAGCCTCATCTGCTCATGGCACTTCTCACACAAAGGCACAAAGACTGGGGCTGCTTGCTTGTCTTGCCACCCCAAACTTCAAACGTAGCTTTGGGGGTCCATGCAGGGGGTCTCCGGCAGCCCTGCTCTGAAAATGGAAACGTCTGCAGATAGCTCGCAGGCAGAAAATGCTGGCCTGGAAAGCTGTTGCTCAGCCTCATCTGCTCATGACACTGCTCGCACAGAGGCACAGAGACTGGGGCTGCTTGCTTTTCTTGCACCTCAAACTTCAAACGTATCTTTGGGGGTCCATGCAGGGGTCTCCTTCATCCCTGCTCTGAAAATGCGAACGTCTGCAGATAGCTCGCAGGCAGAAAAAGCTGGCCTGGAAAGCTGTTGCTCAGCCTCATCTGCCCATGGCACTGCTCACACAGAGGCACAGAGACTGGGGCTGCTTGCTTGTCTTGCCACCTCAAACTTCAAAAGTATCTTAGGTGGTCCGTGAAGGGGGCCTCCGACAGCCCTACTCTGAAATTGCGAACGTCTGCAGAGAGCTCGCAGCCAGAAAAAGCTAGCCTGGAAAGTTGTTGCTCAGCCTCATCTGCCCATGGCACTGCTCACACAGAGGCACAGAGACTGGGGCTGCTTGCTTGTCTTGCAACCTCAAACTTCAAAAGTATCTTGGGTGATCCTTGAAGGGGGCCTCCGGCAGCCCTGCTCTGAAAATGCGAACGTCTGCAGAGAGCTCGCAACCAGAAAGAGCTAGCCTGGAAAGCTCTTGCTCAGCCTCATCTGCTCATGGCACTTCTCACACAAAGGCACAAAGACTGGGGCTGCTTGCTTGTCTTGCCACCTCAAACTTCAAACGTAGCTTTGGGGGTCCATGCAGGGGGCCTCCGGCAGCCCTGCTCTGAAAATGGAAACGTCTGCAGATAGCTCGCAGGCAGAAAAAGCTGGCCTGGAAAGCTGTTGCTCAGCCTCATCTGCCCATGGCACTGCTCGCACAGAGGCACAGAGACTGGGGCTGCTTGCTTGTCTTGCCACCTCAAACTTCAAAAGTAAATTTAAGGCTCCGTGCAGGAGGCATTAGCCAGCCCTTCTCCGAAAATGCGAACGTCTGCAGATAGCTCGCAGACAGAAAGAGCTAGCCTGCAAAGCTCTTGGTCAGCCTCATCTGCCCATGGCACTGCTCACACAGAGGCACAGAGACTGGGGCTGCTTTCTTTTCTTGTCACCTCAAACTTCAAACATAGCTTTGGGGGTCCATGCAGGGGGCCTCCGGCAGCCCTGCTCTGAAAATGGAAACGTCTGCAGATAGCTCGCAGGCAGAAAAAGCTGGCCTGGAAAGCTGTTGCTCAGCCTCATCTGCCCATGGCACTGCTCGCACAGAGGCACAGAGACTGGGGCTGCTTGCTTGTCTTGCCACCTCAAACTTCAAAAGTACCTTAGGTGGTCCGTGAAGGGGGCCTCCGGCAGCCGTACTCTGAAAATGCGAACGTCTGCAGAGAGCTCGCAACCAGAAAAAGCTAGCCTGGAAAGTTGTTGCTCAGCCTCATCTGCCCATGGCACTGCTCACACAGAGGCACAGAGACTGGGGCTGCTTGCTTGTCTTGCAACCTCAAACTTCAAAAGTATCTTGGGTGATCCTTGAAGGGGGCCTCCGGCAGCCCTGCTCTGAAAATGCGAACGTCTGCAGAGAGCTCGCAACCAGAAAGAGCTAGCCTGGAAAGCTGTTGCTCAGCCTCATCTGCTCATGGCACTGCTCGCACAGAGGCACAGAGACTGGGGCTGCTTGCTTGTCTTGCCACCTCTAACTTTAAACGTAGCTTAGGTGGTCCGTGCAGTGGGTCCTCCGGCAGCCCTGCTCCCAAAATGCGAACGTCTGCAGATAGCTCGCAGACAGAAAGAGCTAGCCTGGAAAGCTGTTGCTCAGCCTCATCTGCCCATGGCACTGCTCGCATAGAGGCAGAGATACTGGGGCTGCTTGCTTGTCTTGCCACCTCAAACTTCAAAAGTATTTTAGGTGGTCCGTGAAGGGGGCCTCCGGCAGCCCTACTCTGAAAATGCGAACGTCTGCAGAGAGCTCGCATCAGAAAAAGCTAGCCTGGAAAGCTGTTGCTCAGCCTCATCTGATCATGGCACTGCTCGCACAGAGGCACAGAGACTGGGTCTGCTTGCTTGTCTTGCCACCTCAAACTTCAAACATAACTTTGGGGGTCCGTGCAGGGGGCCTCCGGCAGCCCTGCTCTGAAAATGCGAACGTCTACAGATAGCTCGCAGCCAGAAAGAGCTAGCCTGGAAAGCTGTTGCTCAGCCTCATCTGCCCATGGCACTGCTCGCACAGAGGCACAGAGACTGGGGCTGCTTGCTTGTCTTGCCACCTCAAACTTCAAAAACACCTTAGGTGGTCCGTGAAGGGGGCCTCCGGCAGCCCTACTCTTAAAATGCGAACGTCTGCAGAGAGCTCTCAACCAGAAAAAGCTAGCCTGGAAAGTTGTTGCTCAGCCTCATCTGCCCATGGCACTGCTCACACAGAGGCACAGAGACTGGGGCTGCTTGCTTGTCTTGCAACCTCAAACTTCAAAAGTATCTTGGGTGATCCTTGAAGGGGTCCTCCGGCAGCCCTGCTCTGAAAATGCGAACGTCTGCAGAGAGCTCGCAACCAGAAAGAGCTAGCCTGGAAAGCTTTTGCTCAGCCTCATCTGCTCATGGCACTGCTCGCACAGAGGCACAGAGACTGGGGCTGCTTGCTTGTCTTGCCACCTCTAACTTTAAACGTAGCTTAGGTGGTCCGTGCAGTGGGTCCTCCGGCAGCCCTGCTCCCAAAATGCGAACGTCTGCAGATAGCTCGCAGCCAGAAAGAGCTAGCCTGGAAAGCTGTTGCTCAGCCTCATCTGCTCATGACACTGCTCGCACAGAGGCACAGAGACTGGGGCTGCTTGCTTGTCTTGCCACCTCAAACTTCAAAAGTAAATTAGAGGCTCCGTGCAGGAGGCATTAGCCAGCCCTTCTCCGAAAATGCGAACGTCTGCAGATAGCTCTCAGACAGAAACAGGTAGCCTGGAAAGCTGTTGCTCAGCCTCATCTGCCCATGGCACTGCTCGCACAGAGGCACAGAGACTGGGGCTGCTTTCTTGTCTTGCCACCTCAAACTTCAAATATAACTTTGGGGGTCCGTGCAGGGGGCCTCCGGCAGCCCTGCTCTGAAAATGCGAACGTCTGCAGATAGCTCGCAGGCAGAAAGATCTAGCCTGGAAAGCTGTTGCTCAGCCTCATCTGCCCATGGCACTGCTCGCACAGAGGCACAGAGACTGGGGCTGCTTGCTTGTCTTGCCACCTCTAACTTTAAACGTAGCTTAGGTGGTCCGTGCAGTGGGGCCTCCGGCAGCCCTGTTCTGAAAATGCGAACGTCTGCAGATAGCTCGCAGCCAGAAAGAGCTAGCCTGGAAAGCTGTTTCTCAGCCTCATCTGCTCATGGCACTGCTCGCACAGAGGCACAGAGACTGGGGCTGCTTGCTTGTCTTGCACCTCAAACTTCAAACGTATCTTTGAGGGTCCATGCAGGGGGCCTCCGGCAGCCCTCCTCTCAAAATGCGAACGTCTGCAGATAGCTCGCAGACAGAAACAGCTAGCCTGCAAAGCTGTTGCTCAGCCTCATCTGCCCATGGCACTGCTCGCATAGAGGCAGAGAGACTGGGGCTGCTTGCTTGTCTTGCCACCTCAAACTTCAAAAGTATTTTAGGTGGTCCGTGAAGGGGGCCTCCGGCAGCCCTACTCTGAAAATGCGAACGTCTGCAGAGAGCTCGCAACCAGAAAAAGCTAGCCTGGAAAGCTGTTGCTCAGCCTCATCTGATCATGGCACTGCTCGCACAGAGGCACAGAGACTGGGGCTGCTTGCTTGTCTTGCCACCTCAAACTTCAAACATAACTTTGGGGGTCCATGCAGGGGGCCTCCGGCAGCCCTGCTCTGAAAATGCGAACGTCTGCAGATAGCTCGCAGGCAGAAAGAGCTAGCCTGGAAAGCTGTTGGTCAGCCTCATCTGATCATGGCACTGCTCGCATAGAGGCACAGAGACTGGGGCTGCTTGCTTGTCTTGCCACCTCAAACTTCAAAAGTATTTTAGGTGGTCCGTGAAGGGGGCCTCCGGCAGCCCTACTCTGAAAATGCGAACGTCTGCAGATAGCTCGCAGACAGAAACAGCTAGCCTGCAAAGATGTTGCTCAGCCTCATCTGCCCATGGCACTGCTCGCACAGAGGCACAGAGACTGGGGATGCTTGCTTGTCTTGCAACCTCAAACTTCAAATGTAAATTTGAGGCTTCATGCAGGAGGCATTAGCCAGCCCTTCTCCGAAAATGCGAACGTCTGCAGATAGCTCGCAGGCAGGAAGAGCTAGCCTGGAAAGCTGTTGCTCAGCCTCATCTGCCCATGGCACTGCTCGCACAGAGGCACAGAGACTGGGGCTGCTTGCTTGTCTTGCCACCTCAAACTTCAAAAGTAAATTAGAGGCTCCGTGCAGGAGGCATTAGCCAGCCCTTCTCCGAAAATGCGAACGTCTGCAGATAGCTCGCAGACAGAAACAGGTAGCCTGCAAAGCTGTTGCTCAGCCTCATCTGCCCATGGCACTGCTCACACAGAGGCACAGAGACTGGGGCTGCTTGCTTTTCTTGTCACCTCAAACTTCAAACGTATCTTTGGGGGTCCATGCAGGGGGCCTCCGGCAGCCCTGCTCTGAAAATGCGAACGTCTGCAGATAGCTCGCAGGCAGAAAAAGCTGGCCTGGAAAGCTGTTGCTCAGCCTCATCTGTCCATGGCACTGCTCGCACAGAGGCACAGAGACTGGGGCTGCTACTTTACTTCCCACCTCAAACTTCAAAAGCATCTTAGGTGGTCCGTGAAGGGGTCCTCCGGCAGCCCTACTCTTAAAATGCGAACGTGTGCAGAGAGCTCGCAGCCAGAAAGAGCTAGCCTGGAAAGCTCTTGCTCAGCCTCATCTGCTCATGGCACTTCTCACACAAAGGCACAAAGACTGGGTCTGCTTGCTTGTCTTGCAACCTCAAACTTCAAACATAACTTTGGGGGTCCGTGCAGGGGGCCTCCGGCAGCCCTGCTCTGAAAATGCGAACGTCTGCAGAGAGCTCGCAACCAGAAAAAGCTAGCCTGGAAAGCTGTTGCTCAGCCTCATCTGATCATGGCACTGCTCGCACAGAGGCACAGAGACTGGGGCTGCTTTCTTGTCTTGCCACCTCAAACTTCAAACATAACTTTGGGGGTCCGTGCAGGGGGCCTCCGGCAGCCCTGCTCTGAAAATGCGAACGTCTGCAGATAGCTCGCAGGCAGGAAGAGCTAGCCTGGAAAGCTGTTGCTCAGCCTCATCTGCCCATGGCACTGCTCGCACAGAGGCACAGAGACTGGGGCTGCTTGCTTGTCTTGCCACCTCAAACTTCAAAAGTAAATTAGAGGCTCCGTGCAGGAGGCATTAGCCAGCCCTTCTCCGAAAATGCGAACGTCTGCAGATAGCTCTCAGACAGAAACAGCTAGCCTGCAAAGCTGTTGCTCAGCCTCATCTGCCCATGGCACTGCTCACACAGAGGCACAGAGACTGGGGCTGCTTGCTTTTCTTGTCACCTCAAACTTCAAACGTATCTTTGGGGGTCCATGCAGGGGGCCTCCGGCAGCCCTGCTCTGAAAATGCGAACGTCTGCAGATAGCTCGCAGGCAGAAAAAGCTGGCCTGGAAAGCTGTTGCTCAGCCTCATCTGTCCATGGCACTGCTCGCACAGAGGCACAGAGACTGGGGCTGCTTGCTTTTCTTCCCACCTCAAACTTCAAAAGCATCTTAGGTGGTCCGTGAAGGGGTCCTCCGGCAGCCCTACTCTTAAAATGCGAACGTGTGCAGAGAGCTCGCAGCCAGAAAGAGCTAGCCTGGAAAGCTCTTGCTCAGCCTCATCTGCTCATGGCACTTCTCACACAAAGGCACAAAGACTGGGTCTGCTTGCTTGTCTTGCCACCTCAAACTTCAAACGTAGCTTTGGGGGTCCATGCAGGGGGCCTCCGGCAGCCCTGCTCTGAAAATGGAAACGTCTGCAGATAGCTCGCAGGCAGAAAAAGCTGGCCGGGAAAGCTGTTGCTCAGCCTCATCTGCCCATGGCACTGCTCGCACAGAGGCACAGAGACTGGGCCTGCTTGCTTTTCTTCCCACCTCAAACTTCAAAAGCATCTTAGGTGGTCCGTGAAGGGGGCCTCCGGCAGCCCTACTCTTAAAATGCGAACGTCTGCAGAGAGCTCACAGGCAGAAAAAGCTGGCCTGGAAAGCTGTTGCTCAGCCTCATCTGCCCATGGCACTGCTCACACAGAGGCACAGAGACTGGGGCTGCTTGCTTGTCTTGCAACCTCAAACTTCAAAAGTATCTTGGGTGATCCTTGAAGGGGGCCTCCGACAGCCCTGCTCTGAAAATGCGAACGTCTGCAGAGAGCTCGCAACCAGAAAGAGCTAGCCTGGAAAGCTTTTGCTCAGCCTCATCTGCTCATGGCACTGCTCGCACAGAGGCACAGAGACTGGGGCTGCTTGCTTGTCTTGCCACCTCTAACTTTAAACGTAGCTTAGGTGGTCCGTGCAGTGGGTCCTCTGGCAGCCCTGCCCCCAAAATGCGAACGTCTGCAGATAGCTCGCAACCAGAAAGAGCTAGCCTGGAAAGCTGTTGCTCAGCCTCATCTGCTCATGACACTGCTCGCACAGAGGCACAGAGACTGGGGCTGCTTGCTTTTCTTGCACCTCAAACTTCAAACGTATCTTTGGGGGTCCATGCAGGGGGCCTCCTTCAGCCCTGCTCTGAAAATGCGAACATCTGCAGATAGCTCGCAGGCAGAAAGAGCTAGCCTGCAAAGCTGTTGCTCAGCCTCATCTGCCCATGGCACTGCTCGCATAGAGGCAGAGAGACTGGGGCTGCTTGCTTGTCTTGCCACCTCAAACTTCAAAAGTATTTTAGGTGGTCCGTGAAGGGGGCCTCCGGCAGCCCTACTCTGAAAATGCGAACGTCTGCAGAGAGCTCGCAACCAGAAAAAGCTAGCCTGGAAAGCTGTTGCTCAGCCTCATCTGCCCATGGCACTGCTCGCACAGAGGCACAGAGACTGGGGCTGCTTGCTTTTCTTCCCAACTCAAACTTCAAAAGCATCCTAGGTGGTCCGTGAAGGGGGCCTCCGGCAGCCCTACTCTTAAAATGCGAACGTGTGCAGAGAGCTCGCAGCCAGAAAGAGCTAGCCTGGAAAGCTGTTGCTCAGCCTCATCTGCTCATGGCACTTCTCACACAAAGGCACAAAGACTGGGGCTGCTTGCTTGTCTTGCCACCTCAAACTTCAAACGTAGCTTTGGGGGTCCATGCAGGGGGCCTCCAGCAGCCCTGCTCTGAAAATGGAAACGTCTGCAGATAGCTCGCAGGCAGAAAAAGCTGGCCGGGAAAGCTGTTGCTCAGCCTCATCTGCCCATGGCACTGCTCGCACAGAGGCACAGAGACTGGGGCTGCTTGCTTGTCTTGCCACCTCAAACTTCAAATATAACTTTGGGGGTCCGTGCAGGGGGCCTCCGGCAGCCCTGCTCTCAAAATGCGAACGTCTGCAGATAGCTCGCAGGCAGAAAGATCTAGCCTGGAAAGCTGTTGCTCAGCCTCATCTGCCCATGGCACTGCTCGCACAGAGGCACAGAGACTGGGGCTGCTTGCTTGTCTTGCCACCTCTAACTTTAAACGTAGCTTAGGTGGTCCGTGCAGTGGGGCCTCCGGCAGCCCTGTTCTGAAAATGCGAACGTCTGCAGATAGCTCGCAGCCAGAAAGAGCTAGCCTGGAAAGCTGTTTCTCAGCCTCATCTGCTCATGGCACTGCTCGCACAGAGGCACAGAGACTGGGGCTGCTTGCTTGTCTTGCACCTCAAACTTCAAACGTATCTTTGAGGGTCCATGCAGGGGGCCTCCGGCAGCCCTCCTCTCAAAATGCGAACGTCTGCAGATAGCTCGCAGGCAGAAAGAGCTAGCCTGGAAAGCTATTGCTCAGCCTCATCTGCCCATGGCACTGCTCGCACAGAGGCATAGAGACTGGGGCTGCTTGCTTGTCTTGCCCCCTCAAACTTCAAAAGTATCTTAGGTGGTCCGTGAAGGGGGCCTCCGGCAGCCCTACTCTGAAATTGCGAACGTCTGCAGAGAGCTCGCAACCAGAAAAAGCTAGCCTGTAAAGCTGTTGCTCAGCCTCATCTGCCCATGGCACTGCTCACACAGAGGCACAGAGACTGGGGCTGCTTGCTTTTCTTGCCACCTCAAACTTCAAACGTAGCTTTGGGGGTCCGTGCAGGGGGCCTCCGGCAGCCCTGCTCTGAAAATGCGAACGTCTGCAGATAGCTCGCAGACAGAAACAGCTAGCCTGCAAAGATGTTGCTCAGCCTCATCTGCCCATGGCACTGCTCGCACAGAGGCACAGAGACTGGGGCTGCTTGCTTGTCTTGCAACCTCAAACTTCAAATGTATATTTGAGGCTCCATGCAGGAGGCATTAGCCAGCCCTTCTCCGAAAATGCGAACGTCTGCAGATAGCTCGCAGCCAGAAAGAGCTAGCCTGGGAAGCTGTTGCTCAGCCTCATCTGCCCATGGCACTTCTCACACAAAGGCACAAAGACTGGGGCTGCTTGCTTGTCTTGCCACCTCAAACTTCAAACGTAGCTTTGGGGGTCCATGCAGGGGGCCTCCGGCAGCCCTGCTCTGAAAATGGAAACGTCTGCAGATAGCTCGCAGGCAGAAAAAGCTGTCCGGGAAAGCTGTTGCTCAGCCTCATCTGCCCATGGCACTGCTCACACAGAGGCACAGAGACTGGGGCTGCTTGCTTGTCTTGCCACCTCAAACTTCAAACATAACTTTGGGGGTCCGTGCAGGGGGCCTCCGGCAGCCCTGCTCTGAAAATGCGAACGTCTGCAGATAGCTCGCAGGCAGAAAGATCTAGCCTGGAAAGCTGTTGCTCAGCCTCATCTGCCCATGGCACTGCTCGCACAGAGGCACAGAGACTGGGGCTGCTTGCTTGTCTTGCCACCTCTAACTTTAAACGTAGCTTAGGTGGTCCGTGCAGTGGGGCCTCCGGCAGCCCTGTTCTGAAAATGCGAACGTCTGCAGATAGCTCGCAGCCAGAAAGAGCTAGCCTGGAAAGCTGTTTCTCAGCCTCATCTGCTCATGGCACTGCTCGCACAGAGGCACAGAGACTGGGGCTGCTTGCTTGTCTTGCCACCTCTAACTTTAAACGTAGCTTAGGTGGTCCGTGCAGTGGGTCCTCCGGCAGCCCTGCTCCCAAAATGCGAACGTCTGCAGATAGCTCACAGCCAGAAAGAGCTAGCCTGGAAAGCTCTTGCTCAGCCTCATCTGCTCATGACACTGCTCGCACAGAGGCACAGAGACTGGGGCTGCTTGCTTTTCTTGCAGCTCAAACTTCAAACGTATCTTTGGGGGTCCATGCAGGGGGCCTCCTTCAGCCCTGCTCTGAAAATGCGAACGTCTGCAGATAGCTCGCAGGCAGAAAGAGCTAGCCTGCAAAGCTGTTGCTCAGCCTCATCTGCCCATGGCACTGCTCGCATAGAGGCAGAGAGACTGGGGCTGCTTGCTTGTCTTGCCACCTCAAACTTCAAAAGTATTTTAGGTGGTCCGTGAAGGGGGCCTCCGGCAGCCCTACTCTGAAAATGCGAACGTCTGCAGAGAGCTCGCAACCAGAAAAAGCTAGCCTGGAAAGCTGTTGCTCAGCCTCATCTGATCATGGCACTGCTCGCACAGAGGCACAGAGACTGGGGCTGCTTGCTTGTCTTGCCACCTCAAACTTCAAACATAACTTTGGGGGTCCATGCAGGGGGCCTCCTTCAGCCCTGCTCTGAAAATGCGAACGTCTGCAGATAGCTCGCAGGCAGAAAGAGCTAGCCTGGAAAGCTTTTGGTCAGCCTCATCTGATCATGGCACTGCTCGCATAGAGGCACAGAGACTGGGGCTGCTTGCTTGTCTTGCCACCTCAAACTTCAAAAGTATCTTAGGTGGTCCGTGAAGGGGGCCTCCGGCAGCCCTACTCTGAAAATGCGAACGTCTGCAGATAGCTCGCAGACAGAAACAGCTAGCCTGCAAAGATGTTGCTCAGCCTCATCTGCCCATGGCACTGCTCGCACAGAGGCACAGAGACTGGGGATGCTTGCTTGTCTTGCAACCTCAAACTTCAAATGTAAATTTGAGGCTTCATGCAGGAGGCATTAGCCAGCCCTTCTCCGAAAATGCGAACGTCTGCAGATAGCTCGCAGGCAGGAAGAGCTAGCCTGGAAAGCTGTTGCTCAGCCTCATCTGCCCATGGCACTGCTCGCACAGAGGCACAGAGACTGGGGCTGCTTGCTTGTCTTGCCACCTCAAACTTCAAAAGTAAATTAGAGGTTCCGTGCAGGAGGCATTAGCCAGCCCTTCTCCGAAAATGCGAACGTCTGCAGATAGCTCGCAGACAGAAACAGGTAGCCTGCAAAGCTGTTGCTCAGCCTCATCTGCCCATGGCACTGCTCACACAGAGGCACAGAGACTGGGGCTGCTACTTTTCTTCCCACCTCAAACTTCAAAAGCATCTTAGGTGGTCCGTGAAGGGGTCCTCCGGCAGCCCTACTCTTAAAATGCGAACGTGTGCAGAGAGCTCGCAGCCAGAAAGAGCTAGCCTGGAAAGCTCTTGCTCAGCCTCATCTGCTCATGGCACTTCTCACACAAAGGCACAAATACTGGGTCTGCTTGCTTCTCTTGCCACCTCAAACTTCAAACATAACTTTGGGGGTCCGTGCAGGGGGCCTCCGGCAGCCCTGCTCTGAAAATGCGAACGTCTGCAGAGAGCTCGCAACCAGAAAAAGCTAGCCTGGAAAGCTGTTGCTCAGCCTCATCTGATCATGGCACTGCTCGCACAGAGGCACAGAGACTGGGGCTGCTTTCTTGTCTTGCCACCTCAAACTTCAAACATAACTTTGGGGGTCCGTGCAGGGGGCCTCCGGCAGCCCTGCTCTGAAAATGCGAACGTCTGCAGATAGCTCGCAGGCAGGAAGAGCTAGCCTGGAAAGCTGTTGCTCAGCCTCATCTGCCCATGGCACTGCTCGCACAGAGGCACAGAGACTGGGGCTGCTTGCTTGTCTTGCCACCTCAAACTTCAAAAGTAAATTAGAGGCTCCGTGCAGGAGGCATTAGCCAGCCCTTCTCCGAAAATGCGAACGTCTGCAGATAGCTCTCAGACAGAAACAGCTAGCCTGCAAAGCTGTTGCTCAGCCTCATCTGCCCATGGCACTGCTCACACAGAGGCACAGAGACTGGGGCTGCTTGCTTTTCTTGTCACCTCAAACTTCAAACGTATCTTTGGGGGTCCATGCCGGGGGCCTCCGGCAGCCCTGCTCTGAAAATGCGAACGTCTGCAGATAGCTCGCAGGCAGAAAAAGCTGGCCTGGAAAGCTGTTGCTCAGCCTCATCTGTCCATGGCACTGCTCGCACAGAGGCACAGAGACTGGGGCTGCTTGCTTTTCTTCCCACCTCAAACTTCAAAAGCATCTTAGGTGGTCCGTGAAGGGGTCCTCCGGCAGCCCTACTCTTAAAATGCGAACGTGTGCAGAGAGCTCGCAGCCAGAAAGAGCTAGCCTGGAAAGCTGTTGCTCAGCCTCATCTGCTCATGGCACTTCTCACACAAAGGCACAAAGACTGGGTCTGCTTGCTTGTCTTGCCACCTCAAACTTCAAACGTAGCTTTGGGGGTCCATGCAGGGGGCCTCCGGCAGCCCTGCTCTGAAAATGGAAACGTCTGCAGATAGCTCGCAGGCAGAAAAAGCTGGCCGGGAAAGCTGTTGCTCAGCCTCATCTGCCCATGGCACTGCTCGCACAGAGGCACAGAGACTGGGCCTGCTTGCTTTTCTTCCCACCTCAAACTTCAAAAGCATCTTAGGTGGTCCGTGAAGGGGGCCTCCGGCAGCCCTACTCTTAAAATGCGAACGTCTATAGAGAGCTCGCAGGCAGAAAAAGCTGGCCTGGAAAGCTGTTGCTCAGCCTCATCTGCCCATGGCACTGCTCACACAGAGGCACAGAGACTGGGGCTGCTTGCTTGTCTTGCAACCTCAAACTTCAAAAGTATCTTGGGTAATCCTTGAAGGGGGCCTCCGACAGCCCTGCTCTGAAAATGCGAACGTCTGCAGAGAGCTCGCAACCAGAAAGAGCTAGCCTGGAAAGCTGTTGCTCAGCCTCATCTGCTCATGGCACTGCTCGCACAGAGGCACAGAGACTGGGGCTGCTTGCTTGTCTTGCCACCTCTAACTTTAAACGTAGCTTAGGTGGTCCGTGCAGTGGGTCCTCTGGCAGCCCTGCTCCCAAAATGCGAACGTCTGCAGATAGCTCGCAACCAGAAAGAGCTAGCCTGTAAAGCTGTTGCTCAGCCTCATCTGCTCATGACACTGCTCGCACAGAGGCACAGAGACTGGGGCTGCTTGCTTTTCTTGCACCTCAAACTTCAAACGTATCTTTGGGGGTCCATGCAGGGGGCCTCCTTCAGCCCTACTCTGAAAATGCGAACATCTGCAGATAGCTCGCAGGCAGAAAGAGCTAGCCTGCAAAGCTGTTGCTCAGCCTCATCTGCCCATGGCACTGCTCGCATAGAGGCAGAGAGACTGGGGCTGCTTGCTTGTCTTGCCACCTCAAACTTCAAAAGTATTTTAGGTGGTCCGTGAAGGGGGCCTCCGGCAGCCCTACTCTGAAAATGCGAACGTCTGCAGAGAGCTCGCAACCAGAAAAAGCTAGCCTGGAAAGCTGTTGCTCAGCCTCATCTGATCATGGCACTGCTCGCACAGAGGCACAGAGACTGGGGCTGCTTTCTTGTCTTGCCACCTCAAACTTCAAACATAACTTTGGGGGTCCGTGCAGGGGGCCTCCGGCAGCCCTACTCTTAAAATGCGAACGTCTGCAGATAGCTCGCAGGCAGGAAGAGCTAGCCTGGAAAGCTGTTGCTCAGCCTCATCTGCCCATGGCACTGCTCGCACAAAGGCACAGAGACTGGGGCTGCTTGCTTGTCTTGCCACCTCAAACTTCAAACATAACTTTGGGGGTCCGTGCAGGGGGCCTCCGGCAGCCCTGCTCTGAAAATGCGAACGTCTGCAGATAGCTCGCAGGCAGAAAGATCTAGCCTGGAAAGCTGTTGCTCAGCCTCATCTGCCCATGGCACTGCTCGCACAGAGGCACAGAGACTGGGGCTGCTTGCTTGTCTTGCCACCTCAAACTTCAAAAGTAAATTAGAGGCTCCGTGCAGGAGGCATTAGCCAGCCCTTCTCCGAAAATGCGAACGTCTGCAGATAGCTCGCAGGCAGAAAAAGCTGGCCTGGAAAGCTGTTGCTCAGCCTCATCTGCCCATGGCACTGCTCGCACAGAGGCACAGATACTGGGGCTGCTTGCTTTTCTTACCAACTCAAACTTCAAAAGCATCTTAGGTGGTCCGTGAAGGGGGCCTCCGGCAGCCCTACTCTTAAAATGCGAACGTGTGCAGAGAGCTCGCAGCCAGAAAGAGCTAGCCTGGAAAGCTGTTGCTCAGCCTCATCTGCTCATGGCACTTCTCACACAAAGGCACAAAGACTGGGGCTGCTTGCTTGTCTTGCCACCTCAAACTTCAAACGTAGCTTTGGGGGTCCATGCAGGAGGCATTAGCCAGCCCTTCTCCGAAAATGCGAACGTCTGCAGATAGCTCGCAGCCAGAAAGAGCTAGCCTGGAAAGCTGTTGCTCAGCCTCATCTGCTCATGGCACTTCTCACACAAAGGCACAAAGACTGGGGCTGCTTGCTTGTCTTGCCACCTCAAACTTCAAACATAACTTTGGGGGTCCGTGCAGGGGGCCTCCGGCACCCCTGCTCTGAAAATGGAAACGTCTGCAGATAGCTCGCAGGCAGAAAAAGCTGGCCTGGAAAGCTGTTGCTCAGCCTCATCTGCCCATGCCACTGCTCGCACAGAGGCACAGAGACTGGGGCTGCTTGCTTGTCTTGCCACCTCAAACTTCAAAAGTATCTTAGGTGGTCCGTGAAGGGGGCCTCCGGCAGCCCTACTCTGAAATTGCGAACGTCTGCAGAGAGCTCGCAACCAGAAAAAGCTAGCCTGCAAAACTGTTGCTCAGCCTCATCTGCCCATGGCACTGCTCACACAGAGGCACAGAGAGTGGGGCTGCTTGCTTGTCTTGCCACCTCAAACTTCAAACATAGCTTTGGGGGTCCGTGCAGGGGGCCTCCGGCAGCCCTGCTCTGAAAATGCGAACGTCTGCAGATAGCTCGCAGCCAGAAAGAGCTAGCCTGGAAAGCTGTTGCTCAGCCTCATCTGCCCATGGCACTGCTCGCACAGAGGCACAGAGACTGGGGCTGCTTGCTTGTCTTGCAACCTCAAACTTCAAAAGTAAATTTCAGGCTCCGTGCAGGAGGAATTAGCCAGCCCTTCTCCGAAAATGCGAACGTCTGCAGATAGCTCGCAGTCAGAAAGAGCTAGCCTGCAAAGCTGTTGCTCATCCTCATCTGCTCATGGCACTGCTCGCACAGAGGCACAGAGACTGGGGCTGCTTGCTTGTCTTGCCCCCTCAAACTTCAAACGTATCTTTGGGGGTCCATGCAGGGGACCTCCGGCAGCCCTGCTCTCAAAATGCGAAGGTCTGCAGATAGCTCGCAGCCAGAAAGAGCTAGCCTGGAAAGCTGTTGCTCAGCCTCATCTGCCCATGGCACTGCTCGCACAGAGGCACAGAGACTGGGGCTGCTTGCTTGTCTTGCCACCTCAAACTTCAAAAGTATCTTAGGTGGTCCGTGAAGGGGGCCTCCGGCAGCCCTACTCTGAAATTGCGAACGTCTGCAGAGAGCTCGCAACCAGAAAAAGCTAGCCTGCAAAGCTGTTGCTCAGCCTCATCTGCCCATGGCACTGCTCACACAGAGGCACAGAGACTGGGGCTGCTTGCTTGTCTTGCAACCTCAAACTTCAAACATAACTTTGGGGGTCCGTGCAGGGGGCCTCCGGCAGCCCTGCTCTGAAAATGCGAACGTCTGCAGATAGCTCGCAGGCAGAAAGAGCTAGCCTGGAAAGCTGTTGCTCAGCCTCATCTGCCCATGGCACGGTTCGCACAGAGGCACAGAGACTGGGGCTGCTTTCTTGTCTTGCAACCTCAAACTTCAAAAGTAAACTTGAGGCTCCGTGCAGAAGGCCTTAGCCAGCCCTTCTCGAAAATGCGAACGTCTGCAGATAGCTCGCAGGCAGAAAGAGCTAGCCTGGAAAGCTGTTGCTCAGCCTCATCTGCCCATGGCACTGCTCACACAGAGGCACAGAGACTGGGGCTGCTTGCTTTTCTTGCCACCTCAAACTTCAAACGCATATTTGGGGTCCATGCAGGGGGCCTCCGGCAGCCCTGCTCTGAAAATGCGAAGGTCTGCAGATAGCTCGCAGGCAGAAATAGCTGGCCTGGAAAGCTGTTGCTCAGCCTCATCTGCCCATGGCACTGCTCGCACAGAGGCACAGAGACTGGGGCTGCTTGCTTGTCTTGCAACCTCAAACTTCAAAAGTATCTTGGGTGATCCTTGAAGGGGGCCTCCGGCAGCCCTGCTCTGAAAATGCGAACGTCTGCAGAGAGCTCGCAACCAGAAAGAGCTAGCCTGGAAAGCTGTTGCTCAGCCTCATCTGCTCATGGCACTGCTCGCACAGAGGCACAGAGACTGGGGCTGCTTGCTTGTCTTGCCACCTCAAACTTCAAAAGTAAATTTGAGGCTCCGTGCAGGAGGCATTAGCCAGCCCTTCTCCGAAAATGCGAACGTCTGCAGATAGCTCGCAGACAGAAACAGCTAGCCTGCAAAGCTGTTGCTCAGCCTCGTCTGCCCATGGCACTGCTCACACAGAGGCACAGAGACTGGGGCTGCTTGCTTGTCTTGCCACCTCAAACTTCAAAAGCATCTTAGGTGGTCCGTGAAGGGGGCCTCCGGCAGCCCTACTCTTAAAATGCGAACGTCTGCAGATAGCTCACAGCCAGAAAGAGCTAGCCTGGAAAGCTGTTGCTCAGCCTCATCTGCTCATGGCACTTCTCACACAAAGGCACAAAGACTGGGGCTGCTTGCTTGTCTTGCCACCTCAAACTTCAAACGTAGCTTTGCGGGTCCATGCAGGGGGCCTCCGGCACCCCTGCTCTGAAAATGCGAACGTCTGCAGATAGCTCGCAGGCAGAAAAAGCTGGCCTGGAAAGCTGTTGCTCAGCCTCATCTGCCCATGCCACTGCTCGCACAGAGGCACAGAGACTGGGGCTGCTTGCTTGTCTTGCCACCTCAAACTTCAAAAGTATCTTAGGTGGTCCGTGAAGGGGGCCTCCGACAGCCCTACTCTGATATTGCGAACGTCTGCAGATAGCTCGCAGCCAGAAAAAGCTAGCCTGCAAAGCTGTTGCTCAGCCTCATCTGCCCATGGCACTGCTCGCACAGAGGCACAGAGACTGCTGCTGCTTGCTTGTCTTGCAACCTCAAACTTCAAAAGTAAATTTGAGGCTCCGTGCAGGAGGCATTAGCCAGCCCTTCTCCGAAAATGCGAACGTCTGCAGATAGCTCGCAGACAGAAAGAGGTAGCCTGCAAAGCTGTTGCTCATCCTCATCTGCTCATGGCACTGCTCGCTCAGAGGCACAGAGACTGGGGCTGCTTGCTTGTCTTGCACCTCAAACTTCAAACGTATCTTTGGGGTTCCATGCAGCGGGCCTCCGGCAGCCCTGCTCTCAAAATGCGAAGGTCTGCAGATAGCTCGCAGCCAGAAAGAGCTAGCCTGGAAAGCTGTTGCTCAGCCTCATCTGCCCATGGCACTGCTCGCACAGAGGCACAGAGACTGGGGCTGCTTGCTTGTCTTGCCACCTCAAACTTCAAAAGTATCTTAGGTGGTCCGTGAAGGGGGCCTCCGGCAGCCCTACTCTGAAATTGCGAACGTCTGCAGAGAGCTCGCAACCAGAAAAAGCTAGCCTGCAAAGCTGTTGCTCAGCCTCATCTGCCCATGGCACTGCTCACACAGAGGCACAGAGACTGGGGCTGCTTGCTTGTCTTGCAACCTCAAACTTCAAACATAACTTTGGGGGTTAGTGCAGGGGGCCTCCGGCAGCCCTGCTCTAAAAATGCGAACGTCTTCAGATAGCTCGCAGGCAGAAAGAGCTAGCCTGGAAAGCTGTTGCTCAGCCTCATCTGCCCATGGCACGGTTCGCACAGAGGCACAGAGACTGGGGCTGCTTGCTTGTTTTGCCACCTCAAACTTCAAATGTATCTTTGGAAGTCCGTGCTGGGCACCGCCGGTAGCCCTGCTCCTAATATGCGAATGTCTGCAGATAGCTCGCAGGCAGAAAGAGCTAGCCTGGAAAGCTGTTGCTCAGCCTCATCTGCCCATGGCACTGCTCGCACAGAGGCACAGAGACTGGGGCTGCTTGCTTGTCTTGCCACCTCAAACTTCAAAAGTAAATTTGAGGCTCCGTGCAGAAGGCATTAGCCAGCCCTTCTCCAAAAATGTGAACGTCTGCAGATTGCTCGCAGGCAGAAAGAGCTAGCCTGGAAAGCTGTTGCTCAGCCTCATCTGCCCATGGCACTGCTTGCACACAGGCACAGAGACTCGGGCTGGTTGCTTGTCTTGCCACCTCTAACTTTAAACGTAGCTTAGGTGGTCCGTGCAGGGGGCCTCCGGCAGCCCTGCTCTGAAAATGCGAACGTCTGCAGATAGCTCGCAGCCAGAAAGAGCTAGCCTGGAAAGCTGTTGCTCAGCCTCATCTGCTCATGGCACTGCTCGCACAGAGGCACAGAGACTGGGGCTGCTTACTTTTCTTGCACCTCAAACTTCAAACCTATCTTTGGGGGTCCATGCAGGGGGCCTCCGGCAGCCCTTCTCCGAAAATGTGAACGTCTGCAGATTGCTCGCAGCCAGAAAGAGCTAGCCTGGAAAGCTGTTGCTCAGCCTCATCTGCCCATGGCACTGCTCGCACAGAGGCAGAGAGACTGGGGCTGCTTGCTTGTCTTGCCACCTCAAACTTCAAAAGTATCTTAGGTGGTCCGTGCAGGCGGCCTCCGACAGCCCTACTCTGAAATTGCGAACATCTGCAGAGAGCTCGCAACCAGGAAAAGCTAGCCTGGAAAGCTGTTGCTCAGCCTCATCTGCCCATGGCACTGCTCGCACAGAGGCACAGAGACTGGGGCTGCTTTCTTGTCTTGCAACCTCAAACTTCAAAAGTAAATTTGAGGCTCCGTGCAGGAGGCCTTATCCAGCCCTTCTGCGAAAATGCGAACGTCTGCAGATAGCTCGCAGACAGAAAGAGCTAGCCTGGAAAGCTGTTGCTCAGCCTCATCTGCCCATGGCACTGCTCGCACAGAGGCAGAGAGACTGGGGCTGCTTGCTTGTCTTGCAACCTCAAACTTCAAAAGTAAACTTGAGGCTCCGTGCAGGAGGCCTTAGCCAGCCCTTCTCCGAAAATGCGAATGTCTGCAAATAGCTCGCAGCCAGAAACAGCTAGAATGCAAAGGTGTTGCTCAGCCTCATCTGCCCATGGCACTGCTCACACAGAGGCACAGAGACTGGTGCTGCTTACTTTTCTTGCCAACTCAAACTTCAAACGTATATTTGGGGTCCATGCAGGGGGCCTCCGGCAGCCCTGCTCTGAAAATGCAAACGTCTGCAGATAGCTCGCAGGCAGAAAAAGCTGGCCTGGAAATCTGTTGCTCAGCCTCATCTGCCCATGGCACTGCTTGCACAGAGGCACAGAGACTGGGGCTGCTTGCTTTTCTTGCCACCTCAAACTTCAAAAGTATCTTAGGTGGTCCGTGAAGGGGGCCTCCGGCAGCCCTACTCTGAAAATGCGAATGTCTGGAGAGAGCTCGCAGCCAGAAAGAGCTAGCCTGCAAAGCTGTTGCTCAGCCTCATCTGCCCATGGCACTGCTCACACAGAGGCACAGAGACTGGGGCTGCTTTCTTTTCTTGCTACCTCAAACTTCAAACGTAGCTTTCGGGGTCCGTGCAGGGGGCCTCCGGCAGCCCTGCTCGGAAAATGCGAACGTCTTCAGATAGCTCGCAGGCAGAAAGAGCTAGCCTGGAAAGCTGTTGCTCAGCCTCATCTGCCCATGGCACGGTTCGCGCAGAGGCACAGAGACTGGGGCTGCTTGCTTGTCTTGCCACCTCAAACTTCAAACGTATCTTTGGAAGTCCGTGCTGGGCACCGCCGGTAGCCCTGCTCCTAATATGCGAATGTCTGCAGATAGCTCGCAGGCAGAAAGAGCTAGCCTGGAAAGCTGTTGCTCAGCCTCATCTGCCCATGGCACTGCTCGCACAGAGGCACAGAGACTGGGGCTGCTTGCTTGTCTTGCCACCTCTAACTTTAAACGTAGCTTACGTGGTCCGTGCAGTGGGGCCTCCAGCAGCCCTGCTCCCAAAATGCGAACGTCTGCAGATAGCTCGCAGCCAGAAAGAGCTAGCCTGGAAAGCTGTTGCTCAGCCTCATCTGCCCATGGCACTGCTCGCACAGAGGCACAGAGACTGGGGCTGCTTGCTTGTCTTGCCACCTCAAACTTCAAAAGTATCTTAGGTGGTCCGTGAAGGGGGCCTCCGGCAGCCCTACTCTGAAATTGCGAACGTCTGCAGAGAGCTCGCAACCAGAAAAAGCTAGCCTGCAAAGCTGTTGCTCAGGCTCATCTGCCCATGGCACTGCTCACACAGAGGCACAGAGACTGGGGCTGCTTGCTTGTCTTGCCACCTCAAACTTCAAACATAGCTTTGGGGGTCCGTGCAGGGGGCCTCCGGCAGCCCTGCTCTGAAAATGCGAAAGTCTGCAGATAGCTCGCAGCCAGAAAGAGCTAGCCTGGAAAGCTGTTGCTCAGCCTCATCTGCCCATGGCACTGCTCGCACAGAGGCACAGAGACTGGGGCTGCTTGCTTGTTTTGCCACCTCAAACTTCAAACGTATCTTTGAAAGTTCTTGCCGGGCACCGCCGGTAGCCCTGCTCCGAATTTGCGAATGTCTGCAGATAGCTCACAGCCAGAAAGAGCTAGCCTGGAAAGCTGTTGCTCAGCCTCATCTGCCCATGGCACTGCTCGCACAGAGGCACAGAGACTGGGGCTGCTTGCTTGTCTTGCAACCTCAAACTTCAAAAGTAAATTTGAGGCTCAGTGCAGAAGGCATTAGCCAGCCCTTCTCCAAAAATGTGAACGTCTGCAGATTGCTCGCAGGCAGAAAGAGCTAGCCTGGAAAGCTGTTGCTCAGCCTCATCTGCCCATGGCACTGCTTGCACACAGGCACAGAGACTCGGGCTGGTTGCTTGTCTTGCCACCTCTAACTTTAAACGTAGCTTAGGTGGTCCGTGCAGGGGGCCTCCGGCAGCCCTGCTCTGAAAATGCGAACGTCTGCAGATAGCTCGCAGCCAGAAAGAGCTAGCCTGGAAAGCTGTTGCTCAGCCTCATCTGCTCATGGCACTGCTCGCACAGAGGCACAGAGACTGGGGCTGCTTACTTTTCTTGCACCTCAAACTTCAAACCTATCTTTGGGGGTCCATGCAGGGGGCCTCCGGCAGCCCTTCTCCGAAAATGTGAACGTCTGCAGATTGCTCGCAGCCAGAAAGAGCTAGCCTGGAAAGCTGTTGCTCAGCCTCATCTGCCCATGGCACTGCTCGCACAGAGGCAGAGAGACTGGGGCTGCTTGCTTGTCTTGCCACCTCAAACTTCAAAAGTATCTTAGGTGGTCCGTGCAGGCGGCCTCCGACAGCCCTACTCTGAAATTGCGAACATCTGCAGAGAGCTCGCAACCAGGAAAAGCTAGCCTGGAAAGCTGTTGCTCAGCCTCATCTGCCCATGGCACTGCTCGCACAGAGGCACAGAGACTGGGGCTGCTTTCTTGTCTTGCAACCTCAAACTTCAAAAGTAAATTTGAGGCTCCGTGCAGGAGGCCTTATCCAGCCCTTCTGCGAAAATGCGAACGTCTGCAGATAGCTCGCAGACAGAAAGAGCTAGCCTGGAAAGCTGTTGCTCAGCCTCATCTGCCCATGGCACTGCTCGCACAGAGGCAGAGAGACTGGGGCTGCTTGCTTGTCTTGCAACCTCAAACTTCAAAAGTAAACTTGAGGCTCCGTGCAGGAGGCCTTAGCCAGCCCTTCTCCGAAAATGCGAATGTCTGCAAATAGCTCGCAGCCAGAAACAGCTAGAATGCAAAGGTGTTGCTCAGCCTCATCTGCCCATGGCACTGCTCACACAGAGGCACAGAGACTGGTGCTGCTTACTTTTCTTGCCAACTCAAACTTCAAACGTATTTTTGGGGGTCCGTGCAGGGGGCCTCCGGCAGCCCTGCTCTGAAAATGCGAATGTCTGCAGATAGCTCGCAGGCAGAAAAAGCTGGCCTGGAAAGCTGTTGCTCAGCCTCATCTGATCATGGCACTGCTCGCACAGAGGCACAGAGACTGGGGCTGCTTGCTTGTCTTGCCACCTCAAACTTCAAACATAACTTTGGGGGTCCGTGCAGGGGGCCTCCGGCAGCCCTGCTCTGAAAATGCAAACGTCTGCAGATAGCTCGCAGGCAGAAAAAGCTGGCCTGGAAAGCTGTTGCTCAGCCTCATCTGCCCATGGCACTGTTCGCACAGAGGCACAGAGACTGGGGCTGCTTGCTTGTCTTGCCACCTCAAACTTCAAAAGTATCTTAGGTGGTCCGTGAAGGGGGCCTCCGACAGCCCTACTCTGATATTGCGAACGTCTGCAGATAGCTCGCAGCCAGAAAAAGCTAGCCTGCAAAGCTGTTGCTCAGCCTCATCTGCACATGGCACTGCTCACACAGAGGCACAGAGACTGGGGCTGCTTGCTTGTCTTGCCACCTCAAACTTCAAACGTAGCTTTGGGGGTCCTTGCAGGGGGCCTCCGGCAGCCCTGCTCTGAAAATGCGAACGTCTGCAGATAGCTCGCAGGCAGAAAGAGCTAGCCTGGAAAGCTGTTGCTCAGCCTCATCTGCCCATGGCACTGCTCGCACAGAGGCACAGAGACTGGTGCTGCTTGCTTGTCTTGCAACCTCAAACTTCAAAAGTAAATTTGAGGCTCCGTGCAGGAGGCATTAGCCAGCCCTTCTCCGAAAATGCGAACGTCTGCAGATAGCTCGCAGACAGAAAGAGGTAGCCTGCAAAGCTGTTGTTCATCCTCATCTGCTCATGGCACTGCTCGCTCAGAGGCACAGAGACTGGGGCTGCTTGCTTGTCTTGCACCTCAAACTTCAAACGTATCTTTGGGGTTCCATGCAGCGGGCCTCCGGCAGCCCTGCTCTCAAAATGCGAAGGTCTGCAGATAGCTCGCAGCCAGAAAGAGCTAGCCTGGAAAGCTGTTGCTCAGCCTCATCTGCCCATGGCACTGCTCGCACAGAGGCACAGAGACTGGGGCTGCTTGCTTGTCTTGCCACCTCAAACTTCAAAAGTATCTTAGGTGGTCCGTGAAGGGGGCCTCCGGCAGCCCTACTCTGAAATTGCGAACGTCTGCAGAGAGCTCGCAACCAGAAAAAGCTAGCCTGCAAAGCTGTTGCTCAGGCTCATCTGCCCATGGCACTGCTCACACAGAGGCACAGAGACTGGGGCTGCTTGCTTGTCTTGCCACCTCAAACTTCAAACATAGCTTTGGGGGTCCGTGCAGGGGGCCTCCGGCAGCCCTGCTCTGAAAATGCGAAAGTCTGCAGATAGCTCGCAGCCAGAAAGAGCTAGCCTGGAAAGCTGTTGCTCAGCCTCATCTGCCCATGGCACTGCTCGCACAGAGGCACAGAGACTGGGGCTGCTTGCTTGTTTTGCCACCTCAAACTTCAAACGTATCTTTGAAAGTTCTTGCCGGGCACCGCCGGTAGCCCTGCTCCGAATTTGCGAATGTCTGCAGATAGCTCACAGCCAGAAAGAGCTAGCCTGGAAAGCTGTTGCTCAGCCTCATCTGCCCATGGCACTGCTCGCACAGAGGCACAGAGACTGGGGCTGCTTGCTTGTCTTGCAACCTCAAACTTCAAAAGTAAATTTGAGGCTCAGTGCAGAAGGCATTAGCCAGCCCTTCTCCAAAAATGTGAACGTCTGCAGATTGCTCGCAGGCAGAAAGAGCTAGCCTGGAAAGCTGTTGCTCAGCCTCATCTGCCCATGGCACTGCTTGCACACAGGCACAGAGACTCGGGCTGGTTGCTTGTCTTGCCACCTCTAACTTTAAACGTAGCTTAGGTGGTCCGTGCAGGGGGCCTCCGGCAGCCCTGCTCTGAAAATGCGAACGTCTGCAGATAGCTCGCAGCCAGAAAGAGCTAGCCTGGAAAGCTGTTGCTCAGCCTCATCTGCTCATGGCACTGCTCGCACAGAGGCACAGAGACTGGGGCTGCTTACTTTTCTTGCACCTCAAACTTCAAACCTATCTTTGGGGGTCCATGCAGGGGGCCTCCGGCAGCCCTTCTCCGAAAATGTGAACGTCTGCAGATTGCTCGCAGCCAGAAAGAGCTAGCCTGGAAAGCTGTTGCTCAGCCTCATCTGCCCATGGCACTGCTCGCACAGAGGCAGAGAGACTGGGGCTGCTTGCTTGTCTTGCCACCTCAAACTTCAAAAGTATCTTAGGTGGTCCGTGCAGGCGGCCTCCGACAGCCCTACTCTGAAATTGCGAACATCTGCAGAGAGCTCGCAACCAGGAAAAGCTAGCCTGGAAAGCTGTTGCTCAGCCTCATCTGCCCATGGCACTGCTCGCACAGAGGCACAGAGACTGGGGCTGCTTTCTTGTCTTGCAACCTCAAACTTCAAAAGTAAATTTGAGGCTCCGTGCAGGAGGCCTTATCCAGCCCTTCTGCGAAAATGCGAACGTCTGCAGATAGCTCGCAGACAGAAAGAGCTAGCCTGGAAAGCTGTTGCTCAGCCTCATCTGCCCATGGCACTGCTCGCACAGAGGCAGAGAGACTGGGGCTGCTTGCTTGTCTTGCAACCTCAAACTTCAAAAGTAAACTTGAGGCTCCGTGCAGGAGGCCTTAGCCAGCCCTTCTCCGAAAATGCGAATGTCTGCAAATAGCTCGCAGCCAGAAACAGCTAGAATGCAAAGGTGTTGCTCAGCCTCATCTGCCCATGGCACTGCTCACACAGAGGCACAGAGACTGGTGCTGCTTACTTTTCTTGCCAACTCAAACTTCAAACGTATATTTGGGGTCCATGCAGGGGGCCTCCGGCAGCCCTGCTCTGAAAATGCAAACGTCTGCAGATAGCTCGCAGGCAGAAAAAGCTGGCCTGGAAATCTGTTGCTCAGCCTCATCTGCCCATGGCACTGCTTGCACAGAGGCACAGAGACTGGGGCTGCTTGCTTTTCTTGCCACCTCAAACTTCAAAAGTATCTTAGGTGGTCCGTGAAGGGGGCCTCCGGCAGCCCTACTCTGAAAATGCGAATGTCTGGAGAGAGCTCGCAGCCAGAAAGAGCTAGCCTGCAAAGCTGTTGCTCAGCCTCATCTGCCCATGGCACTGCTCACACAGAGGCACAGAGACTGGGGCTGCTTTCTTTTCTTGCTACCTCAAACTTCAAACGTAGCTTTCGGGGTCCGTGCAGGGGGCCTCCGGCAGCCCTGCTCGGAAAATGCGAACTTCTGCAGATAGCTCGCAGGCAGAAAGAGCTAGCCTGGAAAGCTGTTGCTCAGCCTCATCTGCCCATGGCACTGCTCGCACAGAGGCACAGAGACTGGGGCTGCTTGCTTGTCTTGCAACCTCAAACTTCAAACGTATATTTGGGGGTCCGTGCAGGGGACCTCCGGCAGCCCTGCTCTGAAAATGCGAACGTCTGCAGATAGCTCGCAGCCAGAAAGAGCTAGCCTGGAAAGCTGTTGCTCATCCTCATCTGCCCATGGCACTGCTCGCACAGAGGCACAGAGACTGGGGCTGCTTGCTTGTCTTGCAACCTCAAACTTCAAAAGTATCTTGGGTGATCCTTGAAGGGGGCCTCCGGCAGCCCTGCTCTGAAAATGCGAACGTCTGCAGAGAGCTCGCAACCACAAAGAGCTAGCCTGGAAAGCTGTTGCTCAGCCTCATCTGATCATGGCACTGCTCGCACAGAGGCACAGAGACTGGGGCTGCTTGCTTGTCTTGCCACCTCAAACTTCAAACATAACTTTGGGGGTCCGTGCAGGGGGCCTCCGGCAGCCCTGCTCTGAAAATGCAAACGTCTGCAGATAGCTCGCAGGCAGAAAAAGCTGGCCTGGAAAGCTGTTGCTCAGCCTCATCTGCCCATGGCACTGTTCGCACAGAGGCACAGAGACTGGGGCTGCTTGCTTGTCTTGCCACCTCAAACTTCAAAAGTATCTTAGGTGGTCCGTGAAGGGGGCCTCCGACAGCCCTACTCTGATATTGCGAACGTCTGCAGATAGCTCGCAGCCAGAAAAAGCTAGCCTGCAAAGCTGTTGCTCAGCCTCATCTGCACATGGCACTGCTCACACAGAGGCACAGAGACTGGGGCTGCTTGCTTGTCTTGCCACCTCAAACTTCAAACGTAGCTTTGGGGGTCCTTGCAGGGGGCCTCCGGCAGCCCTGCTCTGAAAATGCGAACGTCTGCAGATAGCTCGCAGGCAGAAAGAGCTAGCCTGGAAAGCTGTTGCTCAGCCTCATCTGCCCATGGCACTGCTCGCACAGAGGCACAGAGACTGGTGCTGCTTGCTTGTCTTGCAACCTCAAACTTCAAAAGTAAATTTGAGGCTCCGTGCAGGAGGCATTAGCCAGCCCTTCTCCGAAAATGCGAACGTCTGCAGATAGCTCGCAGACAGAAAGAGGTAGCCTGCAAAGCTGTTGTTCATCCTCATCTGCTCATGGCACTGCTCGCTCAGAGGCACAGAGACTGGGGCTGCTTGCTTGTCTTGCACCTCAAACTTCAAACGTATCTTTGGGGTTCCATGCAGCGGGCCTCCGGCAGCCCTGCTCTCAAAATGCGAAGGTCTGCAGATAGCTCGCAGCCAGAAAGAGCTAGCCTGGAAAGCTGTTGCTCAGCCTCATCTGCCCATGGCACTGCTCGCACAGAGGCACAGAGACTGGGGCTGCTTGCTTGTCTTGCCACCTCAAACTTCAAAAGTATCTTAGGTGGTCCGTGAAGGGGGCCTCCGGCAGCCCTACTCTGAAATTGCGAACGTCTGCAGAGAGCTCGCAACCAGAAAAAGCTAGCCTGCAAAGCTGTTGCTCAGCCTCATCTGCCCATGGCACTGCTCACACAGAGGCACAGAGACTGGGGCTGCTTGCTTGTCTTGCAACCTCAAACTTCAAACATAACTTTGGGGGTTAGTGCAGGGGGCCTCCGGCAGCCCTGCTCTAAAAATGCGAACGTCTTCAGATAGCTCGCAGGCAGAAAGAGCTAGCCTGGAAAGCTGTTGCTCAGCCTCATCTGCCCATGGCACGGTTCGCACAGAGGCACAGAGACTGGGGCTGCTTGCTTGTTTTGCCACCTCAAACTTCAAACGTATCTTTGGAAGTCCGTGCTGGGCACCGCCGGTAGCCCTGCTCCTAATATGCGAATGTCTGCAGATAGCTCGCAGGCAGAAAGAGCTAGCCTGGAAAGCTGTTGCTCAGCCTCATCTGCCCATGGCACTGCTCGCACAGAGGCACAGAGACTGGGGCTGCTTGCTTGTCTTGCCACCTCTAACTTTAAACGTAGCTTACGTGGTCCGTGCAGTGGGGCCTCCAGCAGCCCTGCTCCCAAAATGCGAACGTCTGCAGATAGCTCGCAGCCAGAAAGAGCTAGCCTGGAAAGCTGTTGCTCAGCCTCATCTGCCCATGGCACTGCTCGCACAGAGGCACAGAGACTGGGGCTGCTTGCTTGTCTTGCCACCTCAAACTTCAAAAGTATCTTAGGTGGTCCGTGAAGGGGGCCTCCGGCAGCCCTACTCTGAAATTGCGAACGTCTGCAGAGAGCTCGCAACCAGAAAAAGCTAGCCTGCAAAGCTGTTGCTCAGGCTCATCTGCCCATGGCACTGCTCACACAGAGGCACAGAGACTGGGGCTGCTTGCTTGTCTTGCCACCTCAAACTTCAAACATAGCTTTGGGGGTCCGTGCAGGGGGCCTCCGGCAGCCCTGCTCTGAAAATGCGAAAGTCTGCAGATAGCTCGCAGCCAGAAAGAGCTAGCCTGGAAAGCTGTTGCTCAGCCTCATCTGCCCATGGCACTGCTCGCACAGAGGCACAGAGACTGGGGCTGCTTGCTTGTTTTGCCACCTCAAACTTCAAACGTATCTTTGAAAGTTCTTGCCGGGCACCGCCGGCAGCCCTGCTCCGAATTTGCGAATGTCTGCAGATAGCTCACAGCCAGAAAGAGCTAGCCTGGAAAGCTGTTGCTCAGCCTCATCTGCCCATGGCACTGCTCGCACAGAGGCACAGAGACTGGGGCTGCTTGCTTGTCTTGCAACCTCAAACTTCAAAAGTAAATTTGAGGCTCCGTGCAGAAGGCATTAGCCAGCCCTTCTCCAAAAATGTGAACGTCTGCAGATTGCTCGCAGGCAGAAAGAGCTAGCCTGGAAAGCTGTTGCTCAGCCTCATCTGCCCATGGCACTGCTTGCACACAGGCACAGAGACTCGGGCTGGTTGCTTGTCTTGCCACCTCTAACTTTAAACGTAGCTTAGGTGGTCCGTGCAGGGGGCCTCCGGCAGCCCTGCTCCCAAAATGCGAACGTCTGCAGATAGCTCGCAGCCAGAAAGAGCTAGCCTGGAAAGCTGTTGCTCAGCCTCATCTGCTCATGGCACTGCTCGCACAGAGGCACAGAGACTGGGGCTGCTTACTTTTCTTGCACCTCAAACTTCAAACCTATCTTTGGGGGTCCATGCAGGGGGCCTCCGGCAGCCCTTCTCCGAAAATGTGAACGTCTGCAGATTGCTCGCAGCCAGAAAGAGCTAGCCTGGAAAGCTGTTGCTCAGCCTCATCTGCCCATGGCACTGCTCGCACAGAGGCAGAGAGACTGGGGCTGCTTGCTTGTCTTGCCACCTCAAACTTCAAAAGTATCTTAGGTGGTCCGTGCAGGCGGCCTCCGACAGCCCTACTCTGAAATTGCGAACATCTGCAGAGAGCTCGCAACCAGGAAAAGCTAGCCTGGAAAGCTGTTGCTCAGCCTCATCTGCCCATGGCACTGCTCGCACAGAGGCACAGAGACTGGGGCTGCTTTCTTGTCTTGCAACCTCAAACTTCAAAAGTAAATTTGAGGCTCCGTGCAGGAGGCCTTATCCAGCCCTTCTGCGAAAATGCGAACGTCTGCAGATAGCTCGCAGACAGAAAGAGCTAGCCTGGAAAGCTGTTGCTCAGCCTCATCTGCCCATGGCACTGCTCGCACAGAGGCAGAGAGACTGGGGCTGCTTGCTTGTCTTGCAACCTCAAACTTCAAAAGTAAACTTGAGGCTCCGTGCAGGAGGCCTTAGCCAGCCCTTCTCCGAAAATGCGAATGTCTGCAAATAGCTCGCAGCCAGAAACAGCTAGAATGCAAAGGTGTTGCTCAGCCTCATCTGCCCATGGCACTGCTCACACAGAGGCACAGAGACTGGTGCTGCTTACTTTTCTTGCCAACTCAAACTTCAAACGTATATTTGGGGTCCATGCAGGGGGCCTCCGGCAGCCCTGCTCTGAAAATGCAAACGTCTGCAGATAGCTCGCAGGCAGAAAAAGCTGGCCTGGAAATCTGTTGCTCAGCCTCATCTGCCCATGGCACTGCTTGCACAGAGGCACAGAGACTGGGGCTGCTTGCTTTTCTTGCCACCTCAAACTTCAAAAGTATCTTAGGTGGTCCGTGAAGGGGGCCTCCGGCAGCCCTACTCTGAAAATGCGAATGTCTGGAGAGAGCTCGCAGCCAGAAAGAGCTAGCCTGCAAAGCTGTTGCTCAGCCTCATCTGCCCATGGCACTGCTCACACAGAGGCACAGAGACTGGGGCTGCTTTCTTTTCTTGCTACCTCAAACTTCAAACGTAGCTTTCGGGGTCCGTGCAGGGGGCCTCCGGCAGCCCTGCTCTGAAAATGCGAACTTCTGCAGATAGCTCGCAGGCAGAAAGAGCTAGCCTGGAAAGCTGTTGCTCAGCCTCATCTGCCCATGGCACTGCTCGCACAGAGGCACAGAGACTGGGGCTGCTTGCTTGTCTTGCAACCTCAAACTTCAAACGTATATTTGGGGGTCCGTGCAGGGGACCTCCGGCAGCCCTGCTCTGAAAATGCGAACGTCTGCAGATAGCTCGCAGCCAGAAAGAGCTAGCTTGGAAAGCTGTTGCTCATCCTCATCTGCCCATGGCACTGCTCGCACAGAGGCACAGAGACTGGGGCTGCTTGCTTGTCTTGCAACCTCAAACTTCAAAAGTATCTTGGGTGATCCTTGAAGGGGGCCTCCGGCAGCCCTGCTCTGAAAATGCGAACGTCTGCAGAGAGCTCGCAACCACAAAGAGCTAGCCTGGAAAGCTGTTGCTCAGCCTCATCTGATCATGGCACTGCTCGCACAGAGGCACAGAGACTGGGGCTGCTTGCTTGTCTTGCCACCTCAAACTTCAAACATAACTTTGGGGGTCCGTGCAGGGGGCCTCCGGCAGCCCTGCTCTGAAAATGCAAACGTCTGCAGATAGCTCGCAGGCAGAAAAAGCTGGCCTGGAAAGCTGTTGCTCAGCCTCATCTGCCCATGGCACTGTTCGCACAGAGGCACAGAGACTGGGGCTGCTTGCTTTTCTTCCCACCTCAAACTTCAAAAGCATCTTAGGTGGTCCGTGAAGGGGGCCTCCGGCAGCCCTACTCTTAAAATGCGAACGTCTGCAGAGAGCTCGCAGCCAGAAAGAGCTAGCCTGGAAAGCTGTTGCTCAGCCTCATCTGGTCATGGCACTTCTCACACAGAGGCACAGAGACTGGGGATGCTTGCTTGTCTTGCCACCTCAAACTTCAAACGTAGCTTTGGGGGTGCATGCAGGGGGCCTCCGGCAGCCCTGCTCTGAAAATGGAAACGTCTGCAGATAGCTCGCAGGCAGAAAAAGCTGGCCTGGAATGCTGTAGCTCAGCCTCATCTGCCCATGGCACTGCTCGCACAGAGGCACAGAGACTGGGGCTGCTTGCTTGTCTTGCCACCTCAAACTTCAAAAGTATCTTAGGTGGTCCGTGAAGGGGGCCTCCGACAGCCCTACTCTGAAATTGCGAACGTCTGCAGAGAGCTCGCAGCCAGAAAGTGCTAGCCTGGAAAGCTGTTGCTCAGCCTCATCTGCCCATGGCACTGCTCGCACAGAGGCACAGAGACTGGGGCTGCTTTCTTTTCTTGCCACCTCAAACTTCAAACGTAGCTTTGGGGGTCCGTGCAGGGGGCCTCCGGCAGCCCTGCTCTGAAAATGCGAATGTCTGCAGAGAGCTCGCAACCAGAAAGAGGTAGCCTGGAAAGCTGTTGCTCAGCCTCATCTGCCCATGGCACTGCTCGCACAGAGGCACAGAGACTGAGGCTGCTTGCTTGTCTTGCCACCTCTAACTTTAAACGTAGCTTAGGTGGTCCGTGCAGTGGGGCCTCCGGCAGCCCTGCTCCCAAAATGCGAACGTCTGCAGAGAGCTCGCAACCAGAAAGAGCTAGCCTGGAAAGCTGTTGCTCAGCCTCATCTGCTCATGGCACTGCTCGCACAGAGGCACAGAGACTGGGGCTGCTTGCTTGTCTTGCCCCCTCAAAATTCAAAAGTAAATTTGAGGCTCCGTGCAGGAGGCATTAGCCAGCCCTTCTCCGAAAATGCGAACGTCTGCAGATAGCTCGCAGCCAGAAAGATTTAGCCTGGAAAGCTGTTGCTCAGCCTCATCTTCTCATGGCACTTCTCACACAGAGGCAGAGAGACTGGGGCTGCTTGCTTGTCTTGCCACCTCAAACTTCAAACGTAGCTTTGGGGGTCCATGCAGGGGGCCTCCGACAGCCCTACTCTGAAATTGCGAACATCTGCAGAGAGCTCGCAACCAGGAAAAGCTAGCCTGGAAAGCTGTTGCTCAGCCTCATCTGCCCATGGCACTGCTCGCACAGAGGCACAGAGACTGGGGCTGCTTACTTGTATTGCAACCTCAAACTTCAAAAGTAAATTTGAGGCTCCGTGCAGGAGGCCTTATCCAGCCCTTCTGCGAAAATGCGAACGTCTGCAGATAGCTCGCAGACAGAAAGAGCTAGCCTGGAAAGCTGTTGCTCAGCCTCATCTGCCCATGGCACTGCTCACACAGAGGCAGAGAGACTGGGGCTGCTTGCTTGTCTTGCAACCTCAAACTTCAAAAGTAAACTTGAGGCTCCGTGCAGGAGGCCTTAGCCAGCCCTTCTCCGAAAATGCGAATGTCTGCAAATAGCTCGCAGCCAGAAACAGCTAGAATGCAAAGGTGTTGCTCAGCCTCATCTGCCCATGGCACTGCTCACACAGAGGCACAGAGACTGGTGCTGCTTACTTTTCTTGCCAACTCAAACTTCAAACGTATATTTGGGGTCCATGCAGGGGGCCTCCGGCAGCCCTGCTCTGAAAATGCAAACGTCTGCAGATAGCTCGCAGGCAGAAAAAGCTGGCCTGGAAAGCTGTTGCTCAGCCTCATCTGCCCATGGCACTGCTTGCACAGAGGCACAGAGACTGGGGCTGCTTGCTTTTCTTGCCACCTCAAACTTCAAAAGTATCTTAGGTGGTCCGTGCAGGGGGCCTCCGGCAGCCCTACTCTGAAAATGCGAATGTCTGCAGAGAGCTCGCAGCCAGAAAGAGCTAGCCTGCAAAGCTGTTGCTCATCCTCATCTGCCCATGGCACTGCTCTACACAGAGGCACAGAGACTGGGGCTGCTTTCTTTTCTTGCTACCTCAAACTTCAAACGTAGCTTTGGGGGTCCGTGCAGGGGGCCTCCGGCAGCCCTGCTCTGAAAATGCGAACTTCTGCAGATAGCTCGCAGGCAGAAAGAGCTAGCCTGGAAAGCTGTTGCTCAGCCTCATCTGCCCATGGCACTGCTCGCACAGAGGCACAGAGACTGGGGCTGCTTGCTTGTCTTGCCACCTCAAACTTCAAACGTATATTTGGGGGTCCGTGCAGGGGACCTCCGGCAGCCCTGCTCTGAAAATGCGAACGTCTGCAGATAGCTCGCAGGCAGAAAGAGCTAGCCTGGAAAGCTGTTGCTCATCCTCATCTGCCCATGGCACTGCTCGCACAGAGGCACAGAGACTGGGGCTGCTTGCTTGTCTTGCAACCTCAAACTTCAAAAGTATCTTGGGTGATCCTTGAAGGGGGCCTCCGGCAGCCCTGCTCTGAAAATGCGAACGTCTGCAGAGAGCTCGCAACCACAAAGAGCTACCCTGGAAAGCTGTTGCTCAGCCTCATCTGATCATGGCACTGCTCGCACAGAGGCACAGAGACAGGGGCTGCTTGCTTGTCTTGCCACCTCAAACTTCAAACATAACTTTGGGGGTCCGTGCAGGGGGCCTCCGGCAGCCCTGCTCTGAAAATGCAAACGTCTGCAGATAGCTCGCAGGCAGAAAAAGCTGGCCTGGAAAGCTGTTGCTCAGCCTCATCTGCCCATGGCACTGCTCGCACAGAGGCACAGAGACTGGGGCTGCTTGCTTTTCTTCCCACCTCAAACTTCAAAAGCATCTTAGGTGGTCCGTGAAGGGGGCCTCCGGCAGCCCTACTCTTAAAATGCGAACGTCTGCAGAGAGCTCGCAGCCAGAAAGAGCTAGCCTGGAAAGCTGTTGCTCAGCCTCATCTGCTCATGGCACTTCTCACACAGAGGCACAGAGACTGGGCTGCTTGCTTGTCTTGCCACCTCAAACTTCAAACGTAGCTTTGGGGGTGCATGCAGGGGGCCTCCGGCAGCCCTGCTCTGAAAATGGAAACGTCTGCAGATAGCTCGCAGGCAGAAAAAGCTGGCCTGGAAAGCTGTAGCTCAGCCTCATCTGCCCATGGCACTGCTCGCACAGAGGCACAGAGACTGGGGCTGCTTGCTTGTCTTGCCACCTCAAACTTCAAAAGTATCTTAGGTGGTCCGTGCAGTGGGGCCTCCGGCAGCCCTGCTCCCAAAATGCGAACGTCTGCAGATAGCTCGCAGGCAGAAAGAGCTAGCCTGGAAAGCTGTTTCTCAGCCTCATCTGCTCATGGCCCTACTCGCACAGAGGCACAGAGACTGGGGCTGCTTGCTTGTCTTACCCCCTCAAACTTCAAACGTATCTTTGGGGGTCCATGCAGGGGGCCTCCGGCAGCCCTCCTCTCAAAATGCGAAGGTCTGCAGATAGCTCGCAGCCAGAAAGAGCTAGCCTGGAAAGCTGTTGCTCAGCCTCATCTGCCCATGGCACTGCTCGCACAGAGGCACAGAGACTGGGGCTGCTTGCTTGTCTTGCCACCTCAAACTTCACACGTATCTTAGGTGGTCCGTGCAGTGGGGCCTCCGGCAGCCCTGCTCCCAAAATGCGAACGTCTGCAGATAGCTCGCAGCCAGAAAGAGCTAGCCTGGAAAGCTGTTGCTCAGCCTCATCTGCCCATGGCACTGCTCGCACAGAGGCACAGAGACTGGGGCTGCTTGCTTGTCTTGCCACCTCAAACTTCACACGTATCTTAGGTGGTCCGTGCAGGGGCCCTCCGGCAGCCCTACTCTGAAAATGCGAACGTCTGCAGAGAGCTCGCAGCCAGAAAGAGCTAGCCTGGAAAGCTGTTGCTCAGCCTCATCTGCCCATGGCACTGCTCACACAGAGGCACAGAGACTGGGGCTGCTTGCTTGTCTTGCCACCTCTAACTTTAAACGTAGCTTAGGTGGTCCGTGCAGTGGGGCCTCCGGCAGCCCTGCTCTGAAAATGGAAACGTCTGCAGATAGCTCGCAGGCAGAAAAAGCTAGCCTGCAAAACTGTTGCTCAGCCTCATCTGCACATGGCACTGCTCGCATAGAGGCAGAGAGACTGGAGCTGCTTGCTTGTCTTGCCACCTCAAACTTCAAAAGTATCTTAGGTGGTCCGTGAAGGGGGGCTCCGGCAGCCCTACTCTGAAAATGCGAACGTCTGCAGAGAGCTCGCAACCAGCAAAAGCTAGCCTGCAAAGATGTTGCTCAGCCTCATCTGCCCATGGCACTGCTCACACAGAGGCACAAAGACTGGGGCTGCTTGCTTGTCTTGCCACCTCAGACTTCAAACATAGCTTAGGTGGTCCGTGCAGGGGTCCTCCGGCAGCCCTGCTCTGAAAATGCGAACGTCTGCAGATAGCTCGCAGGCAGAAAGAGCTAGCCTGGAAAGCTGTTGCTCAGCCTCATCTTCCCATGGCACTGCTCGCACAGAGGCACAGAGACTGGGGCTGCTTGCTTGTTTTGCCACCTCAAACTTCAAACGTATCTTTGAAAGTCCGTGCCGGGCACCGCCGGTAGCCCTGCTCAGAATATGCGAATGTCTGCAGATAGATCGCAGGCAAAAAGAGCTAGCCTGGAAAGCTGTTGCTCAGCCTCATCTGCCCATGGCACTGCTCGCACAGAGGCACAGAGACTGGGGCTGCTTGCTTGTCTTGCCACCTCAAACTTCAAAAGTAAATTTGAGGCTCCGTGCAGGAGGCATTAGCCAGCCCTTCTCCGAAAATGCGAACGTCTGCAGATAGCTCGCAGACAGAAAGAGCTAGCCTGGAAAGCTGTTGCTCAGCCTCATCTGCCCATGGCACTGCTCGCACAGAGGCACAGAGACTGGGGCTGCTTGCTTGTCTTGCAACCTCAAACTTCAAAAGTAAATTTCAGGCTCCGTGCAGGAGGCCTTAGCCAGCCCTTCTCCGAAAATGCGAACGTCTGCAGATAGCTCGCAGCCAGAAACAGCTAGCCTGGAAATCTGTTGCTCAGCCTCATCTGCCCATGGCACTGCTCGCACAGAGGCACAGAGACTGGGGCTGCTTGCTTGTCTTACCCCCTCAAACTTCAAAAGTATCTTTGGGGGTCCATGCAGGGGGCCTCCGGCAGCCCTTCTCCGAAAATGCGAACGTCTGCAGATAGCTCGCAGACAGAAAGAGCTAGCCTGGAAATCTGTTGCTCAGCCTCATCTGCCCATGGCACGGCTCGCACAGAGGCAGAGAGACTGGGGCTGCTTGCTTGTCTTGCAACCTCAAACTTCATAAGTAAACTTGAGGCTCCGTGCAGGAAGCCTTAGCCAGCCCTTCTCCGAAAATGCGAACGTCTGCAGATAGCTCGCAGTCAGAAAGAGCTAGCCTGCAAAGCTGTTGCTCAGCCTCATCTGCCCATGGCACTGCTCACACAGAGGCACAGAGACTGGGGCTGCTTGCTTTTCTTGCCACCTCAAACTTCAAACGTATATTTGGGGTCCATGCAGGGGGCCTCCGGCAGCCCTGCTCTGAAAATGCAAACGTCTGCTGATAGGTCGCAGGCAGAAAAAGCTGGCCTGGAAAGATGTTGCTCAGCCTCATCTGCCCATGGCACTGCTCGCACAGAGGCACAGAGACTGGGGCTGCTTGCTTGTCTTGCAACCTCAAACTTCAAAAGTATCTTAGGTGGTCCGGGAAGGGGGCCTCCGGCAGCCCTACTCTGAAAATGCGAAAGTCTGCAGAGAGCTCGCAACCAGAAAGAGCTAGCCTGGAAAGCTGTTGCTCAGCCTCATCTGCCCATGGCACTGCTCGCACAGAGGCACAGAGACTGGGGCTGCTTGCTTGTCTTGCCACCTCTAACTTTAAACGTAGCTTACGTGGTCCGTGCAGTGGGGCCTCCAGCAGCCCTGCTCCCAAAATGCGAACGTCTGCAGATAGCTCGCAGCCAGAAAGAGCTAGCCTGGAAAGCTGTTGCTCAGCCTCATCTGCCCATGGCACTGCTCGCACAGAGGCACAGAGACTGGGGCTGCTTGCTTGTCTTGCCACCTCAAACTTCACACGTATCTTAGGTGGTCCGTGCAGGGGCCCTCCGGCAGCCCTACTCTGAAAATGCGAACGTCTGCAGAGAGCTCGCAGCCAGAAAGAGCTAGCCTGGAAAGCTGTTGCTCAGCCTCATCTGCCCATGGCACTGCTCGCACAGAGGCACAGAGACTGGGGCTGCTTGCTTGTCTTGCCACCTCTAACTTTAAACGTAGCTTAGGTGGTCCGTGCAGTGGGGCCTCCGGCAGCCCTGCTCTGAAAATGGAAACGTCTGCAGATAGCTCGCAGGCAGAAAAAGCTAGCCTGCAAAACTGTTGCTCAGCCTCATCTGCACATGGCACTGCTCGCATAGAGGCAGAGAGAGTGGAGCTGCTTGCTTGTCTTGCCACCTCAAACTTCAAAAGTATCTTAGGTGGTCCGTGAAGGGGGGCTCCGGCAGCCCTACTCTGAAAATGCGAACGTCTGCAGAGAGCTCGCAACCAGCAAAAGCTAGCCTGCAAAGATGTTGCTCAGCCTCATCTGCCCATGGCACTGCTCACACAGAGGCACAAAGACTGGGGCTGCTTGCTTGTCTTGCCACCTCAGACTTCAAACATAGCTTAGGTGGTCCGTGCAGGGGTCCTCCGGCAGCCCTGCTCTGAAAATGCGAACGTCTGCAGATAGCTCGCAGGCAGAAAGAGCTAGCCTGGAAAGCTGTTGCTCAGCCTCATCTGCCCATGGCACTGCTCGCACAGAGGCACAGAGACTGGGGCTGCTTGCTTGTCTTGCCACCTCAAACTTCAAAAGTAAATTTGAGGCTCCGTGCAGGAGGCATTAGCCAGCCCTTCTCCGAAAATGCGAACGTCTGCAGATAGCTCGCAGACAGAAAGAGCTAGCCTGGAAAGCTGTTGCTCAGCCTCATCTGCCCATGGCACTGCTCGCACAGAGGCACAGAGACTGGGGCTGCTTGCTTGTCTTGCAACCTCAAACTTCAAAAGTAAATTTCAGGCTCCGTGCAGGAGGTCTTAGCCAGCCCTTCTCCGAAAATGCGAACGTCTGCAGATAGCTCGCAGCCAGAAACAGCTAGCCTGGAAATCTGTTGCTCAGCCTCATCTGCCCATGGCACTGCTCGCACAGAGGCACAGAGACTGGGGCTGCTTGCTTGTCTTACCCCCTCAAACTTCAAAAGTATCTTTGGGGGTCCATGCAGGGGGCCTCCGGCAGCCCTTCTCCGAAAATGCGAACGTCTGCAGATAGCTCGCAGACAGAAAGAGCTAGCCTGGAAATCTGTTGCTCAGCCTCATCTGCCCATGGCACGGCTCGCACAGAGGCAGAGAGACTGGGGCTGCTTGCTTGTCTTGCAACCTCAAACTTCATAAGTAAACTTGAGGCTCCGTGCAGGAAGCCTTAGCCAGCCCTTCTCCGAAAATGCGAACGTCTGCAGATAGCTCGCAGTCAGAAAGAGCTAGCCTGCAAAGCTGTTGCTCAGCCTCATCTGCCCATGGCACTGCTCACACAGAGGCACAGAGACTGGGGCTGCTTGCTTTTCTTGCAACCTCAAACTTCAAACGTATATTTGGGGTCCATGCAGGGGGCCTCCTGCAGCCCTGCTCTGAAAATGCAAACGTCTGCTGATAGGTCGCAGGCAGAAAAAGCTGGCCTGGAAAGATGTTGCTCAGCCTCATCTGCCCATGGCACTGCTCGCACAGAGGCACAGAGACTGGGGCTGCTTGCTTGTCTTGCAACCTCAAACTTCAAAAGTATCTTAGGTGGTCCGGGAAGGGGGCCTCCGGCAGCCCTACTCTGAAAATGCGAAAGTCTGCAGAGAGCTCGCAACCAGAAAGAGCTAGCCTGGAAAGCTGTTGCTCAGCCTCATCTGCCCATGGCACTGCTCGCACAGAGGCACAGAGACTGGGGCTGCTTGCTTGTCTTGCCACCTCTAACTTTAAACGTAGCTTACGTGGTCCGTGCAGTGGGGCCTCCAGCAGCCCTGCTCCCAAAATGCGAACGTCTGCAGATAGCTCGCAGCCAGAAAGAGCTAGCCTGGAAAGCTGTTGCTCAGCCTCATCTGCCCATGGCACTGCTCGCACAGAGGCACAGAGACTGGGGCTGCTTGCTTGTCTTGCCACCTCAAACTTCAAAAGTATCTTAGGTGGTCCATGAAGGGGGCCTCCGGAAGCCCTACTCTGAAATTGCGAACGTCTGCAGAGAGCTCGCAACCAGAAAAGCTAGCCTGCAAAGCTGTTGCTCAGCCTCATCTGCCCATGGCACTGCTCACACAGAGGCACAGAGACTGGGGCTGCTTGCTTGTCTTGCCACCTCAAACTTCAAACATAGCTTTGGGGGTCCGTGCAGGGGGCCTCCGGCAGCCCTGCTCTGAAAATGCGAACTTCTGCAGATAGCTCGCAGGCAGAAAGAGCTAGCCTGGAAAGCTGTTGCTCAGCCTCATCTGCCCATGGCACTGCTCACACAGAGGCACAGAGACTGGGGCTGCTTTCTTTTCTTGCCACCTCAAACTTCAAACGTATATTTGGGGTCCATGCAGGGGGCCTCCGGCAGCCCTGCTCTGAAAATGCAAACGTCTGCAGATAGGTCGCAGGCAGAAAAAGCTGGCCTGGAAAGCTTTTGCTCAGCCTCATCTGCCCATGGCACTGCTCGCACAGAGGCACAGAGACTGGGGCTGCTTGCTTTTCTTGCCACCTCAAACTTCAAAAGCATCTTAGGTGGTCCGCGAACGGGGGCCTCCGGCAGCCCTACTCTGAAAATGCGAAAGTCTGCAGAGAGCTCGCAACCAGAAAGAGCTAGCCTGGAAAGCTGTTGCTCAGCCTCATCTGCCCATGGCACTGCTCGCACAGAGGCACAGAGACTGGGGCTGCTTGCATTTCTTGCCACCTCTAACTTTAAACGTAGCTTACGTGGTCCGTGCAGTGGGGCCTCCAGCAGCCCTGCTCCCAAAATGCGAACGTCTGCAGATAGCTCGCAGCCAGAAAGAGCTAGCCTGGAAAGCTGTTGCTCAGCCTCATCTGCCCATGGCACTGCTCGCACAGAGGCAGAGAGACTGGGGCTGCTTGCTTGTCTTGCCACCTCAAACTTCAAAAGTATCTTAGGTGGTCCGTGAAGGGGGCCTCCGGCAGCCCTACTCTGAAATTGCGAACGTCTGCAGAGAGCTCGCAACCAGAAAAAGCTAGCCTGCAAAGCTGTTGCTCAGCCTCATCTGCCCATGGCACTGCTCACACAGAGGCACAGAGACTGGGGCTGCTTGCTTGTCTTGCCACCTCAAACTTCAAAAGTAAATTTGAGGCTCCGTACAGGAGGCATTAGCCAGCCCTTCTCCGAAAATGCGAACGTCTGCAGATAGCTCGCAGACAGAAAGAGCTAGCCTGGAAAGCTGTTGCTCAGCCTCATCTGCCCATGGCACTGCTCGCACAGAGGCACAGAGACTGGGGCTGCTTGCTTGTCTTGCAACCTCAAACTTCAAAAGTAAATTTCAGGCTCCGTGCAGGAGGCCTTAGCCAGCCCTTCTCCGAAAATGCGAACGTCTGCAGATAGCTCGCAGCCAGAAACAGCTAGCCTGGAAAGCTGTTTCTCAGCCTCATCTGCTCATGGCACTACTCTCACAGAGGCACAGAGACTGGGGCTGCTTGCTTGTCTTACCCCCTCGAACTTCAAACGTATCTTTGGGGGTCCATGCAGGGGGCCTCCGGCAGCCCTCCTCTCAAAATGCGAAGGTCTGCAGATAGCTCGCAGGCAGAAAGAGCTAGCCTGGAAATCTGTTGCTCAGCCTCATCTGCCCATGGCACTGCTCGCACAGAGGCACAGAGACTGGGGCTGCTTGCTTGTCTTGCCACCTCAAACTTCACACGTATCTTAGGTGGTCCGTGCAGTGGGGCCTCCGGCAGCCCTGCTCCCAAAATGCGAACGTCTGCAGATAGCTCGCAGCCAGAAAGAGCTAGCCTGGAAAGCTGTTTCTCAGCCTCATCTGATCATGGCACTACTCTCACAGAGGCACAGAGACTGGGGCTGCTTGCTTGTCTTACCCCCTCAAACTTCAAAGGTATCTTTGGGGGTCCATGCAGGGGGCCTCCGGCAGCCATCCTCTCAAAATGCGAAGGTCTGCAGATAGCTCGCAGGCAGAAAGAGCTAGCCTGGAAATCTGTTGCTCAGCCTCATCTGCCCATGGCACTGCTCACACAGAGGCACAGAGACTGGGGCTGCTTGCTTTTCTTGCCACCTCAAACTTCAAACGTATATTTGGGGTCCATGCAGGGGGCCTCCGGCAGCCCTGCTCTGAAAATGCAAACGTCTGCAGATAGGTCGCAGGCAGAAAAAGCTGGCCTGGAAAGATGTTGCTCAGCCTCATCTGCCCATGGCACTGCTCGCACAGAGGCACAGAGACTGGGGCTGCTTGCTTGTCTTGCAACCTCAAACTTCAAAAGTATCTTAGGTGGTCCGGGAAGGGGGCCTCCGGCAGCCCTACTCTGAAAATGCGAAAGTCTGCAGAGAGCTCGCAACCAGAAAGAGCTAGCCTGCAAAGCTGTTGCTCAGCCTCATCTGCCCATGGCACTGCTCGCACAGAGGCACAGAGACTGGGGCTGCTTGCTTGTCTTGCCACCTCTAACTTTAAACGTAGCTTACGTGGTCCGTGCAGTGGGGCCTCCAGCAGCCCTGCTCCCAAAATGCGAACGTCTGCAGATAGCTCGCAGCCAGAAAGAGCTAGCCTGGAAAGCTGTTGCTCAGCCTCATCTGCCCATGGCACTGCTCGCACAGAGGCACAGAGACTGGGGCTGCTTGCTTGTCTTGCCACCTCAAACTTCAAAAGTATCTTAGGTGGTCCATGAAGGGGGCCTCCGGAAGCCCTACTCTGAAATTGCGAACGTCTGCAGAGAGCTCGCAACCAGAAAAAGCTAGCCTGCAAAGCTGTTGCTCAGCCTCATCTGCCCATGGCACTGCTCACACAGAGGCACAGAGACTGGGGCTGCTTGCTTGTCTTGCCACCTCAAACTTCAAACATAGCTTTGGGGGTCCGTGCAGGGGGCCTCCGGCAGCCCTGCTCTGAAAATGCGAACTTCTGCAGATAGCTCGCAGGCAGAAAGAGCTAGCCTGGAAAGCTGTTGCTCAGCCTCATCTGCCCATGGCACTGCTCACACAGAGGCACAGAGACTGGGGCTGCTTGCTTGTCTTACCCCCTCGAACTTCAAACGTATCTTTGGGGGTCCATGCAGGGGGCCTCGGGCAGCCCTCCTCTCAAAATGCGAAGGTCTGCAGATAGCTCGCAGGCAGAAAGAGCTAGCCTGGAAATCTGTTGCTCAGCCTCATCTGCCCATGGCACTGCTCGCACAGAGGCACAGAGACTGGGGCTGCTTGCTTGTCTTGCCACCTCAAACTTCACACGTATCTTAGGTGGTCCGTGCAGTGGGGCCTCCAGCAGCCCTGCTCCCAAAATGCGAACGTCTGCAGATAGCTCGCAGCCAGAAAGAGCTAGCCTGGAAAGCTGTTTCTCAGCCTCATCTGATCATGGCACTACTCTCACAGAGGCACAGAGACTGGGGCTGCTTGCTTGTCTTACCCCCTCAAACTTCAAAGGTATCTTTGGGGGTCCATGCAGGGGGCCTCCGGCAGCCATCCTCTCAAAATGCGAAGGTCTGCAGATAGCTCGCAGGCAGAAAGAGCTAGCCTGGAAATCTGTTGCTCAGCCTCATCTGCCCATGGCACTGCTCACACAGAGGCACAGAGACTGGGGCTGCTTGCTTTTCTTGCCACCTCAAACTTCAAACGTATATTTGGGGTCCATGCAGGGGGCCTCCGGCAGCCCTGCTCTGAAAATGCAAACGTCTGCAGATAGGTCGCAGGCAGAAAAAGCTGGCCTGGAAAGATGTTGCTCAGCCTCATCTGCCCATGGCACTGCTCGCACAGAGGCACAGAGACTGGGGCTGCTTGCTTGTCTTGCAACCTCAAACTTCAAAAGTATCTTAGGTGGTCCGGGAAGGGGGCCTCCGGCAGCCCTACTCTGAAAATGCGAAAGTCTGCAGAGAGCTCGCAACCAGAAAGAGCTAGCCTGGAAAGCTGTTGCTCAGCCTCATCTGCCCATGGCACTGCTCGCACAGAGGCACAGAGACTGGGGCTGCTTGCTTGTCTTGCCACCTCTAACTTTAAACGTAGCTTACGTGGTCCGTGCAGTGGGGCCTCCAGCAGCCCTGCTCCCAAAATGCGAACGTCTGCAGATAGCTCGCAGCCAGAAAGAGCTAGCCTGGAAAGCTGTTGCTCAGCCTCATCTGCCCATGGCACTGCTCGCACAGAGGCACAGAGACTGGGGCTGCTTGCTTGTCTTGCCACCTCAAACTTCAAAAGTATCTTAGGTGGTCCATGAAGGGGGCCTCCGGAAGCCCTACTCTGAAATTGCGAACGTCTGCAGAGAGCTCGCAACCAGAAAAAGCTAGCCTGCAAAGCTGTTGCTCAGCCTCATCTGCCCATGGCACTGCTCACACAGAGGCACAGAGACTGGGGCTGCTTGCTTGTCTTGCCACCTCAAACTTCAAACATAGCTTTGGGGGTCCGTGCAGGGGGCCTCCGGCAGCCCTGCTCTGAAAATGCGAACTTCTGCAGATAGCTCGCAGGCAGAAAGAGCTAGCCTGGAAAGCTGTTGCTCAGCCTCATCTGCCCATGGCACTGCTCACACAGAGGCACAGAGACTGGGGCTGCTTGCTTTTCTTGCCACCTCAAACTTCAAACGTATATTTGGGGTCCATGCAGGGGGCCTCCGGCAGCCCTGCTCTGAAAATGCAAACGTCTGCAGATAGGTCGCAGGCAGAAAAAGCTGGCCTGGAAAGCTTTTGCTCAGCCTCATCTGCCCATGGCACTGCTCGCACAGAGGCACAGAGACTGGGGCTGCTTGCTTTTCTTGCCACCTCAAACTTCAAAAGCATCTTAGGTGGTCCGCGAACGGGGGCCTCCGGCAGCCCTACTCTGAAAATGCGAAAGTCTGCAGAGAGCTCGCAACCAGAAAGAGCTAGCCTGGAAAGCTGTTGCTCAGCCTCATCTGCCCATGGCACTGCTCGCACAGAGGCACAGAGACTGGGGCTGCTTGCATTTCTTGCCACCTCTAACTTTAAACGTAGCTTACGTGGTCCGTGCAGTGGGGCCTCCAGCAGCCCTGCTCCCAAAATGCGAACGTCTGCAGATAGCTCGCAGCCAGAAAGAACTAGCCTGGAAAGCTGTTGCTCAGCCTCATCTGCCCATGGCACTGCTCGCACAGAGGCAGAGAGACTGGGGCTGCTTGCTTGTCTTGCCACCTCAAACTTCAAAAGTATCTTAGGTGGTCCGTGAAGGGGGCCTCCGGCAGCCCTACTCTGAAATTGCGAACGTCTGCAGAGAGCTCGCAACCAGAAAAAGCTAGCCTGCAAAGCTGTTGCTCAGCCTCATCTGCCCATGGCACTGCTCACACAGAGGCACAGAGACTGGGGCTGCTTGCTTGTTTTGCCACCTCAAACTTCAAACGTATCTTTGAAAGTCCGTGCCGGGCACCGCCGGTAGCACTGCTCCGAATATGCGAATGTCTGCAGATAGCTCGCAGGCAGAAAGAGCTAGCCTGGAAAGCTGTTGCTCAGCCTCATCTGCCCATGGCACTGCTCACACAGAGGCACAGAGACTGGGGCTGCTTGCTTGTCTTGCCACCTCAAACTTCAAAAGTAAATTTGAGGCTCCGTACAGGAGGCATTAGCCAGCCCTTCTCCGAAAATGCGAACGTCTGCAGATAGCTCGCAGACAGAAAGAGCTAGCCTGGAAAGCTGTTGCTCAGCCTCATCTGCCCATGGCACTGCTCGCACAGAGGCACAGAGACTGGGGCTGCTTGCTTGTCTTGCAACCTCAAACTTCAAAAGTAAATTTCAGGCTCCGTACAGGAGGCCTTAGCCAGCCCTTCTCCGAAAATGCGAACGTCTGCAGATAGCTCGCAGCCAGAAACAGCTAGCCTGCAAAGCTGTTGCTCAGCCTCATCTGCCCATGGCACTGCTCACACAGAGGCACAGAGACTGGGGCTGCTTGCTTCTCTTGCCTCTTCAAACTTCAAACGTAACTTTGGGGGTACATGCAGGGGGCCTCCGGCAGCCCTGCTCTGAAAATGGAAACGTCTGCAGATAGCTCGCAGGCAGAAAGAGCTAGCCTGGAAAGCTGTTGCTCAGCCTCATCTGCCCATGGCACTGCTCGCACAGAGGCACAGAGACTGGGGCTGCTTGCTTGTCTTGCCACCTCAAACTTCACACGTATCTTAGGTGGTCCGTGCAGTGGGGCCTCCGACAGCCCTGCTCCCAAAATGCGAACGTCTGCAGATAGCTCGCAGGCAGAAAGAGCTAGCCTGGAAAGCTGTTGCTCAGCCTCATCTGCCCATGGCACTGCTCACACAGAGGCACAGAGACTGGGGCTGCTTGCTTGTCTTGCAACCTCAAACTTCAAAAGTAAACTTGAGGCTCCGTGTAGGAAGCCTTAGCCAGCCCTTCTCCGAAAATGCGAACGTCTGCAGATAGCTCGCAGTCAGAAAGAGCTAGCCTGCAAAGCTGTTGCTCAGCCTCATCTGCCCATGGCACTGCTCACACAGAGGCACAGAGACTGGGGCTGCTTGCTTTTCTTGCCACCTCAAACTTCAAACGTATATTTGGGGTCCGCGAAGGGGGCCTCCGGCAGCCCTACTCTGAAAATGCGAAAGTTGCAGAGAGCTCGCAACCAGAAAGAGCTAGCCTGGAAAGCTGTTGCTCAGCCTCATCTGCCCATGGCACTGCTCGCACAGAGGCACAGAGACTGGGGCTGCTTGCATTTCTTGCCACCTCTAACTTTAAACGTAGCTTACGTGGTCCGTGCAGTGGGGCCTCCAGCAGCCCTGCTCCCAAAATGCGAACGTCTGCAGATAGCTCGCAGCCAGAAAGAGCTAGCCTGGAAAGCTGTTGCTCAGCCTCATCTGCCCATGGCACTGCTCGCACAGAGGCAGAGAGACTGGGGCTGCTTGCTTGTCTTGCCACCTCAAACTTCAAAAGTATCTTAGGTGGTCCGTGAAGGGGGCCTCCGGCAGCCCTACTCTGAAATTGCGAACGTCTGCAGAGAGCTCGCAACCAGAAAAAGCTAGCCTGCAAAGCTGTTGCTCAGCCTCATCTGCCCATGGCACTGCTCACACAGAGGCACAGAGACTGGGGCTGCTTGCTTGTCTTGCCACCTCAAACTTCAAACATAGCTTTGGGGGTCCGTGCAGGGGGCCTCCGGCAGCCCTGCTCCGAAAATGCGAACGTCTGCAGATAGCTCGCAGGCAGAAAGAGCTAGCCTGGAAAGCTGTTGCTCAGCCTTATCTGCCCATGGCACTGCTCGCACAGAGGCACAGAGACTGGGGCTGCTTGCTTGTTTTGCCACCTCAAACTTCAAACATATCTTTGAAAGTCCGTGCCGGGCACCGCCGGTAGCCCTGCTCCGAATATGCGAATGTCTGCAGATAGCTCGCAGGCAGAAAGAGCTAGCCTGGAAAGCTGTTGCTCAGCCTCATCTGCCCATGGCACTGCTCGCACAGAGGCACAGAGACTGGGGCTGCTTGCTTGTCTTGCCACCTCAAACTTCAAAAGTAAATTTGAGGCTTCGTGCAGGAGGCATTAGCCAGCCCTTCTCCGAAAATGCGAACGTCTGCAGATAGCTCGCAGACAGAAAGAGCTAGCCTGGAAAGCTGTTGCTCAGCCTCATCTGCCCATGGCACTGCTCGCACAGAGGCACAGAGACTGGGGCTGCTTGCTTGTCTTGCAATCTCAAACTTCAAAAGTAAATTTCAGGCTCCGTGCAGGAGGCCTTAGCCAGCCCTTCTCCGAAAATGCGAACGTCTGCAGATAGCTCGCAGCCAGAAACAGCTAGCCTGCAAAGCTGTTGCTCAGCCTCATCTGCCCATGGCACTGCTCACACAGAGGCACAGAGACTGGGGCTGCTTGCTTCTCTTGCCTCTTCAAACTTCAAACGTAGCTTTGGGGGTCCATGCAGGGGGCCTCCGGCAGCCCTGCTCTGAAAATGGAAACGTCTGCAGATAGCTCGCAGGCAGAAAGAGCTAGCCTGGAAAGCTGTTGCTCAGCCTCATCTGCCCATGGCACTGCTCGCACAGAGGCACAGAGACTGGGGCTGCTTGCTTTTCTTGCCACCTCAAACTTCAGAAGTATCTTAGGTGGTCCGTGAAGGGGTCCTCCGGCAGCCCTACTCTGAAACTGCGAACGTCTGCAGAGAGCTCGCAACCACAAAGAGCTACCCTGGAAAGCTGTTGCTCAGCCTCATCTGCCCATGGCACTGCTCGCACAGAGGCACAGAGACTGGGGCTGCTTGCTTGTCTTGCCACCTCAAACTTCACACGTATCTTAGGTGGTCCATGCAGTGGGGCCTCCGGCAGCCCTGCTCCCAAAATGCGAACGTCTGCAGATAGCTCGCAGCCAGAAAGAGCTAGCCTGGAAAGCTGTTTCTCAGCCTCATCTGCTCATGGCACTACTCTCACAGAGGCACAGAGACTGGGGCTGCTTGCTTGTCTTACCCCCTCAAACTTCAAACGTATCTTTGGGGGTCCATGCAGGGGGCCTCCGGCAGCCCTCCTCTCAAAATGCGAAGGTCTGCAGATAGCTCGCAGGCAGAAAGAGCTAGCCTGGAAATCTGTTGCTCAGCCTCATCTGCCCATGGCACTGCTCGCACAGAGGCACAGAGACTGGGGCTGCTTGCTTGTCTTGCCACCTCAAACTTCACACGTATCTTAGGTGGTCCGTGCAGTGGGGCCTCCGGCAGCCCTGCTCCCAAAATGCGAACGTCTGCAGATAGCTCGCAGCCAGAAAGAGCTAGCCTGGAAAGCTGTTTCTCAGCCTCATCTGCCCATGGCACTGCTCGCACAGAGGCACAGAGACTGGGGCTGCTTGCTTGTCTTGCAACCTCAAACTTCAAAAGTAAACTTGAGGCTCCGTGCAGGAAGCCTTAGCCAGCCCTTCTCCGAAAATGCGAACGTCTGCAGATAGCTCGCAGTCAGAAAGAGCTAGCCTGCAAAGCTGTTGCTCAGCCTCATCTGCCCATGGCACTGCTCACACAGAGGCACAGAGACTGGGGCTGCTTGCTTTTCTTGCCACCTCAAACTTCAAACGTATATTTGGGGTCCATGCAGGGGGCCTCCGGCAGCCCTGCTCTGAAAATGCAAACGTCTGCAGATAGGTCGCAACCAGAAAAAGCTGGCCTGGAAAGCTGTTGCTCAGCCTCATCTGCCCATGGCACTGCTCGCACAGAGGCACAGAGACTGGGGCTGCTTGCTTTTCTTGCCACCTCAAACTTCAAAAGCATCTTGGGTGGTCCGCGAAGGGGGCCTCCGGCAGCCCTACTCTGAAAATGAGAAAGTCTGCAGAGAGCTCGCAACCAGAAAGAGCTAGCCTGGAAAGCTGTTGCTCAGCCTCATCTGCCCATGGCACTGCTCGCACAGAGGCACAGAGACTGGGGCTGCTTGCATTTCTTGCCACCTCTAACTTTAAACGTAGCTTACGTGGTCCGTGCAGTGGGGCCTCCAGCAGCCCTGCTCCCAAAATGCGAACGTCTGCAGATAGATCGCAGCCAGAAAGAGCTAGCCTGGAAAGCTGTTGCTCAGCCTCATCTGCCCATGGCACTGCTCGCACAGAGGCAGAGAGACTGGGGCTGCTTGCTTGTCTTGCCACCTCAAACTTCAAAAGTATCTTAGGTGGTCCGTGAAGGGGGCCTCCGGCAGCCCTACTCTGAAATTGCGAACGTCTGCAGAGAGCTCGCAACCAGAAAAAGCTAGCCTGCAAAGCTGTTGCTCAGCCTCATCTGCCCATGGCACTGCTCACACAGAGGCACAGAGACTGGGGCTGCTTGCTTGTTTTGCCAACTCAAACTTCAAACGTATCTTTGAAAGTCCGTGCCGGGCACCGCCGGTAGCCCTGCTCCGAATATGCGAATGGCTTCAGATAGCTCGCAGGCAGAAAGAGCTAGCCTGGAAAGCAGTTGCTCAGCCTCATCTGCCCATGGCACTGCTCGCACAGAGGCACAGAGACTGGGGCTGCTTGCTTGTCTTGCCACCTCAAACTTCAAAAGCATCTTAGGTGGTCCGCGAAGGGGGCCTCCGGCAGCCCTACTCTGAAAATGCGAAAGTCTGCAGAGAGCTCGCAACCAGAAAGAGCTAGCCTGGAAAGCTGTTGCTCAGCCTCATCTGCCCATGGCACTGCTCGCACAGAGGCACAGAGACTGGGGCTGCTTGCATTTCTTGCCACCTCTAACTTTAAACGTAGCTTACGTGGTCCGTGCAGTGGGGCCTACAGCAGCCCTGCTCCCAAAATGCGAACGTCTGCAGATAGCTCGCAGCCAGAAAGAGCTAGCCTGGAAAGCTGTTGCTCAGCCTCATCTGCCCATGGCACTGCTCGCACAGAGGCACAGAGACTGGGGCTGCTTGCTTGTCTTGCCACCTCAAACTTCAAAAGTATCTTAGGTGGTCCGTGAAGGGGGCCTCCGGCAGCCCTACTCTGAAATTGCGAACGTCTGCAGAGAGCTCGCAACCAGAAAAAGCTAGCCTGCAAAGCTGTTGCTCAGCCTCATCTGCCCATGGCACTGCTCACACAGAGGCACAGAGACTGGGGCTGCTTGCTTGTCTTGCCACCTCAAACTTCAAACATAGCTTTGGGGGTCCGTGCAGGGGGCCTCCGGCAGCCCTGCTCTGAAAATGCGAACGTCTGCAGATAGCTCGCAGGCAGAAAGAGCTAGCCTGGAAAGCTGTTGCTCAGCCTTATCTGCCCATGGCACTGCTCGCACAGAGGCACAGAGACTGGGGCTGCTTGCTTGTTTTGCCACCTCAAACTTCAAACGTATCTTTGAAAGTCCGTGCCGGGCACCGCCGGTAGCCCTGCTCCGAATATGCGAATGTCTGCAGATAGCTCGCAGGCAGAAAGAGCTAGCCTGGAAAGCTGTTGCTCAGCCTCATCTGCCCATGGCACTGCTCGCACAGAGACACAGAGACTGGGGCTGCTTGCTTGTCTTGCCACCTCAAACTTCAAAAGTAAATTTGAGGCTCCGTACAGGAGGCATTAGCCAGCCCTTCTCCGAAAATGCGAACGTCTGCAGATAGCTCGCAGACAGAAAGAGCTAGCCTGGAAAGCTGTTGCTCAGCCTCATCTGCCCATGGCACTGCTCGCACAGAGGCACAGAGACTGGGGCTGCTTGCTTGTCTTGCAACCTCAAACTTCAAAAGTAAATTTCAGGCTCCGTGCAGGAGGCCTTAGCCAGCCCTTCTCCGAAAATGCGAACGTCTGCAGATAGCTCGCAGCCAGAAACAGCTAGCCTGCAAAGCTGTTGCTCAGCCTCATCTGCCCATGGCACTGCTCACACAGAGGCACAGAGACTGGGGCTGCTTGCTTCTCTTGCCTCTTCAAACTTCAAACGTAGCTTTGGGGGTACATGCAGGGGGCCTCCGGCAGCCCTGCTCTGAAAATGGAAACGTCTGCAGATAGCTCGCAGGCAGAAAGAGCTAGCCTGGAAAGCTGTTGCTCAGCCTCATCTGCCCATGGCACTGCTCGCACAGAGGCACAGAGACTGGGGCTGCTTGCTTGTCTTGCCACCTCAAACTTCACACGTATCTTAGGTGGTCCGTGCAGTGGGGCCTCCGGCAGCCCTGCTCCCAAAATGCGAACGTCTGCAGATAGCTCGCAGCCAGAAAGAGCTAGCCTGGAAAGCTGTTTCTCAGCCTCATCTGCTCATGGCACTACTCTCACAGAGGCACAGAGACTGGGGCTGCTTGCTTGTCTTACCCCCTCGAACTTCAAACGTATCTTTGGGGGTCCATGCAGGGGGCCTCCGGCAGCCATCCTCTCAAAATGCGAAGGTCTGCAGATAGCTCGCAGGCAGAAAGAGCTAGCCTGGAAATCTGTTGCTCAGCCTCATCTGCCCATGGCACTGCTCGCACAGAGGCACAGAGACTGGGGCTGCTTGCTTGTCTTGCAACCTCAAACTTCAAAAGTAAACTTGAGGCTCCGTGCAGGAAGCCTTAGCCAGCCCTTCTCCGAAAATGCGAACGTCTGCAGATAGCTCGCAGTCAGAAAGAGCTAGCCTGCAAAGCTGTTGCTCAGCCTCATCTGCCCATGGCACTGCTCACACAGAGGCACAGAGACTGGGGCTGCTTGCTTTTCTTGCCACCTCAAACTTCAAACGTATATTTGGGGTCCATGCCGGGCGCCTCCGGCAGCCCTGCTCTGAAAATGCAAACGTCTGCAGATAGGTCGCAACCAGAAAAAGCTGGCCTGGAAAGCTGTTGCTCAGCCTCATCTGCCCATGGCACTGCTCGCACAGAGGCACAGAGACTGGGGCTGCTTGCTTTTATTGCCACCTCAAACTTCAAAAGCATCTTAGGTGGTCCGCGAAGGGGGCCTCCGGCAGCCCTACTCTGAAAATGCGAAAGTCTGCAGAGAGCTCGCAACCAGAAAGAGCTAGCCTGGAAAGCTGTTGCTCAGCCTCATCTGCCCATGGCACTGCTCGCACAGAGGCACAGAGACTGGGGCTGCTTGCATTTCTTGCCACCTCTAACTTTAAACGTAGCTTACGTGGTCCGTGCAGTGGGGCCTCCAGCAGCCCTGCTCCCAAAATGCGAACGTCTGCAGATAGCTCGCAGCCAGAAAGAGCTAGCCTGGAAAGCTGTTGCTCAGCCTCATCTGCCCATGGCACTGCTCGCACAGAGGCACAGAGACTGGGGCTGCTTGCTTGTCTTGCCACCTCAAACTTCAAAAGTATCTTAGGTGGTCCGTGAAGGGGGCCTCCGGCAGCCCTACTCTGAAATTGCGAACGTCTGCAGAGAGCTCGCAACCAGAAAAAGCTAGCCTGCAAAGCTGTTGCTCAGCCTCATCTGCCCATGGCACTGCTCACACAGAGGCACAGAGACTGGGGCTGCTTGCTTGTTTTGCCAACTCAAACTTCAAACGTATCTTTGAAAGTCCGTGCCGGGCACCGCCGGTAGCCCTGCTCCGAATATGCGAATGTCTGCAGATAGCTCGCAGGCAGAAAGAGCTAGCCTGGAAAGCAGTTGCTCAGCCTCATCTGCCCATGGCACTGCTCGCACAGAGGCACAGAGACTGGGGCTGCTTGCTTGTCTTGCCACCTCAAACTTCAAAAGCATCTTAGGTGGTCCGCGAAGGGGGCCTCCGGCAGCCCTACTCTGAAAATGCGAAAGTCTGCAGAGAGCTCGCAACCAGAAAGAGCTAGCCTGGAAAGCTGTTGCTCAGCCTCATCTGCCCATGGCACTGCTCGCACAGAGGCACAGAGACTGGGGCTGTTTGCATTTCTTGCCACCTCTAACTTTAAACGTAGCTTACGTGGTCCGTGCAGTGGGGCCTACAGCAGCCCTGCTCCCAAAAAGCGAACGTCTGCACATAGCTCGCAGGCAGAAAGAGCTAGCCTGGAAAGCTGTTGCTCAGCCTCATCTGCCCATGGCACTGCTCGCACAGAGGCACAGAGACTGGGGCTGCTTGCTTGTCTTGCCACCTCAAACTTCAAACATAGCTTTGGGGGTCCGTGCAGGGGGCCTCCGGCAGCCCTGCTCTGAAAATGCGAACGTCTGCAGATAGCTCGCAGGCAGAAAGAGCTAGCCTGGAAAGCTGTTGCTCAGCCTTATCTGCCCATGGCACTGCTCGCACAGAGGCACAGAGACTGGGGCTGCTTGCTTGTTTTGCCACCTCAAACTTCAAACGTATCTTTGAAAGTCCGTGCCGGGCACCGGCGGTAGCCCTGCTCCGAATATGCGAATGTCTGCAGATAGCTCGCAGGCAGAAAGAGCTAGCCTGGAAAGCTGTTGCTCAGCCTCATCTGCCCATGGCACTGCTCGCACAGAGGCACAGAGACTGGGGCTGCTTGCTTGTCTTGCCACCTCAAACTTCAAAAGTAAATTTGAGGCTCCGTACAGGAGGCATTAGCCAGCCCTTCTCTCAAAATGCGAAGGTCTGCAGATAGCTCGCAGGCAGAAAGAGCTAGCCTGGAAATCTGTTGCTCAGCCTCATCTGCCCATGGCACTGCTCACACAGAGGCACAGAGACTGGGGCTGCTTGCTTGTCTTGCAACCTCAAACTTCAAAAGTAAACTTGAGGCTCCGTGTAGGAAGCCTTAGCCAGCCCTTCTCCGAAAATGCGAACGTCTGCAGATAGCTCGCAGTCAGAAAGAGCTAGCCTGCAAAGCTGTTGCTCAGCCTCATCTGCCCATGGCACTGCTCACACAGAGGCACAGAGACTGGGGCTGCTTGCTTTTCTTGCCACCTCAAACTTCAAACGTATATTTGGGGTTCGCGAAGGGGGCCTCCGGCAGCCCTACTCTGAAAATGCGAAAGTCTGCAGAGAGCTCGCAACCAGAAAGAGCTAGCCTGGAAAGCTGTTGCTCAGCCTCATCTGCCCATGGCACTGCTCGCACAGAGGCACAGAGACTGGGGCTGCTTGCATTTCTTGCCACCTCTAACTTTAAACGTAGCTTACGTGGTCCGTGCAGTGGGGCCTCCAGCAGCCCTGCTCCCAAAATGCGAACGTCTGCAGATAGCTCGCAGCCAGAAAGAGCTAGCCTGGAAAGCTGTTGCTCAGCCTCATCTGCCCATGGCACTGCTCGCACAGAGGCAGAGAGACTGGGGCTGCTTGCTTGTCTTGCCACCTCAAACTTCAAAAGTATCTTAGGTGGTCCGTGAAGGGGGCCTCCGGCAGCCCTACTCTGAAATTGCGAACGTCTGCAGAGAGCTCGCAACCAGAAAAAGCTAGCCTGCAAAGCTGTTGCTCAGCCTCATCTGCCCATGGCACTGCTCACACAGAGGCACAGAGACTGGGGCTGCTTGCTTGTCTTGCCACCTCAAACTTCAAACATAGCTTTGGGGGTCCGTGCAGGGGGCCTCCGGCAGCCCTGCTCCGAAAATGCGAACGTCTGCAGATAGCTCGCAGGCAGAAAGAGCTAGCCTGGAAAGCTGTTGCTCAGCCTTATCTGCCCATGGCACTGCTCGCACAGAGGCACAGAGACTGGGGCTGCTTGCTTGTTTTGCCACCTCAAACTTCAAACATATCTTTGAAAGTCCGTGCCGGGCACCGCCGGTAGCCCTGCTCCGAATATGCGAATGTCTGCAGATAGCTCGCAGGCAGAAAGAGCTAGCCTGGAAAGCTGTTGCTCAGCCTCATCTGCCCATGGCACTGCTCGCACAGAGGCACAGAGACTGGGGCTGCTTGCTTGTCTTGCCACCTCAAACTTCAAAAGTAAATTTGAGGCTTCGTGCAGGAGGCATTAGCCAGCCCTTCTCCGAAAATGCGAACGTCTGCAGAGAGCTCGCAGACAGAAAGAGCTAGCCTGGAAAGCTGTTGCTCAGCCTCATCTGCCCATGGCACTGCTCGCACAGAGGCACAGAGACTGGGGCTGCTTGCTTGTCTTGCAATCTCAAACTTCAAAAGTAAATTTCAGGCTCCGTGCAGGAGGCCTTAGCCAGCCCTTCTCCGAAAATGCGAACGTCTGCAGATAGCTCGCAGCCAGAAACAGCTAGCCTGCAAAGCTGTTGCTCAGCCTCATCTGCCCATGGCACTGCTCACACAGAGGCACAGAGACTGGGGCTGCTTGCTTCTCTTGCCTCTTCAAACTTCAAACGTAGCTTTGGGGGTCCATGCAGGGGGCCTCCGGCAGCCCTGCTCTGAAAATGGAAACGTCTGCAGATAGCTCGCAGGCAGAAAGAGCTAGCCTGGAAAGCTGTTGCTCAGCCTCATCTGCCCATGGCACTGCTCGCACAGAGGCACAGAGACTGGGGCTGCTTGCTTTTCTTGCCACCTCAAACTTCAGAAGTATCTTAGGTGGTCCGTGAAGGGGTCCTCCGGCAGCCCTACTCTGAAACTGCGAACGTCTGCAGAGAGCTCGCAACCAGAAAGAGCTAGCCTGGAAAGCTGTTGCTCAGCCTCATCTGCCCATGGCACTGCTCGCACAGAGGCACAGAGACTGGGGCTGCTTGCTTGTCTTGCCACCTCAAACTTCACACGTATCTTAGGTGGTCCGTGCAGTGGGGCCTCCGGCAGCCCTGCTCCCAAAATGCGAACGTCTGCAGATAGCTCGCAGCCAGAAAGAGCTAGCCTGGAAAGCTGTTTCTCAGCCTCATCTGCTCATGGCACTACTCTCACAGAGGCACAGAGACTGGGGCTGCTTGCTTGTCTTACCCCCTCAAACTTCAAACGTATCTTTGGGGGTCCATGCAGGGGGCCTCCGGCAGCCCTCCTCTCAAAATGCGAAGGTCTGCAGATAGCTCGCAGGCAGAAAGAGCTAGCCTGGAAATCTGTTGCTCAGCCTCATCTGCCCATGGCACTGCTCGCACAGAGGCACAGAGACTGGGGCTGCTTGCTTTTCTTGCCACCTCAAACTTCACACGTATCTTAGGTGGTCCGTGCAGTGGGGCCTCCGGCAGCCCTGCTCTGAAAATGCGAACGTCTGCAGATAGCTCTCATCCAGAAAGAGCTAGCCTGGAAAGCTGTTTCTCAGCCTCATCTGCTCATGGCACTACTCTCACAGAGGCACAGAGACTGGGGCTGCTTGCTTGTCTTACCCCCTCAAACTTCAAAGGTATCTTTGGGGGTCCATGCAGGGGGCCTCCGGCAGCCATCCTCTCAAAATGCGAAGTTCTGCAGATAGCTCGCAGGCAGAAAGAGCTAGCCTGGAAATCTGTTGCTCAGCCTCATCTGCCCATGGCACTGCTCGCACAGAGGCACAGAGACTGGGGCTGCTTGCTTGTCTTGCAACCTCAAACTTCAAAAGTAAACTTGAGGCTCCGTGCAGGAAGCCTTAGCCAGCCCTTCTCCGAAAATGCGAACGTCTGCAGATAGCTCGCAGTCAGAAAGAGCTAGCCTGCAAAGCTGTTGCTCAGCCTCATCTGCCCATGGCACTGCTCACACAGAGGCACAGAGACTGGGGCTGCTTGCTTTTCTTGCCACCTCAAACTTCAAACGTATATTTGGGGTCCATGCAGGGGGCCTCCGGCAGCCCTGCTCTGAAAATGCAAACGTCTGCAGATAGGTCGCAACCAGAAAAAGCTGGCCTGGAAAGCTGTTGCTCAGCCTCATCTGCCCATGGCACTGCTCGCACAGAGGCACAGAGACTGGGGCTGCTTGCTTTTCTTGCCACCTCAAACTTCAAAAGCATCTTAGGTGGTCCGCGAAGGGGGCCTCCGGCAGCCCTACTCTGAAAATGCGAAAGTCTGCAGAGAGCTCGCAACCAGAAAGAGCTAGCCTGGAAAGCTGTTGCTCAGCCTCATCTGCCCATGGCACTGCTCGCACAGAGGCACAGAGACTGGGGCTGCTTGCATTTCTTGCCACCTCTAACTTTAAACGTAGCTTACGTGGTCCGTGCAGTGGGGCCTCCAGCAGCCCTGCTCCCAAAATGCGAACGTCTGCAGATAGCTCGCAGCCAGAAAGAGCTAGCCTGGAAAGCTGTTGCTCAGCCTCATCTGCCCATGGCACTGCTCGCACAGAGGCAGAGAGACTGGGGCTGCTTGCTTGTCTTGCCACCTCAAACTTCAAAAGTATCTTAGGTGGTCCGTGAAGGGGGCCTCCGGCAGCCCTACTCTGAAATTGCGAACGTCTGCAGAGAGCTCGCAACCAGAAAAAGCTAGCCTGCAAAGCTGTTGCTCAGCCTCATCTGCCCATGGCACTGCTCACACAGAGGCACAGAGACTGGGGCTGCTTGCTTGTTTTGCCAACTCAAACTTCAAACGTATCTTTGAAAGTCCGTGCCGGGCACCGCCGGTAGCCCTGCTCCGAATATGCGAATGGCTTCAGATAGCTCGCAGGCAGAAAGAGCTAGCCTGGAAAGCAGTTGCTCAGCCTCATCTGCCCATGGCACTGCTCGCACAGAGGCACAGAGACTGGGGCTGCTTGCTTGTCTTGCCACCTCAAACTTCAAAAGCATCTTAGGTGGTCCGCGAAGGGGGCCTCCGGCAGCCCTACTCTGAAAATGCGAAAGTCTGCAGAGAGCTCGCAACCAGAAAGAGCTAGCCTGGAAAGCTGTTGCTCAGCCTCATCTGCCCATGGCACTGCTCGCACAGAGGCACAGAGACTGGGGCTGCTTGCATTTCTTGCCACCTCTAACTTTAAACGTAGCTTACGTGGTCCGTGCAGTGGGGCCTACAGCAGCCCTGCTCCCAAAATGCGAACGTCTGCAGATAGCTCGCAGCCAGAAAGAGCTAGCCTGGAAAGCTGTTGCTCAGCCTCATCTGCCCATGGCACTGCTCGCACAGAGCCACAGAGACTGGGGCTGCTTGCTTGTCTTGCCACCTCAAACTTCAAAAGTATCTTAGGTGGTCCGTGAAGGGGGCCTCCGGCAGCCCTACTCTGAAATTGCGAACGTCTGCAGAGAGCTCGCAACCAGAAAAAGCTAGCCTGCAAAGCTGTTGCTCAGCCTCATCTGCCCATGGCACTGCTCACACAGAGGCACAGAGACTGGGGCTGCTTGCTTGTCTTGCCACCTCAAACTTCAAACATAGCTTTGGGGGTCCGTGCAGGGGGCCTCCGGCAGCCCTGCTCTGAAAATGCGAACGTCTGCAGATAGCTCGCAGGCAGAAAGAGCTAGCCTGGAAAGCTGTTGCTCAGCCTTATCTGCCCATGGCACTGCTCGCACAGAGGCACAGAGACTGGGGCTGCTTGCTTGTTTTGCCACCTCAAACTTCAAACGTATCTTTGAAAGTCCGTGCCGGGCACCGCCGGTAGCCCTGCTCCGAATATGCGAATGTCTGCAGATAGCTCGCAGGCAGAAAGAGCTAGCCTGGAAAGCTGTTGCTCAGCCTCATCTGCCCATGGCACTGCTCGCACAGAGGCACAGAGACTGGGGCTGCTTGCTTGTCTTGCCACCTCAAACTTCAAAAGTATATTTGAGGCTCCGTACAGGAGGCATTAGCCAGCCCTTCTCTGAAAATGCGAACGTCTGCAGATAGCTCGCAGACAGAAAGAGCTAGCCTTGAAAGCTGTTGCTCAGCCTCATCTGCCCATGGCACTGCTCGCACAGAGGCACAGAGACTGGGGCTGCTTGCTTGTCTTGCAACCTCAAACTTCAAAAGTAAATTTCAGGCTCCGTGCAGGAGGCCTTAGCCAGCCCTTCTCCGAAAATGCGAACGTCTGCAGATAGCTCGCAGCCAGAAACAGCTAGCCTGCAAAGCTGTTGCTCAGCCTCATCTGCCCATGGCACTGCTCACACAGAGGCACAGAGACTGGGGCTGCTTGCTTCTCTTGCCTCTTCAAACTTCAAACGTAGCTTTGGGGGTCCATGCAGGGGGGATCCGGCAGCCCTGCTCTGAAAATGGAAACGTCTGCAGATAGCTCGCAGGCAGAAAGAGCTAGCCTGGAAAGCTGTTGCTCAGCCTCATCTGCCCATGGCACTGCTCGCACAGAGGCACAGAGACTGGGGCTGCTTGCTTGTCTTGCCACCTCAAACTTCACACGTATCTTAGGTGGTCCGTGCAGTGGGGCCTCCGACAGCCCTGCTCCCAAAATGCGAACGTCTGCAGATAGCTCGCAGCCAGAAAGAGCTAGCCTGGAAAGCTGTTTCTCAGCCTCATCTGCTCATGGCACTACTCTCACAGAGGCACAGAGACTGGGGCTGCTTGCTTGTCTTACCCCCTCAAACTTCAAAGGTATCTTTGGGGGTCCATGCAGGGGGCCTCCGGCAGCCCTCCTCTCAAAATGCGAAGGTCTGCAGATAGCTCGCAGGCAGAAAGAGCTAGCCTGGAAATCTGTTGCTCAGCCTCATCTGCCCATGGCACTGCTCGCACAGAGGCACAGAGACTGGGGCTGCTTGCTTGTCTTGCAACCTCAAACTTCAAAAGTAAACTTGAGGCTCCGTGTAGGAAGCCTTAGCCAGCCCTTCTCCGAAAATGCGAACGTCTGCAGATAGCTCGCAGTCAGAAAGAGCTAGCCTGCAAAGCTGTTGCTCAGCCTCATCTGCCCATGGCACTGCTCACACAGAGGCACAGAGACTGGGGCTGCTTGCTTTTCTTGCCACCTCAAACTTCAAACGTATATTTGGGGTCCGCGAAGGGGGCCTCCGGCAGCCCTACTCTGAAAATGCGAAAGTCTGCAGAGAGCTCGCAACCAGAAAGAGCTAGCCTGGAAAGCTGTTGCTCAGCCTCATCTGCCCATGGCACTGCTCGCACAGAGGCACAGAGACTGGGGCTGCTTGCATTTCTTGCCACCTCTAACTTTAAACGTAGCTTACGTGGTCCGTGCAGTGGGGCCTCCAGCAGCCCTGCTCCCAAAATGCGAACGTCTGCAGATAGCTCGCAGCCAGAAAGAGCTAGCCTGGAAAGCTGTTGCTCAGCCTCATCTGCCCATGGCACTGCTCGCACAGAGGCAGAGAGACTGGGGCTGCTTGCTTGTCTTGCCACCTCAAACTTCAAAAGTATCTTAGGTGGTCCGTGAAGGGGGCCTCCGGCAGCCCTACTCTGAAATTGCGAACGTCTGCAGAGAGCTCGCAACCAGAAAAAGCTAGCCTGCAAAGCTGTTGCTCAGCCTCATCTGCCCATGGCACTGCTCACACAGAGGCACAGAGACTGGGGCTGCTTGCTTGTCTTGCCACCTCAAACTTCAAACATAGCTTTGGGGGTCAGTGCAGGGGGCCTCCGGCAGCCCTGCTCCGAAAATGCGAACGTCTGCAGATAGCTCGCAGGCAGAAAGAGCTAGCCTGGAAAGCTGTTGCTCAGCCTTATCTGCCCATGGCACTGCTCGCACAGAGGCACAGAGACTGGGGCTGCTTGCTTGTTTTGCCACCTCAAACTTCAAACATATCTTTGAAAGTCCGTGCCGGGCACCGCCGGTAGCCCTGCTCCGAATATGCGAATGTCTGCAGATAGCTCGCAGGCAGAAAGAGCTAGCCTGGAAAGCTGTTGCTCAGCCTCATCTGCCCATGGCACTGCTCGCACAGAGGCAGAGAGACTGGGGCTGCTTGCTTGTCTTGCAACCTCAAACTTCAAAAGTAAACTTGAGGCTAAGTGCAGGAAGCCTTAGCCAGCCCTTCTCCGAAAATGCGAACGTCTGCAGATAGCTAGCAGTCAGAAAGAGCTAGCCTGCAAAGCTGTTGCTCAGCCTCATCTGCCCATGGCACTGCTCACACAGAGGCACAGAGACTGGGGCTGCTTGCTTTTCTTGCCACCTCAAACTTCAAACGTATATTTGGGGTCCATGCAGGTGGCCTCCGGCAGCCCTGCTCTGAAAATGCGAACGTCTGCAGATAGGTCGCAGGCAGAAAAAGCTGGCCTGGAAAGCTGTTGCTCAGCCTCATCTGCCCATGGCACTGCTCGCACAGAGGCACAGAGACTGGGGCTGCTTGCTTTTCTTGCCACCTCAAACTTCAAAAGTATCTTAGGTGGTCCGGGAAGGGGGCCTCCGGCAGCCCTACTCTGAAAATGCGAAAGTCTGCAGAGAGCTCGGAGCCAGAAAGAGCTAGCCTGGAAAGCTGTTGCTCAGCCTCATCTGCCCATGGCACTGCTCGCACAGAGGCACAGAGACTGGGGCTGCTTGCTTGTCTTGCCACCTCTAACTTTAAACGTAGCTTACGTGGTCCGTGCAGTGGGGCCTCCGGCAGCCCTGCTCCCAAAATGCGAACGTCTGCAGATAGCTCGCAGCCAGAAAGAGCTAGCCTGGAAAGCTGTTGCTCAGCCTCATCTGCCCATGGCACTGCTCGCACAGAGGCACAGAGACTGGGGCTGCTTGCTTGTCTTGCCACCTCAAACTTCAAAAGTATCTTAGGTGGTCCGTGAAGGGGGCCTCCGGCAGCCCTACTCTGAAATTGCGAACGTCTGCAGAGAGCTCGCAACCAGAAAAAGCTAGCCTGCAAAGCTGTTGCTCAGCCTCATCTGCCCATGGCACTGCTCACACAGAGGCACAGAGACTGGGGCTGCTTGCTTGTCTTGCCACCTCAAACTTCAAACATAGCTTTGGGGGTCCGTGCAGGGGGCCTCCGGCAGCCCTGCTCTGAAAATGCGAACGTCTGCAGATAGCTCGCAGGCAGAAAGAGCTAGCCTGGAAAGCTGTTGCTCAGCCTTATCTGCCCATGGCACTGCTCGCACAGAGGCACAGAGACTGGGGCTGCTTGCTTGTTTTGCCACCTCAAACTTCAAACGTATCTTTGAAAGTCCGTGCCGGGCACCGCCGGTAGCCCTGCTCCGAATATGCGAATGTCTGCAGATAGCTCGCAGGCAGAAAGAGCTAGCCTGGAAAGCTGTTGCTCAGCCTCATCTGCCCATGGCACTGCTCGCACAGAGGCACAGAGACTGGGGCTGCTTGCTTGTCTTGCCACCTCAAACTTCAAAAGTATATTTGAGGCTCCGTACAGGAGGCATTAGCCAGCCCTTCTCTGAAAATGCGAACGTCTGCAGATAGCTCGCAGACAGAAAGAGCTAGCCTTGAAAGCTGTTGCTCAGCCTCATCTGCCCATGGCACTGCTCGCACAGAGGCACAGAGACTGGGGCTGCTTGCTTGTCTTGCAACCTCAAACTTCAAAAGTAAATTTCAGGCTCCGTGCAGGAGGCCTTAGCCAGCCCTTCTCCGAAAATGCGAACGTCTGCAGATAGCTCGCAGCCAGAAACAGCTAGCCTGCAAAGCTGTTGCTCAGCCTCATCTGCCCATGGCACTGCTCACACAGAGGCACAGAGACTGGGGCTGCTTGCTTCTCTTGCCTCTTCAAACTTCAAACGTAGCTTTGGGGGTCCATGCAGGGGGGATCCGGCAGCCCTGCTCTGAAAATGGAAACGTCTGCAGATAGCTCGCAGGCAGAAAGAGCTAGCCTGGAAAGCTGTTGCTCAGCCTCATCTGCCCATGGCACTGCTCGCACAGAGGCACAGAGACTGGGGCTGCTTGCTTGTCTTGCCACCTCAAACTTCACACGTATCTTAGGTGGTCCGTGCAGTGGGGCCTCCGACAGCCCTGCTCCCAAAATGCGAACGTCTGCAGATAGCTCGCAGCCAGAAAGAGCTAGCCTGGAAAGCTGTTTCTCAGCCTCATCTGCTCATGGCACTACTCTCACAGAGGCACAGAGACTGGGGCTGCTTGCTTGTCTTACCCCCTCAAACTTCAAAGGTATCTTTGGGGGTCCATGCAGGGGGCCTCCGGCAGCCCTCCTCTCAAAATGCGAAGGTCTGCAGATAGCTCGCAGGCAGAAAGAGCTAGCCTGGAAATCTGTTGCTCAGCCTCATCTGCCCATGGCACTGCTCGCACAGAGGCACAGAGACTGGGGCTGCTTGCTTGTCTTGCAACCTCAAACTTCAAAAGTAAACTTGAGGCTCCGTGTAGGAAGCCTTAGCCAGCCCTTCTCCGAAAATGCGAACGTCTGCAGATAGCTCGCAGTCAGAAAGAGCTAGCCTGCAAAGCTGTTGCTCAGCCTCATCTGCCCATGGCACTGCTCACACAGAGGCACAGAGACTGGGGCTGCTTGCTTTTCTTGCCACCTCAAACTTCAAACGTATATTTGGGGTCCGCGAAGGGGGCCTCCGGCAGCCCTACTCTGAAAATGCGAAAGTCTGCAGAGAGCTCGCAACCAGAAAGAGCTAGCCTGGAAAGCTGTTGCTCAGCCTCATCTGCCCATGGCACTGCTCGCACAGAGGCACAGAGACTGGGGCTGCTTGCATTTCTTGCCACCTCTAACTTTAAAGGTAGCTTACGTGGTCCGTGCAGTGGGGCCTCCAGCAGCCCTGCTCCCAAAATGCGAACGTCTGCAGATAGCTCGCAGCCAGAAAGAGCTAGCCTGGAAAGCTGTTGCTCAGCCTCATCTGCCCATGGCACTGCTCGCACAGAGGCAGAGAGACTGGGGCTGCTTGCTTGTCTTGCCACCTCAAACTTCAAAAGTATCTTAGGTGGTCCGTGAAGGGGGCCTCCGGCAGCCCTACTCTGAAATTGCGAACGTCTGCAGAGAGCTCGCAACCAGAAAAAGCTAGCCTGCAAAGCTGTTGCTCAGCCTCATCTGCCCATGGCACTGCTCACACAGAGGCACAGAGACTGGGGCTGCTTGCTTGTCTTGCCACCTCAAACTTCAAACATAGCTTTGGGGGTCAGTGCAGGGGGCCTCCGGCAGCCCTGCTCCGAAAATGCGAACGTCTGCAGATAGCTCGCAGGCAGAAAGAGCTAGCCTGGAAAGCTGTTGCTCAGCCTTATCTGCCCATGGCACTGCTCGCACAGAGGCACAGAGACTGGGGCTGCTTGCTTGTTTTGCCACCTCAAACTTCAAACATATCTTTGAAAGTCCGTGCCGGGCACCGCCGGTAGCCCTGCTCCGAATATGCGAATGTCTGCAGATAGCTCGCAGGCAGAAAGAGCTAGCCTGGAAAGCTGTTGCTCAGCCTCATCTGCCCATGGCACTGCTCGCACAGAGGCACAGAGACTGGGGCTGCTTGCTTGTCTTGCCACCTCAAACTTCAAAAGTAAATTTGAGGCTTCGTGCAGGAGGCATTAGCCAGCCCTTCTCCGAAAATGCGAACGTCTGCAGAGAGCTCGCAGACAGAAAGAGCTAGCCTGGAAAGCTGTTGCTCAGCCTCATCTGCCCATGGCACTGCTCGCACAGAGGCACAGAGACTGGGGCTGCTTGCTTGTCTTGCAATCTCAAACTTCAAAAGTAAATTTCAGGCTCCGTGCAGGAGGCCTTAGCCAGCCCTTCTCCGAAAATGCGAACGTCTGCAGATAGCTCGCAGCCAGAAACAGCTAGCCTGCAAAGCTGTTGCTCAGCCTCATCTGCCCATGGCACTGCTCACACAGAGGCACAGAGACTGGGGCTGCTTGCTTCTCTTGCCTCTTCAAACTTCAAACGTAGCTTTGGGGGTCCATGCAGGGGGCCTCCGGCAGCCCTGCTCTGAAAATGGAAACGTCTGCAGATAGCTCGCAGGCAGAAAGAGCTAGCCTGGAAAGCTGTTGCTCAGCCTCATCTGCCCATGGCACTGCTCGCACAGAGGCACAGAGACTGGGGCTGCTTGCTTTTCTTGCCACCTCAAACTTCAGAAGTATCTTAGGTGGTCCGTGAAGGGGTCCTCCGGCAGCCCTACTCTGAAACTGCGAACGTCTGCAGAGAGCTCGCAACCAGAAAGAGCTAGCCTGGAAAGCTGTTGCTCAGCCTCATCTGCCCATGGCACTGCTCGCACAGAGGCACAGAGACTGGGGCTGCTTGCTTGTCTTGCCACCTCAAACTTCACACGTATCTTAGGTGGTCCGTGCAGTGGGGCCTCCGGCAGCCCTGCTCCCAAAATGCGAACGTCTGCAGATAGCTCGCAGCCAGAAAGAGCTAGCCTGGAAAGCTGTTTCTCAGCCTCATCTGCTCATGGCACTACTCTCACAGAGGCACAGAGACTGGGGCTGCTTGCTTGTCTTACCCCCTCAAACTTCAAACGTATCTTTGGGGGTCCATGCAGGGGGCCTCCGGCAGCCCTCCTCTCAAAATGCGAAGGTCTGCAGATAGCTCGCAGGCAGAAAGAGCTAGCCTGGAAATCTGTTGCTCAGCCTCATCTGCCCATGGCACTGCTCGCACAGAGGCACAGAGACTGGGGCTGCTTGCTTTTCTTGCCACCTCAAACTTCACACGTATCTTAGGTGGTCCGTGCAGTGGGGCCTCCGGCAGCCCTGCTCTGAAAATGCGAACGTCTGCAGATAGCTCTCATCCAGAAAGAGCTAGCCTGGAAAGCTGTTTCTCAGCCTCATCTGCTCATGGCACTACTCTCACAGAGGCACAGAGACTGGGGCTGCTTGCTTGTCTTACCCCCTCAAACTTCAAAGGTATCTTTGGGGGTCCATGCAGGGGGCCTCCGGCAGCCATCCTCTCAAAATGCGAAGTTCTGCAGATAGCTCGCAGGCAGAAAGAGCTAGCCTGGAAATCTGTTGCTCAGCCTCATCTGCCCATGGCACTGCTCGCACAGAGGCACAGAGACTGGGGCTGCTTGCTTGTCTTGCAACCTCAAACTTCAAAAGTAAACTTGAGGCTCCGTGCAGGAAGCCTTAGCCAGCCCTTCTCCGAAAATGCGAACGTCTGCAGATAGCTCGCAGTCAGAAAGAGCTAGCCTGCAAAGCTGTTGCTCAGCCTCATCTGCCCATGGCACTGCTCACACAGAGGCACAGAGACTGGGGCTGCTTGCTTTTCTTGCCACCTCAAACTTCAAACGTATATTTGGGGTCCATGCAGGGGGCCTCCGGCAGCCCTGCTCTGAAAATGCAAACGTCTGCAGATAGGTCGCAACCAGAAAAAGCTGGCCTGGAAAGCTGTTGCTCAGCCTCATCTGCCCATGGCACTGCTCGCACAGAGGCACAGAGACTGGGGCTGCTTGCTTTTCTTGCCACCTCAAACTTCAAAAGCATCTTAGGTGGTCCGCGAAGGGGGCCTCCGGCAGCCCTACTCTGAAAATGCGAAAGTCTGCAGAGAGCTCGCAACCAGAAAGAGCTAGCCTGGAAAGCTGTTGCTCAGCCTCATCTGCCCATGGCACTGCTCGCACAGAGGCACAGAGACTGGGGCTGCTTGCATTTCTTGCCACCTCTAACTTTAAACGTAGCTTACGTGGTCCGTGCAGTGGGGCCTCCAGCAGCCCTGCTCCCAAAATGCGAACGTCTGCAGATAGCTCGCAGCCAGAAAGAGCTAGCCTGGAAAGCTGTTGCTCAGCCTCATCTGCCCATGGCACTGCTCGCACAGAGGCAGAGAGACTGGGGCTGCTTGCTTGTCTTGCCACCTCAAACTTCAAAAGTATCTTAGGTGGTCCGTGAAGGGGGCCTCCGGCAGCCCTACTCTGAAATTGCGAACGTCTGCAGAGAGCTCGCAACCAGAAAAAGCTAGCCTGCAAAGCTGTTGCTCAGCCTCATCTGCCCATGGCACTGCTCACACAGAGGCACAGAGACTGGGGCTGCTTGCTTGTTTTGCCAACTCAAACTTCAAACGTATCTTTGAAAGTCCGTGCCGGGCACCGCCGGTAGCCCTGCTCCGAATATGCGAATGGCTTCAGATAGCTCGCAGGCAGAAAGAGCTAGCCTGGAAAGCAGTTGCTCAGCCTCATCTGCCCATGGCACTGCTCGCACAGAGGCACAGAGACTGGGGCTGCTTGCTTGTCTTGCCACCTCAAACTTCAAAAGCATCTTAGGTGGTCCGCGAAGGGGGCCTCCGGCAGCCCTACTCTGAAAATGCGAAAGTCTGCAGAGAGCTCGCAACCAGAAAGAGCTAGCCTGGAAAGCTGTTGCTCAGCCTCATCTGCCCATGGCACTGCTCGCACAGAGGCACAGAGACTGGGGCTGCTTGCATTTCTTGCCACCTCTAACTTTAAACGTAGCTTACGTGGTCCGTGCAGTGGGGCCTACAGCAGCCCTGCTCCCAAAATGCGAACGTCTGCAGATAGCTCGCAGCCAGAAAGAGCTAGCCTGGAAAGCTGTTGCTCAGCCTCATCTGCCCATGGCACTGCTCGCACAGAGCCACAGAGACTGGGGCTGCTTGCTTGTCTTGCCACCTCAAACTTCAAAAGTATCTTAGGTGGTCCGTGAAGGGGGCCTCCGGCAGCCCTACTCTGAAATTGCGAACGTCTGCAGAGAGCTCGCAACCAGAAAAAGCTAGCCTGCAAAGCTGTTGCTCAGCCTCATCTGCCCATGGCACTGCTCACACAGAGGCACAGAGACTGGGGCTGCTTGCTTGTCTTGCCACCTCAAACTTCAAACATAGCTTTGGGGGTCCGTGCAGGGGGCCTCCGGCAGCCCTGCTCTGAAAATGCGAACGTCTGCAGATAGCTCGCAGGCAGAAAGAGCTAGCCTGGAAAGCTGTTGCTCAGCCTTATCTGCCCATGGCACTGCTCGCACAGAGGCACAGAGACTGGGGCTGCTTGCTTGTTTTGCCACCTCAAACTTCAAACGTATCTTTGAAAGTCCGTGCCGGGCACCGCCGGTAGCCCTGCTCCGAATATGCGAATGTCTGCAGATAGCTCGCAGGCAGAAAGAGCTAGCCTGGAAAGCTGTTGCTCAGCCTCATCTGCCCATGGCACTGCTCGCACAGAGGCACAGAGACTGGGGCTGCTTGCTTGTCTTGCCACCTCAAACTTCAAAAGTATATTTGAGGCTCCGTACAGGAGGCATTAGCCAGCCCTTCTCTGAAAATGCGAACGTCTGCAGATAGCTCGCAGACAGAAAGAGCTAGCCTTGAAAGCTGTTGCTCAGCCTCATCTGCCCATGGCACTGCTCGCACAGAGGCACAGAGACTGGGGCTGCTTGCTTGTCTTGCAACCTCAAACTTCAAAAGTAAATTTCAGGCTCCGTGCAGGAGGCCTTAGCCAGCCCTTCTCCGAAAATGCGAACGTCTGCAGATAGCTCGCAGCCAGAAACAGCTAGCCTGCAAAGCTGTTGCTCAGCCTCATCTGCCCATGGCACTGCTCACACAGAGGCACAGAGACTGGGGCTGCTTGCTTCTCTTGCCTCTTCAAACTTCAAACGTAGCTTTGGGGGTCCATGCAGGGGGGATCCGGCAGCCCTGCTCTGAAAATGGAAACGTCTGCAGATAGCTCGCAGGCAGAAAGAGCTAGCCTGGAAAGCTGTTGCTCAGCCTCATCTGCCCATGGCACTGCTCGCACAGAGGCACAGAGACTGGGGCTGCTTGCTTGTCTTGCCACCTCAAACTTCACACGTATCTTAGGTGGTCCGTGCAGTGGGGCCTCCGACAGCCCTGCTCCCAAAATGCGAACGTCTGCAGATAGCTCGCAGCCAGAAAGAGCTAGCCTGGAAAGCTGTTTCTCAGCCTCATCTGCTCATGGCACTACTCTCACAGAGGCACAGAGACTGGGGCTGCTTGCTTGTCTTACCCCCTCAAACTTCAAAGGTATCTTTGGGGGTCCATGCAGGGGGCCTCCGGCAGCCCTCCTCTCAAAATGCGAAGGTCTGCAGATAGCTCGCAGGCAGAAAGAGCTAGCCTGGAAATCTGTTGCTCAGCCTCATCTGCCCATGGCACTGCTCGCACAGAGGCACAGAGACTGGGGCTGCTTGCTTGTCTTGCAACCTCAAACTTCAAAAGTAAACTTGAGGCTCCGTGTAGGAAGCCTTAGCCAGCCCTTCTCCGAAAATGCGAACGTCTGCAGATAGCTCGCAGTCAGAAAGAGCTAGCCTGCAAAGCTGTTGCTCAGCCTCATCTGCCCATGGCACTGCTCACACAGAGGCACAGAGACTGGGGCTGCTTGCTTTTCTTGCCACCTCAAACTTCAAACGTATATTTGGGGTCCGCGAAGGGGGCCTCCGGCAGCCCTACTCTGAAAATGCGAAAGTCTGCAGAGAGCTCGCAACCAGAAAGAGCTAGCCTGGAAAGCTGTTGCTCAGCCTCATCTGCCCATGGCACTGCTCGCACAGAGGCACAGAGACTGGGGCTGCTTGCATTTCTTGCCACCTCTAACTTTAAACGTAGCTTACGTGGTCCGTGCAGTGGGGCCTCCAGCAGCCCTGCTCCCAAAATGCGAACGTCTGCAGATAGCTCGCAGCCAGAAAGAGCTAGCCTGGAAAGCTGTTGCTCAGCCTCATCTGCCCATGGCACTGCTCGCACAGAGGCAGAGAGACTGGGGCTGCTTGCTTGTCTTGCCACCTCAAACTTCAAAAGTATCTTAGGTGGTCCGTGAAGGGGGCCTCCGGCAGCCCTACTCTGAAATTGCGAACGTCTGCAGAGAGCTCGCAACCAGAAAAAGCTAGCCTGCAAAGCTGTTGCTCAGCCTCATCTGCCCATGGCACTGCTCACACAGAGGCACAGAGACTGGGGCTGCTTGCTTGTCTTGCCACCTCAAACTTCAAACATAGCTTTGGGGGTCAGTGCAGGGGGCCTCCGGCAGCCCTGCTCCGAAAATGCGAACGTCTGCAGATAGCTCGCAGGCAGAAAGAGCTAGCCTGGAAAGCTGTTGCTCAGCCTTATCTGCCCATGGCACTGCTCGCACAGAGGCACAGAGACTGGGGCTGCTTGCTTGTTTTGCCACCTCAAACTTCAAACATATCTTTGAAAGTCCGTGCCGGGCACCGCCGGTAGCCCTGCTCCGAATATGCGAATGTCTGCAGATAGCTCGCAGGCAGAAAGAGCTAGCCTGGAAAGCTGTTGCTCAGCCTCATCTGCCCATGGCACTGCTCGCACAGAGGCAGAGAGACTGGGGCTGCTTGCTTGTCTTGCAACCTCAAACTTCAAAAGTAAACTTGAGGCTAAGTGCAGGAAGCCTTAGCCAGCCCTTCTCCGAAAATGCGAACGTCTGCAGATAGCTAGCAGTCAGAAAGAGCTAGCCTGCAAAGCTGTTGCTCAGCCTCATCTGCCCATGGCACTGCTCACACAGAGGCACAGAGACTGGGGCTGCTTGCTTTTCTTGCCACCTCAAACTTCAAACGTATATTTGGGGTCCATGCAGGTGGCCTCCGGCAGCCCTGCTCTGAAAATGCGAACGTCTGCAGATAGGTCGCAGGCAGAAAAAGCTGGCCTGGAAAGCTGTTGCTCAGCCTCATCTGCCCATGGCACTGCTCGCACAGAGGCACAGAGACTGGGGCTGCTTGCTTTTCTTGCCACCTCAAACTTCAAAAGTATCTTAGGTGGTCCGGGAAGGGGGCCTCCGGCAGCCCTACTCTGAAAATGCGAAAGTCTGCAGAGAGCTCGGAGCCAGAAAGAGCTAGCCTGGAAAGCTGTTGCTCAGCCTCATCTGCCCATGGCACTGCTCGCACAGAGGCACAGAGACTGGGGCTGCTTGCTTGTCTTGCCACCTCTAACTTTAAACGTAGCTTACGTGGTCCGTGCAGTGGGGCCTCCGGCAGCCCTGCTCCCAAAATGCGAACGTCTGCAGATAGCTCGCAGCCAGAAAGAGCTAGCCTGGAAAGCTGTTGCTCAGCCTCATCTGCCCATGGCACTGCTCGCACAGAGGCACAGAGACTGGGGCTGCTTGCTTGTCTTGCCACCTCAAACTTCAAAAGTATCTTAGGTGGTCCGTGAAGGGGGCCTCCGGCAGCCCTACTCTGAAATTGCGAACGTCTGCAGAGAGCTCGCAACCAGAAAAAGCTAGCCTGCAAAGCTGTTGCTCAGCCTCATCTGCCCATGGCACTGCTCACACAGAGGCACAGAGACTGGGGCTGCTTGCTTGTCTTGCCACCTCAAACTTCAAACATAGCTTTGGGGGTCCGTGCAGGGGGCCTCCGGCAGCCCTGCTCTGAAAATGCGAACGTCTGCAGATAGCTCGCAGGCAGAAAGAGCTAGCCTGGAAAGCTGTTGCTCAGCCTTATCTGCCCATGGCACTGCTCGCACAGAGGCACAGAGACTGGGGCTGCTTGCTTGTTTTGCCACCTCAAACTTCAAACGTATCTTTGAAAGTCCGTGCCGGGCACCGCCGGTAGCCCTGCTCCGAATATGCGAATGTCTGCAGATAGCTCGCAGGCAGAAAGAGCTAGCCTGGAAAGCTGTTGCTCAGCCTCATCTGCCCATGGCACTGCTCGCACAGAGGCACAGAGACTGGGGCTGCTTGCTTGTCTTGCCACCTCAAACTTCAAAAGTATATTTGAGGCTCCGTACAGGAGGCATTAGCCAGCCCTTCTCTGAAAATGCGAACGTCTGCAGATAGCTCGCAGACAGAAAGAGCTAGCCTTGAAAGCTGTTGCTCAGCCTCATCTGCCCATGGCACTGCTCGCACAGAGGCACAGAGACTGGGGCTGCTTGCTTGTCTTGCAACCTCAAACTTCAAAAGTAAATTTCAGGCTCCGTGCAGGAGGCCTTAGCCAGCCCTTCTCCGAAAATGCGAACGTCTGCAGATAGCTCGCAGCCAGAAACAGCTAGCCTGCAAAGCTGTTGCTCAGCCTCATCTGCCCATGGCACTGCTCACACAGAGGCACAGAGACTGGGGCTGCTTGCTTCTCTTGCCTCTTCAAACTTCAAACGTAGCTTTGGGGGTCCATGCAGGGGGGATCCGGCAGCCCTGCTCTGAAAATGGAAACGTCTGCAGATAGCTCGCAGGCAGAAAGAGCTAGCCTGGAAAGCTGTTGCTCAGCCTCATCTGCCCATGGCACTGCTCGCACAGAGGCACAGAGACTGGGGCTGCTTGCTTGTCTTGCCACCTCAAACTTCACACGTATCTTAGGTGGTCCGTGCAGTGGGGCCTCCGACAGCCCTGCTCCCAAAATGCGAACGTCTGCAGATAGCTCGCAGCCAGAAAGAGCTAGCCTGGAAAGCTGTTTCTCAGCCTCATCTGCTCATGGCACTACTCTCACAGAGGCACAGAGACTGGGGCTGCTTGCTTGTCTTACCCCCTCAAACTTCAAAGGTATCTTTGGGGGTCCATGCAGGGGGCCTCCGGCAGCCCTCCTCTCAAAATGCGAAGGTCTGCAGATAGCTCGCAGGCAGAAAGAGCTAGCCTGGAAATCTGTTGCTCAGCCTCATCTGCCCATGGCACTGCTCGCACAGAGGCACAGAGACTGGGGCTGCTTGCTTGTCTTGCAACCTCAAACTTCAAAAGTAAACTTGAGGCTCCGTGTAGGAAGCCTTAGCCAGCCCTTCTCCGAAAATGCGAACGTCTGCAGATAGCTCGCAGTCAGAAAGAGCTAGCCTGCAAAGCTGTTGCTCAGCCTCATCTGCCCATGGCACTGCTCACACAGAGGCACAGAGACTGGGGCTGCTTGCTTTTCTTGCCACCTCAAACTTCAAACGTATATTTGGGGTCCGCGAAGGGGGCCTCCGGCAGCCCTACTCTGAAAATGCGAAAGTCTGCAGAGAGCTCGCAACCAGAAAGAGCTAGCCTGGAAAGCTGTTGCTCAGCCTCATCTGCCCATGGCACTGCTCGCACAGAGGCACAGAGACTGGGGCTGCTTGCATTTCTTGCCACCTCTAACTTTAAAGGTAGCTTACGTGGTCCGTGCAGTGGGGCCTCCAGCAGCCCTGCTCCCAAAATGCGAACGTCTGCAGATAGCTCGCAGCCAGAAAGAGCTAGCCTGGAAAGCTGTTGCTCAGCCTCATCTGCCCATGGCACTGCTCGCACAGAGGCAGAGAGACTGGGGCTGCTTGCTTGTCTTGCCACCTCAAACTTCAAAAGTATCTTAGGTGGTCCGTGAAGGGGGCCTCCGGCAGCCCTACTCTGAAATTGCGAACGTCTGCAGAGAGCTCGCAACCAGAAAAAGCTAGCCTGCAAAGCTGTTGCTCAGCCTCATCTGCCCATGGCACTGCTCACACAGAGGCACAGAGACTGGGGCTGCTTGCTTGTCTTGCCACCTCAAACTTCAAACATAGCTTTGGGGGTCAGTGCAGGGGGCCTCCGGCAGCCCTGCTCCGAAAATGCGAACGTCTGCAGATAGCTCGCAGGCAGAAAGAGCTAGCCTGGAAAGCTGTTGCTCAGCCTTATCTGCCCATGGCACTGCTCGCACAGAGGCACAGAGACTGGGGCTGCTTGCTTGTTTTGCCACCTCAAACTTCAAACATATCTTTGAAAGTCCGTGCCGGGCACCGCCGGTAGCCCTGCTCCGAATATGCGAATGTCTGCAGATAGCTCGCAGGCAGAAAGAGCTAGCCTGGAAAGCTGTTGCTCAGCCTCATCTGCCCATGGCACTGCTCGCACAGAGGCAGAGAGACTGGGGCTGCTTGCTTGTCTTGCAACCTCAAACTTCAAAAGTAAACTTGAGGCTAAGTGCAGGAAGCCTTAGCCAGCCCTTCTCCGAAAATGCGAACGTCTGCAGATAGCTAGCAGTCAGAAAGAGCTAGCCTGCAAAGCTGTTGCTCAGCCTCATCTGCCCATGGCACTGCTCACACAGAGGCACAGAGACTGGGGCTGCTTGCTTTTCTTGCCACCTCAAACTTCAAACGTATATTTGGGGTCCATGCAGGTGGCCTCCGGCAGCCCTGCTCTGAAAATGCAAACGTCTGCAGATAGGTCGCAGGCAGAAAAAGCTGGCCTGGAAAGCTGTTGCTCAGCCTCATCTGCCCATGGCACTGCTCGCACAGAGGCACAGAGACTGGGGCTGCTTGCTTTTCTTGCCACCTCAAACTTCAAAAGTATCTTAGGTGGTCCGGGAAGGGGGCCTCCGGCAGCCCTACTCTGAAAATGCGAAAGTCTGCAGAGAGCTCGGAGCCAGAAAGAGCTAGCCTGGAAAGCTGTTGCTCAGCCTCATCTGCCCATGGCACTGCTCGCACAGAGGCACAGAGACTGGGGCTGCTTGCTTGTCTTGCCACCTCTAACTTTAAACGTAGCTTACGTGGTCCGTGCAGTGGGGCCTCCGGCAGCCCTGCTCCCAAAATGCGAACGTCTGCAGATAGCTCGCAGCCAGAAAGAGCTAGCCTGGAAAGCTGTTGCTCAGCCTCATCTGCCCATGGCACTGCTCGCACAGAGGCACAGAGACTGGGGCTGCTTGCTTGTCTTGCCACCTCAAACTTCAAAAGTATCTTAGGTGGTCCGTGAAGGGGGCCTCCGGAATCCCTACTCTGAAATTGCGAACGTCTGCAGAGAGCTCGCAACCAGAAAAAGCTAGCCTGCAAAGCTGTTGCTCAGCCTCATCTGCCCATGGCACTGCTCACACAGAGGCACAGAGACTGGGGCTGCTTGCTTGTCTTGCCACCTCAAACTTCAAACATAGCTTTGGGGGTCCGTGCAGGGGGCCTCCGGCAGCCCTGCTCTGAAAATGCGAACTTCTGCAGATAGCTCGCAGACAGAAAGAGCTAGCCTGGAAAGCTGTTGCTCAGCCTCATCTGCCCATGGCACTGCTCGCACAGAGGCACAGAGACTGGGGCTGCTTGCTTGTTTTGCCACCTCAAACTTCAAACGTATCTTTGAAAGTCCGTGCCGGGCACCGCCGGTAACCCTGCTCCGAATATGCGAATGTCTGCAGATAGCTCACAGCCAGAAAGAGCTAGCCTGGAAAGCTGTTGCTCAGCCTCATCTGCCCATGGCACTGCTCGCACAGAGGCACAGAGACTGGGGCTGCTTGCTTGTCTTGCAACCTCAAACTTCAAAAGTAAATTTGAGGCTCCGTGCAGAAGGCATTAGCCAGTCCTTCTCCGAAAATGTGAACGTCTGCAGATTGCTCGCAGGCAGAAAGAGCTAGCCTGGAAAGCTGTTGCTCAGCCTCATCTGCCCATGGCACTGCTCGCACAGAGGCACAGAGACTGGGGCTGCTTGCTTTTCTTGCCACCTCAAACTTCAAACGTATCTTAGGTGGTCCGTGAAGGGGGCCTCCGGCAGACCTACTCTGAAACTGCGAACGTCTGCAGAGAGCTCGCAACCAGAAAGAGCTAGCCTGGAAAGCTGTTGCTCAGCCTCATCTGCCCATGGCACTGCTCGCACAGAGGCACAGAGACTGGGGCTGCTTGCTTGTCTTGCCACCTCAAACTTCACACGTATCTTAGGTGGTCCGTGCAGTGGGGCCTCCAGCAGCCCTGCTCCCAAAATGCGAACATCTGCAGATAGCTCGCAGGCAGAAAGAGCTAGCCTGGAAAGCTGTTGCTCAGCCTCATCTGCCCATGGCACTGCTCACACAGAGGCACAGAGACTGGGGCTGCTTGCTTTTCTTGCCACCTCAAACTTCAAACGTATATTTGGGGTCCATGCAGGGGGCCTCCGGCAGCCCTGCTCTGAAAATGCAAACGTCTGCAGATAGGTCGCAGGCAGAAAAAGCTGGCCTGGAAAGCTGTTGCTCAGCCTCATCTGCCCATGGCACTGCTCGCACAGAGGCACAGAGACTGGGGCTGCTTGCTTTTCTTGCCACCTCAAACTTCAAAAGTATCTTAGGTGGTCCGGGAAGGGGGCCTCCGGCAGCCCTGCTCCCAAAATGCGAAAGTCTGCAGAGATCTCGCAACCAGAAAGAGCTAGCCTGGAAAGCTGTTGCTCAGCCTCATCTGCCCATGGCACTGCTCGCACAGAGGCACAGAGACTGGGGCTGCTTGCTTGTCTTGCCACCTCAAACTTCAAAAGTATCTTAGGTGGTCCGTGAAGGGGGCCTCCGGAAGCCCTACTCTGAAATTGCGAACGTCTGCAGAGAGCTCGCAACCAGAAAAAGCTAGCCTGCAAAGCTGTTGCTCAGCCTCATCTGCCCATGGCACTGCTCACACAGAGGCACAGAGACTGGGGCTGCTTGCTTGTCTTGCCACCTCAAACTTCAAACATAGCTTTGGGGGTCCGTGCAGGGGGCCTCCGGCATCCCTGCTCTGAAAATGCGAACGTCTGCAGATAGCTCGCAGGCAGAAAGAGCTAGCCTGGAAAGCTGTTGCTCAGCCTCATCTGCCCATGGCACTGCTCGCACAGAGGCACAGAGACTGGGGCTGCTTGCTTGTCTTGCAACCTCAAACTTCAAAAGTAAATTTGAGGCTCCGTGCAGAAGGCATTAGCCACTCCTTCTCCGAAAATGTGAACGTCTGCAGATTGCTCGCAGGCAGAAAAAGCTAGCCTGGAAAGCTGTTGCTCAGCCTCATCTGCCCATGGCACTGCTCGCACAGAGGCACAGAGACTGGGGCTGCTTGCTTTTCATGCCACCTCAAACTTCAGAAGTATCTTAGGTGGTCCGTGAAGGGGACCTCCGGCAGACCTACTCTGAAACTGCGAACGTCTGCAGAGAGCTCGCAACCAGAAAGAGCTAGCCTGGAAAGCTGTTGCTCAGCCTCATCTGCCCATGGCACTGCTCGCACAGAGGCAGAGAGACTGGGGCTGCTTGCTTGTCTTGCCACCTCAAACTTCAAAAGTATCTTAGGTGGTCCGTGAAGGGGGCCTCCGGCAGCCCTACTCTGAAATTGCGAACGTCTGCAGAGAGCTCGCAACCAGAAAAAGCTAGCCTGCAAAGCTGTTGCTCAGCCTCATCTGCCCATGGCACTGCTCACACAGAGGCACAGAGACTGGGGCTGCTTGCTTGTCTTGCCACCTCAAACTTCAAACATAGCTTTGGGGGTCCGTGCAGGGGGCCTCCGGCAGCCCTGCTCCGAAAATGCGAACGTCTGCAGATAGCTCGCAGGCAGAAAGAGCTAGCCTGGAAAGCTGTTGCTCAGCCTTATCTGCCCATGGCACTGCTCGCACAGAGGCACAGAGACTGGGGCTGCTTGCTTGTTTTGCCACCTCAAACTTCAAACATATCTTTGAAAGTCCGTGCCGGGCACCGCCGGTAGCCCTGCTCCGAATATGCGAATGTCTGCAGATAGCTCGCAGGCAGAATGAGCTAGCCTGGAAAGCTGTTGCTCAGCCTCATCTGCCCATGGCACTGCTCGCACAGAGGCACAGAGACTGGGGCTGCTTGCTTGTCTTGCAACCTCAAACTTCAAAAGTAAACTTGAGGCTAAGTGCAGGAAGCCTTAGCCAGCCCTTCTCCGCAAATGCGAACGTCTGCAGATAGCTAGCAGTCAGAAAGAGCTAGCCTGCAAAGCTGTTGCTCAGCCTCATCTGCCCATGGCACTGCTCACACAGAGGCACAGAGACTGGGGCTGCTTGCTTTTCTTGCCACCTCAAACTTCAAACGTATATTTGGGGTCCATGCAGGTGGCCTCCGGCAGCCCTGCTCTGAAAATGCAAACGTCTGCAGATAGGTCGCAGGCAGAAAAAGCTGGCCTGGAAAGCTGTTGCTCAGCCTCATCTGCCCATGGCACTGCTCGCACAGAGGCACAGAGACTGGGGCTGCTTGCTTTTCTTGCCACCTCAAACTTCAAAAGTATCTTAGGTGGTCCGGGAAGGGGGCCTCCGGCAGCCCTACTCTGAAAATGCGAAAGTCTGCAGAGAGCTCGCAACCAGAAAGAGCTAGCCTGGAAAGCTGTTGCTCAGCCTCATCTGCCCATGGCACTGCTCGCACAGAGGCACAGAGACTGGGGCTGCTTGCTTGTCTTGCCACCTCTAACTTTAAACGTAGCTTACGTGGTCCGTGCAGTGGGGCCTCCGGCAGCCCTGCTCCCAAAATGCGAACGTCTGCAGATAGCTCGCAGCCAGAAAGAGCTAGCCTGGAAAGCTGTTGCTCAGCCTCATCTGCCCATGGCACTGCTCGCACAGAGGCACAGAGACTGGGGCTGCTTGCTTGTCTTGCCACCTCAAACTTCAAAAGTATCTTAGGTGGTCCGTGAAGGGGGCCTCCGGAATCCCTACTCTGAAATTGCGAACGTCTGCAGAGAGCTCGCAACCAGAAAAAGCTAGCCTGCAAAGCTGTTGCTCAGCCTCATCTGCCCATGGCACTGCTCACACAGAGGCACAGAGACTGGGGCTGCTTGCTTGTCTTGCCACCTCAAACTTCAAACATAGCTTTGGGGGTCCGTGCAGGGGGCCTCCGGCAGCCCTGCTCTGAAAATGCGAACTTCTGCAGATAGCTCGCAGGCAGAAAGAGCTAGCCTGGAAAGCTGTTGCTCAGCCTCATCTGCCCATGGCACTGCTCGCACAGAGGCACAGAGACTGGGGCTGCTTGCTTGTTTTGCCACGCCAAACTTCAAACGTATCTTTGAAAGTCCGTGCCGGGCACCGCCGGTAACCCTGCTCCGAATATGCGAATGTCTGCAGATAGCTCACAGCCAGAAAGAGCTAGCCTGGAAAGCTGTTGCTCAGCCTCATCTGCCCATGGCACTGCTCGCACAGAGGCACAGAGACTGGGGCTGCTTGCTTGTCTTGCAACCTCAAACTTCAAAAGTAAATTTGAGGCTCCGTGCAGAAGGCATTAGCCAGTCCTTCTCCGAAAATGTGAACGTCTGCAGATTGCTCGCAGGCAGAAAGAGCTAGCCTGGAAAGCTGTTGCTCAGCCTCATCTGCCCATGGCACTGCTCGCACAGAGGCACAGAGACTGGGGCTGCTTGCTTTTCTTGCCACCTCAAACTTCAAACGTATCTTAGGTGGTCCGTGAAGGGGGCCTCCGGCAGACCTACTCTGAAACTGCGAACGTCTGCAGAGAGCTCGCAACCAGAAAGAGCTAGCCTGGAAAGCTGTTGCTCAGCCTCATCTGCCCATGGCACTGCTCGCACAGAGGCACAGAGACTGGGGCTGCTTGCTTGTCTTGCCACCTCAAACTTCACACGTATCTTAGGTGGTCCGTGCAGTGGGGCCTCCAGCAGCCCTGCTCCCAAAATGCGAACATCTGCAGATAGCTCGCAGCCAGAAAGAGCTAGCCTGGAAAGCTGTTTCTCAGCCTCATCTGCTCATGGCACTACTCTCACAGAGGCACAGAGACTGGGGCTGCTTGCTTGTCTTACCCCCTCAAACTTCAAACTTATCTTTGGGGGTCCATGCAGGGGGCCTCCGGCAGCCCTCCTCTCAAAATGCGAAGGTCTGCAGATAGCTCGCAGGCAGAAAGAGCTAGCCTGCAAAGCTGTTGCTCAGCCTCATCTGCCCATGGCACTGCTCACACAGAGGCACAGAGACTGGGGCTGCTTGCTTTTCTTGCCACCTCAAACTTCAAACGTATATTTGGGGTCCATGCAGGGGGCCTCCGGCAGCCCTGCTCTGAAAATGCAAACGTCTGCAGATAGGTCGCAGGCAGAAAAAGCTGGCCTGGAAAGCTGTTGCTCAGCCTCATCTGCCCATGGCACTGCTCGCACAGAGGCACAGAGACTGGGGCTGCTTGCTTTTCTTGCCACCTCAAACTTCAAAAGTATCTTAGGTGGTCCGTGAAGGGGGCCTCCGGCAGCCCTGCTCCCAAAATGCGAAAGTCTGCAGAGATCTCGCAACCAGAAAGAGCTAGCCTGGAAAGCTGTTGCTCAGCCTCATCTGCCCATGGCACTGCTCGCACAGAGGCACAGAGACTGGGGCTGCTTGCTTTTCTTGCCACCTCAAACTTCAGAAGTATCTTAGGTGGTCCGTGAAGGGGGCCTCCGGCAGACCTACTCTGAAACTGCGAACGTCTGCAGAGAGCTCGCAACCAGAAAGAGCTAGCCTGGAAAGCTGTTGCTCAGCCTCATCTGCCCATGGCACTGCTCGCACAGAGGCACAGAGACTGGGGCTGCTTGCTTGTCTTGCCACCTCAAACTTCACATGTATCTTAGGTGGTCCGTGCAGTGGGGCCTCCGGCAGCCCTGCTCCCAAAATGCGAACGTCTGCAGATAGCTCGCAGCCAGAAAGAGCTAGCCTGGAAAGCTGTTTCTCAGCCTCATCTGCTCATGGCACTACTCTCACAGAGGCACAGAGACTGGGGCTGCTTGCTTGTCTTACCCCCTCAAACTTCAAACGTATCTTTGGGGGTCCATGCAGGGGGCCTCCGGCAGCCCTCCTCTCAAAATGCGAAGGTCTGCAGATAGCTCGCAGGCAGAAAGAGCTAGCCTGGAAATCTGTTGCTCAGCCTCAACTGCCCATGGCACTGCTCGCACAGAGGCAGAGAGACTGGGGCTGCTTGCTTGTCTTGCAACCTCAAACTTCAAAAGTAAACTTGAGGCTCCGTGCAGGAGGCCTTAGCCAGCCCTTCTCCGAAAATGCGAACGTCTGCAGATAGCTCGCAGGCAGAAAGAGCTAGCCTGGAAAGCTGTTGCTCAGCCTCATCTGCCCATGGCACTGCTCACACAGAGGCACAGAGACTGGGGCTGCTTGCTTTTCTTGCCACCTCAAACTTCAAACGTATATTTGGGGTCCATGCAGGGGGCCTCCGGCAGCCCTGCTCTGAAAATGCAAACGTCTGCAGATAGCTCGCAGGTAGAAAAAGCTGGCCGGGAAAGCTGTTGCTCAGCCTCATCTGCCCATGGCACTGCTCGCACAGAGGCACAGAGACTGGGGCTGCTTGCTTGTCTTGCCACCACAAACTTCAAAAGCATCTTAGGTGGTCCGCGAAGGGGGCCTCCGGCAGCCCTACTCTGAAAATGCGAAAGTCTGCAGAGAGCTCGCAACCAGAAAGAGCTAGCCTGGAAAGCTGTTGCTCAGCCTCATCTGCCCATGGCACTGCTCGCACAGAGGCACAGAGACGGGGGCTGCTTGCATTTCTTGCCACCTCTAACTTTAAACGTAGCTTACGTGGTCCGTGCAGTGGGGCCTCCAGCAGCCCTGCTCCCAAAATGCGAACGTCTGCAGATAGCTCGCAGCCAGAAAGAGCTAGCCTGGAAAGCTGTTGCTCAGCCTCATCTGCCCATGGCACTGCTCGCACAGAGGCACAGAGACTGGGGCTGCTTGCTTGTCTTGCCACCTCAAACTTCAAAAGTATCTTAGGTGGTCCGTGAAGGGGGCCTCCGGCAGCCCTACTCTGAAATTGCGAACGTCTGCAGAGAGCTCGCAACCAGAAAAAGCTAGCCTGCAAAGCTGTTGCTCAGCCTCATCTGCCCATGGCACTGCTCACACAGAGGCACAGAGACTGGGGCTGCTTGCTTGTTTTGCCACCTCAAACTTCAAACGTATCTTTGAAAGTCCGTGCCGGGCACCGCCGGTAACCCTGCTCCGAATATGCGAATGTCTGCAGATAGCTCACAGCCAGAAAGAGCTAGCCTGGAAAGCTGTTGCTCAGCCTCATCTGCCCATGGCACTGCTCGCACAGAGGCACAGAGACTGGGGCTGCTTGCTTGTCTTGCCACCTCTAACTTCAAAAGTAAATTTGAGGCTCCGTGCAGAAGGCATTAGCCAGCCCTTCTCCGAAAATGTGAACGTCTGCAGATTGCTCGCAGGCAGAAAGAGCTAGCCTGGAAAGCTGTTGCTCAGCCTCATCTGCCCATGGCACTGCTCGCACAGAGGCACAGAGACTGGGGCTGCTTGCTTTTCTTGCCACCTCAAACTTCAGAAGTATCTTAGGTGGTCCGTGAAGGGGGCCTCCGGCAGCCCTACTCTGAAAATGCAAACGTCTGCAGAGATCTCGCAACCAGAAAGAGCTAGCCTGGAAAGCTGTTGCTCAGCCTCATCTGCCCATGGCACTGCTCGCACAGAGGCACAGAGACTGGGGCTGCTTGCTTGTCTTGCCACCTCAAACTTCAAAAGTATCTTAGGTGGTCCGTGAAGGGGGCCTCCGGAAGCCCTACTCTGAAATTGCGAACGTCTGCAGAGAGCTCGCAACCAGAAAAAGCTAGCCTGCAAAGCTGTTGCTCAGCCTCATCTGCCCATGGCACTGCTCACACAGAGGCACAGAGACTGGGGCTGCTTGCTTGTCTTGCCACCTCAAACTTCAAACATAGCTTTGGGGGTCCGTGCAGGGGGCCTCCGGCAGCCCTGCTCCGAAAATGCGAACGTCTGCAGATAGCTCGCAGGCAGAAAGAGCTAGCCTGGAAAGCTGTTGCTCAGCCTTATCTGCCCATGGCACTGCTCGCACAGAGGCACAGAGACTGGGGCTGCTTGCTTGTTTTGCCACCTCAAACTTCAAACATATCTTTGAAAGTCCGTGCCGGGCACCGCCGGTAGCCCTGCTCCGAATATGCGAATGTCTGCAGATAGCTCGCAGGCAGAATGAGCTAGCCTGGAAAGCTGTTGCTCAGCCTCATCTGCCCATGGCACTGCTCGCACAGAGGCACAGAGACTGGGGCTGCTTGCTTGTCTTGCAACCTCAAACTTCAAAAGTAAACTTGAGGCTCCGTGCAGGAAGCCTTAGCCAGCCCTTCTCCGCAAATGCGAACGTCTGCAGATAGCTAGCAGTCAGAAAGAGCTAGCCTGCAAAGCTGTTGCTCAGCCTCATCTGCCCATGGCACTGCTCACACAGAGGCACAGAGACTGGGGCTGCTTGCTTTTCTTGCCACCTCAAACTTCAAAAGTATCTTAGGTGGTCCGGGAAGGGGGCCTCCGGCAGCCCTACTCTGAAAATGCGAAAGTCTGCAGAGAGCTCGCAACCAGAAAGAGCTAGCCTGGAAAGCTGTTGCTCAGCCTCATCTGCCCATGGCACTGCTCGCACAGAGGCACAGAGACTGGGGCTGCTTGCTTTTCTTGCCACCTCAAACTTCAAAAGTATCTTAGGTGGTCCGGGAAGGGGGCCTCCGGCAGCCCTACTCTGAAAATGCGAAAGTCTGCAGAGAGCTCGCAACCAGAAAGAGCTAGCCTGGAAAGCTGTTGCTCAGCCTCATCTGCCCATGGCACTGCTCGCACAGAGGCACAGAGACTGGGGCTGCTTGCTTGTCTTGCCACCTCTAACTTTAAACGTAGCTTACGTGGTCCGTGCAGTGGGGCCTCCGGCAGCCCTGCTCCCAAAATGCGAACGTCTGCAGATAGCTCGCAGGCAGAAAGAGCTAGCCTGGAAAGCTGTTGCTCAGCCTCATCTGCCCATGGCACTGCTCGCACAGAGGCACAGAGACTGGGGCTGCTTGCTTGTCTTGCCACCTCAAACTTCAAAAGTATCTTAGGTGGTCCGTGAAGGGGGCCTCCGGAATCCCTACTCTGAAATTGCGAACGTCTGCAGAGAGCTCGCAACCAGAAAAAGCTAGCCTGCAAAGCTGTTGCTCAGCCTCATCTGCCCATGGCACTGCTCACACAGAGGCACAGAGACTGGGGCTGCTTGCTTGTCTTGCCACCTCAAACTTCAAACATAGCTTTGGGGGTCCGTGCAGGGGGCCTCCGGCAGCCCTGCTCTGAAAATGCGAACTTCTGCAGATAGCTCGCAGGCAGAAAGAGCTAGCCTGGAAAGCTGTTGCTCAGCCTCATCTGCCCATGGCACTGCTCGCACAGAGGCACAGAGACTGGGGCTGCTTGCTTGTTTTGCCACGCCAAACTTCAAACGTATCTTTGAAAGTCCGTGCCGGGCACCGCCGGTAACCCTGCTCCGAATATGCGAATGTCTGCAGATAGCTCACAGCCAGAAAGAGCTAGCCTGGAAAGCTGTTGCTCAGCCTCATCTGCCCATGGCACTGCTCGCACAGAGGCACAGAGACTGGGGCTGCTTGCTTGTCTTGCAACCTCAAACTTCAAAAGTAAATTTGAGGCTCCGTGCAGAAGGCATTAGCCAGTCCTTCTCCGAAAATGTGAACGTCTGCAGATTGCTCGCAGGCAGAAAGAGCTAGCCTGGAAAGCTGTTGCTCAGCCTCATCTGCCCATGGCACTGCTCGCACAGAGGCACAGAGACTGGGGCTGCTTGCTTTTCTTGCCACCTCAAACTTCAAACGTATCTTAGGTGGTCCGTGAAGGGGGCCTCCGGCAGACCTACTCTGAAACTGCGAACGTCTGCAGAGAGCTCGCAACCAGAAAGAGCTAGCCTGGAAAGCTGTTGCTCAGCCTCATCTGCCCATGGCACTGCTCGCACAGAGGCACAGAGACTGGGGCTGCTTGCTTGTCTTGCCACCTCAAACTTCACACGTATCTTAGGTGGTCCGTGCAGTGGGGCCTCCAGCAGCCCTGCTCCCAAAATGCGAACATCTGCAGATAGCTCGCAGCCAGAAAGAGCTAGCCTGGAAAGCTGTTTCTCAGCCTCATCTGCTCATGGCACTACTCTCACAGAGGCACAGAGACTGGGGCTGCTTGCTTGTCTTACCCCCTCAAACTTCAAACTTATCTTTGGGGGTCCATGCAGGGGGCCTCCGGCAGCCCTCCTCTCAAAATGCGAAGGTCTGCAGATAGCTCGCAGGCAGAAAGAGCTAGCCTGCAAAGCTGTTGCTCAGCCTCATCTGCCCATGGCACTGCTCACACAGAGGCACAGAGACTGGGGCTGCTTGCTTTTCTTGCCACCTCAAACTTCAAACGTATATTTGGGGTCCATGCAGGGGGCCTCCGGCAGCCCTGCTCTGAAAATGCAAACGTCTGCAGATAGGTCGCAGGCAGAAAAAGCTGGCCTGGAAAGCTGTTGCTCAGCCTCATCTGCCCATGGCACTGCTCGCACAGAGGCACAGAGACTGGGGCTGCTTGCTTTTCTTGCCACCTCAAACTTCAAAAGTATCTTAGGTGGTCCGTGAAGGGGGCCTCCGGCAGCCCTGCTCCCAAAATGCGAAAGTCTGCAGAGATCTCGCAACCAGAAAGAGCTAGCCTGGAAAGATGTTGCTCAGCCTCATCTGCCCATGGCACTGCTCGCACAGAGGCACAGAGACTGGGGCTGCTTGCTTTTCTTGCCACCTCAAACTTCAGAAGTATCTTAGGTGGTCCGTGAAGGGGGCCTCCGGCAGACCTACTCTGAAACTGCGAACGTCTGCAGAGAGCTCGCAACCAGAAAGAGCTAGCCTGGAAAGCTGTTGCTCAGCCTCATCTGCCCATGGCACTGCTCGCACAGAGGCACAGAGACTGGGGCTGCTTGCTTGTCTTGCCACCTCAAACTTCACATGTATCTTAGGTGGTCCGTGCAGTGGGGCCTCCGGCAGCCCTGCTCCCAAAATGCGAACGTCTGCAGATAGCTCGCAGCCAGAAAGAGCTAGCCTGGAAAGCTGTTTCTCAGCCTCATCTGCTCATGGCACTACTCTCACAGAGGCACAGAGACTGGGGCTGCTTGCTTGTCTTACCCCCTCAAACTTCAAACGTATCTTTGGGGGTCCATGCAGGGGGCCTCCGGCAGCCCTCCTCTCAAAATGCGAAGGTCTGCAGATAGCTCGCAGGCAGAAAGAGCTAGCCTGGAAATCTGTTGCTCAGCCTCAACTGCCCATGGCACTGCTCGCACAGAGGCAGAGAGACTGGGGCTGCTTGCTTGTCTTGCAACCTCAAACTTCAAAAGTAAACTTGAGGCTCCGTGCAGGAGGCCTTAGCCAGCCCTTCTCCGAAAATGCGAACGTCTGCAGATAGCTCGCAGGCAGAAAGAGCTAGCCTGCAAAGCTGTTGCTCAGCCTCATCTGCCCATGGCACTGCTCACACAGAGGCACAGAGACTGGGGCTGCTTGCTTTTCTTGCCACCTCAAACTTCAAAAGTATATTTGGGGTCCATGCAGGGGGCCTCCGGCAGCCCTGCTCTGAAAATGCAAACGTCTGCAGATAGCTCGCAGGTAGAAAAAGCTGGCCGGGAAAGCTGTTGCTCAGCCTCATCTGCCCATGGCACTGCTCGCACAGAGGCACAGAGACTGGGGCTGCTTGCTTGTCTTGCCACCACAAACTTCAAAAGCATCTTAGGTGGTCCGCGAAGGGGGCCTCCGGCAGCCCTACTCTGAAAATGCGAAAGTCTGCAGAGAGCTCGCAACCAGAAAGAGCTAGCCTGGAAAGCTGTTGCTCAGCCTCATCTGCCCATGGCACTGCTCGCACAGAGGCACAGAGACGGGGGCTGCTTGCATTTCTTGCCACCTCTAACTTTAAACGTAGCTTACGTGGTCCGTGCAGTGGGGCCTCCAGCAGCCCTGCTCCCAAAATGCGAACGTCTGCAGATAGCTCGCAGCCAGAAAGAGCTAGCCTGGAAAGCTGTTGCTCAGCCTCATCTGCCCATGGCACTGCTCGCACAGAGGCACAGAGACTGGGGCTGCTTGCTTGTCTTGCCACCTCAAACTTCAAAAGTATCTTAGGTGGTCCGTGAAGGGGGCCTCCGGCAGCCCTACTCTGAAATTGCGAACGTCTGCAGAGAGCTCGCAACCAGAAAAAGCTAGCCTGCAAAGCTGTTGCTCAGCCTCATCTGCCCATGGCACTGCTCACACAGAGGCACAGAGACTGGGGCTGCTTGCTTGTTTTGCCACCTCAAACTTCAAACGTATCTTTGAAAGTCCGTGCCGGGCACCGCCGGTAACCCTGCTCCGAATATGCGAATGTCTGCAGATAGCTCACAGCCAGAAAGAGCTAGCCTGGAAAGCTGTTGCTCAGCCTCATCTGCCCATGGCACTGCTCGCACAGAGGCACAGAGACTGGGGCTGCTTGCTTGTCTTGCCACCTCAAACTTCAAAAGTAAATTTGAGGCTCCGTGCAGAAGGCATTAGCCAGCCCTTCTCCGAAAATGTGAACGTCTGCAGATTGCTCGCAGGCAGAAAGAGCTAGCCTGGAAAGCTGTTGCTCAGCCTCATCTGCCCATGGCACTGCTCGCACAGAGGCACAGAGACTGGGGCTGCTTGCTTTTCTTGCCACCTCAAACTTCAGAAGTATCTTAGGTGGTCCGTGAAGGGGGCCTCCGGCAGCCCTACTCTGAAAATGCAAACGTCTGCAGAGATCTCGCAACCAGAAAGAGCTAGCCTGGAAAGCTGTTGCTCAGCCTCATCTGCCCATGGCACTGCTCGCACAGAGGCACAGAGACTGGGGCTGCTTGCTTGTCTTGCCACCTCAAACTTCAAAAGTATCTTAGGTGGTCCGTGAAGGGGGCCTCCGGAAGCCCTACTCTGAAATTGCGTACGTCTGCAGAGAGCTCGCAACCAGAAAAAGCTAGCCTGCAAAGCTGTTGCTCAGCCTCATCTGCCCATGGCACTGCTCACACAGAGGCACAGAGACTGGGGCTGCTTGCTTGTCTTGCCACCTCAAACTTCAAACATAGCTTTGGGGGTCCGTGCAGGGGGCCTCCGGCAGCCCTGCTCTGAAAATGCGAACTTCTGCAGATAGCTCGCAGGCAGAAAGAGCTAGCCTGGAAAGCTGTTGCTCAGCCTCATCTGCCCATGGCACTGCTCGCACAGAGGCACAGAGACTGGGGCTGCTTGCTTGTTTTGCCACGCCAAACTTCAAACGTATCTTTGAAAGTCCGTGCCGGGCACCGCCGGTAACCCTGCTCCGAATATGCGAATGTCTGCAGATAGCTCACAGCCAGAAAGAGCTAGCCTGGAAAGCTGTTGCTCAGCCTCATCTGCCCATGGCACTGCTCGCACAGAGGCACAGAGACTGGGGCTGCTTGCTTGTCTTGCAACCTCAAACTTCAAAAGTAAATTTGAGGCTCCGTGCAGAAGGCATTAGCCAGTCCTTCTCCGAAAATGTGAACGTCTGCAGATTGCTCGCAGGCAGAAAGAGCTAGCCTGGAAAGCTGTTGCTCAGCCTCATCTGCCCATGGCACTGCTCGCACAGAGGCACAGAGACTGGGGCTGCTTGCTTTTCTTGCCACCTCAAACTTCAAACGTATCTTAGGTGGTCCGTGAAGGGGGCCTCCGGCAGACCTACTCTGAAACTGCGAACGTCTGCAGAGAGCTCGCAACCAGAAAGAGCTAGCCTGGAAAGCTGTTGCTCAGCCTCATCTGCCCATGGCACTGCTCGCACAGAGGCACAGAGACTGGGGCTGCTTGCTTGTCTTGCCACCTCAAACTTCACACGTATCTTAGGTGGTCCGTGCAGTGGGGCCTCCAGCAGCCCTGCTCCCAAAATGCGAACATCTGCAGATAGCTCGCAGCCAGAAAGAGCTAGCCTGGAAAGCTGTTTCTCAGCCTCATCTGCTCATGGCACTACTCTCACAGAGGCACAGAGACTGGGGCTGCTTGCTTGTCTTACCCCCTCAAACTTCAAACTTATCTTTGGGGGTCCATGCAGGGGGCCTCCGGCAGCCCTCCTCTCAAAATGCGAAGGTCTGCAGATAGCTCGCAGGCAGAAAGAGCTAGCCTGCAAAGCTGTTGCTCAGCCTCATCTGCCCATGGCACTGCTCACACAGAGGCACAGAGACTGGGGCTGCTTGCTTTTCTTGCCACCTCAAACTTCAAACGTATATTTGGGGTCCATGCAGGGGGCCTCCGGCAGCCCTGCTCTGAAAATGCAAACGTCTGCAGATAGGTCGCAGGCAGAAAAAGCTGGCCTGGAAAGCTGTTGCTCAGCCTCATCTGCCCATGGCACTGCTCGCACAGAGGCACAGAGACAGGGGCTGCTTGCTTTTCTTGCCACCTCAAACTTCAAAAGTATCTTAGGTGGTCCGTGAAGGGGGCCTCCGGCAGCCCTGCTCCCAAAATGCGAAAGTCTGCAGAGATCTCGCAACCAGAAAGAGCTAGCCTGGAAAGCTGTTGCTCAGCCTCATCTGCCCATGGCACTGCTCGCACAGAGGCACAGAGACTGGGGCTGCTTGCTTTTCTTGCCACCTCAAACTTCAGAAGTATCTTAGGTGGTCCGTGAAGGGGGCCTCCGGCAGACCTACTCTGAAACTGCGAACGTCTGCAGAGAGCTCGCAACCAGAAAGAGCTAGCCTGGAAAGCTGTTGCTCAGCCTCATCTGCCCATGGCACTGCTCGCACAGAGGCACAGAGACTGGGGCTGCTTGCTTGTCTTGCCACCTCAAACTTCACATGTATCTTAGGTGGTCCGTGCAGTGGGGCCTCCGGCAGCCCTGCTCCCAAAATGCGAACGTCTGCAGATAGCTCGCAGCCAGAAAGAGCTAGCCTGGAAAGCTGTTTCTCAGCCTCATCTGCTCATGGCACTACTCTCACAGAGGCACAGAGACTGGGGCTGCTTGCTTGTCTTACCCCCTCAAAATTCAAACGTATCTTTGGGGGTCCATGCAGGGGGCCTCCGGCAGCCCTCCTCTCAAAATGCGAAGGTCTGCAGATAGCTCGCAGGCAGAAAGAGCTAGCCTGGAAATCTGTTGCTCAGCCTCAACTGCCCATGGCACTGCTCGCACAGAGGCAGAGAGACTGGGGCTGCTTGCTTGTCTTGCAACCTCAAACTTCAAAAGTAAACTTGAGGCTCCGTGCAGGAGGCCTTAGCCAGCCCTTCTCCGAAAATGCGAACGTCTGCAGATAGCTCGCAGGCAGAAAGAGCTAGCCTGCAAAGCTGTTGCTCAGCCTCATCTGCCCATGGCACTGCTCACACAGAGGCACAGAGACTGGGGCTGCTTGCTTTTCTTGCCACCTCAAACTTCAAACGTATATTTGGGGTCCATGCAGGGGGCCTCCGGCAGCCCTGCTCTGAAAATGCAAACGTCTGCAGATAGCTCGCAGGTAGAAAAAGCTGGCCGGGAAAGCTGTTGCTCAGCCTCATCTGCCCATGGCACTGCTCGCACAGAGGCACAGAGACTGGGGCTGCTTGCTTGTCTTGCCACCACAAACTTCAAAAGCATCTTAGGTGGTCCGCGAAGGGGGCCTCCGGCAGCCCTACTCTGAAAATGCGAAAGTCTGCAGAGAGCTCGCAACCAGAAAGAGCTAGCCTGGAAAGCTGTTGCTCAGCCTCATCTGCCCATGGCACTGCTCGCACAGAGGCACAGAGACGGGGGCTGCTTGCATTTCTTGCCACCTCTAACTTTAAACGTAGCTTACGTGGTCCGTGCAGTGGGGCCTCCAGCAGCCCTGCTCCCAAAATGCGAACGTCTGCAGATAGCTCGCAGCCAGAAAGAGCTAGCCTGGAAAGCTGTTGCTCAGCCTCATCTGCCCATGGCACTGCTCGCACAGAGGCACAGAGACTGGGGCTGCTTGCTTGTCTTGCCACCTCAAACTTCAAAAGTATCTTAGGTGGTCCGTGAAGGAGGCCTCCGGCAGCCCTACTCTGAAATTGCGAACGTCTGCAGAGAGCTCGCAACCAGAAAAAGCTAGCCTGCAAAGCTGTTGCTCAGCCTCATCTGCCCATGGCACTGCTCACACAGAGGCACAGAGACTGGGGCTGCTTGCTTGTTTTGCCACCTCAAACTTCAAACGTATCTTTGAAAGTCCGTGCCGGGCACCGCCGGTAACCCTGCTCCGAATATGCGAATGTCTGCAGATAGCTCACAGCCAGAAAGAGCTAGCCTGGAAAGCTGTTGCTCAGCCTCATCTGCCCATGGCACTGCTCGCACAGAGGCACAGAGACTGGGGCTGCTTGCTTGTCTTGCCACCTCAAACTTCAAAAGTAAATTTGAGGCTCCGTGCAGAAGGCATTAGCCAGCCCTTCTCCGAAAATGTGAACGTCTGCAGATTGCTCGCAGGCAGAAAGAGCTAGCCTGGAAAGCTGTTGCTCAGCCTCATCTGCCCATGGCACTGCTCGCACAGAGGCACAGAGACTGGGGCTGCTTGCTTTTCTTGCCACCTCAAACTTCAGAAGTATCTTAGGTGGTCCGTGAAGGGGGCCTCCGGCAGCCCTACTCTGAAAATGCAAACGTCTGCAGAGAGCTCGCAACCAGAAAGAGCTAGCCTGGAAAGCTGTTGCTCAGCCTCATCTGCCCATGGCACTGCTCGCACAGAGGCACAGAGACTGGGGCTGCTTGCTTGTCTTGCCACCTCAAACTTCACACGTATCTTAGGTGTTTCGTGCAGTGGGGCCTCCGGCAGCCCTGCTCCCAAAATGCGAACGTCTGCAGATAGCTCGCAGCCAGAAAGAGCTAGCCTGGAAAGCTGTTTCTCAGCCTCATCTGCTCATGGCACTACTCTCACAGAGGCACAGAGACTGGGGCTGCTTGCTTGTCTTACCCCCTCAAACTTCAAACGTATCTTTGGGGGTTCATGCAGGGGGCCTCCGGCAGCCCTCCTCTCAAAATGCGAAGGTCTGCAGATAGCTCGCAGGCAGAAAGAGCTAGCCTGGAAATCTGTTGCTCAGCCTCATCTGCCCATGGCACTGCTCGCACAGAGGCAGAGAGACTGGGGCTGCTTGCTTGTCTTGCAACCTCAAACTTCAAAAGTAAACTTGAGGCTCCGTGCAGGAGGCCTTAGCCAGCCCTTCTCCGAAAATGCGAACGTCTGCAGATAGCTCGCAGGCAGAAAGAGCTAGCCTGCAAAGCTGTTGCTCACCCTCATCTGCCCATGGCACTGCTCGCACAGAGGCACAGAGACTGGGGCTGCTTGCTTTTCTTGCCACCTCAAACTTCAAACGTATATTTGGGGTCCATGCAGGGGGCCTCCGGCAGCCCTGCTCTGAAAATGCAAACGTCTGCAGATAGGTCGCAGGCAGAAAAAGCTGGCCTGGAAAGCTGTTGCTCAGCCTCATCTGCCCATGGCACTGCTCGCACAGAGGCACAGAGACTGGGGCTGCTTGCTTGTCTTGCCACCTCAAACTTCAAAAGTATCTTAGGTGGTCCGCGAAGGGGGCCTCCGGCAGCCCTACTCTGAAAATGCGAAAGTCCGCAGAGAGCTCGCAACCAGAAAGAGCTAGCCTGGAAAGCTGTTGCTCAGCCTCATCTGCCCATGGCACTGCTCGCACAGAGGCACAGAGACTGGGGCTGCTTGCATTTCTTGCCACCTCTAACTTTAAACGTAGCTTAGGTGGTCCGTGCAGTGGGGCCTCCAGCAGCCCTGCTCCCAAAATGCGAACGTCTGCAGATAGCTCGCAGCCAGAAAGAGCTAGCCTGGAAAGCTGTTGCTCAGCCTCATCTGCCCATGGCACTGCTCGCACAGAGGCACAGAGACTGGGGCTGCTTGCTTGTCTTGCCACCTCAAACTTCAAACATAGCTTTGGGGGTCCGTGCAGGGGGCCTCCTTCAGCCCTGCTCTGAAAATGCGAACGTCTGCAGATAGCTCGCAGGCAGAAAGAGCTAGCCTGGAAAGCTGTTGCTCAGCCTCATCTGCCCATGGCACTGCTCGCACAGAGGCACAGAGACTGGGGCTGCTTGCTTGTTTTGCCACCTCAAACTTCAAACGTATCTTTGAAAGTCCGTGCCGGGCACCGCCGGTAACCCTGCTCCGAATATGCGAATGTCTGCAGATAGCTCACAGCCAGAAAGAGCTAGCCTGGAAAGCTGTTGCTCAGCCTCATCTGCCCATGGCACTGCTCGCACAGAGGCACAGAGACTGGGGCTGCTTGCTTGTCTTGCAACCTCAAACTTCAAAAGTATATTTGAGGCTCCGTGCAGAAGGTATTAGCCAGCCCTTCTCCGAAAATGTGAACGTCTGCAGATTGCTCGCAGGCAGAAAGAGCTAGCCTGGAAAGCTGTTGCTCAGCCTCATCTGCCCATGGCACTGCTCGCACAGAGGCACAGAGACTGGGGCTGCTTGCTTTTCTTGCCACCTCAAACTTCAGAAGTATCTTAGGTGGTCCGTGAAGGGGGCCTCCGGCAGCCCTACTCTGAAAATGCGAAAGTCCGCAGAGAGCTCGCAACCAGAAAGAGCTAGCCTGGAAAGCTGTTGCTCAGCCTCATCTGCCCATGGCACTGCTCGCACAGAGGCACAGAGACTGGGGCTGCTTGCTTGTCTTGCCACCTCAAACTTCACACGTATCTTAGGTGTTTCGTGCAGTGGGGCCTCCGGCAGCCCTGCTCCCAAAATGCGAACGTCTGCAGATAGCTCGCAGCCAGAAAGAGCTAGCCTGGAAAGCTGTTGCTCAGCCTCATCTGCCCATGGCACTGCTCGCACAGAGGCACAGAGACTGGGGCTGCTTGCTTTTCTTGCCACCTCAAACTTCAAAAGTATCTTAGGTGGTCCGTGAAGGGGGCCTCCGGCAGCCCTACTCTGAAATTGCGAACGTCTGCAGAGAGCTCGCAACCAGAAAAAGCTAGCCTGCAAAGCTGTTGCTCAGCCTCATCTGCCCATGGCACTGCTCGCACAGAGGCACAGAGACTGGGGCTGCTTGCTTGTCTTGCAACCTCAAACTTCAAAAGTAAATTTGAGGCTCCGTGCAGGAGGCCTTATCCAGCCCTTCTCCGAAAATGCGAACGTCTGCAGATAGCTCGCAGACAGAAAAAGCTAGCCTGGAAAGCTGTTGCTCAGCCTCATCTGATCATGGCACTGCTCGCACAGAGGCACAGAGACTGGGGCTGCTTTCTTGTCTTGCCACCTCAAACTTCAAACATAACTTTGGGGGTCCGTGCAGGGGGCCTCCGGCAGCCCTGCTCTCAAAATGCGAACGTCTGCAGAGAGCTCACAGGCAGGAAGAGCTAGCCTGGAAAGCTGTTGCTCAGCCTCATCTGCCCATGGCACTGCTCGCACAGAGGCACAGAGACTGGGGCTGCTTGCTTGTCTTGCCCCCTCAAAATTCAAAAGTAAATTTGAGGCTCCGTGCAGGAGGCATTAGCCAGCCCTTCTCCGAAAATGCGAACGTCTTCAGATAACTCGCAGGCAGAAATAGCTAGCCTGGAAAGCTGTTGCTCAGCCTCATCTGCCCATGGCACTGCTCGCACAGAGGCACAGAGACTGGGGCTGCTTGCTTTTCTTGCCACCTCAAACTTCAAACGTATATTTGGGGTCCATGCAGGGGGCCTCCGGCAGCCCTGCTCTGAAAATGCAAACGTCTGCAGATAGGTCGCAGGCAGAAAAAGCTGGCCTGGAAAGCTGTTGCTCAGCCTCATCTGCCCATGGCACTGCTCGCACAGAGGCACAGAGACTGGGGCTGCTTGCTTGTCTTGCCACCTCAAACTTCAAAAGTATCTTAGGTGGTCCGCGAAGGGGGCCTCCGGCAGCCCTACTCTGAAAATGCGAAAGTCCGCAGAGAGCTCGCAACCAGAAAGAGCTAGCCTGGAAAGCTGTTGCTCAGCCTCATCTGCCCATGGCACTGCTCGCACAGAGGCACAGAGACTGGGGCTGCTTGCATTTCTTGCCACCTCTAACTTTAAACGTAGCTTAGGTGGTCCGTGCAGTGGGGCCTCCAGCAGCCCTGCTCCCAAAATGCGAACGTCTGCAGATAGCTCGCAGCCAGAAAGAGCTAGCCTGGAAAGCTGTTGCTCAGCCTCATCTGCCCATGGCACTGCTCGCACAGAGGCACAGAGACTGGGGCTGCTTGCTTGTCTTGCCACCTCAAACTTCAAACATAGCTTTGGGGGTCCGTGCAGGGGGCCTCCGGCAGCCCTGCTCTGAAAATGCGAACGTCTGCAGATAGCTCGCAGGCAGAAAGAGCTAGCCTGGATAGCTGTTGCTCAGCCTCATCTGCCCATGGCACTGCTCGCACAGAGGCACAGAGACTGGGGCTGCTTGCTTGTTTTGCCACCTCAAACTTCAAACGTATCTTTGAAAGTCCGTGCCGGGCACCGCCGGTAACCCTGCTCCGAATATGCGAATGTCTGCAGATAGCTCACAGCCAGAAAGAGCTAGCCTGGAAAGCTGTTGCTCAGCCTCATCTGCCCATGGCACTGCTCGCACAGAGGCACAGAGACTGGGGCTGCTTGCTTGTCTTGCAACCTCAAACTTCAAAAGTATATTTGAGGCTCCGTGCAGAAGGTATTAGCCAGCCCTTCTCCGAAAATGTGAACGTCTGCAGATTGCTCGCAGGCAGAAAGAGCTAGCCTGGAAAGCTGTTGCTCAGCCTCATCTGCCCATGGCACTGCTCGCACAGAGGCACAGAGACTGGGGCTGCTTGCTTTTCTTGCCACCTCAAACTTCAGAAGTATCTTAGGTGGTCCGTGAAGGGGGCCTCCGGCAGCCCTACTCTGAAAATGCGAAAGTCCGCAGAGAGCTCGCAACCAGAAAGAGCTAGCCTGGAAAGTTGTTGCTCAGCCTCATCTGCCCATGGCACTGCTCGCACAGAGGCACAGAGACTGGGGCTGCTTGCTTGTCTTGCCACCTCAAACTTCACACGTATCTTAGGTGTTTGGTGCAGTGGGGCCTCCGGCAGCCCTGCTCCCAAGATGCGAACGTCTGCAGATAGCTCGCAGCCAGAAAGAGCTAGCCTGGAAAGCTGTTGCTCAGCCTCATCTGCCCATGGCACTGCTCGCACAGAGGCACAGAGACTGGGGCTGCTTGCTTTTCTTGCCACCTCAAACTTCAAAAGTATCTTAGGTGGTCCGTGAAGGGGGCCTCCGGCAGCCCTACTCTGAAATTGCGAACGTCTGCAGAGAGCTCGCAACCAGAAAAAGCTAGCCTGCAAAGCTGTTGCTCAGCCTCATCTGCCCATGGCACTGCTCGCACAGAGGCACAGAGACTGGGGCTGCTTGCTTGTCTTGCAACCTCAAACTTCAAAAGTAAATTTGAGGCTCCGTGCAGGAGGCCTTATCCAGCCCTTCTCCGAAAATGCGAACGTCTGCAGATAGCTCGCAGACAGAAAAAGCTAGCCTGGAAAGCTGTTGCTCAGCCTCATCTGATCATGGCACTGCTCGCACAGAGGCACAGAGACTGGGGCTGCTTTCTTGTCTTGCCACCTCAAACTTCAAACATAACTTTGGGGGTCCGTGCAGGGGGCCTCCGGCAGCCCTGCTCTCAAAATGCGAACGTCTGCAGATAGCTCACAGGCAGGAAGAGCTAGCCTGGAAAGCTGTTGCTCAGCCTCATCTGCCCATGGCACTGCTCGCACAGAGGCACAGAGACTGGGGCTGCTTGCTTGTCTTGCCCCCTCAAAATTCAAAAGTAAATTTGAGGCTCCGTGCAGGAGGCATTAGCCAGCCCTTCTCCGAAAATGCGAACGTCTTCAGATAACTCGCAGGCAGAAATAGCTAGCCTGGAAAGCTGTTGCTCAGCCTCATCTGCCCATGGCACTGCTCGCACAGAGGCACAGAGACTGGGGCTGCTTGCTTGTCTTGCAACCTCAAACTTCAAATGTAAATTTGAGGCTCCGTGCAGGAGGCCTTAGCCAGCCCTTCTCCGAAAATGCGAACGTCTGCAGATAGCTCGCAGCCAGAAACAGCTAGCCTGCAAAGCTGTTGCTCAGACTCATCTGCCTATGGCACTGCTCACACAGAGGCACAGAGACTGGGGCTGCTTGCTTGTCTTGCCACCTCAAACTTCAAACGTAGCTTTGGGGGTCCATGCAGGGGGCCTCCGGCAGCCCTGCTCTGAAAATGGAAACGTCTGCAGAGAGCTCGCAGCCAGAAAAAGCTAGCCTGGAAAGTTGTTGCTCAGCCTCATCTGCCCATGGCACTGCTCACACAGAGGCACAGAGACTGGGGCTGCTTGCTTGTCTTGCCACCTCAAACTTCAAAAGTATCTTAGGTGGTCCGTGAAGGGGGCCTCCGACAGCCCTACTCTGAAATTGCGAAAGTCTGCAGAGAGCTCGCAGCCAGAAAAAGCTAGCCTGGAAAGTTGTTGCTCAGCCTCATCTGCCCATGGCACTGCTCACACAGAGGCACAGAGACTGGGGCTGCTTGCTTGTCTTGCAACCTCAAACTTCAAAAGTAAATTTGAGGCTCCGTGCAGGAGGCATTTGCCAGCCCTTCTCCGAAAATGCGAACGTCTGCAGATAGCTCGCAGCCAGAAAGAGCTAGCCTGCAAAGCTGTTGCTCAGCCTCATCTGCCCATGGCACTGCTCGCACAGAGGCACAGAGACTGGGGCTGCTTGCTTGTCTTGCCACCTCAAACTTCAAAAGTATCTTAGGTGGTCCGTGAAGGGGGCCTCCGACAGCCCTACTCTGAAATTCCGAACGTCTGCAGAGAGCTCGCAGCCAGAAAAAGCTAGCCTGGAAAGTTGTTGCTCAGCCTCATCTGCCCATGGCACTGCTCACACAGAGGCACAGAGACTGGAGCTGCTTGCTTGTCTTGCAACCTCAAACTTCAAAAGTAAATTTGAGGGTCCGTGCAGGAGGCATTTGCCAGCCCTTCTCCGAAAATGCGAACGTCTGCAGATAGCTCGCAGACAGAAAGAGCTAGCCTGCAAAGCTGTTGCTCAGCCTCATCTGCCCATGGCACTGCTCGCACAGAGGCACAGAGACTGGGGCTGCTTGCTTGTCTTGCAACCTCAAACTTCAAATGTAAATTTGAGGCTCCGTGCAGGAGGCCTTAGACAGCCCTTCTCCGAAAATGCGAACGTCTGCAGATAGCTCGCAGCCAGAAACAGCTAGCCTGCAAAGCTGTTGCTCAGACTCATCTGCCTATGGCACTGCTCACACAGAGGCACAGAGACTGGGGCTGCTTGCTTTTCTTGTCAGCTCAAACTTCAAACGTATATTTGGGGTCCATGCAGGGGGCCTCCGGCAGCCCTGCTCTGAAAATGCAAACGTCTGCAGATAGCTCGCAGGCAGAAAAAGCTGGCCTGGAAAGCTGTTGCTCAGCCTCATCTGCCCATGGCACTGCTCGCACAGAGGCACAGAGACTGGGGCTGCTTGCTTTTCTTCCCACCTCAAACTTCAAAAGCATCTTAGGTGGTCCGTGAAGGGGGCCTCCAGCAGCCCTACTCTTAAAATGCGAACGTCTGCAGAGAGCTCGCAGGCAGAAAAAGCTGGCCTGGAAAGCTGTTGCTCAGCCTGATCTGCCCATGGCACTGCTCGCACAGAGGCACAGAGACTGGGGCTGCTTGCTTGTCTTGCCACCTCAAACTTCAAAACTATCTTAGGTGGTCCGTGAAGGGGGCCTCCGACAGCCCTACTCTGAAATTGCGAACATCTGCAGAGAGCTCGCAGCCAGAAAGAGCTAGCCTGGAAAGCTGTTGCTCAGCCTCATCTGCCCATGGCACTGCTCACACAGAGGCACAGAGACTGGGGCTGCTTTCTTTTCTTGCCGCCTCAAACTTCAAACGTAGCTTTGGGGGTCCGTGCAGGGGGCCTCCGGCAGCCCTGCTCTGAAAATGCGAACGTCTGCAGATAGCTCGCAGACAGAAAGAGCTAGCCTGGAAAGCTGTTGCTCAGCCTCATCTGCCCATGGCACTGCTCGCACAGAGGCACAGAGACTGGGGCTGCTTGCTTGTCTTGCAACCTCAAACTTCAAACGTATATTTGGGGGTCCGTGCAGTGGACCTCCGGCAGCCCTACTCTGAAAATGCGAACGTCTGCAGAGAGCTCGCAACCAGAAAGAGCTAGCCTGGAAAGCTGTTGCTCAGCCTCATCTGCCCATGGCACTGCTCGCACAGAGGCACAGAGACTGAGGCTGCTTGCTTGTCTTGCCACCTCTAACTTTAAACGTAGCTTAGGTGGTCCGTGCAGTGGGGCCTCCGGCAGCCCTGCTCCCAAAATGCGAACGTCTGCAGAGAGCTCGCAACCAGAAAAAGCTGGCCTGGAAAGCTGTTGCTCAGCCTCATCTGATCATGGCACTGCTCGCACAGAGGCACAGAGACTGGGGCTGCTTGCTTGTCTTGCCACCTCAAACTTCAAACATAATTTTGGGGGTCCGTACAGGGGGGCTCCGGCAGCCCTGCTCTGAAAATGCGAACGTCTGCAGATAGCTCGCAGGCAGGAAGAGCTAGCCTGGAAAGCTGTTGCTCAGCCTCATCTGCCCATGGCACTGCTCGCACAGAGGCACAGAGACTGGGGCTGCTTGCTTGTCTTGCCCCCTCAAAATTCAAAAGTAAATTTGAGGCTCCGTGCAGGAGGCATTAGCCAGCCCTTCTCCGAAAATGTGAACGTCTGCAGATAGCTCGCAGACAGAAATAGCTAGCCTGCAAAGCTGTTGCTCAGCCTCATCTGCCCATGGCACTGCTTGCACAGAGGCACAGAGACTGGGGCTGCGTGCTTTTCTTCCCACCTCAAACTTCAAAAGCATCTTAGGTGGTCCATGAAGGGGGCCTCCGGCAGCCCTACTCTTAAAATGCGAACGTCTGCAGAGAGCTCGCAGCCAGAAAGAGCTACCCTGGAAAGCTGTTGCTCAGCCTCATCTTCTCATGGCACTTCTCACACAGAGGCACAGAGACTGGGGCTGCTTGCTTGTCTTGCCACCTCAAACTTCAAACGTAGATTTGGGGGTCCATGCAGGGGGCCTCCGGCAGCCCTGCTCTGAAAATGGAAACGTCTACAGAGAGCTCGCAGGCAGAAAAAGCTAGCCTGGAAAGTTGTTGCTCAGCCTCATCTGCCCATGGCACTGCTCACACAGAGGCACAGAGACTGGGGCTGCTTGCTTGTCTTGCCACCTCAAACTTCAAAAGTATCTTAGGTGGTCCGTGAAGGGGGCCTCCGACAGCTCTACTCTGAAATTGCGAACGTCTGCAGATAGCTCGCAGCCAGAAAAAGCTAGCCTGGAAAGTTGTTGCTCAGCCTCATCTGCCCATGGCACTGCTCGCACAGAGGCACAGAGACTGGGGCTGCTTGCTTGTCTTGCAACCTCAAACTTCAAAAGTAAATTTGAGGCTCCGTGCAGGAGGCATTTGCCAGCCCTTCTCCGAAAATGCGAACGTCTGCAGATAGCTCGCAGACAGGAAGAGCTAGCCTGCAAAGCTATTGCTCAGCCTCATCTGCCCATGGCACTGCTCGCACAGAGGCACATAGACTGGGGCTGCTTGCTTGTCTTGCCACCTCAAACTTCAAAAGTATCTTAGGTGGTCCGTGAAGGGGGCCTCCGACAGCCCTACTCTGAAATTGCGAACGTCTGCAGAGAGCTCGCAGCCAGAAAAAGCTAGCCTGGAAAGTTGTTGCTCAGCCTCCTCTGCTCATGGCACTGCTCACACAGAGGCACAGAGACTGGAGCTGCTTGCTTGTCTTGCAACCTCAAACTTCAAAAGTAAATTTGAGGCTCCGTGCAGGAGGCCTTACCCAGCCCTTCTCCGAAAATGCGAACGTCTGCAGATAGCTCGCAGGCAGAAAGAGCTAGCCTGCAAAGCTGTTGCTCAGCCTCATCTGCCCATGGCACTGCTCACACAGAGGCACAGAGACTGGGGCTGCTTGCTTTTCTTGCCACCTCAAACTTCAAACGTAGCTTACGTGGTCCGTGCAGTGGGGCCTCCAGCAGCCCTGCTCCCAAAATGCGAACGTCTGCAGATAGCTCGCAGCCAGAAAGAGCTAGCCTGGAAAGCTGTTGCTCAGCCTCATCTGCCCATGGCACTGCTCGCACAGAGGCACAGAGACTGGGGCTGCTTGCTTTTCTTGCCGCCTCAAACTTCAAACGTAGCTTTGGGGGTCCGTGCAGGGGGCCTCCGGCAGCCCTGCTCTGAAAATGCGAACGTCTGCAGATAGCTCGCAGGCAGAAAGAGCTAGCCTGGAAAGCTGTTGCTCAGCCTCATCTGCCCATGGCACTGCTCGCACAGAGGCACAGAGACTGGGGCTGCTTGCTTGTCTTGCCCCCTCAAAATTCAAAAGTAAATTTGAGGCTCCGTGCAGGAGGCATTAGCCAGCCCTTCTCCGAAAATGTGAACGTCTGCAGATAGCTCGCAGACAGAAATAGCTAGCCTGTAAAGCTGTTGCTCAGCCTCATCTGCCCATGGCACTGCTTGCACAGAGGCACAGAGACTGGGGCTGCGTGCTTTTCTTCCCACCTCAAACTTCAAAAGCATCTTAGGTGGTCCGTGAAGGGGGCCTCCGGCAGCCCTACTCTTAAAATGCGAACGTCTGCAGAGAGCTCGCAGCCAGAAAGAGCTAGCCTGGAAAGCTGTTGCTCAGCCTCATCTTCTCATGGCACTTCTCACACAGAGGCACAGAGACTGGGGCTGCTTGCTTGTCTTGCCACCTCAAACTTCAAACGTAGCTTTGGGGGTCCATGCAGGGGGCCTCCGGCAGCCCTGCTCTGAAAATGGAAACGTCTACAGAGAGCTCGCAGGCAGAAAAAGCTAGCCTGGAAAGTTGTTGCTCAGCCTCATCTGCCCATGGCACTGCTCACACAGAGGCACAGAGACTGGGGCTGCTTGCTTGTCTTGCCACCTCAAACTTCAAAAGTATCTTAGGTGGTCCGTGAAGGGGGCCTCCGACAGCCCTACTCTGAAATTGCGAACGTCTGCAGAGAGCTCGCAGCCAGAAAAAGCTAGCCTGGAAAGTTGTTGCTCAGCCTCATCTGCTCATGGCACTGCTCACACAGAGGCACAGAGACTGGGGCTGCTTGCTTGTCTTGCAACCTCAAACTTCAAAAGTAAATTTGAGGCTCCGTGCAGGAGGCATTTGCCAGCCCTTCTCCGAAAATGCGAACGTCTGCAGATAGCTCGCAGACAGAAATAGCTAGCCTGCAAAGCTATTGCTCAGCCTCATCTGCCCATGGCACTGCTCGCACAGAGGCACAGAGACTGGGGCTGCTTGCTTGTCCTGCAAACTCAAACTTCATATGTAAATTTGAGGCTCCGTGCAGGAGGCCTTAGCCAGCCCTTCTCCGAAAATGCGAACGTCTGCAGATAGCTCGCAGCCAGAAACAGCTAGCCTGCAAAGCTGTTGCTCAGACTCATCTGCCTATGGCACTGCTCACACAGAGGCACAGAGACTGGGGCTGCTTGCTTTTCTTGTCAGCTCAAACTTCAAACGTATATTTGGTGTCCATGCAGGGGGCCTCCGGCAGCCCTGCTCTGAAAATGCAAACGTCTGCAGATAGCTCGCAGGCAGAAAAAGCTGGCCTGGAAAGCTGTTGCTCAGCCTCATCTGCCCATGGCACTGCTCGCACAGAGGCACAGAGACTGGGGCTGCTTGCTTTTCTTCCCACCTCAAACTTCAAAAGCATCTTAGGTGGTCCGTGAAGGGGGCCTCCAGCAGCCCTACTCTTAAAATGCGAACGTCTGCAGAGAGCTCGCAGCCAGAAAGAGCTAGCCTGGAAAGCTGTTGCTCAGCCTCATCTTCTCATGGCACTTCTCACACAGAGGCACAGAGACTGGGGCTGCTTGCTTGTCTTGCCCCCTCAAACTTCAAACGTAGCTTTGGGGGTCCATGCAGGGGGCCTCCGGCAGCCCTGCTCTGAAAATGCGAACGTCTGCAGATAGCTCACAGGCAGAAAAAGCTAGCCTGGAAAGCTGTTGCTCAGCCTCATCTGCCCATGGCACTGCTCGCACAGAGGCACAGAGACTGGGGCTGCTTGCTTTTCTTGCCACCTCAAACTTCAAAAGTATCTTAGGTGGTCCGTTCAGGGGCCCTCCGGCAGCCCTACTCTGAAAATGCGAACGTCTGCAGAGAGCTCGCAGCCAGAAAGAGCTAGCCTGGAAAGCTGTTGCTCAGCCTCATCTTCTCATGGCACTTCTCACACAGAGGCACAGAGACTGGGGCTGCTTGCTTGTCTTGCCACCTCAAACTTCAAACGTAGCTTTGGGGGTCCATGCAGGGGGCCTCCGGCAGCCCTGCTCTGAAAATGCGAACGTCTGCAGATAGCTCACAGGCAGAAAAAGCTAGCCTGGAAAGCTGTTGCTCAGCCTCATCTGCCCATGGCACTGCTCACACAGAGGCACAGAGACTGGGGCTGCTTGCTTGTCTTGCCACCTCTAACTTTAAACGTAGCTTAGGTGGTCCGTGCAGTGGGGCCTCCGGCAGCCCTTCTCCGAAAATGCGAACGTCTGCAGATAGCTCGCAGACAGAAAGAGCTAGCCTGGAAAGCTGTTGCTCAGCCTCATCTGCCCATGGCACTGCTCACACAGAGGCACAGAGACTGGGGCTGCTTGCTTTTCTTGCCACCTCAAACTTCAAAAGCATCTTAGGTGGTCCGTGAAGGGGGCCTCCAGCAGCCCTACTCTTAAAATGCGAACGTCTGCAGAGAGCTCGCAGCCAGAAAGAGCTAGCCTGGAAAGCTGTTGCTCAGCCTCATCTTCTCATGGCACTTCTCACACAGAGGCACAGAGACTGGGGCTGCTTGCTTGTCTTGCCACCTCAAACTTCAAACGTAGCTTTGGGGGTCCATGCAGGGGGCCTCCGAAAGCCCTGCTCTGAAAATGCGAACGTCTGCAGATAGCTCACAGGCAGAAAAAGCTAGCCTGGAAAGCTGTTGCTCAGCCTCATCTGCCCATGGCACTGCTCACACAGAGGCACAGAGACTGGGGCTGCTTGCTTGTCTTGCCACCTCTAACTTTAAACGTAGCTTAGGTGGTCCGTGCAGTGGGGCCTCCGGCAGCCCTTCTCCGAAAATGCGAACGTCTGCAGATAGCTCGCAGACAGAAAGAGCTAGCCTGGAAAGCTGTTGCTCAGCCTCATCTGCTCATGACACAGCTCGCACAGAGGCACAGAGACTGGGGCTGCTTGCTTTTCTTGCACCTCAAACTTCAAACGTATCTTTGGGGGTCCATGCAGGGGGCCTCATTCAGCCCTGCTCTGAAAATGCGAAGGTCTGCAGATAGCTCGCAGGCAGAAAGAGCTAGCCTGCAAAGCTGTTGCTCAGCCTCATCTGCCCATGGCACTGCTCGCATAGAGGCAGAGAGATTGGAGCTGCTTGCTTGTCTTGCCACCTCAAACTTCAAAAGTATCTTAGGTGGTCCGTGAAGGGGGTCTCCGGCAGGCCTACTCTGAAAATGCGAACGTCTGCAGATAGCTCGCAGACAGGAAGAGCTAGCCTGCAAAGCTATTGCTCAGCCTCATCTGCCCATGGCACTGCTCGCACAGAGGCACATAGACTGGGGCTGCTTGCTTTTCTTGCCACCTCAAACTTCAAAAGTATCTTAGGTGGTCCGTGAAGGGGGCCTCCGACAGCCCTACTCTGAAATTGAGAACGTCTGCAGAGAGCTCGCAGCCAGAAAAAGCTAGCCTGGAAAGTTGTTGCTCAGCCTCATCTGCTCATGGCACTGCTCACACAGAGGCACAGAGACTGGAGCTGCTTGCTTGTCTTGCAACCTCAAACTTCAAAAGTAAATTTGAATCTCCGTGCAGGAGGCATTTGCCAGCCCTTCTCCGAAAATGCGAACGTCTGCAGGTAGCTCGCAGACAGAAATAGCTAGCCTGCAAAGCTGTTGCTCAGCCTCATCTGCCCATGGCACTGCTCGCACAGAGGCACAGAGACTGGGGCTGCTTGCTTTTCTTGCAACCTCAAACTTCAGATGTAAATTTGAGGCTCCGTGCAGGAGGCCTTAGACAGCCCTTCTCCGAAAATGCGAACGTCTGCAGATAGCTCGCAGCCAGAAACAGCTAGCCTGCAAAGCTGTTGCTCAGACTCATCTGCCTATGGCACTGCTCACACAGAGGCACAGAGACTGGGGCTGCTTGCTTTTCTTGTCAGCTCAAACTTCAAACGTATATTTGGGGTCCATGCAGGGGGCCTCCGGCAGCCCTGCTCTGAAAATGCAAACGTCTGCAGATAGCTCGCAGGCAGAAAAAGCTGGCCTGGAAAGCTGTTGCTCAGCCTCATCTGCCCATGGCACTGCTCGCACAGAGGCACAGAGACTGGGGCTGCTTGCTTTTCTTCCCACCTCAAACTTCAAAAGCATCTTAGGTGGTCCGTGAAGGGGGCCTCCAGCAGCCCTACTCTTAAAATGCGAACGTCTGCAGAGAGCTCGCAGCCAGAAAGAGCTAGCCTGGAAAGCTGTTGCTCAGCCTCATCTTCTCATGGCACTTCTCACACAGAGGCACAGAGACTGGGGCTGCTTGCTTGTCTTGCCACCTCAAACTTCAAACGTAGCTTAGGTGGTCCGTGCAGTGGGGCCTCCGGCAGCCCTTCTCCGAAAATGCGAACGTCTGCAGATAGCTCGCAGACAGAAAGAGCTAGCCTGGAAAGCTGTTGCTCAGCCTCATCTGCCCATGGCACTGCTCACACAGAGGCACAGAGACTGGGGCTGCTTGCTTTTCTTCCCACCTCAAACTTCAAAAGCATCTTAGGTGGTCCGTGAAGGGGGCCTCCAGCAGCCCTACTCTTAAAATGCGAACGTCTGCAGAGAGCTCGCAGCCAGAAAGAGCTAGCCTGGCAAGCTGTTGCTCAGCCTCATCTTCTCATGGCACTGCTCGCATAGAGGCAGAGAGATTGGAGCTGCTTGCTTGTCTTGCCACCTCAAACTTCAAAAGTATCTTAGGTGGTCCGTGAAGGGGGTCTCCGGCAGCCCTACTCTGAAAATGCGAACGTTTGCAGAGAGCTCGCAACCAGAAAAAGCTAGCCAGGAAAGCTGTTGCTCAGCCTCATCTGCCCATGGCACTGCTCACACAGAGGCACAAAGACTGGGGCTGCTTGCTTGTCTTGCCACCTCAAACTTCAAATATCGCTTACGTGGTCCGTGCAGGGATCCTCCGGCAGGCCTGCTCTGAAAATGCGAACGTCTGCAGATAGCTCGCAGGCAGAAAGAGCTAGCCTGGAAAGCTGTTGCTCAGCCTCATCTGCCCATGGCACTGCTCGCACAGAGGCACAGAGACTGGGGCTGTTTGCTTGTTTTGCCACCTCAAACTTCAAACGTATCTTTGAAAGTCCGTGCCGGGCACCGCCGGTAGCCCTGCTCCGAATATGCGAATGTCTGCAGATAGCTCTCAGGCAGAAAGAGCTAGCCTGGAAAGCTGTTGCTCAGCCTCATCTGCCCATGGCACTGCTCGCATAGAGGCACAGAGACTGGGGCTGCTTGCTTGTCTTGCAACCTCAAACTTCAAAAGTATATTTGAGGATCCGTGAAGGAGGCATTAGCCATCCCTTCTCCGAAAATGCGAACGTCTGCAGATAGCTCGCAGACAGAAAGAGCTAGCCTGGAAAGCTGTTGCTCAGCCTCATCTGCCCATGGCACTGCTCGCACAGAGGCACAGAGACTGGGGCTGCTTGCTTGTCTTGCAACCTCAAACTTCAAAAGTAAATTTCAGGCTCCGTGCAGGAGGCCTTATCCAGCCCTTCTCCGAAAATGCGAACGTCTCCAGATAGCTCGCAGCCAGAAACAGCTAGCCTGCAAAGCTGTTGCTCAGCCTCATCTGCCCATGGCACTGCTCGCACAGAGGCACAGAGACTGGGGCTGCTTGCTTTTCTTGCCACCTGAAACTTCAAACGTAGCTTTGGGGGTCCGTGCAGGGGGCCTCCGGCAGCACTGCTCTGAAAATGCGAACTTCTGCAGATAGCTCGCAGGCAGAAAGAGCTAGCCTGGAAAGCTGTTGCTCAGCCTCATCTGCCCATGGCACTGCTCGCACAGAGGCACAGAGACTGGGGCTGCTTGCTTGTCTTGCCACCTCAAACTTCAAACGTATATTTGGGGGTCCGTGCAGGGGACCTCCGGCAGCCCTGCTCTGAAAATGCGAACGTCTGCAGATAGCTCGCAGCCAGAAAGTGCTAGCCTGGAAAGCTGTTGCTCAGCCTCATCTGCCCATGGCACTGCTCGCACAGAGGCACAGAGACTGGGGCTGCTTGCTTTTCTTGCAACCTCAAACTTCAAAAGTATCTCGGTTGATCCGTGAAGGGGGCCTCCGGCAGCCCTGCTCTGAAAATGCGAACGTCTGCAGAGAGCTCGCAACCAGAAAGAGCTAGCCTGGAAAGCTGTTGCTCAGCCTCATCTGCCCATGGCACTGCTCGCACAGAGGCACAGAGACTGGGGCTGCTTGCTTGTCTTGCCACCTCTAACTTTAAACGTAGTTTAGGTGGTCCGTGCAGTGGGGCCTCCGGCAGCCCTGCTCCCAAAATGCGAACGTCTGCAGATAGCTTGCAGCCAGAAAGAGCTAGCCTGGAAAGCTGTTGCTCAGCCTCATCTGCTCATGGCACTGCTCGCACAGAGGCACAGAGACTGGGGCTGCTTGCTTTTCCTGCACCTCAATCTTCAAACGTATCTTTGGGGGTCCGTGCAGGGGGCCTCCGGCAGCACTGCTCTGAAAATGCGAACTTCTGCAGATAGCTCGCAGCCAGAAAGAGCTAGCCTGGAAAGCTGTTGCTCAGCCTCATCTGCCCATGGCACTGCTCGCACAGAGGCACAGAGACTGGGGCTGCTTGCTTGTCTTGCAACCTCAAACTTCAAACGTATCTTTGGGGGTCCGTGCAGGGGACCTCCGGCAGCCCTGCTCTGAAAATGCGAACGTCTGCAGATAGCTCGCAGCCAGAAAGAGCTAGCCTGGAAAGCTGTTGCTCAGCCTCATCTGTCCGTGGCACTGCTCGCACAGAGGCACAGAGACTGGGGCTGCTTGCTTGTCTTGCCCCCTCAAACTTCAAAAGTATCTTGGGTGATCCGTGAAGGGGGCCTCCGGCAGCCCTGCTCTGAAAATGCGAACGTCTGCAGAGAGCTCGCAACCAGAAAGAGCTAGCCTGGAAAGCTGTTGCTCAGCCTCATCTGCCCATGGCACTGCTCGCACAGAGGCACAGAGACTGGGGCTGCTTGCTTGTCTTGCCACCTCTAACATTAAACGTAGCTTAGGTGGTCCGTGCAGTGGGGCCTCCGGCAGCCCTGCTCCCAAAATGCGAACGTCTGCACATACCTCGCAGCCAGAAAGAGCTAGCCTGGAAAGCTGTTGCTCAGCCTCATCTGCTCATGACACTACTCGCACAGAGGCACAGAGACTGGGGCTGCTTGCTTTTCTTGCACCTCAAACTTCAAACGTAGCTTTGGGGGTCCGTGCAGGGGGCCTCCGGCAGCACTGCTCTGAAAATGCGAACTTCTGCAGATAGCTCGCAGGCAGAAAGAGCTAGCCTGGAAAGCTGTTCCTCAGCCTCATCTGCCCATGGCACTGCTCGCACAGAGGCACAGAGACTGGGGCTGCTTGCTTGTCTTGCAACCTCAAACTTCAAACGTATCTTGGTTGATCCGTGAAGGGGGCCTCCGGCAGCCCTGCTCTGAAAATGCGAAAGTCTGCAGAGAGCTCGCAACCAGAAAGAGCTAGCCTGGAAAGCTGTTGCTCAGCCTCATCTGCCCATGGCACTGCTCGCACAGAGGCACAGAGACTGGGGCTGCTTGCTTGTCTTGCCACCTCAAACTTCAAACGTATATTTGGGGGTCCGTGCAGGGGACCTCCGGCAGCCCTGCTCTGAAAATGCGAACGTCTGCAGAGAGCTCGCAGCCAGAAAGTGCTAGCCTGGAAAGCTGTTGCTCAGCCTCATCTGCCCATGGCACTGCTCGCACAGAGGCACAGAGACTGGGGCTGCTTGCTTTTCTTGCAACCTCAAACTTCAAAAGTATCTTGGTTGATCCGTGAAGGGGGCCTCCGGCAGCCCTGCTCTGAAAATGCGAACGTCTGCAGAGAGCTCGCAACCAGAAAGAGCTAGCCTGGAAAGCTGTTGCTCAGCCTCATCTGCCCATGGCACTGCTCGCACAGAGGCACAGAGACTGGGGCTGCTTGCTTGTCTTGCCACCTCTAACTTTAAACGTAGTTTAGGTGGTCCGTGCAGTGGGGCCTCCGGCAGCCCTGCTCCCAAAATGCGAACGTCTGCAGATAGCTTGCAGCCAGAAAGAGCTAGCCTGGAAAGCTGTTGCTCAGCCTCATCTGCTCATGGCACTGCTCGCACAGAGGCACAGAGACTGGGGCTGCTTGCTTTTCCTGCACCTCAATCTTCAAACGTATCTTTGGGGGTCCGTGCAGGGGGCCTCCGGCAGCACTGCTCTGAAAATGCGAACTTCTGCAGATAGCTCGCAGCCAGAAAGAGCTAGCCTGGAAAGCTGTTGCTCAGCCTCATCTGCCCATGGCACTGCTCGCACAGAGGCACAGAGACTGGGGCTGCTTGCTTGTCTTGCAACCTCAAACTTCAAACGTATCTTTGGGGGTCCGTGCAGGGGACCTCCGGCAGCCCTGCTCTGAAAATGCGAACGTCTGCAGATAGCTCGCAGCCAGAAAGAGCTAGCCTGGAAAGCTGTTGCTCAGCCTCATCTGTCCGTGGCACTGCTCGCACAGAGGCACAGAGACTGGGGCTGCTTGCTTGTCTTGCCCCCTCAAACTTCAAAAGTATCTTGGGTGATCCGTGAAGGGGGCCTCCGGCAGCCCTGCTCTGAAAATGCGAACGTCTGCAGAGAGCTCGCAACCAGAAAGAGCTAGCCTGGAAAGCTGTTGCTCAGCCTCATCTGCCCATGGCACTGCTCGCACAGAGGCACAGAGACTGGGGCTGCTTGCTTGTATTGCCACCTCTAACATTAAACGTAGCTTAGGTGGTCCGTGCAGTGGGGCCTCCGGCAGCCCTGCTCCCAAAATGCGAACGTCTGCACATACCTCGCAGCCAGAAAGAGCTAGCCTGGAAAGCTGTTGCTCAGCCTCATCTGCTCATGACACTACTCGCACAGAGGCACAGAGACTGGGGCTGCTTGCTTTTCTTGCACCTCAAACTTCAAACGTAGCTTTGGGGGTCCGTGCAGGGGGCCTCCGGCAGCACTGCTCTGAAAATGCGAACTTCTGCAGATAGCTCGCAGGCAGAAAGAGCTAGCCTGGAAAGCTGTTCCTCAGCCTCATCTGCCCATGGCACTGCTCGCACAGAGGCACAGAGACTGGGGCTGCTTGCTTGTCTTGCAACCTCAAACTTCAAACGTATCTTGGTTGATCCGTGAAGGGGGCCTCCGGCAGCCCTGCTCTGAAAATGCGAAAGTCTGCAGAGAGCTCGCAACCAGAAAGAGCTAGCCTGGAAAGCTGTTGCTCAGCCTCATCTGCCCATGGCACTGCTCGCACAGAGGCACAGAGACTGGGGCTGCTTGCTTGTCTTGCCACCTCAAACTTCAAACGTATATTTGGGGGTCCGTGCAGGGGACCTCCGGCAGCCCTGCTCTGAAAATGCGAACGTCTGCAGATAGCTCGCAGCCAGAAAGTGCTAGCCTGGAAAGCTGTTGCTCAGCCTCATCTGCCCATGGCACTGCTCGCACAGAGGGACAGAGACTGGGGCTGCTTGCTTTTCTTGCAACCTCAAACTTCAAAAGTATCTTGGTTGATCCGTGAAGGGGGCCTCCGGCAGCCCTGCTCTGAAAATGCGAACGTCTGCAGAGAGCTCGCAACCAGAAAGAGCTAGCCTGGAAAGCTGTTGCTCAGCCTCATCTGCCCATGGCACTGCTCGCACAGAGGCACAGAGACTGGGGCTGCTTGCTTGTCTTGCCACCTCTAACTTTAAACGTAGTTTAGGTGGTCCGTGCAGTGGGGCCTCTGGCAGCCCTGCTCCCAAAATGCGAACGTCTGCAGATAGCTTGCAGCCAGAAAGAGCTAGCCTGGAAAGCTGTTGCTCAGCCTCATCTGCTCATGGCACTGCTCGCACAGAGGCACAGAGACTGGGGCTGCTTGCTTTTCCTGCACCTCAATCTTCAAACGTATCTTTGGGGGTCCGTGCAGGGGGCCTCCGGCAGCACTGCTCTGAAAATGCGAACTTCTGCAGATAGCTCGCAGCCAGAAAGAGCTAGCCTGGAAAGCTGTTGCTCAGCCTCATCTGCCCATGGCACTGCTCGCACAGAGGCACAGAGACTGGGGCTGCTTGCTTGTCTTGCAACCTCAAACTTCAAACGTATCTTTGGGGGTCCGTGCAGGGGACCTCCGGCAGCCCTGCTCTGAAAATGCGAACGTCTGCAGATAGCTCGCAGCCAGAAAGAGCTAGCCTGGAAAGCTGTTGCTCAGCCTCATCTGTCCGTGGCACTGCTCGCACAGAGGCACAGAGACTGGGGCTGCTTGCTTGTCTTGCCCCCTCAAACTTCAAAAGTATCTTGGGTGATCCGTGAAGGGGGCCTCCGGCAGCCCTGCTCTGAAAATGCGAACGTCTGCAGAGAGCTCGCAACCAGAAAGAGCTAGCCTGGAAAGCTGTTGCTCAGCCTCATCTGCCCATGGCACTGCTCGCACAGAGGCACAGAGACTGGGGCTGCTTGCTTGTCTTGCCACCTCTAACATTAAACGTAGCTTAGGTCGTCCGTGCAGTGGGGCCTCCGGCAGCCCTGCTCCCAAAATGCGAACGTCTGCACATACCTCGCAGCCAGAAAGAGCTAGCCTGGAAAGCTGTTGCTCAGCCTCATCTGCTCATGACACTACTCGCACAGAGGCACAGAGACTGGGGCTGCTTGCTTTTCTTGCACCTCAAACTTCAAACGTAGCTTTGGGGGTCCGTGCAGGGGGCCTCCGGCAGCACTGCTCTGAAAATGCGAACTTCTGCAGATAGCTCGCAGGCAGAAAGAGCTAGCCTGGAAAGCTGTTCCTCAGCCTCATCTGCCCATGGCACTGCTCGCACAGAGGCACAGAGACTGGGGCTGCTTGCTTGTCTTGCAACCTCAAACTTCAAACGTATCTTGGTTGATCCGTGAAGGGGGCCTCCGGCAGCCCTGCTCTGAAAATGCGAAAGTCTGCAGAGAGCTCGCAACCAGAAAGAGCTAGCCTGGAAAGCTGTTGCTCAGCCTCATCTGCCCATGGCACTACTCGCACAGAGGCACAGAGACTGGGGCTGCTTGCTTGTCTTGCAACCTCAAACTTCAAAAGTAAATTTCAGGCTCCGTGCAGGAGGCCTTATCCAGCCCTTCTCCGAAAATGCGAACGTCTGCAGATAGCTCGCTGCCAGAAACATCTAGCCTGCAAAGCTGTTGCTCAGCCTCATCTGCCCATGGCACTGCTCACACAGAGGCACAGAGACTGGGGATGCTTGCTTTTCTTGCCACCTCAAACTTCAAACGTAGCTTTGGGGGTCCGTGCAGGGGGCCTCCGGCAGCACTGCTCTGAAAATGCGAACTTCTGCAGATAGCTCGCAGCCAGAAAGAGCTAGCCTGCAAAGCTGTTGCTCAGCCTCATCTGCCCATGGCACTGCTCGCACAGAGGCACAGAGACTGGGGCTGCTTGCTTGTCTTGCAACCTCAAACTTCAAACGTATCTTTGGGGGTCCGTGCAGGGGACCTCCGGCAGCCCTGCTCTGAAAATGCGAACGTCTGCAGATAGCTCGCAGCCAGAAAGAGCTAGCCTGGAAAGCTGTTGCTCAGCCTCATCTGTCCGTGGCACTGCTCGCACAGAGGCACAGAGACTGGGGCTGCTTGCTTGTCTTGCCCCCTCAAACTTCAAAAGTATCTTGGGTGATCCGTGAAGGGGGCCTCCGGCAGCCCTGCTCTGAAAATGCGAACGTCTGCAGAGAGCTCGCAACCAGAAAGAGCTAGCCTGGAAAGCTGTTGCTCAGCCACATCTGCCCATGGCACTGCTCGCACAGAGGCACAGAGACTGGGGCTGCTTGCTTGTCTTGCCACCTCTAACATTAAACGTAGCTTAGGTGGTCCGTGCAGTGGGGCCTCCGGCAGCCCTGCTCCCAAAATGCGAACGTCTGCACATACCTCGCAGCCAGAAAGAGCTAGCCTGGAAAGCTGTTGCTCAGCCTCATCTGCTCATGACACTACTCGCACAGAGGCACAGAGACTGGGGATGCTTGCTTTTCTTGCACCTCAAACTTCAAACGTAGCTTTGGGGGTCCGTGCAGGGGGCCTCCGGCAGCACTGCTCTGAAAATGCGAACTTCTGCAGATAGCTCGCAGGCAGAAAGAGCTAGCCTGGAAAGCTGTTGCTCAGCCTCATCTGCCCATGGCACTGCTCGCACAGAGGCACAGAGACTGGGGCTGCTTGCTTGTCTTGCAACCTCAAACTTCAAACGTATCTTGGTTGATCCGTGAAGGGGGCCTCCGGCAGCCCTGCTCTGAAAATGCGAAAGTCTGCAGAGAGCTCGCAACCAGAAAGAGCTAGCCTGGAAAGCTGTTGCTCAGCCTCATCTGCCCATGGCACTACTCGCACAGAGGCACAGAGACTGGGGCTGCTTGCTTGTCTTGCAACCTCAAACTTCAAAAGTAAATTTCAGGCTCCGTGCAGGAGGCCTTATCCAGCCCTTCTCCGAAAATGCGAACGTCTGCAGATAGCTCGCTGCCAGAAACATCTAGCCTGCAAAGCTGTTGCTCAGCCTCATCTGCCCATGGCACTGCTCACACAGAGGCACAGAGACTGGGGATGCTTGCTTTTCTTGCCACCTCAAACTTCAAACGTAGCTTTGGGGGTCCGTGCAGGGGGCCTCCGGCAGCACTGCTCTGAAAATGCGAACTTCTGCAGATAGCTCGCAGGCAGAAAGAGCTAGCCTGGAAAGCTGTTGCTCAGCCTCATCTGCCCATGGCACTGCTCACACAGAGGCACAGAGACTGGGGCTGCTTGCTTGTCTTGCAACCTCAAACTTCAAACTTATATTTGGGGGTCCGTGCAGGGGACCTCCGGCAGCCCTGCTCTGAAAATGCGAACGTCTGCAGATAGCTCGCAGCCAGAAAGAGCTAGCCTGGAAAGCTGTTGCTCAGCCTCCTCTGCCCATGGCACTGCTCGCACAGAGGCACAGAGACTGGGGCTGCTTGCTTGTCTTGCAACCTCAAACTTCAAACTTATATTTGGGGGTCCGTGCAGGGGACCTCCGGCAGCCCTGCTCTGAAAATGCGAACGTCTGCAGATAGCTCGCAACCAGAAAGAGCTAGCCTGGAAAGCTGTTGCTCAGCCTCCTCTGCCTATGGCACTGCACGCACAGAGGCACAGAGACTGGGGCTGCTTGCTTGTCTTGCCCCCTCAAACTTCAAAAGTAAATTTCAGGCTCCGTGCAGGAGGCCTTATCCAGCCCTTCTCTTAAAATTCGAACTTCTGCAGATAGCTCGCAGCCAGAAACAGCTAGCCTGCAAAGCTGTTGCTCAGCCTCATCTGCCCATGGCACTGCTCACACAGAGGCACAGAGACTGGGGCTGCTTGCTTTTCTTGCCACCTGAAACTTCAAACGTATATCTGGGGGTCCGTGCAGGGGACCTCCGGCAGCCCTGCTCTGAAAATGCGGACGTCTGCAGAGAGCTCGCAACCAGAAAGAGCTAGCCTGGAAAGCTGTTGCTCAGCCTCATCTGCCCATGGCACTGCTCGCACAGAGGCACAGAGACTGGGGCTGCTTGCTTGTCTTGCAACCTCAAACTTCAAAAGTATCTTGGGTGATCCGTGAAGGGGGCCTCCGGCAGCCCTGCTCTGAAAAGGCGAATGTCTGCAGAGAGCTCGCAACCAGAAAGAGCTAGCCTGGAAAGCTGTTGCTCAGCCTCATCTGCCCATGGCACTGCTCGCACAGAGGCACAGAGACTGGGGCTGCTTGCTTTTCTTGCCACCTCTAACTTTAAAAGTAGCTTAGGTGGTCCGTGCAGTGGGTCCTCCGGCAGCCCTGCTCCCAAAATGCGAACATCTGCAGATAGCTCGCAGCCAGAAAGAGCTAGCCTGGAAAGCTGTTGCTCAGCCTCATCTGCTCATGACACTGCTCGCACAGAGGCACAGAGACTGGGGCTGCTTGCTTTTCTTGCACCTCAAACTTCAAACGTATCTTTGGGGGTCCGTGCAGGGGGCCTCCGGCAGCACTGCTCTGAAAATGCGAACTTCTGCAGATAGCTCGCAGGCAGAAAGAGCTAGCCTGGAAAGCTGTTGCTCAGCCTCATCTGCCCATGGCACTGCTCGCACAGAGGCACAGAGACTGGGGCTGCTTGCTTGTCTTGCCACCTCAAACTTCAAACGTATCTTTGGGTGTCCGTGCAGGGGACCTCCGGCAGCCCTACTCTGAAAATGCGAACGTCTGAAGATAGCTCGCAGCCAGAAAGAGCTAGCCTGGAAAGCTGTTGCTCAGCATCATCTGTCCGTGGCACTGCTCGCACAGAGGCACAGAGACTGGGGCTGCTTGCTTGTCTTGCCCCCTCAAACTTCAAAAGTATCTTGGGTGATCCGTGAAGGGGGCCTCCGGCAGCCCTGCTCTGAAAATGCGAACGTCTGCAGAGAGCTCGCAACCAGAAAGAGCTAACCTGGAAAGCTGTTGCTCAGCCTCATCTGCCCATGGCACTGCTCGCACAGAGGCACAGAGACTGGGGCTGCTTGCTTGTCTTGCCACCTCTAACATTAAACGTAGCTTAGGTGGTCCGTGCAGTGGGGCCTCCGGCAGCCCTGCTCCCAAAATGCGAACGTCTGCACATAGCTCGCAGCCAGAAAGAGCTAGCCTGGAAAGCTGTTGCTCAGCCTCATCTGCCCATGGCACTGCTCGCACAGAGGCACAGAGACTGGGGCTGCTTGCTTTTCTTGCCACCTCAAACTTCAAAAGTATCTTAGGTGGTCCGTTCAGGGGCCCTCCGGCAGCCCTACTCTGAAAATGCGAACGTCTGCAGAGAGCTCGCAGCCAGAAAGAGCTAGCCTGGAAAGCTGTTGCTCAGCCTCATCTTCTCATGGCACTTCTCACACAGAGGCACAGAGACTGGGGCTGCTTGCTTGTCTTGCCACCTCAAACTTCAAACGTAGCTTTGGGGGTCCATGCAGGGGGCCTCCGGCAGCCCTGCTCTGAAAATGCGAACGTCTGCAGATAGCTCACAGGCAGAAAAAGCTAGCCTGGAAAGCTGTTGCTCAGCCTCATCTGCCCATGGCACTGCTCACACAGAGGCACAGAGACTGGGGCTGCTTGCTTGTCTTGCCACCTCTAACTTTAAACGTAGCTTAGGTGGTCCGTGCAGTGGGGCCTCCGGCAGCCCTTCTCCGAAAATGCGAACGTCTGCAGATAGCTCGCAGACAGAAAGAGCTAGCCTGGAAAGCTGTTGCTCAGCCTCATCTGCCCATGGCACTGCTCACACAGAGGCACAGAGACTGGGGCTGCTTGCTTTTCTTCCCACCTCAAACTTCAAAAGCATCTTAGGTGGTCCGTGAAGGGGGCCTCCAGCAGCCCTACTCTTAAAATGCGAACGTCTGCAGAGAGCTCGCAGCCAGAAAGAGCTAGCCTGGCAAGCTGTTGCTCAGCCTCATCTTCTCATGGCACTGCTCGCATAGAGGCAGAGAGATTGGAGCTGCTTGCTTGTCTTGCCACCTCAAACTTCAAAAGTATCTTAGGTGGTCCGTGAAGGGGGTCTCCGGCAGCCCTACTCTGAAAATGCGAACGTCTGCAGAGAGCTCGCAACCAGAAAAAGCTAGCCAGGAAAGCTGTTGCTCAGCCTCATCTGCCCATGGCACTGCTCACACAGAGGCACAAAGACTGGGGCTGCTTGCTTGTCTTGCCACCTCAAACTTCAAATATCGCTTACGTGGTCCGTGCAGGGGTCCTCCGGCAGGCCTGCTCTGAAAATGCGAACGTCTGCAGATAGCTCGCAGGCAGAAAGAGCTAGCCTGGAAAGCTGTTGCTCAGCCTCATCTGCCCATGGCACTGCTCGCACAGAGGCACAGAGACTGGGGCTGCTTGCTTGTTTTGCCACCTCAAACTTCAAACGTATCTTTGAAAGTCCGTGCCGGGCACCGCCGGTAGCCCTGCTCCGAATATGCGAATGTCTGCAGATAGCTCTCAGGCAGAAAGAGCTAGCCTGGAAAGCTGTTGCTCAGCCTCATCTGCCCATGGCACTGCTCGCATAGAGGCACAGAGACTGGGGCTGCTTGCTTGTCTTGCAACCTCAAACTTCAAAAGTATATTTGAGGATCCGTGAAGGAGGCATTAGCCATCCCTTCTCCGAAAATGCGAACGTCTGCAGATAGCTCGCAGACAGAAAGAGCTAGCCTGGAAAGCTGTTGCTCAGCCTCATCTGCCCATGGCACTGCTCGCACAGAGGCACAGAGACTGGGGCTGCTTGCTTGTCTTGCAACCTCAAACTTCAAAAGTAAATTTCAGGCTCCGTGCAGGAGGCCTTATCCAGCCCTTCTCCGAAAATGCGAACGTCTCCAGATAGCTCGCAGCCAGAAACAGCTAGCCTGCAAAGCTGTTGCTCAGCCTCATCTGCCCATGGCACTGCTCGCACAGAGGCACAGAGACTGGGGCTGCTTGCTTTTCTTGCCACCTGAAACTTCAAACGTATCTTTGGGGGTCCGTGCAGGGGGCCTCCGGCAGCACTGCTCTGAAAATGCGAACTTCTGCAGATAGCTCGCAGGCAGAAAGAGCTAGCCTGGAAAGCTGTTGCTCAGCCTCATCTGCCCATGGCACTGCTCGCACAGAGGCACAGAGACTGGGGCTGCTTGCTTGTCTTGCCACCTCAAACTTCAAACGTATATTTGGGGGTCCGTGCAGGGGACCTCCGGCAGCCCTGCTCTGAAAATGCGAACGTCTGCAGATAGCTCGCAGCCAGAAAGTGCTAGCCTGGAAAGCTGTTGCTCAGCCTCATCTGCCCATGGCACTGCTCGCACAGAGGCACAGAGACTGGGGCTGCTTGCTTTTCTTGCAACCTCAAACTTCAAAAGTATCTTGGGTGATCCGTGAAGGGGGCCTCCGGCAGCCCTGCTCTGAAAATGCGAACGTCTGCAGAGAGCTCGCAACCAGAAAGAGCTAGCCTGGAAAGCTGTTGCTCAGCCTCATCTGCCCATGGCACTGCTCGCACAGAGGCACAGAGACTGGGGCTGCTTGCTTGTCTTGCCACCTCTAACTTTAAACGTAGTTTAGGTGGTCCGTGCAGTGGGGCCTCCGGCAGCCCTGCTCCCAAAATGCGAACGTCTGCAGATAGCTTGCAGCCAGAAAGAGCTAGCCTGGAAAGCTGTTGCTCAGCCTCATCTGCTCATGGCACTGCTCGCACAGAGGCACAGAGACTGGGGCTGCTTGCTTTTCCTGCACCTCAATCTTCAAACGTATCTTTGGGAGTCCGTGCAGGGGGCCTCCGGCAGCACTGCTCTGAAAATGCGAACTTCTGCAGATAGCTCGCAGCCAGAAAGAGCTAGCCTGGAAAGCTGTTGCTCAGCCTCATCTGCCCATGGCACTGCTCGCACAGAGGCACAGAGACTGGGGCTGCTTGCTTGTCTTGCAACCTCAAACTTCAAACGTATCTTTGGGGGTCCGTGCAGGGGACCTCCGGCAGCCCTGCTCTGAAAATGCGAACGTCTGCAGATAGCTCGCAGCCAGAAAGAGCTAGCCTGGAAAGCTGTTGCTCAGCCTCATCTGTCCGTGGCACTGCTCGCACAGAGGCACAGAGACTGGGGCTGCTTGCTTGTCTTGCCCCCTCAAACTTCAAAAGTATCTTGGGTGATCCGTGAAGGGGGCCTCCGGCAGCCCTGCTCTGAAAATGCGAACGTCTGCAGAGAGCTCGCAACCAGAAAGAGCTAGCCTGGAAAGCTGTTGCTCAGCCTCATCTGCCCATGGCACTGCTCGCACAGAGGCACAGAGACTGGGGCTGCTTGCTTGTCTTGCCACCTCTAACATTAAACGTAGCTTAGGTGGTCCGTGCAGTGGGGCCTCCGGCAGCACTGCTCTGAAAATGCGAACGTCTGCAGATAGCTCGCAGACAGAAAGAGCTAGCCTGGAAAGCTGTTGCTCAGCCTCATCTGCCCATGGCACTGCTCACACAGAGGCACAGAGACTGGGGCTGCTTGCTTTTCTTCCCACCTCAAACTTCAAAAGCATCTTAGGTGGTCCGTGAAGGGGGCCTCCAGCAGCCCTACTCTTAAAATGCGAACGTCTGCAGAGAGCTCGCAGCCAGAAAGAGCTAGCCTGGCAAGCTGTTGCTCAGCCTCATCTTCTCATGGCACTGCTCGCATAGAGGCAGAGAGATTGGAGCTGCTTGCTTGTCTTGCCACCTCAAACTTCAAAAGTATCTTAGGTGGTCCGTGAAGGGGGTCTCCGGCAGCCCTACTCTGAAAATGCGAACGTCTGCAGAGAGCTCGCAACCAGAAAAAGCTAGCCAGGAAAGCTGTTGCTCAGCCTCATCTGCCCATGGCACTGCTCACACAGAGGCACAAAGACTGGGGCTGCTTGCTTGTCTTGCCACCTCAAACTTCAAATATCGCTTACGTGGTCCGTGCAGGGGTCCTCCGGCAGGCCTGCTCTGAAAATGCGAACGTCTGCAGATAGCTCGCAGGCAGAAAGAGCTAGCCTGGAAAGCTGTTGCTCAGCCTCATCTGCCCATGGCACTGCTCGCACAGAGGCACAGAGACTGGGGCTGCTTGCTTGTTTTGCCACCTCAAACTTCAAACGTATCTTTGAAAGTCCGTGCCGGGCACCGCCGGTAGCCCTGCTCCGAATATGCGAATGTCTGCAGATAGCTCTCAGGCAGAAAGAGCTAGCCTGGAAAGCTGTTGCTCAGCCTCATCTGCCCATGGCACTGCTCGCATAGAGGCACAGAGACTGGGGCTGCTTGCTTGTCTTGCAACCTCAAACTTCAAAAGTATATTTGAGGATCCGTGAAGGAGGCATTAGCCATCCCTTCTCCGAAAATGCGAACGTCTGCAGATAGCTCGCAGACAGAAAGAGCTAGCCTGGAAAGCTGTTGCTCAGCCTCATCTGCCCATGGCACTGCTCGCACAGAGGCACAGAGACTGGGGCTGCTTGCTTGTCTTGCAACCTCAAACTTCAAAAGTAAATTTCAGGCTCCGTGCAGGAGGCCTTATCCAGCCCTTCTCCGAAAATGCGAACGTCTCCAGATAGCTCGCAGCCAGAAACAGCTAGCCTGCAAAGCTGTTGCTCAGCCTCATCTGCCCATGGCACTGCTCGCACAGAGGCACAGAGACTGGGGCTGCTTGCTTTTCTTGCCACCTGAAACTTCAAACGTAGCTTTGGGGGTCCGTGCAGGGGGCCTCCGGCAGCACTGCTCTGAAAATGCGAACTTCTGCAGATAGCTCGCAGGCAGAAAGAGCTAGCCTGGAAAGCTGTTGCTCAGCCTCATCTGCCCATGGCACTGCTCGCACAGAGGCACAGAGACTGGGGCTGCTTGCTTGTCTTGCCACCTCAAACTTCAAACGTATATTTGGGGGTCCGTGCAGGGGACCTCCGGCAGCCCTGCTCTGAAAATGCGAACGTCTGCAGATAGCTCGCAGCCAGAAAGTGCTAGCCTGGAAAGCTGTTGCTCAGCCTCATCTGCCCATGGCACTGCTCGCACAGAGGCACAGAGACTGGGGCTGCTTGCTTTTCTTGCAAACTCAAACTTCAAAAGTATCTTGGGTGATCCGTGAAGGGGGCCTCCGGCAGCCCTGCTCTGAAAATGCGAACGTCTGCAGAGAGCTCGCAACCAGAAAGAGCTAGCCTGGAAAGCTGTTGCTCAGCCTCATCTGCCCATGGCACTGCTCGCACAGAGGCACAGAGACTGGGGCTGCTTGCTTGTCTTGCCACCTCTAACTTTAAACGTAGTTTAGGTGGTCCGTGCAGTGGGGCCTCCGGCAGCCCTGCTCCCAAAATGCGAACGTCTGCAGATAGCTTGCAGCCAGAAAGAGCTAGCCTGGAAAGCTGTTGCTCAGCCTCATCTGCTCATGGCACTGCTCGCACAGAGGCACAGAGACTGGGGCTGCTTGCTTTTCCTGCACCTCAATCTTCAAACGTATCTTTGGGAGTCCGTGCAGGGGGCCTCCGGCAGCACTGCTCTGAAAATGCGAACTTCTGCAGATAGCTCGCAGCCAGAAAGAGCTAGCCTGGAAAGCTGTTGCTCAGCCTCATCTGCCCATGGCACTGCTCGCACAGAGGCACAGAGACTGGGGCTGCTTGCTTGTCTTGCAACCTCAAACTTCAAACGTATCTTTGGGGGTCCGTGCAGGGGACCTCCGGCAGCCCTGCTCTGAAAATGCGAACGTCTGCAGATAGCTCGCAGCCAGAAAGAGCTAGCCTGGAAAGCTGTTGCTCAGCCTCATCTGTCCGTGGCACTGCTCGCACAGAGGCACAGAGACTGGGGCTGCTTGCTTGTCTTGCCCCCTCAAACTTCAAAAGTATCTTGGGTGATCCGTGAAGGGGGCCTCCGGCAGCCCTGCTCTGAAAATGCGAACGTCTGCAGAGAGCTCGCAACCAGAAAGAGCTAGCCTGGAAAGCTGTTGCTCAGCCTCATCTGCCCATGGCACTGCTCGCACAGAGGCACAGAGACTGGGGCTGCTTGCTTGTCTTGCCACCTCTAACATTAAACGTAGCTTAGGTGGTCCGTGCAGTGGGGCCTCCGGCAGCCCTGCTCCCAAAATGCGAACGTCTGCACATACCTCGCAGCCAGAAAGAGCTAGCCTGGAAAGCTGTTGCTCAGCCTCATCTGCTCATGACACTACTCGCACAGAGGCACAGAGACTGGGGCTGCTTGCTTTTCTTGCACCTCAAACTTCAAACGTAGCTTTGGGGGTCCGCGCAGGGGGCCTCCGGCAGCACTGCTCTGAAAATGCGAACTTCTGCAGATAGCTCGCAGGCAGAAAGAGCTAGCCTGGAAAGCTGTTCCTCAGCCTCATCTGCCCATGGCACTGCTCGCACAGAGGCACAGAGACTGGGGCTGCTTGCTTGTCTTGCAACCTCAAACTTCAAAAGTATCTTGGTTGATCCGTGAAGGGGGCCTCCGGCAGCCCTGCTCTGAAAATGCGAAAGTCTGCAGAGAGCTCGCAACCAGAAAGAGCTAGCCTGGAAAGCTGTTGCTCAGCCTCATCTGCCCATGGCACTACTCGCACAGAGGCACAGAGACTGGGGATGCTTGCTTTTCTTGCACCTCAAACTTCAAACGTATCTTTGGGGGTCCATGCAGGGGGCCTCATTCAGCCCTGCTCTGAAAATGCGAAGTTCTGCAGATAGCTCGCAGTCGGAAAGAGCTAGCCTGCAAAGCTGTTGCTCAGCCTCATCTGCCCATGGCAGTGCTCGCACAGAGGCACAGAGACTGGGGCTGCTTGCTTGTCTTGCAACCTCAAACTTCAAAAGTAAATTTCAGGCTCCGTGCAGGAGGCCTTATCCAGCCCTTCTCCGAAAATGCGAACGTCTGCAGATAGCTCGCTGCCAGAAACATCTAGCCTGCAAAGCTGTTGCTCAGCCTCATCTGCCCATGGCACTGCTCACACAGAGGCACAGAGACTGGGGATGCTTGCTTTTCTTGCCACCTCAAACTTCAAACGTAGCTTTGGGGGTCCGTGCAGGGGGCCTCCGGCAGCACTGCTCTGAAAATGCGAACTTCTGCAGATAGCTCGCAGGCAGAAAGAGCTAGCCTGGAAAGCTGTTGCTCAGCCTCATCTGCCCATGGCACTGCTCACACAGAGGCACAGAGACTGGGGCTGCTTGCTTGTCTTGCAACCTCAAACTTCAAACTTATATTTGGGGGTCCGTGCAGGGGACCTCCGGCAGCCCTGCTCTGAAAATGCGAACGTCTGCAGATACCTCGCAGCCAGAAAGAGCTAGCCTGGAAAGCTGTTGCTCAGCCTCCTCTGCCCATGGCACTGCTCGCACAGAGGCACAGAGACTGGGGCTGCTTGCTTGTCTTGCAACCTCAAACTTCAAACTTATATTTGGGGGTCCGTGCAGGGGACCTCCGGCAGCCCTGCTCTGAAAATGCGAACGTCTGCAGATAGCTCGCAACCAGAAAGAGCTAGCCTGGAAAGCTGTTGCTCAGCCTCCTCTGCCCATGGCACTGCACGCACAGAGGCACAGAGACTGGGGCTGCTTGCTTGTCTTGCCCCCTCAAACTTCAAAAGTAAATTTCAGGCTCCGTGCAGGAGGCCTTATCCAGCCCTTCTCTTAAAATTCGAACTTCTGCAGATAGCTCGCAGCCAGAAACAGCTAGCCTGCAAAGCTGTTGCTCAGCCTCATCTGCCCATGGCACTGCTCACACAGAGGCACAGAGACTGGGGCTGCTTGCTTTTCTTGCCACCTGAAACTTCAAACGTATATCTGGGGGTCCGTGCAGGGGACCTCCGGCAGCCCTGCTCTGAAAATGCGGACGTCTGCAGAGAGCTCGCAACCAGAAAGAGCTAGCCTGGAAAGCTGTTGCTCAGCCTCATCTGCCCATGGCACTGCTCGCACAGAGGCACAGAGACTGGGGCTGCTTGCTTGTCTTGCAACCTCAAACTTCAAAAGTATCTTGGGTGATCCGTGAAGGGGGCCTCCGGCAGCCCTGCTCTGAAAAGGCGAATGTCTGCAGAGAGCTCGCAACCAGAAAGAGCTAGCCTGGAAAGCTGTTGCTCAGCCTCCTCTGCCCATGGCACTGCTCGCACAGAGGCACAGAGACTGGGGCTGCTTGCTTTTCTTGCCACCTCTAACTTTAAAAGTAGCTTAGGTGGTCCGTGCAGTGGGTCCTCCGGCAGCCCTGCTCCCAAAATGCGAACATCTGCAGATAGCTCGCAGCCAGAAAGAGCTAGCCTGGAAAGCTGTTGCTCAGCCTCATCTGCTCATGGCACTGCTCGCACAGAGGCACAGAGACTGGGGCTGCTTGCTTTTCTTGCACCTCAAACTTCAAACGTATCTTTGGGGGTCCGTGCAGGGGGCCTCCGGCAGCACTGCTCTGAAAATGCGAACTTCTGCAGATAGCTCGCAGGCAGAAAGAGCTAGCCTGGAAAGCTGTTGCTCAGCCTCATCTGCACATGGCACTGCTCGCACAGAGGCACAGAGACTGGGGCTGCTTGCTTGTCTTGCCACCTCAAACTTCAAACGTATCTTTGGGTGTCCGTGCAGGGGACCTCCGGCAGCCCTACTCTGAAAATGCGAACGTCTGAAGATAGCTCGCAGCCAGAAAGAGCTAGCCTGGAAAGCTGTTGCTCAGCATCATCTGTCCGTGGCACTGCTCGCACAGAGGCACAGAGACTGGGGCTGCTTGCTTGTCTTGCCCCCTGAAACTTCAAAAGTATCTTGGGTGATCCGTGAAGGGGGCCTCCGGCAGCCCTGCTCTGAAAATGCGAACGTCTGCAGAGAGCTCGCAACCAGAAAGAGCTAACCTGGAAAGCTGTTGCTCAGCCTCATCTGCCCATGGCACTGCTCGCACAGAGGCACAGAGACTGGGGCTGCTTGCTTGTCTTGCCACCTCTAACATTAAACGTAGCTTAGGTGGTCCGTGCAGTGGGGCCTCCGGCAGCCCTGCTCCCAAAATGCGAACGTCTGCACATAGCTCGCAGCCAGAAAGAGCTAGCCTGGAAAGCTGTTGCTCAGCCTCATCTGCTCATGACACTACTCGCACAGAGGCACAGAGACTGGGGCTGCTTGCTTTTCTTGCACCTCAAACTTCAAACGTATCTTTGGGGGTCCATGCAGGGGGCCTCATTCAGCCCTGCTCTGAAAATGCGAAGGTCTGCAGATAGCTCGCAGGCAGAAAGAGCTAGCCTGGAAAGCTGTTGCTCAGCCTCATCTGCCCATGGCACTGCTCGCACAGAGGCACAGAGACTAGGGCTGCTTGCTTGTCTTGCAACCTCAAACTTCAAAAGTAAATTTCAGGCTCCGTGCAGGAGGCCTTATCCAGCGCTTCTCCGAAAATGCGAACGTCTGCAGATAGCTCGCAGCCAGAAACAGCTAGCCTGCAAAGCTGTTGCTCAGCCTCATCTGCCCATGGCACTGCTCACACAGAGGCACAGAGACTGGGGATGCTTGCTTTTCTTGCCACCTCAAACTTCAAACGTAGCTTTGGGGGTCCGTGCAGGGGGCCTCCGGCAGCACTGCTCTGAAAATGCGAACTTCTGCAGATAGCTCGCAGGCAGAAAGAACTAGCCTGGAAAGCTGTTGCTCAGCCTCATCTGCCCATGGCACTGCTCACACAGAGGCACAGAGACTGGGGCTGCTTGCTTGCCTTGCAACCTCAAACTTCAAACGTATATTTGGGGGTCCGTGCAGGGGACCTCCGGCAGCCCTGCTCTGAAAATGCGAACGTCTGCAGATAGCTCGCAGCCAGAAAAAGCTAGCCTGGAAAGCTGTTGCTCAGCCTCATCTGCCCATGGCACTGCTCGCACAGAGGCACAGAGACTGGGGCTGCTTGCTTGTCTTTCAACCTCAAACTTCAAAAGTATCTTGGGTGATCCGTGAAGGGGGCCTCCGGCAGCCCTGCTCTGAAAATGCGAACGTCTGCAGAGAGCTCGCAACCAGAAAGAGCTAGCCTGGAAAGCTGTTGCTCAGCCTCATCTGCCCATGGCACTGCTCGCACAGAGGCACAGAGACTGGGGCTGCTTGCTTGTCTTGCAACCTCAAACTTCAAAAGTATATTTGAGGCTCCGTGCAGAAGGCATTTGCCAGCCCTTCTCCGAAAATGCGAATGTCTGCAGATAGCTCGCAGACAGAAAGAGCTAGCCTGGAAAGCTGTTGCTCAGCCTCATCTGCCCATGGCACTGCACGCACAGAGGCACAGAGACTGGGGCTGCTTGCTTGTCTTGCCCCCTCAAACTTCAAAAGTAAATTTCAGGCTCCGTGCAGGAGGCCTTATCCAGCCCTTCTCTTAAAATTCTAACTTCTGCAGATAGCTCGCAGCCAGAAACAGCTAGCCTGCAAAGCTGTTGCTCAGCCTCATCTGCCCATGGCACTGCTCACACAGAGGCACAGAGACTGGGGCTGCTTGCTTTTCTTGCCACCTGAAACTTCAAACATATATCGGGGGGTCCGTGCAGGGGACCTCCGGCAGCCCTGCTCTGAAAATGCGGACGTCTGCAGAGAGCTCGCAACCAGAAAGAGCTAGCCTGCAAAGCTGTTGCTCAGCCTCATCTGCCCATGGCACTGCTCGCACAGAGGCACAGAGACTGGGGCTGCTTGCTTGTCTTGCAACCTCAAACTTTAAAAGTAGCTTAGGTGGTCCGTGCAGTGGGTCCTCCGGCAGCCCTGCTCCCAAAATGCGAACATCTGCAGATAGCTCGCAGCCAGAAAGAGCTAGCCTGGAAAGCTGTTGCTCAGCCTCATCTGCTCATGGCACTGCTCGCACAGAGGCACAGAGACTGGGGCTGCTTGCTTTTCTTGCACCTCAAACTTCAAACGTATCTTTGGGGGTCCGTGCAGGGGGCCTCCGGCAGCACTGCTCTGAAAATGCGAACTTCTGCAGATAGCTCGCAGGCAGAAAGAGCTAGCCTGGAAAGCTGTTGCTCAGCCTCATCTGCCCATGGCACTGCTCGCACAGAGGCACAGAGACTGGGGCTGCTTGCTTGTCTTGCCACCTCAAACTTCAAACGTATCTTTGGAAGTCCGTGCAGGGGACCTCCGGCAGCCCTGCTCTGAAAATGCGAACGTCTGAAGATAGCTCGCAGCCAGAAAGAGCTAGCCTGGAAAGCTGTTGCTCAGCATCATCTGTCCGTGGCACTGCTCGCACAGAGGCACAGAGACTGGGGCTGCTTGCTTGTCTTGCCCCCTCAAACTTCAAAAGTATCTTGGGTGATCCGTGAAGGGGGCCTCCGGCAGCCCTGCTCTGAAAATGCGAACGTCTGCAGAGAGCTCGCAACCAGAAAGAGCTAACCTGGAAAGCTGTTGCTCAGCCTCATCTGCCCATGGCACTGCTCGCACAGAGGCACAGAGACTGGGGCTGCTTGCTTGTCTTGCCACCTCTAACATTAAACGTAGCTTAGGTGGTCCGTGCAGTGGGGCCTCCGGCAGCCCTGCTCCCAAAATGCGAACGTCTGCACATAGCTCGCAGCCAGAAAGAGCTAGCCTGGAAAGCTGTTGCTCAGCCTCATCTGCTCATGACACTACTCGCACAGAGGCACAGAGACTGGGGCTGCTTGCTTTTCTTGCACCTCAAACTTCAAACGTATCTTTGGGGGTCCATGCAGGGGGCCTCATTCAGCCCTGCTCTGAAAATGCGAAGGTCTGCAGATAGCTCGCAGGCAGAAAGAGCTAGCCTGCAAAGCTGTTGCTCAGCCTCATCTGCCCATGGCACTGCTCGCATAGAGGCAGAGAGACTGGAGCTGCTTGCTTGTCTTGCCACCTCAAACTTCAAAAGTATCTTAGGTGGTCCGTGAAGGGGGGCTCCGGCAGCACTGCTCTGAAAATGCGAACATCTGCAGAGAGCTCGCAACCAGAAAAAGCTAGCCTGGAAAGCTGTTGCTCAGCCTCATCTGCTCATGGCACTGCTCACACAGAGGCACAGAGACTGGGGCTGCTTGCTTGTCTTGCAAAGTCAAACTTCAAAAGTAAATTTCAGGCTCCGTGCAGGAGGCCTTATCCAGCCCTTCTCCGAAAATGCGAACGTCTGCAGATAGCTCGCAGCCAGAAACAGCTAGCCTGCAAAGCTGTTGCTCAGCCTCATCTGCCCATGGCACTGCTCACACAGAGGCACAGAGACTGGGGATGCTTGCTTTTCTTGCCACCTCAAACTTCAAACGTAGCTTTGGGGGTCCGTGCAGGGGGCCTCCGGCAGCACTGCTTTGAAAATGCGAACTTTTGCAGATAGCTCGCAGGGAGAAACAGCTAGCCTGCAAAGCTGTTGCTCAGCCTCATCTGCCCATGGCACTGCTCACACAGAGGCACAGAGACTGGGGATGCTTGCTTTTCTTGCCACCTCAAACTTCAAACGTAGCTTTGGGGGTCCGTGCAGGGGGCCTCCGGCAGCACTGCTTTGAAAATGCGAACTTTTGCAGATAGCTCGCAGGCAGAAAGAGCTAGAATGGAAAGCTGTTGCTCAGCCTCATCTGCCCATGGCACTGCTCGCACAGAGGCACAGAGACTGGGGCTGCTTGCTTGTCTTGCAACCTCAAACTTCAAACGTATATTTGGGGGTCCGTGCAGGGGACCTCCGGCAGCCCTGCTCTGAAAATGCGAACGTCTGCAGATAGCTCGCAGCCAGAAAGAGCTAGCCTGGAAAGCTGTTGCTCAACCTCATCTGCCCATGGCACTGCTCGCACAGAGGCACAGAGACTGGGGCTGCTTGCTTGTCTTGCAACCTCAAACTTCAAAAGTATCTTGGGTGATCCGTGAAGGGGGCCTCCGGCAGCCCTGCTCTGAAAATGCGAACGTCTGCAGAGAGCTCGCAACCAGAAAGAGCTAGCCTGGAAAGCTGTTGCTCAGCCTCCTCTGCCCATGGCACTGCTCGCACAGAGGCACAGAGACTGGGGCTGCTTGCTTGTCTTGCAACCTCAAACTTCAAATGTATATTTGAGGCTCCGTGCAGGAGGCATTAGCCAGCCCTTCTCCGAAAATGCGAACGTCTGCAGATAGCTCGCAGCCAGAAAGAGCTAGCCTGGAAAGCTGTTGCTCAGCCTCATCTGCCCTTGGCACTGCTCGCACAGAGGCACAGAGACTGGGGCTGCTTGCTTTTCCTGCACCTCAATCTTCAAACGTATCTTTGGGGGTCCGTGCAGGGGGCCTCCGGCAGCACTGCTCTGAAAATGCGAACTTCTGCAGATAGCTCGCAGGCAGAAAGAGCTAGCCTGGAAAGCTGTTGCTCAGCCTCATCTGCCCATGGCACTGCTCGCACAGAGGCACAGAGACTGGGGCTGCTTGCTTGTCTTGCAACCTCAAACTTCAAAAGTATCTTTGGGGGTCCGTGCAGGGGACCTCCGGTAGCCCTGCTCTGAAAATGCGAACGTCTGCAGATAGCTCGCAGCCAGAAAGAGCTAGCCTGGAAAGCTGTTGCTCAGCCTCATCTGCTCATGACACTACTCGCACAGAGGCACAGAGACTGGGGCTGCTTGCTTTTCTTGCACCTCAAACTTCAAACGTATCTTTGGGGGTCCATGCAGGGGGGCTCATTCAGCCCTGCTCTGAAAATGCGAAGTTCTGCAGATAGCTCGCAGGCAGAAAGAGCTAGCCTGCAAAGCTGTTGCTCAGCCTCATCTGCCCATGGCACTGCTCGCATAAAGGCAGAGAGACTGGAGCTGCTTGCTTGTCTTGCCACCTCAAACTTCAAAAGTATCTTAGGTGGTCCGTGAAGGGGGGCTCCGGCAGCCCTACTCTGAAAATGCGAACATCTGCAGAGAGCTCGCAACCAGAAAAAGCTAGCCTGGAAAGCTGTTGCTCAGCCTCATCTGCTCATGGCACTGCTCACACAGAGGCACAGAGACTGGGGCTGCTTGCTTGTCTTGCCACCTCAAACTTCAAACATCGCTTTGGGGGTCCGTGCAGGGGTCCTCCGGCAGCCCTGCTCTGAAAATGCGAACATCTGCAGATAGCTCGCAGGCAGAAAGAGCTAGCCTGGAAAGCTGTTGCTCAGCCTCATCTGCCCATGGCACTGCTCGCACAGAGGCACAGAGACTGGGGCTGCTTGCTTGTCTTGCAACCTCAAACTTCAAAAGTAAATTTCAGGCTCCGTGCAGGAGGCCTTATCCACCCCTTCTCCGAAAATGCGAACGTCTGCAGATAGCTCGCAGGCAGAAAGAGCTAGCCTGCAAAGCTGTTGCTCAGCCTCATCTGCCCATGGCACTGCTCACACAGAGGCACAGAGACTGGGGATGCTTGCTTGTCTTGCCACCTCTAACTTCAAACGTAGCTTTGGGGGTCCGTGCAGGGGGCCTCCGTCAGCACTGCTCTGAAAATGCGAACTTCTGCAGATAGCTCGCAGGCAGAAAGAGCTAGCCTGGAAAGCTGTTGCTCAGCCTCATCTGCCCATGGCACTGCTCACACAGAGGCACAGAGACTGGGGCTGCTTGCTTGTCTTGCCCCCTCAAACTTCAAACCTATATTTGGGGGTCCGTGCAGGGGACCTCCGGCAGCCCTGCTCTGAAAATGCGAACGTCTGCAGATAGCTCGCAGCCAGAAAGAGCTAGCCTGGAAATCTGTTGCTCAGCCTCATCTGCCCATGGCACTGCTCGCACAGAGGCACAGAGACTGGGGCTGCTTGCTTGTCTTGCAACCTCAAACTTCAAAAGTATCTTGGGTGATCCGTGAAGGGGGCCTCCGGCAGCCCTGCTCTGAAAATGCGGAAGTCTGCAGAGAGCTCGCAACCAGAAAGAGCTAGCCTGGAAAGCTGTTGCTCAGCCTCATCTGCCCATGGCACTGCTCGCACAGAGGCACAGAGACTGGGGCTGCTTGCTTTTCTTGCCACCTCTAACTTTAAAAGTAGCTTAGGTGGTCCGTGCAGTGGGGCCTCCGGCAGCCCTGCTCCCAAAATGCGAACATCTGCAGATAGCTCGCAGCCAGAAAGAGCTAGCCTGGAATCACAGAATCACAGAATCACAGAATAGTAGGGGTTGGAAGGGACCTCTGTCGGTCATCTAGTCCAACCCCCCCGCCGAAGCAGGGTCACCTACAGCAGGCTGCACAGGACCTTGTCCAGGCGGGTCTTGAATATCTCCAGAGAAGGAGACTCCACAACCTCCCTGGGCAGCCTGTTCCAGTGCTCCGTCACCCTCAGAGGGAAGAAGTTCCTCCTCATGTTCAGACGGAACTTCCTGTGCCTCAGTTTGTGCCCATTGCCCCTTGTCCTGTCACTGGGCACCACTGAAAAGAGCTTGGCCCCATCCTCCTGACACCCACCCTTCAGATATTTGTAGGCATTTATAAGGTCCCCTCGCAGCCTTCTCTTCTTCAGGCTGAACTAGCCCAGTTCCCTCAACCTCTCCTCGTAGGGGAGATGCTCCAGTCCCCTCACCATCCTTGTAGCCCTCCGCTGGACTCTCTCCAGTAGCTCTTCATCCTTCTTGAACTGGGGAGCCCAGAACTGGACACAGTACTCCAGATGAGGCCTCACCAGGGCAGTGTAGAGGGGAAGGAGAACCTCCCTTGTCCTGCTGGCCACACTCTTCTTGATGCACCCCAGGATCCCATTGGCCTTCTTGGCAGCCAGGGCACACTGCTGGCTCATAGTTAACCTGTCGTCCACCAGGACACCCAGGTCCCTCTCCGCAGAGCTGCTCTCCAGCAGGTCCACCCCAAGCCTGTACTGGTGCATGAGGTTGTTCCTCCCCAGGTGCAGGACCCTGCACTTGCCCTTGTTGAACCTCATCAGGTTCCTCTCTGCCCAGCTCTCCAGCCTATCCAGGTCACGCTGAATGGCAGCACAGCCTTCGGTGTATCTACCACACCTCCCAGTTTGGTGTCGTCAGCAAACTTGCTGAGGGTACATTCTAACTCTTCATCCAGGTCGTTGATGAAGAAGTTAAACAAGACTGGGCCCAGTACTGACCCCTGACGGACACCACTTGTCACCAGCCTCCAACTAGACTCAGCGCCGCTGATGACAACCCTCTGAGTTCTGCCATTCAGCCAGTTCTCTATCCACTTCACTGACCACTCATCCAGCCCACACTTCCTCAGCTTCCCCAGGAGGATATCATGGGAGACTGTGTCGAAAGCCTTGCTGAAGTCAAGGTAGATAACATCCACAGCTCTCCCTTCGTCTACCCAGCCCAGGAAAGCTGTTGCTCAGCCTCATCTGCTCATGGCACTGCTCGCACAGAGGCACAGAGACTGGGGCTGCTTGCTTTTCTTGCACCTCAAACTTCAGAAGTATCTTTGGGGGTCCGTGCAGGGGGCCTCCGGCAGCCCTGCTCTGAAAATGCGAACGTCTGAAGATAGCTCGCAGCCAGAAAGAGCTAGCCTGGAAAGCTGTTGCTCAGCATCATCTGTCCGTGGCACTGCTCGCACAGAGGCACAGAGACTGGGGCTGCTTGCTTGTCTTGCCCCCTCAAACTTCAAAAGTATCTTGGGTGATCCGTGAAGGGGGCCTCCGGCAGCCCTGCTCTGAAAATGCGAACGTCTGCAGAGAGCTCGCAACCAGAAAGAGCTAACCTGGAAAGCTGTTGCTCAGCCTCATCTGCCCATGGCACTGCTCGCACAGAGGCACAGAGACTGGGGCTGCTTGCTTGTCTTGCCACCTCTAACATTAAACGTAGCTTAGGTGGTCCGTGCAGTGGGGCCTCCGGCAGCCCTGCTCCCAAAATGCGAACGTCTGCACATAGCTCGCAGCCAGAAAGAGCTAGCCTGGAAAGCTGTTGCTCAGCCTCATCTGCTCATGACACTACTCGCACAGAGGCACAGAGACTGGGGCTGCTTGCTTTTCTTGCACCTCAAACTTCAAACGTATCTTTGGGGGTCCATGCAGGGGGCCTCATTCAGCCCTGCTCTGAAAATGCGAAGGTCTGCAGATAGCTCGCAGGCAGAAAGAGCTAGCCTGCAAAGCTGTTGCTCAGCCTCATCTGCCCATGGCACTGCTCGCATAGAGGCAGAGAGACTGGAGCTGCTTGCTTGTCTTGCCACCTCAAACTTCAAAAGTATCTTAGGTGGTCCGTGAAGGGGGGCTCCGGCAGCACTGCTCTGAAAATGCGAACATCTGCAGAGAGCTCGCAACCAGAAAAAGCTAGCCTGGAAAGCTGTTGCTCAGCCTCATCTGCTCATGGCACTGCTCACACAGAGGCACAGAGACTGGGGCTGCTTGCTTGTCTTGCAACCTCAAACTTCAAAAGTAAATTTCAGGCTCCGTGCAGGAGGCCTTATCCAGCCCTTCTCCGAAAATGCGAACGTCTGCAGATAGCTCGCAGCCAGAAACAGCTAGCCTGCAAAGCTGTTGCTCAGCCTCATCTGCCCATGGCACTGCTCACACAGAGGCACAGAGACTGGGGATGCTTGCTTTTCTTGCCACCTCAAACTTCAAACGTAGCTTTGGGGGTCCGTGCAGGGGGCCTCCGGCAGCACTGCTTTGAAAATGCGAACTTTTGCAGATAGCTCGCAGGCAGAAACAGCTAGCCTGCAAAGCTGTTGCTCAGCCTCATCTGCCCATGGCACTGCTCACACAGAGGCACAGAGACTGGGGATGCTTGCTTTTCTTGCCACCTCAAACTTCAAATGTAGCTTTGGGGGTCCGTGCAGGGGGCCTCCGGCAGCACTGCTTTGAAAATGCGAACTTTTGCAGATAGCTCGCAGGCAGAAAGAGCTAGAATGGAAAGCTGTTGCTCAGCCTCATCTGCCCATGGCACTGCTCACACAGAGGCACAGAGACTGGGGCTGCTTGCTTGTCTTGCAACCTCAAACTTCAAACGTATATTTGGGGGTCCGTGCAGGGGACCTCCGGCAGCCCTGCTCTGAAAATGCGAACGTCTGCAGATAGCTCGCAGCCAGAAAGAGCTAGCCTGGAAAGCTGTTGCTCAACCTCATCTGCCCATGGCACTGCTCGCACAGAGGCACAGAGACTGGGGCTGCTTGCTTGTCTTGCAACCTCAAACTTCAAAAGTATCTTGGGTGATCCGTGAAGGGGGCCTCCGGCAGCCCTGCTCTGAAAATGCGAACGTCTGCAGAGAGCTCGCAACCAGAAAGAGCTAGCCTGGAAAGCTGTTGCTCAGCCTCCTCTGCCCATGGCACTGCTCGCACAGAGGCACAGAGACTGGGGCTGCTTGCTTGTCTTGCAACCTCAAACTTCAAATGTATATTTGAGGCTCCGTGCAGGAGGCATTAGCCAGCCCTTCTCCGAAAATGCGCACGTCTGCAGATAGCTCGCAGCCAGAAAGAGCTAGCCTGGAAAGCTGTTGCTCAGCCTCATCTGCCCTTGGCACTGCTCGCACAGAGGCACAGAGACTGGGGCTGCTTGCTTTTCCTGCACCTCAATCTTCAAACGTATCTTTGGGGGTCCGTGCAGGGGGCCTCCGGCAGCACTGCTCTGAAAATGCGAACTTCTGCAGATAGCTCGCAGGCAGAAAGAGCTAGCCTGGAAAGCTGTTGCTCAGCCTCATCTGCCCATGGCACTGCTCGCACAGAGGCACAGAGACTGGGGCTGCTTGCTTGTCTTGCAACCTCAAACTTCAAAAGTATCTTTGGGGGTCCGTGCAGGGGACCTCCGGTAGCCCTGCTCTGAAAATGCGAACGTCTGCAGATAGCTCGCAGCCAGAAAGAGCTAGCCTGGAAAGCTGTTGCTCAGCCTCATCTGCTCATGACACTACTCGCACAGAGGCACAGAGACTGGGGCTGCTTGCTTTTCTTGCACCTCAAACTTCAAACGTATCTTTGGGGGTCCATGCAGGGGGCCTCATTCAGCCCTGCTCTGAAAATGCGAAGTTCTGCAGATAGCTCGCAGGCAGAAAGAGCTAGCCTGCAAAGCTGTTGCTCAGCCTCATCTGCCCATGGCACTGCTCGCATAAAGGCAGAGAGACTGGAGCTGCTTGCTTGTCTTGCCACCTCAAACTTCAAAAGTATCTTAGGTGGTCCGTGAAGGGGGGCTCCGGCAGCCCTACTCTGAAAATGCGAACATCTGCAGAGAGCTCGCAACCAGAAAAAGCTAGCCTGGAAAGCTGTTGCTCAGCCTCATCTGCTCATGGCACTGCTCACACAGAGGCACAGAGACTGGGGCTGCTTGCTTGTCTTGCCACCTCAAACTTCAAACATCGCTTTGGGGGTCCGTGCAGGGGTCCTCCGGCAGCCCTGCTCTGAAAATGCGAACATCTGCAGATAGCTCGCAGGCAGAAAGAGCTAGCCTGGAAAGCTGTTGCTCAGCCTCATCTGCCCATGGCACTGCTCGCACAGAGGCACAGAGACTGGGGCTGCTTGCTTGTCTTGCAACCTCAAACTTCAAAAGTAAATTTCAGGCTCCGTGCAGGAGGCCTTATCCACCCCTTCTCCGAAAATGCGAACGTCTGCAGATAGCTCGCAGGCAGAAAGAGCTAGCCTGCAAAGCTGTTGCTCAGCCTCATCTGCCCATGGCACTGCTCACACAGAGGCACAGAGACTGGGGATGCTTGCTTGTCTTGCCCCCTCAAACTTCAAACGTATATTTGGGGGTCCGTGCAGGGGACCTCCGGCAGCCCTGCTCTGAAAATGCGAACGTCTGCAGATAGCTCGCAGCCAGAAAGAGCTAGCCTGGAAATCTGTTGCTCAGCCTCATCTGCCCATGGCACTGCTCGCACAGAGGCACAGAGACTGGGGCTGCTTGCTTGTCTTGCAACCTCAAACTTCAAAAGTATCTTGGGTGATCCGTGAAGGGGGCCTCCGGCAGCCCTGCTCTGAAAATGCGAACGTCTGCAGAGAGCTCGCAACCAGAAAGAGCTAGCCTGGAAAGCTGTTGCTCAGCCTCATCTGCCCATGGCACTGCTCGCACAGAGGCACAGAGACTGGGGCTGCTTGCTTGTCTTGCAAAGTCAAACTTCAAAAGTATCTTGGGTGATCCGTGAAGGGGGACTCCGGCAGCCCTGCTCTGAAAATGCGGAAGTCTGCAGAGAGCTCGCAACCAGAAAGAGCTAGCCTGGAAAGCTGTTGCTCAGCCTCATCTGCCCATGGCACTGCTCGCACAGAGGCACAGAGACTGGGGCTGCTTGCTTTTCTTGCCACCTCTAACTTTAAAAGTAGCTTAGGTGGTCCGTGCAGTGGGTCCTCCGGCAGCCCTGCTCCCAAAATGCGAACATCTGCAGATAGCTCGCAGCCAGAAAGAGCTAGCCTGGAATCACAGAATCACAGAATCACAGAATAGTAGGGCTTGGAAGGGACCTCTGTCGGTCATCTAGTCCAACCCCCCCGCCGAAGCAGGGTCACCTACATCAGGCTGCACAGGACCTTGTCCAGGCGGGTCTTGAATATCTCCAGAGAAGGAGACTCCACAACCTCCCTGGGCAGCCTGTTCCAGTGCTCCGTCACCCTCAGAGGGAAGAAGTTCCTCCTCATGTTCAGACGGAACTTCCTGTGCCTCAGTTTGTGCCCATTGCCCCTTGTCCTGTCACTGGGCACCACTGAAAAGAGCTTGGCCCCATCCTCCTGACACCCACCCTTCAGATATTTGTAGGCATTTATAAGGTCCCCTCGCAGCCTTCTCTTCTTCAGGCTGAACTAGCCCAGTTCCCTCAACCTCTCCTCGTAGGGGAGATGCTCCAGTCCCCTCACCATCCTTGTAGCCCTCCGCTGGACTCTCTCCAGTAGCTCTTCATCCTTCTTGAACTGGGGAGCCCAGAACTGGACACAGTACTCCAGATGAGGCCTCACCAGGGCAGTGTAGAGGGGAAGGAGAACCTCCCTTGTCCTGCTGGCCACACTCTTCTTGATGCACCCCAGGATCCCATTGGCCTTCTTGGCACCCAGGGCACACTGCTGGCTCATAGTTAACCTGTCGTCCACCAGGACACCCAGGTCCCTCTCCGCAGAGCTGCTCTCCAGCAGGTCCACCCCAAGCCTGTACTGGTGCATGAGGTTGTTCCTCCCCAGGTGCAGGACCCTGCACTTGCCCTTGTTGAACCTCATCAGGTTCCTCTCTGCCCAGCTCTCCAGCCTATCCAGGTCACGCTGAATGGCAGCACAGCCTTCTGGTGTATCTACCACACCTCCCAGTTTGGTGTCGTCAGCAAACTTGCTGAGGGTACATTCTAACTCTTCATCCAGGTCGTTGATGAAGAAGTTAAACAAGACTGGGCCCAGTACTGACCCCTGACGGACACCACTTGTCACCAGCCTCCAACTAGACTCAGCGCCGCTGATGACAACCCTCTGAGTTCTGCCATTCAGCCAGTTCTCTATCCACTTCACTGACCACTCATCCAGCCCACACTTCCTCAGCTTCCCCAGGAGGATATCATGGGAGACTGTGTCGAAAGCCTTGCTGAAGTCAAGGTAGATAACATCCACAGCTCTCCCTTCGTCTACCCAGCCCAGGAAAGCTGTTGCTCAGCCTCATCTGCTCATGGCACTGCTCGCACAGAGGCACAGAGACTGGGGCTGCTTGCTTTTCTTGCACCTCAAACTTCAAACGTATCTTTGGGGGTCCGTGCAGGGGGCCTCCGGCAGCACTGCTCTGAAAATGCGAACTTCTGCAGATAGCTCGCAGCCAGAAAGAGCTAGCCTGGAAAGCTGTTGCTCAGCCTCATCTGCCCATGGCACTGCTCGCACAGAGGCACAGAGACTGGGGCTGCTTGCTTGTCTTGCCACCTCAAACTTCAAACGTATCTTTGGGTGTCCGTGCAGGGGACCTCCGGCAGCCCTGCTCTGAAAATGCGAACGTCTGAAGATAGCTCGCAGCCAGAAAGAGCTAGCCTGGAAAGCTGTTGCTCAGCCTCATCTGTCCGTGGCACTGCTCGCACAGAGGCACAGAGACTGGGGCTGCTTGCTTGTCTTGCAACCTCAAACTTCAAAAGTATTTTATGTGGTCCGTGAAGGGGGCCTCCGGCAGCCCTGCTCTGAAAATGCGAACGTCTGCAGAGAGCTCGCAACCAGAAAGAGCTAGCCTGGAAAGCTGTTGCTCAGCCTCATCTGCCCATGGCACTGCTCGCACAGAGGCACAGAGACTGGGGCTGCTTGCTTGTCTTGCCACCTCTAACATTAAACGTAGCTTAGGTGGTCCGTGCAGTGGGGCCTCCGGCAGCCCTGCTCCCAAAATGCGAACGTCTGCACATAGCTCGCAGCCAGAAAGAGCTAGCCTGGAAAGCTGTTGCTCAGCCTCATCTGCTCATGACACTACTCGCACAGAGGCACAGAGACTGGGGCTGCTTGCTTTTCTTGCACCTCAAACTTCAAACGTATCTTTGGGGGTCCATGCAGGGGGCCTCATTCAGCCCTGCTCTGAAAATGCGAAGGTCTGCAGATAGCTCGCAGGCAGAAAGGGCTAGCCTGCAAAGCTGTTGCTCAGCCTCATCTGCCCATGGCACTGCTCGCATAGAGGCAGAGAGACTGGAGCTACTTGCTTGTCTTGCCACCTCAAACTTCAAAAGTATCTTAGGTGGTCCGTGAAGGGAGGCTCCGGCAGCCCTACTCTGAAAATGCGAACATCTGCAGAGAGCTCGCAACCAGAAAAAGCTAGCCTGGAAAGCTGTTGCTCAGCCTCATCTGCTCATGGCACTGCTCACACAGAGGCACAGAGACTGGGGCTGCTTGCTTGTCTTGCAACCTCAAACTTCAAAAGTAAATTTCAGGCTCCGTGCAGGAGGCCTTATCCAGCCCTTCTCCGAAAATGCGAACGTCTGCAGATAGCTCGCAGCCAGAAACAGCTAGCCTGCAAAGCTGTTGCTCAGCCTCATCTGCCCATGGCACTGCTCGCACAGAGGCACAGAGACTGGGGCTGCTTGCTTGTCTTGCAACCTCAAACTTCAAAAGTATATTTGAGGCTCCGTGCAGGAGGCATTAGCCAGCCCTTCTCCGAAAATGCGAACGTCTGCAGATAGCTCGCAGCCAGAAAGAGCTAGCCTGGAAAGCTGTTGCTCAGCCTCATCTGCCCATGGCACTGCTCGCACAGAGGCACAGAGACTGGGGCTGCTTGCTTTTCCTGCACCTCAATCTTCAAACGTATCTTTGGGGGTCCGTGCAGGGGGCCTCCGGCAGCACTGCTCTGAAAATGCGAACTTCTGCAGATAGCTCGCAGCCAGAAAGAGCTAGCCTGGAAAGCTGTTGCTCAGCCTCATCTGCCCATGGCACTGCTCGCACAGAGGCACAGAGACTGGGGCTGCTTGCTTGTCTTGCAACCTCAAACTTCAAACGTATCTTTGGTGGTCCGTGCAGGGGACCTCCGGCAGCCCTGCTCTGAAAATGCGAACGTCTGCAGATAGCTCGCAGCCAGAAAGAGCTAGCCTGGAAAGCTGTTGCTCAGCCTCATCTGCTCATGACACTACTCGCACAGAGGCACAGAGACTGGGGCTGCTTGCTTTTCTTGCACCTCAAACTTCAAAGGTAGCTTTGGGGGTCCGTGCAGGGGGCCTCCGGCAGCACTGCTCTGAAAATGCGAACTTCTGCAGATAGCTCGCAGGCAGAAAGAGCTAGCCTGGAAAGCTGTTGCTCAGCCTCATCTGCCCATGGCACTGCTCGCACAGAGGCACAGAGACTGGGGCTGCTTGCTTGTCTTGCAACCTCAAACTTCAAACGTATCTTTGGGGGTCCGTGCAGGGGACCTCCGGCAGCCCTGCTCTGAAAATGCGAACGTCTGCAGATAGCTCGCAGCCAGAAAGAGCTAGCCTGGAAAGCTGTTGCTCAGCCTCATCTGCCCATGGCACTGCTCGCAAAGAGGCACAGAGACTGGGGCTGCTTGCTTGTCTTGCCACCTCTAACATTAAACGTAGCTTAGGTGGTCCGTGCAGTGGGGCCTCCGGCAGCCCTGCTCCCAAAATGCGAACGTCTGCACATAGCTCGCAGCCAGAAAGAGCTAGCCTGGAAAGCTGTTGCTCAGCCTCATCTGCTCATGACACAGCTCGCACAGAGGCACAGAGACTGGGGCTGCTTGCTTTTCTTGCACCTCAAACTTCAAACGTATCTTTGGGGGTCCATGCAGGGGGCCTCATTCAGCCCTGCTCTGAAAATGCGAAGTTCTGCAGATAGCTCGCAGCCAGAAAGAGCTAGCCTGCAAAGCTGTTGCTCAGCCTCATCTGCCCATGGCACTGCTCGCATAAAGGCAGAGAGACTGGAGCTGCTTGCTTGTCTTGCCACCTCAAACTTCAAAAGTATCTTAGGTGGTCCGTGAAGGGGGGCTCCGGCAGCCCTACTCTGAAAATGCGAACATCTGCAGAGAGCTTGCAACCAGAAAAAGCTAGCCTGGAAAGCTGTTGCTCAGCCTCATCTGCTCATGGCACTGCTCACACAGAGGCACAGAGACTGGGGCTGCTTGCTTGTCTTGCCACCTCAAACTTCAAACATCGCTTTGGGGGTCCATGCAGGGGTCCTCCGGCAGCCCTGCTCTGAAAATGCGAACGTCTGCAGATAGCTCGCAGGCAGAAAGAGCTAGCCTGGAAAGCTGTTGCTCAGCCTCATCTGCCCATGGCACTGCTCGCACAGAGGCACAGAGACTGGGGCTGCTTGCTTGTCTTGCAACCTCAAACTTCAAAAGTAAATTTCAGGCTCCGTGCAGGAGGCCTTATCCAGCCCTTCTCCGAAAATGCGAACGTCTGCAGATAGCTCGCAGCCAGAAACAGCTAGCCTGCAAAGCTGTTGCTCAGCCTCATCTGCCCATGGCACTGCTCACACAGAGGCACAGAGACTGGGGCTGCTTGCTTTTCTTGCCACCTCAAACTTCAAACGTAGCTTTGGGGGTCCGTGCAGGGGGCCTCCGGCAGCCCTGCTCTGAAAATGCGAACGTCTGCAGATAGCTCGCAGGCAGAAAGAGCTAGCCTGGAAAGCTGTTGCTCAGCCTCATCTGCCCATGGCACTGCTCGCACAGAGGCACAGAGACTGGGGCTGCTTGCTTGTCTTGCCCCCTCAAACTTCAAAAGTATCTTGGGTGATCCGTGAAGGGGGCCTCCGGCAGCCCTGCTCTGAAAATGCGAACGTCTGCAGAGAGCTCGCAACCAGAAAGAGCTAGCCTGGAAAGCTGTTGCTCAGCCTCATCTGCCCATGGCACTGCTCGCACAGAGGCACAGAGACTGGGGCTGCTTGCTTGTCTTGCAACCTCAAACTTCAAAAGTATATTTGAGGCTCCGTGCAGGAGGCATTAGCCAGCACTTCTCCGAAAATGCGAATGTCTGCAGATAGCTCGCAGACAGAAAGAGCTAGCCTGGAAAGCTGTTGCTCAGCCTCATCTGCCCATGGCACTGCACGCACAGAGGCACAGAGACTGGGGCTGCTTGCTTGTCTTGCCCCCTCAAACTTCAAAAGTAAATTTCAGGCTCCGTGCAGGAGGCCTTATCCAGCCCTTCTCTTAAAATTCGAACTTCTGCAGATAGCTCGCAGCCAGAAAGAGCTAGCCTGCAAAGCTGTTGCTCAGCCTCATCTGCCCATGGCACTGCTCGCACAGAGGCACAGAGACTGGGGCTGCTTGCTTTTCTTGCACCTCAAACTTCAAACGTATCTTTGGGGGTCCGTGCAGGAGGCATTAGCCAGCACTTCTCCGAAAATGCGAATGTCTGCAGATAGCTCGCAGACAGAAAGAGCTAGCCTGGAAAGCTGTTGCTCAGCCTCATCTGCCCATGGCACTGCACGCACAGAGGCACAGAGACTGGGGCTGCTTGCTTGTCTTGCCCCCTCAAACTTCAAAAGTAAATTTCAGGCTCCGTGCAGGAGGCCTTATCCAGCCCTTCTCTTAAAATTCGAACTTCTGCAGATAGCTCGCAGCCAGAAAGAGCTAGCCTGCAAAGCTGTTGCTCAGCCTCATCTGCCCATGGCACTGCTCGCACAGAGGCACAGAGACTGGGGCTGCTTGCTTGTCTTGCAACCTCAAACTTCAAAAGTATCTTGGGTGATCCGTGCAGGGGGCCTCCGGCAGCCCTGCTCTGAAAATGCGAAAGTCTGCAGAGAGCTCGCAACCAGAAAGAGCTAGCCTGGAAAGCTGTTGCTCAGCCTCATCTGCCCATGGCACTGCTCGCACAGAGGCACAGAGACTGGGGCTGCTTGCTTGTCTTGCCACCTCTAACTTTAAACGTAGTTTAGGTGGTCCGTGCAGTGGGTCCTCCGGCAGCCCTGCTCCCAAAATGCGAACATCTGCAGATAGCTCGCAGCCAGAAAGAGCTAGCCTGGAAAGCTGTTGCTCAGCCTCATCTGATCATGGCACTGCTCGCACAGAGGCACAGAGACTGGGGCTGCTTGCTTTTCTTGCACCTCAAACTTCAAACGTATCTTTGGGGGTCCGTGCAGGGGGCCTCCGGCAGCACTGCTCTGAAAATGCGAACTTCTGCAGATAGCTCGCAGGCAGAAAGAGCTAGCCTGGAAAGCTGTTGCTCAGCCTCATCTGCCCATGGCACTGCTCGCACAGAGGCACAGAGACTGGGGCTGCTTGCTTGTCTTGCAACCTCAAACTTCAAACGTATCTTTGGGGGTCCGTGCAGGGGACCTCCGGCAGCCCTGCTCTGAAAATGCGAACGTCTGCAGATAGCTCGCAGCCAGAAAGAGCTAGCCTGGAAAGCTGTTGCTCAGCCTCATCTGCCCATGGCACTGCTCGCACAGAGGCACAGAGACTGGGGCTGCTTGCTTGTCTTGCCACCTCTAACATTAAACGTAGCTTAGGTGGTCCGTGCAGTGGGGCCTCCGGCAGCCCTGCTCTGAAAATGCGAACGTCTGCAGAGAGCTCGCAACCAGAAAGAGCTAGCCTGGAAAGCTGTTGCTCAGCCTCATCTGCTCATGACACAGCTCGCACAGAGGCACAGAGACTGGGGCTGCTTGCTTTTCTTGCACCTCAAACTTCAAACGTATCTTTGGGGGTCCATGCAGGGGGCCTCATTCAGCCCTGCTCTGAAAATGCGAATTTCTGCAGATAGCTCGCAGCCAGAAAGAGCTAGCCTGCAAAGCTGTTGCTCAGCCTCATCTGCCCATGGCACTGCTCGCATAAAGGCAGAGAGACTGGAGCTGCTTGCTTGTCTTGCCACCTCAAACTTCAAAAGTATCTTAGGTGGTCCGTGAAGGGGGGCTCCGGCAGCCCTACTCTGAAAATGCGAACATCTGCAGAGAGCTTGCAACCAGAAAAAGCTAGCCTGGAAAGCTGTTGCTCAGCCTCATCTGCTCATGGCACTGCTCACACAGAGGCACAGAGACTGGGGCTGCTTGCTTGTCTTGCCACCTCAAACTTCAAACATCGCTTTGGGGGTCCATGCAGGGGTCCTCCGGCAGCCCTGCTCTGAAAATGCGAACGTCTGCAGATAGCTCGCAGGCAGAAAGAGCTAGCCTGGAAAGCTGTTGCTCAGCCTCATCTGCCCATGGCACTGCTCGCACAGAGGCACAGAGACTGGGGCTGCTTGCTTGTCTTGCAACCTCAAACTTCAAAAGTAAATTTCAGGCTCCGTGCAGGAGGCCTTATCCAGCCCTTCTCCGAAAATGCGAACGTCTGCAGATAGCTCGCAGCCAGAAACAGCTAGCCTGCAAAGCTGTTGCTCAGCCTCATCTGCCCATGGCACTGCTCACACAGAGGCACAGAGACTGGGGCTGCTTGCTTTTCTTGCCACCTCAAACTTCAAACGTAGCTTTGGGGGTCCGTGCAGGGGGCCTCCGGCAGCCCTGCTCTGAAAATGCGAACGTCTGCAGATAGCTCGCAGCCAGAAAGAGCTAGCCTGGAAAGCTGTTGCTCAGCCTCATCTGCCCATGGCACTGCTCGCACAGAGGCACAGAGACTGGGGCTGCTTGCTTGTCTTGCCCCCTCAAACTTCAAAAGTATCTTGGGTGATCCGTGAAGGGGGCCTCCGGCAGCCCTGCTCTGAAAATGCGAACGTCTGCAGAGAGCTCGCAACCAGAAAGAGCTAGCCTGGAAAGCTGTTGCTCAGCCTCATCTGCCCATGGCACTGCTCGCACAGAGGCACAGAGACTGGGGCTGCTTGCTTGTCTTGCAACCTCAAACTTCAAAAGTATATTTGAGGCTCCGTGCAGGAGGCATTAGCCAGCACTTCTCCGAAAATGCGAATGTCTGCAGATAGCTCGCAGACAGAAAGAGCTAGCCTGGAAAGCTGTTGCTCAGCCTCATCTGCCCATGGCACTGCACGCACAGAGGCACAGAGACTGGGGCTGCTTGCTTGTCTTGCCCCCTCAAACTTCAAAAGTAAATTTCAGGCTCCGTGCAGGAGGCCTTATCCAGCCCTTCTCTTAAAATTCGAACTTCTGCAGATAGCTCGCAGCCAGAAAGAGCTAGCCTGCAAAGCTGTTGCTCAGCCTCATCTGCCCATGGCACTGCTCGCACAGAGGCACAGAGACTGGGGCTGCTTGCTTGTCTTGCAACCTCAAACTTCAAAAGTATCTTGGGTGATCCGTGCAGGGGGCCTCCGGCAGCCCTGCTCTGAAAATGCGAAAGTCTGCAGAGAGCTCGCAACCAGAAAGAGCTAGCCTGGAAAGCTGTTGCTCAGCCTCATCTGCCCATGGCACTGCTCGCACAGAGGCACAGAGACTGGGGCTGCTTGCTTGTCTTGCCACCTCTAACTTTAAACGTAGTTTAGGTGGTCCGTGCAGTGGGTCCTCCGGCAGCCCTGCTCCCAAAATGCGAACATCTGCAGATAGCTCGCAGCCAGAAAGAGCTAGCCTGGAAAGCTGTTGCTCAGCCTCATCTGCTCATGGCACTGCTCGCACAGAGGCACAGAGACTGGGGCTGCTTGCTTTTCTTGCACCTCAAACTTCAAACGTATCTTTGGGGGTCCGTGCAGGGGGCCTCCGGCAGCACTGCTCTGAAAATGCGAACTTCTGCAGATAGCTCGCAGGCAGAAAGAGCTAGCCTGGAAAGCTGTTGCTCAGCCTCATCTGCCCATGGCACTGCTCGCACAGAGGCACAGAGACTGGGGCTGCTTGCTTGTCTTGCCACCTCAAACTTCAAACGTATCTTTGGGTGTCCGTGCAGGGCACCTCCGGCAGCCCTGCTCTGAAAATGCGAACGTCTGAAGATAGCTCGCAGCCAGAAAAAGCTAGCCTGGAAAGCTGTTGCTCAGCCTCATCTGCTCATGACACTACTCGCAGAGAGGCACAGAGACTGGGGCTGCTTGCTTGTCTTGCACCTCAAACTTCAAACGTATCTTTGGGGGTCCATGCAGGGGGCCTCATTCAGCCCTGCTCTGAAAATGCGAAGGTCTGCAGATAGCTCGCAGGCAGAAAGAGCTAGCCTGCAAAGCTGTTGCTCAGCCTCATCTGCCCATGGCACTGCTCGCATAGAGGCAGAGAGACTGGAGCTGCTTGCTTGTCTTGCCACCTCAAACTTCAAAAGTATCTTAGGTGGTCCGTGAAGGGGGGCTCCGGCAGCCCTACTCTGAAAATGCGAACATCTGCAGAGAGCTCGCAACCAGAAAAAGCTAGCCTGGAAAGCTGTTGCTCAGCCTCATCTGCTCATGGCACTGCTCACACAGAGGCACAGAGACTGGGGCTGCTTGCTTGTCTTGCAACCTCAAACTTCAAAAGTAAATTTCAGGCTCCGTGCAGGAGGCCTTATCCAGCCCTTCTCCGAAAATGCGAACGTCTGCAGATAGCTCGCAGCCAGAAACAGCTAGCCTGCAAAGCTGTTGCTCAGCCTCATCTGCCCATGGCACTGCTCAAACAGAGGCACAGAGACTGGGGATGCTTGCTTTTCTTGCCACCTCAAACTTCAAACGTAGCTTTGGGGGTCCGTGCAGGGGGCCTCCGGCAGCACTGCTCTGAAAATGCGAACTTTTGCAGATAGCTGGCAGTCAGAAAGAGCTAGCCTGGAAAGCTGTTGCTCAGCCTCATCTGCCCATGGCACTGCTTGCACAGAGGCCCAGAGACTGGGGCTGCTTGCTTGTCTGGCAACCTCAAACTTCAAACGTATATTTGGGGGTCTGTGCAGGGGACCTCCGGCAGCCCTGCTCTGAAAATGCGAACGTCTGCAGATAGCTCGCAGCCAGAAAGAGCTAGCCTGGAAAGCTGTTGCTCAGCCTCCTCTGCCCATGGCACTGCTCGCACAGAGGCACAGAGACTGGGGCTGCTTGCTTGTCTTGCAACCTCAAACTTCAAAAGTATATTTGAGGCTCCGTGCAGGAGGCATTAGCCAGCCCTTCTCCGAAAATGCGAACGTCTGCAGATAGCTCGCAGACAGAAAGAGCTAGCCTGGAAAGCTGTTGCTCAGCCTCATCTGCCCATGGCACTGCTCGCACAGAGGCACAGAGACTGGGGCTGCTTGCTTTTCTTGTCCCCTCAAACTTCAAAAGTAAATTTCAGGCTCCGTGCAGGAGGCCTTATCCAGCCCTTCTCCGAAAATGCGAACGTCTGCAGATAGCTCGCAGCCAGAAACAGCTAGCCTGCAAAGCTGTTGCTCAGCCTCATCTGCCCATGGCACTGCTCACACAGAGGCACAGAGACTGGGGCTGCTTGCTTTTCTTGCCACCTCAAAATTCAAACGTAGCTTTGGGGGTCCGTGCAGGGGGCCTCCGGCAGCCCTGCTCTGAAAATGCGAACTTCTGCAGATAGCTCGCAGGAAGAAAGAGCTAGCCTGGAAAGCTGTTGCTCAGCCTCATCTGCCCATGGCACTGCTCGCACAGAGGCACAGAGACTGGGGCTGCTTGCTTGTCTTGCAACCTCAAACTTCAAACGTATATTTGGGGGTCCGTGCAGGGGACCTCCGGCAGCCCTGCTCTGAAAATGTGAACGTCTGCAGATAGCTCGCAGGCAGAAAGAGCTAGCCTGCAAAGCTGTTGCTCAGCCTCATCTGCCCATGGCACTGCTCGCACAGAGGCACAGAGACTGGGGCTGCTTGCTTGTCTTGCCACCTCTAAATTTAAACGTAGTTTAGGTGGTCCGTGCAGTGGGGCCTCCGGCAGCCCTGCTCCCAAAATGCGAACGTCTGCAGATAGCTCGCAGCCAGAAAGAGCTAGCCTGGAAAGCTGTTGCTCAGCCTCATCTGCTCATGGGACTGCTCGCACAGAGGCAGAGAGACTGGGGCTGCTTGCTTTTCTTGCACCTCAAACTTCAAAAGTATCTTTGGGGGTCCATGCAGGGGGCCTCCGGCAGCCCTCCTCTCAAAATGCGAAGGTCTGCAGATAGCTCGCAACCAGAAAAAGCTAGCCTGCAAAGCTGTTGCTCAGCCTCATCTGCCCATGGCACTGCTCGCACAGAGGCAGAGAGACTGGGGGCTGCTTGCTTGTCTTGCCACCTCAAACTTCAAAAGTATCTTAGGTGGTCCGTGAAGGGGGCCTCCGGCAGCCCTACTCTGAAATTGCGAACGTCTGCAGAGAGCTCGCAACCAGAAAAAGCTGGCCTGGAAATCTGTTGCTCAGCCTCATCTGCCCATGGCACTGCTCGCACAGAGGCACAGAGACTGGGGCTGCTTGCTTGTCTTGCAACCTCAAACTTCAAAAGTATATTTGAGGCTCCGTGCAGGAGGCATTATCCTGCCCTTCTCCGAAAATGCGAACGTCTGCAGATAGCTCGCAGACAGAAAGAGCTAGCCTGGAAAGCTGTTGCTCAGCCTCATCTGTCCGTGGCACTGCTCGCACAGAGGCACAGAGACTGGGGCTGCTTGCTTGTCTTGCCCCCTCAAACTTCAAAAGTATCTTGGGTGATCCGTGAAGGGGGCCTCCGGCAGCCCTGCTCTGAAAATGCGAACGTCTGCAGAGAGCTCGCAACCAGAAAGAGCTAACCTGGAAAGCTGTTGCTCAGCCTCCTCTGCCCATGGCACTGCTCGCACAGAGGCACAGAGACTGGGGCTGCTTGCTTGTCTTGCAACCTCAAACTTCAAAAGTATATTTGAGGCTCCGTGCAGGAGGCATTAGCCAGCCCTTCTCCGAAAATGCGAACGTCTGCAGATAGCTCGCAGCCAGAAAGAGCTAGCCTGGAAAGCTGTTGCTCAGCCTCATCTGCCCATGGCACTGCTCGCACAGAGGCACAGAGACTGGGGCTGCTTGCTTTTCCTGCACCTCAATCTTCAAACGTATCTTTGGGGGTCCGTGCAGGGGGCCTCCGGCAGCACTGCTCTGAAAATGCGAACTTCTGCAGACAGCTCGCAGCCAGAAAGAGCTAGCCTGGAAAGCTGTTGCTCAGCCTCATCTGCCCATGGCACTGCTCACACAGAGGCACAGAGACTGGGGCTGCTTGCTTGTCTTGCAACCTCAAACTTCAAACGTATCTTTGGGGGTCCGTGCAGGGGACCTCCGGCAGCCCTGCTCTGAAAATGCGAACGTCTGCAGATAGCTCGCAGCCAGAAAGAGCTAGCCTGGAAAGCTGTTGCTCAGCCTCATCTGCTCATGACACTACTCGCACAGAGGCACAGAGACTGGGGCTGCTTGCTTTTCCTGCACCTCAATCTTCAAACGTATCTTTGGGGGTCCGTGCAGGGGGCCTCCGGCAGCACTGCTCTGAAAATGCGAACTTCTGCAGACAGCTCGCAGCCAGAAAGAGCTAGCCTGGAAAGCTGTTGCTCAGCCTCATCTGCCCATGGCACTGCTCACACAGAGGCACAGAGACTGGGGCTGCTTGCTTGTCTTGCAACCTCAAACTTCAAACGTATCTTTGGGGGTCCGTGCAGGGGACCTCCGGCAGCCCTGCTCTGAAAATCCGAACGTCTGCAGATAGCTCGCAGCCAGAAAGAGCTAGCCTGGAAAGCTGTTGCTCAGCCTCATCTGCTCATGACACTACTCGCACAGAGGCACAGAGACTGGGGCTGCTTGCTTTTCTTGCACCTCAAACTTCAAACATAGCTTTGGGGGTCCGTGCAGGGGTCCTCCGGCAGCCCTGCTCTGAAAATGCGAACTTCTGCAGATAGCTCGCAGGAAGAAAGAGCTAGCCTGGAAAGCTGTTGCTCAGCCTCATCTGCCCATGGCACTGCTCGCACAGAGGCACAGAGACTGGGGCTGCTTGCTTGTCTTGCAACCTCAAACTTCAAACGTATATTTGGGGGTCCGTGCAGGGGACCTCCGGCAGCCCTGCTCTGAAAATGTGAACGTCTGCAGATAGCTCGCAGCCAGAAAGAGCTAGCCTGGAAAGCTGTTGCTCAGCCTCATCTGCCCATGGCACTGCTCGCACAGAGGCACAGAGACTGGGGCTGCTTGCTTGTCTTGCCACCTCTAAATTTAAACGTAGTTTAGGTGGTCCGTGCAGTGGGGCCTCCGGCAGCCCTGCTCCCAAAATGCGAACGTCTGCAGATAGCTCGCAGCCAGAAAGAGCTAGCCTGGAAAGCTGTTGCTCAGCCTCATCTCCTCATGGCACTGCTCGCACAGAGGCACAGAGACTGGGGCTGCTTTCTTTTCTTGCCACCTCAAACTTCAAACATAGCTTTGGGGGTTCGTGCAGGGGGCCTCCGGCAGCACTGCTCTGAAAATGCGAACTTCTGCAGATAGCTCGCAGGCAGAAAGAGCTAGCCTGGAAAGCTGTTGCTCAGCCTCATCTGCCCATGGCACTGCTCGCACAGAGGCACAGAGACTGGGGCTGCTTGCTTGTCTTGCCACCTCAAACTTCAAAAGTATTTTAGGTGGTCCGTGAAGGGGGCCTCCGGCAGCCTTACTCTGAAAATGCAAACGTCTGCAGAGAGCTCGCAACCAGAAAGAGCTAGCCTGGAAAGCTGTTGCTCAGCCTCATCTGCCCATGGCACTGCTCGCACAGAGGCACAGAGACTGGGGCTGCTTGCTTGTCTTGCCACCTCTGACTTTAAACGTAGCTTAGGTGGTCCGTGCAGTGGGGCCTCCGGCAGCCCTGCTCCCTAAATGCGAACGTCTGCAGATAGCTCGCAGACAGAAACAGCTAGCCTGCAAAGCTGTTGCTCAGCCTCATCTGCTCATGGGACTGCTCGCACAGAGGCAGAGAGACTGGGGCTGCTTGCTTTTCTTGCACCTCAAACTTCAAAAGTATCTTTGGGGGTCCATGCAGGGGGCCTCCGGCAGCCCTCCTCTCAAAATGCGAAGGTCTGCAGATAGCTCGCAACCAGAAAAAGCTAGCCTGCAAAGCTGTTGCTCAGCCTCATCTGCCCATGGCACTGCTCGCACAGAGGCAGAGAGACTGGGGGCTGCTTGCTTGTCTTGCCACCTCAAACTTCAAAAGTATCTTAGGTGGTCCGTGAAGGGGGCCTCCGGCAGCCCTACTCTGAAATTGCGAACGTCTGCAGAGAGCTCGCAACCAGAAAAAGCTGGCCTGGAAATCTGTTGCTCAGCCTCATCTGCCCATGGCACTGCTCGCACAGAGGCACAGAGACTGGGGCTGCTTGCTTGTCTTGCAACCTCAAACTTCAAAAGTATATTTGAGGCTCCGTGCAGGAGGCATTAGCCTGCCCTTCTCCGAAAATGCGAACGTCTGCAGATAGCTCGCAGACAGAAAGAGCTAGCCTGGAAAGCTGTTGCTCAGCCTCATCTGTCCGTGGCACTGCTCGCACAGAGGCACAGAGACTGGGGCTGCTTGCTTGTCTTGCCCCCTCAAACTTCAAAAGTATCTTGGGTGATCCGTGAAGGGGGCCTCCGGCAGCCCTGCTCTGAAAATGCGAACGTCTGCAGAGAGCTCGCAACCAGAAAGAGCTAACCTGGAAAGCTGTTGCTCAGCCTCCTCTGCCCATGGCACTGCTCGCACAGAGGCACAGAGACTGGGGCTGCTTGCTTGTCTTGCCACCTCAAACTTCAAAAGTATCTTAGGTGGTCCGTGAAGGGGGGCTCCGGCAGCCCTACTCTGAAAATGCGAACATCTGCAGAGAGCTTGCAACCAGAAAAAGCTAGCCTGGAAAGCTGTTGCTCAGCCTCATCTGCTCATGGCACTGCTCACACAGAGGCACAGAGACTGGGGCTGCTTGCTTGTCTTGCCACCTCAAACTTCAAACATCGCTTTGGGGGTCCATGCAGGGGTCCTCCGGCAGCCCTGCTCTGAAAATGCGAACGTCTGCAGATAGCTCGCAGGCAGAAAGAGCTAGCCTGGAAAGCTGTTGCTCAGCCTCATCTGCCCATGGCACTGCTCGCACAGAGGCACAGAGACTGGGGCTGCTTGCTTGTCTTGCAACCTCAAACTTCAAAAGTAAATTTCAGGCTCCGTGCAGGAGGCCTTATCCAGCCCTTCTCCGAAAATGCGAACGTCTGCAGATAGCTCGCAGCCAGAAACAGCTAGCCTGCAAAGCTGTTGCTCAGCCTCATCTGCCCATGGCACTGCTCACACAGAGGCACAGAGACTGGGGCTGCTTGCTTGTCTTGCCACCTCAAACTTCAAACGTAGCTTTGGGGGTCCGTGCAGGGGGCCTCCGGCAGCCCTGCTCTGAAAATGCGAACGTCTGCAGATAGCTCACAGGCAGAAAGAGCTAGCCTGGAAAGCTGTTGCTCAGCCTCATCTGCCCATGGCACTGCTCGCACAGAGGCACAGAGACTGGGGCTGCTTGCTTGTCTTGCAACCTCAAACTTCAAAAGTAAATTTCAGGCTCCGTGCAGGAGGCCTTATCCAGCCCTTCTCCGAAAATGCGAACGTCTGCAGATAGCTCGCAGCCAGAAACAGCTAGCCTGCAAAGCTGTTGCTCAGCCTCATCTGCCCATGGCACTGCTCACACAGAGGCACAGAGACTGGGGCTGCTTGCTTTTCTTGCCACCTCAAACTTCAAACGTAGCTTTGGGGGTCCGTGCAGGGGGCCTCCGGCAGCCCTGCTCTGAAAATGCGAACGTCTGCAGATAGCTCGCAGCCAGAAAGAGCTAGCCTGGAAAGCTGTTGCTCAGCCTCATCTGCCCATGGCACTGCTCGCACAGAGGCACAGAGACTGGGGCTGCTTGCTTGTCTTGCAACCTCAAACTTCAAAAGTATCTTGGGTGATCAGTGAAGGGGGCCTCCGGCAGCCCTGCTCTGAAAATGCGAACGTCTGCAGAGAGCTCGCAACCAGAAAGAGCTAGCCTGGAAAGCTGTTGCTCAGCCTCATCTGCCCATGGCACTGCTCGCACAGAGGCACAGAGACTGGGGCTGCTTGCTTGTCTTGCAACCTCAAACTTCAAAAGTATATTTGAGGCTCCGTGCAGGAGGCATTAGCCAGCACTTCTCCGAAAATGCGAATGTCTGCAGATAGCTCGCAGACAGAAAGAGCTAGCCTGGAAAGCTGTTGCTCAGCCTCATCTGCCCATGGCACTGCACGCACAGAGGCACAGAGACTGGGGCTGCTTGCTTGTCTTGCCCCCTCAAACTTCAAAAGTAAATTTCAGGCTCCGTGCAGGAGGCCTTATCCAGCCCTTCTCTTAAAATTCGAACTTCTGCAGATAGCTCGCAGCCAGAAAGAGCTAGCCTGCAAAGCTGTTGCTCAGCCTCATCTGCCCATGGCACTGCTCGCACAGAGGCACAGAGACTGGGGCTGCTTGCTTTTCTTGCCACCTCAAACTTCAAAAGTATCTTGGGTGATCCGTGAAGGGGGCCTCCGGCAGCCCTGCTCTGAAAATGCGAAAGTCTGCAGAGAGCTCGCAACCAGAAAGAGCTAGCCTGGAAAGCTGTTGCTCAGCCTCATCTGCCCATGGCACTGCTCGCACAGAGGCACAGAGACTGGGGCTGCTTGCTTGTCTTGCCACCTCTAACTTTAAACGTAGTTTAGGTGGTCCGTGCAGTGGGGCCTCCGGCAGCCCTGCTCCCAAAATGCGAACGTCTGCAGATAGCTCGCAGCCAGAAAGAGCTAGCCTGGAAAGCTGTTGCTCAGCCTCATCTGCTCATGGCACTGCTCGCACAGAGGCACAGAGACTGGGGCTGCTTGCTTTTCTTGCACCTCAAACTTCAAACGTATCTTTGGGGGTCCGTGCAGGGGGCCTCCGGCAGCACTGCTCTGAAAATGCGAACTTCTGCAGATAGCTCGCAGGCAGAAAGAGCTAGCCTGGAAAGCTGTTGCTCAGCCTCATCTGCCCATGGCACTGCTCGCACAGAGGCACAGAGACTGGGGCTGCTTGCTTGTCTTGCCACCTCAAACTTCAAACGTATCTTTGGGTGTCCGTGCAGGGCACCTCCGGCAGCCCTGCTCTGAAAATGCGAACGTCTGAAGATAGCTCGCAGCCAGAAAAAGCTAGCCTGGAAAGCTGTTGCTCAGCCTCATCTGTCCGTGGCACTGCTCGCACAGAGGCACAGAGACTGGGGCTGCTTGCTTGTCTTGCCCCCTCAAACTTCAAAAGTATCTTGGGTGATCCGTGAAGGGGGCCTCCGGCAGCCCTGCTCTGAAAATGCGAACGTCTGCAGAGAGCTCGCAACCAGAAAGAGCTAACCTGGAAAGCTGTTGCTCAGCCTCATCTGCCCATGGCACTGCTCGCACAGAGGCACAGAGACTGGGGCTGCTTGCTTGTCTTGCCACCTCTAACATTAAACGTAGCTTAGGTGGTCCGTGCAGTGGGGCCTCCGGCAGCCCTGCTCCCTAAATGCGTACGTCTGCACATAGCTCGCAGCCAGAAAGAGCTAGCCTGGAAAGCTGTTGCTCAGCCTCATCTGCTCATGACACTACTCGCACAGAGGCACAGAGACTGGGGCTGCTTGCTTGTCTTGCACCTCAAACTTCAAACGTATCTTTGGGGGTCCATGCAGGGGGCCTCATTCAGCCCTGCTCTGAAAATGCGAAGGTCTGCAGATAGCTCGCAGGCAGAAAGAGCTAGCCTGGAAAGCTGTTGCTCAGCCTCATCTGCCCATGGCACTGCTCGCATAGAGGCAGAGAGACTGAAGCTGCTTGCTTGTCTTGCCACCTCAAACTTCAAAAGTATCTTAGGTGGTCCGTGAAGGGGGGCTCCGGCAGCCCTACTCTGAAAATGCGAACATCTGCAGAGAGCTCGCAACCAGAAAAAGCTAGCCTGGAAAGCTGTTGCTCAGCCTCATCTGCTCATGGCACTGCTCACACAGAGGCACAGAGACTGGGGCTGCTTGCTTGTCTTGCAACCTCAAACTTCAAAAGTAAATTTCAGGCTCCGTGCAGGAGGCCTTATCCAGCCCTTCTCCGAAAATGCGAACGTCTGCAGATAGCTCGCAGCCAGAAACAGCTAGCCTGGAAAGCTGTTGCTCAGCCTCATCTGCCCATGGCACTGCTCGCACAGAGGCACAGAGACTGGGGCTGCTTGCTTGTCTTGCAACCTCAAACTTCAAAAGTATATTTGAGGCTCCGTGCAGGAGGCATTAGCCAGCCCTTCTCCGAAAATGCGAACGTCTGCAGATAGCTCGCAGACAGAAAGAGCTAGCCTGGAAAGCTGTTGCTCAGCCTCATCTGCCCATGGCACTGCTCGCACAGAGGCACAGAGACTGGGGCTGCTTGCTTTTCTTGTCCCCTCAAACTTCAAAAGTAAATTTCAGGCTCCGTGCAGGAGGCCTTATCCAGCCCTTCTCCGAAAATGCGAACGTCTGCAGATAGCTCGCAGCCAGAAACAGCTAGCCTGCAAAGCTGTTGCTCAGCCTCATCTGCCCATGGCACTGCTCGCACAGAGGCACAGAGACTGGGGCTGCTTGCTTGTCTTGCAACCTCAAACTTCAAAAGTATCTTGGGTGATCCGTGAAGGGGGCCTCCGGCAGCCCTGCTCTGAAAATGCGAACGTCTGCAGAGAGCTCGCAACCAGAAAGAGCTAGCCTGGAAAGCTGTTGCTCAGCCTCATCTGCCCATGGCACTGCTCGCACAGAGGCACAGAGACTGGGGCTGCTTGCTTGTCTTGCAACCTCAAACTTCAAAAGTATATTTGAGCCTCCGTGCAGGAGGCATTAGCCAGCACTTCTCCGAAAATGCGAATGTCTGCAGATAGCTCGCAGACAGAAAGAGCTAGCCTGGAAAGCTGTTGCTCAGCCTCATCTGCCCATGGCACTGCACGCACAGAGGCACAGAGACTGGGGCTGCTTGCTTGTCTTGCCCCCTCAAACTTCAAAAGTAAATTTCAGGCTCCGTGCAGGAGGCCTTATCCAGCCCTTCTCTTAAAATTCGAACTTCTGCAGATAGCTCGCAGCCAGAAAGAGCTAGCCTGCAAAGCTGTTGCTCAGCCTCATCTGCCCATGGCACTGCTCGCACAGAGGCACAGAGACTGGGGCTGCTTGCTTGTCTTGCAACCTCAAACTTCAAAAGTATCTTGGGTGATCCGTGAAGGGGGCCTCCGGCAGCCCTGCTCTGAAAATGCGAAAGTCTGCAGAGAGCTCGCAACCAGAAAGAGCTAGCCTGGAAAGCTGTTGCTCAGCCTCATCTGCCCATGGCACTGCTCGCACAGAGGCACAGAGACTGGGGCTGCTTGCTTGTCTTGCCACCTCTAACTTTAAACGTAGTTTAGGTGGTCCGTGCAGTGGGGCCTCCGGCAGAACTGCTCCCAAAATGCGAACGTCTGCAGATAGCTCGCAGCCAGAAAGAGCTAGCCTGGAAAGCTGTTGCTCAGCCTCATCTGCTCATGGCACTGCTCGCACAGAGGCACAGAGACTGGGGCTGCTTGCTTTTCTTGCACCTCAAACTTCAAACGTATCTTTGGGGGTCCGTGCAGGGGGCCTCCGGCAGCACTGCTCTGAAAATGCGAACTTCTGCAGATAGCTCGCAGGCAGAAAGAGCTAGCCTGGAAAGCTGTTGCTCAGCCTCATCTGCCCATGGCACTGCTCGCACAGAGGCACAGAGACTGGGGCTGCTTGCTTGTCTTGCCACCTCAAACTTCAAACGTATCTTTGGGTGTCCGTGCAGGGCACCTCCGGCAGCCCTGCTCTGAAAATGCGAACGTCTGAAGATAGCTCGCAGCCAGAAAAAGCTAGCCTGGAAAGCTGTTGCTCAGCCTCATCTGTCCGTGGCACTGCTCGCACAGAGGCACAGAGACTGGGGCTGCTTGCTTGTCTTGCCCCCTCAAACTTCAAAAGTATCTTGGGTGATCCGTGAAGGGGGCCTCCGGCAGCCCTGCTCTGAAAATGCGAACGTCTGCAGAGAGCTCGCAACCAGAAAGAGCTAACCTGGAAAGCTGTTGCTCAGCCTCATCTGCCCATGGCACTGCTCGCACAGAGGCACAGAGACTGGGGCTGCTTGCTTGTCTTGCCACCTCTAACATTAAACGTAGCTCAGGTGGTCCGTGCAGTGGGGCCTCCGGCAGCCCTGCTCCCTAAATGCGTACGTCTGCACATAGCTCGCAGCCAGAAAGAGCTAGCCTGGAAAGCTGTTGCTCAGCCTCATCTGCTCATGACACTACTCGCACAGAGGCACAGAGACTGGGGCTGCTTGCTTGTCTTGCACCTCAAACTTCAAACGTATCTTTGGGGGTCCATGCAGGGGGCCTCATTCAGCCCTGCTCTGAAAATGCGAAGGTCTGCAGATAGCTCGCAGGCAGAAAGAGCTAGCCTGGAAAGCTGTTGCTCAGCCTCATCTGCCCATGGCACTGCTCGCATAGAGGCAGAGAGACTGGAGCTGCTTGCTTGTCTTGCCACCTCAAACTTCAAAAGTATCTTAGGTGGTCCGTGAAGGGGGGCTCCGGCAGCCCTACTCTGAAAATGCGAACATCTGCAGAGAGCTCGCAACCAGAAAAAGCTAGCCTGGAAAGCTGTTGCTCAGCCTCATCTGCTCATGGCACTGCTCACACAGAGGCACAGAGACTGGGGCTGCTTGCTTGTCTTGCAACCTCAAACTTCAAAAGTAAATTTCAGGCTCCGTGCAGGAGGCCTTATCCAGCCCTTCTCCGAAAATGCGAACGTCTGCAGATAGCTCGCAGCCAGAAACAGCTAGCCTGCAAAGCTGTTGCTCAGCCTCATCTGCCCATGGCACTGCTCGCACAGAGGCACAGAGACTGGGGCTGCTTGCTTGTCTTGCAACCTCAAACTTCAAAAGTATATTTGAGGCTCCGTGCAGGAGGCATTAGCCAGCCCTTCTCCGAAAATGCGAACGTCTGCAGATAGCTCGCAGACAGAAAGAGCTAGCCTGGAAAGCTGTTGCTCAGCCTCATCTGCCCATGGCACTGCTCGCACAGAGGCACAGAGACTGGGGCTGCTTGCTTTTCTTGTCCCCTCAAACTTCAAAAGTAAATTTCAGGCTCCGTGCAGGAGGCCTTATCCAGCCCTTCTCCGAAAATGCGAACGTCTGCAGATAGCTCGCAGCCAGAAACAGCTAGCCTGCAAAGCTGTTGCTCAGCCTCATCTGCCCATGGCACTGCTCGCACAGAGGCACAGAGACTGGGGCTGCTTGCTTGTCTTGCAACCTCAAACTTCAAACGTATATTTGGGGGTCCGTGCAGGGGGCCTCCGGCAGCCCTGCTCTGAAAATGCGAACGTCTGCAGATAGCTCGCAGGCAGAAAGAGCTAGCCTGGAAAGCTGTTGCTCAGCCTCATCTGCCCATGGCACTGCTCGCACAGAGGCACAGAGACTGGGGCTGCTTGCTTGTCTTGCAACGTCAAACTTCAAAAGTATCTTGGGTGATCCTTGAAGGGGGCCTCCGGCAGCCCTGCTCTGAAAATGCGAACGTCTGCAGAGAGCTCGCAACCAGAAAGAGCTAGCCTGGAAAGCTGTTGCTCAGCCTCATCTGCCCATGGCACTGCTCGCACAGAGGCACAGAGACTGGGGCTGCTTGCTTGTCTTGCCACCTCTAAATTTAAACGTAGTTTAGGTGGTCCGTGCAGTGGGGCCTCCGGCAGCCCTGCTCCCAAAATGCGAACGTCTGCAGATAGCTCGCAGCCAGAAAGAGCTAGCCTGGAAAGCTGTTGCTCAGCCTCATCTCCTCATGGCACTGCTCACACAGAGGCACAGAGACTGGGGCTGCTTTCTTTTCTTGCCACCTCAAACTTCAAACATAGCTTTGGGGGTTCGTGCAGGGGGCCTCCGGCAGCCCTGCTCTGAAAATGCGAACTTCTGCAGATAGCTCGCAGGCAGAAAGAGCTAGCCTGGAAAGCTGTTGCTCAGCCTCATCTGCCCATGGCACTGCTCGCACAGAGGCACAGAGACTGGGGCTGCTTGCTTGTCTTGCCACCTCAAACTTCAAAATATTTTAGGTGGTCCGTGAAGGGGGCCTCCGGCAGCCTTACTCTGAAAATGCAAACGTCTGCAGAGAGCTCGCAACCAGAAAGAGCTAGCCTGGAAAGCTGTTGCTCAGCCTCATCTGCCCATGGCACTGCTCGCACAGAGGCACAGAGACTGGGGCTGCTTGCTTTTCTTGCCACCTCTAACTTTAAACGTAGCTTAGGTGGTCCGTGCAGTGGGGCCTACGGCAGCCCTGCTCCCTAAATGCGAACGTCTGCAGATAGCTCGCAGACAGAAACAGCTAGCCTGCAAAGCTGTTGCTCAGCCTCATCTGCTCATGGCACTGCTCGCACAGAGGCAGAGAGACTGGGGCTGCTTGCTTTTCTTGCACCTCAAACTTCAAAAGTATCTTTGGGGGTCCATGCAGGGGGCCTCCGGCAGCCCTCCTCTCAAAATGCGAACGTCTGCAGATAGCTCGCAGACAGAAACAGCTAGCCTGCAAAGCTGTTGCTCAGCCTCATCTGCCCATGGCACTGCTCGCACAGAGGCAGAGAGACTGGGGGCTGCTTGCTTGTCTTGCCACCTCAAACTTCAAAAGTATCTTAGGTGGTCCGTGAAGGGGGCCTCCGGCAGCCCTACTCTGAAAATGCGAACGTCTGCAGAGAGCTCGCAACCAGAAAGAGCTAACCTGGAAAGCTGTTGCTCAGCCTCATCTGCCCATGGCACTGCTCGCACAGAGGCACAGAGACTGGGGCTGCTTGCTTGTCTTGCCACCTCTAACATTAAACGTAGCTTAGGTGGTCCGTGCAGTGGGGCCTCCGGCAGCCCTGCTCCCTAAATGCGTACGTCTGCACATAGCTCGCAGCCAGAAAGAGCTAGCCTGGAAAGCTGTTGCTCAGCCTCATCTGCTCATGACACTACTCGCACAGAGGCACAGAGACTGGGGCTGCTTGCTTGTCTTGCACCTCAAACTTCAAACGTATCTTTGGGGGTCCATGCAGGGGGCCTCATTCAGCCCTGCTCTGAAAATGCGAAGGTCTGCAGATAGCTCGCAGGCAGAAAGAGCTAGCCTGGAAAGCTGTTGCTCAGCCTCATCTGCCCATGGCACTGCTCGCATAGAGGCAGAGAGACTGGAGCTGCTTGCTTGTCTTGCCACCTCAAACTTCAAAAGTATCTTAGGTGGTCCGTGAAGGGGGGCTCCGGCAGCCCTACTCTGAAAATGCGAACATCTGCAGAGAGCTCGCAACCAGAAAAAGCTAGCCTGGAAAGCTGTTGCTCAGCCTCATCTGCTCATGGCACTGCTCACACAGAGGCACAGAGACTGGGGCTGCTTGCTTGTCTTGCAACCTCAAACTTCAAAAGTAAATTTCAGGCTCCGTGCAGGAGGCCTTATCCAGCCCTTCTCCGAAAATGCGAACGTCTGCAGATAGCTCGCAGCCAGAAACAGCTAGCCTGCAAAGCTGTTGCTCAGCCTCATCTGCCCATGGCACTGCTCAAACAGAGGCACAGAGACTGGGGCTGCTTGCTTGTCTTGCAACCTCAAACTTCAAAAGTATATTTGAGGCTCCGTGCAGGAGGCATTAGCCAGCCCTTCTCCGAAAATGCGAACGTCTGCAGATAGCTCGCAGACAGAAAGAGCTAGCCTGGAAAGCTGTTGCTCAGCCTCATCTGCCCATGGCACTGCTCGCACAGAGGCACAGAGACTGGGGCTGCTTGCTTTTCTTGTCCCCTCAAACTTCAAAAGTAAATTTCAGGCTCCGTGCAGGAGGCCTTATCCAGCCCTTCTCCGAAAATGCGAACGTCTGCAGATAGCTCGCAGCCAGAAACAGCTAGCCTGCAAAGCTGTTGCTCAGCCTCATCTGCCCATGGCACTGCTCGCACAGAGGCACAGAGACTGGGGCTGCTTGCTTGTCTTGCAACCTCAAACTTCAAACGTATATTTGGGGGTCCGTGCAGGGGGCCTCCGGCAGCCCTGCTCTGAAAATGCGAACGTCTGCAGATAGCTCGCAGGCAGAAAGAGCTAGCCTGGAAAGCTGTTGCTCAGCCTCATCTGCCCATGGCACTGCTCGCACAGAGGCACAGAGACTGGGGCTGCTTGCTTGTCTTGCAACGTCAAACTTCAAAAGTATCTTGGGTGATCCTTGAAGGGGGCCTCCGGCAGCCCTGCTCTGAAAATGCGAACGTCTGCAGAGAGCTCGCAACCAGAAAGAGCTAGCCTGGAAAGCTGTTGCTCAGCCTCATCTGCCCATGGCACTGCTCGCACAGAGGCACAGAGACTGGGGCTGCTTGCTTGTCTTGCCACCTCTAAATTTAAACGTAGTTTAGGTGGTCCGTGCAGTGGGGCCTCCGGCAGCCCTGCTCCCAAAATGCGAACGTCTGCAGATAGCTCGCAGCCAGAAAGAGCTAGCCTGGAAAGCTGTTGCTCAGCCTCATCTCCTCATGGCACTGCTCACACAGAGGCACAGAGACTGGGGCTGCTTTCTTTTCTTGCCACCTCAAACTTCAAACATAGCTTTGGGGGTTCGTGCAGGGGGCCTCCGGCAGCCCTGCTCTGAAAATGCGAACTTCTGCAGATAGCTCGCAGGCAGAAAGAGCTAGCCTGGAAAGCTGTTGCTCAGCCTCATCTGCCCATGGCACTGCTCGCACAGAGGCACAGAGACTGGGGCTGCTTGCTTGTCTTGCCACCTCAAACTTCAAAATATTTTAGGTGGTCCGTGAAGGGGGCCTCCGGCAGCCTTACTCTGAAAATGCAAACGTCTGCAGAGAGCTCGCAACCAGAAAGAGCTAGCCTGGAAAGCTGTTGCTCAGCCTCATCTGCCCATGGCACTGCTCGCACAGAGGCACAGAGACTGGGGCTGCTTGCTTTTCTTGCCACCTCTAACTTTAAACGTAGCTTAGGTGGTCCGTGCAGTGGGGCCTACGGCAGCCCTGCTCCCTAAATGCGAACGTCTGCAGATAGCTCGCAGACAGAAACAGCTAGCCTGCAAAGCTGTTGCTCAGCCTCATCTGCTCATGGCACTGCTCGCACAGAGGCAGAGAGACTGGGGCTGCTTGCTTTTCTTGCACCTCAAACTTCAAAAGTATCTTTGGGGGTCCATGCAGGGGGCCTCCGGCAGCCCTCCTCTCAAAATGCGAACGTCTGCAGATAGCTCGCAGACAGAAACAGCTAGCCTGCAAAGCTGTTGCTCAGCCTCATCTGCCCATGGCACTGCTCGCACAGAGGCAGAGAGACTGGGGGCTGCTTGCTTGTCTTGCCACCTCAAACTTCAAAAGTATCTTAGGTGGTCCGTGAAGGGGGCCTCCGGCAGCCCTACTCTGAAAATGCGAACGTCTGCAGAGAGCTCGCAACCAGAAAGAGCTAACCTGGAAAGCTGTTGCTCAGCCTCATCTGCCCATGGCACTGCTCGCACAGAGGCACAGAGACTGGGGCTGCTTGCTTGTCTTGCCACCTCTAACATTAAACGTAGCTTAGGTGGTCCGTGCAGTGGGGCCTCCGGCAGCCCTGCTCCCTAAATGCGTACGTCTGCACATAGCTCGCAGCCAGAAAGAGCTAGCCTGGAAAGCTGTTGCTCAGCCTCATCTGCTCATGACACTACTCGCACAGAGGCACAGAGACTGGGGCTGCTTGCTTGTCTTGCACCTCAAACTTCAAACGTATCTTTGGGGGTCCATGCAGGGGGCCTCATTCAGCCCTGCTCTGAAAATGCGAAGGTCTGCAGATAGCTCGCAGGCAGAAAGAGCTAGCCTGGAAAGCTGTTGCTCAGCCTCATCTGCCCATGGCACTGCTCGCATAGAGGCAGAGAGACTGGAGCTGCTTGCTTGTCTTGCCACCTCAAACTTCAAAAGTATCTTAGGTGGTCCGTGAAGGGGGGCTCCGGCAGCCCTACTCTGAAAATGCGAACATCTGCAGAGAGCTCGCAACCAGAAAAAGCTAGCCTGGAAAGCTGTTGCTCAGCCTCATCTGCTCATGGCACTGCTCACACAGAGGCACAGAGACTGGGGCTGCTTGCTTGTCTTGCAACCTCAAACTTCAAAAGTAAATTTCAGGCTCCGTGCAGGAGGCCTTATCCAGCCCTTCTCCGAAAATGCGAACGTCTGCAGATAGCTCGCAGCCAGAAACAGCTAGCCTGCAAAGCTGTTGCTCAGCCTCATCTGCCCATGGCACTGCTCAAACAGAGGCACAGAGACTGGGGCTGCTTGCTTGTCTTGCAACCTCAAACTTCAAAAGTATATTTGAGGCTCCGTGCAGGAGGCATTAGCCAGCCCTTCTCCGAAAATGCGAACGTCTGCAGATAGCTCGCAGACAGAAAGAGCTAGCCTGGAAAGCTGTTGCTCAGCCTCATCTGCCCATGGCACTGCTCGCACAGAGGCACAGAGACTGGGGCTGCTTGCTTTTCTTGTCCCCTCAAACTTCAAAAGTAAATTTCAGGCTCCGTGCAGGAGGCCTTATCCAGCCCTTCTCCGAAAATGCGAACGTCTGCAGATAGCTCGCAGCCAGAAACAGCTAGCCTGCAAAGCTGTTGCTCAGCCTCATCTGCCCATGGCACTGCTCGCACAGAGGCACAGAGACTGGGGCTGCTTGCTTGTCTTGCAACCTCAAACTTCAAACGTATATTTGGGGGTCCGTGCAGGGGGCCTCCAGCAGCCCTGCTCTGAAAATGCGAACGTCTGCAGATAGCTCGCAGGCAGAAAGAGCTAGCCTGGAAAGCTGTTGCTCAGCCTCATCTGCCCATGGCACTGCTCGCACAGAGGCACAGAGACTGGGGCTGCTTGCTTGTCTTGCAACGTCAAACTTCAAAAGTATCTTGGGTGATCCTTGAAGGGGGCCTCCGGCAGCCCTGCTCTGAAAATGCGAACGTCTGCAGAGAGCTCGCAACCAGAAAGAGCTAGCCTGGAAAGCTGTTGCTCAGCCTCATCTGCCCATGGCACTGCTCGCACAGAGGCACAGAGACTGGGGCTGCTTGCTTGTCTTGCCACCTCTAAATTTAAACGTAGTTTAGGTGGTCCGTGCAGTGGGGCCTCCGGCAGCCCTGCTCCCAAAATGCGAACGTCTGCAGATAGCTCGCAGCCAGAAAGAGCTAGCCTGGAAAGCTGTTGCTCAGCCTCATCTCCTCATGGCACTGCTCACACAGAGGCACAGAGACTGGGGCTGCTTTCTTTTCTTGCCACCTCAAACTTCAAACATAGCTTTGGGGGTTCGTGCAGGGGGCCTCCGGCAGCCCTGCTCTGAAAATGCGAACTTCTGCAGATAGCTCGCAGGCAGAAAGAGCTAGCCTGGAAAGCTGTTGCTCAGCCTCATCTGCCCATGGCACTGCTCGCACAGAGGCACAGAGACTGGGGCTGCTTGCTTGTCTTGCCACCTCAAACTTCAAAATATTTTAGGTGGTCCGTGAAGGGGGCCTCCGGCAGCCTTACTCTGAAAATGCAAACGTCTGCAAAGAGCTCGCAACCAGAAAGAGCTAGCCTGGAAAGCTGTTGCTCAGCCTCATCTGCCCATGGCACTGCTCGCACAGAGGCACAGAGACTGGGGCTGCTTGCTTTTCTTGCCACCTCTAACTTTAAACGTAGCTTAGGTGGTCCGTGCAGTGGGGCCTACGGCAGCCCTGCTCCCTAAATGCGAACGTCTGCAGATAGCTCGCAGACAGAAACAGCTAGCCTGCAAAGCTGTTGCTCAGCCTCATCTGCTCATGGCACTGCTCGCACAGAGGCAGAGAGACTGGGGCTGCTTGCTTTTCTTGCACCTCAAACTTCAAAAGTATCTTTGGGGGTCCATGCAGAGGGCCTCCGGCAGCCCTCCTCTCAAAATGCGAAGGTCTGCAGATAGCTCGCAACCAGAAAATGCTAGCCTGCAAAGCTGTTGCTCAGCCTCATCTGCCCATGGCACTGCTCCCACAGAGGCAGAGAGACTGGGGGCTGCTTGCTTGTCTTGCCACCTCAAACTTCAAAAGTATCTTAGGTGGTCCGTGAAGGGGGCCTCCGGCAGCCCTACTCTGAAATTGCGAACGTCTGCAGAGAGCTCGCAACCAGAAAAAGCTGGCCTGGAAATCTGTTGCTCAGCCTCATCTGCCCATGGCACTGCTCGCACAGAGGCACAGAGACTGGGGCTGCTTGCTTGTCTTGCAACCTCAAACTTCAAAAGTATATTTGAGGCTCCGTGCAGGAGGCATTAGCCTGCCCTTCTCCGAAAATGCGAACGTCTGCAGATAGCTCGCAGACAGAAAGAGCTAGCCTGGAAAGCTGTTGCTCAGCCTCATCTGTCCGTGGCACTGCTCGCACAGAGGCACAGAGACTGGGGCTGCTTGCTTGTCTTGCCCCCTCAAACTTCAAAAGTATCTTGGGTGATCCGTGAAGGGGGCCTCCGGCAGCCCTGCTCTGAAAATGCGAACGTCTGCAGAGAGCTCGCAACCAGAAAGAGCTAACCTGGAAAGCTGTTGCTCAGCCTCATCTGCCCATGGCACTGCTCGCACAGAGGCACAGAGACTGGGGCTGCTTGCTTGTCTTGCCACCTCTAACATTAAACGTAGCTTAGGTGGTCCGTGCAGTGGGGCCTCCGGCAGCCCTGCTCCCTAAATGCGAACGTCTGCACATAGCTCGCAGCCAGAAAGAGCTAGCCTGGAAAGCTGTTGCTCAGCCTCATCTGCTCATGACACTACTCGCACAGAGGCACAGAGACTGGGGCTGCTTGCTTTTCTTGCACCTCAAACTTCAAACGTATCTTTGGGGGTCCATGCAGGGGGCCTCATTCAGCCCTGCTCTGAAAATGCGAAGGTCTGCAGATAGCTAGCAGGCAGAAAGAGCTAGCCTGCAAAGCTGTTGCTCAGCCTCATCTGCCCATGGCACTGCTCGCATAGAGGCAGAGAGACTGGAGCTGCTTGCTTGTCTTGCCACCTCAAACTTCAAAAGTATCTTAGGTGGTCCGTGAAGGGGGGCTCCGGCAGCCCTACTCTGAAAATGCGAACATCTGCAGAGAGCTTGCAACCAGAAAAAGCTAGCCTGGAAAGCTGTTGCTCAGCCTCATCTGCCCATGGCACTGCTCGCACAGAGGCACAGAGACTGGGGCTGCTTGCTTGTCTTGCAACCTCAAACTTCAAAAGTAAATTTCAGGCTCCGTGCAGGAGGCCTTATCCAGCCCTTCTCCGAAAATGCGAACGTCTGCAGATAGCTCGCAGCCAGAAACAGCTAGCCTGCAAAGCTGTTGCTCAGCCTCATCTGCCCATGGCACTGCTCACACAGAGGCACAGAGACTGGGGATGCTTGCTTTTCTTGCCACCTCAAACTTCAAACGTAGCTTTGGGGGTCCGTGCAGGGGGCCTCCGGCAGCACTGCTCTGAAAATGCGAACTTTTGCAGATAGCTCGCAGGCAGAAAGAGCTAGCCTGGAAAGCTGTTGCTCAGCCTCATCTGCCCATGGCACTGCTTGCACAGAGGCACAGAGACTGGGGCTGCTTGCTTGTCTTGCAACCTCAAACTTCAAACGTATATTTGGGGGTCCGTGCAGGGGACCTCCGGCAGCCCTGCTCTGAAAATGCGAACGTCTGCAGATAGCTCGCAGGCAGAAAGAGCTAGCCTGGAAAGCTGTTGCTCAGCCTCCTCTGCCCATGGCACTGCTCGCACAGAGGCACAGAGACTGAGGCTGCTTGCTTGTCTTGCAACCTCAAACTTCAAAAGTATATTTGAGGCTCCGTGCAGGAGGAATTAGCCAGCCCTTCTCCGAAAATGCGAACGTCTGCAGATAGCTCGCAGACAGAAAGAGCTAGCCTGGAAAGCTGTTGCTCAGCCTCATCTGCCCATGGCACTGCTCGCACAGAGGCACAGAGACTGGGGCTGCTTGCTTTTCTTGTCCCCTCAAACTTCAAAAGTAAATTTCAGGCTCCGTGCAGGAGGCCTTATCCAGCCCTTCTCCGAAAATGCGAACGTCTGCAGATAGCTCGCAGCCAGAAACAGCTAGCCTGCAAAGCTGTTGCTCAGCCTCATCTGACCATGGCACTGCTCGCACAGAGGCACAGAGACTGGGGCTGCTTGCTTTTCTTGCCACCTCAAAATTCAAACGTAGCTTTGGGGGTCCGTGCAGAGGGCCTCCGGCAGCCCTGCTCTGAAAATGCGAACTTCTGCAGATAGCTCGCAGGAAGAAAGAGCTAGCCTGGAAAGCTGTTGCTCAGCCTCATCTGCCCATGGCACTGCTCGCACAGAGGCACAGAGACTGGGGCTGCTTGCTTGTCTTGCAACCTCAAACTTCAAACGTATATTTGGGGGTCCGTGCAGGGGACCTCCGGCAGCCCTGCTCTGAAAATGTGAACGTCTGCAGATAGCTCGCAGCCAGAAAGAGCTAGCCTGGAAAGCTGTTGCTCAGCCTCATCTGCCCATGGCACTGCTCGCACAGAGGCAAAGAGACTGGGGCTGCTTGCTTGTCTTGCAACGTCAAACTTCAAAAGTATCTTGGGTGATCCTTGAAGGGGGCCTCCGGCAGCCCTGCTCTGAAAATGCGAACGTCTGCAGAGAGCTCGCAACCAGAAAGAGCTAGCCTGGAAAGCTGTTGCTCAGCCTCATCTGCCCATGGCACTGCTCGCACAGAGGCACAGAGACTGGGGCTGCTTGCTTGTCTTGCCACCTCTAAATTTAAACGTAGTTTAGGTGGTCCGTGCAGTGGGGCCTCCGGCAGCCCTGCTCCCAAAATGCGAACGTCTGCAGATAGCTCGCAGCCAGAAAGAGCTAGCCTGGAAAGCTGTTGCTCAGCCTCATCTCCTCATGGCACTGCTCACACAGAGGCACAGAGACTGGGGCTGCTTGCTTTTCTTGCCACCTCAAACTTCAAACATAGCTTTGGGGGTTCGTGCAGGGGGCCTCCGGCAGCACTGCTCTGAAAATGCGAACTTCTGCAGATAGCTCGCAGGCAGAAAGAGCTAGCCTGGAAAGCTGTTGCTCAGCCTCATCTGCCCATGGCACTGCTCGCACAGAGGCACAGAGACTGGGGCTGCTTGCTTTTCTTGCACCTCAAACTTCAAACGTATCTTCGGGGGTCCATGCAGGGGGCCTCCTTCAGCCCTGCTCTGAAAATGCGAACGTCTGCAGATAACTCGCAGGCAGAAAGAGCTAGCCTGCAAAGCTGTTGCTCAGCCTCATCTGCCCATGGCACTGCTCGCATAGAGGCAGAGAGACTGGGGCTGCTTGCTTGTCTTGCCACCTCAAACTTCAAAAGTATTTTAGGTGGTCCGTGAAGGGGGCCTCCGGCAGCCCTACTCTGAAAATGCGAACGTCTGCAGATAGCTCGCAGGCAGAAAGAGCTAGCCTGGAAAGCTGTTGCTCAGCCTCATCTGCCCATGGCACTGCTCGCACAGAGGCACAGAGACTGGGGCTGCTTGCTTGTCTTGCCACCTCAAACTTCAAAAGTATTTTAGGTGGTCCGTGAAGGGGGCCTCCGGCAGCCCTACTCTGAAAATGCGAACGTCTGCAGAGAGCTCGCAACCAGAAAGAGCTAGCCTGGAAAGCTGTTCCTCAGCCTCATCTGCCCATGGCACTGCTCGCACAGAGGCACAGAGACTGGGGCTGCTTGCTTGTCTTGCCACCTCTAACTTTAAACGTAGCTTAGGTGGTCCGTGCAGTGGGGCCTCCGGCAGCCCTGCTCCCAAAATGCGAACGTCTGCACATAGCTCGCAGCCAGAAAGAGCTAGCCTGGAAAGCTGTTGCTCAGCCTCATCTGCTCATGACAGTACTCGCACAGAGGCACAGAGACTGGGGCTGCTGGCTTTTCTTGCACCTCAAACTTCAAACGTATCTTTGGGGGTCCATGCAGGGGGCCTCATTCAGCCCTGCTCTGAAAATGCGAAGGTCTGCAGATAGCTCGCAGGCAGAAAGAGCTAGCCTGCAAAGCTGTTGCTCAGCCTCATCTGCCCATGGCACTGCTCGCATAGAGGCAGAGAGACTGGAGCTGCTTGCTTGTCTTGCCACCTCAAACTTCAAAAGTATCTTAGGTGCTCCGTGAAGGGGGGCTCCGGCAGCCCTACTCTGAAAATGCGAACATCTGCAGAGAGCTCGCAACCAGAAAAAGCTAGCCTGGAAAGCTGTTGCTCAGCCTCATCTGCTCATGGCACTGCTCACACAGAGGCACAGAGACTGGGGCTGCTTGCTTGTCTTGCAACCTCAAACTTCAAAAGTAAATTTCAGGCTCCGTGCAGGAGGCCTTATCCAGCCATTCTCCGAAAATGCGAACGTCTGCAGATAGCTCTCAGCCAGAAAGAGCTAGCCTGGAAAGCTGTTGCTCCGCCTCATCTGCCCATGGCACTGCTCACACAGAGGCACAGAGACTGGGGATGCTTGCTTTTCTTGCCACCTCAAACTTCAAAAGTATCTTTGGGGGTCCGTGCAGGGGGCCTCCGGCAGCACTGCTCTGAAAATGCGAACTTCTGCAGATAGCTCGCAGGCAGAAAGAGCTAGCCTGGAAAGCTGTTGCTCAGCCTCATCTGCCCATGGCACTGCTCGCACAGAGGCACAGAGACTGGGGCTGCTTGCTTGTCTGGCAACCTCAAACTTCAAACTTATATTTGGGTGTCCGTGCAGGGGACCTCCGGCAGCCCTGCTCTGAAAATGCGAACGTCTGCAGATAGCTCGCAGCCAGAAAGAGCTAGCCTGGAAAGCTGTTGCTCAGCCTCATCTGCCCATGGCACTGCTCGCACAGAGGCACAGAGACTCGGGCTGCTTGCTTGTCTTGCAACCTCAAACTTCAAAAGTATCTTGGGTGATCCGTGAATGGGGCCTCCTGCAGCCCTGCTCTGAAAATGCGAACGTCTGCAGAGAGCTCGCAACCAGAAAGATCTAGCCTGGAAAGCTGTTGCTCAACCTCATCTGCCCATGGCACTGCTCGCACAGAGGCACAGAGACTGGGGCTGCTTGCTTGTCTTGCAACCTCAAACTTCAAAAGTATATTTGAGGCTCCGTGCAGGAGGCATTAGCCAGCCCTTCTCCGAAAATGCGAACGTCTGCAGATAGCTCGCAGACAGAAAGAGCTAGCCTGGAAAGATGTTGCTCAGCCTCATCTGCCCATGGCACTGCTCGCACAGAGGCACAGAGACTGGGGCTGCTTGCTTTTCTTGTCCCCTCAAACTTCAAAAGTAAATTTCAGGCTCCGTGCAGGAGGCCTTATCCAGCCCTTCTCCGAAAATGCGAACGTCTGCAGATAGCTCGCAGCCAGAAACAGCTAGCCTGCAAAGCTGTTGCTCAGCCTCATCTGCCCATGGCACTGCTCACACAGAGGCACAGAGACTGGGGCTGCTTGCTTTTCTTGCCACCTCAAACTTCAAACGTAGCTTTCGGGGTCCGTGCAGGGGGCCTCCGGCAGCCCTGCTCTGAAAATGCGAACTTCTGCAGATAGCTCGCTAGCAGAAAGAGCTAGCCTGGAAAGCTGTTGCTCAGCCTCATCTGCCCATGGCACTGCTCGCACAGAGGCACAGAGACTGGGGCTGCTTGCTTGTCTTGCAACCTCAAACTTCAAACGTATATTTGGGGGTCCGTGCAGGGGGCCTCCGGCAGCCCTGCTCTGAAAATGCGAACGTCTGCAGATAGCTCGCAGGCAGAAAGAGCTAGCCTGGAAAGCTGTTGCTCAGCCTCATCTGCCCATGGCACTGCTCGCACAGAGGCACAGAGACTGGGGCTGCTTGCTTGTCTTGCAACGTCAAACTTCAAAAGTATCTTGGGTGATCCTTGAAGGGGGCCTCCGGCAACCCTGCTCTGAAAATGCGAACGTCTGCAGAGAGCTCGCAACCAGAAAGAGCTAGCCTGGAAAGCTGTTGCTCAGCCTCATCTGCCCATGGCACTGCTCGCACAGAGGCACAGAGACTGGGGCTGCTTGCTTGTCTTGCCACCTCTAACTTTAAACGTAGCTTAGGTGGTCCGTGCAGTGGGGCCTCCGGCAGCCCTGCTCCCAAAATGCGTACGTCTGCAGATAGCTCGCAGCCAGAAAGAGCTAGCCTGGAAAGCTGTTGCTCAGCCTCATCTCCTCATGGCACTGCTCACACAGAGGCACAGAGACTGGGGCTGCTTGCTTTTCTTCCCACCTCAAACTTCAAACATATCTTTGGGGGTTCGTGTAGGGGGCCTCCGGCAGCCCTGCTCTGAAAATGCGAACTTCTGCAGATAGCTCGCAGGCAGAAAGAGCTAGCCTGGAAAGCTGTTGCTCAGCCTCATCTGCCCATGGCACTGCTCGCACAGAGGCACAGAGACTGGGGCTGCTTGCTTGTCTTGCAACCTCAAACTTCAAACGTATATTTGGGGGTCCGTGCTGGGGACCTCCGGCAGCCCTACTCTGAAAATGCGAACGTCTGCAGATAGCTCGCAGCCAGAAAGAGCTAGCCTGGAAAGCTGTTGCTCAGCCTCATCTGCCCATGGCACTGCTCGCACAGAGGCACAGAGACTGGGGCTGCTTGCTTGTCTTGCCACCTCAAACTTCAAAAGTATTTTATGTGGTCCGTGAAGGGGGCCTCCGGCAGCCCTACTCTGAAAATGCGAACGTCTGCAGAGAGCTCGCAACCAGAAAGAGCTAGCCTGGAAAGCTGTTGCTCAGCCTCATCTGCCCATGGCACTGCTCGCACAGAGGCACAGAGACTGGGGCTGCTTGCTTGTCTTGCCACCTCTAACTTTAAACGTAGCTTAGGTGGTCCGTGCAGTGTGGCCTCCGGCAGCCCTGCTCCCTAAATGCGAACGATTGCAGATAGCTCGCAGACAGAAACAGCTAGCCTGCAAATCTGTTGCTCAGCCTCATCTGCTCATGGCACTGCTCGCACAGAGGCACAGAGACTGGGGCTGCTTGCTTTTCTTGCACCTCAAACTTCAAAAGTATCTTTGGGGGTCCATGCAGGGGGCCTCATTCAGCCCTGCTCTGAAAATGCGAACGTCTGCAGATAGCTCGCAACCAGAAAAATCTAGCCTGGAAAGCTGTTGCTCAGCCTCATCTGCCCATGGCACTGCTCGCACAGAGGCAGAGAGACTGGGGGCTGCTTGCTTGTCTTGCCACCTCAAACTTCAAAAGTATCTTAGGTGGTTCGTGAAGGGGGCCTCCGGCAGCCCTTCTCTGAAATTGCGAACGTCTGCAGAGAGCTCGCAACCAGAAAAAGCTGGCCTGGAAATCTGTTGCTCAGCCTCATCTGCCCATGGCACTGCTCGCACAGAGGCACAGAGACTGGGGCTGCTTGCTTGTCTTGCAACCTCAAACTTCAAAAGTATATTTGAGGCTCCGTGCAGGAGGCCTTAGCCAGCCCTTCTCCGAAAATGCGAACGTCTGCAGATAGCTCGCAGCCAGAAAGAGCTAGCCTGGAAAGCTGTTGCTCAGCCTCATCTGCCCATGGCACTGCTCACACAGAGGCACAGAGACTGGGGCTGCTTGCTTCTCTTGCCACCTCAAACTTCAAACGTAGCTTTTAGGGTCCGTGCAGGGGGCCTCCGGCAGCACTGCTCTGAAAATGCGAACTTCTGCAGATAGCTCGCAGGCAGAAAGAGCTAGCCTGGAAAGCTGTTGCTCAGCCTCATCTGCCCATGGCACTGCTCGCACAGAGGCACAGAGACTGGGGCTGCTTGCTTGTCTTGCAACCTCAAACTTCAAACGTACATTTGGGGGTCCGTGCAGGGGACCTCCGGCAGCCCTGCTCTGAAAATGCAAACGTCTGCAGAGAGCTCGCAACCAGAAAGAGCTAGCCTGGAAAGCTGTTGCTCAGCCTCATCTGCCCATGGCACTGCTCGCACAGAGGCACAGAGACTGGGGCTGCTTGCTTGTCTTGCCACCTCAAACTTCAAAAGTATCTTAGGTGGTCCGTGAAGGGGGCCTCCGGCAGCCCTACTCTGAAATTGCGAACGTCTGCAGAGAGCTCGCAACCAGAAAAAGCTAGCCTGGAAATCTGTTGCTCAGCCTCATCTGCGAATGGCACTGCTCGCACAGAGGCACAGAGACTGGGGCTGCTTGCTTGTCTTGCAACCTCAAACTTCAAAAGTATATTTGAGGCTCCGTGCAGGAGGCATTAGCCAACCCTTCTCCGAAAATGCGAACGTCTGCAGATAGCTCACAGCCAGAAAGAGCTAGCCTGGAAAGCTGTTGCTCAGCCTCATCTGCTCATGGCACTGCTCGCACAGAGGCACAGAGACTGGGGCTGCTTGCTTTTCTTCCCACCTCAAACTTCAAAAGTATCTTTGGGGGTCCATGCAGGGGGCCTCCGGCAGCCCTCCTCTCAAAATGCGAATGTCTGCAGATAGCTCGCAACCAGAAAATGCTAGCCTGGAAAGCTGTTGCTCAGCCTCATCTGCCCATGGCACTGCTTGCACAGAGGCAGAGAGACTGGGGCTGCTTGCTTGTCTTGCCACCTCAAAGTTCAAACATAACTTTGGGGGTCCGTGCAGGGGGCCTCCGGCAGCCCTACTCTGAAATTGCGAACGTCTGCAGAGAGCTCGCAACCAGAAAAAGCTAGCCTGGAAATCTGTTGCTCAGCCTCATCTGCCCATGGCACTGCTCGCACAGAGGCACAGAGACTGGGGCTGCTTGCTTGTCTTGCCACCTCAAACTTCAAACATCGCTTTGGGGGTCCGTGCAGGGGTCCTCCGGCAGCCCTGCTCTGAAAATGCGAACGTCTGCAGATAGCTCGCAGCCAGAAACAGCTAGCCTGCAAAGCTGTTGCTCAGCCTCATCTGCCCATAGCACTTCTCGCACAGAGGCACAGAGACTGGGGCTGCTTGCTTGTTTTGCAACCTCAAACTTCAAACTTATCTTTGAAAGTCAGTGCCGGGCACCGCCGGTAGCCCTGCTACGAATATGCGAATGTCTGCAGATAGCTCGCAGGCAGAAAGAGCTAGCCTGGAAAGCTGTTGCTCAGCCTCATCTGCCCATGGCACTGCTCGCACAGAGGCACAGAGACTGGGACTGCTTGCTTGTCTTGCAAACTCAAACTTCAAACGTATATTTGGGGGTCGGTGCAGGGGACCTCCGGCAGCCCTGCTCTGAAAATGCGAACGTCTGCAGATAGCTCGCAGCCAGAAAGAGCTAGCCTGGAAAGCTGTTGCTCAGCCTCATCTGCCCATGGCACTGCTCGCACAGAGGCACAGAGACTGGGGCTGCTTGCTTGTTTTGCAACCTCAAACTTCAAACTTATCTTTGAAAGTCAGTGCCGGGCACCGCCGGTAGCCCTGCTACGAATATGCGAATGTCTGCAGATAGCTCGCAGGCAGAAAGAGCTAGCCTGGAAAGCTGTTGCTCAGCCTCATCTGCCCATGGCACTGCTCGCACAGAGGCACAGAGACTGGGACTGCTTGCTTGTCTTGCAAACTCAAACTTCAAACGTATATTTGGGGGTCCGTGCAGGAGGCCTCCGGCAGCCCTACTCTGAAATGGCGAACGTCTGCAGAGAGCTCGCAACCAGAAAAAGCTAGCCTGGAAATCTGTTGCTCAGCCTCATCTGCGAATGGCACTGCTCGCACAGAGGCACAGAGACTGGGGCTGCTTGCTTGTCTTGCAACCTCAAACTTCAAAAGTGTATTTGAGGCTCCGTGCAGGAGGCATTAGCCAGCCCTTCTCCGAAAATGCGAACGTCTGCAGATAGCTCACAGCCAGAAAGAGCTAGCCTGGAAAGCTGTTGCTCAGCCTCATCTGCTCATGGCACTGCTCGCACAGAGGCACAGAGACTGGGGCTGCTTGCTTTTCTTGCCACCTCAAAGTTCAAACATAACTTTGGGGGTCCGTGCAGGGGGCCTCCGGCAGCCCTCCTCTCAAAATGCGAATGTCTGCAGATAGCTCGCAACCAGAAAATGCTAGCCTGGAAAGCTGTTGCTCAGCCTCATCTGCCCATGGCACTGCTTGCACAGAGGCAGAGAGACTGGGGCTGCTTGCTTGTCTTGCCACCTCAAAGTTCAAACATAACTTTGGGGGTCCGTGCAGGGGGCCTCCGGCAGCCCTACTCTGAAATTGCGAACGTCTGCAGAGAGCTCGCAACCAGAAAAAGCTAGCCTGGAAAGCTGTTGCTCAGCCTCATCTGCCCATGGCACTGCTCGCACAGAGGCACAGAGACTGGGGCTGCTTGCTTGTCTTGCCACCTCAAACTTCAAACATCGCTTTGGGGGTCCGTGCAGGGGTCCTCCGGCAGCCCTGCTCTGAAAATGCGAACGTCTGCAGATAGCTCCCAGGCAGGAAGAGCTAGCCTGGAAAGCTGTTGCTCAGCCTCATCTGCCCATGGCACTGCTCGCACAGAGGCACAGAGACTGGGGCTGCTTGCTTGTTTTGCAACCTCAAACTTCAAACTTATCTTTGAAAGTCAGTGCCGGGCACCGCCGGTAGCCCTGCTACGAATATGCGAATGTCTGCAGATAGCTCGCAGGCAGAAAGAGCTAGCCTGGAAAGCTGTTGCTCAGCCTCATCTGCCCATGGCACTGCTCGCACAGAGGCACAGAGACTGGGACTGCTTGCTTGTCTTGCAAACTCAAACTTCAAACGTATATTTGGGGGTCCGTGCAGGGGACCTCCGGCAGCCCTGCTCTGAAAATGCGAACGTCTGCAGATAGCTCGCAGGCAGGAAGAGCTAGCCTGGAAAGCTGTTGCTCAGCCTCATCTGCCCATGGCACTGCTCGCACAGAGGCACAGAGACTGGGACTGCTTGCTTGTCTTGCAACCTCAAAATTCTAAAGTATCTTTGGTGATCCGTGAAGGGGGCCTCCGGCAGCCCTGCTCTGAAAATGCGAACGTCTGCAGAGAGCTCGCAACCAGAAAGAGCTAGCCTGGAAAGCTGTTGCTCAGACTCATCTGCCCATGGCACTGCTCGCACAGAGGCACAGAGACTGGGGCTGCTTGCTTGTCTTGCCACCTCTAACTTTAAACGTAGTTTAGGTGGTCCGTGCAGTGGGGCCTCCGGCAGCCCTTCTCCCAAAATGCGAACGTCTGCAGATAGCTCGCAGTCAGAAAGAGCTAGCCTGGAAAGCTGTTGCTCAGCCTCATCTGCTCATGGCACTGCTCGCACAGAGGCACAGAGACTGGGGCTGCTTGCTTTTATTGCACCTCAAACTTCAAACGTATCTTTGGGGGTCCATGCAGGGGGCCTCCTTCAGCCCTGCTCTGAAAATGCGAACTTCTGCAGATAGCTCGCAGGCAGAAAGAGCTAGCCTGGAAAGCTGTTGCTCAGGCTCATCTGCCCATGGCACTGCTCGCACAGAGGCACAGAGACTGGGGCTGCTTGCTTGTCTTGCAACGTCAAACTTCAAAAGTATCTTGGGTGATCCTTGAAGGGGGCCTCCGGCAGCCCTGCTCTGAAAATGCGAACGTCTGCAGAGAGCTCGCAACCAGAAAGAGCTAGCCTGGAAAGCTGTTGCTCAGCCTCATCTGCCCATGGCACTGCTCGCACAGAGGCACAGAGACTGGGGCTGCTTGCTTGTCTTGCCACCTCTAACTTTAAACGTAGCTTAGGTAGTCCGTGCAGTGGGGCCTCCGGCAGCCCTGCTCCCAAAATGCGAACGTCTGCAGATAGCTCGCAGCCAGAAAGAGCTAGCCTGGAAAGCTGTTGCTCAGCCTCATCTCCTCATGGCACTGCTCACACAGAGGCACAGAGACTGGGGCTGCTTGCTTTTCTTGCCACCTCAAACTTCAAACATATCTTTGGGGCTTCGTGTAGGGCGCCTTCAGCAACCCTGCTCTGAAAATGCGAACTTCTGCAGATAGCTCGCAGGCAGAAAGAGCTAGCCTGGAAAGCTGTTGCTCAGCCTCATCTGCCCATGGCACTGCTCGCACAGAGGCACAGAGACTGGGGCTGCTTGCTTGTCTTGCAACCTCAAACTTCAAATGCAAATTTGAGCCTCCGTGCAGGAGGCCTTAGCCAGCCCTGCTCTGAAAATGGAAACGTCTGCAGATAGCTCGCAGCCAGAAACAGCTAGCCTGCAAAGCTGTTGCTCAGCCTCATCTGCCCATGGCACTGCTCGCACAGAGGCACAGAGACTGGGGCTGCTTGCTTGTCTTGCCACCTCAAACTTCAAAAGTATTTTATGTGGTCCGTGAAGGGGGCCTCCGGCAGCCCTACTCTGAAAATGCGAACGTCTGCAGAGAGCTCGCAACCATAAAGAGCTAGCCTGGAAAGCTGTTGCTCAGCCTCATCTGCCCATGGCACTGCTCGCACAGAGGCACAGAGACTGGGGCTGCTTGCTTGTCTTGCCACCTCAAACTTCAAAAGTATTTTATGTGGTCCGTGAAGGGGGCCTCCTGCAGCCCTACTCTGAAAATGCGAACGTCTGCAGAGAGCTCGCAACCAGAAAGAGCTAGCCTGGAAAGCTGTTGCTCAGCCTCATCTGCCCATGGCACTGCTCGCACAGAGGCACAGAGACTGGGGCTGCTTGCTTGTCTTGCCACCTCAAACTTGAAACATAGCTTTGGGGGTCCGTGCAGGGGGCCTCCGGCAACCCTGCTCTGAAAATGCGAACGTCTGCAGATAGCTCGCAGGCAGGAAGAGCTAGCCTGGAAAGCTGTTGCTCAGCCTCATCTGCCCATGGCACTGCTCGCACAGAGGCACAGAGAGTGGGGCTGCTTGCTTGTCTTGCCACCTCAAACTTCAAAAGTAAATTTGAGGCTCCGTGCAGGAGGCATTAGCCAGCCCTTCTCTGAAAATGCGAACGTCTGCAGATAGCTCGCAGCCAGAAAGAGCTAGCCTGGAAAGCTGTTGCTCAGCCTCATCTGCCCATGGCACTGCTCGCACAGAGGCACAGAGACTGGGGCTGCTTGCTTGTCTTGCCACCTCAAACTTCAAATGCAAATTTGAGCCTCCGTGCAGGAGGCCTTAGCCAGCCCTGCTCTGAAAATGCGAAGGTCTGCAGATAGCTCGCAGCCAGAAACAGCTAGCCTGCAAAGCTGTTGCTCAGCCTCATCTGCCCATGGCACTGCTCGCACAGAGGCACAGACACTGGGTCTGCTTGCTTGTTTTGCAACCTCAAACTTCAAACTTATCTTTGAAAGTCAGTGCCGGGCACCGCCGGTAGCCCTGCTCCCAATATGCGAATGTCTGCAGATAGCTCGCAGGCAGAAAGAGCTAGCCTGGAAAGCTGTTGCTCAGCCTCATCTGCCCATGGCACTGCTCGCACAGAGGCACAGAGACTGGGGCTGCTTGCTTGTCTTGCAACCTCAAACTTCAAAAGTATATTTGAGGCTCCGTGCAGGAGGCATTAGCCAGCCCTTCTCCGAAAATGCGAACGTCTGCAGATAGCTCGCAGCCAGAAAAAGCTAGCCTGCAAAGCTGTAGCTCAGCCTCATCTGCCCATGGCACTGCTCACACAGAGGCACAGAGACTGGGGCTGCTTGCTTGTCTTGCCACCTCTAACTTTAAACGTAGTTTAGGTGGTCCGTGCAGTGGGGCCTCCGGCAGCCCTTCTCCCAAAATGCGAACGTCTGCGGATAGCTCGCAGCCAGAAAGAGCTAGCCTGGAAAGCTGTTGCTCAGCCTCATCTGCTCATGGCACTGCTCGCACAGAGGCACAGAGACTGGGGCTGCTTGCTTGTCTTGCCCCCTCAAACTTCAAAAGTAAATTTGAGGCTCCGTGCAGGAGGCATTAGCCAGCCCTTCTCCGAAAATGCGAACGTCTGCAGATAGCTCGCAGACAGAAAGAGCTAGCCTGGAAAGCTGTTGCTCAGCCTCATCTGCCCATGGCACTGCTCACACAGATCCACAGAGACTGGGGCTGTTTGCTTGTCTTGCCACCTCAAACTTCAAACATAACTTTGGGGGTCTGTGCAGGGGGCCTCCGGCAGCCCTGCTCTGAAAATGCGAACGTCTGCAGATAGCTCGCAGGCAGGAAGAGCTAGCCTGGAAAGCTGTTGCTCAGCCTCATCTGCCCATGGCACTGCTCGCACAGAGGCACAGAGACTGGGGCTGCTTGCTTGTCTTGCCACCTCAAACTTCAAAAGTAAATTTGAGGCTCCGTGCAGGAGGCATTAGCCAGCCCTTCTCCGAAAATGCGAACGTCTGCAGATAGCTCGCAGACAGAAAGAGCTAGCCTGGAAAGCTGTTGCTCAGCCTTATCTGCCCATGGCACTGCTCGCACAGAGGCACAGAGACTGGGGCTGCTTGCTTGTCTTGCCACCTCTAACTTTAAACGTAGTTTAGGTGGTCCGTGCAGTGGGGAATCCGGCAGCCCTTCTCCCAAAATGCGAACGTCTGCAGATAGCTCGCAGTCAGAAAGAGCTAGCCTGGAAAGCTGTTGCTCAGCCTCATCTGCTCATGGCACTGCTCGCACAGAGGCACAGAGACTGGGGCTGCTTGCTTTTCTTGCACCTCAAACTTCAAACGTATCTTTGGGGGTCCATGCAGGGGGCCTCCTTCAGCCCTGCTCTGAAAATGCGAAGGTCTGCAGATAGCTCGCAGGCAGAAAGAGCTAGCCTGCAAAGCTGTTGCTCAGCCTCATCTGCCCATGGCACTGCTCGCATAGAGGCAGAGAGACTGGGGCTGCTTGCTTGTCTTGCCACCTCAAACTTCAAAAGTATTTTAGGTGGTCCGTGAAGGGGGCCTCCGGCAGCCCTACTCTGAATATGCGAACGTCTGCAGAGAGCTCGCAACCAGAAAAAGCTAGCCTGGAAAGCTGTTGCTCAGCCTCATCTGCTCATGGCACTGCTCACACAGAGGCACAGAGACAGGGGCTGCTTGCTTGTCTTGCCACCTCAAACTTCAAACATAACTTTGGGGGTCCGTGCAGGGGGCCTCCGGCAGCCCTGCTCTGAAAATGCGAACGTCTGCAGATAGCTCGCAGGCAGGAAGAGCTAGCCTGGAAAGCTGTTGCTCAGCCTCATCTGCCCATGGCACTGCTCGCACAGAGGCACAGAGACTGGGGCTGCTTGCTTGTCTTGCCCTCTCAAACTTCAAAAGTAAATTTGAGGCTCCGTGCAGGAGGCATTAGCCAGCCCTTCTCCGAAAATGCGAACGTCTGCAGATAGCTCGCAGACAGAAAGAGCTAGCCTGGAAAGCTGTTGCTCAGCCTCATCTGCCCATGGCACTGCTCACACAAAGGCACAGAGACTGGGGCTGCTTGCTTGTCTTGCCACCTCAAACTTCAAACATAACTTTGGGGGTCCGTGCAGGGGGCCTCCGGCAGCCCTGCTCTGAAAATGCGAACGTCTGCAGATAGCTCGCAGGCAGGAAGAGCTAGCCTGGAAAGCTGTTGCTCAGCCTCATCTGCCCATGGCACTGCTCGCACAGAGGCACAGACACTGGGGCTGCTTGCTTGTCTTGCAACCTCAAACTTCAAAAGTAAATTTCAGGCTCCGTGCAGGAGGCATTAGCCAGCCCTTCTCCGAAAATGCGAACGTCTGCAGATAGCTCGCAGACAGAAAGAGCTAGCCTGGAAAGCTGTTGCTCAGCCTCATCTGCCCATGGCACTGCTCACACAGATCCACAGAGACTGGGGCTGTTTGCTTGTCTTGCCACCTCAAACTTCAAACATAACTTTGGGGGTCTGTGCAGGGGGCCTCCGGCAGCCCTGCTCTGAAAATGCGAACGTCTGCAGATAGCTCGCAGGCAGGAAGAGCTAGCCTGGAAAGCTGTTGCTCAGCCTCATCTGCCCATGGCACTGCTCGCACAGAGGCACAGAGACTGGGGCTGCTTGCTTGTCTTGCCACCTCAAACTTCAAAAGTAAATTTGAGGCTCCGTGCAGGAGGCATTAGCCAGCCCTTCTCCGAAAATGCGAACGTCTGCAGATAGCTCGCAGACAGAAAGAGCTAGCCTGGAAAGCTGTTGCTCAGCCTTATCTGCCCATGGCACTGCTCGCACAGAGGCACAGAGACTGGGGCTGCTTGCTTGTCTTGCCACCTCTAACTTTAAACGTAGTTTAGGTGGTCCGTGCAGTGGGGAATCCGGCAGCCCTTCTCCCAAAATGCGAACGTCTGCAGATAGCTCGCAGTCAGAAAGAGCTAGCCTGGAAAGCTGTTGCTCAGCCTCATCTGCTCATGGCACTGCTCGCACAGAGGCACAGAGACTGGGGCTGCTTGCTTTTCTTGCACCTCAAACTTCAAACGTATCTTTGGGGGTCCATGCAGGGGGCCTCCTTCAGCCCTGCTCTGAAAATGCGAAGGTCTGCAGATAGCTCGCAGGCAGAAAGAGCTAGCCTGCAAAGCTGTTGCTCAGCCTCATCTGCCCATGGCACTGCTCGCATAGAGGCAGAGAGACTGGGGCTGCTTGCTTGTCTTGCCACCTCAAACTTCAAAAGTATTTTAGGTGGTCCGTGAAGGGGGCCTCCGGCAGCCCTACTCTGAATATGCGAACGTCTGCAGAGAGCTCGCAACCAGAAAAAGCTAGCCTGGAAAGCTGTTGCTCAGCCTCATCTGCTCATGGCACTGCTCACACAGAGGCACAGAGACAGGGGCTGCTTGCTTGTCTTGCCACCTCAAACTTCAAACATAACTTTGGGGGTCCGTGCAGGGGGCCTCCGGCAGCCCTGCTCTGAAAATGCGAACGTCTGCAGATAGCTCGCAGGCAGGAAGAGCTAGCCTGGAAAGCTGTTGCTCAGCCTCATCTGCCCATGGCACTGCTCGCACAGAGGCACAGAGACTGGGGCTGCTTGCTTGTCTTGCCCTCTCAAACTTCAAAAGTAAATTTGAGGCTCCGTGCAGGAGGCATTAGCCAGCCCTTCTCCGAAAATGCGAACGTCTGCAGATAGCTCGCAGACAGAAAGAGCTAGCCTGGAAAGCTGTTGCTCAGCCTCATCTGCCCATGGCACTGCTCACACAAAGGCACAGAGACTGGGGCTGCTTGCTTGTCTTGCCACCTCAAACTTCAAACATAACTTTGGGGGTCCGTGCAGGGGGCCTCCGGCAGCCCTGCTCTGAAAATGCGAACGTCTGCAGATAGCTCGCAGGCAGGAAGAGCTAGCCTGGAAAGCTGTTGCTCAGCCTCATCTGCCCATGGCACTGCTCGCACAGAGGCACAGACACTGGGGCTGCTTGCTTGTCTTGCAACCTCAAACTTCAAAAGTAAATTTCAGGCTCCGTGCAGGAGGCATTAGCCAGCCCTTCTCCGAAAATGCGAACGTCTGCAGATAGCTCGCAGCCAGAAACAGCTAGCCTGCAAAGCTGTTGCTCAGCCTCATCTGCCCATGGCACTGCTCGCACAGAGGCACAGAGACTGGGGCTGCTTGCTTGTCTTGCAACCTCAAACTTCAAATGCAAATTTGAGCCTCCGTGCAGGAGGCCTTAGCCAGCCCTGCTCTGAAAATGGAAACGTCTGCAGATAGCTCGCAGCCAGAAACAGCTAGCCTTCAAAGCTGTTGCTCAGCCTCATCTGCCCATGGCACTGCTCGCACAGAGGCACAGAGACTGGGGCTGCTTGCTTGTCTTGCCACCTCAAACTTCAAAAGTATTTTATGTGGTCCGTGAAGGGGGCCTCCGGCAGCCCTACTCTGAAAATGCGAACGTCTGCAGAGAGCTCGCAACCAGAAAGAGCTAGCCTGGAAAGCTGTTGCTCAGCCTCATCTGCCCATGGCACTGCTCGCACAGAGGCACAGAGACTGGGGCTGCTTGCTTGTCTTGCCACCTCAAACTTCAAAAGTATTTTATGTGGTCCGTGAAGGGGGCCTCCTGCAGCCCTACTCTGAAAATGCGAACGTCTGCAGAGAGCTCGCAACCAGAAAGAGCTAGCCTGGAAAGCTGTTGCTCAGCCTCATCTGCCCATGGCACTGCTCGCACAGAGGCACAGAGACTGGGGCTGCTTGCTTGTCTTGCCACCTCAAACTTGAAACATAACTTTGGGGGTCCGTGCAGGGGGCCTCCGGCAACCCTGCTCTGAAAATGCGAACGTCTGCAGATAGCTCGCAGGCAGGAAGAGCTAGCCTGGAAAGCTGTTGCTCAGCCTCATCTGCCCATGGCACTGCTCGCACAGAGGCACAGAGAGTGGGGCTGCTTGCTTGTCTTGCCACCTCAAACTTCAAAAGTAAATTTGAGGCTCCGTGCAGGAGGCATTAGCCAGCCCTTCTCTGAAAATGCGAACGTCTGCAGATAGCTCGCAGCCAGAAAGAGCTAGCCTGGAATGCTGTTGCTCAGCCTCATCTGCCCATGGCACTGCTCGCACAGAGGCACAGAGACTGGGGCTGCTTGCTTGTCTTGCCACCTCAAACTTCAAATGCAAATTTGAGCCTCCGTGCAGGAGGCCTTAGCCAGCCCTGCTCTGAAAATGCGAAGGTCTGCAGATAGCTCGCAGCCAGAAACAGCTAGCCTGCAAAGCTGTTGCTCAGCCTCATCTGCCCATGGCACTGCTCGCACAGAGGCACAGACACTGGGTCTGCTTGCTTGTTTTGCAACCTCAAACTTCAAACTTATCTTTGAAAGTCAGTGCCGGGCACCGCCGGTAGCCCTGCTCCCAAAATGCGAATGTCTGCAGATAGCTCGCAGGCAGAAAGAGCTAGCCTGGAAAGCTGTTGCTCAGCCTCATCTGCCCATGGCACTGCTCGCACAGAGGCACAGAGACTGGGGCTGCTTGCTTGTCTTGCAACCTCAAACTTCAAAAGTATATTTGAGGCTCCGTGCAGGAGGCATTAGCCAGCCCTTCTCCGAAAATGCGAACGTCTGCAGATAGCTCGCAGCCAGAAAAAGCTAGCCTGCAAAGCTGTAGCTCAGCCTCATCTGCCCATGGCACTGCTCACACAGAGGCACAGAGACTGGGGCTGCTTGCTTGTCTTGCCACCTCTAACTTTAAACGTAGTTTAGGTGGTCCGTGCAGTGGGGCCTCCGGCAGCCCTTCTCCCAAAATGCGAACGTCTGCGGATAGCTCGCAGTCAGAAAGAGCTAGCCTGGAAAGCTGTTGCTCAGCCTCATCTGCTCATGGCACTGCTCGCACAGAGGCACAGAGACTGGGGCTGCTTGCTTTTCTTGCACCTCAAACTTCAAACGTATCTTTGGGGGTCCATGCAGGGGGCCTCCTTCAGCCCTGCTCTGAAAATGCGAAGGTCTGCTGATAGCTCGCAGGCAGAAAGAGCTAGCCTGCAAAGCCGTTGCTCAGCCTCATCTGCCCATGGCACTGCTCACACAGAGGCACAGAGACTGGGGCTGCTTGCTTGTCTTGCCACCTCAAACTTCAAAAGTATTTTAGGTGGTCCGTACAGGGGGCCTCCGGCAGCCCTACTCTGAATATGCGAATGTCTGCAGAGAGCTCGCAGGCAGAAATAGCTAGCCTGGAAAGCTGTTGCTCAGCCTCATCTGCTCATGGCACTGCTCACACAGAGGCACAGAGACTGGGGCTGCTTGCTTGTCTTGCCACCTCAAACTTCAAACATAACTTTGGGGGTCCGTGCAGGGGGCCTCCGGCAGCCCTGCTCTGAAAATGTGAACGTCTGCAGATAGCTCGCAGGCAGGAAGAGCTAGCCTGGAAAGCTGTTGCTCAGCCTCATCTGCCCATGGCACTGCTCGCACAGAGGCACAGAGACTGGGGCTGCTTGCTTGTCTTGCCCCCTCAAACTTCAAAAGTAAATTTGAGGCTCCGTGCAGGAGGCATTAGCCAGCCCTTCTCCGAAAATGCGAACGTCTGCAGATAGCTCGCAGACAGAAACAGCTAGCCTGCAAAGCTGTTGCTCAGCCTCATCTGCCCATGGCACTGCTCACACAGATCCACAGAGACTGGGGCTGTTTGCTTGTCTTGCCACCTCAAACTTCAAACATAACTTTGGGGGTCTGTGCAGGGGGCCTCCGGCAGCCCTGCTCTGAAAATGCGAACGTCTGCAGATAGCTCGCAGGCAGGAAGAGCTAGCCTGGAAAGCTGTTGCTCAGCCTCATCTGCCCATGGCACTGCTCGCACAGAGGCACAGAGACTGGGGCTGCTTGCTTCTTTTGCCACCTCAAACTTCAAAAGTAAATTTGAGGCTCCGTGCAGGAGGCATTAGCCAGCCCTTCTCCGAAAATGCGAACGTCTGCAGATAGCTCGCAGACAGAAAGAGCTAGCCTGGAAAGCTGTTGCTCAGCCTTATCTGCCCATGGCACTGCTCGCACAGAGGCACAGAGACTGGGGCTGCTTGCTTGTCTTGCCACCTCTAACTTTAAACGTATTTTAGGTGGTCCGTGCAGTGGGGAATCCGGCAGCCCTTCTCCCAAAATGCGAACGTCTGCAGATAGCTCGCAGTCAGAAAGAGCTAGCCTGGAAAGCTGTTGCTCAGCCTCATCTGCTCATGGCACTGCTCGCACAGAGGCACAGAGACTGGGGCTGCTTGCTTTTCTTGCACCTCAAACTTCAAACGTATCTTTGGGGGTCCATGCAGGGGGCCTCCTTCAGCCCTGCTCTGAAAATGCGAAGGTCTGCAGATAGCTCGCAGGCAGAAAGAGCTAGCCTGCAAAGCTGTTGCTCAGCCTCATCTGCCCATGGCACTGCTCGCATAGAGGCAGAGAGACTGGGGCTGCTTGCTTGTCTTGCCACCTCAAACTTCAAAAGTATTTTAGGTGGTCCGTGAAGGGGGCCTCCGGCAGCCCTACTCTGAATATGCGAACGTCTGCAGAGAGCTCGCAACCAGAAAAAGCTAGCCTGGAAAGCTGTTGCTCAGCCTCATCTGCTCATGGCACTGCTCACACAGAGGCACAGAGACAGGGGCTGCTTGCTTGTCTTGCCACCTCAAACTTCAAACATAACTTTGGGGGTCCGTGCAGGGGGCCTCCGGCAGCCCTGCTCTGAAAATGCGAACGTCTGCAGATAGCTCGCAGGCAGGAAGATCTAGCCTGGAAAGCTGTTGCTCAGCCTCATCTGCCCATGGCACTGCTCGCACAGAGGCACAGAGACTGGGGCTGCTTGCTTGTCTTGCCCTCTCAAACTTCAAAAGTAAATTTGAGGCTCCGTGCAGGAGGCATTAGCCAGCCCTTCTCCGAAAATGCGAACGTCTGCAGATAGCTCGCAGACAGAAAGAGCTAGCCTGGAAAGCTGTTGCTCAGCCTCATCTGCCCATGGCACTGCTCACACAGAGGCACAGAGACTGGGGCTGCTTGCTTGTCTTGCCACCTCAAACTTCAAACATAACTTTGGGGGTCCGTGCAGGGGGCCTCCGGCAGCCCTGCTCTGAAAATGCGAACGTCTGCAGATAGCTCGCAGGCAGGAAGAGCTAGCCTGGAAAGCTGTTGCTCAGCCTCATCTGCCCATGGCACTGCTCGCACAGAGGCACAGACACTGGGGCTGCTTGCTTGTCTTGCAACCTCAAACTTCAAAAGTAAATTTCAGGCTCCGTGCAGGAGGCATTAGCCAGCCCTTCTCCGAAAATGCGAACGTCTGCAGATAGCTCGCAGCCAGAAACAGCTAGCCTGCAAAGCTGTTGCTCAGCCTCATCTGCCCATGGCACTGCTCACACAGAGGCACAGAGACTGGGGCTGCTTGCTTTTCTTCCCACCTCAAACTTCAAAAGTATCTTAGGTGGTCCATGCCGGGCGCCTCCGGCAGCCCTACTCTGAAAATGCGAACGTCTGCAGAGAGCTCGCAGGCAGAAAGAGCTAGCCTGGAAAGCTGTTGCTCAGCCTCATCTGCTCATGGCACTGCTCACACAGAGGCACAGAGACTGGGGCTGCTTGCTTTTCTTGCCACCTCAAACTTCAAACGTAGCTTTGGGGGTCCGTGCAGGGGGCCTCCGGCAGCCCTGCTCTGAAAATGTGAACTTCTGCAGATAGCTCGCAGACAGAAAGAGCTAGCCTGGAAAGCTGTTGCTCAGCCTCATCTGCCCATGGCACTGCTCGCACAGAGGCAGAGAGACTGGGGCTGCTTGCTTGTCTTGCCATCTCTAACTTTAAACGTAGCTTAGGTGGTCCGTGCAGTGGGGCCTCCGGCAGCCCTGCTCCCAAAATGCGAACGTCTGCAGATAGCTCGCAGGCAGAAAAAGCTGGCCTGGAAAGCTGTTGCTCAGCCTCATCTGCCCATGGCACTGCTCGCACAGAGGCACAGAGACTGGGGCTGCTTGCTTGTCTTGCAACCTCAAACTTCAAAAGTATCTTTGGTGGTCCGTGCAGTGGGCCTCCGGCAGCCCTGCTCTGAATATGCGAACGTCTGCAGGAGCTCGCAGCTTAACAGGAAGAATGATGTGGGGAGTTGGAATCGCAAGAATGGGTCATTCCTCCCTTTTTCCCACCGCTGTTTGAGCAGGAGCGGATTGTAGTTCCACAGGCATTTGTGACCAGCTGCAGTTCGCGTAACACACTTTCCATGGGACTCGCACCACAGATGGGGAAGATACTGCGGAAAAGTCACCTGCTGTGCTTACACGTGCCAGGCAGTGATGGTCTGGGGCTGTGACTGCCCTGAGGTGGTGGTCCTCGCTGCTGCAGAAAGCCAGCAGCAGGCAGTTAATACAGAGTTGTTGCAAAGTGTTTCCTCCTCATCCCTCCCAAATGAATAGAGACAGTGTTTATTAGGGAAGTCGGTCACCAAGACGTGTGGGTTTTTTATTCTTTCAACCCTCAGACTTACGGCAAGAGCTACCAGTACGGTAGAGGCAACAAGAAGTCACCCGAAAGTCAGCGCCCAGTTCTCCGACTCTAGACTGTGAAAAGATGGATTCGGCTGTCCAGGCATCTCTCTCCTTGCCAGCTACACCTGTTGGAAAAGGATCGGAAAATAGTTTTCCTTCCCCAAAATGTATAATTTGTAGAAACTGTGTCTAGTTGTTAGGCAGTACCTGCAGCTTGTTAACAAACAATTTCAGGCCAGGTGCTTGTTGGTGAACTTGAAGTAAGTGTAGGTAGGTGTGGATCCCACCTGCATTGAATAGGTGTGTTTAAATCCTGGGGCAGCATCAGGTGCATTTAAGGAGTATAATCAGTAAACAGCATGGAGAAGGAGGACGGTGAAGCTTAGATACTGCTTTTACCGGGGCAAGGGTTTGTGCTCTGCAGTGGATGCCTGCAGCAGAGCTCTGAAGACCTTTGAGATCGCAGGGAAGTGCAGTGGCTGATATTTCTGCTTAAATGTGGAGCAGCAGTGGTGAGTAAATGGTGGGCAGTAATTCAAACAGTCTAGACTGCCCCTGTTACAACACATACTTTTTGGAGGTCTTGTTTTCTCTATGAGGCAGCAGGGTGTTAGTCCAGTCCGCTTCCCTGTCTGCAAGGCTCTGGACAACTGCAAGGATTAATACGTTATTTTTCAAATTAGAAAGAATAGATTCCAGGGGAAGCTCTGGCTGGATTAGATGGATTGCGGGCAATAGCCTTGCAGATGGAGAGTGCGAGAACGCTGTGTGTAGTTCTAATGGGAAAGAGGGCAGTGGACAGGAATTAAGGTTTTTCGTTTTTCCATGGCTAGTGATCATGTAGTCTGCGTGTTATTGTGGGGTAATTGTGTGAATAGCCTGCAGTAGGATTTTAGATTTACTTTTTTACGTTGGAGTTGATTTATTGAAATTGAAACAAACAAACAAAAAAACAAATAAAAAAACCTGTGGAGAAGTGGAGCAGGTAATAAAATGTGTCTGTGTTTGCAGCTATACCAAATGGATTTGGTACCAGCCCCCTTACTCCTTCGGCTAGAATATCTGCGCTCAACATTGTGGGAGATCTGTTGCGGAAAGTGGGCGTGAGTGCTCTGAACTGAAGTATTCCTGTCTCGGTGGCGTTGTCACTGAGCTTTCATCCTTGTGCACAATCACAAGGTCTTGGCCTGTGCTGTAGTTTCCAAAGCATCCATATTCAGTGTTTAGTATGTGATAATGTATTTTTTTTAATGATCTTGATTTGTAAAGCATATTACTAAGGTTCTGATTACAACTTTGTGTGATGAAATTCATATTTGGAGTAAGAAGTTTCTCAAGCACTTTGGTGTATGGGGTTAGACACTGTCAGCCACTTGTTCTTACCTCAGGTGTGGCCTGTGGCTTCCTCTCTAGTGAGACCCAGGTGCAGAACTGGCACTCAGACTCTGGGTGCCTGCTGCACAGTAACTGTGTGTCATGGGAGGGGAGCTGAGATCATGCCTGGGGAGATCTGCAACAGGTGTTGAAAACAGAAAAAAAAGTAGAAGCCTGTGATAAGAAAGTGAGAAAATAAATCAGGAGAAAGCCAAATGTTCCCATCTGTAGTTGATGGGGAAGTGAAATGCGTGAGCCTTTAAAGGGATTACCACAATAAACAAGGAAGAAGTGGTTTAAACATCTGTTACACTGTTGTTTAGGATGCCAGGCTTTCCAGTTGAATGAAGGCGACTCTTGAGTTATGAGAAGCTTGTTGACGTGCCTCAGTGGCTGGTGTTCTGAGTGGAAGCATGGGTAGCCTCCGTGTCTCGCCGCCGGTGCTGGCTTTCCTCTGTCTCTTGTGGTTAGCACTGAGAACAGCAATAGCTGCAGCACAGACAGTTGTTTTAGCAAAGTTTGAAATTAAAAATTAACTCATTGTTCATGTTTGGAGTCGGTGAGCTCGTAGCTGGTTTGAAAGGGCAGCAGGATAACTCGGGGTTATGAAGTGACATGTTTAAAATGGGATCATTGTGAGTAAGAGTCTGCAGGGGATTTAGAGAGCTTAAGCACAATCCCGTGTGATTACTCTGCAAGGACAAGGAAATGCCAAATAAGCATGCTTGTTCCCAGCCTGCTCCGAGACACACGCTCTGCCACTGGTACAAAATTCCAGCTCATGCATTTGTTCAGTAATGATTAGAGGATGTTTAGGATTTCTGTGGCTTTGGCTACTCATAAGACGCCTCATCCTGAGCCTCAGACTCCATTTCTCTGCAAGAAGTTTCCCCTCAGCTTTCTTGCATGCAGCTGAGATAGAGTCACATGGCACAGATCACACAGGCTATTTCCAGCTGATAGGTGCTTTGAGACCAAGAGGTAGGTAGTTATCTATATCTCACAGGGTCACAGAATGGTGGGGGTTGGAAGGGACCGCTGTGGGTCACCCGGTCCAGCCCCCTGCCCAAGCAGGGTCACCCAGAGCAGGCTGCACAGGACCTTGTCCAGGAGGGTTTGAGTATCTCTAGAGAAGGAGACTCCACAGCCTCTCTGGGTAGCCTGTTCTAGTGCTCTGTCACCCTCAGAGTGAAGAAGTTGTTCTTCATGTTCAGCTGGAACTTCGTATTCTTCAATTTGTGCCTGTTGCCCCTTGTCTCTGGGCACCACTGAAAAGAATCTGACCCCATCCTCTTGACACCGACCCTGAAGATGTTTCTAGGCAGTTATAAGGTCCCCTCTTTGCCTTCTCTTCTCCAGGCTGAACAAGCCCAGCTCCCTTAGCCTTTCCTCGTAGGAGAGATGCTCCAGTCCCCTCACCATCTTTGCAGCCCTCCGCTGGACTCTCTCCAGTAGCTCCTCATCTTTCTTGAACTGGGGAGCCCAGAACTGGACAGACTACTGCAGATGGGGCCTCACTAGGACCAAGTAGAGGGGAAGGAGAACCTCCCTCGACCTGCTGACCACAATATATCTGCCTATATAGCCACTGAGTAAGCTTGCATGGATTTCTAGAACACTGTGTAGTGTTCACTTACTTGTGATAACATGCCAGTGTCTTATCAGTGGAATATTTTTCTATGTGGAATGGGACCAAGCCCCGTGTTTGGGGAGATGAGGTTTTGTCTCCGCTGTATGCATTTGCAAGTGTATGAATGCTCTCATGCGCAGGGTGGATGTAATAAATTGTTGCAAGGACTTTCTGCTAGACCGGACTGCTATTGAAGCAAAGCCTCAGTTTGTGACAGACAGCAGAAAGGGCAGGGGGTGTGCTGCAGTGAAGGAGAGAATCAGGATTTTGGCCTCCCTTCTGGCAGGAGTCAGCAGATGAGGCAGAGACTGTCACCTTGTACAGGGGAACAAGATCTCACCAGGCTTGCTGCGAAGTAGTACAGATCAGGTACAGACCACAGAGACAGGCTTAGTTGCTGCCTTGGGTTCCTCATCTGATGCTGTAGCACTTCTTGTTCTGAAGCATACCAATGGCACTTAAGAAACTGGCTTTGTTTTGCAGGCCAAGATTAAGAAAGAAATGCTAGAAGGCATTGCCCTGGAGAAAAAAATTCGAATTTCCAAATACAAAGTCCCAAATACAAAGTCCCTCGCAAAACTTGAGGATTCTGCTTTAGGCTCTGTCTTAGACTTCTGATTAGCTTATGCCAGCCTTACTGCACCTGGTGAAGCAGGAAGTTTTGGTAACTTCTGCTAGGAATTGGCTTCCTTATTTTAGGTAATTAATTGAGTGTTGATATGTTGTAAAATCTGAGCCCTGATGGAACTGAGTCACGTGTGGCAGTCTGCGTCAGCGTCTCATTGTGTGGGTTTCCTTTGTGGTTGGATGACAGAGAAAATGACAGCTTTGTTCCCATTCAGTTCAGCTTTCGCCAAAGGTGATCACACTGGGTTCCTGATCGTGGTGATCTTGGGGTCATGACAAAGCCTGAACTTGAGCAGCAAAATACTTCCTCTTAATGGTATTACTTTTTTGACGTCATTTTTTTTTTCCCCTTTCACAGGCCTTAGAATCCAAATTAGCTGCTTGCAGAAATTTTGCAAAGGACCAGGCATCACGAAAATCCTACATTTCAGGGAATGTTAACAGCGGCATGATGAACAGCAATGGCACAAAGTACCCTCATCCGGGACATACTTCTTTCTTTGACAAAGGGTAAGTAAGGATATGCTTTTATCCTGAAAGGGAGTGTGTTTCAGGATGCTACTTGGAGCAGAAGTTATTCTTGGTTTGTCTTTAGCCCACCACAGCTTTCATCCTATAGGACAAATAAATTGTGGAGCCAGTCTCAAGGGGATGGGGAGGGTGACAGTGCTGACTTCTGTAAAGCACAGAGCAAAGCAAGCGTGATTGTCTCGTAGCTGGCAGGGTGTCAGTGCTGTCCTGTCCCTCTGCTGCAGAATCTCTTGGCAGCTGCATCTCAGGTAATAAAAAATCAACCCAGGCAGCAAACCTGCTGGTGAAGTGAACGTGCCCTTTGAAAGGATCTCAAGTAAGTAGCGGTGGAGTTGCCATAGCTACTGGTGTGCTCACACGGGGGAAGTACGTGTTGGCAAATCTGGAGGTTCCCTTGGTGAGAACAGCTGAGTGCAGGCAGCAAATGCTCGCTTGGAGGGTGGTGCCCTGTTTGCTCTACTTCCCCCTCTATGAGGGGAAAAAGAAAACGTCATTAAGGGCATAGTTCTGGCTGATCGAGGGAGCAACTGCTTCCATGTTGTCTGTGCTGTGCGTCAGCCGTGAAGCCAGAAACTGCTTTCACAGGAGAAACGACCCCGTGTGTCCCGTGACTCGCCCGTGGTCAGGGCTTTCCGCACATCCTCAATACAGAATTTATTTTGGAGAAGTAAATGAGCAGTTGCCGACCTGAAGAGTGCCGTATACAGAGCAGACAAGCTGAGCTTCCTACAATCATCCTCGTTTGAGCTGAATTGTGTTGCTACGTGGGTAGCGGGGCAAGTTGCATCTTAGAAACTGGTATTCAGAGTTTTTTTTAGAGTCACTGTTGTTTGCTGGTTTTGGAAAAGAAGAGTTTGGAGACATAACAAAGTCAGTGTCCTGTGCAAATCGGACAGACTTTTGGGTCGTCTGTGCACTGCAAGGCTGGCTGGGGTCTGTGCATCACCACGGCAGCTCACACTTGCAGGGCACGGGCGATATTTCAGGTACAAGCTGTCAGGGTAGTTGCTAGGGAGAGATTATAGCTGTTCTTAGGAGGCAGCATGGCTATATCGAGTTGTGGTGTGACAAATAAGCTGATTGCTGTGTGGGGTGGGGTCACTTTTAATTATCTGGATTGTCATCACACTTGCTATCTGGGCTGGCTGCCTGGAGTTACCAGCAGGTTGTAGCTGAAAAAGGTTTAGAAACCCACCCTCCTGAAAACTAACTTCTACAGCAGAGCTGGAGGATGTTAGTGGGCTAGAAAAGGGGGTGGAAATGACTGACGTCCTTATCGGCAGGTTGTTAGAGATCCCTGCTGTCCTGTCCTCCTCCTCTGCGCGCCCACATGCTGTTGACAGCGGATGGCCCATACCCCTTCACCGCATCGGCTCCTGCTCAATCTTGCTGCCCCTGTGGAGGTCTCTGAGTGCTGGGGCTGATCGCAGTGTCTGTGCTGGGCATGCGTCTCCGTGGCTGCCGTGTAAAACCTGTACAACTTTGCACGTGTAAGCTGAACCGAGCTCTGAACCGCAATGTGGTCAGCCCCATCACGCCCGCACGCTGCAGCAGCCGCCCAGCTCCAGCCGCGCTGGCAGGAGTCGGACCTGGAGCATGCGGCGGTGGCTGGGCACGAGGGGCTGAGGCAAGGCATGCCTTGCTTATCCCCTCTCCTCCTCTCTCCCCAGCCCCTGTACTCTCCTCCCTGCCCCTCATTGTTGCTGGAGCCTGAAACAGCCACATGTGATTGTAGATGCCATCCCATCTGCAGCCGCTGCCTAAAGAGCAGCCCGTTGTTGGGTGGTGGGAATGGGACAGAGGTAACTCAGCTGCAGCATTACATTTCCACTTACTTTCCTTCCTCTGCCATTTTGTTGGTTAAAGTGTTTGGCCAGTCTCCATCTCCTGTCAAACATCTGCTCTTTGCTTGCTGAGCGGAGCTGAGCAGGCAGCCGAAAACAGCGATGGGCAGGAGCTGACATAGGGGAGCGTCATTTTAGCAGAGGCCTGGAGGACAGCTGGGCCCGTAGCGAGGCTTTGCTGGGGAATTGGAAGAGTCAGGACTTGCCTACTTTTTCAAAACTCAATGTCTGCTGTGAGATTAGATTCCTGCAGACTTGTTCCTTCAGGAATGTGCTGTTACTGTTCGGATGCCCGGGCATGGCAGAACAGCACCTGAGGATGTTCTCGAATAAATACTTGTATTTTTTGGTGTTGTAATATTTCTTAATTGGTTATTAACTTCGATCCAGTTGGGGAACAAAATGGCTCTGACTTTGATGGGCTCTGCAGAGCCTTGGCACTTGAACAGCAGAGCTGAGGCAGCATGTGAGCCAGCATGTAGTGTTTGTTGCTCGAGGCATGAACTCCGTGTTCACTGCTCCCCGACTCCCCTGCCTGCACTCTTATCAAAGTCCTTGTAGATGGTGTTTATGCTTAGGTTATTTTGGTCAATCTGCTGGGCTTTGTTTTATTCAAACAAGCTCAGGTTTGAATGTGAGAAGCACCTCTCCTTGCACACTTGTAGCAGTCCCGTGAAGCACGTAGGGATATTTACACAGTGCACACAGTTACCCCAACCCTGATCGTAATACATCAGGCAGTGAAAGCAGGGCGGTCTTCCCGTTCCCTAGTCCGCCTTATGAAAATGTTTTCCTGGAAAAGAGGGACGTGTGGGTACCTCGGATGCAGGTGAGTAATCCCATGTCCTGTAACGTGCTTTGCAATGCTCCAGGCTTTTATCTGGGTCACGCGCTTGCGGCCGTGGAGTATGGTGGGAGTGCCGGTTGTTGCTGAAATAGGACCCCTCGTCTGCCCGGGCAGAGGTGGAAGGGGAGAGGTCTGGTGAGGTTCAGCTGAACACCTTTGCTTTGCCCCATTCCTTGCGTCCAGGGCTATGGCCAAGAATGTCTTTATTGTGTGCATAAACTCTTTCAATTTTTCTCCACTAGGCGTGAAAAGGTCGTATTCCCCACCTTGGTCATGGGTAAATGAATTCATTTGCAATGATAAGCTGCATGCGTTTTAACTCGGTGCTTGGAGGTGCAGAGTCGGTGGTTGTGCTAACTGCATGGGGTAGTTCTCTCAGCGTTACAAACTAATGGTCCATGATCAAAGCCTGAGGCCGCAATCCCTCTCTTTCTCCTTACTTTAGATAAACTCCTCTGCTGCTGTGACCTGTTGCAAACATAAGATTGAGTGCTGCTTGCTTTCTTGATTTAATCAATAGTTCTTCAAATACATGCATGGTTCTGATTGAATCAGTCACAGAGATACAGGATGAAGTATCCCTGCTGTTAATTTAGTGAATTTTGAAAGTTAGTTTGCCCTTTGGTCGTGTTTTTCCTTCGACGTTTCGTTGCTGTCGTCTTGTCGATGCTCGGTTGCCGTGATTCTGGCCGATGGGAAAGCAAACAAAGGCACAGATGTGCTGGGAGCCGGCCAGGGTTGCAGAGCAGGGGCGGAGGACGGTGTGATCAGCAGCGTGCGCGTCGAGACAGCAGTGCTCCGGCTCGGTGCCACCGTCCCTGCCCGCCACAGCCGTGCCAGCTGGAAGCAGCCTGCGCAGACCCTGGGGTCCCGGGCTCTGTGGGTGGATCCTGGGCACAGGGGCTCGGTGCAGGCACCACCTCCAGCATCCAAGGGTCTGGCTCGGCTCCCTCATCTGCCTCTTGAGGGATCACGGAGGGTTCCCTGTGCTGTCGAAAGGTGCAGGTCCCTGCCAGCTTCATCTGCCACAGCCTTGTCCCCATCTTCCTCCTTGCATCTCCGTGCTGGGCGTTCCTCTGCCTCCTTGTGCTGTTACTGCTGCTTGGGTGTGTTTCAAAGCACTGCCCTGCCTGAAAACTCCCTTTTCCTCTGGTTTTATTGGGGGGCTGGTCTCCAAGCATGCTTTGAGCCCATCCATTTACTCCTCAGCCTGGGCTATTCAGCAACAGGAGAATTTTCTGCTGAGGCTTTGTTGGATACTTGGAGTTGAGAGAGTCTTGGAGATAAGGTGCCAAGCACAAAATACAGCTTGGAATAAAGATTAATATGTAAAAATCTGTCTTTAGCAATCACAGGGCAGAGAGAGCAGTTGGAAACGGGCACAAGGTCCACGCCACTGCACGGGCAGGCAGTCAGGAGCATCCATCAGAAACCACTGCTGGGGCTGTTCCCAGCAGGAAGTGGGGCTTCGGCTCCCTGTGAAGCACTCCTGAGCCCAGTTTCTTAGGAAGCCCAGAGCAAGGGCGCAGCGCGGGCCCCACAGAGTGGGTCGGGTCTGAGGGATGGCGAAATGAGGCAGAAGCAGCAGGCAAGTGATGTGGCTGGGATTAATGGCTGTGGGCAGGTCTCCAGGCTGTCGGGCAGCGTCAGCTCCGTGCAGGAGCCCCGCGCCTGTGTCAGGCCTGGGCAGAGCGGCTGAAGGCTGGAGCGATGCGTGTGCTCCTCCCGGCACTGTCGGAGACCGTGGAGACCGGGCGCAAGGACTTCTCTTCCCCGCTCTCCTCTGGGAGGTTAGCCAGGAGTCATCCAGCATACTTGATTTGTTATTTTTCACAGTTCCTCTGTTTAATGTATTTTAATTTCACAGAATCACAGAATGGTAGGGGTTGCAAGGGACCTCTGTGGGTCTCCAGCCCAACCCCCTGCCCAAGCAGGGTCACCCAGAGCAGGCTGCACAGCACCGCATCCAGGCGGGTCTGGAATATCTCCAGAGAAGGAGACTCCACAGCCTCCCTGGGCAGCCTGGGCCAGGGCTCCGTCACCCTCAGAGTGAAGAAGTTCTTCCTCGTGTTCAGCTGGAACTTCCTCTGCTTCAGTCTGTGCCCGTTGCCCCTTGTCCTGTCGCTGGGCACCTACTTACTGCAGGGGGTTGGGCTAGATGGCCTCTGAAGCTCCCTTCCAAACCAAATCATTCTGTGAAAGAGCAGCCCGGAGTTTAGTGCAGGAAACGTGACAGAGCTGTAGAGCTGGGCTTGAACGCAGCTCATCAGACCTGAGCACACCCAGGCTGCTGACACGGAATGCCACTTTTCTCTGATCCTTTCAGAAGGGAGCAAAGTACCACGTTTTAATCCAGTTTGGGTTGGGTTTTTTTTGTTGTTGTTTGGTTTTGTTTTCCACCCCCCGTCCTACTTGTCAGAGGTGCTTCCGAGCTGTTAACTAATTTGCAGAGTCGTGTCAGGATCAGGTTGGCTTCATGGCCCGTCATCCAAATGTAGACAGTGAGATACGTCTGCCCCTGAGCTTCTTCCAGCAGCTTTTTACTGTGCGCAGTCAGGGAGGCACCTCCCTGTATCAAGGCAATGCTCGAATGGGAGTTGAAGTTTCCAGCTCAATGGGGAGGAGGTGGGAAAGGTGGTTTCTCCCTGCTCTGAGCCAGGCTGTGCTAGTGTGGGTGTTTAACAGCGAGGCTTTCGACACGGTTTCCCATAACATCCTTCTAGGGAAGCTCAGGAAGTGTGGACTGGAGGAGTGCTCGGTGCAGTGGATTGAGAACTGGCTGAATGGCAGAGCTCAGCGGGTTGTCATCAGTGGTGCTGAGTCTAGTTGGAGGCCAGTAACTAGTGGTGTCCCCCAGGGGTCAGTACTGGGCCCAGCCTTGTTCAACTTCTTCATCAATGACCTGTATGAAGAGACTAGAGTGTACCCTCAGCAAGTTTGCTGATGACACCAAACTGGGAGGTGTGATAGACACACCGGAAGGCTGTGCTGCCATTCAGCTTGACCTGGACAGGCTGGAGAGCTGGGCAGAGAGGAACCTGATGAGGTTCAACAAGGGCAAGTGCAGGGTCCTGCACCTGGGGAGGAACAACCCCAGGCACCAGTACAGGCTGGGGCGGACCTGCTGGAGAGCAGCTCTGTGGAGAGGGACCTGGGTGTCCTGGTGGATGACAGGGTGACCATGAGACAGCAGTGTGCCCTGGGTGCCAAGAAGGCCAATGGGATCCTGGGGTGCATCAAGAGGAGTGTGGGCAGCAGGGCTAGGGAAGTTCTCCTTCCCCTCTACTCTGCCCTGGTGAGGCCCCATCTGGAGTACTGTGTCCAGTGCTGGGCACCCCAGTTCAAGAAAGATGAAGAGCTACTGGAGAGAGTCCAGCGCAGGGCTACGAGGATGGTGAGGGGACTGGAGCATCTCTCCTACGAGGAAAGGCTGAGGGAGCTGGGCTTGTTCAGCCTGAAGAAGAGAAGGCTGCGAGGGGACCTTAGAAATGCTGATAAATATCTGCAGGGTGGGTGTCAGGAGGACGGGGCCAGACTCTTTCCAGTGGTGCCCAGCGACAGGACAAGGGGCAATGGGCACAAACCGAAGCTGAGGAAGTTCCAGCTAAACACGAGGAAGAACTTCTTCCCTCTGAGGCTGACGGAGCCCTGGCCCAGGCTGCCCAGGGAGGCTGTGGAGTCTCCTTCTCTGGAGATATTCCAGCCCCGCCTGGACGCGGTGCTGTGCAGCCTGCTGTGGGTGACCCTGCTTGGGCAGGGGGTTGGGCTGGGTGACCCACAGAGGTCCCTTCCAACCCCCACCATTCTGAGATTCTATGGGGAAAGGAAACAGCCTGACTCCCTGCGGCAGCGAGCTGCGTTACCATGGGAATCTGTTCTTGCTAGCGACTGTCGGGATTTTAGCTCTTCATGGAAGGAGCTTGTGACTGCCCAGTGCAACGGCAGCAGCCTCTGGGGTTGCTGGTGGGGTTTTTTCATCCCTGACGCAGGAGCTGCAAGGTCACCGGTGAATGTGCGCAGCACAGGAACAGGAGTGCGGAAACCGCGCTGCTCTGCCCGGGGATGCAGTCGTGAGCCACCGCGCGTGGGCTGGTGGCATCTCGGTCCCGTGGGCAGTGATGGCAGCGAGCGGGATGTGCTCCGCGGAGTGGGCGCAGCCTGGGACCCCGGAGATGCCGGCTCCTGGTTTGGCTTCGAGCTCGTCAGGAGAGCCCTCGGCTTCTCTTCCTTCTTGCTTCTACTCACCGCAGCTCGCAGCTGTGGGCAGCAGAGGCTGTCTCCTCAGGTGTCCCCTCTCCCAAATGTAGCTCTACCAGGAGGGATCTCAATGGCATCTTCTGGGGTGCCGGTGGTTCGGGCGAAGCTGGTGAAGGGCTGCAGAGGCAGCACTTGGGAGCCAGCAGACGTCGAGGTAGGGACCTTGCAGGGCTGGGGGAGTTCTCCCTCGCCTTTGTTATTACAAACCCGACTGTGAGGGCAGGGTGCTGGTTCTGGGACAACAGTGGGGGTGGACGTGCTGTCCTGATATGGGGATGCCATCGCTTCTGGTTGTCAAGGCTGTGGTGGTGGTGATGATCAGCAGATGGTGAGCCTGGGCAGACGCTGTGTGTTGAGCCTGATCACAGAAGATCTGCCAAAGCCAGAACGGAGTAGAGATGGAAAAGCTGTCAGACCCATGTTCTTCTCTCGCAGCCCACCAGCACCCGTGAAGAGGGGAGGGGAGCTGGCCGTGGGGAGCGAGCCTGCAGCGCTGCTGTGCCCGGCCCCTCAGCTGCCCAGAGCCTGGCGTGGGGGCCTGGGGTCTGCGCAGGAGCTGCTTGTCCTCCTGGGGTGGTCATCAGGCAACACCCACCACCTCCAGGCAGCGGGGTGAGCACCCACCTGCGCCTGTCCCTGGCTACGGGTGGGCGCAGCCATGGGAGCCCTGTTGTGGTCACAGTGGCCTTGCAGCCATCGTACAGCCAGGGTGAGGTGAGAGGGGAGGAGAGGGGTCTGTTCTCCAGCTGCTGGGGCCGGGAGGGGTGAGCGGTGCCATCTCCTGGGGCTCATCACTTACCGGCCTGTCTCTTCTTGCTCCTCAGGGCAGTAAACGGCTTTGATCAAGGTCCCCCCGGACTGGGAGCCTCTCGACCATCCTCGGCGCCTGGCATGCTCCCCCTGAGCGTATGAGCCCGCAGGAGGTCGTGTTTGGACTTGCGGATGCTTTTCTCAGCCCACCACGAGCAGAACTGCTCCCGATTGCTGCCCATTCCTGCCCCGCTGGAACACGACCTGCGCCCTGCTGCCCGAGGAGACCCTGAGCTCATGGCCCTCCATGTCACATTAATACAGTTTGTTTTCTCCTGTCGCTGTAGCAGACTTCTCTGCCTTGGCCCCACACCCCACGCTGCTCAAGCTGCCACCCGCAGTGCTCTGTTTCACGGGCTGCAGGAGTCTTCCTCGGCCTGGCGGTCCTCAGCTCCTCACCATATCTCTTCTCTAACTTAGGTTTGGCAGTGTTTCTCCCTGCCTGCTCCAGCATCCTGCTGCTCAGGACGGGCAGCTGCTGCCCTCCCGGTAAGGCTCAGACCTCAGACCCCTGGCTGAGGCTGCGCCGCGGCTCTTTGGACAGGAATCAGGTCCATTACCGCAGCTTAATAAATCACTGCGGGGCCAGCGCGTGGCCGTGGGTTGGAGTGGGCATGGGAGGCTGAGCTGCGCGGCCCTACGGGGGGGAGGGATGGAGGGCTGGGGGCGCGAGGGTGACGGTCCCGTGCCCAGCACTCGTCAGTCAGAACATCGCCTGCCTTGCTGGGTGCTGGCGCGGCTGAGCCGTGCTGAAGTGGCCCCTCGGCGCTCCCCCACCCGTGCAGCAATGCAACGAGCGGCTGGAGCGTGCTCCCAGTGCCTTCGTCAGGCAAACATCCACGCACGGCCACACCGGGAACTCCGCCGGAGCGTTAGGAAGCCACAAATCCACAAAGCCCCCTCCTGGGACCCCGCCACTACCCCACCCCTGTTCCGATCCGTGTAATATAGGACTGGATCTCACAGCGTCACCTGCGCGCTTCTGCGACAGTGTTGGGCTACTGCGTGTACCTCGTGGGTCTTTCGAGCAACGTGTTTGTGTGAGTTCTCTGTCCGTGTGCCTCGGAGTCGGTGGATTTTATACAAAGAACCAGCAAACCCAGCCGGGGTTTGATCTGTGGGTTTAGAAATCTTCATTCCTGCTGGGGGCCGTCGCGTTCACTTGGCTCTGCAGCTCCAAGCTGGTTTATTTACAAGTGCTGAGAAAAAAACCATCGGCCCCAGCAGAGGGGAGGCGGGAAGCCCTCCCCTCGCCGTCAGGGTTTGTATGGTCGTCCTTTCCTGTGCATCCTCTGCTGCATTTGACTGTTTACATTTGTTTTATTGTACATAGGTTTGTAAACATAATTATCTTTGCCGAAGATCTTTGTACATAACTTGGGCTTTGTAGCTTTATTTATTTGAAATCTAGATGGCATGTTGCAGTAGGACAGTGTACGATACCACCGTGGTGACACAGATCGTGAAGGGGTTTTCAAAAAAAAACCCAAACCCAAATTACCGTCATCTTCCAAAAATAAAGGTCTTTTAATGTGAAATCAGTGGATTTTGCAGAACCGGTGGCAGTGGCCGTGGTTTTGTCACGTAGCGATGCTGCTGTGCGCCGCTGCGAAGCGCTTGCTGCCTTTCCCTTGCAGTGTTGCCTCCTCCTTCTCTCTGCGCAGAGAGGGGAGCGGCGGCTGAGCAAGCGCCTTCCCTCCATGGCACCGACTGTCTTGGACCTCAAGATCTGATTTTTGGGAAGAGCCTGCAAAGCAACGGAGGCCTCCAGCTCCCGCCAGAGCCCCAGTGCCATGCAGGGGGAGGCCACACAGCTCCCCCCACCCTGGGACCAGCTTCCTCCTCGGGGGAGCAGGAACACCCTCCCCTTAAAAAATCCCCAGTAAGAGGATGCTGTTCTTGCACAGAGCCTGGGCCTTCTGCATGTTCATGGAACCATAGGATGGTCTGGGTTGGAAGGGGCCTTACAGGTCATCCAGGTCCAGCCCCCCACGTCATGGGCAGGGATCCCTTCCACCAGCCTGGGGTGCTCCAAGCCCCCTCCAACCTGGCCTTGAACCCTGCCAGGGAGGAGGCAGCCACAGCTTCTCTGGGCAGCCTGGGCCAGGGCCTCACAACCCACAGAGTGGAGAATTTCTTTTTCACGTTCAATCAAACCCTCCCTTCTTGCAGCTTGAAGCCATCACTCCTTGGCCTATCACTCCATGCCCTTGTCACAAGACCCTCTCCAGCTCTCTCGCAGGTCCCTTCAGGCTGCTCTAAGGTGTCCCCGGAGCCTTCCCTTCCCCAGGATAAACAGCCCCAGCTCTCCCAGCCTTTCCTCCCAGCAGAGGAGTTCCAGCCCTCAGATCATTGCTGGGGCCTCCTCTGGCCCCGCTCCACCAGCTCCAGGTCTGTCCTGTGCCGAGGGCTCCAGAGCTGGATGCAGGGCTCCCACGGAATCACAGAGTGGTGGGGGTTGGAAGGGACCTCTGTGGGTCATCTGGTCCCACCCCCACCCCCCCCCACCGAAGCAGGGTCTGTAGCCATCCGTGACAGCATGCCAGTCATGCGAGCTGTCCCACCACATTTCTGTGATGACGACCTAGCTGTCCTGCTGTACAATGGCTTCCAGCTCCTCCTGTTTATTGCCCATGCTACGTGCGTTAGTGTAGATGCACTTGAGCTGGGCTGTCGATCTCCCCCTGACCCTGCCATGACACACCTGGGCTCATCCCTAGTGATGTGATCCCCCTTGGAACCTTGTTTAAAGCCCTCTCAGTGAATCCTTTTTCCCCTTTGAGACAGCTATACTCCGTCTGTCCCCAGCAGGCCTGGTGCTGTGTGCACCTCCCCATGATCAAAGAAGCCAAAATTCAACCGATGGCACCAGTCCCTGAGCCACCTGTTAACCAGGTGAGCTTTCCTCCCCTTTCAGTGCTGTTCCCTGCCACTGATGGGATGGAGGAAAACACCACCTGTGCCCCCGATCCCTCGACCAGTGCCCTGAAGTCCCCCTTGATGGCCTTGGGACTTCTCTCCGTGATCTTGTCCCCGCCAACCTGCATTACCAAGAGGGGGTAAGAGTCAGAGGACCACACCAGACCAGGGAGTTTCCAAGCAACATCCCTGACCCCGGGCCCCAGGGAGGCAGCAGACTTCCCTTGGGATGGGTCCTGTCAGCAGATAGGGCCCTCTGTTCCCCTCCGCAGGGAATCGCCTGTGACAGTTACCCTCCTTTTTTTTTCTTAGCTGAGGCAGCCGTAATGCGTGGGGCTGACCGACTCATCCTGGGCAACCTCCTGGTTGGAGCTTCACCCGCATCCTCATCAGCCGGGCCCTCACATTCCCAAGCCCCGTACCCCGGGGGGTCTCACCAGCGTGGGGCAGAGAGGCAGAATCCCCCCCTTGCCCTGTGAGCAGACACGGCTGGGTCGTGTCCAGCTTCTCACCCAGCAGCACCCCAAGCCTTTCTCCTCAGGGCTGCTCTCGCTCCCATTCTCTGCCCAGCCTGTGTTTGTGCCTGGTAGTGGCCCAACCCCTGCCCTGAGGTATGGAAGCCATGAGAGAGGCAGGGAAAAGCCCTTCAGCAGCCCCTGCCCCCTCCCCAGTATGGTCCTCACAGCAGGAGGAGCAGCAGCCACTGCCTTGAAGGAGACACCTGAGGTAACGGTACCCCTGACTGAACTGGGTTCCAGGAGCGGGTGCCTGGGATCAGCTCTGGTCCCCAGCAGCCCTTCGGTGCTGGAGACTCCCTCAGCCCAGGCTTGCTGGGACCAGAGGGACCACTGACAGCAGCCCTGGACTGTAGAGCCCAGGCAGGGGCTTCTTGCTCTCCCCCACCCCTCTCCTCTCACTCCAGTTTTAAGCCCACCATCTCCCTGCTCCCATCAGCTCCCCATGCTGGTCCACCTTCTCTGTGCAGGGACCAGCCCCAAGGCACCAGTGCCAGCCTTGGCCTTACCCAATGCCATCACTGCCTTGGGCCAGGGGAGTAGGTACTGCACACTGGGACCTCCGAAACAGGAGATTCCACCGCCCAGCAGAAAGCCCAGACTCCGCTGAAGGCAGCCATGGGGCCTTTGCCTGGGTCCCAGCCCTGCAGGTCAGCAGGAGGGGACTTTGGACTCTAAAGGCAACACAAAGGCTCAGCCCTGACCAGGCCATTTACACTGTGTTTAGGTCAAAAGAGAAAAAAAACCCTGAGCAAACAAAAGAGGAAGAAGGGTAAATGCAGCTTCCAGTCATATTCTTGTTTATTAAGGTCTACGCCAGACTCAGGAGATAGCTCTTCCTGTAAGTAAACAGAGCAGGCGGCCACATCTATAATGAATAAATTTATTGTCTTACAAAAATCATTGTCTAGAAATATGGGTATACAAGAAAACAAGATATTTGCAGTCAGATGCCTGGTGGTCAACAGCCAGTTTGATTAGAAGTATCCAAACACACACACAACAAAACCTTTGTGACAGATGTTAAAGCTTTTAACCAAAGAAGGAAATCCATGGTTTTTGAGTATGTGGCAGAGGAACGTTCCTAGTTAACACTGATTCGTTGTCACTAATATCAATAATACCACTTGGACTAGAGAGGTACGTGATATGAAGCACAGTCAAAATGAATACATTAAATCATTGTTATATAGGCAAATTATATATGTAACATTGTCTTAGTACTGTAGTGTCTAAGGCACTTTCTGTAATGTCAGTTTTTCAGCTATTTAAACAAAAAGAATGCTAACTACTCGCTGTAATACTGTTCAAAATAAAAAAAAAAAACAAAACACAACAACAACAAAAAGGATTCACATCCACTGGCATGTCAACTCCTAGGCAGGCAACATCCGTCGCTGAACCCCTGTCACCGCTGGCTCCGCACCCGCCCCGCGCGGCCCCGGAGCCGCTCCCGCCGGAGCCGCCGCACCGCCTCGGCCTCCACGCACCGTGCAGCCGCTCGGCTCTGCGGCTTGAAGGCTAACTCACTCGGCCCTAAATTAATAAATTAATTTCGCCTGCGTTGTCTGTTTATTTTCCACTGGTGTTCACATTATAGTAGCCTTAATATATACACAGATCTGTGGGGCGTGGTGATAGCGGGTCTCTACAAACGCAGAAGTACTGTACAGATGAGGAACGGCAACGCTGTTTCAGTTTGCCTGTACTGCAGGAACGCTAACTGATGAAGCAGGTGCTGAGAACACTTCAAAAGGCTATTGCAGGTTAAAAATGGACGCTACTTGTTCATCCCTACATCTCCCTCTAACACTTCCCAAGGCCTTTTCACAGTTCACTCGCTGATTGTGTGCTGATCACAACAATTAGGAGAAAAGAAAAAAAAAAATACAGGTGCAGTTTGGTCTTCAATGATCCACCAGACTCGATACAGCCACGGGCCGCCTGAGCACAGGAGAAATGGAAGGATGCTGTCTGTACAACAAAGCATGCATACTCATGACGACGGGTCTGCCCCAACCACCTACCCTCTGGGAATGAAGTTTCCGTGTTGATAAAAAAAAAAGTTCCATCCTTCACATGATGCTTTATAAAATGGCTATACAATGAGTATCTGGCAAATAGATGCACTGAACAGAGACAATTCCATTTTATTTACTACAGAAAAAAAGCAGTTGTAACTATGTCTGAAGCAGGGTACAGACGGGGCTCTACTCGGCGGGCGCCGGCTGCGCTTCGTTCACGTCGCTGTCTTTGCTCTCCGCGTCGTCGTCCGAGAGCTCCAGCGAGGCCCCTTCGATGTGCAGCTGGCGTCTCCCGGATCGGCTCGAGGAGAAGGTGATGGGGCCCCCCCTCCTGCGAACAGCAACCAGACAATCCATGAAGGGTTGTGGCTCGCCCACAGCCCACGGCCCCATGCTGGTGGCTGCTCTGGGAAGACCTCCGCACAGAACCATGGGGGAACAGTTTGCCCCCAGCCACGGGGCAAATTTCACACACAGGGTCTTGAAACCCCTTCTCTGACCAAGGAGAAGACAGGCTGTGCGCAAACATTCCGGTATTCTGGTATTCCTGCTTAGCGCGTACCATCATCTTAATTTTGCAAGTCCCAAGCAACCTAAAATATTGCCTCTGTACAAGCACCGAGCACAGACCAAGTCCTAAACAGAGCAGGGTCTTCTAAAACAATACCAACTACTCGTTTGTGCAGCGCTGTGCTGCACCCCTCCTGCCGCTCCTATAAGCCTCTCTCTACCCCCGAGATGGTTTTGTTCTGCAGCAACCTCACCACTGCTGTCTCCCATCTGTATTCGGTAGAGACCTTGATCACCAAGAGCTGCTCTCGAGGAAAATGCTGAGACATTCCCACTGGAGTGGGTATGGGAAAAAAAGGGATTGGTACCAGCCACTGGAAAAATCACAGAATCACAGAATGGTGGGGGTTGGAAGGGACCTCTGTGGGTCACCCAGCCCAACCCCCTGCCCAAGCAGGGTCACCCAGAGCAGGCTGCACAGCACCGCGTCCAGGCGGGGCTGGAATATCTCCAGAGAAGGAGACTCCACAGCCTCCCTGGGCAGCCTGGGCCAGGGCTCCGTCAGCCTCAGAGGGAAGAAGTTCTTCCTCGTGTTCAGCTGGAACTTCCTCTGCTTCAGTTTGTGCCCGTTGCCCCTTGTCCTGTCGCTGGGCACCACTGGAAAGAGTCTGGCCCCGTCCTCCTGACACCCACCCTGCAGATATTTATCAGCATTTCTAAGGTCCCCTCGCAGCCTTCTCTTCTTCAGGCTGAACAAGCCCAGCTCCCTCAGCCTCTCCTCGTAGGAGAGATGCTCCAGTCCTCTCACCATCCTCATAGCCCTCCGCTGGACTCTCTCCAGTAGCTCCTCATCTTTCTTGAACTGGGGAGCCCAGAACTGGACACAGCACTCCAGATGGGGCCTCACTAGGGCAGTGTAGAGGGGAAGGAGAACCTCCCTCGCCCTGCTGCCCACACTCCTCCTAATGCACCCCAGGATCCCATTGGCCTTCTTGGCAGCCAGGGCACGCTGCTGGCTCATGGTCAACCTGTTGTCCGCCAGAACACCCAGGTCCCTCTCTGCAGAGCTGCTCTCCAGCAGGTCCGCCCCAGCCTGTACTGGTGCGTGGGGTTGTTCCTCCCCAGGTGCAGGACCCTGCACTTGCCCTTGTTGAACCTCATCAGGTTCCTCTCTGCCCAACTCTCCAGCCTGTCCAGGTCTCGCTGAATGGCAGCACAGCCTGCTGGTGTATCTACCACTCCTCCCAGGTTGGTGTCATCAGCCTCATGGTGTAACTGATACTTGAGTTCTCCTAACACGCCTGCCACCATCAACAGCAGCAACAGTTTTAGCGTGCTGGTGGTTGGCTGGGATGCAGCTTTGAAAACATGAAGCCTTAGCACTGGAGCAATACCAGTATGGTATGCAGGCTCAAAAGAGGGATATCAAGGTGCTTCTTACAGAGTTATTGCTAACCAGTAACATGTTCCTCCCGTAGAGCCAAAAGCACAAAAAGAACAAAGATTGTTACAAGACCTTCAGATTCTGGGAGGAACTAGCTTAAAACAAATACATATATTTGGAGGACCAAGATGACAAGGATAGACAGGAAGAGCTCACCGCAGAAAGACTTCTGCAGAGTACAGTATTCATCTCAACCAACTAAAGCTGTCACACTTAAGCTCTTCAATTGGCTTCCTCTAACCAAAGAGACCAGGTGTCTCAAGGTGATGTTTCATCTTGTCTCAAGAAACTTCTGCATCACCTTGTGCATCCTGGGACTACCAGTCAACATATTCACCTGGTTAATGTCCAGAGTTAATTCAGCAGCTTTAGTTACGGAGCAAATCGTTTCTGAAAATTTCAACCCCAGTTACTTTGCATCTGTCTTGTCAAAATGTGTCCCCCAAACAGTAGGTTTCCTGATCAGAAACCCCAGTGCCTTTGCCGGAAGCTCATATCTCAGCCCTACAAAAACCTAAGGCACAGAGGTTTCAGACATGGCAAACACAAGCAAACAGATTTTTTTTTTCTTTTTCTCCTTACTTGGCTTTCTGCTCAATCTGTTCTTCTAGCTGCACAATCTTGGCTTCTAGAGTAGAAATTGTTGCCTTGAACTTCGACTTCACAGATCCCTCCAGTTCCTGCAACTTGGCTTTCAGCTCTTTGTTCTGCCTTTCTAGCTGCTGCCGTGCATTTTCACTCTTCTGGGCAGCACTCCGCTCCCCAGCTAGCTCAGAATTCAGCGTGTCAACCTTTCAGAGGAGAAGGATAGAAGATCATTTGGTGCTATTCAGATCCTCCACTTATCTGCACACTGAAACATAGATTGCCCCTACAGCATTGCCACCAACGGACTCACCTGCAACGTGGTCTTTCGGAACCGCTCATTGAGAAGCTCCATGTTGCTCTGCTCTTCCTCGAGCTCTTCCTCCAATTGTGCAATCCGAGCTTCCAGCCGGCGCTTCTCATCCAGCAGCGCTGACCTAGAAAAGAAGTATTTGGGTCAAGACACGCTCAGATCTGATACAAAGCAACTGGCTATTTTGCTTTTGATACTTTAGACATTCCAAACTGTAACGAGAAGCTACTGTGTAAGCAATTCTCTTCGTAACAAGAAGGAATTTTTATCGGGACAACAGGTCAATACAGAAATTGCAAGCAGGCTACCAAGAACTGCAGCTGCTGGTGCCTGAAGTTCTTCAGATGCACAATTAATACATTTGACGACTCACTTTCCCGAAGCGCTGTTTGCAATCTCATCAGCCAACTCATCCCTTTCTTGCTCAGCATGACGACGAGCTCTTTCAGACGCAGCAAACTCCTGTGAAGGTTTAGGAAATATTCATTACAGCATTAGGAATCTCAAAACTTCTGCAAACAACTATGCCTTCTAATAACTTCTGGGAGATGCTGTGAAGTGTGATATCGCCAAGGTCTTTTAATGGATAAACAGAACCAACAGCTATAAAAGCTAGGAGGACGCATCACCTTGATCTTTCCCTCCCGTAACTGCCACATGACTACTATGAATTTACTTCTCCCCGTCCCCTGAAAAGGCCAGTAACATTCAAGCCCTAAGCAGGAGGAGAAAACCGTTCTGTCACATGCTCTAATTCATTAAGTATAACGTGGGCACTAAATTAAGCAAATTTTTTAGGTTCCTACAGAGTACGTAGCATGACTGAAAGCAAAGTATAGAAAATGAATTTTTAGCACAAAAGTATAACAGCGCTGAATCTTGTATTGTGAAATTGTATTGAGTGGTAGAAACACCCAGACATTCACCAAGAAGGACACAATCTAATGCACTGCAAGTGCAAGACTGACAAGTTTGAAGTCTGTGAAAAAATGACATGGAGAAGCTCTAGTAAGTTGTAGGTAAAAGTCTCAAACATTAAGTGCAGTGTAAGCTGAGTGATTGCTTCAACCTTTGCAGCTAACAGGGCAAAAAGAGGCCGTCTCTCACACAAGGCAATTCTGTTGCCTTCAAACCTCAAACGTTTAACCTTGTGGCAGACAACGGAGATAATCGGAGATCAGTGACAGCGATATGTAGCACGACTTGGAGTTCTTACATGAATTGCCAACAATGAGGGAACAGATGCCCGTAAAGGAAAGGGATGAGAACCTCAGATAGCAGAGAGACAAACCTCCACAGACTTAAAAGGTCCACTGAGGTACTGGAGAGATTGTTAGGTTTTTATATACTTCCAGTGACCAGTTTTAGTACTGACACTGTGCACCACAGCTTCCAGAGACTCTCAAACCACCTTGCAAATTTTAGTGAGGCTTGAAATCTGTTTAAGCAGTAGTAAGGCTTCCCTGCTACCCAGGCAGGGAAAGGAAGTCCAGACTACTAGAAGGATTCCTACAAAGCTATAAGAAGCTCACTAATGACCTGGGGCAGTGAGGAAGAGAAACATCTCCAGGCTCCCACTTTTCTGTTCAACTCACTGGATGGCTTTTTACTTTTTTTTTTTTTTTTTGTTTAAAAAACACAAACACACTCTGGCCTTCCCCTTTTCTCTAGAAAGAAAAACAGATTTCTTGGATTTCAATCTCACCTTTTGGAGCTGGAATATTTCTGCTTCAAGACCTTTGAGCTCCTTTTCACTTTCTTTGGACTGTGCAAAGATCTCATCTCTGGATGCACGGGCTTCTTCTAGCTCCCGCTGGTAGTCTTTCATTTGAGCCTGCAATTGGAGAGCAGAGGAAAGAATAAGCCATGATACAGCAGGACAACCACAAGATTTATTAGTAGCTCTGAAGCTTTTTTGCCCTTAGGAGGCAAGACCTTCTTCCTAAAGTGGCTTCATTCCACTTAAATATATTTATTTTCAGTTCTTATTTTCATAGAATTATAGAATGGTTTGGGTTGGACAGGACCTTTAAAGATCAGAGTTCTATCCCTCTGCCACGGGCAGAGACACCTTCCAGGCTGCTCAAAGCCCCATCCAACCTGGCCTTGAACACTGCCAGGGAGGGGGCAGCCACAGCTTCTCTGGGCAACCTGGGCCAGTGCCTCATTACCCTCAGAGTGAAGAATTTCTTTCTTATATCCAATTTAATTCTACCCTCTTTCAGTCTAAACCCTTCATTTTCTCATCTTTCCATCACTCACTCCTCATCAGAAATATCCCATTAGAAGACTTCACTTCATTTATTAGTATATTTCTTGTAGGAAAAAACCTCTAGTAGAGGTAGTAGAGATACCTTTGTAGTAGAGAGGTAATGCTCTTGCAATTGTCTTGGAAAAAAACAAACCTATTTACTTAAATTGACTGATAAAACCTATTACAAGTACTCAAGGTAAGAAACTTCTCAGTGTAGAAGTACCACAATTCACCATTTTGCACATATAGCGTAGAAGCACATACCTATCCTTCCCGTAAGACACTTAACACAGACTGATATCTTAATTCACACAAGTTTGACTTCAGATGCTAAAAGAATAAAGCTGGAGAAACTGCATTTAAGTTGTACCTGCATCTTCGCAATACCACCAGTCATGAGACCACTTATTTCAGGTACTTGCATGAAAGTGTACAGAGATCAGGTATGAACTCTGTAACTGACTCAGCCTCTGGGAACAAAAGAGCTCAGCCCACTCTACTCAACTGCACATCCAAGCCAAAAGCCTGTAGGCCAGCTGTCAGCAGAGCCTCCTACAGGATTTGGTCTCCAAAATGGGAAGCCATGTACTTCAAAGGCACTGTGATTCTTACATAGTCCAAAAAGTTCAGGATTCATGTCATGGCTCTCCAGCTATCTGAGGTGTGTCACCGCTTTCAAGCCCCTCAAGTACACGAGTACATGACTGAGATCGCCTCCCACATCAACTACAGTCCCCATTCCTGTAGACCTAGCTGCATCTTTGATAGTCATTCCTCCTAGCCACTTCTGTATATGGTTAAAGCTTTTACTTTCTTGTGTGTAGTTCAGCAGTTTAGCAATTCCACACAGCCTTACCTGCAGCTTGTTAGCTTTCTCCGCCAGCTCCACCCTCACTCTTTCTCCTTCTGTGACCCTAGCAGTTAGCTCTTGCACCTGAGCATCGAGCTTCTTCCTCTTATGTTCAGACTCTGCCTTGACCCGCTGCAGTACCCACACTTCACAGGCCAACTCCTTGTTGTCGGACTCTAGGTCTTGCTTGTTTTTTTCAAGATTTGCTATGAACTAGGAAAAACAAAAGGGAAGAACTTCAACAATTTTTTACATATCAATAAAGTTTTCTGCTAAAAATATTCAGTCCAGCAAATCAGGATTATAAGCTCAAAGATAAAACAACTGCTCAGCAAGTTGTAAGTAAGGAGCATTTAAAATCCTGCTGTGTAACATTTTGCATATGTTAGCCAAAAAAATTAAGGTAATGCAAGTTAATCCACTCTCAGATATCACAGGTAACAGCGAGGACCAGAAGATATTTCTATGAATTCAGTAAGATCTGGGATGTCAGTGCTGTAAAAGGACCATGTGAGTAGCACTGAGCAGGAAGGAATGTGCCCATTAACAGATCAGCATGCCTCATCTCACAGAAATAAAAGGAAAGATATCAGCTACAGCTGCCCTGATTTTAGTAGGCATAGCAGCCTGGAAGTGCATAATAAAGCACTTTTCACCACTGCACTGACATTTGTCAAAAACCTTTTTAAAAAGGTAGTAATTGCCATAAGGGATGTTTAAGTGCCATTCTTACTATATTGCCAGAACTGACAATCTTATCACAGGACCTTTGTTTAAGATTGTAGGGTATTCTTCTGTCTTTTTATGCTCTTATTGAGAATATTTAATGAATAAAGAGCACAGGAAACACGTAAGATTTTCAGGTGAATAAACTATAATTTCCATCAGATTTAACTACTATATTTCTCACGTATTTTAAACTAAGGAGGCTTCTGAAATATGCCTACACAAAAATATTACTACAGTATATGAACTGTCCACCCATATATCTGTGAATGACTAGAAATAAAATTTTACAAGCTAGAGATACTTTTTTTTTCTTTGGCAGTGTTGGATTAATTCTACTTCTGAACAAAGACACTGAAGCTGCACTAGTAGGAACCACGTTGTCCAGGTGTGCCGCTTCCTCTGCTCTGGCAGGGGTTACCAGAGACACAATAGAACTCTGCAAATCAGCAAGATACTCCACAGATATCTAGCACTGGAGGTCACGGTACAAGCATAAAGTGAAGAGTGGCTGGAAGAACTTTTACGCTACCCGTACTCACAGTTTGTTATTTGTGAGTGTCAACATGACAATTACTTTATTTGGAACCATTCCGCAGTTCGCTTAGACAGAGAACTGCTTTTCACCAAATAAGCACATAGGCTGCTCGAGAATTCCCACAAAAGTACTACATCAACTTATCTCTAGGTGCACTGTTTCCAGGTCTAACAAACACTTTTAGATAGTCTTGGCATCTATCTGAAAAGTTGCTATATGTTCAAACCAGCAGGATATATTTGATTCAACTGCAGTAGTTAAGTATGTACAGAGGACAATTTAGATCTGCAGATATCACTGGAAGTGACCACGCCACTTATGTTACTTATAAAAGTCCTGAAGCTGAAAAATGTATTTCTGTAATTAATTTTCTGCTCACCCTTTCGGCCTGTTCCAGTAGTTTAGAGAGCTCTTCCAGGGCAGTAGCATGCCTCTGCCTGATTTCCTGGATCTGTGCTTCATGGTTTTCGGTTTCCTCTTCAATTGCTTTCCTCAGTATAGCCACCTCCTGCTCTCGGTTTGTCCTAGAGGAAGCATCAATAGTTATCAAAAATCAACATTTTAGTCTTTTGTAAATTCAAGGTGAATTTTAATGGTGCCTGCTTATACAGACACATGATCCTACCTCAGCTCTTGCTGTGCTGCAGTGGTATCCAAGGTATCTTCTAGTTCAATTTTTAAAGCCTCCAGCTCTTCCAGCAAAGAGATTTCTCTTTTCTGCTTTTCCGCCTTGTTGCGAGATGCCTTCTCAGATTCAAGATCCTCCTGCAGTTCTGCAATTTGAGCCTGCAACTCTCTTATCACTTGCAGTGCGTTGTTTTTCTGAACTGCTTCTTCATCACCTCTGTTAAACAGAACCACAACAGTTAATGATATTTCATAGCTTCAGATCTCTTCTCATAAGTCTAGTATAAGTTATGTACTCAAAAAATAACTCATCTTTCCCACTTGAACAAAATCCACCTCCTAAAATTTCATAGACAAAGCCACTACTGCACTGTTATTCTCAAGATCCTAATGAGCGCAGTGCCCCAGGTACTACAGATGCACTACTGGAATGATCAAGCTTTCCAGTTTGCATTCAGGTATTCCAGTTTTGTAGACCTCAACACTCCCAAAAATGCACCCTTGTCTGTAGGACTGTCTCTTCCTGCAAAGTTATAGATCATTACTCAGAAAACTCAGGTGGTGTTTAGTTTATAACATGTGGCTGCGAGACTACCACACAGATCTTTGATTGAGTTGGACAGACATTATCCAGTATTTGGACGAACTAAGAACACTCTCGACGATTACATGTTTTTTCCCCCTCCTGAGGCTGAACTCCGGGAGACTAAAAAGCTTCCAGAGCCAAAGTGCTATTAAGCCCTGATGAAACATTGGTTTTGGAGCTTTATAGAGCAAGGATGGTGATGAAAGATTGAGTTCCTTTTTTGCCCTGTCTACGCAAAACACACAGGTGTCTAGAGATGCTGTAGTACAAACATGAACTGGCTTCTGCTTGAACACTCCCAGTTTTAACTCATCAGTTTGCAGTCAGCTGAAATTCTCTCTGGAAAAGTAGGTTTCTACCACACTTCTGTAGTCATAAAGCTCCATCATGATCTGACCTAGCAAGAGCAGCCTGCAGTTCTTCCTCTTTCTTGGCCAGCTGGATCTTCAGTTCTTCAATCTGGGCTTGCAGCTCAGCTATTTGGTCCTGTAGGTCTGTTGTTTCACCATCAAGTTTTCTTTTAGCTTTTTCTAATTCTTGACGGGTCTTCTCCTCCTTTTTTAAGCCCTCTATGGAAGTAAAGGATTATATTTATAAGCAATTTTTTCCTGTTGTTATCCTCAGAAGGTTCAGGGGCAGGGCAATGGGACAGCAAGAAGGGTGGGAAGTTTAATATACACTGTGTCAGTTCTTTCTCCAGACTGCAGCTGGAAGGGTGACTGGGAAAGATGAAATAGCAAAGTAGAACTGCATGATTCAGATAGAAAGTCAAGAAAAAGTCAATGACTGGAGAAAAAAGTTTGAAGTAAGGTAACAAACATAATCACATGTTGACAGAAAAATAAGGAATAGAATCTAACAGAAGAGCAGTTTGAGCTGCTCGGCCAGGTGATCGCAGACATCAGGATTCAAAAATGAAGAACTACAGACTGGAAAAAATTATGGCTTGCATAGTTGTGGAAGGGCTAGGCTAGACTCCAAAAGGTCTACTGGAAAATAGTGTAACTTAAAGAAAACTTGGATAAACAATTTTTGCAAGTATCTGTACCACTAACTCACATCCCATTGATATTTAGCAAGACTTTGCAACCCTGATAGCCTCCAGTAATTTCTTTGTGTAGTCAAGACACCCCTGCCCTAAGGTATTTCTTTGTGAAAACCATCCAGTTATCAGTGCCCTAGCAATAAAATACATTTAGATGATCTGCCTGTGGTCTGATTAAGATAGTTATTGGCTGCATTGTCTACAGTTAGCTAATGACCAGGTATGTAATATATTGAAGTCACAGGAAGGTTTTGCTTAGCATAGCATTAGCACAATTCAACATCTATTAGAATAAATGTAAGTTATTAGACTTGTTCAATACTTTGTGGGTTCTCAGTGCAGGGGTTTCTCACATCCCTCCTAAGCCTGCTACAAGATCAGGACATCTTCTACATGGAAACGGAGCCATGTTCAAGAATCATATCTTAGAGCTACCGAGGGGTATTTGGGATTTTCCAGACAATCTAAAGTAACATTGTTTTTCTCTAAACAGCTCCTCATTCAAAAAAAAAAATAGCACTTTTCTCTGTTTTTACATTGTATTTCTGGCAGGTGACAGAAGAGTGGCATAAGACACAATTTCGCAATGGGGAAAACTCACAGTAAACTGAATTAGTGGGGTTTTTTTTGGGTTTTGTGGGTTTTTGTTGCCCCCCCCACCAAATTTCAGTACTTACCAGTGTCAAGACCCTAGCAGAGCGACCTTCATGGCCTCTTGAATTGTCTCAGAGAGTATCATTTTACTGTGCTTTACTAGCCAAGCAGTTGCATGCCTTATATTTAAGCTTTAATTTCCATTTCTAAGGTCATCACTCTGGGAACAGCACCATAACCAACCACATCTGTCAAGTATCTTCAGAAACACTAGTCCCAATTTAAGTACACAACTACTCAAGCATGATTTTCCAATGAGTACAGCTTACTTATGCCCATCTTAAAGTCCCTGAATAGGCTTTTTAAATAAAAGGTACATCAATCATCTATTATTCATATTACTTCAATACCTTCCTACACAGATAAGACTAAACTTTGGTATTTTTCCATAAGCGCATCAGTATTAAAATATGTAGTAAGACAACCCATAACAGTAAGTGAAAAAAAAATTTCCAAATTAGGGCAGATAGCAACATTGCCTTATATTTTGCAACTTTGGCTTGGCAGTTTATTAATGTTGCACAATACCTGTTTACAACCATAAGTAATTAAAAAACCCACCATAACATCATGAAAGGTTACATATAGGGCTAATTCAGTCGTGACAACACAGGCAAAACAATCAGAAATAAATGGCCAAAGAAATTGAACCATTTTAGATAAACAAAGCATCAAGAAAGGCAGAACAATTCAGATTTGCTTATTCAAAAAATATTAGAAGACTAATGAATGCCTACTAACATTTTTCCAGAAATATGTTGTTCTAATGTGTTACTATAGAAAAGTGTAGAGCCTTCCCAAGAGACAGATGTTTTACCTTGTTACTAAGGGATGCATGCAACAACATGAATTTCTGGAGTGTATCATTAAATAAAATGGATTCTCAAAAATGAAAAGCTAACAAATTAAACACGAGAAAGACTGAGCAGCCAAATGCAACAAGGCTTGCAAGCAATAAATTATTCTTTCAAGATTTAGATAAAAAGCAACAGCTATTAAGGTATCTACATATAAGGTTACACTTAGCAGACTGGACCAGATACTGCATACACTGTAATAAGTGATCCACTCCTTTCTCGCATGATGTACAACTTGTTAACAGGCAAATGTAGCAAGAACAAACCTTCCAAATCAGTGATCATCATTTCCTGTTTGTTCTTGAATTTGGCCAAGTTTTTGGCCTTTTCTTCTTCTTCAGCCAGCTGAGAAGTACATTCAGCAATTGGATCCTCCATCAGCTTCTTTTTCTAGCCATGAGAAAGGGGAGAAAGAATAACTTCTACAATAGAATTTGAATCACAGAATCACAGAATTGTAGGGGTTAGAAGGGACCTCTGTGGGTCACCCAGTCCAACATCCCTGCCGAAACAGGGTCACCCAGACCAGGCTGCACAGGACCACTTCTAGGCAGGTCTTGAATATCTCCAGAGAAGGAGACTCCACAACAATAGTCTCTAAGCAACACAAATAACTGAATATACAAAATCCATACAGAGGTCTCATACACCAGATACAATACAGATTTCATTTCAAGTGACTGACCTGTCAATACTACGGATCAACTGGAACCGTACAGAGACATGAACACTTGTTTTCCAAGAAAGCGAGACTTGGAATTGAACACACAGGAGGTCTGGTTTTAGCACAGCCTTTGTTTTACACTTTTGGAACTCTGTTTGCAATGAACAACAGTAGCTATGATAAACACTGTTTCCAGCTCTTAGGTTTGGAAGACCCATGGAATTGGAAAGAATGCATGGCAAATATCTCCCTTTTAAAGCTCTCAGTGTCTCAGCTTCCACTTGGTCAAACCCCACAAGTCTTCAGGCGCAAACTCTATAGATAACGCAACAGCAGCCTGAAATGCTTTGAGAGCTATCACTTGGTACTACCATCACTTAAGAGCAGAATCTCCACCACGCATACTGGTCTCACCTTCAGAAATTTGGAATTTTGGTCCTTCAACAAACAGAAAGGGGGGCTTGCAAGACAAGCAAGACTTCAATTAGTCAGACTGGCCGGGCCTCCGGCAGCCCTGCTTTCCACAGTTTTGACAAACAACAACAAAAATAAACCCACAACAACACCAAGTAACTGTCTCGACAGCCTTAGTCACTGCAAGGTGTTTTTGTATGGATAAGATCATCACTATTTTTCAAAAATCAAAAAGGTTATAAAAGAACCAAGAGGAAAGCAATACTTACAGAGCCCGTGGCTTTGTTTTTGCCCTGTACTTCAAGTACTTAAGAAAGGCAATCCTACAATTGAGATAGAAGCTTTCTTTCAAGAATTACCGTCCACATGAGAAGCAAAGTCTTAAAAAACTGGAATACCTTTAACTTTTGCCAGAAAAAAGGGTAAATGGAACATGAGTGTAATAAAGCAAAACAAAAAAATCCCCAAAATCCAAATTTGCAGTTTCTGCAGAAACGCAGAAATTTTCAATTCCCCTATTCCCTTGTCTCAGTCAACAAACTTAACAATCTTGAGCTTCACACCAGAGAGCCTAGGGAGAAAACGTGGTGGTGAAACTCAGACCACAAGAAATTTTCACACCAAGACAGACGCACACTTCTTCCGTTTATGTCTACTAATTTAAATAACTAGCAACTAGCACTGTTTTAGTGAAGAATAACAGGTTTTGACAGAGTTCTGTAAAGCAGCTAGCAAAAGTTTAGTTTACTCAGCTAAGTGATGTGAATTTTGCAAAGCTGCATCATACCTGCTCAGAAAACAACTCAGGATCTAAAAATAAGGTTAGATGTTTGAGTATGAAGCTACCGCTCCTTCCGAAATTCCTGTCTATAAGTCTTATCTTTATCTTGTGTTAAACTGAACCGCATTGAGTTCTGTTCTTTTTGAACTTTCATTGCAACCCTTCAGTACTCTCCATTTTTTTGTAAGATCATATTTGTTGATAACTCTCAAGTGAAGAGGTCTATTCATAAAGGTAAAGCACATCCTGTCCTAGAGGAAATATTTTCTTGCAGTTAAAAAGTAATCCAGGAACAAAGCCAGTTTGATCCTCTCTGTTCAGAATAATCAGTATGATGTGGAAAAACGTTCACTTGGAACAAATGGACTAAGAAAAGCAAATTTATTTCAGCCTTCAGGCTGTAATGACTTTTTTGGTTGCAGTTTGAAACAGAGATCTGGAGCTGAAAAGTCTGCTATAATTACCTAATCTATTCAGCTCTTTCACTTCAGATCTTTTCTTTGAACTCTTGTTTTGGGACAGATATCTCAAAGTGCCCATAGATTTGCATTTCTAACACTGACCAAATTATTTGTTTAAATACTTGATTTCATCAGTGAGCGTCACATGGCTCTATTCATGCCATCATATTAAAAAAAAACGATTTCGTTTTTAATGTTCTAAATTATCTTGTCTTTTTCATGTTTATATTATTTTGCCTTCTCATTAAATTATATTTTACATTACTAGTTCAATTTCCTAGAAACCAGTTGCATCATTTGCTAATGCCTTAACAAAGATTTTCACCCACCATTTATTTTTTTCTTCATTGTTACCATGTCTATTTCTTCTTACCTTCAAATATTTGGGAATTTAACCCCCTCAAGAGCCATAAGTATTTCATGCGTTACAGAGTTCTTTATGTATGCGACTTTCAGAAGTCTCAGTAATATGCATAGCACTGATAATTATTTGTTACAGGATGCATAAAAGTAAATCCATGACTTGCTGTCTATTTAACAAGCCTGTTTAGCATCATCTTTGTGCACAGGTCCGTGCAAAGGCTGTACAGATGGATACTACGGATCACCACCAGCCCTCTACAGTTTTCTAGTGTATATGTGAACAGGAACAAGTTAAGGCTGCTTAAATATAACCAATTCTGACACTTCCTAACTTTTGAGTGTTAGGTGTGTAGATTAGACATTCTTCATCTGCAGTATATAAATAAAAATTAATTGTTACAGAAGCGAGACTCATTTGTATTTTCAAAACGGTTTAGGTTACGTGAACATTTTTCATTTTTCATAAACATATACTTAATTCAGTGCTTACTATAGCAGTGCATTGAATGAAGCGCACAATCAAAGTATCAAACTTCTATTCAGGACACTACCCTATTCTTTTTACTGTGTCTGAACTATGTTTTACAAAGAATAAAAACTTCTCCAGTCTTCATCGTGACAGTCTTCGATGGCTCACGAAGCAGCTGATTACACCCACCATCTTAAACTCCTGTCCCATTTGATCACGCTGCTAAGTAGAGAATTAGATTCCAGTTCAACCAGCAACTTAAACAGAATTAGCCAGCACTGCATTAGACTGAGCAACTCATCCTTCCCTTCACCAACATCTTCCACCCCAGCTTTTTTCTGTGCCTTCACTTCATATCAGTTATGCAGCCACGCAACAAACAGAGGAAACTTGTTTCATCTAAAGCCAGATGGACTTCATTTCTTCCCCATGAGGGTGATGAAACACTGGTCCAGGTTGCCCAGAGAAGCTGTGGCTGCCCCCTCCCTGGCAGGGTTCAAGGCCAGGTTGGATGGAGCTGTGAGCAACCTGGTCTGGTGGAAGATGTCCCTGCTGATGGCAGGGGGGTTGGAACCAGATGATCTTTAAGGTCCTTTCCAACCCAAACCATTCGATGATTCTATGACTTTCAGAACAGTAGTTTGAGCCTGCAGTCTCCAAGCCCAGTGAGTCGCCACAGGAATTGTTACGATGGCAAAACTCAAAAAGAGGACTACTTTTAGCACAGGTACTGGCACAAAGTGCTTAAGGAAACACAGCCAAACAAAAAAGGAGTACTTTTTAAACCCCTATTTTTGGCTGTTTAAGTGGTTAAGCACAGGAAAAGTTTTGCAGAAAGGTTGTATAATCTTCATCACACAAGGTTTTCAAAACTCAGATTTAAAGGGAAGCATATTTTGAAAGGAGGCTCGACAAGAGGCTCACAGAAGTCTCTTCAACCTGGTGCATTCCAAGCTGTCAATAGTATGTTTAGAAGTACTTGGTATACAAACTCTGTGCAGTTCCATTCTCTGCATAGTTCCCTTCCCCCCAAAAAAGTTGTAGGCAATTATACTCCTGTAGAAATTTTAAAAACACTAGTTTTGTTCAAGGCTGCACAGCCATAAATCCAAGAATATTTATAAATCAAAACCCACACAGAAAACAAGTTCTGAAGGGTGACTTTCTAAATAGCATTCTGCAGAGCCATGTATTCCCCTAGCACATGACAATGCTAATGCTGCCGACACTCCAGTCACAGCATCCTCCTAAGGCCTCCAAATCTATCTGCAGAGCAATCTTTCCCTCTCTCCAACTTCAAATTCTTGCTTTTTTTCCTTCACAGACTGGTCAAAAGCCCTCTCCTGGTTTTCTAGGAGTTTGAGTCTTGACACATTCCAGAATATCTTAATATTAAGTGTTATACACTAGAAATTACAGAAGCTGATGCTTCTGAGTCTGATATAGTTTGAAAACTTCCAACCACATACGCCAGTATCGAATATAGCAAGCCACTTGCTTCTAGCAAGTTGAATTAATATTCCACTGCAAAGAGATCCAAGTGCTCATAGCAACAGATATTCAAACCCATCCATATCTTGTAAAGCAAAACATTGATAAAAACTCATTGTGAATTTTGAAGTCTAGCAGTAAATCTGAAGAAAGTTCTACATAAATCAGTTAGTGACAAGTTACCAAAAAAACCCAAGACTCTGACATAAGTGCATATGCTTTTGTCTGCAATGTACTAAAACTAGAGCTTTTTATTAGCTGCTCGCTTGTAGACATATCAAGTCTACAGCAGTTTTGAAGCTTGATGATTTTTCTTATCTACAAGATAATTTTTGAAAGAACAGAAAGCTTGTTCACAAATATAGTACTGAAAACTGCATCTGTGGGAACTAAATTCACTAAGACTTGCCCAAGTTAATTAAATTTTTGGAAAACTGGCATACACTGCATCAGAAAGCTTTGATACCGTTCCTAGTTACAATGGTTGCATAAAGCCTTTAATTTCAGAAGAGAAGTTAAACAGCTAACATCAACTGGAAATTTTAATGTAACTGCTCATTTCAGCCCCTACTAAAGAGAAAATAATGTTTGAGAAAATTATGTGGATTACATTCCATCTTATCTTTAATAAAAATGTTATGGTTTTTTTAAATGCAAAGATGGTAGTTTTCAAAAAGAACAATAAACAAATGATAAAATATCCCAACTTACAGGAATATTATGGTCCTTTCTTCCTTTATGGGAGGAAGCAACACGAGCAAGGTGTTGAATAACCTTCTTCGTGTTTTCAGTCTTCCCAGCACCAGATTCACCTCTGCAAAACATTTCAGACATTTTCCTCAAAACTGATTTTCAACAACTTATGAAACCTTTGTTTAAAGCAACCTCATTTCATTCCATTTACGGCTTTGACTACACAACAGACCTTCACTGTCTAGAACAAAAAGCACCGATGTTGCTTTTAGGGAACTACATGGTGTTTGTTTAAAATACTTTCTTCATCCTAAAGATCATCTTAGCATTAAGATGTTGATACAATGCATCACATTAGTGTGATTAAAAGCTTTTTGCTATGTGCCTGAATTCCTGTGTTACCTTAAGTAACAAGAAACAGCCCTGTCCTCTGCCTTGATCACAAGTCCAGAGACAGATTTATTCAGAGTGCAGAGACATATATATTAGTTTTCTTAAAATCATTATACACACACACTTTTATATTTAGCATCATTTTAATATATTGTATATACCAGGAGTTGGTTATGAGTATTACCAAGTTGATGGAAACATTCAGTATCTTTAGAAGCCAGTTTCAAAGTACAGTAAAACATATTTTAAAGAAACAGATTCTTTGCACTGCTTATCACAGACTCTTAGCTAGTTAAAAAATCTATTTCTGGCCATACGGCTACATGAATTCATTAAGAAATGAATTTATTAGTGCAGAGTGGTACAGTACAGAGATAAATAAAGACAGCAAATGCACATTTACTTCTTAAGACAGAGGTAGAGTTAAAGCAGAACGTGTTTAGACAGAATTTATTGTAGTGTTTACATACATGATATTGTAGGCAGGAAGCGTGACCAAGTTCATATCACTATAATTACAAATGATGTTACTACAGCTCTTTTTAAAAAAATAAAAATTAGGTCTTGTCTTCAGATAAGTCCAGGCACATCAATGGGATTACCAGGTCTCACTTAGCCATGATTAACTGGCAGTAGATTACTGGAGAAAGATCCCATTTCAAGCGAGACAGTGACTGCCACTAGCAACTCTGACGGGTGTGAAGCAGAAACGCATTTCATTAGAGGGATTTGTGTGGAAAAAGTCAAAGTAGTTCCGTCATTCAACAGTCCTTCAGAAATTAAAGGTTGGAAACCAACTACTTTAAGAATGACAAGTGTACATTTTCCATGCTTGTATATTTCTCAGCTAAGATACTCAGAACAGCAATGTTAATTTAGCAGGGGGAGTTTAAGCACATTCTTACAGTCTTCACCTTCCTCCACCATGCTGCATACGTCAGTTTTGCAGCTAGTCTGCATTCACTTGGGTATTTAGTACCTTCAGACCTGCACTTCTTGATCAGATAGGCAGCTTAGAAGCATCCCTATCCTCACATTACACTTAACCTCTGCAAAAATGAGACAATATAGCACTTGAAATTTTAACTTTGCATATACAGAAAGGATATCACCCCAGAAAGGATATCACCCCAGATGTTCAAAGAGAATGGACTCTAAAACAATCTCATTTCTTCTTACCTTCCAACCCTCTCAAATGACGGAAAGCCCACGGGACAGCTGCGCTAGCAGAGGTGACCTCTTGGTATGAGGTGGCCATATGTGCACTCCTCCACCCATGAGCAAGCAGTAATGGAGACTGAGGAAGTGCACTCACAGCAGCTTAGCAAACCCATCACGGAAAAGTAGCCTACAAGAGCTAGGTACAAACTTCAGGTGAAACAGCTTATCTGTTTGACCTGACAGAACAGTATCAGTCCCTAGGTTTTGCAGGAGAAAACTTTTAACTGAAAACACTAAAAAAAAAGTTGATTCTGCAGACAAGCTATGGGATATTTATCACAGCCTCAGTTACCAAGTTGTGGCCTGCAATACTAGAGGGTTAATCAAGGCACCTGATTTTATTGATGGCATACATCAATAAAACAGACCCGCTCTCTCGGACCGCACCGGCGCCGCATGCTCCCGAATTCTCAGAAGCAACTACATCAACCTGTCCAAAACCATTTTGTTCCATTGTTCCTCATAAGACAAACATCACTGAAAAATAATACAGAATACCAGAGATTAAAAATCACTGTGCTCAATTAGTCAAAACTTTCCAGTGATTGAGAGAGTAGTTCCTTGAAACTTGTTGACTATGCTAGCTTTACTCATTGCATGGGAAAACTTGGAAGGTATTACTTGAAGAGCTGGTTACAAAGAAGATTACTCTGAGAATTAGCTAATGGATAACTCGGTTTCCTTTTTGCCAAGATACCATCGATGTGCAACACAAACTGGGTGTACTTTGGGACCGCTACAAGTGGAAGAACACACTTTGACTCTTAATGAACAATCCCATTTCTACCCAGGCCACAGTCTCCACATACAAGACAAATGTGAAGACTGACAAGCAGGAATAAAAGACCTCAGGTGCCAATACAGTCTCCCTTTTACTACAGTGATTACATTAACATAATTCATGACTTCAAGCAATATAATAATATAATAAAAGCAGTCTTGCCTGTTTCTAGATGTGTATTAAAATATGCTTAATGCTAAAACTATTCTAGCAGATAAGAGAAGCAAGAAGAGTAGTACAGCAAAGTATACATTTACGTTTTAAAACAATACCGTTTGTTCTAACTGTCATCAGAGCTTGGGAACGCATTATTAGTCATGCCTTTAAAATTGCACAAAATCTTTTCTGCCAAATCATAGAAACAAAGTTTATCAAAATTTAAAGGAGGAAAATCTACTCTGACACATCCAGTGACGAGAAAATAGTAGAATAAATACAGTCCAGATGTCGACTTTCTAGAAGGGCAGCACACTTTGGAAGAGTCCAGTAATCAACAGGATTTTCTGGCATACGCACCAGTAAAGCTTCATACAGCACAGGAAGGTCGAAAGCTTGCAATACATTCCTTTTGCTAAAAAGCCTTTAAATCTAATAGTGATTTTTTTTTTTTCCTCGAGAAAGTCTTTATGCAAGTTCTCATTCAAAAGCAACGCTAATGGATGTTATCATCCTAGTTCTCCTCTCCCTGGAGCTTCCAAGTATGCCAAATATTTCCTGCAGGACAGAGTGTTAGATAGCTCTGCTGCCATATACTATAAAAGAATTAGAAGATTAAGGATTAAGTCCTTTTCATTTACAGAAATAATGACATCTGCGTACTTTAGTTCTTTCCTAGGAGTGCAAACACACAGATTATAAAAATAAATTAAAATCTACCTCTATCAACCTGCCCAAAAAAGGTAAACTTTTAGTAACACTATGTACAATATTTATGGAATGGAGATTGTATCACGAAGCTAAAGATTAACTTTTTCAAAACCTTGTTTTAATACAACTCAATTAATATGTTACCATAAATTAAACAACCAAAACCCTTGGCTGAGATCCTAGCCTTACTTCAGTCAATGGCAGCTTTGCTAATGACTTCAGTAAGGTCGTAATTTCACCTGCTTTATTTCAGTCTCAATTCCACTACCAGTAGAAACAAAACCTTACCAGCCCGAATTCAAATGCTGTATCAACTCCAGCCAGGGGCTACGGCAAACAGCGCATCCAAGCAAGCAAACCGTCCTTAGCAATAGCCTCAAGCTGGAGGTACAAGGTTATTCCACCAATTAACTGAAGGATCTCTCCATTACAAACTACGTTACAGAGACAGGTCAAGGAAAGTCTGACAGTCGCTGGTAAATTGATGCAGTATCTAGAATTAAAGCTTTTTCCCTAGAGCAGCAAAAGCTTCTGCTCTGAAGCAGCTTCAAACACATTTAAAATACAAAAAGCTCAGCTGGCATAAGCACTTTGAAGTTTCTATATGGTTTTAAATTCATTGCGTGTAAAGCTATAGAGTCCTTTCCAATAAAGGAAAGTACTTTTCAGGCAAATTTATCTCAGCTACAATTTGGTTAGCAAAAATTAGTGACTGACTTCTCAACCAGCTGCAATTTCCCCCCCAAGCAACTTGAGCCCAGATCTTGCACAGAAGTAAAAGGCATTACCTCTGCTGAACAGATCGCCATCGAGAAAACAAGTAAAGCAAACATAGCGGGAGAGGACTCGCAGGTCATAAAGCAAATCAGCAACACGCAGGAACGGAAGCCAGTCTTCTGACTTCCAGGAGAACAGCATGCTCTTCCCATGTGGCCCACTTCTAATGGCAGTTGTTATTCCACGAACAGGTCAAACGCCTGCCTGGGAAAGACGCTGTTCTAAAGGAAAACGGTAGCAAAAAAGTTGCTTTTCTTATTGTCAGGCAGGTTTGCAATATCTGCACATCTTCTTGTGACAGCTACAGTGTTTTGGTTTCGGCTGCTGCCGGCTACAAAAGCGCTACGCGGCCTCTCATCCCCCCACCACGGTGAGGAGGAGAATGGAAAGAAAACAGGCAGAAAACCGGTGGGTCGGGATAAGGGCAGTTTAACAGAACAACAAACAGATGGAACAGGAACAACAACGATACAAATAAGGAGAAAACACAACAACGAACCGTACAACCCAGACAGCCGCTCTCCCGAAACAGGACCGGCGCTGCGTCCCCCCAAGCCGCGAGTGCCTTCCCGCCGCCCCGCCCCCCCCACCGGAACCCAGCGTGACGTCACAGGGTATGGAACACGGGGCTCTGTTCGGCCAGGTGGGGTCAGCCCCCACCCCCCGGCTGTGCCCCTTCCTGGAGTCCGGTGAAAATTAACCCTGTCCTGGCCGAACCCAGGACATACAGCACTCAGCACTGGCAGGACAAGGCAACACCACCACCTCTTCCTGAACTGGTAAATGAGTTTCTGGATTTTAGGGAAGTCTAACTACTTTGAAATTCCTTACTGAAATCGCACTGCGAGAACTGGCACCCTTCCACCACCACCCAGCTAGCCGTTAATGTCACTAGCAGATCAGGGGCTCCGCAGAACGTGCAGTGTAGTGCTGCGAGTCACGTAGACAGAAGGACACAAAATGACACATGCAAAGAAAGCTTTAAAATTCAAAGACAGACTTCTCTTCCTCTTGCTACCTTTGCACAAGGTCTACTGCAAGCTAACAATATTTGCAAAGATAAACATCTGGAGTATATTAGGATGGTCAGATGCAGTTAGTGTCATCTGTCCCATTACAGATCATATCTGTGACTTAAATTGCTGAAAAACTGTTTCGGTTTCGGCTGCCGCCGGCAACAAAAGCGCCACGCAGCCGCCCCTCCCCCCGCCGGCGTGCGGAGGAGAATGAAAAGAAAGAGGCAGAATCTGGTGGGTCGGGATAAGGGCAGTTTAACAGAACAGCAAACAGAGGGAAAACAGGAACAACAACGATACAAATAAGGAGAAAACACAACAACGAACCGTACAACCCAGACAGCCGCTCTCCCGAAACAGGACCGGCGCTGCGTCCCCCCAAGCCGCGAGTGCCTTCCCGCCGCCCCGCCCCCCCCACCGGAACCCAGCGTGACGTCACAGGGTATGGAACACCGGGCTCTGTTCGGCCAGGTGGGGTCAGCCCCCACCCCCCGGCTGTGCCCCTTCCTGGAGTCCGGTGAAAATTAACCCTGTCCTGGCCGAACCCAGGACATACAGCACTCAGCACTGGCAGGACAAGGCAACACCACCACCTCTTCCTGAACTGGTAAATGAGTTTCTGGATTTTAGGGAAGTCTAACTACTTTGAAATTCCTTACTGAAATCGCACTGCGAGAACTGGCACCCTTCCACCACCACCCAGCTAGCCGTTAATGTCACTAGCAGATCAGGGGCTCCGCAGAACGTGCAGTGTAGTGCTGCGAGTCACGTAGACAGAAGGACACAAAATGACACATGCAAAGAAAGCTTTAAAATTCAAAGACAGACTTCTCTTCCTCTTGCTACCTTTGCACAAGGTCTACTGCAAGCTAACAATATTTGCAAAGATAAACATCTGGAGTATATTAGGATGGTCAGATGCAGTTAGTGTCATCTGTCCCATTACAGATCATATCTGTGACTTAAATTGCTGAAAAACTGTTTCGGTTTCGGCTGCCGCCGGCAACAAAAGCGCCACGCAGCCGCCCCTCCCCCCGCCGGCGTGCGGAGGAGAATGAAAAGAAAGAGGCAGAAACAGGTGGGTTGGGATAAGGGCAGTTTAACAGAACAGCAAACAGAGGGAAAACAGGAACAACAACGATACAAATAAGGAGAAAACACAACAACGAACCGTACAACCCAGACAGCCGCTCTCCCGAAACAGGACCGGCGCTGCGTCCCCCCAAGCCGCGAGTGCCTTCCCGCCGCCCCGCCCCCCCCCACCGGAACCCAGCGTGACGTCACAGGGTATGGAACACCGGGCTCTGTTCGGCCAGGTGGGGTCAGCCCCCACCCCCCGGCTGTGCCCCTTCCTGGATTCCGGTGAAAATTAACCCTGTTCTGGCCAAACCCAGGGCATTATCCACCCCTTATTCCATACCATCTACGTCATGCCCAGGTCCCCCATTGTCCAGTTGATCACGACCACTTCTCCTGTCTCCAGATATCATTCCCTTAGTCTATGGATCATCACTCTAAAGTGTCCATTGAGTTCATTTAATCCATGACTTTGGGCTCCATCTGTCGTAATGGTGTTCCGTGGCTGGAGAGGTGATGTGTGGTAATGGGCGCTCACTTGCTGCATCCGGAGCTCACGGCTGATGTATCTGGTGCGGCCCATGCCCACAGTCTGCAGGAGATGTTGATCTTGATGAAGTTGCTGGATGCCAGTTGTTGAAAACCAGGTCAAGTTCCATCATCGCTGTGCTCTGCTAGGTTTTCATCGAAAAAGTCCATCCTTCTTTAATCTGGATGATTCTTACTATGCTACTACTTGTACAAAATATAACAATTATAACAGTGATGACAGACAGTGACAGGGTTATTTAACAATTAACTTTATACAATTTATTTATGGACTATTCTCGCCCGTAATCAAATCCCCATGAGGTACACATCCGACTTCCCCATCCTTCCGCATTACCCACCAGGTACACCCAGGACCTTGAGCATAAAGAATCCCGCGGACGGGCTTGCCTTTGCCCGAGGCAGGACTAACCCAAACCGTTTTCCCTAACATGTTCCGCATGTGCACTACAGGGACTTTATCTCCTTCTACGGGGCACTGAGGTTTTGAATGGGCAGGACCAGGCTGGTTGGTGGATCCCCGGTTGTTAACCAACCAGGTGACCTTTGCTAAATGGGGATCCCAATTTTTGAAAGTCCCACCCCCCATTGCCCTCAGATAGGTTTTTTAGCAGCCCATTGTACCGCTTGATCTTTCCAGAGGCTGGTGCATGGTAGGGGATGTGATACACCCACTCAATACCGTGTTCTTTGGCCCAGGTGTCTATGAGGCTGTTACGAAAATGAGTCCCGTTTTCTGACTCAATTCTTTCGGGGGTGCCATGTCACCACAGGACTTGTTTTTCAAGGCCCAGGATGGTATTCCGGGCGGTGGCATGGGGCACAGGGTAGGTTTCCAGCCATCCGGTGGTGGCCTCCAACATTGTGAACACATAGCGCTTGCCTTGGCGGGTTTGTGGCAGTGTGATGTAGTCAATCTGTCAAGCCTCCCCATATTTATATTTTAGCCATCGTCCTCCATACCACTGAGGCTTTACCCGCTTGGCTTGTTTGATTGCAGCACATGTTTCACATTCATGGATAACCTGTGCGATGGTATCCATGGCCAAGTCCACCCCTCGGTCACGAGCCCATCGGTATGTCGCGTCTCTTCCTTGGTGGCCCGAGGTGTCATGGGCCCACCGAGCTATAAACAGTTCACCCTTATGTTGCCAGTCCAGATCCACCTGAGCCACTTCAATCTTAGCAGCCTGATCTACCTGGTGGTTGTTTTGATGTTCCTCAGTGGCCAGACTCTTAGGGATGTGAGCGTCCACGTGACGGACTTTTACAACCAACTGCTCCAGGCGGGCAGAAATATCGTGCCACAATGGGGCAGCCCAGATAGGTTTGCCTCTGCGCTGCCAGTTGTTCTTCTTCCATTGCTGCAGCCACCCCCACAAGGCATTGGCCACCATCCAAGAGTCGGTGTAAAGACAGAGCACTGGCCACTTCTCTCGAATGGCGATGTCTAAAGCCAGCTGGATGGCTTTCACCTCTGCAAACTGGCTGGACTCACCTTCTCCCTCAGCAGTTTCCGCGGCTTGTTGTGTAGGACTCCATACAGCAGCCTTCCACCTCCGCTGCTTCCCCACAATGCGACAGGACCCATCCGTGAACAGGGCATACTGTTTCTCATCTTCTGGCAGCTGGTTATACAGTGGGGCCTCTTCAGCACGTGTCACCTCCTCCTCTGGCGATGCTCCAAAATCTTTACCTTCTGGCCAGTCCATGATTACCTCCAGAATTCCTGGGCAACTGGAGTTTCCCATTTGGGCGCGATGGGTGATCAGCGCGACCCACTTACTCCACGTAGCATCGGTGGCATGATGCGTAGAGGGGACCCTCTCTTTGAACATCCAGCCCAGGACCGGCAACCGTGGTACTAGGAGGAGCTGTGCTTCAGTGCCCACCACTTCTGAAGCACCTCGAACGCCTTCATATGCTGCCAGAATCTCTTTTTCTGTGGGAGTATAGCGGGCCTCGGATCCTTTGTATCCCCGGCTCCAAAACCCCAGGGGTCGACCTCGAGTCTCCCCTGGTGCTTTCTGCCAGAGACTCCAGGTTGGGCCATTCTCCCCGGCTGCGGTGTAGAGCACGTTTTTAACATCTTGCCCTGATGGGACTGGACCAAGGGCTACAGTATGAACTATCTCCTGTTTAATTTGTTCAAATGCCTGTCGTTGCTCAGGCCCCATTCAAAATCATTCTTCTTCCAGGTCACGTGGTACAGAGGACTTACAATCTGGCTGTAATTTGGGATGTGCATCTTCCAAAAACCTCCAACACCTAAGAAGGCCCGTGCTTCCTTTTCGCTGGTTGGTGGAGACATAGCTGCTATTTTGTTGATGACATCCATTGGGATTTGACGGCGCCCATCCTGCCATTTTATTCCCAAAAACTGGATCTCTTGAGCAGGTCCCTTGACTTTACTTCGCTTAATGGCGAAACCGGCTTTCAGAAGGATTTGAACTATTTTCTCCCCTTTCTCAAAAACCTCCTCCGCTGTGTCACCCCATATAATGATGTCGTCGATGTACTGCAGATGTTCTGGAGCTTCACCTTTTTCCAGTGCAGTCTGGATTAGTCCATGGCAAATGGTGGGATTGTGTTTCCACCCCTGGGGCAGTCGGTTCCAGGTGTACTGGATGCCCCTCCAGGTGAAAGCAAACTGTGGCCTGCACTCTGCTGCCAAAGGGATGGAGAAGAATGCATTAGCAATGTCAATTGTAGCGTACCACTTGGCTGCCTTTGACTCCAGCTGATATTGAAGTTCCAGCGTGTCTGGCACGGCAGCACTCAGTGGTGGTGTGACTTCATTCAGGCCACGGTAGTCTATTGTCAGTCTCCACTCTCTAGCAGATTTTCTCACTGGCCATATGGGACTATTAAAGGGTGAGCGAGTTTTCGTGATCACTCCTTGACTCTCCAGCTGGCGGATCAGCTGATGAATGGGGAGAAGGGAGTCTCGGTTGGTACGATACTGTCGCCGGTGCACCGTTGTGCTTGCGATGGGTAACTGTTGTTCTTCAACCCTCAGCAACCCCACAACGGAAGGATCCTCTGAGAGACCAGGCAAAATGGACAGCTGTTTAATTTCTTCCGTCTCCACAGCAGCTATGCCAAAAGCCCACCAATAACCCCTTGGGTTCTTGAAATACCCTCTCCTAAGATAGTCTATCCCAAGACGCACGGAGCCTCGGGGCCAGTTACAATGGGGTGCTTCTGCCAGTCCTGCCCAGTGAGGCTCACTTCAGCCTCCAGTACACTCAGCTCTTGGGACCCCCCTGTCACTCCCGAAATGCAAATGGACTCTGACCCTTTGAACTCTGATGGCATTAAAGTACACTGTGCACCAGTGTCCACTAGAGCTTTATACTCTTGTGGATCTGACGTGCCAGGCCACCGACTCCACACTGTCCAATAAACGCAGTTGTCCCTTTCCTCCACCTGGCTGGAGGCAGGGCCCCTCTAATCCTCGTCAGAGAAATTGCTGCTCACCTGCTGTAAAAATGACTTGGAGGTCCCCTCCAGAGGATTGGAATCAAAATCAAACTGCCTGCCTGGTCTGGAGAGCTGACTGCTGGAAATTGGAGTGGCATTTTTCCTAACAGAATCCCCTTTCGTGACTGTTTTACCTCGCAACTCACGCACTCTTACCTGTAGACTTGAGGTGGGTTTTCCATCCCACTTCCTCATGTCCTCTCCGTGGTCAAGCAGAACCACAGGGTGCCCCGGAGTGTGTAGTCTCTCTGTTCCCTCTCCTGAGCAGACAAACGCTTGCCCCTAATAGCTGAGACACTGGCCCGTACAGGTGGGGAGTAGGACATACTCTATTCGAGTCGCTGGACCTTCTGGAAGAATTTATTGACAGCTGAGACAAGGGAGGAAGAGAGACTTTCCTCATATTGCTGGAGTCTGACAGCCACCTCATCCACTGTTGGTGCCTCTTTACCTTTCCAGTTTACTGCTGCCAGTGAGTTGGCATATGAGGAGGGTGCGCTCCGCACAAACTTTCTCCACATAGATGGTGTGCACTGGACTTCATCTGGGTCTGTGGGTAACTGGTCATCATCTGGTACATTATAAACCAGCTCCCGCACAGCTAATTCCCTCAAGTACTGAATACCCCTCTCCATACTGGTCCACTTGCCAGGGTAGCACACAAAATAGTCACTGAAGGGGTACCTCTCCCTCATGCCTGACAGAAGTCTCCTCCAGAGGCTGAGGACTTGTTCCTTCATCCCAATGGCCTTGTCAATGCCCCCGTCCTTGGCCAGGGATCCCAGCTGCTTGGCTTCCTTGCCTTCTAACTCCAAGCTGCTGGCCCCGTTATCCCAGCACCGCAGCAGCCAGGTGACAATGTGCTCGCCTGGGTGGTGGCTGAAATCTTTCCGCATGCCTCGCAGCTCGCCCAGGGACAGGGACCGGGTGATGATGTCTGTCTCTATCTCCTGCGATGACCCTGGCTCATTGTCATCCCTCCCGGAGCGATCTGCTCTCTTTGCGTCTTTCTTTAGTTTTACGGGCGCGAATGCTACCGGCACAGGTTGGTCACTGGGCTCAGCCGCGATGCCTGCGGCTGGAGCTGGGGCTGGAGGGGCTGCAGGGCCGGCTGGGGGGGGCAGCGCCAGCCGCAGTGCCTGCTGCTTCATTCCCCCTCACTTTCTCCTTTAGGGCACTGAATCAGGTTGAACAGGGCTCGGTAGGCGTGGGCCAGACCCCAGCACATTGCGGTGAGCTGTGTCTCTCTCGAGTTCCCAGGGTGACAGCACACTTTTTGCAGATATTTTACCAGATTTTCGGTATTCTGTATTTGTTCAGGGGTGAGTTTAAAACACACTGGGGGTGCCCACTGCTCTAGACACCTGCACATGCTGTCCCACACACCCAGCCACTCACAGCTATCCGGCCCCGGGGCAGGTCTCTGCACGATGTTCTTAACGACTTGTTTAGCCCTAAACAAAACCTGCAACCCATTCAGGAGACATAACAGAAGGAGAGAGCTGCCCTGAGCATCCCACGGGTACTCAAAATTCTGAAAAGCAGTTAGGACCAGCCTGAGGGAGAGAGGGGGGGCGAAAGAGTGGGGGAAGGTATCCCCTCCGGTTTTCCCTACAGGCTGGGTTCGATTATTAACAAGTTCTAAGACATAGGACCCGAGGTACGGAAATGACCGCAGTGCCGCATGCAAATACAAGCCTAATTTCATACACAGTGATGCTATCATGTCATAAGTCGACATCGTACAGTACAGTAAAATCATAATCCTGATCCTTTTCCCGGAGGTAATGAACATCACCACAGGAAACAAGTGCAGCAAATACGGATTCAAAAACCACAACCATGTGATCAAAGACAGAAACATTTTTACCGGTGACTGTTTAACACAGAAAAATGCGTATAACAAAATTTAATAAAATGTAGGAAAGCAGTTTTAACAGCCGCTGCTCAGCCCTGCCGTTATCTGTGCCCCACGTCTGGGCCCCAATTTCAAATGTCTTGGTTTCGGCTGCCGCTGGCAACAGAAGTGCCACGCAGCCGCCCCACCCCCCCGCCGGCGTGCGGAGGAGAATGAAAAGAAAGAGGCAGAAACTGGTGGGTCGGGATAAGGGCAGTTTAACAGAACAGCAAACAGAGGGAAACAGTAACAACAACGGTACAAATAAGGAGAAAACACAACAACGAACCACACGACCCAGAGAGCCGCTCTCCCGAACAGCAGCGGCGCTGCGCCCCCCCAAGCCATGAGTCTCTATCTGCTGCGCCGCCCCCCCCACCGGAACCCAGCGTGACGTCACATGGTATGGAATATCGGGCTCTGTTTGGCCAGGTGGGGTCAGCCCCCACCCCCCGGCTGTGCCCCTTCCTGGAGTCCAGTGAAAATTAACCCTGTTCTGGCCAAACCCAGGACATCGGGACACCTACAGAAGGCTGCACAGGACCTTGTCCAGGCGGATCTTCAGTATCTCCAGAGAAGGAGACTCCACAACCTCCCTGGGCAGCCTGTTCCAGGGCTCCGTCACCCTCAGAGGGAAGAAGTTCTTCCTCATGTTCAGGTGGAACTTCTTGTGCCTCAGTTTGTGCCCATTGCCCCTTGTCGTGTCACTGGGCACCACTGAAAAGAGCTTGGCCCCATCCTCCTGACACCCACCCTTCAGATATTTATCAGCATTTATTAGGTCCCCTCTCAGCCTTCTCTTCTTCAGGCTGAACAAGCCCAGCTCCCTCAGCCTCTCCTCGTAGGGAACATGTTCCAGTCCCCTCACCATCCTTGTAGCCCTCCGCTGGACTCTCTCCAGTAGCTCCTCATCTTTCTTGAACTGGGGAGCCCAGAACTGGACAGCGTACTCCATTTGAGGCCTCACTAGGGCAGTGTAGAGGGGAAGCAGAACCTCCCTCGTCCTGCTGGCCACACTCTTCTTGATGCACCCTAGGATCCCATTGGCTTTCTTGGCAGCCAGGGCACACTGCTGGCTCATGGTTAACCTGTCGTCCACCAGGACACCCAGGTCCCTCTCCGCAGAGCTGCTCTCCAGCAGGTCCACCCCAAGCCTGTACTGGTGCCTGGGGTTGTTCCTCCCCAGGTGCAGGACCCTGCATTTGCCTTTGTTAAACCTCATCAGGTGCCTCTCTGCCCAGCTTTCCAGCCTATCCAGGTCACGCAGAATGGCAGCACAGCCTTCCGCTGTGTCCACCACACCTCCCAGTTTGGTGTCATCAGCAAACTTGCTGAGGGTACATTCTAACTCTTCATCCAGGTCGTTGATGAAGAAGCTAAAGAAGACTGGGCCCAGCAATGACCCCTGAGGGACACCACTAGTTACCAGCCTCCAACTAGACTCAGCGCCACTGATGAGAACCCTCTGAGTTCTGCCATTCAGCCAGTTCTCAATCCACTTCACCGACCACTCATCCAGCCCACACTGCCTGAGCATCCCTAGGAGGATATTATGGGAGACAGTGTCGAAAGCCTTGCTGAAGTCAAGTCAACACAACAGAACACTACACATGAGAACACATCAGAACACAACAGAACACAACAGAACACAACAGAACACAAAAAATAACAACAGAAATCTAAAAATGAGAACACATCAAAAACATCAGAACAAAACAGAACACAGCAGAACACTACACATATGAAGAGAACAGAACACACAAGAACACAACAGAGCACAACACAATACTACACATGAGAACACATCAGAACACATCAGAACACATAAGAACACAAAAGAACAGAACAGAACAGAACAGAACAGAACAGAACACTACACATGAGAACACAACAGAACAAAACAGAACACAACAGAACACAACAGAACATAGCAGAATACAGCAGAACACTACACTGAACAGAAGAGAACACAACAGAACACCACTGAACACAAGTGAACACTACACATGAGAACACTTCAAGATACAACAGAACGCAACAGAACACATCAGAACACAACAGAACACAACAGAACACTACACATCAGAACACAAGAGAACACAAGAGAACACAACAGATCACTGCACATCAGAACACAACAGAACACAACAGAACACCACTGAACACAACTGAACACTACACATGAGAACACAACAGAACACAACAGAACACAAAAGAACACTACACATGAGAGCGCATCAGAACACAACAGAACACAACAGAACCCAACAGAACACAACAGAACACTACACATGTGAACAGAACACAACACAAAAGAACACAACAGAACCCAACAGAACCCAACAGAACACAACAGAACACAGCATAACAGTACAGAATCACAGAATCACAGAATCACAGAATCACAGAATCACAGAATAGTAGGGGTTGGAAGGGACCTCTGTGGGTCATCTAGTCCAACCCCCCTGCCGAAGCAGGGTCACCTACAGCAGGCTGCACAGGACCCCGTCCAGGCGGGGCTGGAATATCTCCAGAGAAGGAGACTCCACAACCTCCCTGGGCAGCCTGGGCCAGTGCTCCGTCACCCTCAGAGGGAAGAAGTTCCTCCTCATGTTCAGACGGAACTTCCTGTGCCTCAGTTTGTGCCCATTGCCCCTTGTCCTGTCACTGGGCACCACTGAAAAGAGCTTGGCCCCATCCTCCTGACACCCACCCTTCAGATATTTGTAGGCATTTATAAGGTCCCCTCACAACCTTCTGTTCTTCAGGCTGAACAAGCCCAGCTCCCTCAACCTCTCCTTGTAGGGGAGATGCTCCAGTCCCCTCACCATCCTCGTAGCCCTCCGCTGGACTCTCTCCAGTAGCTCTTGATCTTTCTTGAACTGGGGAGCCCAGAACTGGACACAGTACTCCAGATGAGGCCTCACTAGGGCAGTGTAGAGGGGAAGGAGAACCTCCCTCGTCCTGCTGGCCACACTCTTCTTGATGCACCCTAGGATCCCATTGGCCTTCTTGGCACCCAGGGCACACTGCTGTCTCATGATTAACCTGTCGTCCACCAGGACACCCAGGTCCCTCTCTGCAGAGCTGCTCTCCAGCAGGTCCACCCCAAGCCTTTACTGGTGCATGAGGTTGTTCCTCCCCAGGTGCAGGACCCTGCACTTGCCCTTGTTGAACCTCATCAGGTTCCTCTCTGCCCAGCTTTCCAGCCTATCCAGGTCACGCTGAATGGCAGCACAGCCTTCTGGTGTATCTACCACACCTCCCAGTTTGGTGTCTTCAGCAAACTTGCTGAGGGTACATTCTAACTCTTCATCCAGGTCGTTGATGAAGAAGTTAAACAAGACTGGGCCCAGTACTGACCCCTGGGGGACACCACTTGTCACCAGCCTCCAACTAGACTCAGTGCCGCTGATGACAACCCTCTGAGTTCTGCCATTCAGCCAGTTCTCTATCCACTTCACCGACCACTCATCCAGCCCACACTTCCTCAGCTTCCCTAGGAGGATATTATGGGAGACTGTGTCGAAAGCCTTGCTGAAGTCAAGGTAGACAACATCCACGGCTCTCCCTTTGTCTACCCAGCCAGTCATGCCATCGTAGAAAGCTATCAGATTGGTCAGGCATGATTTCCCTTTGGTGAATCCATGCTGACTACTCCTGATAACCTTCTTTTCTTGCACTTGCTTCATGATGGCCTCCAGGATAAGCTGCTCCATCACCTTTCCCGGGATGGAGGTGAGGCTGACCGGCCTGTAGTTCCCTGGGTCCTCCTTCTTGCCCTTTTCGAAGATTGGAGTGACATTGGCCTTTCTCCAGTCCTCGGGCACCTCTCCTGTCCTCCAGGACCTCTCAAAGATGATGGAGAGTGGCTCAGCAATGACATCCGCCAGCTCCCTCAGCACTCGTGGGTGCATTCCATCGGGGCCCATGGATTTGTGGACATCCAGATCACTTAAGCGATCCCTCACACAGTCCTCCTCGACCAAGGGAAAGTCGTCCTCTTTGTAGGCTTCTTCTTTTACCTCCGGGGCTTGGGATTCCTGAGGGCCAGTCTTAGCACTGAAGACTGAAGCAAAGAAGGCATTCAGTAGCTCTGCCTTCTCTGCATCCTCCGTCACCAGGACACCCGCCTCATTCAGCAGCGGCCCCACATTGTCCCTAGCCTTCCTTTTGCTGCTGATGTAGTGGAAGAAGTCCTTCTTGTTGTTTTTGACATCCCTTGCCAGCTTCAATTCCAGGTGAGCCTTGGCCTTCCTCGTCGCATCCCTGCATGCTCTCACCACGTTTCTGTACTCTTCCCAAGTGGCCTGTCCCTCTTTCCACATTCCATGGACCTTTCTCTTCTGCCTGATCTCCGCTAGAAGCTCCTTGTTTAACCATGCAGGTCTCCTGCCTCCTTTGCTAAATTTCTTTCTCAGGGGGATGCATTGCTCCTGTGCATGGAAGAAGTGTTCTTTAAAGAGTGACCAGCACTCATGGACCCCCCTTCCTTCGAGAGCCCTGGCCCACGGGATTCCTCCCAGTAGCTCCTTGAAGAGGGCAAAGTCAGCCCTCCTGAGGTCCAGGGTTTTGATCCTGCTTATCGCCCTGCTTCCTCCACGCAGGATCTGAACTCAACCATTTCATGGTCACTGCAAATGAGTACAAATGAGAACAAAAGAGAACACGTCAGAACACAACAGAACACAAGAGAACACTACACATGAGAAAACATCAGAACACGTCAGAAAACAACAGAACACAACAGAACACTACACATGAGAACACTTCAAAACACAACAGAACACAAATGAACACAAATGAACACAACAGTACACAACAGAACACAACAGAACACAACACATCAGAACACAACAGAACACATCAGTACACAACACAATAGTATACATGAGAACACTTCAAAACACAACAGAACACTGCACATGAGAACACATCAGAACACAACAGAACACACAAGAACAGAACAGAACACGAGAACACTACACATGTGAACAGAATTGAACACAATAGTTCACAAGGGAACACAACAGAACAGTACAGAACACTACACATGAGAACACAACAGAACACAACAGAACACAACAGAACACAACAGAACACAACACTACACATGAGAACACATCAGAACACCAGAGAACACAACAGAACACACCAGAACACAGGAGAACACTATAATTGAGAACACAAGAAAACATATCAGAACACAACAGAACACATCAGAAAAAAGCAGAACACAACAGAACACAATACATCATAACACAACACAACACATCAAAACACAGCAGAACACAACAGAAAACAACAGAACACAACAGAAAACAACAGAACACAACAGAAAACTACATGTGAACACAAGAGAACACAACAGAACACTGCACATCATAACACAACAAAACACAACAGAACAGAACAAAAAACAGAACACGAAACATGAGTATACATCAGAACACAGCAAAACACAACGCAATATTACAGAATGCAAGAGAATACTACACGTGAACAAAACAGAACACATCAGAATACAACAGAACACTACACATGTAAACACAACAGAATACAACAGAACACAACAGAACACATCAGAACACTACACATGAGAACACATCAGAACACAAGAGAACACAAGAGAATACAACAGAACACAACACATCAGAAAACAACAGAACACATCTGAATACAACAGAACACTACACATGAGAACACAACAGAATACAACAGAACACATCAGAACATAACAGAACGCTACATATGAGAACACATCAGAACACATCAGAACAGAACAGAACACAACCGAACACTGAACACAAGAGAATACTACACAGAACACAAGAGAACACATGAGAACAAAACAGAACTCAACAGAACACAACCAAACACAACAGAACACTACATGTGAGAACACAAGAGAACACTACACTTGAGAATGCAACAGAACATAACAGAACACAGCAGAACACCACACATGTGAACACAACAGAATACAACAGAACACAACAGAACACTACAGGTGAGAACACAACAGAACACAACAGAACACCTCACATGTGAACACAACAGAACGCAACAGAACACTAAACATCAGAACAAAAGAGAACACATGAGAACACAACAGAACACAACGGAAGACTACGCCTGAGAACACAACAGAACAAAAAAGAACACTACACATATGAACAGAACAGAACAGAACAGAACAGAACAGAACACTACACATTCGAACACAACAGAACACTACAGAACACTACAAAACGCTACTCTTGAACACCTCAGAACACAACAGAACACAACAGAACACTATACATGAGTACGCATGAGAACACATGAGAACACAAGAGAACACAATAGAACACAACACAACACAAAAGAACAGTACACGTGAGAACACAAGAGAACACAAGAGAACACAGGAGAACACTACACTTGAGAACACAACAGAACACAAGAGAACACAACAGAACACTACACTTGAGAACACAACAGAACACAAGAGAACACTACACATGTACAGACATCAGAACACAACAGAACGCAACAGAACCCTAGAAATCAGAACACCACAGAGCACAAGAGAACACAACAGAACACAACAGAAGACAACACCTGAGAACTCAACAGAACACAACAGAACAATACACATCAGAACACAACAGAAGACAAAAGAACACTACACATGAGAACACATCAGAACAAAACAGAACACAACACAACACTACACTTGAAAACACAACAGAACACAAAAGAACACGACAGAACACAACACGATACTACACAGGAGAATACATCAGAACACAACAGAACACAACAGAACAGAAGAGAACACTACAAATGAGAACACATCAGGACACTAGAGAGCACAACAGAACATAACAAGACCACAGAACACATCAGAACACAGGAGAACACTAAAAAAGAGAATGAGATAAATGAGACAGGGGCTGCTTGCTTGTCTTGAAATATCAAACTTCAAAGATATATTTGGGTGTCCGTGCAGAGGGCCTCGGGTAAACTTGCTCCGAAAATGTGAACGTGTGCAGATAGCTCGCAGGCAGAAAGAGCGAGCCTGGAAAGCTGTAGCTCAGCCTCATCTGCCCATGGCACTGCTCGCACAGAGGCACAGAGACTGGGGCTGCTTGCTTGTCTTGCAACCTCAAACTTCCAAACGGATTTTTGGAGTCCGTGTCGGGCGCCTCCGGCAGCCTTGCTCTGAAAATGCGAACGTCTGCAGATAGCTCGCAGGCAGAAAGAGCTAGCCTGGAAAGCTGTTGCTCAGCCTCATCTGCCCATGGTACTGCTCGCACAGAGGCACAGAGACTAAGGCTGCTTACTTGTCTTGCCACCTCAAACTTCAAACGTAGATTTGGGGGTCCGTGCAGGGGGCCTCTGGCAGTCCTGCTCCAAAAATGCGAAGGTCTGCAGACAGGTCACACCCAGAAAGAGCTAGCCTGAAAAGCTGTTGCTCAGATTCATGTGCCCATGGCACTGCTCGCACAGAGGCACAGAGACTGGGGCTGCTTGCTTGTCCTGCCACCTCAAACTTAAAACGTAATTTAAGGGGTCCGCATTGGGCACGTCCTGCAGACCTGCTCCGAAAATGCGAACATCTGCAGATAGCACTTAGCCAGAAAGAGCTAGCGTGGAAAGCTGTAGCTCAGTCTCATCTGCCCATGGCACTGCTCGCACAGAGGCACAGAGACTGGGGCTGCTTGCTTGTCTTGCCCCCTCAAACTTCAAACATAGCTTAGGTGGCACGTGTCGGGCGCCTCCTTCAGCCCTGCTCCGAAAATGCAAACGTCTGCAGATAGCTCGCAGCCAGAAAGAGCTAGCCTGGAAAGCTGTTTCTCAGCCTCATCTGCCCATGGCACTGCTCGCACAGAGGCACAGAGACTGGGGCTGCTTGCTTGTCTTGCCACATCAAACTCCAAAAGTAGCTTAGGTGGCCCGTGCCGGGCGCCTAAGGCAGCCCTGCTCCGAAAATGCAAACGTCTGCAGATAGCTCGCAGCCAGAAAGAACTAGCCTGGAAAGCTGTTGCTCTGACTCATCTGCCCATGGCACTGCTCGCACAGAGGCACAGAGATTGGGGCTGCTTGCTTGTCTTGCCACCTCAAACTTCAAACGTACATTTGGGGGTCCGTGCCGGGCCCCTCCGGCAGCCTTGCTCCGAAAATGTTAATGACTGCAGATAGCTGGCAGCCAGAAATAGGTAGCCTGGAAAGCTGTTGCTCAGCCTCATCTGCCCATGGCACTGCTCGCACAAAGGCACAGAGACTGGGGCTGCTTGCTTGTCTTGCACATCAAACTCCAAAAGTAGCTTAGGTGGCCCGTGCCGGGCGCCTAAGGCAGCCCTGCTCCGAAAATGCAAACGTCTGCAGATAGCTCGCAGCCAGAAATAGGTAGCCTGGAAAGCTGTTGCTCAGCCTCATCTGCACATGGCACTGCTCGCACAGAGACACAGAGACTGGGGCTGCTTGCTTGTCTTGCCCCCTCAAACTTCAAACGTACATTTGGGGGTCCGTGCCGGAGCCTCCGGCAGCCTTTATCCGAAAATGCGAACGACTGCAGATAGCTCGCAGCCAGAAAGAGCTAGCCTGGAAAGCTGTTGCTCAGCCTCATCTGCCCATGGCACTGCTCGCACAGAGGCACAGAGATTGGGGCTGCTTCCTTGTCTTGCCCGCTCTAACTTCAATCGTGTCTTAGGTGGTCCGCGACGGGCGCCTTCAGCAGCCCTGCTAAGAAAATGCGAAGGTCTGCAGATAGTTCGCAGGCAGAAAGAGCTAGCCTGGAAAGTTGTTGCTCAGCCTCATCTGCCCATGGCACTGCTCGCACAGAGGCACAAAGACAGGGGCTGCTTGCTTTTCTTGCCCCCTCAAACTTCAAACGTATCTTTGGAGGTCCGTGCCGAGCGCCTCCGGCATACCTGCTCTGGAAATGCGAACGTCTGCAGATAGATCGCAGGCAGAAAGAGCTAGCCTGGAAAGCTGTTGCTCAGCCTCATCTGCCCATGGCACTGCTCGCACAGAGGCACAGAGATTGGGGCTGCTTGCTTGTCTTGCCCCCTCAAACTTCAAACATATCTTAGGTGGTCCATGCAGGGGGCCACCGGCAGCCCTGCTCTAAATAAGCGAGTGTCTGCAGATAGCTCGCAGCCAGAAAGAGCTAGCCTGGGAAGCTGTTGCTCAGCCTCATCTGCCCATGGCTCTGCTCGCACAGAGGCACAGAGACTGGAGCTGCTTACTTGTCTTGCCCCCTCAAACTTCAAACCTATCTTTGGGGTTCCGTGCCGGGCTCCTCCGGCAGCCCGACTCTGAAAATGCGAACGTCTGCAGATAGCTCGCAGGCAGAAATATCTAGCCTGGAAAGCTCTTGCTCAGCCTCATCTGCCCATGGCACTGCTCGCACAGAGGCACAGAGACTGGGGCTGCTTGATTGTCTTGCCACCTCAAACTTCAAACGTACATTTGAGGGTCCGTGCCGGGCGCATCCGTTAGCCTTGATCAGACAATGCAAACGTCTGCAGATAGCTCGCAGGCAGAAATAGGTAGCCTGGAAAGCTGTTGCTCAGCCTCATCTGCCCATGGCACTGCTCGCACAGAGGCACAGAGATTGGGGCTGCTTACTTGTCTTGCCCCCTCTAACTTCAAACGTATCTTAGGTGGTCCGCGCCGGGCGCCTCCGGCAGACCTGCTCAGAAAATGCGAACGTCTGCAGATAGCTCGCAGCCAGAAAAAGCTAGCCTGGAAAGCTGTTGCTCAGCCTCATCTGCCCATGGCACTGCTCGCACAGAGGCACAGAGACTGGGGCTGCTTGCTTGTCTTGCTCCCTCAAACTTCAAACGTAGATTTAGGGGTCCATGCCGGGCGCCTCCGGCAGTCCTGCTTCAAAAATGCGAAAGTCTGCAGATAGCTGACAGCCAGAAATATGTAGCCTGGACAGCTGTTGCTCAGCCTCATCTGCTCATGGCACTGCTCGCACAGAGGCACAGAGACTGAGGCTGCTTGCTTGTATTGCCCCCTCAAACTTTAAACCTATCTTTGGGGGTCCGTGCAGGGTACCTCCAGCTGTCGTGCTCTGAAAATGCGAACGTCTGCAGATAGCTCGAAGGGAGAAAGAGCACGCCTGGAAAACTGTTGCTCAGCCTCTTCTGCCCATGGCACTGCTCGCACAGAGGCACAGAAACTGGGGCTGCTTGCTTGTCTTGCCACCTCAAACTTCAAACGTATCTTACTTGGTCCTTGCCAAGCTTCTCCGGCACCCCTTCTCTGAAAATGCGAACCTCTGCAGATAGTTCGCAGGCAGAAAGAGCTACCCTGGAAAGCTGTTGCTCAGCCTCATCTGCCCATGGCACTACTCGTACAGAGACACAGAGACTGGGGTTGCTTGCTTGTCTTGCCCACTCAAACTTCAAACCTATCTTTGGGGGTCCGTGCCGGGCTCCTCTGGCAGCCCTAGTCTGTAAACGCGAACGTCTGCAGATAGTTCGCAGGCAGAAAGTGCTAGCCTTGAAAGCTGTTGCTCAGCCTCATCTGCCCATGGCACTGCTCGCACAGAGGCACAGAGACTGGGGCTACTTGCTTGTCTTGCCACCTCCAACTTCAAACGTAGCTTTGGGGGTCCGTGCAGAGGACCTCCGGCAGCCCTGCAACGAAAATGCGAACGTTTGCAGATAGCTCGCAGCCAGAAAGAGCTAGCCTGGAAAGCTGTTGCTCAGCCTCATCTGCCCATGGCACTGCTCGCACAGAGGCACAGAGACTGGGGCTGCTTGCTTGTCTTGCCCCCTCAAACTTCAAACCTATCTTTGGGGGTCCGTGCAGCGGTGCACCAGCAGGCCTGCTCTGAAAATGCGAACGTCTGCAGATAACTCGCAGCCAGAAAGAGCTAGCCTGGAAAGCTGTTGCTCAGCCTCATCTGCCCATGGCACTGCTCGCACAGAGGCAGAGAGACTGGGGCTGCTTGCTTGTCTTGCCCCCTCAAACTTCAAATGTACATTTGGGGGTCCGTGCCTTACGCCTCCGGCAGCCTTGATGCGAAAATGCGAACGACTGCAGATAGTTCGCAGCCAGAAAGAGCTAGCCTGGAAAGCTGTTGCTCAGCCTCATCTGCCCATGGCACTGCTCGCACAGAGGCACAGAGACTGGGGCTGCTTACTTGTCTTGCTCCCTCAAACTTCAAAAGTAGCTTAAGGCGTCCATGCCGGGCCCCTTCGACAGTCCTGGTTCAAAAATGCGAACGTCTTCAAATAACTCGCAGGCAGAAAGAGCTAGCCTGGAAAGCTGTTGCTCAGCCTGATCCGTCCATGGCACTGCTCGCACAGAGGCACAGAGACTGGGGCTGCTTGCTTGTCTTGATCCCTCCAAATTCAAACATAGATTTACGGGTCCATGCCGGGTGCCTCCGGCAGCCCTGCTCTGAAAATGCGAACGTCTGCAGATAGCTCGCAGCCAGAAAGAGCTAGCCTGGAAAGCTGTTGCTCAGCCTCATCTGCCCATGGCACTGCTCACACAGACGCACAGAGACTGGGGCTGCTTGCTTGTCTTGCCCCCTCAAACTTCAAACATACCTTTGGGGGTCCGTGCAAGGGGCCTCCGTCAGCCCTGCTTCGAAAATGCAAACGTCTGCAGATAGCTCGCAGGCAGAAAGAGCTAGCCTGGAAAGCTGTTGCTCAGCCTCATCTGCTCATGGCACTGCTCGCACAGAGACACAGAGACTGGGGTGGCTTGCTTGTCTTGCCCCCTCAAACTTCAAACCTATCTTTGGGGGTCCGTGCAGGGGTGCACCAGCAGGCCTGCTCTGAAAATGCGAACGTCTGCAGATAACTCGCAGGTAGAACGAGCTAGCTTGGAAAGCTGTTGCTCAGCCTCATCTGCCCATGGCACTGCTCGCACAGAGGCACAGAGACTGGGGCTGCTTGCTTGTCTTGCCCCCTCAAACTTCAAATGTACATTTGGGGGTCCGTGCCGTGCGCCTCCGGCAGCCTTGATGCGAAAATGCGAACGACTGCAGATAGGTGACAGCGAGAAATAGGTAGCCTGGAAAGCTGTTGCTCAGCCTCATCTGCCCATGGCACTGCTCGCACAGAGGCACAGAGACTGGGGCTGCTTGCTTGTCTTACCCCATCAAACTCCATACGTAGCTTAGGTGGTCCGTGCCGGGCGCCTCCGGCAGCCCTGCTCCGAAAATGCAAACGTCTGTAGATAGCTCGCAGCCAGAAAGAGCTAGCCTGGAAAGCTGTTGCTCAGCCTCATCTACCCATGGCACTGCTCGCACAGAGGCACAGAGACTGGGGCTGCTTGCTTGTCTTGCCCACTCAAACTTCAAAAGTACATTTGGGGGTCCTTGCCGGGCGTCTCCGGCAGCCTTGCTCCGAAAATGTTAACGACTGCAGATAGCTGGCAGCCAGAAATAGGTAGCCTGGAAAGCTGTTGCTCAGCCCCATCTGCCCACGGCACTGCTCGCACAGAGACACAGAGACTGGGGCTGCTTCCTTGTCTTGCCCCCTCAAACTTCAAACATACCTTTTGGGGGTCCGTGCAGGGGGCCTCCAGCAGGCCTGCTTTGAAAATGCGAACGTCTGCAGATAGCTCGCAGCCAGACAGAGCTAGCCTGAAAAGATGTTGCTCAGCCTCATCTGCCCATGGCACTGCTCGCACAGAGGCACAGAGATTGGGGCTGCTTACTTGTCTTGCACCCTCTAACTTCAAACGTATCTTAGGTGGTCAGCGCCGGGCGCCTCCGGCAGACCTGCTCAGAAAATGCGAACGTCTGCAGATAGCTCGCAGCCAGAAAGAGCTAGCCTGGACAGCTGTTGCTCAGCCTCATCTGCCCATGGCACTGCTCGCACAGAGGCACAGAGACTGGGGCTGCTTGCTTGTCTTGCCACCTCAAAATTCAAACGTACATTTGCGGGTCCTTACAGGGGACCTCCGGCAGTCCTGTTCTGAAAAAGCGCACGTCTGCAGATAGCTCAGAGCCAGAAAGAGCTAGCCTGGAAAGCTGTTGCTCAGCCTCATCTGCCCATGGCACTGCTCGCACAGAGGCACAGAGACTGATGCTGCTTGATTGTCTTGCCCCCTCAAACTTCAAACCTATCTTTGGGGGTCCGTGCAGGGTATCTCCAGCTGTCGTGCTCTGAAAATGCGAACGTCTGCAGATAGCTCGAAGGGAGAAAGAGCACACCTGGTAAACTGTTGCTCAGCCTCATCTGCCCATGGCACTGCTCGCACAGAGGCACAGAGACTGGGGCTGCTTGCTTGTCTTGCCACCTCAAACTTCAAACGCATCTTACTAGGTCCTTGCCAAGCTTCTCCGGCACCCCTTGTCTGAAAAAGCGAACCTCTGCAGATAGCTCGCAGGCAGAAAGAGCTAGCCTGGAAAGCTGTTGCTCAGCCTCATCTGCCCATGGCACTGCTCGCACAGAGGCACAGAGACTGGGGCTGCTTGCTTATCTTGCCACCTCAAACTTCAAACCTATCTTTGGGGGTCCGTGCAGGGGTGCACCAGCAGGCCTGCTCTGAAAATGCGAACGTCTGCAGATAACTCGCAGCCAGAAACAGCTAGCCTGGAAAGCTCTTGCTCAGCCTCATCTGCCCATGGCACTGCTCGCACAGAGACACAGAGACTGGGGTTGCTTGCTTGTCTTGCCCACTCAAACTTCAAACCTATCTTTGGGGGTCCGTGCCGGGCTCCTCTGGCAGCCCTAGTCTGTAAATGCGAACGTCTGCAGATAGTTCGCAGGCAGAAAGTGCTAGCCTTGAAAGCTGTTGCTCAGCCTCATCTGCCCATGGCACTGCTCGCACAGAGGCACAGAGACTGGGGCTGCTTGCTTGTCTTGCCACCTCCAACTTCAAACGTAGCTTTGGGGGTCCGTGCAGGGGACCTCCGGCAGCCCTGCTCTAAAAATGCGAACGTTTGCAGATAGCTCGGAGCCAGAAAGAGCTAGCCTGGAAAGCTGTTGCTCAGCCTCATCTGCCCATGGCACTGCTCGCACAGAGGCACAGAGACTGAGGCTGCTTGCTTATCTTGCCCCCTCAAACTTCAAACCTATCTTTGGGGGTCCGTGCAGGGGTGCACCAGCAGGCCTGCTCTGAAAGTGCGAACGTCTGCAGATAACTCGCAGGCAGAAAGAGCTAGCCTGGAAAGCTGTTGCTCAGCCTCATCTGCCCATGGCACTGCTCGCACAGAGTCACAGAGACTGGGGCTGCTTGCTTGTCTTGCCCCCTCAAACTTCAAATGTACATTTGGGGGTCCGTGCCGTACGCCTCCGGCAGCCTTGATGCGAAAATGCGAACGACTGCAGATAGTTCGCAGCCAGAAAGAACTAGCCTGGAAAGCTGTTACTCAGCCTCATCTGCCCATGGCACTTCTCGCACAGAGGCACAGAGACTGGGGCTGCTTGCTTGTCTTGCCCCCTCAAACTTCAAACCTATCTTTGGGGGTCCGTGCAGGAGGCCACCGGCAGCCCTGCTCTAAATAAGCGATTGTCTTCATATAGCTCGCAGGCAGAAAGAGCTAGCCTGGAAAGCTTTTGCTCAGCCTGATCCGTTCATGGCACTGCTCGCACAGAGGCACAGAGACTGGGGCTGCTGCTTGTCTTGCTCCCTCCAACTTCAAACATAGATTTGCGGGTCCATGCCGGGTGCCTTCGGCAGCCCTGCTCTGAAAATGCGAACGTCTGCAGATAGCTCGCAGCCAGAAAGAGCTAGCCTGGAAAGCTGTTGCTCAGCCTCATCTGCCCATGGCACTGCTCGCACAAACGCTCAGAGACTGGGGCTGCTTGCTTGTCTTGCCCCCTCAAACTTCAAACATACCTTTGGGGGTCCGTGCAAGGGGCCTCCGGCAGCCCTGCTTCGAAAATGCAAACGTCTGCAGATAGCTCGCAGCCAGAAAGAGCTAGCCTGGAAAGCTGTTGCTCAGCCTCATCTGCCCATGGCACTGCTCGCACAGAGGCACAGAGACTGGGGCTGCTTGCTTGTCTTTCCACATCAAACTTCAAACGTAGATTTAGGGGTCTGTGCCGGGCGCCTCTGGCAGTCCTGCTTCAAAAATGCGAACGTCTGCAGATAGCTCGCAGCCAGAAAGAGCTAGCCTGGAAAGCTGTTGTTCAGCCTCATCTGCCCATGGCACTGCTCGCACAGAGGCACAGAGACTGGGGCTGCTTACTTGTCTTGCCCCCTCTAACTTCAAACGTATCTTAGGTGGTCCGCGCCGGGCGCTTCCGGCAGACATGCTTCAAATATGCGAACGTCTGCAGATAGCTGACAGCCAGAAATATGTAGCCTGGACAGCTGCTGCTCAGTCTCATCTGCCCATGGCACTGGTCGCACAGAGGCACAGGGATTGCGGCTGCTTGCTTGTATTGCCACACCAAACTTCAAACGTACATTTGGGGATCCCTGCCGGGCGCCTCCGGCAGCCTTGCTCCGAAAATGTTAACGACTGCAAATATGTGACAGCCAGAAATAGGTAGCCTGGAAAGCTGTTGCTCAGCCTCATCTGCCCATGGCACTGCTCGCACAGAGGCACAGAGACTGAGGCTGCTTGCTTGTCTTGCCCCCTCAAACTTCAAACCTATCTTTGAGGGTCCGTGCAGGGTATCTCCAGCTGTCGTGCTCTGAAAATGCGAACGTCTGCAGATAGCTCGAAGGGAGAAAGAGCACACCTGGAAAACTGTTGCTCAGCCTCATCTGCCCATGGCACTGCTCGCACAGAGGCACAGAGACTGGGGCTGCTTGATTGTCTTGCCACCTCAAACTTCAAACGTATCTTACTTGGTCCTTGCCAAGCTTCTCCGGCACCCCTTCTCTGAAAAAGCGAACCTCTGCAGATAGCTCGCAGGCAGAAAGAGCTACCCTGGAAAGCTGTTGCTCAGCCTCATCTGCCCATGGCACTACTCGTACAGAGACACAGAGACTGGGGTTGCTTGCTTGTCTTGCCCACTCAAACTTCAAACCTATCTTTGGGGGTCCGTGCAGGGGACCTCCGGCAGCCCTGCTCTGAATATGCGAAAGTCTGTAGATAGCTCAGAGCCAGAAAGAGCTAGCCTGGAAAGCTGTTGCTCAGCCTCATCTGCCCATGGCACTGCTCGCACAGAGGCACAGAGACTGGGGCTGCTTTCTTGTCTTGCCACCTCAAACTTCAAACGTATCTTACTTGGTAGTTGCCAAGCTTCTCCGGCACCCCTTCTCTGAAAATGCAAATGTCTGCAGATAGTTCGCAGGCAGAAAGTGCTAGCCTTGAAAGCTGTTGCTCAGCCTCATCTGCCCATGGCACTGCTCGCACAGAGGCACAGAGACTGGGGCTACTTGCTTGTCTTGCCACCTCAAACTTCAAACGTAGCTTTGGGGGTCCGTGCAGGGGACCTCCGGCAGGCCTGCTCTGAAAATGCGAACGTCTGCACATAACTCGGAGGCAGAAAGATCTAGCCTGGAAAGCTCTTGCTCAGCCTCATCTGCCCATGGCACTGCTCGCACAGAGGCACATAGACTGGGGCTGCTTGCTTGTTTTGCTCCCTCCAACTTGAAACATAGATTTGCGGGTCCATGCCGGGTGCCTCCGGCAGCCCTGCTCTGCAAATGCGAACGTCTGCAGATAGCTCGCAGACAGAAAGGGCTAGCCTGCAAAGCTGTTGCTCAGCCTCATCTGCCCATGGCACTGCTCGCACAGAGGCACAGAGACTGGGGCTGCTTGCTTGTCTTGCTCCCTTCAACTTCAAACATAGATTTGCGGGTCCATGCCAGGTGCCTCCGGCAGCCGTGCTCTGAAAATGCGAACGTCTGCAGATAGCTCGCAGCCAGAAAGAGCTAGCCTGGAAAGCTGTTGCTCAGCCTCATCTGGCCATGGCACTGCTCGCACAGACGCACAGAGACTGGGGCTGCTTGCTTTTCTTGCCCCCTCAAACTTCAAACATACCTTTGGGGGTCCGTGCAAGGGGCCTCCGGCAGCCCTGCTTCGAAAATGCAAACATCTGCAGATAGCTCGCAGGCAGAAAGAGCTAGCCTGGAAAGCTGTTGCTCAGCCTCATCTGCCCATGGCACTGCTCGCACAGAGGCACAGAGACTGGGGCTGCTTGCTTGTCTTGCCCCCTCCAACTTCAAACATCGATTTGCGGGTCCATGCCGTGCGCCTCCGGCAGCCCTGTTCTGAAAACGCGAACGTCTGCAGATAGCTCGCGGCCAGAAAGAGCTAGCCTGGAAAGCTGTTGCTCATCCTCATCTGCCCATGGCACTGCTCGCACAGAGGCACAGAGACTGGGGCTGCTTGCTTGTATTGCCACCTCAAACTTCAAATGTACATTTTGGGGTCCGTGCCGGGTGCCTCCGGCAGCCTTGCTCCGAAAATGCGAACGTCTGCAGATAGGTGGCGGCCAGAAATAGGCAGCCTGGAAAGCTGTTGCTCAGCCTCATCTGCCCATGGCACTGCTCGCACAGAGGCACAGAGACTGGGGCTTCTTGCTTGTCTTGCCCCCTCAAACTTCAAACGTAGCTTTGGGAGTCCGTGCAGGGGGCCTCCGGCAGCCCTGCTCTAAATAAGCGAGTGTCTGCAGATAGCTCGCAGGCAGAAAGAGCTAGCCTGGAAAGCTGTTGCTCAGCCTCATCTGCCCATGGCACTACTCGTACAGAGACACAGAGACTGGGGTTGCTTGCTTGTCTTGCCCACTCAAACTTCAAACCTATCTTTGGGGGTCCGTGCAGGGGACCTCCGGCAGCCCTGCTCTGAATATGCGAAAGTCTGTAGATAGCTCAGAGCCAGAAAGAGCTAGCCTGGAAAGCTGTTGCTCAGCCTCATCTGCCCATGGCACTGCTCGCACAGAGGCACAGAGACTGGGGCTGCTTGCTTGTCTTGCCACCTCAAACTTCAAACGTATCTTACTTGGTAGTTGCCAAGCTTCTCCGGCACCCCTTCTCTGAAAATGCAAATGTCTGCAGATAGTTCGCAGGCAGAAAGTGCTAGCCTTGAAAGCTGTTGCTCAGCCTCATCTGCCCATGGCACTGCTCGCACAGAGGCACAGAGACTGGGGCTACTTGCTTGTCTTGCCACCTCCAACTTCAAACGTAACTTTGGGGGTCCGTGCAGGGGACCTCCGGCAGCCCTGCTCTGAATATGCGAAAGTCTGTAGATAGCTCAGAGCCAGAAAGAGCTAGCCTGGAAAGCTGTTTCTCAGCCTCATCTGCCCATGGCACTGCTCGCACAGAGGCACAGAGACTGGGGCTGCTTGCTTGTCTTGCCACCTCAAACTTCAAACCTATCTTTGGGGGTCCGTGCAGGGGTGCACCAGCAGGCCTGCTCTGAAAATGCGAACGTCTGCAGATAACTCGCAGGCAGAAAGATCTAGCCTGGAAAGCTCTTGCTCAGCCTCATCTGCCCATGGCACTGCTCGCACAGAGGCACAGAGACTGGGGCTGCTTGCTTGTCTTGCTCCCTCCAACTTCAAACATAGATTTGCGGGTCCATGCCAGGTGCCTCCGGCAGCCGTGCTCTGAAAATGCGAACGTCTGCAGATAGCTCGCAGCCAGAAAGAGCTAGCCTGGAAAGCTGTTGCTCAGCCTCATCTGGCCATGGCACTGCTCGCACAGACGCACAGAGACTGGGGCTGCTTGCTTGTCTTGCCCCCTCCAACTTCAAACATACCTTTGGGGGTCCGTGCAAGGGGCCTCCGGCAGCCCTGCTTCGAAAATGCAAACATCTGCAGATAGCTCGCAGGCAGAAAGAGCTAGCCTGGAAAGCTGTTGCTCAGCCTCATCTGCCCATGGCACTGCTCGCACAGAGGCACAGAGACTGGGGCTGCTTGCTTGTCTTGCCACCTCAAAGTTCAAACCTAACTTTGGGGTTCCGTGCAGGGGTGCACCAGTAGGCCTGCTCTGAATATGCGAACGTCTGCAGATAGCTCGCAGGCAGAAAGAGCATGCCTGGAAAACTGTTGCTCAGTCTCATCTGCCCATGGCACTGCTCGCACAGAGGCACAGAGACTGGGACTGCTTGCTTGTCTTGCCACCTCAAACTTCAAACGTATCTTACTTGGTCCTTGCCAAGCTTCTCCGGCAGCCCTTCTCTGAAAAAGCGAACCTCTGCTGGTAGCTCGCAGGCAGAAAGAGCTAGCCTGGAAAGCTGTTGCTCAGCCTCATCTGCCCATGGCACTGCTCGCACAGAGGCACAGAGACTGGGGCTGCTTGCTTGTCTTGCCCCCTCCAACTTCAAACATCGATTTGCGGGTCCATGCCGTGCGCCTCCGGCAGCCCTGTTCTGAAAACGCGAACGTCTGCAGATAGCTCGCAGCCAGAAAGAGCTAGCCTGGAAAGCTGTTGCTCATCCTCATCTGCCCATGGCACTGCTCGCACAGAGGCACAGAGACTGGGGCTGCTTGCTTGTATTGCCACCTCAAACTTCAAATGTACATTTGGGGGTCCGTGCCGGGTGCCTCCGGCAGCCTTGCTCCGAAAATGTTAACGACTGCAGATAGGTGGCAGCCAGAAATAGGTAGCCTGGAAAGCTGTTGCTCAGCCTCATCTGCCCATGGCACTGCTCGCACAGAGGCACAGAGACTGGGGCTTCTTGCTTGTCTTGCCCCCTCAAACTTCAAACGTAGCTTTGGGAGTCCGTGCAGGGGGCCTCCGGCAGCCCTGCTCTAAATAAGCGAGTGTCTGCAGATAGCTCGCAGGCAGAAAGAGCTAGCCTGGAAAGCTGTTGCTCAGCCTCATCTGCCCATGGCACTGCTCGCACAGAGGCACAGAGACTGGGGCTGGTTGCTTGTCTTGCCCCCTAAAACTTCAAATGTACATTTGGGGGTCCGTGCCTTACGCCTCCGGCAGCCTTGATGCGAAAATGCGAACGACTGCAGATAGCTGGCAGCCAGAAAGAGCTAGCCTGGAAAGCTGTTGCTCAGCCTCATCTGCCCATGGCACTGCTCACACAGAGGCACAGAGACTGGGGCTGCTTGCTTTTCTTGCTCCCTCAAACTTCATAAGTAGCTTTAGGCGTCCATGCCGGGCGCATCCGACAGTCCTGCGTCAAAAATGCGAACGTCTTCAGATAGCTCGCAGGCAGAAAGAGCTAGCCTGGAAAGCTGTTGCTCAGCCTCATCTGCCCATGGCACTACTCGTACAGAGACACAGAGACTGGGGTTGCTTGCTTGTCTTGCCCACTCAAACTTCAAACCTATCTTTGGGGGTCCGTGCAGGGGACCTCCGGCAGCCCTGCTCTGAATATGCGAAAGTCTGTAGATAGCTCAGAGCCAGAAAGAGCTAGCCTGGAAAGCTGTTGCTCAGCCTCATCTGCCCATGGCACTGCTCGCACAGAGGCACAGAGACTGGGGCTGCTTGCTTGTCTTGCCACCTCAAACTTCAAACGTATCTTACTTGGTAGTTGCCAAGCTTCTCCGGCACCCCTTCTCTGAAAATGCAAATGTCTGCAGATAGTTCGCAGGCAGAAAGTGCTAGCCTTGAAAGCTGTTGCTCAGCCTCATCTGCCCATGGCACTGCTCGCACAGAGGCACAGAGACTGGGGCTACTTGCTTGTCTTGCCACCTCCAACTTCAAACGTAACTTTGGGGGTCCGTGCAGGGGACCTCCGGCAGCCCTGCTCTGAATATGCGAAAGTCTGTAGATAGCTCAGAGCCAGAAAGAGCTAGCCTGGAAAGCTGTTGCTCAGCCTCATCTGCCCATGGCACTGCTCGCACAGAGGCACAGAGACTGGGGCTGCTTGCTTGTCTTGCCACCTCAAACTTCAAACCTATCTTTGGGGGTCCGTGCAGGGGTGCACCAGCAGGCCTGCTCTGAAAATGCGAACGTCTGCAGATAACTCGCAGGCAGAAAGATCTAGCCTGGAAAGCTCTTGCTCAGCCTCATCTGCCCATGGCACTGCTCGCACAGAGGCACAGAGACTGGGGCTGCTTGCTTGTCTTGCTCCCTCCAACTTCAAACATAGATTTGCGGGTCCATGCCAGGTGCCTCCGGCAGCCGTGCTCTGAAAATGCGAACGTCTGCAGATAGCTCGCAGCCAGAAAGAGCTAGCCTGGAAAGCTGTTGCTCAGCCTCATCTGGCCATGGCACTGCTCGCACAGACGCACAGAGACTGGGGCTGCTTGCTTGTCTTGCCCCCTCCAACTTCAAACATACCTTTGGGGGTCCGTGCAAGGGGCCTCCGGCAGCCCTGCTTCGAAAATGCAAACATCTGCAGATAGCTCGCAGGCAGAAAGAGCTAGCCTGGAAAGCTGTTGCTCAGCCTCATCTGCCCATGGCACTGCTCGCACAGAGGCACAGAGACTGGGGCTGCTTGCTTGTCTTGCCACCTCAAAGTTCAAACCTAACTTTGGGGTTCCGTGCAGGGGTGCACCAGTAGGCCTGCTCTGAATATGCGAACGTCTGCAGATAGCTCGCAGGCAGAAAGAGCATGCCTGGAAAACTGTTGCTCAGTCTCATCTGCCCATGGCACTGCTCGCACAGAGGCACAGAGACTGGGACTGCTTGCTTGTCTTGCCACCTCAAACTTCAAACGTATCTTACTTGGTCCTTGCCAAGCTTCTCCGGCAGCCCTTCTCTGAAAAAGCGAACCTCTGCTGGTAGCTCGCAGGCAGAAAGAGCTAGCCTGGAAAGCTGTTGCTCAGCCTCATCTGCCCATGGCACTGCTCGCACAGAGGCACAGAGACTGGGGCTGCTTGCTTGTCTTGCCCCCTCCAACTTCAAACATCGATTTGCGGGTCCATGCCGTGCGCCTCCGGCAGCCCTGTTCTGAAAACGCGAACGTCTGCAGATAGCTCGCAGCCAGAAAGAGCTAGCCTGGAAAGCTGTTGCTCATCCTCATCTGCCCATGGCACTGCTCGCACAGAGGCACAGAGACTGGGGCTGCTTGCTTGTATTGCCACCTCAAACTTCAAATGTACATTTGGGGGTCCGTGCCGGGTGCCTCCGGCAGCCTTGCTCCGAAAATGTTAACGACTGCAGATAGGTGGCAGCCAGAAATAGGTAGCCTGGAAAGCTGTTGCTCAGCCTCATCTGCCCATGGCACTGCTCGCACAGAGGCACAGAGACTGGGGCTTCTTGCTTGTCTTGCCCCCTCAAACTTCAAACGTAGCTTTGGGAGTCCGTGCAGGGGGCCTCCGGCAGCCCTGCTCTAAATAAGCGAGTGTCTGCAGATAGCTCGCAGGCAGAAAGAGCTAGCCTGGAAAGCTGTTGCTCAGCCTCATCTGCCCATGGCACTGCTCGCACAGAGGCACAGAGACTGGGGCTGGTTGCTTGTCTTGCCCCCTAAAACTTCAAATGTACATTTGGGGGTCCGTGCCTTACGCCTCCGGCAGCCTTGATGCGAAAATGCGAACGACTGCAGATAGCTGGCAGCCAGAAAGAGCTAGCCTGGAAAGCTGTTGCTCAGCCTCATCTGCCCATGGCACTGCTCACACAGAGGCACAGAGACTGGGGCTGCTTGCTTGTCTTCCTCCCTCAAACTTCATAAGTAGCTTTAGGCGTCCATGCCGGGCGCATCCGACAGTCCTGCGTCAAAAATGCGAACGTCTTCAGATAACTCGCAGGCAGAAAGAGCTAGCCTGGAAAGCTGTTGCTCAGCCTGATCCGTCCATGGCACTGCTCGCACAGAGGCACAGAGACTGGGGCTGCTTGCTTGTCTTGCTCCCTCCAACTTCAAACATAGATTTGCGGGTCCATGCCGGGTGCGTCCTGCAGCCCTGCTCTGAAAATGCGAACGTCTGCAGATAGCTCGCAGCCAGAAAGAGCTAGCCTGGAAAGCTGTTGCTCAGCCTCATCTGCCCATGGCACTGCTCGCACAAAGGCACAGAGACTGGGGCTGCTTGCTTGTCTTGCACATCAAACTCCAAAAGTAGCTTAGGTGGCCCGTGCCGGGCGCCTAAGGCAGCCCTGCTCCGAAAATGCAAACGTCTGCAGATAGCTCGCAGCCAGAAATAGGTAGCCTGGAAAGCTGTTGCTCAGCCTCATCTGCACATGGCACTGCTCGCACAGAGACACAGAGACTGGGGCTGCTTGCTTGTCTTGCCCCCTCAAACTTCAAACGTACATTTGGGGGTCCGTGCCGGAGCCTCCGGCAGCCTTTATCCGAAAATGCGAACGACTGCAGATAGCTCGCAGCCAGAAAGAGCTAGCCTGGAAAGCTGTTGCTCAGCCTCATCTGCCCATGGCACTGCTCGCACAGAGGCACAGAGACTGAGGCTGCTTGCTTATCTTGCCACCTCAAACTTCAAACCTATCTTTGGGGGTCCGTGCAGGGGTGCACCAGCAGGCCTGCTCTGAAAATGCGAACGTCTGCAGATAACTCGCAGGCAGAAAGAGCTAGCCTGGAAAGCTGTTGCTCAGCCTCATCTGCCCATGGCACTGCTCGCACAGAGGCACAGAGACTGGGGCTGCTTGCTTGTCTTGCCCTCTCAAACTTCAAATGTACATTTGGGGGTCCGTGCCGTACGCCTCCGGCAGCCTTGATGCGAAAATGCGAACGACTGCAGATAGTTCGCAGCCAGAAAGAACTAGCCTGGAAAGCTGTTACTCAGCCTCATCTGCCCATGGCACTTCTCGCACAGAGGCACAGAGACTGGGGCTGCTTGCTTGTCTTGCCCCCTCAAACTTCAAACCTATCTTTGGGGGTCCGTGCAGGAGGCCACCGGCAGCCCTGCTCTAAATAAGCGATTGTCTTCATATAGCTCGCAGGCAGAAAGAGCTAGCCTGGAAAGCTTTTGCTCAGCCTGATCCGTTCATGGCACTGCTCGCACAGAGGCACAGAGACTGGGGCTGCTGCTTGTCTTGCTCCCTCCAACTTCAAACATAGATTTGCGGGTCCATGCCGGGTGCCTCCGGCAGCCCTGCTCTGAAAATGCGAACGTCTGCAGATAGCTCGCAGCCAGAAAGAGCTAGCCTGGAAAGCTGTTGCTCAGCCTCATCTGCCCATGGCACTGCTCGCACAAAGGCACAGAGACTGGGGCTGCTTGCTTGTCTTGCCCCCTCAAACTTCAAACGTAGCTTTGGGGGTCCGTGCAAGGGGCCTCCGGCAGCCCTGCTTCGAAAATGCAAACGTCTGCAGATAGCTCGCAGCCAGAAAGAGCTAGCCTGGAAAGCTGTTGCTCAGCCTCATCTGCCCATGGCACTGCTCGCACAGAGGCACAGAGACTGGGGCTGCTTGCTTGTCTTTCCACATCAAACTTCAAACGTAGATTTAGGGGTCTGTGCCGGGCGCCTCTGGCAGTCCTGCTTCAAAAATGCGAACGTCTGCAGATAGCTCGCAGCCAGAAAGAGCTAGCCTGGAAAGCTGTTGCTCAGCCTCATCTGCCCATGGCACTGCTCGCACAGAGGCACAGAGACTGGGGCTGCTTACTTGTCTTGCCCCCTCTAACTTCAAACGTATCTTAGGTGGTCCGCGCCGGGCGCTTCCGGCAGACATGCTTCAAAAATGCGAACGTCTGCAGATAGCTGACAGCCAGAAATATGTAGCCTGGACAGCTGCTGCTCAGTCTCATCTGCCCATGGCACTGCTCGCACAGAGGCACAGGGATTGCGGCTGCTTGCTTGTATTGCCACACCAAACTTCAAACGTACATTTGGGGATCCCTGCCGGGCGCCTCCGGCAGCCTTGCTCCGAAAATGTTAACGACTGCAAATATGTGACAGCCAGAAATAGGTAGCCTGGAAAGCTGTTGCTCAGCCTCATCTGCCCATGGCACTGCTCGCACAGAGGCACAGAGACTGAGGCTGCTTGCTTGTCTTGCCCCCTCAAACTTCAAACCTATCTTTGGGGGTCCGTGCAGGGTATCTCCAGCTGTCGTGCTCTGAAAATGCGAACGTCTGCAGATAGCTCGAAGGGAGAAAGAGCACACCTGGAAAACTGTTGCTCAGCCTCATCTGCCCATGGCACTGCTCGCACAGAGGCACAGAGACTGGGGCTGCTTGCTTGTCTTGCCACCTCAAACTTCAAACGTATCTTACTTGGTCCTTGCCAAGCTTCTCCGGCACCCCTTCTCTGAAAAAGCGAACCTCTGCAGATAGCTCGCAGGCAGAAAGAGCTACCCTGGAAAGCTGTTGCTCAGCCTCATCTGCCCATGGCACTACTCGTACAGAGACACAGAGACTGGGGTTGCTTGCTTGTCTTGCCCACTCAAACTTCAAACCTATCTTTGGGGGTCCGTGCAGGGGACCTCCGGCAGCCCTGCTCTGAATATGCGAAAGTCTGTAGATAGCTCAGAGCCAGAAAGAGCTAGCCTGGAAAGCTGTTGCTCAGCCTCATCTGCCCATGGCACTGCTCGCACAGAGGCACAGAGACTGGGGCTGCTTTCTTGTCTTGCCACCTCAAACTTCAAACGTATATTACTTAGTAGTTGCCAAGCTTCTCCGGCACCCCTTCTCTGAAAAGTGCAAATGTCTGCAGATAGTTCGCAGGCAGAAAGTGCTAGCCTTGAAAGCTGTTGCTCAGCCTCATCTGCCCATGGCACTGCTCGCACAGAGGCACAGAGACTGGGGCTACTTGCTTGTCTTGCCACCTCAAACTTCAAACGTAGCTTTGGGGGTCCGTGCAGGGGACCTCCGGCAGTCCTGCTCTGAATATGCGAAAGTCTGTAGATAGCTCAGAGCCAGAAAGAGCTAGCCTGGAAAGCTGTTGCTCAGCCTCATCTGCCCATGGCACTGCTCGCACAGAGGCACAGAGACTGGGGCTGCTTGCTTGTCTTTCACCCTCCAACTTCAAAAGTATCTGAGGTGGTACGTGCTGGGCGCCTCTAGCAGCCGTGCTCTGAAAATGCGAACGTCTGCAGATAGCTCGCAGCCAGAAAGAGCTAGCCTGGAAAGCTGTTGCTCAGCCTCATCTGGCCATGCCACTGCTCGCACAGAGGCACAGAGACTGGGGCTGCTTGCTTTTCTTGCCCCCTCAAACTTCAAACATACCTTTGGGGTTCCGTGCAAGGGGCCTCCGGCAGCCCAGCTTCGAAAATGCAAACATCTGCAGATAGCTCGCAGGCAGAAAGAGCTAGCCTGGAAAGCTGTTGCTCAGCCTCATCTGCCCATGGCACTGCTCGCACAGAGGCACAGAGACTGGGGCTGCTTGCTTGTCTTGCTCCCTCCAACTTCAAACATAGATTTGCGGGTCCATGCCGGGTGCGTCCTGCAGCCCTGCTCTGAAAATGCGAACGTCTGCAGATAGCTCGCAGCCAGAAAGAGCTAGCCTGGAAAGCTGTTGCTCAGCCTCATCTGCCCATGGCACTGTTCGCACAGAGGCATAGAGACTGGGGCTGCTTGCTTGTCTTGCCACCTCAAAGTTCAAACCTATCTTTGTGGTTCCGTGCAGGGGTGCACCAGTAGGCCTGCTCTGAAAATGCGAACGTCTGCAGATAGCTCGCAGGCAGAAAGAGCATGCCTGGAAAACTGTTGCTCAGCCTCATCTGCCCATGGCACTGCTCGCACAGAGGCACAGAGACTGGGACTGCTTGCTTGTCTTGCCACCTCAAACTTCAAACGTATCTTACTTGGTCGTTGCCAAGCTTCTCCGGCAGCCCTTCTCTGAAAAAGCGAACCTCTGCAGGTAGCTCGCAGGCAGAAAGAGCTAGCCTGGAAAGCTGTTGCTCAGCCTCATCTGCCCATGGCACTGCTCGCACAGAGGCACAGAGACTGGGGCTGCTTGCTTGTGTTGCCCCCTCCAACTTCAAACATCGATTTGCGGGTCCATGCCATGCGCCTCCGGCAGCCCTGTTATGAAAACGCGAACGTCTGCAGATAGCTCGCAGCCAGAAAGATCTAGCCTGGAAAGCTGTTGCTCATCCTCATCTGCCCATGGCACTGCTCGCACAGAGGCACAGAGACTGGGGCTGCTTGCTTGTATTGCCACCTCAAACTTCAAATGTACATTTGGGGGTCCGTGCCGGGTGCCTCCGGCAGCCTTGCTCCGAAAATGCGAACGTCTGCAGATAGGTGGCGGCCAGAAATAGGCAGCCTGGAAAGCTGTTGCTCAGCCTCATCTGCCCATGGCACTGCTCGCACAGAGGCACAGAGACTGGGGCTTCTTGCTTGTCTTGCCCCCTCAAACTTCAAACGTAGCTTTGGGAGTCCGTGCAGGGGGCCTCCGGCAGCCCTGCTCTAAATAAGCGAGTGTCTGCAGATAGCTCGCAGGCAGAAAGAGCTAGCCTGGAAAGCTGTTGCTCAGCCTCATCTGCCCATGGCACTGCTCGCACAGAGGCACAGAGACTGGGGCTGCTTGCTTGTCTTGCCCCCTCAAACTTCAAACGTAGCTTTGGGGGTCCGTGCAAGGGGCCTCCGGCAGCCCTGCTTCGAAAATGCAAACGTCTGCAGATAGCTCGCAGCCAGAAAGAGCTAGCCTGGAAAGCTGTTGCTCAGCCTCATCTGCCCATGGCACTGCTCGCACAGAGGCACAGAGACTGGGGCTGCTTGCTTGTCTTTCCACATCAAACTTCAAACGTAGATTTAGGGGTCTGTGCCGGGCGCCTCTGGCAGTCCTGCTTCAAAAATGCGAACGTCTGCAGATAGCTCGCAGCCAGAAAGAGCTAGCCTGGAAAGCTGTTGCTCAGCCTCATCTGCCCATGGCACTGCTCGCACAGAGGCACAGAGACTGGGGCTGCTTACTTGTCTTGCCCCCTCTAACTTCAAACGTATCTTAGGTGGTCCGCGCCGGGCGCTTCCGGCAGACATGCTTCAAAAATGCGAACGTCTGCAGATAGCTGACAGCCAGAAATATGTAGCCTGGACAGCTGCTGCTCAGTCTCATCTGCCCATGGCACTGCTCGCACAGAGGCACAGGGATTGCGGCTGCTTGCTTGTATTGCCACACCAAACTTCAAACGTACATTTGGGGATCCCTGCCGGGCGCCTCCGGCAGCCTTGCTCCGAAAATGTTAACGACTGCAAATATGTGACAGCCAGAAATAGGTAGCCTGGAAAGCTGTTGCTCAGCCTCATCTGCCCATGGCACTGCTCGCACAGAGGCACAGAGACTGAGGCTGCTTGCTTGTCTTGCCCCCTCAAACTTCAAACCTATCTTTGGGGGTCCGTGCAGGGTATCTCCAGCTGTCGTGCTCTGAAAATGCGAACGTCTGCAGATAGCTCGAAGGGAGAAAGAGCACACCTGGAAAACTGTTGCTCAGCCTCATCTGCCCATGGCACTGCTCGCACAGAGGCACAGAGACTGGGGCTGCTTGCTTGTCTTGCCACCTCAAACTTCAAACGTATCTTACTTGGTCCTTGCCAAGCTTCTCCGGCACCCCTTCTCTGAAAAAGCGAACCTCTGCAGATAGCTCGCAGGCAGAAAGAGCTACCCTGGAAAGCTGTTGCTCAGCCTCATCTGCCCATGGCACTACTCGTACAGAGACACAGAGACTGGGGTTGCTTGCTTGTCTTGCCCACTCAAACTTCAAACCTATCTTTGGGGGTCCGTGCAGGGGACCTCCGGCAGCCCTGCTCTGAATATGCGAAAGTCTGTAGATAGCTCAGAGCCAGAAAGAGCTAGCCTGGAAAGCTGTTGCTCAGCCTCATCTGCCCATGGCACTGCTCGCACAGAGGCACAGAGACTGGGGCTGCTTTCTTGTCTTGCCACCTCAAACTTCAAACGTATATTACTTAGTAGTTGCCAAGCTTCTCCGGCACCCCTTCTCTGAAAAGTGCAAATGTCTGCAGATAGTTCGCAGGCAGAAAGTGCTAGCCTTGAAAGCTGTTGCTCAGCCTCATCTGCCCATGGCACTGCTCGCACAGAGGCACAGAGACTGGGGCTACTTGCTTGTCTTGCCACCTCAAACTTCAAACGTAGCTTTGGGGGTCCGTGCAGGGGACCTCCGGCAGTCCTGCTCTGAATATGCGAAAGTCTGTAGATAGCTCAGAGCCAGAAAGAGCTAGCCTGGAAAGCTGTTGCTCAGCCTCATCTGCCCATGGCACTGCTCGCACAGAGGCACAGAGACTGGGGCTGCTTGCTTGTCTTTCACCCTCCAACTTCAAAAGTATCTGAGGTGGTACGTGCTGGGCGCCTCTAGCAGCCGTGCTCTGAAAATGCGAACGTCTGCAGATAGCTCGCAGCCAGAAAGAGCTAGCCTGGAAAGCTGTTGCTCAGCCTCATCTGGCCATGCCACTGCTCGCACAGAGGCACAGAGACTGGGGCTGCTTGCTTTTCTTGCCCCCTCAAACTTCAAACATACCTTTGGGGTTCCGTGCAAGGGGCCTCCGGCAGCCCAGCTTCGAAAATGCAAACATCTGCAGATAGCTCGCAGGCAGAAAGAGCTAGCCTGGAAAGCTGTTGCTCAGCCTCATCTGCCCATGGCACTGCTCGCACAGAGGCACAGAGACTGGGGCTGCTTGCTTGTCTTGCTCCCTCCAACTTCAAACATAGATTTGCGGGTCCATGCCGGGTGCGTCCTGCAGCCCTGCTCTGAAAATGCGAACGTCTGCAGATAGCTCGCAGCCAGAAAGAGCTAGCCTGGAAAGCTGTTGCTCAGCCTCATCTGCCCATGGCACTGTTCGCACAGAGGCATAGAGACTGGGGCTGCTTGCTTGTCTTGCCACCTCAAAGTTCAAACCTATCTTTGTGGTTCCGTGCAGGGGTGCACCAGTAGGCCTGCTCTGAAAATGCGAACGTCTGCAGATAGCTCGCAGGCAGAAAGAGCATGCCTGGAAAACTGTTGCTCAGCCTCATCTGCCCATGGCACTGCTCGCACAGAGGCACAGAGACTGGGACTGCTTGCTTGTCTTGCCACCTCAAACTTCAAACGTATCTTACTTGGTCGTTGCCAAGCTTCTCCGGCAGCCCTTCTCTGAAAAAGCGAACCTCTGCAGGTAGCTCGCAGGCAGAAAGAGCTAGCCTGGAAAGCTGTTGCTCAGCCTCATCTGCCCATGGCACTGCTCGCACAGAGGCACAGAGACTGGGGCTGCTTGCTTGTGTTGCCTCCTCCAACTTCAAACATCGATTTGCGGGTCCATGCCATGCGCCTCCGGCAGCCCTGTTCTGAAAACGCGAACGTCTGCAGATAGCTCGCAGCCAGAAAGATCTAGCCTGGAAAGCTGTTGCTCATCCTCATCTGCCCATGGCACTGCTCGCACAGAGGCACAGAGACTGGGGCTGCTTGCTTGTATTGCCACCTCAAACTTCAAATGTACATTTGGGGGTCCGTGCCGGGTGCCTCCGGCAGCCTTGCTCCGAAAATGCGAACGTCTGCAGATAGGTGGCGGCCAGAAATAGGCAGCCTGGAAAGCTGTTGCTCAGCCTCATCTGCCCATGGCACTGCTCGCACAGAGGCACAGAGACTGGGGCTTCTTGCTTGTCTTGCCCCCTCAAACTTCAAACGTAGCTTTGGGAGTCCGTGCAGGGGGCCTCCGGCAGCCCTGCTCTAAATAAGCGAGTGTCTGCAGATAGCTCGCAGGCAGAAAGAGCTAGCCTGGAAAGCTGTTGCTCAGCCTCATCTGCCCATGGCACTGCTCGCACAGAGGCACAGAGACTGGGGCTGCTTGCTTGTCTTGCCCCCTAAAACTTCAAATGTACATTTGGGGGTCCGTGCCTTACGCCTCCGGCAGCCTTGATGCGAAAATGCGAACGACTGCAGATAGCTGGCAGCCAGAAAGAGCTAGCCTGGAAAGCTGTTGCTCAGCCTCATCTGCCCATGGCACTGCTCACACAGAGGCACAGAGACTGGGGCTGCTTGCTTGTCTTGCTCCCTCAAACTTCATAAGTAGCTTTAGGCGTCCATGCCGGGCGCCTCCGACAGTCCTGCGTCAAAAATGCGAACGTCTTCAGATAGCTCGCAGGCAGAAAGAGCTAGCCTGGAAAGCTGTTGCTCAGCCTCATCTGCCCATGGCACTACTCGTACAGAGACACAGAGACTGGGGTTGCTTGCTTGTCTTGCCCACTCAAACTTCAAACCTATCTTTGGGGGTCCGTGCAGGGGACCTCCGGCAGCCCTGCTCTGAATATGCGAAAGTCTGTAGATAGCTCAGAGCCAGAAAGAGCTAGCCTGGAAAGCTGTTGCTCAGCCTCATCTGCCCATGGCACTGCTCGCACAGAGGCACAGAGACTGGGGCTGCTTGCTTGTCTTGCCACCTCAAACTTCAAACGTATCTTACTTGGTAGTTGCCAAGCTTCTCCGGCACCCCTTCTCTGAAAATGCAAATGTCTGCAGATAGTTCGCAGGCAAAAAGTGCTAGCCTTGAAAGCTGTTGCTCAGCCTCATCTGCCCATGGCACTGCTCGCACAGAGGCACAGAGACTGGGGCTACTTGCTTGTCTTGCCACCTCCAACTTCAAACGTAACTTTGGGGGTCCGTGCAGGGGACCTCCGGCAGCCCTGCTCTGAATATGCGAAAGTCTGTAGACAGCTCAGAGCCAGAAAGAGCTAGCCTGGAAAGCTGTTGCTCAGCCTCATCTGCCCATGGCACTGCTCGCACAGAGGCACAGAGACTGGGGCTGCTTGCTTGTCTTGCCACCTCAAACTTCAAACCTATCTTTGGGGGTCCGTGCAGGGGTGCACCAGCAGGCCTGCTCTGAAAATGCGAACGTCTGCAGATAACTCGCAGGCAGAAAGATCTAGCCTGGAAAGCTCTTGCTCAGCCTCATCTGCCCATGGCACTGCTCGCACAGAGGCACAGAGACTGGGGCTGCTTGCTTGTCTTGCTCCCTCCAACTTCAAACATAGATTTGCGGGTCCATGCCAGGTGCCTCCGGCAGCCGTGCTCTGAAAATGCGAACGTCTGCAGATAGCTCGCAGCCAGAAAGAGCTAGCCTGGAAAGCTGTTGCTCAGCCGCATCTGGCCATGGCACTGCTCGCACAGAGGCACAGAGACTGGGGCTGCTTGCTTGTCTTGCCCCCTCCAACTTCAAACATACCTTTGGGGGTCCGTGCAAGGGGCCTCCGGCAGCCCTGCTTCGAAAATGCAAACATCTGCAGATAGCTCGCAGGCAGAAAGAGCTAGCCTGGAAAGCTGTTGCTCAGCCTCATCTGCCCATGGCACTGCTCGCACAGAGGCACAGAGACTGGGGCTGCTTGCTTGTCTTGCCACCTCAAAGTTCAAACCTAACTTTGGGGTTCCGTGCAGGGGTGCACCAGTAGGCCTGCTCTGAAAATGCGAACGTCTGCAGATAGCTCGCAGGCAGAAAGAGCATGCCTGGAAAACTGTTGCTCAGTCTCATCTGCCCATGGCACTGCTCGCACAGAGGCACAGAGACTGGGACTGCTTGCTTGTCTTGCCACCTCAAACTTCAAACGTATCTTACTTGGTCCTTGCCAAGCTTCTCCGGCAGCCCTTCTCTGAAAAAGCGAACCTCTGCTGGTAGCTCGCAGGCAGAAAGAGCTAGCCTGGAAAGCTGTTGCTCAGCCTCATCTGCCCATGGCACTGCTCGCACAGAGGCACAGAGACTGGGGCTGCTTGCTTGTCTTGCCCCCTCCAACTTCAAACATCGATTTGCGGGTCCATGCCGTGCGCCTCCGGCAGCCCTGTTCTGAAAACGCGAACGTCTGCAGATAGCTCGCAGCCAGAAAGAGCTAGCCTGGAAAGCTGTTGCTCATCCTCATCTGCCCATGGCACTGCTCGCACAGAGGCACAGAGACTGGGGCTGCTTGCTTGTATTGCCACCTCAAACTTCAAATGTACATTTGGGGGTCCGTGCCGGGTGCCTCCGGCAGCCTTGCTCCGAAAATGTTAACGACTGCAGATAGGTGGCAGCCAGAAATAGGTAGCCTGGAAAGCTGTTGCTCAGCCTCATCTGCCCATGGCACTGCTCGCACAGAGGCACAGAGACTGGGGCTGGTTGCTTGTCTTGCCCCCTAAAACTTCAAATGTACATTTGGGGGTCCGTGCCTTACGCCTCCGGCAGCCTTGATGCGAAAATGCGAACGACTGCAGATAGCTGGCAGCCAGAAAGAGCTAGCCTGGAAAGCTGTTGCTCAGCCTCATCTGCCCATGGCACTGCTCACACAGAGGCACAGAGACTGGGGCTGCTTGCTTGTCTTGCTCCCTCAAACTTCATAAGTAGCTTTAGGCGTCCATGCCGGGCGCCTCCGACAGTCCTGCGTCAAAAATGCGAACGTCTTCAGATAACTCGCAGGCAGAAAGAGCTAGCCTGGAAAGCTGTTGCTCAGCCTGATCCGTCCATGGCACTGCTCGCACAGAGGCACAGAGACTGGGGCTGCTTGCTTGTCTTGCTCCCTCCAACTTCAAACATAGATTTGCGGGTCCATGCCGGGTGCGTCCTGCAGCCCTGCTCTGAAAATGCGAACGTCTGCAGATAGCTCGCAGCCAGAAAGAGCTAGCCTGGAAAGCTGTTGCTCAGCCTCATCTGCCCATGGCACTGCTCGCACAAAGGCACAGAGACTGGGGCTGCTTGCTTGTCTTGCACATCAAACTCCAAAAGTAGCTTAGGTGGCCCGTGCAGGGCGCCTAAGGCAGCCCTGCTCCGAAAATGCAAACGTCTGCAGATAGCTCGCAGCCAGAAATAGGTAGCCTGGAAAGCTGTTGCTCAGCCTCATCTGCACATGGCACTGCTCGCACAGAGACACAGAGACTGGGGCTGCTTGCTTGTCTTTCCCCCTCAAACTTCAAACGTACATTTGGGGGTCCGTGCCGGAGCCTCCGGCAGCCTTTATCCGAAAATGCGAACGACTGCAGATAGCTCGCAGCCAGAAAGAGCTAGCCTGGAAAGCTGTTGCTCAGCCTCATCTGCCCATGGCACTGCTCGCACAGAGGCACAGAGATTGGGGCTGCTTCCTTGTCTTGCCCGCTCTAACTTCAATCGTGTCTTAGGTGGTCCGCAACGGGCGCCTTCAGCAGCCCTGCTAAGAAAATGCGAAGGTCTGCAGATAGTTCGCAGGCAGAAAGAGCTAGCCTGGAAAGTTGTTGCTCAGCCTCATCTGCCCATGGCACTGCTCGCACAGAGGCACAAAGACAGGGGCTGCTTGCTTTTCTTGCCCCCTCAAACTTCAAACGTATCTTTGGAGGTCCGTGCCGAGCGCCTCCGGCATACCTGCTCTGGAAATGCGAACGTCTGCAGATAGATCGCAGGCAGAAAGAGCTAGCCTGGAAAGCTGTTGCTCAGCCTCATCTGCCCATGGCACTGCTCGCACAGAGGCACAGAGATTGGGGCTGCTTGCTTGTCTTGCCCCCTCAAACTTCAAACATATCTTAGGTGGTCCATGCAGGGGGCCACCGGCAGCCCTGCTCTAAATAAGCGAGTGTCTGCAGATAGCTCGCAGCCAGAAAGAGCTAGCCTGGGAAGCTGTTGCTCAGCCTCATCTGCCCATGGCTCTGCTCGCACAGAGGCACAGAGACTGGAGCTGCTTACTTGTCTTGCCCCCTCAAACTTCAAACCTATCTTTGGGGTTCCGTGCCGGGCTCCTCCAGCAGCCCGACTCTGAAAATGCGAACGTCTGCAGATAGCTCGCAGGCAGAAATATCTAGCCTGGAAAGCTCTTGCTCAGCCTCATCTGCCCATGGCACTGCTCGCACAGAGGCACAGAGACTGGGGCTGCTAGATTGTCTTGCCACCTCAAACTTCAAACGTACATTTGAGGGTCCGTGCCGGGCGCATCCGTCAGCCTTGATCAGACAATGCAAACGTCTGCAGATAGCTCGCAGGCAGAAATAGGTAGCCTGGAAAGCTGTTGCTCAGCCTCATCTGCCCATGGCACTGCTCGCACAGAGGCACAGAGATTGGGGCTGCTTACTTGTCTTGCCCCCTCTAACTTCAAACGTATCTTAGGTGGTCCGCGCCGGGCGCCTCCGGCAGACCTGCTCAGAAAATGCGAACGTCTGCAGATAGCTCGCAGCCAGAAAAAGCTAGCCTGGAAAGCTGTTGCTCAGCCTCATCTGCCCATGGCACTGCTCGCACAGAGGCACAGAGACTGGGGCTGCTTGCTTGTCTTGCTCCCTCAAACTTCAAACGTAGATTTAGGGGTCCATGCCGGGCGCCTCCGGCAGTCCTGCTTCAAAAATGCGAAAGTCTGCAGATAGCTGACAGCCAGAAATATGTAGCCTGGACAGCTGTTGCTCAGCCTCATCTGCTCATGGCACTGCTCGCACAGAGGCACAGAGACTGAGGCTGCTTGCTTGTATTGCCCCCTCAAACTTTAAACCTATCTTTGGGGGTCCGTGCAGGGTACCTCCAGCTGTCGTGCTCTGAAAATGCGAACGTCTGCAGATAGCTCGAAGGGAGAAAGAGCACGCCTGGAAAACTGTTGCTCAGCCTCATCTGCCCATGGCACTGCTCGCACAGAGGCACAGAAACTGGGGCTGCTTGCTTGTCTTGCCACCTCAAACTTCAAACGTATCTTACTTGGTCCTTGCCAAGCTTCTCCGGCACCCCTTCTCTGAAAATGCGAACCTCTGCAGATAGTTCGCAGGCAGAAAGAGCTACCCTGGAAAGCTGTTGCTCAGCCTCATCTGCCCATGGCACTACTCGTACAGAGACACAGAGACTGGGGTTGCTTGCTTGTCTTGCCCACTCAAACTTCAAACCTATCTTTGGGGGTCCGTGCCGGGCTCCTCTGGCAGCCCTAGTCTGTAAACGCGAACGTCTGCAGATAGTTCGCAGGCAGAAAGTGCTAGCCTTGAAAGCTGTTGCTCAGCCTCATCTGCCCATGGCACTGCTCGCACAGAGGCACAGAGACTGGGGCTACTTGCTTGTCTTGCCACCTCCAACTTCAAACGTAGCTTTGGTGGTCCGTGCAGGGGACCTCCGGCAGCCCTGCAACGAAAATGCGAACGTTTGCAGATAGCTCGCAGCCAGAAAGAGCTAGCCTGGAAAGCTGTTGCTCAGCCTCATCTGCCCATGGCACTGCTCGCACAGAGGCACAGAGACTGGGGCTGCTTGCTTGTCTTGCCCCCTCAAACTTCAAACCTATCTTTGGGGGTCCGTGCAGGGGTGCACCAGCAGGCCTGCTCTGAAAATGCGAACGTCTGCAGATAACTCGCAGGCAGAAAGAGCTAGCCTGGAAAGCTGTTGCTCAGCCTCATCTGCCCATGGCACTGCTCGCACAGAGGCAGAGAGACTGGGGCTGCTTGCTTGTCTTGCCCCCTCAAACTTCAAATGTACATTTGGGGGTCCGTGCCTTACGCCTCCGGCAGCCTTGATGCGAAAATGCGAACGACTGCAGATAGTTCGCAGCCAGAAAGAGCTAGCCTGGAAAGCTGTTGCTCAGCCTCATCTGCCCATGGCACTGCTCGCACAGAGGCACAGAGACTGGGGCTGCTTGCTTGTCTTGCTCCCTCAAACTTCAAAAGTAGCTTAAGGCGTCCATGCCGGGCCCCTTCGACAGTCCTGGTTCAAAAATGCGAACGTCTTCAAATAACTCGCAGGCAGAAAGAGCTAGCCTGGAAAGCTGTTGCTCAGCCTGATCCGTCCATGGCACTGCTCGCACAGAGGCACAGAGACTGGGGCTGCTTGCTTGTCTTGCTCCCTCCAAATTCAAACATAGATTTACGGGTCCATGCCGGGTGCCTCCGGCAGCCCTGCTCTGAAAATGCGAACGTCTGCAGATAGCTCGCAGCCAGAAAGAGCTAGCCTGGAAAGCTGTTGCTCAGCCTCATCTGCCCATGGCACTGCTCACACAGACGCACAGAGACTGGGGCTGCTTGCTTGTCTTGCCCCCTCAAACTTCAAACATACCTTTGGGGGTCCGTGCAAGGGGCCTCCGGCAGCCCTGCTTCGAAAATGCAAACGTCTGCAGATAGCTCGCAGGCAGAAAGAGCTAGCCTGGAAAGCTGTTGCTCAGCCTCATCTGCTCATGGCACTGCTCGCACAGAGACACAGAGACTGGGGTGGCTTGCTTGTCTTGCCCCCTCAAACTTCAAACCTATCTTTGGGGGTCCGTGCAGGGGTGCACCAGCAGGCCTGCTCTGAAAATGCGAACGTCTGCAGATAACTCGCAGGTAGAACGAGCTAGCTTGGAAAGCTGTTGCTCAGCCTCATCTGCCCATGGCACTGCTCGCACAGAGGCACAGAGACTGGGGCTGCTTGCTTGTCTTGCCCCCTCAAACTTCAAATGTACATTTGGGGGTCCGTGCCGTGCGCCTCCGGCAGCCTTGATGCGAAAATGCGAACGACTGCAGATAGGTGACAGCGAGAAATAGGTAGCCTGGAAAGCTGTTGCTCAGCCTCATCTGCCCATGGCACTGCTCGCACAGAGGCACAGAGACTGGGGCTGCTTGCTTGTCTTACCCCATCAAACTCCATACGTAGCTTAGGTGGCCCGTGCCGGGCGCCTCCGGCAGCCCTGCTCCGAAAATGCAAACGTCTGTAGATAGCTCGCAGCCAGAAAGAGCTAGCCTGGAAAGCTGTTGCTCAGCCTCATCTACCCATGGCACTGCTCGCACAGAGGCACAGAGACTGGGGCTGCTTGCTTGTCTTGCTCCCTCAAACTTCAAACGTAGCTTTAGGAGTCCATGTCGGGCGCCTCCGACAGTCCTGCTTCAAAAATGCGAACGTCTGCAGATAGCTGACAGCCAGAAATATGTAGCCTGGACAGCTGTTGCTCAGCCTCATCTGCCCATGGCACTGCTCGCACAGAGGCACAGAGACTGGGGCTGCTTGCTTGTCTTGCCACCTCAAACTTCAAACGTATCTTACTTGGTCCTTGCCAAGCTTCTCCGGCAGCCCTTCTCTGAAAAAGCGAACCTCTGCTGGTAGCTCGCAGGCAGAAAGAGCTAGCCTGGAAAGCTGTTGCTCAGCCCCATCTGCCCATGGCACTGCTCGCACAGAGGCACAGAGACTGGGGCTGCTTGCTTGTCTTGCCCCCTCCAACTTCAAACATCGATTTGCGGGTCCATGCCGTGCGCCTCCGGCAGCCCTGTTCTGAAAACGCGAACGTCTGCAGATAGCTCGCAGCCAGAAAGAGCTAGCCTGGAAAGCTGTTGCTCATACTCATCTGCCCATGGCACTGCTCGCACAGAGGCACAGAGACTGGGGCTGCTTGCTTGTATTGCCACCTCAAACTTCAAATGTACATTTGGGGGTCCGTGCCGGGTGCCTCCGGCAGCCTTGCTCCGAAAATGTTAACGACTGCAGATAGGTGGCAGCCAGAAATAGGTAGCCTGGAAAGCTGTTGCTCAGCCTCATCTGCCCATGGCACTGCTCGCACAGAGGCACAGAGACTGGGGCTTCTTGCTTGTCTTGCCCCCTCAAACTTCAAACGTAGCTTTGGGAGTCCGTGCAGGGGGCCTCCGGCAGCCCTGCTCTAAATAAGCGAGTGTCTGCAGATAGCTCGCAGGCAGAAAGAGCTAGCCTGGAAAGCTGTTGCTCAGCCTCATCTGCCCATGGCACTGCTCGCACAGAGGCACAGAGACTGGGGCTGGTTGCTTGTCTTGCCCCCTAAAACTTCAAATGTACATTTGGGGGTCCGTGCCTTACGCCTCCGGCAGCCTTGATGCGAAAATGCGAACGACTGCAGATAGCTGGCAGCCAGAAAGAGCTAGCCTGGAAAGCTGTTGCTCAGCCTCATCTGCCCATGGCACTGCTCACACAGAGGCACAGAGACTGGGGCTGCTTGCTTGTCTTGCTCCCTCAAACTTCATAAGTAGCTTTAGGCGTCCATGCCGGGCGCCTCCGACAGTCCTGCGTCAAAAATTCGAACGTCTTCAGATAACTCGCAGGCAGAAAGAGCTAGCCTGGAAAGCTGTTGCTCAGCCTGATCCGTCCATGGCACTGCTCGCACAGAGGCACAGAGACTGGGGCTGCTTGCTTGTCTTGCTCCCTCCAACTTCAAACATAGATTTGCGGGTCCATGCCGGGTGCGTCCTGCAGCCCTGCTCTGAAAATGCGAACGTCTGCAGATAGCTCGCAGCCAGAAAGAGCTACCCTGGAAAGCTGTTGCTCAGCCTCATCTGCCCATGGCACTGCTCGCACAAAGGCACAGAGACTGGGGCTGCTTGCTTGTCTTGCACATCAAACTCCAAAAGTAGCTTAGGTGGCCCGTGCAGGGCGCCTAAGGCAGCCCTGCTCCGAAAATGCAAACGTCTGCAGATAGCTCGCAGCCAGAAAGAGCTACCCTGGAAAGCTGTTGCTCAGCCTCATCTGCACATGGCACTGCTCGCACAGAGACACAGAGACTGGGGCTGCTTGCTTGTCTTTCCCCCTCAAACTTCAAACGTACATTTGGGGGTCCGTGCCGGAGCCTCCGGCAGCCTTTATCCGAAAATGCGAACGACTGCAGATAGCTCGCAGCCAGAAAGATCTAGCCTGGAAAGCTGTTGCTCAGCCTCATCTGCCCATGGCACTGCTCGCACAGAGGCACAGAGATTGGGGCTGCTTCCTTGTCTTGCCCGCTCTAACTTCAATCGTGTCTTAGGTGGTCCGCAACGGGCGCCTTCAGCAGCCCTGCTAAGAAAATGCGAAGGTCTGCAGATAGTTCGCAGGCAGAAAGAGCTAGCCTGGAAAGTTGTTGCTCAGCCTCATCTGCCCATGGCACTGCTCGCACAGAGGCACAAAGACAGGGGCTGCTTGCTTTTCTTGCCCCCTCAAACTTCAAACGTATCTTTGGAGGTCCGTGCCGAGCGCCTCCGGCATACCTGCTCTGGAAATGCGAACGTCTGCAGATAGATCGCAGGCAGAAAGAGCTAGCCTGGAAAGCTGTTGCTCAGCCTCATCTGCCCATGGCACTGCTCGCACAGAGGCACAGAGATTGGGGCTGCTTGCTTGTCTTGCCCCCTCAAACTTCAAACATATCTTAGGTGGTCCATGCAGGGGGCCACCGGCAGCCCTGCTCTAAATAAGCGAGTGTCTGCAGATAGCTCGCAGCCAGAAAGAGCTAGCCTGGGAAGCTGTTGCTCAGCCTCATCTGCCCATGGCTCTGCTCGCACAGAGGCACAGAGACTGGAGCTGCTTACTTGTCTTGCCCCCTCAAACTTCAAACCTATCTTTGGGGTTCCGTGCCGGGCTCCTCCAGCAGCCCGACTCTGAAAATGCGAACGTCTGCAGATAGCTCGCAGGCAGAAATATCTAGCCTGGAAAGCTCTTGCTCAGCCTCATCTGCCCATGGCACTGCTCGCACAGAGGCACAGAGACTGGGGCTGCTAGATTGTCTTGCCACCTCAAACTTCAAACGTACATTTGAGGGTCCGTGCCGGGCGCATCCGTCAGCCTTGATCAGACAATGCAAACGTCTGCAGATAGCTCGCAGGCAGAAATAGGTAGCCTGGAAAGCTGTTGCTCAGCCTCATCTGCCCATGGCACTGCTCGCACAGAGGCACAGAGATTGGGGCTGCTTACTTGTCTTGCCCCCTCTAACTTCAAACGTATCTTAGGTGGTCCGCGCCGGGCGCCTCCGGCAGACCTGCTCAGAAAATGCGAACGTCTGCAGATAGCTCGCAGCCAGAAAAAGCTAGCCTGGAAAGCTGTTGCTCAGCCTCATCTGCCCATGGCACTGCTCGCACAGAGGCACAGAGACTGGGGCTGCTTGCTTGTCTTGCTCCCTCAAACTTCAAACGTAGATTTAGGGGTCCATGCCGGGCGCCTCCGGCAGTCCTGCTTCAAAAATGCGAAAGTCTGCAGATAGCTGACAGCCAGAAATATGTAGCCTGGACAGCTGTTGCTCAGCCTCATCTGCTCATGGCACTGCTCGCACAGAGGCACAGAGACTGAGGCTGCTTGCTTGTATTGCCCCCTCAAACTTTAAACCTATCTTTGGGGGTCCGTGCAGGGTACCTCCAGCTGTCGTGCTCTGAAAATGCGAACGTCTGCAGATAGCTCGAAGGGAGAAAGAGCACGCCTGGAAAACTGTTGCTCAGCCTCATCTGCCCATGGCACTGCTCGCACAGAGGCACAGAAACTGGGGCTGCTTGCTTGTCTTGCCACCTCAAACTTCAAACGTATCTTACTTGGTCCTTGCCAAGCTTCTCCGGCACCCCTTCTCTGAAAATGCGAACCTCTGCAGATAGTTCGCAGGCAGAAAGAGCTACCCTGGAAAGCTGTTGCTCAGCCTCATCTGCCCATGGCACTACTCGTACAGAGACACAGAGACTGGGGTTGCTTGCTTGTCTTGCCCACTCAAACTTCAAACCTATCTTTGGGGGTCCGTGCCGGGCTCCTCTGGCAGCCCTAGTCTGTAAACGCGAACGTCTGCAGATAGTTCGCAGGCAGAAAGTGCTAGCCTTGAAAGCTGTTGCTCAGCCTCATCTGCCCATGGCACTGCTCGCACAGAGGCACAGAGACTGGGGCTACTTGCTTGTCTTGCCACCTCCAACTTCAAACGTAGCTTTGGGGGTCCGTGCAGGGGACCTCCGGCAGCCCTGCAACGAAAATGCGAACGTTTGCAGATAGCTCGCAGCCAGAAAGAGCTAGCCTGGAAAGCTGTTGCTCAGCCTCATCTGCCCATGGCACTGCTCGCACAGAGGCACAGAGACTGGGGCTGCTTGCTTGTCTTGCCCCCTCAAACTTCAAACCTATCTTTGGGGGTCCGTGCAGGGGTGCACCAGCAGGCCTGCTCTGAAAATGCGAACGTCTGCAGATAACTCGCAGGCAGAAAGAGCTAGCCTGGAAAGCTGTTGCTCAGCCTCATCTGCCCATGGCACTGCTCGCACAGAGGCAGAGAGACTGGGGCTGCTTGCTTGTCTTGCCCCCTCAAACTTCAAATGTACATTTGGGGGTCCGTGCCTTACGCCTCCGGCAGCCTTGATGCGAAAATGCGAACGACTGCAGATAGTTCGCAGCCAGAAAGAGCTAGCCTGGAAAGCTGTTGCTCAGCCTCATCTGCCCATGGCACTGCTCGCACAGAGGCACAGAGACTGGGGCTGCTTGCTTGTCTTGCTCCCTCAAACTTCAAAAGTAGCTTAAGGCGTCCATGCCGGGCCCCTTCGACAGTCCTGGTTCAAAAATGCGAACGTCTTCAAATAACTCGCAGGCAGAAAGAGCTAGCCTGGAAAGCTGTTGCTCAGCCTGATCCGTCCATGGCACTGCTCGCACAGAGGCACAGAGACTGGGGCTGCTTGCTTGTCTTGCTCCCTCCAAATTCAAACATAGATTTACGGGTCCATGCCGGGTGCCTCCGGCAGCCCTGCTCTGAAAATGCGAACGTCTGCAGATAGCTCGCAGCCAGAAAGAGCTAGCCTGGAAAGCTGTTGCTCAGCCTCATCTGCCCATGGCACTGCTCACACAGACGCACAGAGACTGGGGCTGCTTGCTTGTCTTGCCCCCTCAAACTTCAAACATACCTTTGGGGGTCCGTGCAAGGGGCCTCCGGCAGCCCTGCTTCGAAAATGCAAACGTCTGCAGATAGCTCGCAGGCAGAAAGAGCTAGCCTGGAAAGCTGTTGCTCAGCCTCATCTGCTCATGGCACTGCTCGCACAGAGACACAGAGACTGGGGTGGCTTGCTTGTCTTGCCCCCTCAAACTTCAAACCTATCTTTGGGGGTCCGTGCAGGGGTGCACCAGCAGGCCTGCTCTGAAAATGCGAACGTCTGCAGATAACTCGCAGGTAGAACGAGCTAGCTTGGAAAGCTGTTGCTCAGCCTCATCTGCCCATGGCACTGCTCGCACAGAGGCACAGAGACTGGGGCTGCTTGCTTGTCTTGCCCCCTCAAACTTCAAATGTACATTTGGGGGTCCGTGCCGTGCGCCTCCGGCAGCCTTGATGCGAAAATGCGAACGACTGCAGATAGGTGACAGCGAGAAATAGGTAGCCTGGAAAGCTGTTGCTCAGCCTCATCTGCCCATGGCACTGCTCGCACAGAGGCACAGAGACTGGGGCTGCTTGCTTGTCTTACCCCATCAAACTCCATACGTAGCTTAGGTGGCCCGTGCCGGGCGCCTCCGGCAGCCCTGCTCCGAAAATGCAAACGTCTGTAGATAGCTCGCAGCCAGAAAGAGCTAGCCTGGAAAGCTGTTGCTCAGCCTCATCTACCCATGGCACTGCTCGCACAGAGGCACAGAGACTGGGGCTGCTTGCTTGTCTTGCCCACTCAAACTTCAAAAGTACATTTGGGGGTCCTTGCCGGGCGTCTCCGGCAGCCTTGCTCCGAAAATGTTAACGACTGCAGATAGCTGGCAGCCAGAAATAGGTAGCCTGGAAAGCTGTTGCTCAGCCCCATCTGCCCACGGCACTGCTCGCACAGAGACACAGAGACTGGGGCTGCTTCCTTGTCTTGCCCCCTCAAACTTCAAACATACCTTTTGGGGGTCCGTGCAGGGGGCCTCCAGCAGGCCTGCTTTGAAAATGCGAACGTCTGCAGATAGCTCGCAGCCAGACAGAGCTAGCCTGAAAAGATGTTGCTCAGCCTCATCTGCCCATGGCACTGCTCGCACAGAGGCACAGAGATTGGGGCTGCTTACTTGTCTTGCACCCTCTAACTTCAAACGTATCTTAGGTGGTCAGCGCCGGGCGCCTCCGGCAGACCTGCTCAGAAAATGCGAACGTCTGCAGATAGCTCGCAGCCAGAAAGAGCTAGCCTGGAAAGCTGTTGCTCAGCTTCATCTGCCCATGGCACTGCTCGCACAGAGGCACAGAGACTGGGGCTGCTTGCTTGTCTTGCTCCCTCAAACTTCAAACGTAGCTTTAGGAGTCCATGTCGGGCGCCTCCGACAGTCCTGCTTCAAAAATGCGAACGTCTGCAGATAGCTGACAGCCAGAAATATGTAGCCTGGACAGCTGTTGCTCAGCCTCATCTGCCCATGGCACTGCTCGCACAGAGGCACAGAGACTGGGGCTGCTTGCTTGTCTTGCCACCTCAAAATTCAAACGTAGCTTTGGGGGTCCGTGCAGGGGACCTCCGGCAGCCCTGCTCTAAAAATGCGAACGTTTGCAGATAGCTCGGAGCCAGAAAGAGCTAGCCTGGAAAGCTGTTGCTCAGCCTCATCTGCCCATGGCACTGCTCGCACAGAGGCACAGAGACTGATGCTGCTTGATTGTCTTGCCCCCTCAAACTTCAAACCTATCTTTGGGGGTCCGTGCAGGGTATCTCCAGCTGTCGTGCTCTGAAAATGCGAACGTCTGCAGATAGCTCGAAGGGAGAAAGAGCACACCTGGTAAACTGTTGCTCAGCCTCATCTGCCCATGGCACTGCTCGCACAGAGGCACAGAGACTGGGGCTGCTTGCTTGTCTTGCCACCTCAAACTTCAAACGCATCTTACTAGGTCCTTGCCAAGCTTCTCCGGCACCCCTTCTCTGAAAAAGCGAACCTCTGCAGATAGCTCGCAGGCAGAAAGAGCTAGCCTTGAAAGCTGTTGCTCAGCCTCATCTGCCCATGGCACTGCTCGCACAGAGGCACAGAGACTGGGGCTACTTCCTTGTCTTGCCACCTCCAACTTCAAAAGTAGCTTTGGGGGTCCGTGCAGGGGACCTCCGGCAGGCCTGCTCTGAAAATGCGAACGTCTGCAGATAACTCGCAGGCAGAAAGAGCTAGCCTGGAAAGCTCTTGCTCAGCCTCATCTGCCCATGGCACTGCTCGCACAGAGACACAGAGACTGGGGTTGCTTGCTTGTCTTGCCACCTCCAACTTCAAACGTAGCTTTGGGGGTCCGTGCAGGGGACCTCCGGCAGCCCTGCTCTAAAAATGCGAACGTTTGCAGATAGCTCGGAGCCAGAAAGAGCTAGCCTGGAAAGCTGTTGCTCAGCCTCATCTGCCCATGGCACTGCTCGCACAGAGGCACAGAGACTGGGGCTGCTTGCTTATCTTGCCACCTCAAACTTCAAACCTATCTTTGGGGGTCCGTGCAGAGGTGCACCAGCAGGCCTGCTCTGCAAATGCGAACGTCTGCAGATAACTCGCAGGCAGAAAGATCTAGCCTGGAAAGCTGTTGCTCAGCCTCATCTGCCCATGGCACTGCTCGCACAGAGGCACAGAGACTGGGGCTGCTTGCTTGTCTTGCCCCCTCAAACTTCAAACCTATCTTTGGGGGTCCGTGCAGGAGGCCACCGGCAGCCCTGCTCTAAATAAGCGATTGTCTTCATATAGCTCGCAGGCAGAAAGAGCTAGCCTGGAAAGCTTTTGCTCAGCCTGATCCGTTCATGGCACTGCTCGCACAGAGGCACAGAGACTGGGGCTGCTGCTTGTCTTGCTCCCTCCAACTTCAAACATAGATTTGCGGGTCCATGCCGGGTGCCTCCGGCAGCCCTGCTCTGAAAATGCGAACGTCTGCAGATAGCTCGAAGGGAGAAAGAGCACACCTGGAAAACTGTTGCTCAGCCTCATCTGCCCATGGCACTGCTCGCACAGAGGCACAGAGACTGGGGCTGCTTGCTTGTCTTGCCCCCTCAAACTTCAAACGTATCTTACTTGGTCCTTGCCAAGCTTCTCCGGCACCCCTTCTCTGAAAAAGCGAACCTCTGCAGATAGCTCGCAGGCAGAAAGAGCTAGCCTGGAAAGCTGTTGCTCAGCCTCATCTGCCCATGGCACTACTCGTACAGAGACACAGAGACTGGGGTTGCTTGCTTGTCTTGCCCACTCAAACTTCAAACCTATCTTTGGGGGTCCGTGCAGGGGACCTCCGGCAGCCCTGCTCTGAATATGCGAAAGTCTGTAGATAGCTCAGAGCCAGAAAGAGCTAGCCTGGAAAGCTGTTGCTCAGCCTCATCTGCCCATGGCACTGCTCGCACAGAGGCACAGAGACTGGGGCTGCTTGCTTGTCTTGCCACCTCAAACTTCAAACGTATCTTACTTGGTAGTTGCCAAGATTCTCCGGCACCCCTTCTCTGAAAATGCAAATGTCTGCAGATAGTTCGCAGGCAGAAAGTGCTAGCCTTGAAAGCTGTTGCTCAGCCTCATCTGCCCATGGCACTGCTCGCACAGAGGCACAGAGACTGGGGCTACTTGCTTGTCTTGCTACCTCCAACTTCAAACGTAGCTTTGGGGGTCCGTGCCAGGTGCCTCCGGCAGCCGTGCTCTGAAAATGCGAACGTCTGCAGATAGCTCGCAGCCAGAAAGAGCTAGCCTGGAAAGCTGTTGCTCAGCCTCATCTGGCCATGGCACTGCTCGCACAGACGCACAGAGACTGGGGCTGCTTGCTTGTCTTGCTCCCTCCAACTTCAAACATAGATTTGCGGGTCCATGCCAGGTGCCTCCGGCAGCCGTGCTCTGAAAATGCGAACGTCTGCAGATAGCTCGCAGCCAGAAAGAGCTAGCCTGGAAAGCTGTTGCTCAGCCTCATCTGGCCATGGCACTGCTCGCACAGACGCACAGAGACTGGGGCTGCTTGCTTGTCTTGCCCCCTCCAACTTCAAACATACCTTTGGGGGTCCGTGCAAGGGGCCTCCGGCAGCCCTGCTTCGAAAATGCAAACATCTGCAGATAGCTCGCAGGCAGAAAGAGCTAGCCTGGAAAGCTGTTGCTCAGCCTCATCTGCCCATGGCACTGCTCGCACAGAGGCACAGAGACTGGGGCTGCTTGCTTGTCTTGCCACCTCAAAGTTCAAACCTAACTTTGGGGTTCCGTGCAGGGGTGCACCAGTAGGCCTGCTCTGAAAATGCGAACGTCTGCAGATAGCTCGCAGGCAGAAAGAGCATGCCTGGAAAACTGTTGCTCAGTCTCATCTGCCCATGGCACTGCTCGCACAGAGGCACAGAGACTGGGACTGCTTGCTTGTCTTGCCACCTCAAACTTCAAACGTATCTTACTTGGTCCTTGCCAAGCTTCTCCGGCAGCCCTTCTCTGAAAAAGCGAACCTCTGCTGGTAGCTCGCAGGCAGAAAGAGCTAGCCTGGAAAGCTGTTGCTCAGCCTCATCTGCCCATGGCACTGCTCGCACAGAGGCACAGAGACTGGGGCTGCTTGCTTGTCTTGCCCCCTCCAACTTCAAACATCGATTTGCGGGTCCATGCCGTGCGCCTCCGGCAGCCCTGTTCTGAAAACGCGAACGTCTGCAGATAGCTCGCAGCCAGAAAGAGCTAGCCTGGAAAGCTGTTGCTCATCCTCATCTGCCCATGGCACTGCTCGCACAGAGGCACAGAGACTGGGGCTGCTTGCTTGTATTGCCACCTCAAACTTCAAATGTACATTTGGGGGTCCGTGCCGGGTGCCTCCGGCAGCCTTGCTCCGAAAATGTTAACGACTGCAGATAGGGGGCAGCCAGAAATAGGTAGCCTGGAAAGCTGTTGCTCAGCCTCATCTGCCCATGGCACTGCTCGCACAGAGGCACAGAGACTGGGGCTTCTTGCTTGTCTTGCCCCCTCAAACTTCAAACGTAGCTTTGGGAGTCCGTGCAGGGGGCCTCCGGCAGCCCTGCTCTAAATAAGCGAGTGTCTGCAGATAGCTCGCAGGCAGAAAGAGCTAGCCTGGAAAGCTGTTGCTCAGCCTCATCTGCCCATGGCACTGCTCGCACAGAGGCACAGAGACTGGGGCTGGTTGCTTGTCTTGCCCCCTAAAACTTCAAATGTACATTTGGGGGTCCGTGCCTTACGCCTCCGGCAGCCTTGATGCGAAAATGCGAACGACTGCAGATAGCTGGCAGCCAGAAAGAGCTAGCCTGGAAAGCTGTTGCTCAGCCTCATCTGCCCATGGCACTGCTCACACAGAGGCACAGAGACTGGGGCTGCTTGCTTGTCTTGCTCCCTCAAACTTCATAAGTAGCTTTAGGCGTCCATGCCGGGCGCCTCCGACAGTCCTGCGTCAAAAATGCGAACGTCTTCAGATAACTCGCAGGCAGAAAGAGCTAGCCTGGAAAGCTGTTGCTCAGCCTGATCCGTCCATGGCACTGCTCGCACAGAGGCACAGAGACTGGGGCTGCTTGCTTGTCTTGCTCCCTCCAACTTCAAACATAGATTTGCGGGTCCATGCCGGGTGCGTCCTGCAGCCCTGCTCTGAAAATGCGAACGTCTGCAGATAGCTCGCAGCCAGAAAGAGCTAGCCTGGAAAGCTGTTGCTCAGCCTCATCTGGCCATGGCACTGCTCGTACAGAGACACAGAGACTGGGGCTGCTTCCTTGTCTTGCCCCCTCAAACTTCAAACGTAGCTTAAGTGTTTCCTGCTAGGCGCCTCTGGCAGCCCAGTTCAGAAAATGCAAACGTCTGCAGATAGTTCGCAGCCAGAAAGAGCTAGCCTGGAAAGCTGTTGCTCAGCCTCATCTGCCCATGGCACTACTCGTACACAGACACAGAGACTGGGGCTGCTTGCTTGTCTTGCCCCCTCAAACTTCAAACCTATCTTTGGGGGTCCGTGCAGGTGTGCACCAGCAGGCCTGCTTTAAAAGTGCGAACGTCTGCAGATAACTCGCAGGCAAAAAGAGCTAGCCTGGAAAGCTGTTGCTCAGCCTCATCTGCCCATGGCACTACTCGCACAGAGGCACAGAGACTGAGGCTGCTTGCTTGTCTTGCCCCCTCAAACTTCAAACCTATCTTTGGGGGTCCGTGCAGGGTACCTCCAGCTGTCGTGCTCTGAAAATGCGAACGTCTGCAGATAGCACGAAGGGAGAAAGAGCACACCTGGAAAGCTGTTGCTCAGCCTCATCTGCCCATGGCACTACTCGTACAGAGACACAGAGACTGGGGTTGCTTGCTTGTCTTGCCCACTCAAACTTCAAACCTATCTTTGGGGGTCCGTGCCGGGCTCCTCTGGCAGCCCTAGTCTGTAAATGCGAACGTCTGCAGATAGTTCGCAGGCAGAAAGTGCTAGCCTTGAAAGCTGTTGCTCAGCCTCATCTGCCCATGGCACTGCTCGCACAGAGGCACAGAGACTGGGGCTACTTCCTTGTCTTGCCACCTCCAACTTCAAAAGTAGCTTTGGGGGTCCGTGCAGGGGACCTCCGGCAGCCCTGCTCTGAATATGCGAAAGTCTGTAGATAGCTCAGAGCCAGAAAGAGCTAGCCTGGAAAGCTGTTGCTCAGCCTCATCTGCCCATGGCACTGCTCGCACAGAGGCACAGAGACTGGGGCTGCTTGCTTGTCTTGACCCCTCAAACTTCAAACCTATCTTTGGGGGTCCGTGCAGGGGTGCACCAGCAGGCCTGCTCTGAAAATGCGAACGTCTGCAGATAACTCGCAGGCAGAAAGATCTAGCCTGGAAAGCTGTTGCTCAGCCTCATCTGCCCATGGCACTGCTCGCACAGAGGCACAGAGACTGGGGCTGCTTGCTTGTCTTGCAACCTCAAACTTCAAACCTATCTTTGGGGGTCAGTGCAGAGGTGCACCAGCAGGCCTGCTCTGCAAATGCGAACGTCTGCAGATAACTCGCAGGCAGAAAGATCTAGCCTGGAAAGCTCTTGCTCAGCCTCATCTGCCCATGGCACTGCTCGCACAGAGGCACAGAGACTGTGGCTGGTTGCTTGTCTTGCCCCCTCAAACTTCAAATGTACATTTGGGGGTACGTGCCGTACGCCTCCGGCAGCCTTGATGCGAAAATGCGAACGACTGCAGATAGTTCGCAGCCAGAAAGAGCTAGCCTGGAAAGCTGTTGCTCAGCCTCATCTGGCCATGGCACTGCTCGCACAGAGGCATAGAGACTGGGGCTGCTTGCTTGTCTTGCTCCCTCCAACTTCAAACATAGATTTGCGGGTCCATGCCGGGTGCCTCCGGCAGCCCTGCTCTGCAAATGCGAACGTCTGCAGATAGCTCGCAGCCAGAAAGAGCTAGCCTGGAAAGCTGTTGCTCAGCCTCATCTGCCCATGGCACTGCTCGCACAGAGGCACAGAGACTGGGGCTGCTTGCTTGTCTTGCTCCCTCCAACTTCAAACATACCTTTGGGGGTCCGTGCAAGGGGCCTCCGGCAGCCCTGCTTCGAAAATGCAAACGTCTGCAGATAGCTCGCAGGCAGAAAGCGCTAGCCTGGAAAGCTGTTTCTCAGCCTCATCTGCCCATGGCACTGCTCGCACAGAGGCACAGAGACTGGGGCTGCTTCCTTGTCTTGCCACCTCTAACTTCAAAAGTATCTTAGGTGGTCCGCGCCGGGCGCTTCCGGCAGACCTGCTCAGAAAATGCGAACGTCTGCAGATAGCTCGCAGTCAGAAAGAGCTAGCCTGGAACGCTGTTGCTCAGCCTCATCTGCCCATGGCACTGCTTGCACAGAGGCATAGAGACTGGGGCTGCTTGCTTGTCTTGCCACCTCAAACTTCAAACCTATCTTTGGGGGTCCGTGCAGGGGTGCACCAGCAGGCCTGCTCTGAAAATGCGAACGTCTGCACATAGCTCGGAGGCAGAAAGAGCATGCCTGGAAAACTGTTGCTCAGCCTCATCTGCCCATGGCACTGCTCGCACAGAGGCACAGAGACTGGGGCTACTTGCTTGTCTTGCCACCTCCAACTTCAAAAGTAGCTTTGGGGGTCCGTGCAGGGGACCTCCGGCAGCCCTGCTCTGAATATGCGAAAGTCTGTAGATAGCTCAGAGCCAGAAAGAGCTAGCCTGGAAAGCTGTTGCTCAGCCTCATCTGCCCATGGCACTGCTCGCACAGAGGCACAGAGACTGGGGCTGGTTGCTTGTCTTGCCCCCTCAAACTTCAAATGTACATTAGGGGGTCCGTGCCGTACGCCTCCGGCAGCCTTGATGCGAAAATGCGAACGACTGCAGATAGTTCGCAGCCAGAAAGAGCTAGCCTGGAAAGCTGTTGCTCAGCCTCATCTGGCCATGGCACTGCTCGCACAGAGGCACAGAGACTGGGGCTGCTTGCTTGTCTTGTTCCCTCCAACTTCAAACATAGATTTGCGGGTCCATGCCGGGTGCCTCCGGCAGCCCTGCTCTGAAAATGCGAACGTCTGCAGATAGCTCGCAGCCAGAAAGAGCTAGCCTGGAAAGCTGTTGCTCAGCCTCATCTGCCCATGGCACTGCTCGCACAGAGGCACAGAGATTGGGGCTGCTTCCTTGTCTTGCCACCTCTAACTTCAAAAGTATCTTAGGTGGTCCGCGCCGGGTGCTTCCGGCAGACCTGCTCAGAAAATGCGAACGTCTGCAGATAGCTCGCAGTCAGAAAGAGCTAGCCTGGAACGCTGTTGCTCAGCCTCATCTGCCCATGGCACTGCTCGCACAGAGGCACAGAGACTGGGGCTGCTTGCTTGTCTTGCCCCCTCCAACTTCAAACATCGATTTGCGGGTCCATGCCGTGCGCCTCCGGCAGCCCTGTTCTGAAAATGCGAACGTCTGCAGATAGCTCGCAGCCAGAAAGAGCTAGCCTGGAAAGCTGTTGCTCATCCTCATCTGCCCATGGCACTGCTCGCACAGAGGCACAGAGACTGGGGCTGCTTGCTTGTATTGCCCCCTCAAACTTCAAGCCTATCTTTGGGGGTCCGTGCAGGGGTGCACCAGCAGGCCTGCTCTGAAAATGCGAACGTCTGCAGATAACTCGCAGGCAGAAAGATCTAGCCTGGAAAGCTCTTGCTCAGCCTCATCTGCCCATGGCACTGCTCGCACAGAGGCACAGAGACTGTGGCTGGTTGCTTGTCTTGCCCCCTCAAACTTCTAATGTACATTTGGGGGTCCGTGCCGTACGCCTCCGGCAGCCTTGATGCGAAAATGCGAACGTCTGCAGATAGTTTGCAGGGAGAAAGTGCTAGCCTGGAAAGCTGTTGCTCAGCCTCATCTGGCCATGGCACTGCTCGCACAGAGGCACAGAGACTGGGGCTGCTTGCTTGTCTTGCTCCCTCCAACTTCAAACATAGATTTGGGGGTCCATGCCGGGTGCCTCCGGCAGCCCTGCTCTGAAAATGCGAACGTCTGCAGATAGCTCGCAGGCAGAAAGAGCATGCCTGGAAAGCTGTTGCTCAGCCTCATCTGCCCATGGCACTGCTCGCACAGAGGCACAGAGACTGGGGCTGCTTGCTTGTCTTGCTCCCTCCAACTTCAAACATACCTTTGGGGGTCCGTGCAAGGGGCCTCCGGCAGCCCTGCTTCGAAAATGCAAACGTCTGCAGATAGCTCGCAGCCAGAAAGAGCTAGCCTGGAAAGCTGTTGCTCAGCCTCATCTGCCCATGGCACTGCTCGCGCAGAGGCACAGAGATTGGTGCTGCTTCCTTGTCTTGCCACCTCTAACTTCAAACGTATCTTAGGTGGTCCGCGCCGGGTGCTTCCGGCAGACCTGCTCAGAAAATGCGAACGTCTGCAGATAGCTCGCAGTCAGAAAGAGCTAGCCTGGAACGCTGTTGCTCAGCCTCATCTGCCCATGGCACTGCTCGCACAGAGGTATAGAGACTGGGGCTGCTTGCTTGTCTTGCCACCTCAAACTTCAAACCTATCTTTGGGGTTCCGTGCAGGGGTGCACCAGCAGGCCTGCTCTGAAAATGCGAACGTCTGCAGATAGCTCGCAGGCAGAAAGAGCATGCCTGGAAAACTGTTGCTCAGACTCATCTGCCCATGGCACTGCTCGCACAGAGGCACAGAGACTGGGGCTGCTTGCTTGTCTTGCCACCTCAAACTTCAAACGTATCTTACTTGGTCCTGGCCAAGCTTCTCCGGCAGCCCTTCTCTGAAAAAGCGAACCTCTGCAGGTAGCTCGCAGGCAGAAAGAGCTAGCCTGGAAAACTGTTGCTCAGCCTCATCTGCCCATGGCACTGCTCGCACAGAGGCACAGAGACTGGGGCTGCTTGCTTGTCTTGCACCCCCCAACTTCAAACATCGATTTGCTGGTCCATGCCGTGCGCCTCCGGCAGCCCTGCTCTGAAAATGCGAACGTCTGCAGATAGCTCGCAGCCAGAAAGAGCTAGCCTGGAAAGCTGTTGCTCATCCTCATCTGCCCATGGCACTGCTCGCACAGAGGCACAGAGACTGGGGCTGCTTGCTTGTATTGCCACCTCAAATTTCAAATATACATTTGGGGGTCCGTGCCGGGTGCCTCCGGCAGCCTTGCTCCGAAAATCTAAACGACTGCAGATAGGTGGCAGCCAGAAATAGGTAGCCTTGAAAGCTGTTGCTCAGCCTCATCAGCCCATGGCACTGCTCGCACAGAGGCACAGAGACTGGATCTTCTTGCTTGTCTTGCCCCCTCAAACTTCAAACGTAGCTTTGGGAGTCCGTGCAGGGGGCCTCCGGCAGCCCTGCTCTAAATAAGCGAGTGTCTGCAGATAGCTCGCAGGCAGAAAGAGCTAGCCTGGAAAGCTGTTGCTCAGCCTCATCTGCCCATGGCACTGCTCGCACAGAGGCACAGAGACTGGGGCTGCTTGCTTGTCTTGCCCCCTCAAACTTCAAATGTACATTTGGGGGTCCGTGCCGTACGCCTCCGGCAGCCTTGATGCGAAAATGCGAACGACTGCAGATAGTTCGCAGCCAGAAAGAGCTAGCCTGGAAAGCTGTTGCTCAGCCTCATCTGCCCATGGCACTGCTCGCACAGAGGCATAGAGACTGGGGCTGCTTGCTTGTCTTGCTCCCTCCAACTTCAAACATAGATTTGCGGGTCCATGCCGGGTGCCTCCGGCAGCCCTGCTCTGCAAATGCGAACGTCTGCAGATAGCTCGCAGCCAGAAAGAGCTAGCCTGGAAAGCTGTTGCTCAGCCTCATCTGCCCATGGCACTGCTCGCACAGAGGCACAGAGACTGGGGCTGCTTGCTTGTCTTGCTCCCTCCAACTTCAAACATACCTTTGGGGGTCCGTGCAAGGGGCCTCCGGCAGCCCTGCTTCGAAAATGCAAACGTCTGCAGATAGCTCGCAGCCAGAAAGAGCTAGCCTGGAAAGCTGTTGCTCAGCCTGATCTGCCCATGGCACTGCTCGCACAGAGGCACAGAGATTGGGGCTGGTTCCTTGTCTTGCCCCCTGTAACTTCAAAAGTATCTTAGGTGGTCTGCGCCGGGCGCCTCCGGCAGACCTGCTCAGAAAATGCGAACGTCTGCAGATAGCTCGCAGGCAGAAAGAGCTAGCCTGGAATGCTGTTGCTCAGCCTCATCTGCCCATGGCACTGCTCACACAGAGGCACAGAGACTGGGGCTGCTTCCTTGTCTTGCCCCCTCAAACTTCAAACGTAACTTAAGTGTTTCCTGTTAGCCGCCTCCGGCAGCCCAGCTCCGAAAATGCAAACGTCTGCAGAAAGTTCGCAGCCAGAAAGAGCTAGCCTGGAAAGCTGTTGCTCAGCCTCATCTGCCCATGGCACTACTCGTACACAGACACAGAGACTGGGGCTGCTTGCTTGTCTTGCCCCCTCAAACTTCAAACCTATCTTTGGGGGTCCGTGCAGGGGTGCACCAGCAGGCCTGCTTTAAAAGTGCGAACGTCTGCAGATAACTCGCAGGCAGACAGAGCTAGCCTGGAAAGCTGTTGCTCAGCCTCATCTGCCCATGACACTGCTCACACAGAGGCACAGAGACTGGGGCTGCTTGCTTGTCTTGCCCCCTCAAACTTCAAACCTATCTTTGGGGGTCCGTGCAGGGTATCTCCAGCTGTCGTGCTCTGAAAATGCGAACGTCTGCAGATAGCTCGAAGGGAGAAAGAGCACGCCTGGAAAAGTGTTGCTCAGCCTCATCTGCCCATGGCACTGCTCGCACAGAGGCACAGAGACTGGGGCTGCTTGCTTGTCTTGCCACCTCAAACTTCAAACGTATCTTACTTGGTCCTTGCCAAGCATCTCCGGCACCCCTCCTCTGAAAAAGCGAACCTCTGCAGATAGCTCGCAGGCAGAAAGAGCTACCCTGGAAAGCTGTTGCTCAGCCTCATCTGCCCATGGCACTGCTCGTACAGAGACACAGAGACTGGGGTTGCTTGCTTGTCTTGCCCACTCAAACTTCAAACCTATCTTTGGGGGTCCGTGCCAGGCTCCTCTGGTAGCCCTAGTCTGTGAATGCGAACGTCTGCAGATAGTTTGCAGGGAGAAAGTGCTAGCCTTGAAAGCTGTTGCTCAGCCTCATCTGCCCATGGCACTGCTCGCACAGAGGCACAGAGACTGGGGCTACTTGCTTGTCTTGCCACCTCCAACTTCAAACGTAGCTTTGGGGGTCCGTGCAGGGGACCTCTGGCAGCACTGCTCTGAATATGCGAAAGTCTGTAGATAGCTCAGAGCCAGAAAGAGCTAGCCTGGAAAGCTGTTGCTCAGCCTCATCTGCCCATGGCACTGCTCACACAGAGGCACAGAGACTGGGGCTGCTTGCTTGTCTTGCAACCTCAAACTTCAAACCTATCTTTGGGGGTCCGTGCAGGGGTGCACCAGCAGGCCTGCTCTGAAAATGCGAACGTCTGCAGATAACTCGCAGCCAGAAAGAGCTAGCCTGGAAAGCTCTTGCTCAGCCTCATCTGCCCATGGCACTGCTCAAACAGAGGCACAGAGACTGGGACTGGTTGCTTGTCTTGCCCTCTGAAACTTCAAATGTACATTTGGGGGTCCGTGCCGTACGCCTCCGGCAGCCTTGATGCGAAAATGCGAACGACTGCAGATAGTTCGCAGCCAGAAAGAGCTAGCCTGGAAAGCTGTTGCTCAGCCTCATCTGCCCATGGCACTGCTCACACAGAGGCACAGAGACTGGGGCTGCTTGCTTGTCTTGCTCCCTCAAACTTCAAAAGTAGCTTTAGGCGTCCATGCCGGGCGCCTCCGATAGTCCTGCTTCAAAAATGCGAACGTCTTCAGATAACTCGCAGGCAGAAAGAGCTAGCCTGGAAAGCTGTTGCTCAGCCTGATCCGTCCATGGCACTGCTCGCACAGAGGCACAGAGACTGGGGCTGCTTGCTTGTCTTGCTCCCTCCAACTTCAAACATAGATTTGCAGGTCCATGCCGGGTGCGTCCTGCAGCCCTGCTCCGAAAATGCGAACGTCTGCAGATAGCTCGCAGCCAGAAAGAGCTAGCCTGGAAAGCTGTTGCTCAGCCTCATCTGGCCATGGCACTGCTCGCACAGACGCACAGAGACTGGGGCTGCTTGCTTGTCTTGCAACCTCAAACTTCAAACCTATCTTTGGGGGTCCGTGCAGGGGTGCACCAGCAGGCCTGCTTTAAAAGTGCGAACGTCTGCAGATAACTCGCAGGCAGACAGAGCTAGCCTGGAAAGCTGTTGCTCAGCCTCATCTGCCCATGGCACTGCTCGCACAGAGGCACAGAGAATGGGGCTGCTTGCTTGTCTTGCCCCCTCAAACTTCAAACCTATCTTTGGTGGTCCGTGCAGGGTATCTCAAGCTGTCGTGCTCTGAAAATGCGAACGTCAGCAGATAGCGCGAAGGGAGAAAGAGCACGCCTGGAAAAGTGTTGCTCAGCCTCATCTGCCCATGGCACTGCTCGCACAGAGGCACAGAGACTGGGGCTGCTTGCTTGTCTTGCCACCTCAAACTTCAAATGTACATTTGGGGGTCCGTGCCGGGTGCCTCCGGCAGCCTTGCTCCGAAAATGTTAACGACTGCAGATAGGTGGCAGCCAGAAATAGGTAGCCTGGAAAGCTGTTGCTCAGCCTCATCTGCCCATGGCACTGCTCGCACCGAGGCACAGAGACTGGGGCTTCTTGCTTGTCTTGCCCCCTCAAACTTCAAACGTAGCTTTGGGAGTCCGTGCAGGGGGCCTCCGGCAGCCCTGCTCTAAATAAGCGAGTGTCTGCAGATAGCTCACAGGCAGAAAGAGCTAGCCTGGAAAGCTGTTGCTCAGCCTCATCTGCCCATGGCACTGCTCGCACAGAGGCACAGAGACTGGGGCTGGTTGCTTGTCTTGCCCCCTAAAACTTCAAATGTACATTTGGGGGTCCGTGCCGTACGCCTCCGGCAGCCTTGATGCGAAAATGCGAACGACTGCAGATAGCTGGCAGCCAGAAAGAGCTAGCCTGGAAAGGTGTTGCTCAGCCTCATCTGCCCATGGCACTGCTCACACAGAGGCACAGAGACTGGGGCTGCTTGCTTGTCTTGCTCCCTCAAACTTCAAAAGTAGCTTTAGGCGTCCATGCCGGGCGCCTCCGACAGTCCTGCTTCAAAAATGCGAACGTCTTCAGATAACTCGCAGGCAGAAAGAGCTAGCCTGGAAAGCTGTTGCTCAGCCTGATCCGTCCATGGCACTGCTCGAACAGAGGCACAGAGACTGGGGCTGCTTGCTTGTCTTGCTCCCTCCAACTTCAAACATAGATTTGCGGGTCCATGCCGGGTGCGTCCTGCAGCCCTGCTCTGAAAATGCGAACGTCTGCAGATAGCTCGCAGCCAGAAAGAGCTAGCCTGGAAAGCTGTTGCTCAGCCTCATCTGGCCATGGCACTGCTCGCACAGACGCACAGAGACTGGGGCTGCTTACTTGTCTTGCCCCCTCAAACTTCAAACATACCTTTGGGGGTCCGTGCAAGGGGCCTCCGGCAGCCCTGATTCGAAAATGCAAACGTCTGCAGATAGCTCTCAGCCAGAAAGAGCTAGCCTGGAAAGCTGTTGCTCAGCCTGATCTGCCCATGGCACTGCTCACACAGAGGCACAGAGATTGGGGCTGGATCCTTGTCTTGCCCCCTCTAACTTCAAATGTATCTTAGGTGGTCCGCGCCGGGCGCCTCCGGCAGACCTGCTCAGAAAATGCGAACGTCTGCAGATAGCTCGCAGGCAGAAAGAGCTAGCCTGGAATGCTGTTGCTCAGCCTCATCTGCCCATGGCACTGCTCACACAGAGGCACAGAGACTGGGGCTGCTTCCTTGTCTTGCCACCTCAAACTTCAAACGTAGCTTAAGTGTTTCCTGCTAGGCGCCTCCGGCAGCCCAGCTCCGAAAATGCAAACGTCTGCAGATAGTTCGCAGCCAGAAAGAGCTAGCCTGGAAAGCTGTTGCTCAGCCTCATCTGCCCATGGCACTACTCGTACACAGACACAGAGACTGGGGCTGCTTCCTTGTCTTGCCCCCTCAAACTTCAAACCTATCTTTGGGGGTCCGTGCAGGGTATCTCCAGCTGTCGTGCTCTGAAAATGCGAACGTCTGCAGATAGTTCGAAGGGAGAAAGATCACGTCTGGAAAACTGTTGCTCAGCCTCATCTGCCCATGGCACTGCTCGCACAGAGGCACAGAGACTGGGGCTGCTTGCTTGTCTTGCCACCTCAAACTTCAAACGTATCTTACTTGGTCCTTGCCAAGCTTCTCCGGCACCCCCTCTCTGAAAAAGCGAACCTCTGCAGATAGCTCGCAGGCAGAAAGAGCTAGCCTGGAAAGCTGTTGCTCAGCCTCATCTGCCCATGGCACTACTCGTACAGAGACACAGAGACTGGGGTTGCTTGCTTGTCTTGCCCACTCAAACTTCAAACGTAGCTTAAGTGTTTCCTGTTAGCCGCCTCCGGCAGCCCAGCTCCGAAAATGCAAACGTCTGCAGAAAGTTCGCAGCCAGAAAGAGCTAGCCTGGAAAGCTGTTGCTCAGCCTCATCTGCCCATGGCACTACTCGTACACAGACACAGAGACTGGGGCTGCTTGCTTGTCTTGCCCCCTCAAACTTCAAACCTATCTTTGGGGGTCCGTGCAGGGGTGCACCAGCAGGCCTGCTCTGAAAATGCGAACGTCTGCAGATAACTCGCAGGCAGAAAGATCTAGCCTGGAAAGCTCTTGCTCAGCCTCATCTGCCCATGGCACTGCTCAAACAGAGGCACAGAGACTGGGGCTGGTGTCTTGTCTTGCCCTCTGAAACTTCAAATGTACATTTGGGGGTCCGTGCCGTACGCCTCCGGCAGCCTTGATGCGAAAATGCGAACGACTGCAGATAGTTCGCAGCCATAAAGAGCTAGCCTGGAAAGCTGTTACTCAGCCTCATCTGCCCATGGCACTGCTCGCACAGAGGCACAGAGACTGGGGCTGCTTGCTTGTCTTGCTCCCTCAAACTTCATAAGTAGCTTTAGGCGTCCATGCCGGGCGCCTCCGACAGTCCTGCTTCAAAAATGCGAACGTCTTCAGATAACTCGCAGGCAGAAAGAGCTAGCCTGGAAAGCTGTTGCTCAGCCTGATCCGTCCATGGCACTGCTCGCACAGAGGCACAGAGACTGGGGCTGCTTGCTTGTCTTGCTCCCTTCAACTTCAAACATAGATTTGCTGGTCCATGCCGGGTGCGTCCTGCAGCCCTGCTTTGAAAATGCGAACGTCTGCAGATAGCTCGCAGCCACAAAGAGCTATCCTGGAAAGCTGTTGCTCAGCCTCATCTGCCCATGGTACTACTCGTACAGAGACACAGAGACTGGGGTTGCTTGCTTGTCTTGCCCACTCAAACTTCAAACCTATCTTTGGGGGTCCGTGCCGGGCTCCTCTGGCAGCCCTAGTCTGTAAATGCGAACGTCTGCAGATAGTTTGCAGGCAGAAAGTGCTAGCCTGGAAAGCTGTTGCTCAGCCTCATCTGCCCATGGCACTGCTCGCACAGAGGCACAGAGACTGGGGCTACTTGCTTGTCTTGCCACCTCCAACTTCAAACGTAGCTTTGGGGGTCCGTGCAGGGGACCTCCGGCAGCAATGCTCTGAATATGCGAAAGTATGTAGATAGCTCAGAGCCAGAAAGAGCTAGCCTGGAAAGCTGTTGCTCAGCCTCATCTGCCCATGGCACTGCTCGCACAGAGGCACAGAGACTGGGGCTTCTTGCTTGTCTTGCCACCTCAAACTTCAAACGTAACTTCGGGAGTCCGTGCAGGGGGCCTCCGGCAGCCCTGCTCTAAATAAGCGAGTGTCTGCAGATAGCTTGCAGTCAGAAAGAGCTAGCCTGGAAAGCTGTTGCTCAGCCTCATCTGCCCATGGCACTGCTCGCACAGAGGCACAGAGACTGGGGCTTCTTGCTTGTCTTGCCCCCTCAAACTTCAAACGTAGCTTTGGGAGTCCGTGCAGGGGGCCTCCGGCAGCCCTGCTCTAAATAAGAGAGTGTCTGCAGATAGCTCGCAGGCAGAAAGAGCTAGCCTGGAAAGCTGTTGCTCAGCCTCATCTGCCCTTGGCACTGCTCGCACAGAGGCACAGAGATTGGGGCTGCTTACTTGTCTTGCCCCCTCTAACTTCAAACGTATCTTAGGTGGTCCGCGCCGGGTGCTTCCGGCAGACCTGCTCAGAAAATGCGAACGTCTGCAGATAGCTCGCAGCCAGAAAGAGCTAGCCTGGAACGCTGTTGCTCAGTCTAATTCGCCCATGACACTGCTCGCACAGAGGCATAGAGACTGGGGCTGCTTGCTTGTCTTGCCCCCTCAAACATCAAACCTATCTTTGGGGTTCCGTGCAGGGGTGCACCAGCAGGCCTGCTCTGAAAATGCGAACGTCTGCAGATAGCTCGCAGCCAGAAAGAGCATGCCTGGAAAACTGTTGGTCAGCCTCATCTGCCCATGGCACTGCTCGCACAGAGGCACAGAGACTGGGGCTGCTTGCTTCTCTTGCCACCTCAAACTTCAAATGTACATTTTGGGGGTCCGTGCCGGGTGCCTCCGGCAGACTTGCTCCGAAAATGTTAACGACTGCGGATAGGTGGCAGCCAGAAATAGGTAGCCTGGAAAGCTGTTGCTCAGCCTCATCTGCCCATGGCACTGCTCGCACAGAGGCACAGAGACTGGGGCTTCTTGCTTGTCTTGCCCCCTCAAACTTCAAATGTAGCTTTGGGAGTCCGTGCAGGGGGCCTCCGGCAGCCCTGCTCTAAATAAGCGAGTGTCTGCAGATAGCTGGCAGCCAGAAAGAGCTAGCCTGGAAAGCTGTTGCTCAGCCTCATCTGCCCATGGCACTGCTTGCACAGAGGCACAGAGACTGGGGCTGCTTGCTTGTCTTGCTCCCTCAAACTTCAAAAGTAGCTTTAGGCGTCCATGCCGGGCGCCTCCGACAGTCCTGCTTCAAAAATGCGAACGTCTTCAGATAACTCGCAGGCAGAAAGAGCTAGCCTGGAAAGCTGTTGCTCAGCCTGATCCGTCCATGGCACTGCTCGCACAGAGGCACAGAGACTGGGGCTGCTTGCTTGTCTTGCTCCCTCCAACTTCAAACATAGATTTGCGGGTCCATGCCGGGTGCGTCCTGCAGCCCTGCTCTGAAAAGGCGAACGTCTGCAGATAGCTCGCAGCCAGAAATAGCTAGATTGGAAAGCTGTTGCTCAGCCTCCTCTGGCCATGGCACTGCTCACACAGATGCACAGAGACTGGGGCTGCTTCCTTGTCTTGCCACCTCAAACTTCAAACGTAGCTTAAAGTGTTTCCTGTTAGGCGCCTCCGGCAGCCCAGCTCCGAAAATGCAAACGTCTGCAGATAGCTCGCAGCCAGAAAGAGCTAGCCTGGAACGCTGTTGCTCAGTCTAATTCGCCCATGACACTGCTCGCACAGAGGCATAGAGACTGGGGCTGCTTGCTTGTCTTGCCCCCTCAAACATCAAACCTATCTTTGGGGTTCCGTGCAGGGGTGCACCAGCAGGCCTGCTCTGAAAATGCGAACGTCTGCAGATAGCTCGCAGCCAGAAAGAGCATGCCTGGAAAACTGTTGCTCAGCCTCATCTGCCCATGGCACTGCTCGCACAGAGGCACAGAGACTGGGGCTGCTTGCTTCTCTTGCCACCTCAAACTTCAAATGTACATTTTGGGGGTCCGTGCCGGGTGCCTCCGGCAGACTTGCTCCGAAAATGTTAACGACTGCGGATAGGTGGCAGCCAGAAATAGGTAGCCTGGAAAGCTGTTGCTCAGCCTCATCTGCCCATGGCACTGCTCGCACAGAGGCACAGAGACTGGGGCTTCTTGCTTGTCTTGCCCCCTCAAACTTCAAATGTAGCTTTGGGAGTCCGTGCAGGGGGCCTCCGGCAGCCCTGCTCTAAATAAGCGAGTGTCTGCAGATAGCTGGCAGCCAGAAAGAGCTAGCCTGGAAAGCTGTTGCTCAGCCTCATCTGCCCATGGCACTGCTTGCACAGAGGCACAGAGACTGGGGCTGCTTGCTTGTCTTGCTCCCTCAAACTTCAAAAGTAGCTTTAGGCGTCCATGCCGGGCGCCTCCGACAGTCCTGCTTCAAAAATGCGAACGTCTTCAGATAACTCGCAGGCAGAAAGAGCTAGCCTGGAAAGCTGTTGCTCAGCCTGATCCGTCCATGGCACTGCTCGCACAGAGGCACAGAGACTGGGGCTGCTTGCTTGTCTTGCTCCCTCCAACTTCAAACATAGATTTGCGGGTCCATGCCGGGTGCGTCCTGCAGCCCTGCTCTGAAAAGGCGAACGTCTGCAGATAGCTCGCAGCCAGAAATAGCTAGATTGGAAAGCTGTTGCTCAGCCTCCTCTGGCCATGGCACTGCTCACACAGATGCACAGAGACTGGGGCTGCTTCCTTGTCTTGCCACCTCAAACTTCAAACGTAGCTTAAAGTGTTTCCTGTTAGGCGCCTCCGGCAGCCCAGCTCCGAAAATGCAAACGTCTGCAGATAGTTCGCAGCCAGAAAGAGCTAGCCTGGAAAGCTGTTGCTCAGCCTCATCTGCCCATGGCACTGCTCGCACAGAGGCATAGAGAGTGGGGCTGCTTGCTTGTCTTGCCCCCTCAAACTTCAAACCTATTTTGGTGTTCCGTGCAGGGGTGCACCAGCAGGACTGCTCTGAAAATGCGAACGTCTGCAGATAGCTCGCAGGCAGAAAGAGCATGCCTGGAAAACTGTTGCTCAGCCTCATCTGCCCATGGCACTGCTCGCACAGAGGCACAGAGACTGGGGCTGCTTGCTTGTCTTGCCACCTCAAACTTCAAATGTACATTTTGGGGGTCCGTGCCGGGTGCCTCCGGCAGACTTGCTCCGAAAATGTTAACGACTGCGGATAGGTGGCAGCCAGAAATAGGTAGCCTGGAAAGCTGTTGCTCAGCCTCATCTGCCCATGGCACTGCTCGCACAGAGGCACAGAGACTGGGGCTTCTTGCTTGTCTTGCCCCCTCAAACTTCAAATGTATCTTTGGGAGTCCGTGCAGGGGGCCTCCGGCAGCCCTGCTCTAAATAAGCGAGTGTCTGCAGATAGCTGGCAGCCAGAAAGAGCTAGCCTGGAAAGCTGTTGCTCAGCCTCATCTGCCCATGGCACTGCTTGCACAGAGGCACAGAGACTGGGGCTGCTTGCTTGTCTTGCTCCCTCAAACTTCAAAAGTAGCTTTAGGCGTCCATGCCGGGCGCCTCCGACAGTCCTGCTTCAAAAATGCGAACGTCTTCAGATAACTCGCAGGCAGAAAGAGCTAGCCTGGAAAGCTGTTGCTCAGCCTGATCCGTCCATGGCACTGCTCGCACAGAGGCACAGAGACTGGGGCTGCTTCCTTGTCTTGCCACCTCAAACTTCAAACGTAGCTTAAAGTGTTTCCTGTTAGGCGCCTCCGGCAGCCCAGCTCCGAAAATGCAAACGTCTGCAGATAGTTCGCAGCCAGAAAGAGCTAGCCTGGAAAGCTGTTGCTCAGCCTCATCTGCCCATGGCACTGCTCGCACAGAGGCATAGAGAGTGGGGCTGCTTGCTTGTCTTGCCCCCTCAAACTTCAAACCTATTTTGGTGTTCCGTGCAGGGGTGCACCAGCAGGACTGCTCTGAAAATGCGAACGTCTGCAGATAGCTCGCAGGCAGAAAGAGCATGCCTGGAAAACTGTTGCTCAGCCTCATCTGCCCATGGCACTGCTGGCACAGAGGCACAGAGACTGGGGCTGCTTGCTTCTCTTGCCACCTCAAACTTCAAATGTACATTTTGGGGGTCCGTGCCGGGTGCCTCCGGCAGACTTGCTCCGAAAATGTTAACGACTGCGGATAGGTGGCAGCCAGAAATAGGTAGCCTGGAAAGCTGTTGCTCAGCCTCATCTGCCCATGGCACTGCTCGCACAGAGGCACAGAGACTGGGGCTTCTTGCTTGTCTTGCCCCCTCAAACTTCAAATGTAGCTTTGGGAGTCCGTGCAGGGGGCCTCCGGCAGCCCTGCTCTAAATAAGCGAGTGTCTGCAGATAGCTGGCAGCCAGAAAGAGCTAGCCTGGAAAGCTGTTGCTCAGCCTCATCTGCCCATGGCACTGCTTGCACAGAGGCACAGAGACTGGGGCTGCTTGCTTGTCTTGCTCCCTCAAACTTCAAAAGTAGCTTTAGGCGTCCATGCCGGGCGCCTCCGACAGTCCTGCTTCAAAAATGCGAACGTCTTCAGATAACTCGCAGGCAGAAAGAGCTAGCCTGGAAAGCTGTTGCTCAGCCTGATCCGTCCATGGCACTGCTCGCACAGAGGCACAGAGACTGGGGCTGCTTGCTTGTCTTGCTCCCTCCAACTTCAAACATAGATTTGCGGGTCCATGCCGGGTGCGTCCTGCAGCCCTGCTCTGAAAAGGCGAACGTCTGCAGATAGCTCGCAGCCAGAAATAGCTAGATTGGAAAGCTGTTGCTCAGCCTCCTCTGGCCATGGCACTGCTCACACAGATGCACAGAGACTGGGGCTGCTTCCTTGTCTTGCCACCTCAAACTTCAAACGTAGCTTAAAGTGTTTCCTGTTAGGCGCCTCCGGCAGCCCAGCTCCGAAAATGCAAACGTCTGCAGATAGCTCGCAGCCAGAAAGAGCTAGCCTGGAACGCTGTTGCTCAGTCTAATTCGCCCATGACACTGCTCGCACAGAGGCATAGAGACTGGGGCTGCTTGCTTGTCTTGCCCCCTCAAACATCAAACCTATCTTTGGGGTTCCGTGCAGGGGTGCACCAGCAGGCCTGCTCTGAAAATGCGAACGTCTGCAGATAGCTCGCAGCCAGAAAGAGCATGCCTGGAAAACTGTTGCTCAGCCTCATCTGCCCATGGCACTGCTCGCACAGAGGCACAGAGACTGGGGCTGCTTGCTTCTCTTGCCACCTCAAACTTCAAATGTACATTTTGGGGGTCCGTGCCGGGTGCCTCCGGCAGACTTGCTCCGAAAATGTTAACGACTGCGGATAGGTGGCAGCCAGAAATAGGTAGCCTGGAAAGCTGTTGCTCAGCCTCATCTGCCCATGGCACTGCTCGCACAGAGGCACAGAGACTGGGGCTTCTTGCTTGTCTTGCCCCCTCAAACTTCAAATGTAGCTTTGGGAGTCCGTGCAGGGGGCCTCCGGCAGCCCTGCTCTAAATAAGCGAGTGTCTGCAGATAGCTGGCAGCCAGAAAGAGCTAGCCTGGAAAGCTGTTGCTCAGCCTCATCTGCCCATGGCACTGCTTGCACAGAGGCACAGAGACTGGGGCTGCTTGCTTGTCTTGCTCCCTCAAACTTCAAAAGTAGCTTTAGGCGTCCATGCCGGGCGCCTCCGACAGTCCTGCTTCAAAAATGCGAACGTCTTCAGATAACTCGCAGGCAGAAAGAGCTAGCCTGGAAATCTGTTGCTCAGCCTGATCCGTCCATGGCACTGCTCGCACAGAGGCACAGAGACTGGGGCTGCTTGCTTGTCTTGCTCCCTCTAACTTCAAACATAGATTTGCGGGTCCATGCCGGGTGCGTCCTGCAGCCCTGCTCTGAAAAGGCGAACGTCTGCAGATAGCTCGCAGCCAGAAATAGCTAGATTGGAAAGCTGTTGCTCAGCCTCCTCTGGCCATGGCACTGCTCACACAGATGCACAGAGACTGGGGCTGCTTCCTTGTCTTGCCACCTCAAACTTCAAACGTAGCTTAAAGTGTTTCCTGTTAGGCGCCTCCGGCAGCCCAGCTCCGAAAATGCAGACGTCTGCAGATAGTTCGCAGCCAGAAAGAGCTAGCCTGGAAAGCTGTTGCTCAGCCTCATCTGCCCATGGCACTGCTCGCACAGAGGCATAGAGAGTGGGGCTGCTTGCTTGTCTTGCCCCCTCAAACTTCAAACCTATTTTGGTGTTCCGTGCAGGGGTGCACCAGCAGGACTGCTCTGAAAATGCGAACGTCTGCAGATAGCTCGCAGGCAGAAAGAGCATGCCTGGAAAACTGTTGCTCAGCCTCATCTGCCCATGGCACTGCTCGCACAGAGGCACAGAGACTGGGGCTTCTTGCTTGTCTTGCTCCCTCAAACTTCAAACGTAGCTTTGGGAGTGCGTGCAGGGGGCGTCCGGCAGCCCTGCTCTAAATAAGAGAGTGTCTGCTGATAGCTCGCAGGCAGAAAGAGCTAGCCTGGAAAGCTGTTGCTCAGCCTCATCTGCCCTTGGCACTGCTCGCACAGAGGCACAGAGATTGGGGCTGCTTACTTGTCTTGCCCCCTCTAACTTCAAACGTATCTTAGGTGGTCCGCGCCGGGTGCTTCCGGCAGACCTGCTCAGAAAATGCGAACGTCTGCAGATAGCTGACAGCCAGAAATATGTAGCCTGGACAGCTGTTGCTCAGCTTCATCTGCCCATGGCAAAGCTCGCACAGAGGCACAGAGACTGGGGCTGCTTTCTTGTCTTGCCCCCTCAAAATTCAAACGTAGCTTTGGGGGTCCGTGCAGGGGACCTCCAGCAGCCCTGTTCCGAAAATGCGAACGTCTGCAGATAGCTCAGAGCCAGAAAGAGCAAGCCTGGAAAGCTGTTGCTCAGCCTCATCTGCCCATGGCACTGCTCCCACAGAGGCACAGAGACTGAGGCTGCTTGCTTGTCTTGCCCCCTCAAACTTCAAACCTATCTTTGGGGGTCCGTGCAGGGGTGCACCAGCAGGCCTGCTCTGAAAATGCGAACGTCTGCAGAGAGCTTGCAAGCAGAAAGAACTAGCCTGGAAGACTGTTGCTCAGCCTCATCTGCACATGGCACTGCTTGCACAGAGACACAGAGACTGGGGCTGCTTGCTTGTCTTGCCCCCTCAAACGTCAAACATAACTTTGCGCATCCATGCAGGGCGCCTCCGGCAGCCCTACTCCCAAAATGTGAACGTCTGCAGATAGCTCGCAGCCAGAAAGAGCTAGCCTAGAAAACTGATGATCAGCCTCATCTGCCCATGGCACTGCTCGCACCGAGGCACAGAGACTGGGGCTGCTTGCTTGTCTTGCCACCTCAAACTTCAAACATAAATTTGGCGGTGCGTGCAGGGTGTCTCCGGCAGGCCTGCTCTGAAAATGCGAAGGTCTGCAGATAGGTGGCAGTCAGAAAGAGCTAGCCTGGAAAGCTGTTGCTCAGCCTCATCTGCCCATGGCACTGCCCCTACAGAGGCACAGAGACTCGGGCTGCTTGCTTGTCTTGCGCCCTCAAACTTCAAACATACCTTTGCGCATCCATGCCAGGCGCCTCCGGCAGGACTGCTCCCAAAATGAACAAGTCTGCAGATAGCTTGTAGCCAGAAAGAGCTAGCCTGGAAAGCTGTTGTTCAGCCTCATCTGCCCATGGCACTGCTCGCACAGAGGCACAGAGACTGGGGCTGGTTGATTGTCTTGCCTCCTCAAACTTCAAACGTAGCTTTGGGGGTCCGTGCAGGGGGCTCCAGCAGACCTGCTGTGAAAATGCGAACGTCTGCAGATAGCTCGCAGGCAAAAAGAGCTAGCCTGGAAAGCTGTCGCTCAGCCTCATCTGCCCATGGCACTGCTCGCACAGAGGCACAGAGACTGGGGCTGCTTGCTTGTCTTGCCACCTCAAACTTCAAACGTAGCTTTGGGAGTCCATTCACGCGGCCTCCAGCAGACCTACTGTGAAAATTGAAACGTCTGCAGATAGATCGCAGGCAGAAAGAGCTAGACTGGAAAGCTGTTGCTCAGCCTCATCTGCCCATGGCACTGCTCGCACAGAGGCACAGAGAATGGGGGTGCTTGCTTGTCTTACTCCCTCAAATTTCAAACGTATTTTTGGGGTCCGTGTCGGGCGCCTCCGGCAACCCTTCTCTGAAAATGCGAACGTCTGCAGATAGCTTGCAGGCAGAAAGAGCTAGCCTGGAAAGCTGTTGCTCAGCCTCATCTGGCCATGGCACTACTCGCACCGAGGCACAGAGATTGGGGCTGCTTTCTTGTCTTTTCACCTCAAACTTGAAACACAGATTTGGCGGTGCGTGATGGGGGTCTCCGGCAGGCCTGCTCTGTAAATGCGAACGTCTGCATATAGTTCGCAGGCAGAAAGTTCTAGCCTGGAAAGATGTTGCTCAGCCTCATCTGCCCATGGCACTGCTCGCACAGAGGCACAGAGACTGGGGCTTCTTGCTTTTCTTGCTCCTCAAACTTCAATCGTAGCTTAGGTGGTCCGTGCAGGCGGCCTCCGGTAGCCCTGCTATTTAAATGCGAACCTCTGCAGATAGTTCGCAGGCAGAAAGTGCTAGCCTGGAAATCTGTTGCTCAGCCTCATCCGCCCATGGCACTGCTCGCAGAGAGGCACAGAGACTGGGGCTGCTTGCTTGTCTTGCCACCTCAAAATTCAAACGTAGCTTTGGGGGTCCGAGCAGGGTAACTCCGTCTGTCGTGCTCTGAAAATGCGAACGTCTGCAGATAGCTGGCAGTCAGAAAGAGCTAGCCTGGAAAGCTGTTGCTCAGCCTCATCTGCACATGGCACTGCTCGCACAGAGACACAGAGACTGGGGCTGCTTGCTTGTCTTGCCCCCTCAAACTTCAAAGGTAGCTTTGAGGGTCCGTGCAGGGGGCCTCTGGAAGCCCTGCTCTGAAAATTCGAACGTCTGCAGATAGCTGGCGGTCAGAAAGAGCTAGCCTGAAAAGCTATTGCTCAACCTCATCTGCCCATGGCACTGCTCGCACAGAGGCACAGAGACTGGGGCTACTTGCTTGTCTTGCCACCTCCAACTTCAATCGTAGCTTAGGTGGTCCGTGCAGTGGGCCCCCAGCAGCCCTGCTCTGTAAATGCGAACGTCTGCAGATAGCTGGAAGCCAGAAAGAGCTAGCCTGGAAAGCTGTTGCTCAGCCTCATCTGCCCATGGCACTGCTCGCAGAGAGGCACAGAGACTGGGGCTGCTTGCTTCTCTTGCCACCTCAAACTTTAAACGTACATTTGGGGGTCCGTGTAGGGGACCCTCAGCAGCCCTTCTCTGAAAATGCGAACGTCTGCAGAGAGCTTGCAAGCAGAAAAAGCTAGCCTGGAAGGCTGTTTCTCAGCCTCATCTGCACATGGCATTGCTTGCACAGAGGCACAGAGACTGGGGCTGCTTGCTTGTCTTGCCCCCTCAAACGTCAAACATAACTTTGCGCATCCATGCAGGGCGCCTCCGGCAGCCCTGCTCCCAAAATGTGAACGTCTGCAGATAGCTCGCAGCCAGAAAGAGCTAGCCTAGAAAACTGATGATCAGCCTCATCTGCCCATGGCACTGCTCGCACCGAGGCACAGAGACTGGGGCTGCTTGCTTGTCTTGCCACCTCAAACTTCAAACATAAATTTGGCGGTGCGTGCAGGGGGTCTCCGGCAGGCCTGCTCTGAATATGCGAAGGTCTGCAGATAGCTCGCAGGCAGAAAGAGCTAGCCTGGAAAGGTGTCGCTCAGCCTCATCTGCCCATGGCACTGCTCGCACAGAGGCACAGAGACTGGGGCTGCTTGCTTGTCTTGCCACCTCAAACTTGAGACGTAGCTTTGGGAGTCCATTCACGCGGACTCCAGCAGACCTGCTGTGAAAATTGAAACGTCTGCAGACAGATCGCAGGCAGAAAGAGCTAGACTGGAAAGCTGTTGCTCAGCCTCATCTGCCCATGGCACTGCTCGCACCGAGGCACAGAGAATGGGGCTGCTTTCTTGTCTTTTCACCTCAAACTTGAAACACAGATTTGGCGGTGCGTGATGGGGGTCTCCGGCAGGCCTGCTCTGTAAATGCGAACGTCTGCAGATAGTTCGCAGGCAGAAAGTTCTAGCCTGGAAAGCTGTTGCTCAGCCTCATCTGCCCATGGCACTGCCCCTACAGAGGCACAGAGACTCGGGCTGCTTGCTTGTCTTGCACCCTCAAACTTCAAACATACCTTTGCGCATTCATGCCAGGCGCCTCCGGCAGCCCTGCTCCCAAAATGAACACGTCTGCAGATAGCTTGTAGCCAGAAAGAGCTAGCCTGGAAAGCTGTTGCTCAGCCTCATCTGCCCATGGCACTGCTCGCACCGAGGCACAGAGATTGGGGCTGCTTTCTTGTCTTTTCACCTCAAACTTGAAACACAGATTTGGCGGTGCGTGATGGGGGTCTCCGGCAGGCCTGCTCTGTAAATGCGAACGTCTGCAGATAGTTCGCAGGCAGAAAGTTCTAGCCTGGAAAGATGTTGCTCAGCCTCATCTGCCCATGGCACTGCTCGCACAGAGGCACAGAGACTGGGGCTTCTTGCTTGTCTTGCTCCTCAAACTTCAATCGTAGCTTAGGTGGTCCGTGCAGGCGGCCTCCGGTAGCCCTGCTATTTAAATGCGAACCTCTGCAGATAGTTCGCAGGCAGAAAGTGCTAGCCTGGAAATCTGTTGCTCAGCCTCATCCGCCCATGGCACTGCTCGCACAGAGGCACAGAGACTGCGGCTGCTTGCTTGTCTTGCCACCTCCAAATTCAAAAGTATCTTTGGGGGTCCATGCAGTGGACCTCCAGCAGCCCTGCTCTGAAAATGCGAACGTCTGCAGATAGCTGGCAGTCAGAAAGAGCTAGCCTGGAAAGCTGTTGCTCAGCCTCATCTGCCCATGGCACTGCTCGCACAGAGGCACAGAGACTAGGGCTGCTTGCTTGTCTTGCCCCCACAAACTTCAAACGTATCTTTGGGGGTCCGTGCAGGATGCCTCCGGCAGCCCTGTTCTGAAAATGCAAACGTCTGCAGAAAGCTCGCAGCCAGAAACAGCTAGCCTGGAAAGCTGTTGCTCAGCCTCATCTGCCCATGGCACTGCTCGCACAGAGGCACAGAGACTGGGGCTGCTTGCTTGTCTTGCCACCTCAAAATTCAAACGTAGCTTTGGGGGTCCGAGCAGGGTACCTCCGTCTGTCGTGCTCTGAAAATGCGAACGTCTGCAGATAGCTCGCAGTCAGAAAGAGCTAGCCTGAAAAGCTATTGCTCAGCCTCATCTGCCCATGGCACTGCTCGCACAGAGGCACAGAGACTGGGGCTGCTTGCTTGTCTTGCCCCCTCAAACTTCAAAGGTAGCTTTGAGGGTCGGTGCAGGGGTCCTCTGGAAGCCCTGCTCTGAAAATTCGAACGTCTGCAGATAGCTGGCAGTCAGAAAGAGCTAGCCTGAAAAGCTATTGCTCAGCCTCATCTGCCCATGGCACTGCTCGCACAGAGGCACAGAGACTGGGGCTGCTTGCTTGTCTTGCCACCTCCAACTTCAAACGTAGCTTTGGGGGTCCGTGCAGGGTACCTCCGGCTGTCGTGCTCTGAAAATGCGAATGTCTTCAGATAGCTCGCAGCCAGAAAGAGCTAGCCTCGAATGCTCTTGCTCAGCCTCATCTGCCCATGGCACTGCTCGCACAGAGGCACAGAGACTGGGGCTGCTTGCTTTTCTTGCCCCTCAAACTTCAATCGTAGCTTAGGTGGTCTGTGCAGTGGGCCCCCGGCAGCCCTTCTCTGAAAATGCGAACGTCTGCAGATAGCTGGCAGCCAGAAAGAGCTAGCCTGGAAAGCTGTTGCTCAGACTCATCTGCCCATGGCACTGCTCGCAGAGAGGCACAGAGACTGGGGCTGCTTGCTTGTCTTGCCCCCTCAAACGTCAAACATAACTTTGCGCATCCATGCAGGGCGCCTCTGGCAGCCCTGCTCCCAAAATGTGAACGTCTGCAGATAGCTCGCAGCCAGAAAGAGCTAGCCTAGAAAACTGATGATCAGCCTCATCTGCCCATGGCACTGCTCTCACCGAGGCACAGAGACTGGGGCTGCTTGCTTGTCTTGCCACCTCAAACTTCAAACATAAATTTGGCGGTGCGTGCAGGGGGTCTCCGGCAGGCCTGCTCTGAATATGCGAAGGTCTGCAGATAGCTCGCAGGCAGAAAGAGCTAGCCTGAAAAGCTCTTGCTCAGCCTCATCTGCCCATGGCAATGCTCGCACAGAGGCACAGAGACTCGGGCTGCTTGTTTGTTTTGCACCCTCAAACTTCAAACATACCTTTGCGCATCCATGCCAGGCGCCTCCGGCAGCCCTGCTCCCAAAATGAACACGTCTGCAGATAGATTGTAGCCAGAAAGAGCTAGCCTGGAAAGCTGTTGCTCAGCCTCATCTGCCCATGGCACTGCTCGCACAGAGGCACAGAGAATGGGGTTGCTTGCTTGTCTTACTCCCTCAAACTTCAAACGTATTTTTGGGGTCCGTGTCCGGCGCCTCCGGCAACCCTTCTCTGAAAATGCGAACGTCTGCAGATAGCTTGCAGGCAGAAAGAGCTAGCCTGGAAAGCTGTTGCTAAGCCTCATCTGCCCATGGCACTGCTCGCACCGAGGCACAGAGATTGGGGCTGCTTTCTTGTCTTTTCACCTAAAACCTGAAACACAGATTTGGCGGTGCGTGATGTTGGTTTCCGGCAGGCCTGCTCTGTAAATGCGAACGTCTGCAGATAGCTGGCAGTCAGAAAGAGCTAGCCTGGAAAGCTGTTGCTCAGCCTCATCTGCCCATGGCACTGCTCGCACAGAGGCACAGAGACTGGGGCTGCTTGCTTGTCTTGCCCCCACAAACTTCAAACGTAGCTTTGGGGGTCCGTGCAGGATGCCTCTGGCAGCCCTGTTCTGAAAATTCAAACGTCTGCAGAAAGCTCGCAGCCAGAAACAGCTAGCCTGGAAAGCTGTTGCTCAGCCTCATCTGCCCATGGCACTGCTCGCACAGAGGCACAGAGACTGGGGCTGCTTGCTTGTCTTGCCACCTCAAAATTCAAACGTACTTTGGGGGTCCGAGCAGGGTACCTCCGTCTGTCGTGCTCTGAAAATGCGAACGTCTGCAGATAGCTGGCAGTCAGATAGAGCAAGCTTGGAAAGCTGTTGCTCAGCCTCATCTGCCCATGGCACTGCTCGCACAGAGGCACAGAGACTGGGGCTGCTTGCTTGTCTTGCCCCCTCAAACTTCAAAGGTATCTTTGAGGGTCGGTGCAGGGGGCCTCTGGAAGCCCTGCTCTGAAAATTCGAACGTCTGCAGATAGCTGGCAGTCAGAAAGAGCTAGCCTGAAAAGCTATTGCTCAGCCTCATCTGCCCATGGCACTGCTCGCACAGAGGCACAGAGACTGGGGCTACTTGCTTGTCTTGCCACCTACACCTTCAAACGTAGCTTTGGGGGTCCGTGCAGGGTACCTCCGGCTGTCGTGCTCTGAAAATGCGACCGTCTGCAGATAGCTCGCAGCCAGAAAGAGCTAGCCTCGAATGCTGTTGCTCAGCCTCATCTGCCCATGGCACTGCTCGCACAGAGGCACAGAGACTGGGGCTGCTTGCTTTTCTTGCCTCTCAAACTTCAATCGTAGCTTAGGTGGTCCGTGCAGTGGGCCCCCGGCAGCCCTGCTCTGTAAATGCGAACGTCTGCAGATAGCTGGAAGCCAGAAAGACCTAGCCTGGAAAGCTGTTGCTCAGCCTCATCTGCCCATGGCACTGCTCGCAGAGAGGCACAGAGACTGGGGCTGCTTGCTTGTCTTGCCACCTCAAACTTTAAACGTACATTTGGGGGTCCGTGTAGGGGACCCTCAGCAGCCCTTCTCTGAAAATGCGAACGTCTGCAGAGAGCTTGCAAGCAGAAAAAGCTAGCCCGGAAGGCTGTTGCTCAGCCTCATCTGCACATGGCACTGCTTGCACAGAGGCACAGAGACTGGGGCTGCTTGCTTGTCTTGCCCCCTCAAACGTCAAACATAACTTTGCGCATCCATGCAGGGCGCCTCCGGCAGCCCTGCTCCCAAAATGTGAACGTCTGCAGATAGCTCGCAGCCAGAAAGAGCTAGCCTAGAAAACTGATGATCAGCCTCATCTGCCCATGGCACTGCTCGCACCGAGGCACAGAGACTGGGGCTGCTTGCTTGTCTTGCCACCTCAAACTTCAAACATAAATTTGGCGGTGCGTGCAGGGGGTCTCCGGCAGGCCTGCTCTGAAAATGCGAAGGTCTGCAGATAGGTGGCAGTCAGAAAGAGCTAGCCTGGAAAGCTGTTGCTCAGCCTCATCTGCCCATGGCACTGCCCCTACAGAGGCACAGAGACTCGGGCTGCTTCCTTGTCTTGCACTCTCAAACTTCAAAGGTAGCTTTGAGGGTCGGTGCAGGGGGCCTCTGGAAGCCCTGCTCTGAAAATTCGAACATCTGCAGATAGCTGGCAGTCAGAAAGAGCTAGCCTGAAAAGCTATTGCTCAGCCTCATCTGCCCATGGCACTGCTCGCACAGAGGCACAGAGACTGGGGCTACTTGCTTGTCTTGCCACCTCCAACTTCAAACGTAGCTTTGGGGGTCCGTGCAGGGTACCTCCGGCTGTCGTGCTCTGAAAATGCGAACGTCTGCAGATAGCTCGCAGCCAGAAAGAGCTAGCCTCGAATGCTGTTGCTCAGCCTCATCTGCCCATGGCACTGCTCGCACAGAGGCACAGAGACTGGGGCTGCTTGCTTTTCTTGCCCCTCAAACTTCAATCGTAGCTTAGGTGGTCTGTGCAGTGGGCCCCCGGCAGCCCTGATCTGTAAATGCGAACGTCTGCAGATAGCTCGCAGGCAAAAAGAGCTAGCCTGTAAAGCTGTCGCTCAGCCTCATCTGCCCATGGCACTGCTTGCACAGAGACACAGAGACTGGGGCTGCTTGCTTGTCTTGCCACCTCAAACTTCAAACGTAGCTTTGGGAGTCCATTCACGCGGCCTCCAGCAGACCTGCTGTGAAAATTGAAACGTCTGCAGATAGATCGCAGGCAGAAAGAGCTAGACTGGAAAGCTGTTGCTCAGCCTCATCTGCCCATGGCACTGCTCGCACAGAGGCACAGAGAATGGGGTTGCTTGCTTGTCTTACTCCCTCAAACTTCAAACGTATTTTTGGGGTCCGTGTCGGGCGCCTCCTTCAAACCTTCTCTGAAAATGTGAACGTCTGCAGATAGCTTGAAGGCAGAAAGAGCTAGCCTGGAAAGCTGTTGCTCAGCCTCATCTGCCCATGGCACTGCTCGCACCGAGGCACAGAGATTGGGGCTGCTTTCTTGTCTTTTCACCTCAAACTTGAAACACAGATTTGGCGGTGCGTGATGGGGGTCTCCGGCAGGCCTGCTCTGTAAATGCGAATGTCTGCAGATAGTTCGCAGGCAGAAAGTTCTAGCCTGGAAAGCTGTTGCTCAGCCTCATCTGCCCATGGCACTGCTCGCACAGAGGCACAGAGACTGGGGCTTCTTGCTTTTCTTGCTCCTCAAACTTCAATCGTAGCTTAGGTGGTCCGTGCAGGCGGCCTCCGGTAGCCCTGCTATTTAAATGCGAACCTCTGCAGATAGTTCGCAGACAGAAAGTGCTAGCCTGGAAATCTGTTGCTCAGCCTCATCCGCCCATGGCACTGCTCGCACAGAGGCACAGAGACTGGGGCTGCTTGCTTGTCTTGCCACCTCAAACTTCAAAAGTAGCTTTGGGGGTCCATGCAGTGGACCTCCAGCAGCCCTGCTCTGAAAATGCGAACGTCTGCAGATAGCTGGCAGTCAGAAAGAGCTAGCCTGGGAAGCTGTTGCTCAGCCTCATCTGCCCATGGCACTGCTCGCACAGAGGCACAGAGACTGGGGCTGCTTGCTTGTCTTGCCCCCACAAACTTCAAACGTAGCTTTAGGGGTCCGTGCAGGATGCCTCCGGCAGCCCTGTTCTGAAAATGCAAACGTCTGCAGAAAGCTCGCAGCCAGAAACAGCTAGACTGGAAAGCTGTTGCTCAGCCTCATCTGCCCATGGCACTGCTCGCACAGAGGCACAGAGACTGGGGCTGTTTGCTTGTCTTGCCACCTCAAAATTCAAACGTAGCTTTGGGGGTCCGAGCAGGGTACCTCCGTCTGTCGTGCTGTGAAAATGCGAACGTCTGCAGATAGCTGGCAGTCAGAAAGAGCTAGCCTGGAAAGCTGTTGCTCAGCCTCATCTGCCCATGGCACTGCTCGCACAGAGGCACAGAGACTGGGGCTGCTTGCTTGTCTTGCCACCTCAAACTTACAACGTACATTTGGGGGTCCGTGTAGGGGACCCTCAGCAGCCCTGCTCTGAAAATGCGAACGTCTGCAGATAGCTCGCAGCCAGAAAGTGCTAGCCTGGAAAGATGTTGCTCAGCCTCATCTGCCCATGGCACTGCTCGCACAGAGGCACAGAGATTGGGGTTTATTGCTTGTCTTGCCCCCTCAAACTTTAAAAGTATTTTTGGGGTCAGTGTCGGGGGCCTCCGGCAGCCCTGTTCTGAAAATGCGAACGTCTGCAGATAGCTCGCAGTCAGAAAGAGCTAGCCTGGAAAGCTGTTGCTCAGCCTCATCTGCCCATGTCACTGCTCGCACAGAGGCACAGAGACTGGGGCTGCTTGCTTTTCTTGCCCCTCAAACTTCAATCGTAGCTTTGGAGGTCCGTGCAGGGGACGTCCACCAGTCCTGCTCTGAACATGCGAAAGTCTGCAGATAGCTGGCAGCCAGAAAGAGCTAGCCTGGAAAGCTCTTGCTCAGCCTCATCTGCCCATGTCACTGCTCGCACAGAGGCACAGAGACTGGGGCTGCTTGCTTGTCTTGCCACCTCAAACTTAAAACGTAGATTTGGGGGTCCGTGCCAGGAGCTTCCGGCAGCCTTGATCCGAAAATGCGAACGACTGCAGATAGCTCGCAGGCAGAAATATCTAGCCTGGAAAGCTGTTGCTCAGCCTCATCTGCCCATGGCACTGCTCGCACAGAAACACAGAGACTGGGGCTGCTTGCTTTTCTTGCCACCTCAAACTTCAAACGTAGCTTTGTGGGTCCGTGCAGGGGACCTCCACCAGCCCTGCTCTGAATATGCGAAAGTCTGCAGATAGCTCGCAGCCAGAAAGAGCTAGCGTGGAAAGCTGTTGCTCATCATCATCTGGCCATGGCACTGCTCACACAGAGGCACAGAGAATGGGGTTGCTTGCTTGTCTTGTCCCCTCAAAATTCAAACGCATTTTTGGGGTCAGTGTCGGGGGCCTCCGACAGCCCTGCTCTGAAAACGCGAAAGTCTGCAGATAGCTAGCAGTCAGAAAGAGCTAGCCTGGAAAGCTGTTGCTCAGCCTCATCTGCCCATGTCACTGCTCGCACAGAGGCACAGAGACTGGGGCTGCTTGCTTGTCTTGCCACCTACAACTTCAAACGTACCTTAGATGGTCCGTACCTGGGGCCTCCAACAGCCCAGCTCTTAAAATGCGAACATCTGCAGATAGCTCGCAGCCAGAAAGAGCTAGCGTGGAAAGCTGTTGCTCATTATCATCTGGCCATGGCACTGCTCACACAGAGGCACAGAGAATGGGGTTGCTTGCTTGTCTTGTCCCCTCAAAATTCAAACGTATTTTTGGGGTCAGTGTCGGGGGCCTCCGACAGCCCTGCTCTGAAAACGCGAAAGTCTGCAGATAGCAAGCAGTCAGAAAGAGCTAGCCTGGAAAGCTGTTGCTCAGCCTCATCTGCCCATGGCACTGCTCGCACAGAGGCACAGAGACTGGGGCTGGTTGATTATCTTGCCTCCTCAAACTTCAAACGTAGCTTTGGGGGTCCGTGCAGGGGGCTCCAGCAGACCTGCTGTGAAAATGCGAACGTCTGCAGATAGCTCGCAGGCAAAAAGAGCTAGCCTGGAAAGCTGTCGCTCAGCCTCATCTGCCCATGGCACTGCTTGCACAGAGGCACAGAGACTGGGGCTGCTTGTTCGTCTTGCTATCTCAAACTTCAAACGTAGCTTTGGGAGTCCGTTCATGCGCCCTCCAGCAGACCTGCTGTGAAAATGAGAACGTCTGCAGATAGCTTGCAGTCAGAAAGAGCTAGCCTGGAAAGCTGTTGCTCAGCCTCATCTGCCCATGGCACTGCTCGCACAGATGCACAGAGAATGGGGTTGCTTGCTTGTCTTACTCTCTCAAACTTCAAACGTATTTTTGGGGTCCGTGTAGGGCGCCTCCGGCAACCCTTCTCTGAAAATGTTAACGTCTGCAGATAGCTTGCAGGCAGAAAGAGCTAGCCTGGAAAGCTGTTGCTCAGCCTCATCTGCCCATGGCACTTCTCGCACCGAGGCACAGAGATTGGGGCTGCTTTCTTGTCTTTTCACCTCAAACTTGAAACACAGATTTGGCGGTGCGTGATGGGGGTCTCCGGCAGGCCTGCTCTGTAAATGCGAACGTCTGCAGATAGTTCGCAGGCAGAAAGTTCTAGCCTGGAAAGATGTTGCTCAGCCTCATCTGCCCATGGCACTGCTCGCACAGAGGCACAGAGACTGGGGCTGCTTGCTTGTCTTGCCACCTCAAACTTCAAAAGTAGCTTTGGGGGTCCATGCAGTGGACCTCCAGCAGCCCTGCTCTGAAAATGCGAACGTCTGCAGATAGCTGGCAGTCAGAAAGAGCTACCCTGGGAAGCTGTTGCTCAGCCTCATCTGCCCATGGCACTGCTCGCACAGAGGCACAGAGACTGGGGCTGCTTGCTTGTCTTGCCACCTCAAAATTCAAACGTAGCTTTTGGGGTCCGAGCAGGGTACCTCCGTCTGTCGTGCTGTGAAAATGCGAACGTCTGCAGATAGCTGGCAGTCAGAAAGAGCTAGCCTGGAAAGCTGTTGCTCAGCCTCATCTGCCCATGGCACTGCTCGCACAGAGGCACAGAGACTGGGGTTGCTTGCTTGTCTTGCCACCTCAAACTTACAACGTACATTTGGGGGTCCGTGTAGGGGACCCTCAGCAGCCCTGCTCTGAAAATGCGAACGTCTGCAGATAGCTCGCAGCCAGAAAGTGCTAGCCTGGAAAGATGTTGCTCAGCCTCATCTGCCCATGGCACTGCTCGCACAGAGGCACAGAGATTGGGGTTTATTGCTTGTCTTGCCCCTCAAACTTTAAACGTATTTTTGGGGTCAGTGTCGGGGGCCTCCGGCAGCCCTGTTCTGAAAATGCGAACGTCTGCAGATAGCTCGCAGTCAGAAAGAGCTAGCCTGGAAAGCTGTTGCTCAGCCTCATCTGTCCATGGCACTGCTCGCACAGAGGCACAGAGACTGGGGCTGCTTGCTTTTCTTGCCCCTCAAACTTCAATCGTAGCTTTGGAGGTCCGTGCAGGTGACGTCCACCAGTCCTGCTCTGAACATGCGAAAGTCTGCAGATAGCTGGCAGCCAGAAAGAGCTAGCCTGGAAAGCTCTTGCTCAGCCTCATCTGCCCATGTCACTGCTCGCACAGAGGCACAGAGACTGGGGCTGCTTGCTTGTCTTGCCACCTCAAACTTAAAACGTAGATTTGGGGGTCCGTGCCAGGAGCTTCCGGCAGCCTTGATCCGAAAATGCGAACGACTGCAGATAGCTCGCAGGCAGAAATATCTAGCCTGGAAAGCTGTTGCTCAGCCTCATCTGCCCATGGCACTGCTCGCACAGAAACACAGAGACTGGGGCTGCTTGCTTTTCTTGCCACCTCAAACTTCAAACGTAGCTTTGTGGGTCCGTGCAGGGGACCTCCACCAGCCCTGCTCTGAATATGCGAAAGTCTGCAGATAGCTCGCAGCCAGAAAGAGCTAGCGTGGAAAGCTGTTGCTCATCATCATCTGGCCATGGCACTGCTCACACAGAGGCACAGAGAATGGGGTTGCTTGCTTGTCTTGTCCCCTCAAAATTCAAACGTATTTTTGGGGTCAGTGTCGGGGGCCTCCGACAGCCCTGCTCTGAAAACGCGAAAGTCTGCAGATAGCTAGCAGTCAGAAAGAGCTAGCCTGGAAAGCTGTTGCTCAGCCTCATCTGCCCATGTCACTGCTCGCACAGAGGCACAGAGACTGGGGCTGCTTGCTTGTCTTGCCACCTACAACTTCAAACGTACCTTAGATGGTCCGTACCTGGGGCCTCCAACAGCCCAGCTCTTAAAATGCGAACATCTGCAGATAGCTCGCAGCCAGAAAGAGCTAGCGTGGAAAGCTGTTGCTCATCATCATCTGGCCATGGCACTGCTCGCACAGAGGCACAGAGACTGGGGTTGCTTGCTTGTCTTGCCACCTCAAACTTACAACGTACATTTGGGGGTCCGTGTAGGGGACCCTCAGCAGCCCTGCTCTGAAAATGCGAACGTCTGCAGATAGCTCGCAGCCAGAAAGTGCTAGCCTGGAAAGATGTTGCTCAGCCTCATCTGCCCATGGCACTGCTCGCACAGAGGCACAGAGATTGGGGTTTATTGCTTGTCTTGCCCCTCAAACTTTAAACGTATTTTTGGGGTCAGTGTCGGGGGCCTCCGGCAGCCCTGTTCTGAAAATGCGAACGTCTGCAGATAGCTCGCAGTCAGAAAGAGCTAGCCTGGAAAGCTGTTGCTCAGCCTCATCTGTCCATGGCACTGCTCGCACAGAGGCACAGAGACTGGGGCTGCTTGCTTTTCTTGCCCCTCAAACTTCAATCGTAGCTTTGGAGGTCCGTGCAGGTGACGTCCACCAGTCCTGCTCTGAACATGCGAAAGTCTGCAGATAGCTGGCAGCCAGAAAGAGCTAGCCTGGAAAGCTCTTGCTCAGCCTCATCTGCCCATGGCACTGCTCGCACAGAGGCACAGAGACTGGGGCTGCTTGCTTGTCTTGCCACCTCAAACTTAAAACGTAGATTTGGGGGTCCGTGCCAGGAGCTTCCGGCAGCCTTGGTCCGAAAATGCGAACGACTGCAGATAGCTCGCAGCTAGAAATATCTAGCCTGGAAAGCTGTTGCTCAGCCTCATCTGCCCATGGCACTGCTCGCACAGAAACACAGAGACTGGGGCTGCTTGCTTTTCTTGCCACCTCAAACTTCAAACGTAGCTTTGTGGGTCCGTGCAGGGGACCTCCACCAGCCCTGCTCTGAATATGCGAAAGTCTGCAGATAGCTCGCAGCCAGAAAGAGCTAGCGTGGAAAGCTGTTGCTCATCATCATCTGGCCATGGCACTGCTCACACAGAGGCACAGAGAATGGGGTTGCTTGCTTGTCTTGTCCCCTCAAAATTCAAACGTATTTTTGGGGTCAGTGTCGGGGGCCTCCGACAGCCCTGCTCTGAAAACGCGAAAGTCTGCAGATAGCTAGCAGTCAGAAAGAGCTAGCCTGGAAAGCTGTTGCTCAGCCTCATCTGCCCATGTCACTGCTCGCACAGAGGCACAGAGACTGGGGCTGCTTGCTTGTCTTGCCACCTACAACTTCAAACGTACCTTAGATGGTCCGTACCTGGGGCCTCCAACAGCCCAGCTCTTAAAATGCGAACATCTGCAGATAGCTCGCAGCCAGAAAGAGCTAGCGTGGAAAGCTGTTGCTCATCATCATCTGGCCATGGCACTGCTCACACAGAGGCACAGAGATTGGGGTTTATTGCTTGTCTTGCCCCTCAAACTTTAAACGTATTTTTGGGGTCAGTGTCGGGGGCCTCCGGCAGCCCTGTTCTGAAAATGCTAACGTCTGCAGATAGCTCGCAGTCAGAAAGAGCTAGCCTGGAAAGCTGTTGCTCAGCCTCATCTGTCCATGGCACTGCTCGCACAGAGGCACAGAGACTGGGGCTGCTTGCTTTTCTTGCCCCTCAAACTTCAATCGTAGCTTTGGAGGTCCGTGCAGGGGACGTCCACCAGTCCTGCTATGAACATGCGAAAGTCTGCAGATAGCTGGCAGCCAGAAAGACCTAGCCTGGAAAGCTCTTGCTCAGCCTCATCTGCCCATGGCACTGCTCGCACAGAGGCACAGAGACTGGGGCTGCTTGCTTGTCTTGCCACCTCAAACTTAAAACGTAGATTTGGGGGTCCGTGCCAGGAGCTTCCGGCAGCCTTGGTCCGAAAATGCGAACGACTGCAGATAGCTCGCAGCTAGAAATATCTAGCCTGGAAAGCTGTTGCTCAGCCTCATCTGCCCATGGCACTGCTCGCACAGAAACACAGAGACTGGGGCTGCTTGCTTTTCTTGCCACCTCAAACTTCAAACGTAGCTTTGTGGGTCCGTGCAGGGGACCTCCACCAGCCCTGCTCTGAATATGCGAAAGTCTGCAGATAGCTCGCAGCCAGAAAGAGCTAGCGTGGAAAGCTGTTGCTCATCATCATCTGGCCATGGCACTGCTCACACAGAGGCACAGAGAATGGGGTTGCTTGCTTGTCTTGTCCCCTCAAAATTCAAACGTATTTTTGGGGTCAGTGTCGGGGGCCTCCGACAGCCCTGCTCTGAAAACGCGAAAGTCTGCAGATAGCTAGCAGTCAGAAAGAGCTAGCCTGGAAAGCTGTTGCTCAGCCTCATCTGCCCATGTCACTGCTCGCACAGAGGCACAGAGACTGGGGCTGCTTGCTTGTCTTGCCACCTACAACTTCAAACGTACCTTAGATGGTCCGTACCTGGGGCCTCCAACAGCCCAGCTCTTAAAATGCGAAAGTCTGCAGATAGCTCGCAGCCAGAAAGAGCTAGCGTGGAAAGCTGTTGCTCATCATCATCTGGCCATGGCACTGCTCACACAGAGGCACAGAGAATGGGGTTGCTTGCTTGTCTTGTCCCCTCAAAATTCAAACGTATTTTTGGGGTCAGTGTCGGGGGCCTCCGACAGCCCTGCTCTGAAAACGCGAAAGTCTGCAGATAGCTAGCAGTCAGAAAGAGCTAGCCTGGAAAGCTGTTGCTCAGCCTCATCTGCCCATGTCACTGCTCGCACAGAGGCACAGAGACTGGGGCTGCTTGCTTGTCTTGCCACCTACAACTTCAAACGTACCTTAGATGGTCCGTACCTGGGGCCTCCAACAGCCCAGCTCTTAAAATGCGAACATCTGCAGATAGCTCGCAGCCAGAAAGAGCTAGCCTGGAAAGCTGTTGCTCAGCCTCATCTGCCCATGGCACTGCTCGCACAGAGGCACAGAGACTGGGGCTGGTAGATTATCTTGCCTCCTCAAACTTCAAACGTAGCTTTGGGGGTCCGTGCAGGGGGCTCCAGCAGACCTGCTGTGAAAATGCGAACGTCTGCAGATAGCTCGCAGGCAAAAAGAGCTAGCCTGGAAAGCTGTCGCTCAGCCTCATCTGCCCATGGCACTGCTTGCACAGAGGCACAGAGACTGGGGCTGCTTGTTCGTCTTGCTATCTCAAACTTCAAACGTAGCTTTGGGAGTCCGTTCATGCGCCCTCCAGCAGACCTGCTGTGAAAATGAGAACGTCTGCAGATAGGTCGCAGGCAGAAAGAGCTAGCCTGGAAAGCTGTTGCTCAGCCTCATCTGCCCATGGCACTGCTCGCACAGATGCACAGAGAATGGGGTTGCTTGCTTGTCTTACTCTCTCAAACTTCAAACGTATTTTTGGGGTCCGTGTCGGGCGCCTCCGGCAACCCTTCTCTAAAAATGTTAACGTCTGCAGATAGCTTGCAGGCAGAAAGAGCTAGCCTGGAAAGCTGTTGCTCAGTCTCATCTGCCCATGGCACTGCTCGCACCGAGGCACAGAGATTGGGGCTGCTTGCTTGTCTTTTCACCTCAAACTTGAAACACAGATTTGGCGGTGCGTGCTGGGGGTCTCCGGCAGGCCTGCTCTGTAAATGCGAACGTCTGCAGATAGTTCGCAGGCAGAAAGTTCTAGCCTGGAAAGATGTTGCTCAGCCTCATCTGCCCATGGCACTGCTCGCACAGAGGCACAGAGACTGGGGCTGCTTGCTTGTCTTGCCACCTCAAACTTCAAAAGTAGCTTTGGGGGTCCATGCAGTGGACCTCCAGCAGCCCTGCTCTGAAAATGCGAACGTCTGCAGATAGCTGGCAGTCAGAAAGAGCTACCCTGGGAAGCTGTTGCTCAGCCTCATCTGCCCATGGCACTGCTCGCACAGAGGCACAGAGACTGGGGCTGCTTGCTTGTCTTGCCACCTCAAAATTCAAACGTAGCTTTTGGGGTCCGAGCAGGGTACCTCCGTCTGTCGTGCTGTGAAAATGCGAACGTCTGCAGATAGCTGGCAGTCAGAAAGAGCTAGCCTGGAAAGCTGTTGCTCAGCCTCATCTGCCCATGGCACTGCTCGCACAGAGGCACAGAGACTGGGGTTGCTTGCTTGTCTTGCCACCTCAAACTTACAACGTACATTTGGGGGTCCGTGTAGGGGACCCTCAGCAGCCCTGCTCTGAAAATGCGAACGTCTGCAGATAGCTCGCAGCCAGAAAGTGCTAGCCTGGAAAGATGTTGCTCAGCCTCATCTGCCCATGGCACTGCTCGCACAGAGGCACAGAGATTGGGGTTTATTGCTTGTCTTGCCCCTCAAACTTTAAACGTATTTTTGGGGTCAGTGTCGGGGGCCTCCGGCAGCCCTGTTCTGAAAATGCGAACGTCTGCAGATAGCTCGCAGTCAGAAAGAGCTAGCCTGGAAAGCTGTTGCTCAGCCTCATCTGTCCATGGCACTGCTCGCACAGAGGCACAGAGACTGGGGCTGCTTGCTTTTCTTGCCCCTCAAACTTCAATCGTAGCTTTGGAGGTCCGTGCAGGTGACGTCCACCAGTCCTGCTCTGAACATGCGAAAGTCTGCAGATAGCTGGCAGCCAGAAAGAGCTAGCCTGGAAAGCTCTTGCTCAGCCTCATCTGCCCATGGCACTGCTCGCACAGAGGCACAGAGACTGGGGCTGCTTGCTTGTCTTGCCACCTCAAACTTAAAACGTAGATTTGGGGGTCCGTGCCAGGAGCTTCCGGCAGCCTTGGTCCGAAAATGCGAACGACTGCAGATAGCTCGCAGCTAGAAATATCTAGCCTGGAAAGCTGTTGCTCAGCCTCATCTGCCCATGGCACTGCTCGCACAGAAACACAGAGACTGGGGCTGCTTGCTTTTCTTGCCACCTCAAACTTCAAACGTAGCTTTGTGGGTCCGTGCAGGGGACCTCCACCAGCCCTGCTCTGAATATGCGAAAGTCTGCAGATAGCTCGCAGCCAGAAAGAGCTAGCGTGGAAAGCTGTTGCTCATCATCATCTGGCCATGGCACTGCTCACACAGAGGCACAGAGAATGGGGTTGCTTGCTTGTCTTGTCCCCTCAAAATTCAAACGTATTTTTGGGGTCAGTGTCGGGGGCCTCCGACAGCCCTGCTCTGAAAACGCGAAAGTCTGCAGATAGCTAGCAGTCAGAAAGAGCTAGCCTGGAAAGCTGTTGCTCAGCCTCATCTGCCCATGTCACTGCTCGCACAGAGGCACAGAGACTGGGGCTGCTTGCTTGTCTTGCCACCTACAACTTCAAACGTACCTTAGATGGTCCGTACCTGGGGCCTCCAACAGCCCAGCTCTTAAAATGCGAACATCTGCAGATAGCTCGCAGCCAGAAAGAGCTAGCGTGGAAAGCTGTTGCTCATCATCATCTGGCCATGGCACTGCTCACACAGAGGCACAGAGATTGGGGTTTATTGCTTGTCTTGCCCCTCAAACTTTAAACGTATTTTTGGGGTCAGTGTCGGGGGCCTCCGGCAGCCCTGTTCTGAAAATGCTAACGTCTGCAGATAGCTCGCAGTCAGAAAGAGCTAGCCTGGAAAGCTGTTGCTCAGCCTCATCTGTCCATGGCACTGCTCGCACAGAGGCACAGAGACTGGGGCTGCTTGCTTTTCTTGCCCCTCAAACTTCAATCGTAGCTTTGGAGGTCCGTGCAGGGGACGTCCACCAGTCCTGCTATGAACATGCGAAAGTCTGCAGATAGCTGGCAGCCAGAAAGACCTAGCCTGGAAAGCTCTTGCTCAGCCTCATCTGCCCATGGCACTGCTCGCACAGAGGCACAGAGACTGGGGCTGCTTGCTTGTCTTGCCACCTCAAACTTAAAACGTAGATTTGGGGGTCCGTGCCAGGAGCTTCCGGCAGCCTTGGTCCGAAAATGCGAACGACTGCAGATAGCTCGCAGCTAGAAATATCTAGCCTGGAAAGCTGTTGCTCAGCCTCATCTGCCCATGGCACTGCTCGCACAGAAACACAGAGACTGGGGCTGCTTGCTTTTCTTGCCACCTCAAACTTCAAACGTAGCTTTGTGGGTCCGTGCAGGGGACCTCCACCAGCCCTGCTCTGAATATGCGAAAGTCTGCAGATAGCTCGCAGCCAGAAAGAGCTAGCGTGGAAAGCTGTTGCTCATCATCATCTGGCCATGGCACTGCTCACACAGAGGCACAGAGAATGGGGTTGCTTGCTTGTCTTGTCCCCTCAAAATTCAAACGTATTTTTGGGGTCAGTGTCGGGGGCCTCCGACAGCCCTGCTCTGAAAACGCGAAAGTCTGCAGATAGCTAGCAGTCAGAAAGAGCTAGCCTGGAAAGCTGTTGCTCAGCCTCATCTGCCCATGTCACTGCTCGCACAGAGGCACAGAGACTGGGGCTGCTTGCTTGTCTTGCCACCTACAACTTCAAACGTACCTTAGATGGTCCGTACCTGGGGCCTCCAACAGCCCAGCTCTTAAAATGCGAAAGTCTGCAGATAGCTCGCAGCCAGAAAGAGCTAGCGTGGAAAGCTGTTGCTCATCATCATCTGGCCATGGCACTGCTCACACAGAGGCACAGAGAATGGGGTTGCTTGCTTGTCTTGTCCCCTCAAAATTCAAACGTATTTTTGGGGTCAGTGTCGGGGGCCTCCGACAGCCCTGCTCTGAAAACGCGAAAGTCTGCAGATAGCTAGCAGTCAGAAAGAGCTAGCCTGGAAAGCTGTTGCTCAGCCTCATCTGCCCATGTCACTGCTCGCACAGAGGCACAGAGACTGGGGCTGCTTGCTTGTCTTGCCACCTACAACTTCAAACGTACCTTAGATGGTCCGTACCTGGGGCCTCCAACAGCCCAGCTCTTAAAATGCGAACATCTGCAGATAGCTCGCAGCCAGAAAGAGCTAGCCTGGAAAGCTGTTGCTCAGCCTCATCTGCCCATGGCACTGCTCGCACAGAGGCACAGAGACTGGGGCTGGTAGATTATCTTGCCTCCTCAAACTTCAAACGTAGCTTTGGGGGTCCGTGCAGGGGGCTCCAGCAGACCTGCTGTGAAAATGCGAACGTCTGCAGATAGCTCGCAGGCAAAAAGAGCTAGCCTGGAAAGCTGTCGCTCAGCCTCATCTGCCCATGGCACTGCTTGCACAGAGGCACAGAGACTGGGGCTGCTTGTTCGTCTTGCTATCTCAAACTTCAAACGTAGCTTTGGGAGTCCGTTCATGCGCCCTCCAGCAGACCTGCTGTGAAAATGAGAACGTCTGCAGATAGGTCGCAGGCAGAAAGAGCTAGCCTGGAAAGCTGTTGCTCAGCCTCATCTGCCCATGGCACTGCTCGCACAGATGCACAGAGAATGGGGTTGCTTGCTTGTCTTACTCTCTCAAACTTCAAACGTATTTTTGGGGTCCGTGTCGGGCGCCTCCGGCAACCCTTCTCTAAAAATGTTAACGTCTGCAGATAGCTTGCAGGCAGAAAGAGCTAGCCTGGAAAGCTGTTGCTCAGTCTCATCTGCCCATGGCACTGCTCGCACCGAGGCACAGAGATTGGGGCTGCTTGCTTGTCTTTTCACCTCAAACTTGAAACACAGATTTGGCGGTGCGTGCTGGGGGTCTCCGGCAGGCCTGCTCTGTAAATGCGAACGTCTGCAGATAGCTGGCAGTCAGAAAGAGCTAGCCTGGGAAGCTGTTGCTCAGCCTCATCTGCCCATGGCACTGCTCGCACAGAGGCACAGAGACTGGGGCTGCTTGCTTGTCTTGCCACCTCAAAATTCAACCGTAGCTTTTGGGGTCCGAGCAGGGTACCTCCGTCTGTCGTGGTGTGAAAATGCGAACGTCTGCAGATAGCTGGCAGTCAGAAAGAGCTAGCCTGGAAAGCTGTTGCTCAGCCTCATCTGCCCATGGCACTGGTCTCACAGAGGCACAGAGACTGGGGCTGCTTGCATGTCTTGTCACCTCAAAATTCAAACGTAGCTTTGGGGGTCCGAGCAGGGTACCTCCGTCTGTCGTGCTGTGAAAATGCGAACGTCTGCAGATAGCTGGCAGTCAGAAAGAGCTAGCCTGGAAAGCTGTTGCTCAGCCTCATCTGCCCATGGCACTGCTCGCACAGAGGCACAGAGACTGGGGTTGCTTGCTTGTCTTGCCACCTCAAACTTACAACGTACATTTGGGGGTCCGTGTAGGGGACCCTCAGCAGCCCTGCTCTGAAAATGCGAACGTCTGCAGATAGCTCGCAGCCAGAAAGTGCTAGCCTGGAAAGATGTTGCTCAGCCTCATCTGCCCATGGCACTGCTCGCACAGAGGCACAGAGATTGGGGTTTATTGCTTGTCTTGCCCCCTCAAACTTTAAACGTATTTTTGGGGTCAGTGTCGGGGGCCTCCGGCAGCCCTGTTCTGAAAATGCGAACGTCTGCAGATAGCTCGCAGTCAGAAAGAGCTAGCGTGGAAAGCTGTTGCTCAGCCTCATCTGTCCATGGCACTGCTCGCACAGAGGCACAGAGACTGGGGCTGTTTGCTTTTCTTGCTCCTCAAACTTCAATCGTGGCTTTGGAGGTCCGTGCAGGGGACGTCCACCAGTCCTGCTCTGAACATGCGAAAGTCTGCAGATAGCTGGCAGCCAGAAAGAGCTAGCCTGGAAAGCTCTTGCTCAGCCTCATCTGCCCATGTCACTGCTCGCACAGAGGCACAGAGACTGGGGCTGCTTGCTTGTCTTGCCACCTACAACTTCAAACGTACCTTAGATGGTCCGTACCTGGGGCCTCCAACAGCCCAGCTCTTAAAATGCGAACATCTGCAGATAGCTCGCAGCCAGAAAGAGCTAGCGTGGAAAGCTGTTGCTCATCATCATCTGGCCATGGCACTGCTCACACAGAGGCACAGAGAATGGGGTTGCTTGCTTGTCTTGTCCCCTCAAAATTCAAACGTATTTTTGGGGTCAGTGTCGGGGGCCTCCGACAGCCCTGCTCTGAAAACGCGAAAGTCTGCAGATAGCTAGCAGTCAGAAAGAGCTAGCCTGGAAAGCTGTTGCTCAGCCTCATCTGCCCATGTCACTGCTCGCACAGAGGCACAGAGACTGGGGCTGCTTGCTTGTCTTGCCACCTACAACTTCAAACGTACCTTAGATGGTCCGTACCTGGGGCCTCCAACAGCCCAGCTCTTAAAATGCGAACATCTGCAGATAGCTCGCAGCCAGAAAGAGCTAGCCTGGAAAGCTGTTGCTCAGCCTCATCTGCCCATGGCACTGCTCGCACAGAGGCACAGAGACTGGGGCTGGTTGATTATCTTGCCTCCTCAAACTTCAAACGTAGCTTTGGGGGTCCGTGCAGGGGGCTCCAGCAGACCTGCTGTGAAAATGCGAACGTCTGCAGATAGCTCGCAGGCAAAAAGAGCTAGCCTGGAAAGCTGTCGCTCAGCCTCATCTGCCCATGGCACTGCTTGCACAGAGGCACAGAGACTGGGGCTGCTTGTTCGTCTTGCTATCTCAAACTTCAAACGTAGCTTTGGGAGTCCGTTCATGCGCCCTCCAGCAGACCTGCTGTGAAAATGAGAACGTCTGCAGATAGCTTGCAGGCAGAAAGAGCTAGCCTGGAAAGCTGTTGCTCAGCCTCATCTGCCCATGGCACTGCTCGCACAGATGCACAGAGAATGGGGTTGCTTGCTTGTCTTACTCTCTCAAACTTCAAACGTATTTTTGGGGTCCGTGTCGGGCGCCTCCGGCAACCCTTCTCTGAAAATGTTAACGTCTGCAGATAGCTTGCAGGCAGAAAGAGCTAGCCTGGAAAGCTGTTGCTCAGCCTCATCTGCCCATGGCACTTCTCGCACCGAGGCACAGAGATTGGGGCTGCTTTCTTGTCTTTTCACCTCAAACTTGAAACACAGATTTGGCGGTGCGTGATGGGGGTCTCCGGCAGGCCTGCTCTGTAAATGCGAACGTCTGCAGATAGTTCGCAGGCAGAAAGTTCTAGCCTGGAAAGATGTTGCTCAGCCTCATCTGCCCATGGCACTGCTCGCACAGAGGCACAGAGACTGGGGCTGCTTGCTTGTCTTGCCACCTCAAACTTCAAAAGTAGCTTTGGGGGTCCATGCAGTGGACCTCCAGCAGCCCTGCTCTGAAAATGCGAACGTCTGCAGATAGCTGGCAGTCAGAAAGAGCTAGCCTGGGAAGCTGTTGCTCAGCCTCATCTGCCCATGGCACTGCTCGCACAGAGGCACAGAGACTGGGGCTGCTTGCTTGTCTTGCCACCTCAAAATTCAAACGTAGCTTTTGGGGTCCGAGCAGGGTACCTCCGTCTGTCGTGCTGTGAAAATGCGAACGTCTGCAGATAGCTGGCAGTCAGAAAGAGCTAGCCTGGAAAGCTGTTGCTCAGCCTCATCTGCCCATGGCACTGCTCGCACAGAGGCACAGAGACTGGGGTTGCTTGCTTGTCTTGCCACCTCAAACTTACAACGTACATTTGGGGGTCCGTGTAGGGGACCCTCAGCAGCCCTGCTCTGAAAATGCGAACGTCTGCAGATAGCTCGCAGCCAGAAAGTGCTAGCCTGGAAAGATGTTGCTCAGCCTCATCTGCCCATGGCACTGCTCGCACAGAGGCACAGAGATTGGGGTTTATTGCTTGTCTTGCCCCTCAAACTTTAAACGTATTTTTGGGGTCAGTGTCGGGGGCCTCCGGCAGCCCTGTTCTGAAAATGCGAACGTCTGCAGATAGCTCGCAGTCAGAAAGAGCTAGCCTGGAAAGCTGTTGCTCAGCCTCATCTGTCCATGGCACTGCTCGCACAGAGGCACAGAGACTGGGGCTGCTTGCTTTTCTTGCCCCTCAAACTTCAATCGTAGCTTTGGAGGTCCGTGCAGGTGACGTCCACCAGTCCTGCTCTGAACATGCGAAAGTCTGCAGATAGCTGGCAGCCAGAAAGAGCTAGCCTGGAAAGCTCTTGCTCAGCCTCATCTGCCCATGTCACTGCTCGCACAGAGGCACAGAGACTGGGGCTGCTTGCTTGTCTTGCCACCTCAAACTTAAAACGTAGATTTGGGGGTCCGTGCCAGGAGCTTCCGGCAGCCTTGATCCGAAAATGCGAACGACTGCAGATAGCTCGCAGGCAGAAATATCTAGCCTGGAAAGCTGTTGCTCAGCCTCATCTGCCCATGGCACTGCTCGCACAGAAACACAGAGACTGGGGCTGCTTGCTTTTCTTGCCACCTCAAACTTCAAACGTAGCTTTGTGGGTCCGTGCAGGGGACCTCCACCAGCCCTGCTCTGAATATGCGAAAGTCTGCAGATAGCTCGCAGCCAGAAAGAGCTAGCGTGGAAAGCTGTTGCTCATCATCATCTGGCCATGGCACTGCTCACACAGAGGCACAGAGAATGGGGTTGCTTGCTTGTCTTGTCCCCTCAAAATTCAAACGTATTTTTGGGGTCAGTGTCGGGGGCCTCCGACAGCCCTGCTCTGAAAACGCGAAAGTCTGCAGATAGCTAGCAGTCAGAAAGAGCTAGCCTGGAAAGCTGTTGCTCAGCCTCATCTGCCCATGTCACTGCTCGCACAGAGGCACAGAGACTGGGGCTGCTTGCTTGTCTTGCCACCTACAACTTCAAACGTACCTTAGATGGTCCGTACCTGGGGCCTCCAACAGCCCAGCTCTTAAAATGCGAACATCTGCAGATAGCTCGCAGCCAGAAAGAGCTAGCGTGGAAAGCTGTTGCTCATCATCATCTGGCCATGGCACTGCTCACACAGAGGCACAGAGAATGGGGTTGCTTGCTTGTCTTGTCCCCTCAAAATTCAAACGTATTTTTGGGGTCAGTGTCGGGGGCCTCCGACAGCCCTGCTCTGAAAACGCGAAAGTCTGCAGATAGCTAGCAGTCAGAAAGAGCTAGCCTGGAAAGCTGTTGCTCAGCCTCATCTGCCCATGTCACTGCTCGCACAGAGGCACAGAGACTGGGGCTGCTTGCTTGTCTTGCCACCTACAACTTCAAACGTACCTTAGATGGTCCGTACCTGGGGCCTCCAACAGCCCAGCTCTTAAAATGCGAACATCTGCAGATAGCTCGCAGCCAGAAAGAGCTAGCCTGGAAAGCTGTTGCTCAGCCTCATCTGCCCATGGCACTGCTCGCACAGAGGCACAGAGACTGGGGCTGGTTGATTATCTTGCCTCCTCAAACTTCAAACGTAGCTTTGGGGGTCCGTGCAGGGGGCTCCAGCAGACCTGCTGTGAAAATGCGAACGTCTGCAGATAGCTCGCAGGCAAAAAGAGCTAGCCTGGAAAGCTGTCGCTCAGCCTCATCTGCCCATGGCACTGCTTGCACAGAGGCACAGAGACTGGGGCTGCTTGTTCGTCTTGCTATCTCAAACTTCAAACGTAGCTTTGGGAGTCCGTTCATGCGCCCTCCAGCAGACCTGCTGTGAAAATGAGAACGTCTGCAGATAGGTCGCAGGCAGAAAGAGCTAGCCTGGAAAGCTGTTGCTCAGCCTCATCTGCCCATGGCACTGCTCGCACAGATGCACAGAGAATGGGGTTGCTTGCTTGTCTTACTCCCTCAAACTTCAAACGTATTTTTGGGGTCCGTGTCGGGCGCCTCCGGCAACCCTTCTCTAAAAATGTTAACGTCTGCAGATAGCTTGCAGGCAGAAAGAGCTAGCCTGGAAAGCTGTTGCTCAGCCTCATCTGCCCATGGCACTTCTCGCACCGAGGCACAGAGATTGGGGCTGCTTTCTTGTCTTTTCACCTCAAACTTGAAACACAGATTTGGCGGTGCGTGATGGGGGTCTCCGGCAGGCCTGCTCTGTAAATGCGAACGTCTGCAGATAGTTCGCAGGCAGAAAGTTCTAGCCTGGAAAGATGTTGCTCAGCCTCATCTGCCCATGGCACTGCTCGCACAGAGGCACAGAGACTGGGGCTTCTTGCTTTTCTTGCTCCTCAAACTTCAATCGTAACTTAGGTGGTCCGTGCAGGCGGCCTCCGGTAGCCCTGCTATTTAAATGCGAACGTCTGCAGATAGTTCGCAGGCAGAAAGTGCTAGCCTGGAAATCTGTTGCTCAGCCTCATCCGCCCATGGCACTGCTCGCACAGAGGCACAGAGACTGGGGCTGCTTGCTGGTCTTGCCACCTCCAACTTCAAAAGTAGCTTTGGGGGTCCATGCAGTGGACCTCCAGCAGCCCTGCTCTGAAAATGCGAACGTCTGCAGATAGCTGGCAGTCAGAAAGAGCTAGCCTGGGAAGCTGTTGCTCAGCCTCATCTGCCCATGGCACTGCTCGCACAGAGGCACAGAGACTGGGGCTGCTTGCTTGTCTTGCCCCCACAAACTTCAAACGTAGCTTTAGGGGTCCGTGCAGGGGACCTCCACCAGCCCTGCTCTGAATATGCGAAAGTCTGCAGATAGCTCGCAGCCAGAAAGAGCTAGCGTGGAAAGCTGTTGCTCATCATCATCTGGCCATGGCACTGCTCACACAGAGGCACAGAGAATGGGGTTGCTTGCTTGTCTTGTCCCCTCAAAATTCAAACGTATTTTTGGGGTCAGTGTCGGGGGCCTCCGACAGCCCTGCTCTGAAAACGCGAAAGTCTGCAGATAGCTAGCAGTCAGAAAGAGCTAGCCTGGAAAGCTGTTGCTCAGCCTCATCTGCCCATGTCACTGCTCGCACAGAGGCACAGAGACTGGGGCTGCTTGCTTGTCTTGCCACCTACAACTTCAAACGTACCTTAGATGGTCCGTACCTGGGGCCTCCAACAGCCCAGCTCTTAAAATGCGAAAGTCTGCAGATAGCTCGCAGCCAGAAAGAGCTAGCCTGGAAAGCTGTTGCTCAGCCTCATCTGCCCATGGCACTGCTCGCACAGTGGCACAGAGAATGGGGTTGCTTGCTTGTCTTGTCCCCTCAAAATTCAAACGTATTTTTGGGGTAAGTGTCGGGGGCCTCCGACAGCCCTGCTCTGAAAACGCGAATGTCTGCAGATAGCTAGCAGTCAGAAAGAGCTAGCCTGGAAAGCTGTTGCTCAGCCTCATCTGCCCATGTCACTGCTCGCACAGAGGCACAGAGACTGGGGCTGCTTGCTTGTCTTGCCACCTACAACTTCAAACGTACCTTAGATGGTCCGTACCTGGGGCCTCCAACAGCCCAGCTCTTAAAATGCGAACATCTGCAGATAGCTCGCAGCCAGAAAGAGCTAGCCTGGAAAGCTGTTGCTCAGCCTCATCTGCCCATGGCACTGCTCGCACAGAGGCACAGAGACTGGGGCTGGTTGATTATCTTGCCTCCTCAAACTTCAAACGTAGCTTTGGGGGTCCGTGCAGGGGGCTCCAGCAGACCTGCTGTAAAAATGCGAACGTCTGCAGATAGCTCGCAGGCAAAAAGAGCTAGCCTGGAAAGCTGTTGCTCAGCCTCATCTGCCCATGGCACTGCTTGCACAGAGGCACAGAGACTGGGGCTGCTTGTTCGTCTTGCTATCTCAAACTTCAAACGTAGCTTTGGGAGTCCGTTCATGCGCCCTCCAGCAGACCTGCTGTGAAAATGAGAACGTCTGCAGATAGGTCGCAGGCAGAAAGAGCTAGCCTGGAAAGCTGTTGCTCAGCCTCATCTGCCCATGGCACTGCTCGCACAGATGCACAGAGAATGGGGTTGCTTGCTTGTCTTACTCCCTCAAACTTCAAACGTATTTTTGGGGTCCCTGTCGGGCGCCTCCGGCAACCCTTCTCTAAAAATGTTAACGTCTGCAGATAGCTTGCAGGCAGAAAGAGCTAGCCTGGAAAGCTGTTGCTCAGCCTCATCTGCCCATGGCACTTCTCGCACAGAGGCACAGAGATTGGGGCTGCTTTCTTGTCTTTTCACCTCAAACTTGAAACACAGATTTGGCGGTGCGTGATGGGGGTCTCCGGCAGGCCTGCTCTGTAAATGCGAACGTCTGCAGATAGTTCGCAGGCAGAAAGTTCTAGCCTGGAAAGATGTTGCTCAGCCTCATCTGCCCATGGCACTGCTCGCACAGAGGCACAGAGACTGGGGCTTCTTGCTTTTCTTGCTCCTCAAACTTCAATCGTAACTTAGGTGGTCCGTGCAGACGGCCTCCGGTAGCCCTGCTATTTAAATGCGAACGTCTGCAGATAGTTCGCAGGCAGAAAGTGCTAGCCTGGAAATCTGTTGCTCAGCCTCATCCGCCCATGGCACTGCTCGCACAGAGGCACAGAGACTGGGGCTGCTTGCTTGTCTTGCCACCTCCAACTTCAAAAGTAGCTTTGGGGGTCCATGCAGTGGACCTCCAGCAGCCCTGCTCTGAAAATGCGAACGTCTGCAGATAGCTGGCAGTCAGAAAGAACTAGCCTGGGAAGCTGTTGCTCAGCCTCATCTGCCCATGGCACTGCTCGCACAGAGGCACAGAGACTGGGGCTGCTTGCTTGTCTTGCCCCCACAAACTTCAAACGTAGCTTTAGGGGTCCGTGCAGGATGCCTCCGGCAGCCCTGTTCTGAAAATGCGAACGTCTGCATAAAGCTCGCAGCCAGAAACAGCTAGCCTGGAAAGCTGTTGCTCAGCCTCATCTGCCCATGGCACTGGTCTCACAGAGGCACAGAGACTGGGGCTGCTTGCTTGTCTTGCCACCTCAAAATTCAAACGTAGCTTTGGGGGTCCATGCAGGGTAACTCCGTCTGTCGTGCTGTGAAAATGCGAACGTCTGCAGATAGCTGGCAGTCAGAAAGAGCTAGCCTGGAAAGCTGTTGCTCAGCCTCATCTGCCCATGGCACTGCTCGCACAGAGGCACAGAGACTGGGGTTGCTTGCTTGTCTTGCCACCTCAAACTTACAACGTACATTTGGGGGTCCGTGTAGGGGACCCTCAGCAGCCCTGCTCTGAAAATGCGAACGTCTGCAGATAGCTCGCAGCCAGAAAGTGCTAGCCTGGAAAGATGTTGCTCAGCCTCATCTGCCCATGGCACTGCTCGCACAGAGGCACAGAGATTGGGGTTTATTGCTTGTCTTGCCCCCTCAAACTTCAAACGTATTTTTGGGGTCAGTGTCGGGGGCCTCCGGCAGCCCTGTTCTGAAAATGCGAACGTCTGCAGATAGCTCGCAGTCAGAAAGAGCTAGCCTGGAAAGCTGTTGCTCAGCCTCATCTGTCCATGGCACTGCTCGCACAGAGGCACAGAGACTGGGGCTGCTTGCTTTTCTTGCCCCTCAAACTTCAATCGTAGCTTTGGAGGTCCGTGCAGGGGACGTCCACCAGTCCTGCTATGAACATGCGAAAGTCTGCAGATAGCTGGCAGCCAGAAAGTGCTAGCCTGGAAAGCTCTTGCTCAGCCTCATCTGCCCATGTCACTGCTCGCACAGAGGCACAGAGACTGGGGCTGCTTGCTTGTCTTGCCACCTCAAACTTAAAACGTAGATTTGGGGGTCCGTGCCAGGAGCTTCCGGCAGCCTTGATCCGAAAATGCGAACGACTGCAGATAGCTCGCAGGCAGAAATATCTAGCCTGGAAAGCTGTTTCTCAGCCTCATCTGCCCATGGCACTGCTCGCACAGAAACACAGAGACTGGGGCTGCTTGCTTGTCTTGCCACCTCAAACTTCAAACGTAGCTTTGTGGGTCCGTGCAGGGGACCTCCACCAGCCCTGCTCTGAATATGCGAAAGTCTGCAGATAGCTCGCAGCCAGAAAGAGCTAGCGTGGAAAGCTGTTGCTCATCATCATCTGGCCATGGCACTGCTCACACAGAGGCACAGAGAATGGGGTTGCTTGCTTGTCTTGTCCCCTCAAAATTCAAACGTATTTTTGGGGTCAGTGTCGGGGGTCTCCGACAGCCCTGCTCTGAAAACGCGAAAGTCTGCAGATAGCTAGCAGTCAGAAAGAGCTAGCCTGGAAAGCTGTTGCTCAGCCTCATCTGCCCATGTCACTGCTCGCACAGAGGCACAGAGACTGGGGCTGCTTGCTTGTCTTGCCACCTACAACTTCAAACGTACCTTAGATGGTCCGTACCTGGGGCCTCCAACAGCCCAGCTCTTAAAATGCGAACATCTGCAGATAGCTCGCAGCCAGAAAGAGCTAGCCTGGAAAGCTGTTGCTCAGCCTCATCTGCCCATGGCACTGCTCGCACAGAGGCACAGAGACTGGGGCTGGTTGATTGTCTTGCCTCCTCAAACTTCAAACGTAGCTTTGGGGGTCCGTGCAGGGGGCTCCAGCAGACCTGCTGTGAAAATGCGAACGTCTGCAGATAGCTCGCAGGCAAAAGAGCTAGCCTGGAAAGCTGTCGCTCAGCCTCATCTGCCCATGGCACTGCTTGCACAGAGGCACTGAGACTGGGGCTGCTTGCTCGTCTTGCTATCTCAAACTTCAAACGTAGCTTTTTGGGTCAGTGCAGGGGGGCTCCGGCAGCCCTGTTCTGAAAATGCGAACGTCTGCAGATAGCTGGCAGTCAGAAAGAGCTAGCCTGGAAAGCTGTTGCTCAGCCTCATCTGCCCATGGCACTGCTCGCACAGAGGCACAGAGACTGGGGCTGCTTGCTTGTTTTGCCACCTTAAACTTCACACGTAGATTTGGGGGTCCGTGCTGGGCGCCTCTGGCAGCCGTGCTCTGAAAATGCAAACGTCTGCACATAGCTCGCAGGCAGAAAGAGCTAGCCTGGAATGCTGTTGCTCAGCCTCATCTGCCCATGGCACTGCTCACACAGAGGCACAGAGACTGGGGCTGCTTGCTTTTCTTGCCCACTCAAACTTCAAACCTCTCTTTGGGAGTCCGTGAAGTGGTGCACCAGCAGCCCTGCTCTGAAAATGTGAACGTCTGAAGATAGCTCGCAGCCAGAAAGAGTTAGCCTGGAAAGCTGTTGCTCAGCCTCATCTGCTCATGGCACTGCTCACACAGAGGCACAGAGACTGGGGCTGCTTGCTTGTCTTGCTCCTCAAACTTCAAACGTAGCTTTGGCGGTCCGTGCAGGGGACCTCCGGCAGCCCTGCTCTGAACATGCGAAAGTCTGCAGATAGCTCGCAGGCAGAAAGAGCTAGCCTGGAAAGCTGTTGCTCAGCCTCATCTGCCCATGGCACTGCTCGCACAGAGGCACAGAGTTTTGGGCTGCTTGCTTGTCTTGACACCTCAAACTTGAAACACATATTTGGCGGTGCGTGATGGGGGTCTCCGGCAGCCCTGCTAAGAAAATGGTAACGTCTGCAGATAGTTCGCAGCCAGAAAGTGCTAGCCTGGAAAGCTGTTGCTCAGCCTCATCTGCCCATGGCACTGCTCGCACAGAGGCACAGAGACTGGGGCTGCTTGATTGTCTTGCCCCCTCAAACTTCAAACGTAGATTTGGTGTCCGTGCAGGGGACCATCAGCAGCCCAGCTCTGAAAATGCGAACGTCTGCAGATATCTCGCAGCCAGAAAGAGCTAGCCTGGAAATATGTTGCTCAGCCTCATCTGCCCATGGCACCGCTGGCACAGAGGCATAGAGAATGGGGATGCTTGCTTGTCTTGCCACCTCAAACTGCAAACGTAGCTTTGGTTGTTCTTGAAGGGAGCTTCCAGTAGATCTGCTCTGGAAATGAGAACGTCTGCAAATAGCTCGCAGCCAGAAAGAGCTAGCCTGGAAAGCTGTTGCTCAGCCTCATCTACTCATGGCAATGCTCCCATAGAGGCACAGAGACTGGGGCTGCTTGCTTGTCTTGCCCCCTCAAACTTCAAACGTAGCTTTGAGGATCCGTGCAGGGTACCTTCGGCAGCCCTGCTCTGAAAATGCGAACGTCTGCTGATAGCTCGCAGACAGAAAGAGCTAGCCTGGAAAGCTGTTGCTCAGCCTCATCTGCCCATGGCACTGCTCGCACAGAGGCACAGATACTGGGGCTGCTTGCTTGTCTTGCCACCTCAGACTTCAAACGTATCTTAGGTGGTCCGTGCAGGGGGTCTCCGTCATCCCTGATCCGAAAATGTGAACGTCTGCAGATAGCTCGCAGACAGAAAGAGCTAGCCTGGAAAGCTGTTGCTCAGCCTCATCTGCCCATGGCACTGCTCGCACACAGGCACAGAGACTGGGGCTGCTTGCTTGTCTTGCCCCCTCAAACTTCAAACGTAGCTTAGTTGGTCCGTGCCGGGGGTATCCGGCAGGGCTGCTTTGAAAATGCGAACGTCTGCAGATAGCTCGCAGGCAGAAACAGCTAGCCTGGAAAGCTGTTGCTCAGCCTCATCTGCCCATGGCACTGCTCGCACAGAGGCACAGAGACTGGGGCTGCTTGCTTGTCTTGCCACCTCAAACTTCAAACGTGGCTTAGGTGGTCCGTGCCGTCTGTATCCGGCAGCCCTGCTTTGAAAATGCGAACGTCTGCAGATAGCTCGCAGCCAGAAAGAGCTAGCCTGGAAAGCTGTTGCTGAGCCTCATCTGCCCATGGCACTGCTCGCACAGAGGCACAGAGACTGGGGCTGCTTGCTTGTCTTGCCACCTCAGACTTCAAACATAGCGTAGGTGGTCCGTGCAGAGTGCCTCCGTCAGCCCTGCTCCGAAAATGTGAACGTGTGCAGATAGCTCTCAGCCAGAAACAGCTAGCTTGCAAAGCTGTTGCTCAGCCTCATCTGCCCATGGCACTGCTCGCGTAGAGGCACAGAGACTGCGGCTGCTTGCTTGTCTTGCCACCTCAAACTTCAAATGTATCTTAGGTGGTCCGTGCCGGGCGCCTCCAGCAGCCCTGCTCTGAAAAATTGAACGTCTGCAGATAGCTCGCAGTCAGAAAGATCTAGCCTGGAATGCTGTTGCTCAGCCTCATCTGTCCATGGCAGTGCTCGCACAGAAGCGCAGAGACTGGGGCTGCTTGCTTGTTTTGCCACCTCAAACTTCAAACGTATCTTTGGTGGTCCGTGCCGGGGGCATCCGGCAGCGCTGCTTTAAAAATGCAAATGTCTGCAGATAGCTCGCAGGCAGAAAGAGCTAGCCTGGAAAGCTGTTGCTCAGCCTCATCTGCCCATGGCACTGCTCGCACAGAGGCACAGAGACTGGGGCTGCTTGCTTGTCTTGCCACCTCAAACTTCAAACGTAGCTTAGGTGGTCCGTGCCGGGCGCCTCCGGCAGCCCTGCTCTGAAAATGCGAACGTCTGCAGATAGCTCGCAGCCAGAAAGAGCTAGCCTGGAAAGCTGTTGCTCAGCCTCATGTGCCCATGGCACTGCTCGCGTAGAGGCACAGAGACTGCGGCTGCTTGCTTGTCTTGCCCCCTCAAACTTCAAACGTAGCTTAGGTGGACCGTGCCGGCTATTTCCGGCAGCCCTGCTCTGAAAAATTGAATGTCTGCAGATAGCTCGCAGGCAGAAAGAGCTAGCCTGGAAAGCTGTTGCTCAGCCTCATCTGCCCATGGCACTGCTCGCGTAGAGGCACAGAGACTGCGGCTGCTTGCTTGTCTTGCCACCTCAAACTTCAAACGTATCTTTGGTGGTCCGTGATGGCCAACTCCAGCAGCCCTGCTCTGAAAAATTGAATGTCTGCAGATAGCTCGCAGGCAGAAAGAGCTAGCCTTGAAAGCTGTTGCTCAGCCTCATCTGCCCATGGCACTGCTCGCACAGAGGCACAGAGACTCGGGCTGCTTGCTTGTCTTGCCACCTCAGACTTCAAACGTATCATAGGTGGTCCGTGCAGGGGGTCTCCGTCATCCCTGATCCGAAAATGTGAACGTCTGCAGATAGCTCGCAGACAGAAAGAGCTAGCCTGGAAAGCTGTTGCTCAGCCTCATCTGCCCATGGCACTGCTCGCACAGAGGCACAGAGACTGGGGCTGCTTGCTTGTCTTGCCACCTACAACTTCAAACGTAGCTTAGGTGGTCCGTGCCGGGTGTATCCGGCAGGGCTGCTTTGAAAATGCGAACGTCTGCAGATAGCTCGCAGCCAGAAAGAGCTAGCCTGGAAAGCTGTTGCTGAGCCTCATCTGCCCATGGCACTGCTCGCACAGAGGCACAGAGACTGGGGCTGCTTGCTTGTCTTGCCACCTCAGACTTCAAACATAGCTTAGGTGGTCCGTGCAGGGTGCCTCCGTCAGCCCTGCTCCGAAAATGTGAACGTGTGCAGATAGCTCTCAGCCAGAAACAGCTAGCTTGCAAAGCTGTTGCTCAGCCTCATCTGCCCATGGCACTGCTCGCGTAGAGGCACAGAGACTGCGGCTGCTTGCTTGTCTTGCCACCTCAAACTTCAAACGTATCTCTGGTGGTCCGTGCCGGGGGCCTCCGGCAGCGCTGCTTAAAAAATGCAAATGTCTGCAGATAGCTCGCAGGCAGAAAGAGCTAGCCTGGAAAGCTGTTGCTCAGCCTCATCTGCCCATGGCACTGCTCGCACAGAGGCACAGAGACTGGGGCTGCTTGCTTGTCTTGCCACCTCAAACTTCAAACGTAGCTTAGGTGGTCCGTTTCGGGCGCCTCCGGCAGCCCTGCTCTGAAAATGCGAACGTCTGCAGATAGCTCGCAGCCAGAAAGAGCTAGCCTGGAAAGCTGTTGCTCAGCCTCATCTGCCCATGGCACTGTACGCGTAGAGGCACAGAGACTGCGGCTGCTTGCTTGTCTTGCCCCCTGAAACTTCAAACGTAGCTTAGGTGGTCCTTGCCGGCCAACTCCAGCAGCCCTGCTCCGAAAAATTGAATGTCTGCAGATAGCTCGCAGGCAGAAAGAGCTAGCCTGGAAAGCTGTTGCTCAGCCTCATCTGCCCATGGCACTGCTTGCACAGAGGCACAGAGACTGGGGCTGCTTGCTTGTCTTGCCACCTCAAACTTCAAACGTAACATATGTGGTCTGTGCCAATCAAATCCGGCAGCCCTGCTCTGAAAAATTGAACGTCTGCAGATAACTCGCAGGCAGAAAGAGCTAGCCTGGAAAGCTGTTGCTCAGACTCATCTGCCCATGGCACTGCTCACACAGAGGCACAGAGACTGGGGCTGCTTGCTTGTCTTGCCACCTCAAACTTCAAACGTATCTTAGGTGGTCCGTTTCGGGCGCCTCCGGCAGCCCTGCTCTGAAAATGCAAACGTCTTCAGATAGCTCTCAGCCAGAAAGAGCTAGCCTGGAAAGCTGTTGCTCAGCCTCATCTGCCCATGGCACTGCTCGCACAGAGGCACAGAGACTGGGGCTGCTTGCTTGTCTTGCCTCCTCAAACTTCAAACGTATCTTTGGTGGTCCGTGCCGGGGGCATCCGTGAGCGCTGCTTTAAAAATGCAAATGTCTGCAGATAGGTCTCAGCCAGAAAGATCCAGCCTCGAAAGCTGATGCTCAGCCTCATCTGCCCATGGCACTGCTCACATAGAGGCACAGAGACTGGGGCTGCTTGCTTGTCTTGCCCCCTCAAACTTCAAACGTAGCTGAGGTGGTCCGTGCCGGCCAACTCCAGCAGCCCTGCTCTGAAAAATTGAATGTCTGCAGATAGCTCGCAGGCAGAAAGAGCTAGCCTGGAATGCTGTTGCTCAGCCTCATCTGCCCATGGCACTGCTCGCACAGAGGCACAGAGACTGGGGCTGCTTGCTTGTCTTGCCACCTCAAACTTCAAATGTAACATATGTGGTCTGTGCCGGACAACTCCGGCAGCCCTGCTCTGAAAAATTGAACGTCTGCAGATAGCTCGCAGGCAGAAAGAGCTAGCCTGGAAAGCTGTTGCTCAGCCTCATCTGCCCATGGCACTGCTCGCACAGAGGCACAGAGACTGGGGCTGCTTGCTTGTCTTGCCACCTCAATCTTCAAACGTAGATTAGGTGGTCCGTGGCGGGGGTATCCGGTAGGGCTGCTTTGAAAATGCGAACGTCTGCAGATAGCTCGCAGCCAGAAAGAACTAGCCTGGAAAGCTGTTGCTCAGCCTCATCTGCCCATGGCACTGCTCGCACAGAGGCATAGAGACTGGGGCTGCTTGCTTGTCTTGCCACCTCAAACTTCAAACTTACCTTAGGTGGTCCGTTTCGGGCGCCTCCAGCAGCCCTGCTCTGAAAATGCGAACGTCTGCAGATAGCTCGCAGGCAGAAAGAGCTAGCCTGGAATGCTGTTGCTCAGCCTCATCTGCTCATGGCAATGATCGCACAGAGGCACAGAGACTCGGGCTGCTTGCTTGTCTTGCCACCTCAGACTTCAAACGTATCTTAGGTGGTCCGTGCAGGGGGTCTCCGTCATCCCTGATCCGAAAATGTGAACGTCTTCAGATAGCTCGCAGACAGAAAGAGCTAGCCTGGAAAGCTGTTGCTCAGCCTCATCTGCCCATGGCACTGCTCGCACAGAGGCACAGAGACTGGGGCTGCTTGCTTGTCTTGCCACCTCAAACTTCAAACGTAGCTTAGTTGGTCCGTGCCGGGGGTATCCGGCAGGGCTGCTTTGAAAATGCGAACGTCTGCAGATAGCTCGCAGGCAGAAACAGCTAGCCTGGAAAGCTGTTGCTCAGCCTCATCTGCCCATGGCACTGCTCGCACAGAGGCACAGAGACTCGGGCTGCTTGCTTGTCTTGCCACCTCAAACTTCAAACGTGGCTTAGGTGGTCCGTGCCGGGTGTATCCGGCAGGGCTGCTTTGAAAATGCGAACGTCTGCAGATAGCTCGCAGCCAGAAAGAGCTAGCCTGGAAAGCTGTTGCTGAGCCTCATCTGCCCATGGCACTGCTCGCACAGAGGCACAGAGACTGGGGCTGCTTGCTTGTCTTGCCACCTCAGACTTCAAACATAGCTTAGGTGGTCCGTGCAGGGTGCCTCCGTCAGCCCTGCTCCGAAAATGTGAACGTGTGCAGATAGCTCTCAGCCAGAAACAGCTAGCTTGCAAAGCTGTTGCTCAGCCTCATCTGCCCATGGCACTGCTCGCGTAGAGGCACAGAGACTGCGGCTGCTTGCTTGTCTTGCCACCTCAAACTTCAAATGTATCTTAGGTGGTCCGTGCCGGGCGCCTCCATCAGCCCTGCTCTGAAAAATTGAACGTCTGCAGATAGCTCGCAGTCAGAAAGAGCTAGCCTGGAATGCTGTTGCTCAGCCTCATCTGTCCATGGCAGTGCTCGCACAGAACCGCAGAGACTGGGGCTGCTTGCTTGTTTTGCCACCTCAAACTTCAAACGTATCTTTGGTGGTCCGTGCCGGGGGCATCCGGCAGCGCTGCTTTAAAAATGCAAATGTCTGCAGATAGCTCGCAGGCAGAAAGAGCTAGCCTGGAAAGCTGTTGCTCAGCCTCATCTGCCCATGGCACTGCTCGCACAGAGGCACAGAGACTGGGGCTGCTTGCTTGTCTTGCCACCTCAAACTTCAAACGTAGCTTAGGTGGTCCGTGCCGGGCGCCTCCGGCAGCCCTGCTCTGAAAATGCGAACGTCTGCAGATAGCTCGCAGCCAGAAAGAGCTAGCCTGGAAAGCTGTTGCTCAGCCTCATCTGCCCATGGCACTGCTCGCGTAGAGGCACAGAGACTGGGGCTGCTTGCTTGTCTTGCCCCCTCAAACTTCAAACGTATCTTAGGTGGACCGTGCCGGCTATTTCCGGCAGCCCTGCTCTGAAAAATTGAATGTCTGCAGATAGCTCGCAGGCAGAAAGAGCTAGCCTGGAATGCTGTTGCTCAGCATCATCTGCCCATGGCACTGCTCGCGTAGAGGCACAGAGACTGCGGCTGCTTGCTTGTCTTGCCACCTCAAACTTCAAACGTATCTTTGGTGGTCCGTGCCGGGGGCATCCGTCAGCGCTGCTTTAAAAATGCAAATGTCTGCAGATAGGTCTCAGCCAGAAAGAGCTAGCCTCGAAAGCTGATGCTCAGCCTCATCTGCCCATGGCACTGCTCACATAGAGGCACAGAGACTGCGGCTGCTTGCTTGTCTTGCCACCTCAGACTTCAAACGTAGTATAGGTGGTCCGTGATGGCCAACTCCAGCAGCCCTGCTCTGAAAAATTGAATGTCTGCAGATAGCTCGCAGGCAGAAAGAGCTAGCCTTGAAAGCTGTTGCTCAGCCTCATCTGCCCATGGCACTGCTCGCACAGAGGCACAGAGACTGGGGCTGCTTGCTTGTCTTGCCACCTACAACTTCAAACGTAGCTTAGGTGGTCCGTGCCGGGTGTATCCGGCAGGGCTGCTTTGAAAATGCGAACGTCTGCAGATAGCTCGCAGCCAGAAAGAGCTAGCCTGGAAAGCTGTTGCTGAGCCTCATCTGCCCATGGCACTGCTCGCACAGAGGCACAGAGACTGGGGCTGCTTGCTTGTCTTGCCACCTCAGACTTCAAACATAGCTTAGGTGGTCCGTGCAGGGTGCCTCCGTCAGCCCTGCTCCGAAAATGTGAACGTGTGCAGATAGCTCTCAGCCAGAAACAGCTAGCTTGCAAAGCTGTTGCTCAGCCTCATCTGCCCATGGCACTGCTCGCGTAGAGGCACAGAGACTGCGGCTGCTTGCTTGTCTTGCCACCTCAAACTTCAAACGTATCTCTGGTGGTCCGTGCCGGGGGCCTCCGGCAGCGCTGCTTTAAAAATGCAAATGTCTGCAGATAGCTCGCAGCCAGAAAGAGCTAGCCTGGAAAGCTGTTGCTCAGGCTCATCTGCCCATGGCACTGCTCGCACAGAGGCACAGAGACTGGGGCTGCTTGCTTGTCTTGCCACCTCAAACTTCAAACGTAGCTTAGGTGGTCCGTTTCGGGCACCTCCGGCAGCCCTGCTCTGAAAATGCGAACGTCTGCAGATAGCTCGCAGCCAGAAAGAGCTAGCCTGGAAAGCTGTTGCTCAGCCTCATCTGCCCATGGCACTGCTCGCGTAGAGGCACAGAGACTGCGGCTGCTTGCTTGTCTTGCCCCCTGAAACTTCAAACGTAGCTTAGGTGGTCCTTGCCGGCCAACTCCAGCAGCCCTGCTCCGAAAAATTGAATGTCTGCAGATAGCTCGCAGGCAGAAAGAGCTAGCCTGGAAAGCTGTTGCTCAGCCTCATCTGCCCATGGCACTGCTTGCACAGAGGCACAGAGACTGGGGCTGCTTGCTTGTCTTGCCACCTCAAACTTCAAACGTAACATATGTGGTCTGTGCCAATCAACTCCGGCAGCCCTGCTCTGAAAAATTGAACGTCTGCAGATAACTCGCAGGCAGAAAGAGCTAGCCTGGAAAGCTGTTGCTCAGCCTCATCTGCCCATGGCACTGCTCACACAGAGGCACAGAGACTGGGGCTGCTTGCTTGTCTTGCCACCTCAAACTTCAAACGTATCTTAGGTGGTCCGTTTCGGGCGCCTCCGGCAGCCCTGCTCTGAAAATGCAAACGTCTTCAGATAGCTCTCAGCCAGAAAGAGCTAGCCTGGAAAGCTGTTGCTCAGCCTCATCTGCCCATGGCACTGCTCGCACAGAGGCACAGAGACTGGGGCTGCTTGCTTGTCTTGCCTCCTCAAACTTCAAACGTATCTTTGGTGGTCCATGCCGGGGGCATCCGTGAGCGCTGCTTTAAAAATGCAAATGTCTGCAGATAGGTCTCAGCCAGAAAGATCCAGCCTCGAAAGCTGATGCTCAGCCTCATCTGCCCATGGCACTGCTCACATAGAGGCACAGAGACTGCGGCTGCTTGCTTGTCTTGCCCCCTCAAACTTCAAACGTAGCTGAGGTGGTCCGTGCCGGCCAACTCCAGCAGCCCTGCTCTGAAAAATTGAATGTCTGCAGATAGCTCGCAGGCAGAAAGAGCTAGCCTGGAAAGCTGTTGCTCAGCCTCATCTGCCCATGGCACTGCTCGCACAGAGGCACAGAGACTGGGGCTGCTTGCTTGTCTTGCCACCTCAAACTTCAAATGTAACATATGTGGTCTGTGCCGGACAACTCCGGCAGCCCTGCTCTGAAAAATTGAACGTCTGCAGATAGCTCGCAGGCAGAAAGAGCTAGCCTGGAAAGCTGTTGCTCAGCCTCATCTGCCCATGGCACTGCTCGCACAGAGGCACAGAGACTGGGGCTGCTTGCTTGTCTTGCCACCTCAATCTTCAAACGTAGATTAGGTGGTCCGTGGCGGGGGTATCCGGTAGGGCTGCTTTGAAAATGCGAACGTCTGCAGATAGCTCGCAGCCAGAAAGAACTAGCCTGGAAAGCTGTTGCTCAGCCTCATCTGCCCATGGCACTGCTCGCACAGAGGCATAGAGACTGGGGCTGCTTGCTTGTCTTGCCACCTCAAACTTCAAACTTACCTTAGGTGGTCCGTGCCGGGCGCCTCCAGCAGCCCTGCTCTGAAAATGCGAACGTCTGCAGATAGCTCGCAGGCAGAAAGAGCTAGCCTGGAATGCTGTTGCTCAGCCTCATCTGCTCATGGCAATGATCGCACAGAGGCACAGAGACTCGGGCTGCTTGCTTGTCTTGCCACCTCAGACTTCAAACGTATCTTAGGTGGTCCGTGCAGGGGGTCTCCGTCATCCCTGATCCGAAAATGTGAACGTCTGCAGATAGCTCGCAGACAGAAAGAGCTAGCCTGGAAAGCTGTTGCTCAGCCTCATCTGCCCATGGCACTGCTCGCACAGAGGCACAGAGACTCGGGCTGCTTGCTTGTCTTGCCACCTCAAACTTCAAACGTGGCTTAGGTGGTCCGTGCCGGGTGTATCCGGCAGCCCTGCTTTGAAAATGCGAACGTCTGCAGATAGCTCGCAGCCAGAAAGAGCTAGCCTGGAAAGCTGTTGCTGAGCCTCATCTGCCCATGGCACTGCTCGCACAGAGGCACAGAGACTGGGGCTGCTTGCTTGTCTTGCCACCTCAGACTTCAAACATAGCTTAGGTGGTCCGTGCAGGGTGCCTCCGTCAGCCCTGCTCCGAAAATGTGAACGTGTGCAGATAGCTCTCAGCCAGAAACAGCTAGCTTGCAAAGCTGTTGCTCAGCCTCATCTGCCCATGGCACTGCTCGCGTAGAGGCACAGAGACTGCGGCTGCTTGCTTGTCTTGCCACCTCAAACTTCAAATGTATCTTAGGTGGTCCGTGCCGGGCGCCTCCATCAGCCCTGCTCTGAAAAATTGAACGTCTGCAGATAGCTCGCAGTCAGAAAGAGCTAGCCTGGAATGCTGTTGCTCAGCCTCATCTGTCCATGGCAGTGCTCGCACAGAACCGCAGAGACTGGGGCTGCTTGCTTGTTTTGCCACCTCAAACTTCAAACGTATCTTTGGTGGTCCGTGCCGGGGGCATCCGGCAGCGCTGCTTTAAAAATGCAAATGTCTGCAGATAGCTCGCAGGCAGAAAGAGCTTGCCTGGAAAGCTGTTGCTCAGCCTCATCTGCCCATGGCACTGCTCGCACAGAGGCACAGAGACTGGGGCTGCTTGCTTGTCTTGCCACCTCAAACTTCAAACGTAGCTTAGGTGGTCCGTGCCGGGCGCCTCCGGCAGCCCTGCTCTGAAAATGCGAACGTCTGCAGATAGCTCGCAGCCAGAAAGAGCTAGCCTGGAAAGCTGTTGCTCATCATCATCTGGCCATGGCACTGCTCACACAGAGGCACAGAGAATGGGGTTGCTTGCTTGTCTTGTCCCCTCAAAATTCAAACGTATTTTTGGGGTCAGTGTCGGGGGCCTCCGACAGCCCTGCTCTGAAAACGCGAAAGTCTGCAGATAGCTAGCAGTCAGAAAGAGCTAGCCTGGAAAGCTGTTGCTCAGCCTCATCTGCCCATGTCACTGCTCGCACAGAGGCACAGAGACTGGGGCTGCTTGCTTGTCTTGCCACCTACAACTTCAAACGTACCTTAGATGGTCCGTACCTGGGGCCTCCAACAGCCCAGCTCTTAAAATGCGAACATCTGCAGATAGCTCGCAGCCAGAAAGAGCTAGCCTGGAAAGCTGTTGCTCAGCCTCATCTGCCCATGGCACTGCTCGCACAGAGGCACAGAGACTGGGGCTGGTTGATTATCTTGCCTCCTCAAACTTCAAACGTAGCTTTGGGGGTCCGTGCAGGGGGCTCCAGCAGACCTGCTGTGAAAATGCGAACGTCTGCAGATAGCTCGCAGGCAAAAAGAGCTAGCCTGGAAAACTGTTGCTCAGCCTCATCTGCCCATGGCACTGCTTGCACAGAGGCACAGAGACTGGGGCTGCTTGTTCGTCTTGCTATCTCAAACTTCAAACGTAGCTTTGGGAGTCCGTTCATGCGCCCTCCAGCAGACCTGCTGTGAAAATGAGAACGTCTGCAGATAGGTCGCAGGCAGAAAGAGCTAGCCTGGAAAGCTGTTGCTCAGCCTCATCTGCCCATGGCACTGCTCGCACAGATGCACAGAGAATGGGGTTGCTTGCTTGTCTTACTCCCTCAAACTTCAAACGTATTTTTGGGGTCCGTGTCGGGCGCCTCCGGCAACCCTTCTCTGAAAATGTTAACGTCTGCAGATAGCTTGCAGGCAGAAAGAGCTAGCCTGGAAAGCTGTTGCTCAGCCTCATCTGCCCATGGCACTTCTCGCACCGAGGCACAGAGATTGGGGCTGCTTTCTTGTCTTTTCACCTCAAACTTGAAACACAGATTTGGCGGTGCGTGATGGGGGTCTCCGGCAGGCCTGCTCTGTAAATGCGAACGTCTGCAGATAGTTCGCAGGCAGAAAGTTCTAGCCTGGAAAGATGTTGCTCAGCCTCATCTGCCCATGGCACTGCTCGCACAGAGGCACAGAGACTGGGGCTGCTTGCTTTTCTTGCTCCTCAAACTTCAATCGTAGCTTAGGTGGTCCGTGCAGGCGGCCTCCGGTAGCCCTGCTATTTAAATGCGAACGTCTGCAGATAGTTCGCAGGCAGAAAGTGCTAGCCTGGAAATCTGTTGCTCAGCCTCATCCGCCCATGGCACTGCTCGCACAGAGGCACAGAGACTGGGGCTGCTTGCTTGTCTTGCCACCTCAAAATTCAAACGTAGCTTTGGGGGTCCGAGCAGGGTACCTCCGTCTGTCGTGCTGTGAAAATGCGAACGTCTGCAGATAGCTGGCAGTCAGAAAGAGCTAGCCTGGAAAGCTGTTGCTCAGCCTCATCTGCCCATGGCACTGCTCGCACAGAGGCACAGAGACTGGGGTTGCTTGCTTGTCTTGCCACCTCAAACTTACAACGTACATTTGGGGGTCCGTGTAGGGGACCCTCAGCAGCCCTGCTCTGAAAATGCGAACGTCTGCAGATAGCTCGCAGCCAGAAAGTGCTAGCCTGGAAAGATGTTGCTCAGCCTCATCTGCCCATGGCACTGCTCGCACAGAGGCACAGAGACTGGGGCTGCTTGCTTGTTTTGCCACCTCAAACTTAAAACGTAGATTTGGTGGTCCGTGCCAGGAGCTTCCGGCAGCCTTGATCCGAAAATGCAAACGACTGCAGATAGCTCGCAGGCAGAAATATCTAGCCTGGAAAGCTGTTGCTCAGCCTCATCTGCCCATGGCACTGCTCGCACAGAAACACAGAGACTGGGGCTGCTTGCTTTTCTTGCCACCTCAAACTTCAAACGTAGCTTTGTGGGTCCGTGCAGGGGACCTCCACCAGCCCTGCTCTGAATATGCGAAAGTCTGCAGATAGCTCGCAGCCAGAAAGAGCTAGCGTGGAAAGCTGTTGCTCATCATCATCTGGCCATGGCACTGCTCACACAGAGGCACAGAGAATGGGGTTGCTTGCTTGTCTTGTCCCCTCAAAATTCAAACGTATTTTTGGGGTCAGTGTCGGGGGCCTCCGACAGCCCTGCTCTGAAAACGCGAAAGTCTGCAGATAGCTAGCAGTCAGAAAGAGCTAGCCTGGAAAGCTGTTGCTCAGCCTCATCTGCCCATGTCACTGCTCGCACAGAGGCACAGAGACTGGGGCTGCTTGCTTGTCTTGCCACCTGCAACTTCAAACGTACCTTAGATGATCCGTACCTGGGGCCTCCAACAGCCCAGCTCTTAAAATGCGAACGTCTGCAGATAGCTCGCAGGCAAAAAGAGCTAGCCTGGAAAGCTGTCGCTCAGCCTCATCTGCCCATGGCACTGCTTGCACAGAGGCACAGAGACTGGGGCTGCTTGCTCGTCTTGCTATCTCAAACTTCAAACGTAGCTTTTTGGGTCAGTGCAGGGGGGCTCCGGCAGCCCTGTTCTGAAAATGCGAACGTCTGCAGATAGCTGGCAGTCAGAAAGAGCTAGCCTGGAAAGCTGTTGCTCAGCCTCATCTGCCCATGGCACTGCTCGCACAGAGGCACAGAGACTGGGGCTGCTTGCTTGTTTTGTCACCTTAAACTTCACACGTAGATTTGGGGGTCCGTGCTGGGCGCCTCTGGCAGCCGTGCTCTGAAAATGCAAACGTCTGCACATAGCTCGCAGGCAGAAAGAGGTAGCCTGGAATGCTGTTGCTCAGGCTCATCTGCCCATGGCACTGCTCGCACAGAGGCACAGAGACTGGGGCTGCTTGCTTGTCTTGCCCCTCAAACTTCAAACGTAGCTTAGGTGGTCCGTGCAGGATGCCTCCGGCAGCCCTGCTCTGTAAATGCGAACGTCTGCAGAAAGCTCGCAGCCAGAAAGACCTAGCCTGGAAAGCTGTTGCTCAGCCTCATCTGCCCATGGCACTTCTCGCACAGAGTCACAGAGACTGGGGCTGCTTGCTTGTCTTGCCCACTCAAACTTCAAACCTATCTTTGGGAGTCCGTGAAGTGGTGCACCAGCAGCCCTGCTCTGAAAATGTGAACGTCTGAAGATAGCTCTCAGGCAGAAAGAGCTAGCCTGGAAAGCTGTTGCTCAGCCTCATCTGCCCATGGCACTGCTCGCACAGAGGCACAGAGTTTTGGGCTGCTTGCTTGTCTTGCCACCTCAAACTTGAAACACATATTTGGCGGTGCGTGATGGGGGTCTCCGGCAGCCCTGCTAAGAAAATGGTAACGTCTGCAGATAGTTCGCAGCCAGAAAGTGCTAGCCTGGAAAGCTGTTGCTCAGCCTCATCTGCCCATGGCACTGCTCGCACAGAGGCACAGAGACTGGGGCTGCTTGCTTGTCTTGCCCCCTCAAACTTCAAACGTAGATTTGGGGTCCGTGCAGGGGACCATCAGCAGCCCAGCTCTGCAAATGCGAACGTCTGCAGATATCTCGCAGCCAGAAAGAGCTAGCCTGGAAATATGTTGCTCAGCCTCATCTGCCAATGGCACTGCTCGCACAGAGGCACAGAGACTGGGGATGATTGCTTGTCTTGCCACCTTAAACTGCAAACGTAGCTTTGGTTTTTCTTGAAGGGGGCTTCCAGCAGATCTGCTCTGGAAATGAGAACGTCTGCAAATAGATCGCAGCCAGAAAGAGCTAGCCTGGAAAGCTGTTGCTCAGCCTCATCTACTCATGGCAATGCTCGCATAGAGGCACAGAGACTGGGGCTGCTTGCTTGTCTTGTCCCCTCAAACTTCAAACGTAGCTTTGGGGATTCGTGCAGTGCACCTCCGGCAGCCCTGCTCTGAAAATGCGAACGTCTGCAGATAGCTCGCAGGCAGAAAGAGCTAGCCTGGAAAGCTGTTGCTCAGCCTCATCTGCCCATGGCACTGCTCGCACAGAGGCACAGAGACTCGGGCTGCTTGCTTGTCTTGCCACCTCAGACTTCAAACGTATCTTAGGTGGTCCGTGCAGGGGGTCTCCGTCATCCCTGATCCGAAAATGTGAACGTCTGCAGATAGCTCGCAGACAGAAAGAGCTAGCCTGGAAAGCTGTTGCTCAGCCTCATCTGCCCATGGCACTGCTCGCACACAGGCACAGAGACTGGGGCTGCTTGCTTGTCTTGCCACCTCAAACTTCAAACGTAGCTTAGTTGGTCCGTGCCGGGGGTATCCGGCAGGGCTGCTTTGAAAATGCGAACGTCTGCAGATAGCTCGCAGGCAGAAACAGCTAGCCTGGAAAGCTGTTGCTCAGCCTCATCTGCCCATGGCACTGCTCGCACAGAGGCACAGAGACTGGGGCTGCTTGCTTGTCTTGCCACCTCAAACTTCAAACGTAGCTTAGGTGGTCCGTGCCGTATGTATCCGGCAGGGCTGCTTTGAAAATGCGAACGTCTGCAGATAGCTCGCAGCCAGAAAGAGCTAGCCTGGAAAGCTGTTGCTGAGCCTCATCTACCAAAGCACTGCTCGCACAGAGGCACAGAGACTGGGGCTGCTTGCTTGTCTAGCCACCTCAGACTTCAAACATAGCTTAGGTGGTCCGTGCAGAGTGCCTCCGTCAGCCCTGCTCCGAAAATGTGAACGTGTGCAGATAGCGCTCAGCCAGAAACAGCTAGCTTGCAAAGCTGTTGCTCAGCCTCATCTGCCCATGGCACTGCTCGCGTAGAGGCACTGAGACTGCGGCTGCTTGCTTGTCTTGCCACCTCAAACTTCAAATGTATCTTAGGTGGTCCGTGCCGGGCGCCTCCAGCAGCCCTGCTCTGAAAAATTGAACGTCTGCAGATAGCTCGCAGCCAGAAAGAGCTAGCCTGGAATGCTGTTGCTCAGCCTCATCTGTCCATGGCAGTGCTCGCACAGAAGCGCAGAGACTGGGGCTGCTTGCTTGTTTTGCCACCTCAAACTTCAAACGTATCTTTGGTGGTCCGTGCCGGGGGCATCCGGCAGCGCTGCTTTAAAAATGCAAATGTCTGCAGATAGCTCGCAGGCAGAAAGAGCTAGCCTGGAAAGCTGTTGCTCAGGCTCATCTGCCCATGGCACTGCTCGCACAGAGGCACAGAGACTGGGGCTGCTTGCTTGTCTTGCCACCTCAAACTTCAAACGTAGCTTAGGTGGTCCGTGCCGGGCGCCTCCGGCAGCCCTGCTCTGAAAATGCGAACGTCTGCAGATAGCTCGCAGCCAGAAAGAGCTAGCCTGGAAAGCTGTTGCTCAGCCTCATCTGCCCATGGCACTGCTCGCGTAGAGACACAGAGACTGCGGCTGCTTGCTTGTCTTGCCCCCTCAAACTTCAAACGTAGCTTAGGTGGACCGTGCTGGCTATTTCCGGCAGCCCTGCTCTGAAAAATTGAATGTCTGCAGATAGCTCGCAGGCAGAAAGAGCTAGCCTGGAAAGCTGTTGCTCAGCCTCATCTGCCCATGGCACTGCTTGCACAGAGGCACAGAGACTGGGGCTGCTTGCTTGTCTTGCCACCTCAAACTTCAAACGTAACATATGTGGTCTGTGCCAATCAACTCCGGCAGCCCTGCTCTGAAAAATTGAATGTCTGCAGATAGATCTCAGCCAGAAAGAGCTAGCCTGGAAAGCTGTTGCTCAGCCTTATCTGCCCATGGCACTGCTCGCACAGAGGCACAGAGACTGGGGCTGCTTGCTTGTCTTGCCACCTCAAACTTCAAACGTATCTTTGGTGGTCTGTGCCGGGGGCATCCGTCAGCGCTGCTTTAAAAATGCAAATGTCTGCAGATAGGTCTCAGCCAGAAAGAGCTAGCCTCGAAAGCTGATGCTCAGCCTCATCTGCCCATGGCACTGCTCACATAGAGGCACAGAGACTGCGGCTGCTTGCTTGTCTTGCCACCTCAGACTTCAAACGTAGTATAGGTGGTCCGTGATGGCCAACTCCAGCAGCCCTGCTCTGAAAAATTGAATGTCTGCAGATAGCTCGCAGGCAGAAAGAGCTAGCCTTGAAAGCTGTTGCTCAGCCTCATCTGCCCATGTCACTGCTCGCACAGAGGCACAGAGACTCGGGCTGCTTGCTTGTCTTGCCACCTCAGACTTCAAACGTATCTTAGGTGGTCCGTGCAGGGGGTCTCCGTCATCCCTGATCCGAAAATGTGAACGTCTGCAGATAGCTCGCAGACAGAAAGAGCTAGCCTGGAAAGCTGTTGCTCTGCCTCATCTGCCCATGGCACTGCTCGCACAGAGGCACAGAGACTGGGGCTGCTTGCTTGTCTTGCCACCTCAAACTTCAAATGTAGCTTAGGTGGTCCGTGCCGGGTGTATCCGGCAGGGCTGCTTTGAAAATGCGAACGTCTGCAGATAGCTCGCAGGCAGAAAGAGCTAGCCTGGAAAGCTGTTGCTCAGCCTCATCTGCCCATGGCACTGCTCGCACAGAGGCACAGAGACTGGGACTGCTTGCTTGTCTTGCCACCTCAAACTTCAAACGTATCTTAGGTGGTCCGTGCCGGGTGTATCCGGCAGGGCTGCTTTGAAAATGCGAACGTCTGCAGATAGCTCGCAGCCAGAAAGAGCTAGCCTGGAAAGCTGTTGCTGAGCCTCATCTGCCCATGGCACTGCTCGCACAGAGGCACAGAGACTGGGGCTGCTTGCTTGTCTTGCCACCTCAGACTTCAAACATAGCTTAGGTGGTCCGTGCAGGGTGCCTCCGTCAGCCCTGCTCCGAAAATGTGAACGTGTGCAGATAGCTCTCAGCCAGAAACAGCTAGCTTGCAAAGCTGTTGCTCAGCCTCATCTGCCCATGGCACTGCTCGCGTAGAGGCACAGAGACTGCGGCTGCTTGCTTGTCTTGCCACCTCAAACTTCAAACGTATCTTTGGTGGTCCGTGCCGGGGGCTTCCGGCAGCGCTGCTTTAAAAATGCAAATGTCTGCAGATAGCTCGCAGGCAGAAAGAGCTAGCCTGGAAAGCTGTTGCTCAGGCTCATCTGCCCATGGCACTGCTCGCACAGAGGCACAGAGACTGGGGCTGCTTGCTTGTCTTGCCCCTCAAACTTCAAACGTAGCTTAGGTGGTCCGTTTCGGGCGCCTCCGGCAGCCCTGCTCTGAAAATGCGAACGTCTGCAGATAGCTCGCAGACAGAAAGAGCTAGCCTGGAAAGCTGTTGCTCAGCCTCATCTGCCCATGGCACTGCTCGCGTAGAGGCACAGAGACTGCGGCTGCTTGCTTGTCTTGCCCCCTGAAACTTCAAACGTAGCTTAGGTGGTCCGTGCCGGCCAACTCCAGCAGCCCTGCTCTGAAAAATTGAATGTCTGCAGATAGCTCGCAGGCAGAAAGAGCTAGCCTGGAAAGCTGTTGCTCAGCCTCATCTGCCCATGGCACTGCTTGCACAGAGGCACAGAGACTGGGGCTGCTTGCTTGTCTTGCCACCTCAAACTTCAAACGTAACATATGTGGTCTGTGCCAATCAAATCCGGCAGCCCTGCTCTGAAAAATTGAACGTATGCAGATAACTCGCAGGCAGAAAGAGCTAGCCTGGAAAGCTGTTGCTCAGCCTCATCTGCCCATGGCACTGCTCGCACAGAGGCACAGAGACTGGGGCTGCTTGCTTGTCTTGCCACCTCAAACTTCAAACGTATCTTAGGTGGTCCGTTTCGGGCGCCTCCGGCAGCCCTGCTCTGAAAATGCAAACGTCTTCAGATAGCTCTCAGCCAGAAAGAGCTAGCCTGGAAAGCTGTTGCTCAGCCTCATCTGCCCATGGCACTGCTCGCACAGAGGCACAGAGACTGGGGCTGCTTGCTTGTCTTGCCACCTCAAACTTCAAACGTATCTTTGGTGGTCCGTGCCGGGGGCATCCGTCAGCGCTGCTTTAAAAATGCAAATGTCTGCAGATAGGTCTCAGCCAGAAAGAGCCAGCCTCGAAAGCTGATGCTCAGCCTCATCTGCCCATGGCACTGCTCACATAGAGGCACAGAGACTGCGGCTGCTTGCTTGTCTTGCCCCCTCAAACTTCAAACGTAGCTTAGGTGGTCCGTGCCGGCCAACTCCAGCAGCCCTGCTCTGTAAAATTGAATGTCTGCAGATAGCTCGCAGGCAGAAAGAGCTAGCCTGGAAAGCTGTTGCTCAGCCTCATCTGCCCATGGCACTGCTCGCACAGAGGCACAGAGACTGGGGCTGCTTGCTTGTCTTGCCACCTCAAACTTCAAATGTAACATATGTGGTCTGTGCCGGACAACTCCGGCAGCCCTGCTCTGAAAAATTGAACGTCTGCAGATAGCTCGCAGGCAGAAAGAGCTAGCCTGGAAAGCTGTTGCTCAGCCTCATCTGCCCATGGCACTGCTCGCACAGAGGCACAGAGACTGGGGCTGCTTGCTTGTCTTCCCACCTCAATCTTCAAACGTAGATTAGGTGGTCCGTGGCGGGGGTATCCGGTAGGGCTGCTTTGAAAATGCGAACGTCTGCAGATAGCTCGCAGCCAGAAAGAACTAGCCTGGAAAGCTGTTGCTCAGCCTCATCTGCCCATGGCACTGCTCGCACAGAGGCATAGAGACTGGGGCTGCTTGCTTGTCTTGCCACCTCAAACTTCAAACTTACCTTAGGTGGTCCGTGCCGGGCGCCTCCAGCAGCCCTGCTCTGAAAATGCGAACGTCTGCAGATAGCTCGCAGGCAGAAAGAGCTAGCCTGGAATGCTGTTGCTCAGCCTCATCTGCTCATGGCAATGATCGCATAGAGTCACAGAGACTGGGGCTGCTTGCTTGTCTTGCCCCCTCAAACTTCAAACGCAGTTTTGGAGGTCCATGCAGGGGACCTCCACCAGTCCTGCTCCGAAAATATGAATGTCTACAGATAGCTCGCAGCCAGAAATAGCTAGCATGGGAAGCTGTTGCTCAGCCTCATCTGCCCATGGCACTGCTCGCACAGAGGCACAGAGACTCGGGCTGCTTGCTTGTCTTGCCACCTCAGACTTCAAACGTATCTTAGGTGGTCCGTGCAGGGGGTCTCCGTCATCCCTGATCCGAAAATGTGAACGTCTGCAGATAGCTCGCAGACAGAAAGTGCTAGCCTGGAAAGCTGTTGCTCAGCCTCATCTGCCCATGGCACTGCTCGCACAGAGGCACAGAGACTGGGGCTGCTTGCTTGTCTTGCCACCTCAAACTTCAAACGTAGCTTATTTGGTCCGTGCCGGGGGTATACGGCAGGGCTTCTTTGAAAATGCGAACGTCTGCAGATAGCTCGCAGGCAGAAACAGCTAGCCTGGAAAGCTGTTGCTCAGCCTCATCTGCCCATGGCACTGCTCGCACAGAGGCACAGAGACTGGGGCTGCTTGCTTGTCTTGCCACCTCAAACTTCAAACGTGGCTTAGGTGGTCCGTGCCGGGTGTATCCGGCAGGGCTGCTTTGAAAATGCGAACGTCTGCAGATAGCTCGCAGCCAGAAAGAGCTAGCCTGGAAAGCTGTTGCTGAGCCTCATCTGCCCATGGCACTGCTCGCACAGAGGCACAGAGACTGGGGCTGCTTGCTTGTCTTGCCACCTCAGACTTCAAACATAGCTTAGGTGGTCCGTGCAGGGTGCCTCCGTCAGCCCTGCTCCGAAAATGTGAACGTGTGCAGATAGCTCTCAGCCAGAAACAGCTAGCTTGCAAAGCTGTTGCTCAGCCTCATCTGCCCATGGCACTGCTCGCGTAGAGGCACAGAGACTGCGGCTGCTTGCTTGTCTTGCCACCTCAAACTTCAAATGTATCTTAGGTGGTCCGTGCCGGGCGCCTCCATCAGCCCTGCTCTGAAAAATTGAACGTCTGCAGATAGCTCGCAGTCAGAAAGAGCTAGCCTGGAATGCTGTTGCTCAGCCTCATCTGTCCATGGCAGTGCTCGCACAGAACCGCAGAGACTGGGGCTGCTTGCTTGTTTTGCCACCTCAAACTTCAAACGTATCTTTGGTGGTCCGTGCCGGGGGCATCCGGCAGCGCTGCTTTAAAAATGCAAATGTCTGCAGATAGCTCGCAGTCAGAAAGAGCTAGCCTGGAATGCTGTTGCTCAGCCTCATCTGTCCATGGCAGTGCTCGCACAGAACCGCAGAGACTGGGGCTGCTTGCTTGTTTTGCCACCTCAAACTTCAAACGTATATTTGGTGGTCCGTGCCGGGGGCATCCGGCAGCGCTGCTTTAAAAATGCAAATGTCTGCAGATAGCTCGCAGGCAGAAAGAGCTAGCCTGGAAAGCTGTTGCTCAGGCTCATCTGCCCATGGCACTGCTCGCACAGAGGCACAGAGACTGGGACTGCTTGCTTGTCTTGCCACCTCAAACTTCAAACGTAGCTTAGGTGGTCCGTGCCGAGCGCCTCCGGCAGCCCTGCTCTGAAAATGCGAACGTCTGCAGATAGCTCGCAGCCAGAAAGAGCTAGCCTGGAAAGCTGTTGCTCAGCCTCATCTGCCCATGGCACTGCTCGCACACAGGCACAGAGACTGCGGCTGCTTGCTTGTCTTGCCCCCTCAAACTTCAAACGTAGCTTAGGTGGACCGTGCCGGCTATTTCCGGCAGCCCTGCTCTGAAAAATTGAATGTCTGCAGATAGCTCGCAGCCAGAAAGAGCTAGCCTGGAAAGCTGTTGCTCAGCCTTATCTGCCCATGGCACTGCTCGCACAGAGGCACAGAGACTGGGACTGCTTGCTTGTCTTGCCACTTCAAACTTCAAACGTATCTTTGGTGGTCCGTGCCGGGGGCATCCGTCAGCGCTGCTTTAAAAATGCAAATGTCTGCAGATAGGTCTCAGCCAGAAAGAGCTAGCCTCGAAAGCTGATGCTCAGCCTCATCTGCCCATGGCACTGCTCACATAGAGGCACAGAGACTGCGGCTGCTTGCTTGTCTTGCCACCTCAGACTTCAAACGTAGTATAGGTGGTCCGTGATGGCCAACTCCAGCAGCCCTGCTCTGAAAAATTGAATGTCTGCAGATAGCTCGCAGGCAGAAAGAGCTAGCCTTGAAAGCTGTTGCTCAGCCTCATCTGCCCATGGCACTGCTCGCACAGAGGCACAGAGACTCGGGCTGCTTGCTTGTCTTGCCACCTCAGACTTCAAACGTATCTTAGGTGGTACGTGCAGGGGGTCTCCGTCATCCCTGATCCGAAAATGTGAACGTCTGCAGATAGCTCGCAGACAGAAAGAGCTAGCCTGGAAAGCTGTTGCTCAGCCTCATCTGCCCATGGCACTGCTCGCACAGAGGCATAGAGACTGGGGCTGCTTGCTTGTCTTGCCACCTCAAACTTCAAACGTAACTTAGTTGGTCCGTGCCGGGGGTATCCGGCAGGGCTGCTTTGAAAATGCGAACGTCTGCAGATAGCTCGCAGGCAGAAAGAGCTAGCCTGGAAAGCTGTTGCTCAGCCTCATCTGCCCATGGCACTGCTCGCACAGAGGCACAGAGACTGGGGCTGCTTGCTTGTCTTGCCACCTCAAACTTCAAACGTAGCTTAGGTGGTCCGTGCCGGGTGTATCCAGCAGGGCTGCTTTGAAAATGCGAACGTCTGCAGATAGCTCGCAGCCAGAAAGAGCTAGCCTGGAAAGCTGTTGCTGAGCCTCATCTGCCCATGGCACTGCGCGCACAGAGACACAGAGACTGGGACTGCTTGCTTGTCTTGCCACCTCAAACTTCAAACGTAGCTTAGTTGGTCCGTGCCGGGTGTATCCGGCAGGGCTGCTTTGAAAATGCGAACGTCTGCAGATAGCTCGCAGCCAGAAAGAGCTAGCCTGGAAAGCTGTTGCTCAGCCTCATCTGCCCATGGCACTGCTCGCACAGAGGCACAGAGACTGGGGCTGCTTGCTTGTCTTGCCACCTCAGACTTCAAACATAGCTTAGGTGGTCCGTGCAGGGTGCCTCCGTCAGCCCTGCTCCGAAAATGTGAACGTGTGCAGATAGCTCTCAGCCAGAAACAGCTAGCTTGCAAAGCTGTTGCTCAGACTCATCTGCCCATGGCACTGCTCGCGTAGAGGCACAGAGACTGCGGCTGCTTGCTTGTCTTGCCACCTCAAACTTCAAATGTATCTTAGGTGGTCCGTGCCGGGCGCCTCCATCAGCCCTGCTCTGAAAAATTGAACGTCTGCAGATAGCTCGCAGTCAGAAAGAGCTAGCCTGGAATGCTGTTGCTCAGCCTCATCTGTCCATGGCAGTGCTCGCACAGAACCGCAGAGACTGGGGCTGCTTGCTTGTTTTGCCACCTCAAACTTCAAACGTATCTTTGGTGGTCCGTGCCGGGGGCATCCGGCAGCGCTGCTTTAAAAATGCAAATGTCTGCAGATAGCTCGCAGGCAGAAAGAGCTAGCCTGGAAAGCTGTTGCTCAGGCTCATCTGCCCATGGCACTGCTCGCACAGAGGCACAGAGACTGGGGCTGCTTGCTTGTCTTGCCACCTCAAACTTCAAACGTGGCTTAGGTGGTCCGTGCCGGGTGTATCCGGCAGGGCTGCTTTGAAAATGCGAACGTCTGCAGATAGCTCGCAGCCAGAAAGAGCTAGCCTGGAAAGCTGTTGCTGAGCCTCATCTGCCCATGGCACTGCTCGCACAGAGGCACAGAGACTGGGGCTGCTTGCTTGTCTTGCCACCTCAGACTTCAAACATAGCTTAGGTGGTCCGTGCAGGGCGCCTCCGTCAGCCCTGCTCCGAAAATGTGAACGTGTGCAGATAGCTCTCAACCAGAAACAGCTAGCTTGCAAAGCTGTTGCTCAGCCTCATCTGCCCATGGCACTGCTCGCGTAGAGGCACAGAGACTGCGGCTGCTTGCTTGTCTTGCCACCTCAAACTTCAAATGTATCTTAGGTGGTCCGTGCCGGGCGCCTCCATCAGCCCTGCTCTGAAAAATTGAACGTCTGCAGATAGCTCGCAGTCAGAAAGAGCTAGCCTGGAATGCTGTTGCTCAGCCTCATCTGTCCATGGCAGTGCTCGCACAGAACCGCAGAGACTGGGGCTGCTTGCTTGTTTTGCCACCTCAAACTTCAAACGTATCTTTGGTGGTCCGTGCCGGGGGCATCCGGCAGCGCTGCTTTAAAAATGCAAATGTCTGCAGATAGCTCGCAGGCAGAAAGAGCTAGCCTGGAAAGCTGTTGCTCAGCCTCATCTGCCCATGGCACTGCTCGCACAGAGGCACAGAGACTGGGGCTGCTTGCTTGTCTTGCCACCTCAAACTTCAAACGTAGCTTAGGTGGTCCGTGCCGGGTGTATCCAGCAGGGCTGCTTTGAAAATGCGAACGTCTGCAGATAGCTCGCAGCCAGAAAGAGCTAGCCTGGAAAGCTGTTGCTGAGCCTCATCTGCCCATGGCACTGCTCGCACAGAGGCACAGAGACTGGGACTGCTTGCTTGTCTTGCCACCTCAAACTTCAAACGTAGCTTAGTTGGTCCGTGCCGGGTGTATCCGGCAGGGCTGCTTTGAAAATGCGAACGTCTGCAGATAGCTCGCAGCCAGAAAGAGCTAGCCTGGAAAGCTTTTGCTCAGCCTCATCTGCCCATGGCACTGCTCGCACAGAGGCACAGAGACTGGGGCTGCTTGCTTGTCTTGCCACCTCAGACTTCAAACATAGCTTAGGTGGTCCGTGCAGGGTGCCTCCGTCAGCCCTGCTCCGAAAATGTGAACGTGTGCAGATAGCTCTCAGCCAGAAACAGCTAGCTTGCAAAGCTGTTGCTCAGACTCATCTGCCCATGGCACTGCTCGCGTAGAGGCACAGAGACTGCGGCTGCTTGCTTGTCTTGCCACCTCAAACTTCAAATGTATCTTAGGTGGACCGTGCCGGGTGCCTCCATCAGCCCTGCTCTGAAAAATTGAACGTCTGCAGATAGCTCGCAGTCAGAAAGAGCTAGCCTGGAATGCTGTTGCTCAGCCTCATCTGTCCATGGCAGTGCTCGCACAGAACCGCAGAGACTGGGGCTGCTTGCTTGTTTTGCCACCTCAAACTTCAAACGTATCTTTGGTGGTCCGTGCCGGGGGCATCCGGCAGCGCTGCTTTAAAAATGCAAATGTCTGCAGATAGCTCGCAGGCAGAAAGAGCTAGCCTGGAAAGCTGTTGCTCAGGCTCATCTGCCCATGGCACTGCTCGCACAGAGGCACAGAGACTGGGGCTGCTTGCTTGTCTTGCCACCTCAAACTTCAAACGTGGCTTAGGTGGTCCGTGCCGGGTGTATCCGGCAGGGCTGCTTTGAAAATGCGAACGTCTGCAGATAGCTCGCAGCCAGAAAGAGCTAGCCTGGAAAGCTGTTGCTGAGCCTCATCTGCCCATGGCACTGCTCGCACAGAGGCACAGAGACTGGGGCTGCTTGCTTGTCTTGCCACCTCAGACTTCAAACATAGCTTAGGTGGTCCGTGCAGGGCGCCTCCGTCAGCCCTGCTCCGAAAATGTGAACGTGTGCAGATAGCTCTCAACCAGAAACAGCTAGCTTGCAAAGCTGTTGCTCAGCCTCATCTGCCCATGGCACTGCTCGCGTAGAGGCACAGAGACTGCGGCTGCTTGCTTGTCTTGCCACCTCAAACTTCAAACGTAGCTTAGGTGGTCCGTGCCGGGTGTATCCAGCAGGGCTGCTTTGAAAATGCGAACGTCTGCAGATAGCTCGCAGCCAGAAAGAGCTAGCCTGGAAAGCTGTTGCTGAGCCTCATCTGCCCATGGCACTGCGCGCACAGAGACACAGAGACTGGGACTGCTTGCTTGTCTTGCCACCTCAAACTTCAAACGTAGCTTAGTTGGTCCGTGCCGGGTGTATCCGGCAGGGCTGCTTTGAAAATGCGAACGTCTGCAGATAGCTCGCAGCCAGAAAGAGCTAGCCTGGAAAGCTGTTGCTCAGCCTCATCTGCCCATGGCACTGCTCGCACAGAGGCACAGAGACTGGGGCTGCTTGCTTGTCTTGCCACCTCAGACTTCAAACATAGCTTAGGTGGTCCGTGCAGGGTGCCTCCGTCAGCCCTGCTCCGAAAATGTGAACGTGTGCAGATAGCTCTCAGCCAGAAACAGCTAGCTTGCAAAGCTGTTGCTCAGACTCATCTGCCCATGGCACTGCTCGCGTAGAGGCACAGAGACTGCGGCTGCTTGCTTGTCTTGCCACCTCAAACTTCAAATGTATCTTAGGTGGTCCGTGCCGGGCGCCTCCATCAGCCCTGCTCTGAAAAATTGAACGTCTGCAGATAGCTCGCAGTCAGAAAGAGCTAGCCTGGAATGCTGTTGCTCAGCCTCATCTGTCCATGGCAGTGCTCGCACAGAACCGCAGAGACTGGGGCTGCTTGCTTGTTTTGCCACCTCAAACTTCAAACGTATCTTTGGTGGTCCGTGCCGGGGGCATCCGGCAGCGCTGCTTTAAAAATGCAAATGTCTGCAGATAGCTCGCAGGCAGAAAGAGCTAGCCTGGAAAGCTGTTGCTCAGGCTCATCTGCCCATGGCACTGCTCGCACAGAGGCACAGAGACTGGGGCTGCTTGCTTGTCTTGCCACCTCAAACTTCAAACGTGGCTTAGGTGGTCCGTGCCGGGTGTATCCGGCAGGGCTGCTTTGAAAATGCGAACGTCTGCAGATAGCTCGCAGCCAGAAAGAGCTAGCCTGGAAAGCTGTTGCTGAGCCTCATCTGCCCATGGCACTGCTCGCACAGAGGCACAGAGACTGGGGCTGCTTGCTTGTCTTGCCACCTCAGACTTCAAACATAGCTTAGGTGGTCCGTGCAGGGCGCCTCCGTCAGCCCTGCTCCGAAAATGTGAACGTGTGCAGATAGCTCTCAACCAGAAACAGCTAGCTTGCAAAGCTGTTGCTCAGCCTCATCTGCCCATGGCACTGCTCGCGTAGAGGCACAGAGACTGCGGCTGCTTGCTTGTCTTGCCACCTCAAACTTCAAATGTATCTTAGGTGGTCCGTGCCGGGCGCCTCCATCAGCCCTGCTCTGAAAAATTGAACGTCTGCAGATAGCTCGCAGTCAGAAAGAGCTAGCCTGGAATGCTGTTGCTCAGCCTCATCTGTCCATGGCAGTGCTCGCACAGAACCGCAGAGACTGGGGCTGCTTGCTTGTTTTGCCACCTCAAACTTCAAACGTATCTTTGGTGGTCCGTGCCGGGGGCATCCGGCAGCGCTGCTTTAAAAATGCAAATGTCTGCAGATAGCTCGCAGGCAGAAAGAGCTAGCCTGGAAAGCTGTTGCTCAGCCTCATCTGCCCATGGCACTGCTCGCACAGAGGCACAGAGACTGGGGCTGCTTGCTTGTCTTGCCACCTCAAACTTCAAACGTAGCTTAGGTGGTCCGTGCCGGGTGTATCCAGCAGGGCTGCTTTGAAAATGCGAACGTCTGCAGATAGCTCGCAGCCAGAAAGAGCTAGCCTGGAAAGCTGTTGCTGAGCCTCATCTGCCCATGGCACTGCTCGCACAGAGGCACAGAGACTGGGACTGCTTGCTTGTCTTGCCACCTCAAACTTCAAACGTAGCTTAGTTGGTCCGTGCCGGGTGTATCCGGCAGGGCTGCTTTGAAAATGCGAACGTCTGCAGATAGCTCGCAGCCAGAAAGAGCTAGCCTGGAAAGCTTTTGCTCAGCCTCATCTGCCCATGGCACTGCTCGCACAGAGGCACAGAGACTGGGGCTGCTTGCTTGTCTTGCCACCTCAGACTTCAAACATAGCTTAGGTGGTCCGTGCAGGGTGCCTCCGTCAGCCCTGCTCCGAAAATGTGAACGTGTGCAGATAGCTCTCAGCCAGAAACAGCTAGCTTGCAAAGCTGTTGCTCAGACTCATCTGCCCATGGCACTGCTCGCGTAGAGGCACAGAGACTGCGGCTGCTTGCTTGTCTTGCCACCTCAAACTTCAAATGTATCTTAGGTGGACCGTGCCGGGTGCCTCCATCAGCCCTGCTCTGAAAAATTGAACGTCTGCAGATAGCTCGCAGTCAGAAAGAGCTAGCCTGGAATGCTGTTGCTCAGCCTCATCTGTCCATGGCAGTGCTCGCACAGAACCGCAGAGACTGGGGCTGCTTGCTTGTTTTGCCACCTCAAACTTCAAACGTATCTTTGGTGGTCCGTGCCGGGGGCATCCGGCAGCGCTGCTTTAAAAATGCAAATGTCTGCAGATAGCTCGCAGGCAGAAAGAGCTAGCCTGGAAAGCTGTTGCTCAGGTTCATCTGCCCATGGCACTGCTCGCACAGAGGCACAGAGACTGGGGCTGCTTGCTTGTCTTGCCACCTCAAACTTCAAACGTGGCTTAGGTGGTCCGTGCCGGGTGTATCCGGCAGGGCTGCTTTGAAAATGCGAACGTCTGCAGATAGCTCGCAGCCAGAAAGAGCTAGCCTGGAAAGCTGTTGCTGAGCCTCATCTGCCCATGGCACTGCTCGCACAGAGGCACAGAGACTGGGGCTGCTTGCTTGTCTTGCCACCTCAGACTTCAAACATAGCTTAGGTGGTCCGTGCAGGGCGCCTCCGTCAGCCCTGCTCCGAAAATGTGAACGTGTGCAGATAGCTCTCAACCAGAAACAGCTAGCTTGCAAAGCTGTTGCTCAGCCTCATCTGCCCATGGCACTGCTCGCGTAGAGGCACAGAGACTGCGGCTGCTTGCTTGTCTTGCCACCTCAAACTTCAAACGTAGCTTAGGTGGTCCGTGCCGGGTGTATCCAGCAGGGCTGCTTTGAAAATGCGAACGTCTGCAGATAGCTCGCAGCCAGAAAGAGCTAGCCTGGAAAGCTGTTGCTGAGCCTCATCTGCCCATGGCACTGCGCGCACAGAGACACAGAGACTGGGACTGCTTGCTTGTCTTGCCACCTCAAACTTCAAACGTAGCTTAGTTGGTCCGTGCCGGGTGTATCCGGCAGGGCTGCTTTGAAAATGCGAACGTCTGCAGATAGCTCGCAGCCAGAAAGAGCTAGCCTGGAAAGCTGTTGCTCAGCCTCATCTGCCCATGGCACTGCTCGCACAGAGGCACAGAGACTGGGGCTGCTTGCTTGTCTTGCCACCTCAGACTTCAAACATAGCTTAGGTGGTCCGTGCAGGGTGCCTCCGTCAGCCCTGCTCCGAAAATGTGAACGTGTGCAGATAGCTCTCAGCCAGAAACAGCTAGCTTGCAAAGCTGTTGCTCAGACTCATCTGCCCATGGCACTGCTCGCGTAGAGGCACAGAGACTGCGGCTGCTTGCTTGTCTTGCCACCTCAAACTTCAAATGTATCTTAGGTGGTCCGTGCCGGGCGCCTCCATCAGCCCTGCTCTGAAAAATTGAACGTCTGCAGATAGCTCGCAGTCAGAAAGAGCTAGCCTGGAATGCTGTTGCTCAGCCTCATCTGTCCATGGCAGTGCTCGCACAGAACCGCAGAGACTGGGGCTGCTTGCTTGTTTTGCCACCTCAAACTTCAAACGTATCTTTGGTGGTCCGTGCCGGGGGCATCCGGCAGCGCTGCTTTAAAAATGCAAATGTCTGCAGATAGCTCGCAGGCAGAAAGAGCTAGCCTGGAAAGCTGTTGCTCAGGCTCATCTGCCCATGGCACTGCTCGCACAGAGGCACAGAGACTGGGGCTGCTTGCTTGTCTTGCCACCTCAAACTTCAAACGTGGCTTAGGTGGTCCGTGCCGGGTGTATCCGGCAGGGCTGCTTTGAAAATGCGAACGTCTGCAGATAGCTCGCAGCCAGAAAGAGCTAGCCTGGAAAGCTGTTGCTGAGCCTCATCTGCCCATGGCACTGCTCGCACAGAGGCACAGAGACTGGGGCTGCTTGCTTGTCTTGCCACCTCAGACTTCAAACATAGCTTAGGTGGTCCGTGCAGGGCGCCTCCGTCAGCCCTGCTCCGAAAATGTGAACGTGTGCAGATAGCTCTCAACCAGAAACAGCTAGCTTGCAAAGCTGTTGCTCAGCCTCATCTGCCCATGGCACTGCTCGCGTAGAGGCACAGAGACTGCGGCTGCTTGCTTGTCTTGCCACCTCAAACTTCAAATGTATCTTAGGTGGTCCGTGCCGGGCGCCTCCATCAGCCCTGCTCTGAAAAATTGAACGTCTGCAGATAGCTCGCAGTCAGAAAGAGCTAGCCTGGAATGCTGTTGCTCAGCCTCATCTGTCCATGGCAGTGCTCGCACAGAACCGCAGAGACTGGGGCTGCTTGCTTGTTTTGCCACCTCAAACTTCAAACGTATCTTTGGTGGTCCGTGCCGGGGGCATCCGGAAGCGCTGCTTTAAAAATGCAAATGTCTGCAGATAGCTCGCAGGCAGAAAGAGCTAGCCTGGAAAGCTGTTGCTCAGCCTCATCTGCCCATGGCACTGCTCGCACAGAGGCACAGAGACTGGGGCTGCTTGCTTGTCTTGCCACCTCAAACTTCAAACGTAGCTTAGGTGGTCCGTGCCGGGTGTATCCAGCAGGGCTGCTTTGAAAATGCGAACGTCTGCAGATAGCTCGCAGCCAGAAAGAGCTAGCCTGGAAAGCTGTTGCTGAGCCTCATCTGCCCATGGCACTGCTCGCACAGAGGCACAGAGACTGGGACTGCTTGCTTGTCTTGCCACCTCAAACTTCAAACGTAGCTTAGTTGGTCCGTGCCGGGTGTATCCGGCAGGGCTGCTTTGAAAATGCGAACGTCTGCAGATAGCTCGCAGCCAGAAAGAGCTAGCCTGGAAAGCTGTTGCTCAGCCTCATCTGCCCATGGCACTGCTCGCACAGAGGCACAGAGACTGGGGCTGCTTGCTTGTCTTGCCACCTCAGACTTCAAACATAGCTTAGGTGGTCCGTGCAGGGTGCCTCCGTCAGCCCTGCTCCGAAAATGTGAACGTGTGCAGATAGCTCTCAGCCAGAAACAGCTAGCTTGCAAAGCTGTTGCTCAGACTCATCTGCCCATGGCACTGCTCGCGTAGAGGCACAGAGACTGCGGCTGCTTGCTTGTCTTGCCACCTCAAACTTCAAATGTATCTTAGGTGGACCGTGCCGGGCGCCTCCATCAGCCCTGCTCTGAAAAATTGAACGTCTGCAGATAGCTCGCAGTCAGAAAGAGCTAGCCTGGAATGCTGTTGCTCAGCCTCATCTGTCCATGGCAGTGCTCGCACAGAACCGCAGAGACTGGGGCTGCTTGCTTGTTTTGCCACCTCAAACTTCAAACGTATCTTTGGTGGTCCGTGCCGGGGGCATCCGGCAGCGCTGCTTTAAAAATGCAAATGTCTGCAGATAGCTCGCAGGCAGAAAGAGCTAGCCTGGAAAGCTGTTGCTCAGGCTCATCTGCCCATGGCACTGCTCGCACAGAGGCACAGAGACTGGGGCTGCTTGCTTGTCTTGCCACCTCAAACTTCAAACGTGGCTTAGGTGGTCCGTGCCGGGTGTATCCGGCAGGGCTGCTTTGAAAATGCGAACGTCTGCAGATAGCTCGCAGCCAGAAAGAGCTAGCCTGGAAAGCTGTTGCTGAGCCTCATCTGCCCATGGCACTGCTCGCACAGAGGCACAGAGACTGGGGCTGCTTGCTTGTCTTGCCACCTCAGACTTCAAACATAGCTTAGGTGGTCCGTGCAGGGCGCCTCCGTCAGCCCTGCTCCGAAAATGTGAACGTGTGCAGATAGCTCTCAACCAGAAACAGCTAGCTTGCAAAGCTGTTGCTCAGCCTCATCTGCCCATGGCACTGCTCGCACACAGGCACAGAGACTGCGGCTGCTTGCTTGTCTTGCCCCCTCAAACTTCAAACGTAGCTTAGGTGGACCGTGCCGGCTATTTCCGGCAGCCCTGCTCTGAAAAATTGAATGTCTGCAGATAGCTCGCAGCCAGAAAGAGCTAGCCTGGAAAGCTGTTGCTCAGCCTTATCTGCCCATGGCACTGCTCGCACAGAGGCACAGAGACTGGGGCTGCTTGCTTGTCTTGCCACTTCAAACTTCAAACGTATCTTTGGTGGTCCGTGCCGGGGGCATCCGTCAGCGCTGCTTTAAAAATGCAAATGTCTGCAGATAGGTCTCAGCCAGAAAGAGCTAGCCTCGAAAGCTGATGCTCAGCCTCATCTGCCCATGGCACTGCTCACATAGAGGCACAGAGACTGCGGCTGCTTGCTTGTCTTGCCACCTCAGACTTCAAACGTAGTATAGGTGGTCCGTGATGGCCAACTCCAGCAGCCCTGCTCTGAAAAATTGAATGTCTGCAGATAGCTCGCAGGCAGAAATAACTAGCCTTGAAAGCTGTTGCTCAGCCTCATCTGCCCATGGCACTGCTCGCACAGAGGCACAGAGACTCGGGCTGCTTGCTTGTCTTGCCACCTCAGACTTCAAACGTATCTTAGGTGGTCCGTGCAGGGGGTCTCCGTCATCCCTGATCCGAAAATGTGAACGTCTGCAGATAGCTCGCAGACAGAAAGAGCTAGCCTGGAAAGCTGTTGCTCAGCCTCATCTGCCCATGGCACTGCTCGCACAGAGGCACAGAGACTGGGGCTGCTTGCTTGTCTTGCCACCTCAAACTTCAAACGTAACTTAGTTGGTCCGTGCCGGGGGTATCCGGCAGGGCTGCTTTGAAAATGCGAACGTCTGCAGATAGCTCGCAGGCAGAAAGAGCTAGCCTGGAAAGCTGTTGCTCAGCCTCATCTGCCCATGGCACTGCTCGCACAGAGGCACAGAGACTGGGGCTGCTTGCTTGTCTTGCCACCTCAAACTTCAAACGTAGCTTAGGTGGTCCGTGCCGGGGGTATCCGGCAGGGCTGCTTTGAAAATGCGAACGTCTGCAGATAGCTCGCAGCCAGAAACAGCTAGCCTGGAAAGCTGTTGCTCAGCCTCATCTGCCCATGGCACTGCTCGCACAGAGGCACAGAGACTGGGGCTGCTTGCTTGTCTTGCCACCTCAAACTTCAAACGTATCTTAGGTGGTCAGTTTCGGGCGCCTCCGGCAGCCCTGCTCTGAAAATGCAAACGTCTTCAGATAGCTCTCAGCCAGAAAGAGCTAGCCTGGAAAGCTGTTGCTCAGCCTCATCTGCCCATGGCACTGCTCGCACAGAGGCACAGAGACTGGGGCTGCTTGCTTGTCTTGCCACCTCAAACTTCAAACGTATCTTTGGTGGTCCGTGCCGGGGGATCCGTCAGCGCTGCTTTAAAAATGCAAATGTCTGCAGATAGGTCTCAGCCAGAAAGAGCCAGCCTCGAAAGCTGATGCTCAGCCTCATCTGCCCATGGCACTGCTCACATAGAGGCACAGAGACTGCGGCTGCTTGCTTGTCTTGCCCCCTCAAACTTCAAATGTAGCTTAGGTGGTCCGTGCCGGCCAACTCCAGCAGCCCTGCTCTGAAAAATTGAATGTCTGCAGATAGCTCGCAGGCAGAAAGAGCTAGCCTGGAAAGCTGTTGCTCAGCCTCATCTTCCCATGGCACTGCTCGCACAGAGGCACAGAGACTGGGGCTGCTTGCTTGTCTTGCCACCTCAAACTTCAAATGTAACATATGTGGTCTGTGCCGGACAACTCCGGCAGCCCTGCTCTGAAAAATTGAACGTCTGCAGATAGCTCGCAGGCAGAAAGAGCTAGCCTGGAAATCTGTTGCTCAGCGTCATCTGCCCATGGCACTGCTCGCACAGAGGCACAGAGACTGGGGCTGCTTGCTTGTCTTGCCACCTCAATCTTCAAACGTAGATTAGGTGGTCCGTGCCGGGGGTATCCGGTAGGGCTGCTTTGAAAATGCGAACGTCTGCAGATAGCTCGCAGCCAGAAAGAACTAGCCTGGAAAGCTGTTGCTCAGCCTCATCTGCCCATGGCACTGCTCGCACAGAGGCATAGAGACTGGGGCTGCTTGCTTGTCTTGCCACCTCAAACTTCAAACTTAACTTAGGTGGTCCGTGCCGGGCGCCTCCAGCAGCCCTGCTCTGAAAATGCGAACGTCTGCAGATAGCTCGCAGGCAGAAAGAGCTAGCCTGGAATGCTGTTGCTCAGCCTCATCTGCTCATGGCAATGATCGCATAGAGTCACAGAGACTGGGGCTGCTTGCTTGTCTTGCCCCCTGAAACTTCAAACGCAGTTTTGGAGGTCCATGCAGGGGACCTCCACCAGTCCTGCGCCGAAAATATAAATGTCTACAGATAGCTCGCAGCCAGAAATAGCTAGCATGGGAAGCTGTTGCTCAGCCTCATCTGCCCATGGCACTGCTCGCACAGAGGCACAGAGACTCGGGCTGCTTGCTTGTCTTGCCACCTCAAACTTCAAACGTATCTTAGGTGGTCCGTGCAGGGGGTCTCCGTCATCCCTGATCCGAAAATGTGAACGTCTGCAGATAGCTCGCAGACAGAAAGAGCTAGCCTGGAAAGCTGTTGCTCAGCCTCATCTGCCCATGGCACTGCTCGCACAGAGGCACAGAGACTGGGGCTGCTTGCTTGTCTTGCCCCCTCAAACTTCAAACGTAGCTTAGTTGGTCCGTGACGGGGGTATCCGGCAGGGGTGCTTTGAAAATGCGAACGTCTGCAGATAGCTCGCAGGCAGAAACAGCTAGCCTGGAAAGCTGTTGCTCAGCCTCATCTGCCCATGGCACTGCTCGCACAGAGGCACAGAGACTGGGGCTGCTTGCTTGTCTTGCCACCTCAAACTTCAAACGTGGCTTAGGTGGTCCGTGCCGGGTGTATCCGGCAGGGCTGCTTTGAAAATGCGAACGTCTGCAGATAGCTCGCAGCCAGAAAGAGCTAGCCTGGAAAGCTGTTGCTGAGCCTCATCTGCCCATGGCACTGCTCGCACAGAGGCACAGAGACTGGGGCTGCTTGCTTGTCTTGCCACCTCAGACTTCAAACATAGCTTAGTTGGTCCGTGCAGGGTGCCTCCGTCAGCCCTGCTCCGAAAATGTGAACGTGTGCAGATAGCTCTCAGCCAGAAACAGCTAGCTTGCAAAGCTGTTGCTCAGCCTCATCTGCCCATGGCACTGCTCGCGTAGAGGCACAGAGACTGCGGCTGCTTGCTTGTCTTGCCACCTCAAACTTCAAATGTATCTTAGGTGGTCCGTGCCGGGCGCCTCTATCAGCCCTGCTCTGAAAAATTGAACGTCTGCAGATAGCTCGCAGTCAGAAAGAGCTAGCCTGGAATGCTGTTGCTCAGCCTCATCTGTCCATGGCAGTGCTCGCACAGAACCGCAGAGACTGGGGCTGCTTGCTTGTTTTGCCACCTCAAACTTCAAACGTATCTTTGGTGGTCCGTGCCGGGGGAATCCGGCAGCGCTGCTTTAAAAATGCAAATATCTGCAGATAGCTCTCAGGCAGAAAGAGCTAGCCTGGAAAGCTGTTGCTCAGCCTTATCTGCCCATGGCACTGCTCGCACAGAGGCACAGAGACTGGGGCTGCTTGCTTGTCTTGCCACCTCAAACTTCAAATGTAACATATGTGGTCTGTGCCGGACAACTCCGGCAGCCCTGCTCTGAAAAATTGAACGTCTGCAGATAGCTCGCAGGCAGAAAGAGCTAGCCTGGAAAGCTGTTGCTCAGCCTCATCTGCCCATGGCACTGCTCGCACAGAGGCACAGAGACTGGGGCTGCTTGCTTGTCTTGCCACCTCAATCTTCAAACGTAGATTAGGTGGTCCGTGGCGGGGGTATCCGGTAGGGCTGCTTTGAAAATGCGAACGTCTGCAGATAGCTCGCAGCCAGAAAGAACTAGCCTGGAAAGCTGTTGCTCAGCCTCATCTGCCCATGGCACTACTCGCACAGAGGCACAGAGACTGGGGCTGCTTGCTTGTCTTGCCACCTCAAACTTCAAACTTACCTTAGGTGGTCCGTGCCGGGCGCCTCCAGCAGCCCTGCTCTGGAAAATGCGAACGTCTGCAGATAGATCGCAGCCAGAAAGAGCTAGCCTGGAATGCTGTTGCTTAGCCTCATCTGCTCATGGCAATGATCGCATAGAGTCACAGAGACTGGGGCTGCTTGCTTGTCTTGCCCCCTGAAACTTCAAACGCAGTTTTGGAGGTCCATGCAGGGGACCTCCACCAGTCCTGCTCCGAAAATATGAATGTCTGCAGATAGCTCGCAGCCAGAAATAGCTAGCCTGGGAAGCTGTTGCTCAGCCTCATCTGCTCATGGCACTACTCGCACAGAGGCACAGAGATTGGGGCTGGTTGCTTGTCTTGCCACCTCAAACTTCAAACGTAGATTTGGGGGTCCGTGCAGGGTACCTCCAGCTGTCGTGCTCTGAAAATGCGAACGTCTGCAGATAGCTCGCAGCCAGAAAGTGCTAGCCTGGAAAGCTGTTGCTCAGCCTCATCTGCCCATGGCACTGCTCACACAGAGGCACAGAGACTGGGGCTGCTTCCTTGTCTTCCCCCCTGAAACTTCAAACGTAGCTTTGGGGGTCAATGCAGGGGGCCTCCGGCAGCCCTGCTCTGAATATGCGAAAGTCTGCAGATAGCTCGCAGCCAGAAAGAGCTAGCCTTTGAAGCTGTTGCTCAGCCTCATCTGCTCATGGCACTACTCGCACAGAGGCACAGAGACTGGGGCTGCTTGCTTTTCTTGCCCCCTCAAACTTCAAACGTAGCTTAGGTGGTCCGTGCAGTGGGCCCCCGGCAGCCCTGCTCTATAAATGCGAACGTCTGCAGATAGCTGGCAGCCAGAAAGAGCTAGCCTGGAAAGCTGTTGCTCAGCCTCATCTGTCCATGGCACTGCTCGCACAGAGGCACAGAGACTGGGGCTGCTTGCTTGTCTTGCCCCCTGAAACTTCAAACGTACATTTGGGGGTCCGTGCCAGGAGCTTCCGGCAGCCTTGATTCGGAAATGCAAACGACTGCAGATACCTCGCAGGCAGAAATATCTAGCCTGCAAAGCTGTTGCTCAGCCTCATCTGCCCATGGGACTGCTCGCACAGAAACACAGAGACTGGGGCTGCTTGCTTTTCCTGCCCCTCAAACTTCAAACGTAGCTTTGGGGATCCGTGCAGGGGACCCTCAGCAGCCCTGCTCTGAAAATGCGAACGTCTGCAGATAGCTCGCAGGGAGAAAGTGCTAGCCTGGAAAGCTGTTGCTCAGCCTCATCTGCCCATGGCACCGCTCGCACAGAGGCATAGAGAATGGAGCTACTTGCTTGTCTTGCCACATCAAACTTCAAACGTAGCTTAGGTGGTCCATGCCGGGCGCCTCCAGCACCCATGCTCTGAAAATGCGAACGTCAGCAGATAGCTCTCAAGCAGAAAGAGCTAGCATGAAATGCCGTTGCTCAGCCTCATCTGCCCATGGCACTGCTCGCACAGAGGCACAGAGACTGGGGATGCTTGCTTGTCTTGCCCTCTCAAACTGCAAACGTAGCTTTGGTTGTTCTTGAAGGGGACCTCCAGCAGATCTACTCTGGAAATGAGAAAGTCTGCTGATAGCTCGCAGCCAGAAAGAGCTAGCCTGGAAAGCTCTTGCTCAGCCTCATCTGTTCATGGCAATGCTCGACTAGAGGCACAGAGACTGGGACTGCTGGCTTGTCTTCCCCCTCAAACTTCAAACGTATCTTAGCTGTTGTGTGCCGGGCGCCTCCAGCAGCCCTGCTGCGAAATGCAAATGTCTGCAGATAGCTCGCAGGCAGAAAGATCTGACCTGGAAAGCTGTTTCTCAGCCTCATCTGTCAACGGCACTGCTCGCACAGAGGCACAGAGACTGGGGCTGCTTGCTTGTCTTGCCACCTCAAACTTCAAACGTAGATTTTTGGGTCAGTGCAGGGGGGCTCCGGCAGCCCTGTTCTGAAAATGCGAACGTCTGCAGATAGCTGGCAGTCAGAAAGAGCTAGCCTGGAAAGCTGTTGCTCAGCCTCATCTGCCCATGGCACTGTTCGCACAGAGGCACAGAGACTGGGGCTCCTTGCTTGTTTTGCCACCTTAAACTTCACACGTAGATTTGGGGGTCCGTGCTAGGCGCCTCTGGCAGCCGTGCTCCGAAAATGCGAACGTCTGCACATAGCTCGCAGGCAGAAAGAGCTAGCCTGGAATGCTGTTGCTCAGCCTCATCTGCCCATGGCACTGCTCACACAGAGGCACAGAGACTGGGGCTGCTTGCTTTTCTTGCCCCTCAAACTTCAATCGTAGCTTAGGTGGTCCGTGCAGGATGCCTCCGGCAGCCCTGCTCTGTAAATGCGAACGTCTGCAGAAAGCTCGCAGCCAGAAAGACCTAGCCTGGAAAGCTGTTGCTCAGCCTCATCTGCCCATGGCACTACTCGCACAGAGGCACAGAGACTGGGGATGCTTGCTTGTCTTGCCCTCTCAAACTGCAAACGTAGCTTTGGTTGTTCTTGAAGGGTCCTCCAGCAGATCTACTTTGGAAATGAGAACGTCTGCTGATAGCTCGCAGGCAGAAAGAGCTAGCCTTGAAAGCTGTTGCTCAGCCTCATCTGCCCATGGCACTGCTCGCACAGAGGCACAGAGACTCGGGCTGCTTGCTTGTCTTGCCACCTCAGACTTCAAACGTAACTTAGTTGGTCCGTGCCGGGGGTATCCGGCAGGGCTGCTTTGAAAATGCGAACGTCTGCAGATAGCTCGCAGGCAGAAAGAGCTAGAATGGAAAGCTGTTGCTCAGCCTCATCTGCCCATGGCACTGCTCGCACAGAGGCACAGAGACTGGGGCTGCTTGCTTGTCTTGCCACCTCAAACTTCAAACGTAGCTTAGGTGGTCCGTGCCGGGCGCCTCCGGCAGCCCTGCTCTGAAAATGCGAACGTCTGCAGATAGCTCGCAGACAGAAAGAGCTAGCCTGGAAAGCTGTTGCTCAGCCTCATCTGCCCATGGCACTGCTCGCGTAGAGGCACAGAGACTGCGGCTGCTTGCTTGTCTTGCCCCCTCAAAATTCAAACGTAGCTTAGGTGGACCGTGCCGGCTATTTCCGGCAGCCCTGCTCTGAAAAATTGAATGTCTGCAGATAGCTCGCAGCCAGAAAGAGCTAGCCTGGAAAGCTGTTGCTCAGCCTTATCTGCCCATGGCACTGCTCGCACAGAGGCACAGAGACTGGGGCTGCTTGCTTGTCTTGCCACTTCAAACTTCAAACGTATCTTAGGTGGTCCGTGCCGGGGGCATCCGTCAGCGCTGCTTTAAAAATGCAAATGTCTGCAGATAGGTCTCAGCCAGAAAGAGCTAGACTCGAATGCTGATGCTCAGCCTCATCTGCCCATGGCACTGCTCACATAGAGGCACAGAGACTGCGGCTGCTTGCTTGTCTTGCCACCTCAGACTTCAAACGTAGTATAGGTGGTCCGTGATGGCCAACTCCAGCAGCCCTGCTCTGAAAAATTGAATGTCTGCAGATAGCTCGCAGGCAGAAAGAGCTAGCCTTGAAAGCTGTTGCTCAGCCTCATCTGCCCATGGCACTGCTCGCACAGAGGCACAGAGACTCGGGCTGCTTGCTTGTCTTGCCACCTCAGACTTCAAACGTATCTTAGGTGGTCCGTGCAGGGGGTCTCCGTCATCCCTGATCCGAAAATGCGAACGTCTGCAGATAGCTCGCAGTCAGAAAGAGCTAGCCTGGAAAGCTGTTGCTCAGCCTCATCTGCCCATGGCACTGCTCGCACAGAGGCACAGAGACTGGGGCTGCTTGCTTGTCTTGCCACCTCAAACTTCAAACGTAACTTAGGTGGTCCGTGCCGGGTGTATCCGGCAGGGCTGCTTTGAAAATGCGAACGTCTGCAGATAGCTCGCAGCCAGAAAGAGCTAGCCTGGAAAGCTGTTGCTGAGCCTCATCTGCCCATGGCACTGCTTGCACAGAGGCACAGAGACTGGGGCTGCTTGCTTGTCTTGCCACCTCAGACTTCAAACATAGCTTAGGTGGTCCGTGCAGGGTGCCTCCGTCAGCCCTGCTCCGAAAATGTGAACGTGTGCAGATAGCTCTCAGCCAGAAACAGCTAGCTTGCAAAGCTGTTGCTCAGACTCATCTGCCCATGGCACTGCTCGCGTAGAGGCACAGAGACTGCGGCTGCTTGCTTGTCTTGCCACCTCAAACTTCAAAAGTATCTTAGGTGGTCCGTGCCGGGGGCTTCCGGCAGCACTGCTTTAAAAATGCAAATGTCTGCAGATAGCTCGCAGGCAGAAAGAGCTAGCCTGGAAAGCTGTTGCTCAGGCTCATCTGCCCATGGCACTGCTCGCACAGAGGCACAGAGACTGGGGCTGCTTGCTTGTCTTGCCACCTCAAACTTCAAACGTAGCTTAGGTGGTCCGTTTCGGGCGCCTCCGGCAGCCCTGCTCTGAAAATGCGAACGTCTGCAGATAGCTCGCAGCCAGAAAGAGCTAGCCTGGAAAGCTGTTGCTCAGCCTCATCTGCCCATGGCACTGCTCGCACAGAGGCACAGAGACTGGGGCTGCTTGCTTGTCTTGCCACCTCAGACTTCAAACATAGCTTAGGTGGTCCGTGCAGGGTGCCTCCGTCAGCCCTGCTCCGAAAATGTGAACGTTTGCAGATAGCTGTCAGCCAGAAACAGCTAGCCTGGAAAGCTGTTGCTCAGCCTCATCTGCCCATGGCACTGCTCGCGTAGAGGCACAGAGACTGCGGCTGCTTGCTTGTCTTGCCACCTCAAACTTCAAACGTATCTTTGGTGGTCCGTGCCGGGGGCTTCCGGCAGCGCTGCTTTAAAAATGCAAATGTCTGCAGATAGCTCGCAGGCAGAAAGCGCTAGCCTGGAAAGCTGTTGCTCAGGCTCATCTGCCCATGGCACTGCTCGCACAGAGGCACAGAGACTGGGGCTGCTTGCTTGTCTTGCCACCTCAAACTTCAAACGTAGATTAGGTGGTCCGTTTCGGGCGCCTCCGGCAGCCCTGCTCTGAAAATGCGAACGTCTGCAGATAGCTCGCAGCCAGAAAGAGCTAGCCTGGAAAGCTGTTGCTCAGCCTCATCTGCCCATGGCACTGCTCGCGTAGAGGCACAGAGACTGGGGCTGCTTGCTTGTCTTGCCCCCTGAAACTTCAAACGTAGCTTAGGTGGTCCGTGCCGGCCAACTCCAGCAGCCCTGCTCTGAAAAATTGAATGTCTGCAGATAGCTCGCAGGCAGAAAGAGCTAGCCTGGAAAGCTGTTGCTCAGCCTCATCTGCCCATGGCACTGCTTGCACAGAGGCACAGAGACTGGGGCTGCTTGCTTGTCTTGCCACCTCAAACTTCAAACGTAACATATGTGGTCTGTGCCAATCAACTCCGGCAGCCCTGCTCTGAAAAATTGAACGTCTGCAGATAACTCGCAGGCAGAAAGAGCTAGCCTGGAAAGCTGTTGCTCAGCCTCATCTGCCCATGGCACTGCTCGCACAGAGGCACAGAGACTGGGGCTGCTTGCTTGTCTTGCCACCTCAAACTTCAAACGTATCTTAGGTGGTCCGTTTCGGGCGCCTCCGGCAGCCCTGCTCTGAAAATGCAAACGTCTTCAGATAGCTCTCAGCCAGAAAGAGCTAGCCTGGAAAGCTGTTGCTCAGCCTCATCTGCCCATGGCACTGCTCGCACAGAGGCACAGAGACTGGGGCTGCTTGCTTGTCTTGCCACCTCAAACTTCAAACGTATCTTTGGTGGTCCGTGCCGGGGCCATCCGTCAGCGCTGCTTTAAAAATGCAAATGTCTGCAGATAGGTCTCAGCCAGAAAGAGCCAGCCTCGAAAGCTGATGCTCAGCCTCATCTGCCCATGGCACTGCTCACATAGAGGCACAGAGACTGCGGCTGCTTGCTTGTCTTGCCCCCTCAAACTTCAAACGTAGCTTAGGTGGTCCGTGCCGGCCAACTCCAGCAGCCCTGCTCTGAAAAATTGAATGTCTGCAGATAGCTCGCAGGCAGAAAGAGCTAGCCTGGAAAGCTGTTGCTCAGCCTCATCTGCCCATGGCACTGCTCGCACAGAGGCACAGAGACTGGGGCTGCTTGCTTGTCTTGCCACCTCAAACTTCAAATGTAACATATGTGGTCTGTGCCGGACAACTCCGGCAGCCCTGCTCTGAAAAATTGAACGTCTGCAGATAGCTCGCAGGCAGAAAGAGCTAGCCTGGAAAGCTGTTGCTCAGCCTCATCTGCCCATGGCACTGCTCGCACAGAGGCACAGAGACTGGGGCTGCTTGCTTGTCTTGCCACCTCAATCTTCAAACGTAGATTAGGTGGTCCGTGCCGGGGGTATCCGGTAGGGCTGCTTTGAAAATGCGAACGTCTGCAGATAGCTCGCAGCCAGAAAGAACTAGCCTGGAAAGCTGTTGCTCAGCCTCATCTGCCCATGGCACTGCTCGCACAGAGGCACAGAGACTGGGGCTGCTTGCTTGTCTTGCAACCTCAGACTTCAAACATAGCTTAGGTGGTCCGTGCCGAGCGCCTCCAGCAGCCCTGCTCTGAAAATGCGAACGTCTGCAGATAGCTCGCAGGCAGAAAGAGCTAGCCTGGAATGCTGTTGCTCAGCCTCATCTGCTCATGGCAATGATCGCATAGAGTCACAGAGACTGGGGCTGCTTGCTTGTCTTGCCCCCTCAAACTTCAAACGCAGTTTTGGAGGTCCATGCAGGGGACCTCCACCAGTCCTGCGCCGAAAATATGAATGTCTACAGATAGCTCGCAGCCAGAAATAGCTAGCATGGGAAGCTGTTGCTCAGCCTCATCTGCCCATGGCACTGCTCGCACAGAGGCACAGAGACTCGGGCTGCTTGCTTGTCTTGCCACCTCAGACTTCAAACGTATCTTAGGTGGTCCGTGCAGGGGGTCTCCGTCATCCCTGATCCGAAAATGTGAACGTCTGCAGATAGCTCGCAGACAGAAAGAGCTAGCCTGGAAAGCTGTTGCTCAGCCTCATCTGCCCATGGCACTGCTCGCACAGAGGCACAGAGAATGGGGCTGCTTGCTTGTCTTGCCACCTCAAACTTCAAACGTAGCTTAGTTGGTCCGTGCCGGGGGTATCCGGCAGGGCTGCTTTGAAAATGCGAACGTCTGCAGATAGCTCGCAGGCAGAAACAGCTAGCCTGGAAAGCTGTTGCTCAGCCTCATCTGCCCATGGCACTGCTCGCACAGAGGCACAGAGACTGGGGCTGCTTGCTTGTCTTGCCACCTCAAACTTGAAACGTGGCTTAGGTGGTCCGTGCCGGGTGTATCCGGCAGGGCTGCTTTGAAAATGCGAACGTCTGCAGATAGCTCGCAGCCAGAAAAAGCTAGCCTGGAAAGCTGTTGCTGAGCCTCATCTGCCCATGGCACTGCTCGCGTAGAGGCACAGAGACTGCGGCTGCTTGCTTGTCTTGCCACCTCAGACTTCAAACATAGCTTAGGTGGTTCGTGCCGGCCAACTCCAGCATCCCTGCTCTGAAAAATTTAATGTCTGCAGATAGCTCGCAGGCAGAAAGAGCTAGCCTGGAAAGCTGTTGCTCAGACTCATCTGCCCATGGCACTGCTCGCACAGAGGCACAGAGACTGGGGCTGCTTGCTTGTCTTGCCACCTCAAACTTCAAATGTAACATATGTGGTCTGTGCCGGACAACTCCGGCAGCCCTGCTCTGAAAAATTGAACGTCTGCAGATAGCTCGCAGGCAAAAAGAGCTAGCCTGGAAAGCTGTTGCTCAGCCTCATCTGCCCATGGCACTGCTCGCACAGAGGCACAGAGACTGGGGCTGCTTGCTTGTCTTGCCACCTCAGACTTCAAACATAGCTTAGGTGGTCCGTGCAGGGTGCCTCCGTCAGCCCTGCTCCGAAAATGTGAACGTTTGCAGATAGCTGTCAGCCAGAAACAGCTAGCCTGGAAAGCTGTTGCTCAGCCTCATCTGCCCATGGCACTGCTCGCGTAGAGGCACAGAGACTGCGGCTGCTTGCTTGTCTTGCCACCTCAAACTTCAAACGTATCTTTGGTGGTCCGTGCCGGGGGCTTCCGGCAGCGCTGCTTTAAAAATGCAAATGTCTGCAGATAGCTCGCAGGCAGAAAGCGCTAGCCTGGAAAGCTGTTGCTCAGGCTCATCTGCCCATGGCACTGCTCGCACAGAGGCACAGAGACTGGGGCTGCTTGCTTGTCTTGCCACCTCAAACTTCAAACGTAGATTAGGTGGTCCGTTTCGGGCGCCTCCGGCAGCCCTGCTCTGAAAATGCGAACGTCTGCAGATAGCTCGCAGCCAGAAAGAGCTAGCCTGGAAAGCTGTTGCTCAGCCTCATCTGCCCATGGCACTGCTCGCGTAGAGGCACAGAGACTGGGGCTGCTTGCTTGTCTTGCCCCCTGAAACTTCAAACGTAGCTTAGGTGGTCCGTGCCGGCCAACTCCAGCAGCCCTGCTCTGAAAAATTGAATGTCTGCAGATAGCTCGCAGGCAGAAAGAGCTAGCCTGGAAAGCTGTTGCTCAGCCTCATCTGCCCATGGCACTGCTTGCACAGAGGCACAGAGACTGGGGCTGCTTGCTTGTCTTGCCACCTCAAACTTCAAACGTAACATATGTGGTCTGTGCCAATCAACTCCGGCAGCCCTGCTCTGAAAAATTGAACGTCTGCAGATAACTCGCAGGCAGAAAGAGCTAGCCTGGAAAGCTGTTGCTCAGCCTCATCTGCCCATGGCACTGCTCGCACAGAGGCACAGAGACTGGGGCTGCTTGCTTGTCTTGCCACCTCAAACTTCAAACGTATCTTAGGTGGTCCGTTTCGGGCGCCTCCGGCAGCCCTGCTCTGAAAATGCAAACGTCTTCAGATAGCTCTCAGCCAGAAAGAGCTAGCCTGGAAAGCTGTTGCTCAGCCTCATCTGCCCATGGCACTGCTCGCACAGAGGCACAGAGACTGGGGCTGCTTGCTTGTCTTGCCACCTCAAACTTCAAACGTATCTTTGGTGGTCCGTGCCGGGGCCATCCGTCAGCGCTGCTTTAAAAATGCAAATGTCTGCAGATAGGTCTCAGCCAGAAAGAGCCAGCCTCGAAAGCTGATGCTCAGCCTCATCTGCCCATGGCACTGCTCACATAGAGGCACAGAGACTGCGGCTGCTTGCTTGTCTTGCCCCCTCAAACTTCAAACGTAGCTTAGGTGGTCCGTGCCGGCCAACTCCAGCAGCCCTGCTCTGAAAAATTGAATGTCTGCAGATAGCTCGCAGGCAGAAAGAGCTAGCCTGGAAAGCTGTTGCTCAGCCTCATCTGCCCATGGCACTGCTCGCACAGAGGCACAGAGACTGGGGCTGCTTGCTTGTCTTGCCACCTCAAACTTCAAATGTAACATATGTGGTCTGTGCCGGACAACTCCGGCAGCCCTGCTCTGAAAAATTGAACGTCTGCAGATAGCTCGCAGGCAGAAAGAGCTAGCCTGGAAAGCTGTTGCTCAGCCTCATCTGCCCATGGCACTGCTCGCACAGAGGCACAGAGACTGGGGCTGCTTGCTTGTCTTGCCACCTCAATCTTCAAACGTAGATTAGGTGGTCCGTGCCGGGGGTATCCGGTAGGGCTGCTTTGAAAATGCGAACGTCTGCAGATAGCTCGCAGCCAGAAAGAACTAGCCTGGAAAGCTGTTGCTCAGCCTCATCTGCCCATGGCACTGCTCGCACAGAGGCACAGAGACTGGGGCTGCTTGCTTGTCTTGCAACCTCAGACTTCAAACATAGCTTAGGTGGTCCGTGCCGGGCGCCTCCAGCAGCCCTGCTCTGAAAATGCGAACGTCTGCAGATAGCTCGCAGGCAGAAAGAGCTAGCCTGGAATGCTGTTGCTCAGCCTCATCTGCTCATGGCAATGATCGCATAGAGTCACAGAGACTGGGGCTGCTTGCTTGTCTTGCCCCCTCAAACTTCAAACGCAGTTTTGGAGGTCCATGCAGGGGACCTCCACCAGTCCTGCGCCGAAAATATGAATGTCTACAGATAGCTCGCAGCCAGAAATAGCTAGCATGGGAAGCTGTTGCTCAGCCTCATCTGCCCATGGCACTGCTCGCACAGAGGCACAGAGACTCGGGCTGCTTGCTTGTCTTGCCACCTCAGACTTCAAACGTATCTTAGGTGGTCCGTGCAGGGGGTCTCCGTCATCCCTGATCCGAAAATGTGAACGTCTGCAGATAGCTCGCAGACAGAAAGAGCTAGCCTGGAAAGCTGTTGCTCAGCCTCATCTGCCCATGGCACTGCTCGCACAGAGGCACAGAGAATGGGGCTGCTTGCTTGTCTTGCCACCTCAAACTTCAAACGTAGCTTAGTTGGTCCGTGCCGGGGGTATCCGGCAGGGCTGCTTTGAAAATGCGAACGTCTGCAGATAGCTCGCAGGCAGAAACAGCTAGCCTGGAAAGCTGTTGCTCAGCCTCATCTGCCCATGGCACTGCTCGCACAGAGGCACAGAGACTGGGGCTGCTTGCTTGTCTTGCCACCTCAAACTTGAAACGTGGCTTAGGTGGTCCGTGCCGGGTGTATCCGGCAGGGCTGCTTTGAAAATGCGAACGTCTGCAGATAGCTCGCAGCCAGAAAGAGCTAGCCTGGAAAGCTGTTGCTGAGCCTCATCTGCCCATGGCACTGCTCGCGTAGAGGCACAGAGACTGCGGCTGCTTGCTTGTCTTGCCACCTCAGACTTCAAACATAGCTTAGGTGGTTCGTGCCGGCCAACTCCAGCATCCCTGCTCTGAAAAATTTAATGTCTGCAGATAGCTCGCAGGCAGAAAGAGCTAGCCTGGAAAGCTGTTGCTCAGACTCATCTGCCCATGGCACTGCTCGCACAGAGGCACAGAGACTGGGGCTGCTTGCTTGTCTTGCCACCTCAAACTTCAAATGTAACATATGTGGTCTGTGCCGGACAACTCCGGCAGCCCTGCTCTGAAAAATTGAACGTCTGCAGATAGCTCGCAGGCAAAAAGAGCTAGCCTGGAAAGCTGTTGCTCAGCCTCATCTGCCCATGGCACTGCTCGCACAGAGGCACAGAGACTGGGGCTGCTTGCTTGTCTTGCCACCTCAGACTTCAAACATAGCTTAGGTGGTCCGTGCAGGGTGCCTCCGTCAGCCCTGCTCCGAAAATGTGAACGTTTGCAGATAGCTGTCAGCCAGAAACAGCTAGCCTGGAAAGCTGTTGCTCAGCCTCATCTGCCCATGGCACTGCTCGCGTAGAGGCACAGAGACTGCGGCTGCTTGCTTGTCTTGCCACCTCAAACTTCAAACGTATCTTTGGTGGTCCGTGCCGGGGGCTTCCGGCAGCGCTGCTTTAAAAATGCAAATGTCTGCAGATAGCTCGCAGGCAGAAAGCGCTAGCCTGGAAAGCTGTTGCTCAGGCTCATCTGCCCATGGCACTGCTCGCACAGAGGCACAGAGACTGGGGCTGCTTGCTTGTCTTGCCACCTCAAACTTCAAACGTAGATTAGGTGGTCCGTTTCGGGCGCCTCCGGCAGCCCTGCTCTGAAAATGCGAACGTCTGCAGATAGCTCGCAGCCAGAAAGAGCTAGCCTGGAAAGCTGTTGCTCAGCCTCATCTGCCCATGGCACTGCTCGCGTAGAGGCACAGAGACTGGGGCTGCTTGCTTGTCTTGCCCCCTGAAACTTCAAACGTAGCTTAGGTGGTCCGTGCCGGCCAACTCCAGCAGCCCTGCTCTGAAAAATTGAATGTCTGCAGATAGCTCGCAGGCAGAAAGAGCTAGCCTGGAAAGCTGTTGCTCAGCCTCATCTGCCCATGGCACTGCTTGCACAGAGGCACAGAGACTGGGGCTGCTTGCTTGTCTTGCCACCTCAAACTTCAAACGTAACATATGTGGTCTGTGCCAATCAACTCCGGCAGCCCTGCTCTGAAAAATTGAACGTCTGCAGATAACTCGCAGGCAGAAAGAGCTAGCCTGGAAAGCTGTTGCTCAGCCTCATCTGCCCATGGCACTGCTCGCACAGAGGCACAGAGACTGGGGCTGCTTGCTTGTCTTGCCACCTCAAACTTCAAACGTATCTTAGGTGGTCCGTTTCGGGCGCCTCCGGCAGCCCTGCTCTGAAAATGCAAACGTCTTCAGATAGCTCTCAGCCAGAAAGAGCTAGCCTGGAAAGCTGTTGCTCAGCCTCATCTGCCCATGGCACTGCTCGCACAGAGGCACAGAGACTGGGGCTGCTTGCTTGTCTTGCCACCTCAAACTTCAAACGTATCTTTGGTGGTCCGTGCCGGGGCCATCCGTCAGCGCTGCTTTAAAAATGCAAATGTCTGCAGATAGGTCTCAGCCAGAAAGAGCCAGCCTCGAAAGCTGATGCTCAGCCTCATCTGCCCATGGCACTGCTCACATAGAGGCACAGAGACTGCGGCTGCTTGCTTGTCTTGCCCCCTCAAACTTCAAACGTAGCTTAGGTGGTCCGTGCCGGCCAACTCCAGCAGCCCTGCTCTGAAAAATTGAATGTCTGCAGATAGCTCGCAGGCAGAAAGAGCTAGCCTGGAAAGCTGTTGCTCAGCCTCATCTGCCCATGGCACTGCTCGCACAGAGGCACAGAGACTGGGGCTGCTTGCTTGTCTTGCCACCTCAAACTTCAAATGTAACATATGTGGTCTGTGCCGGACAACTCCGGCAGCCCTGCTCTGAAAAATTGAACGTCTGCAGATAGCTCGCAGGCAGAAAGAGCTAGCCTGGAAAGCTGTTGCTCAGCCTCATCTGCCCATGGCACTGCTCGCACAGAGGCACAGAGACTGGGGCTGCTTGCTTGTCTTGCCACCTCAATCTTCAAACGTAGATTAGGTGGTCCGTGCCGGGGGTATCCGGTAGGGCTGCTTTGAAAATGCGAACGTCTGCAGATAGCTCGCAGCCAGAAAGAACTAGCCTGGAAAGCTGTTGCTCAGCCTCATCTGCCCATGGCACTGCTCGCACAGAGGCACAGAGACTGGGGCTGCTTGCTTGTCTTGCAACCTCAGACTTCAAACATAGCTTAGGTGGTCCGTGCCGGGCGCCTCCAGCAGCCCTGCTCTGAAAATGCGAACGTCTGCAGATAGCTCGCAGGCAGAAAGAGCTAGCCTGGAATGCTGTTGCTCAGCCTCATCTGCTCATGGCAATGATCGCATAGAGTCACAGAGACTGGGGCTGCTTGCTTGTCTTGCCCCCTCAAACTTCAAACGCAGTTTTGGAGGTCCATGCAGGGGACCTCCACCAGTCCTGCGCCGAAAATATGAATGTCTACAGATAGCTCGCAGCCAGAAATAGCTAGCATGGGAAGCTGTTGCTCAGCCTCATCTGCCCATGGCACTGCTCGCACAGAGGCACAGAGACTCGGGCTGCTTGCTTGTCTTGCCACCTCAGACTTCAAACGTATCTTAGGTGGTCCGTGCAGGGGGTCTCCGTCATTCCTGATCCGAAAATGTGAACGTCTGCAGATAGCTCGCAGACAGAAAGAGCTAGCCTGGAAAGCTGTTGCTCAGCCTCATCTGCCCATGGCACTGCTCGCACAGAGGCACAGAGAATGGGGCTGCTTGCTTGTCTTGCCACCTCAAACTTCAAACGTAGCTTAGTTGGTCCGTGCCGGGGGTATCCGGCAGGGCTGCTTTGAAAATGCGAACGTCTGCAGATAGCTCGCAGGCAGAAACAGCTAGCCTGGAAAGCTGTTGCTCAGCCTCATCTGCCCATGGCACTGCTCGCACAGAGGCACAGAGACTGGGGCTGCTTGCTTGTCTTGCCACCTCAAACTTGAAACGTGGCTTAGGTGGTCCGTGCCGGGTGTATCCGGCAGGGCTGCTTTGAAAATGCGAACGTCTGCAGATAGCTCGCAGCCAGAAAGAGCTAGCCTGGAAAGCTGTTGCTGAGCCTCATCTGCCCATGGCACTGCTCGCGTAGAGGCACAGAGACTGCGGCTGCTTGCTTGTCTTGCCACCTCAGACTTCAAACATAGCTTAGGTGGTCCGTGCAGGGTGCCTCCGTCAGCCCTGCTCCGAAAATGTGAACGTGTGCAGATAGCTCTCAGCCAGAAACAGCTAGCCTGGAAAGCTGTTGCTCAGCCTCATCTGCCCATGGCACTGCTCGCGTAGAGGCACAGAGACTGCGGCTGCTTGCTTGTCTTGCCCCCTCAAACTTCAAACGTAGCTTAGGTGGACCGTGCCGGCTATTTCCGGCAGCCCTGCTCTGAAAAATTGAATGTCTGCAGATAGCTCGCAGGCAGAAAGAGCTAGCCTGGAAAGCTGTTGCTCAGCCTCATCTGCCCATGGCACTGCTTGCACAGAGGCACAGAGACTGGGGCTGCTTGCTTGTCTTGCCACCTCAAACTTCAAACGTAACATATGTGGTCTGTGCCAATCAACTCCGGCAGCCCTGCTCTGAAAAACTGAATGTCTGCAGATAGCTCTCAGCCAGAAAGAGCTAGCCTGGAAAGCTGTTGCTCCGCCTTATCTGCCCATGGCACTGCTCGCACAGAGGCACAGAGACTGGGGCTGCTTGCTTGTCTTGCCACTTCAAACTTCAAACGTATCTTTGGTGGTCCGTGCCGGGGGCATTCGTCAGCGCTGCTTTAAAAATGCAAATGTCTGCAGATAGGTCTCAGCCAGAAAGAGCTAGCCTCGAAAGCTGATGCTCAGCCTCATCTGCCCATGGCACTGCTCACATAGAGGCACAGAGACTGCGGCTGCTTGCTTGTCTTGCCACCTCAGACTTCAAACGTAATATAGGTGGTCCGTGATGGCCAACTCCAGCAGCCCTGCTCTGAAAAATTGAATGTCTGCAGATAGCTCGCAGGCACAAAGAGCTAGCCTGGAAAGCTGTTGCTCAGCCTCATCTGCCCATGGCACTGCTCGCACAGAGGCACAGAGACTGGGGCTGCTTGCTTGTCTTGCCACTTCAAACTTCAAACGTAGCTTAGGTGGTCCGTGCCGGGTGTATCCGGTAGGGCTGCTTTGAAAATGCGAACGTCTGCAGATAGCTCGCAGCCAGAAAGAGCTAGCCTGGAAAGCTGTTGCTGAGCCTCATCTGCCCATGGCACTGCTCGCACAGAGGCACAGAGACTGGGACTGCTTGCTTGTCTTGCCACCTCAAACTTCAAACGTATCTTTGGTGGTCCGTGCCGGGGGCTTCCGGCAGCGCTGCTTTAAAAATGCAAATGTCTGCAGATAGCTCGCAGGCAGAAAGAGCTAGCCTGGAAAGCTGTTGCTCAGCCTCATCTGCCCATGGCACTGCTCGCACAGAGGCACATAGACTGGGGCTGCTTGCTTGTCTTGCCACCTCAAACTTCAAACGTAGATTTGGGGGTCCGTGCAGGAGACCCTCAACAGCCCTGCTCTGAAAATGCGAACGTCTGCAGATAGCTCGCAACCAGAAAGTGCTAGTCTGGAAAGATGTTGCTCAGCCTCATCTGCCCATGGCACCGCTCGCACAGAGGCATAGAGAATGGGGCTACTTGCTTGTCTTGCAACCTCAAACTTCAAACGTAGTTTAGGTAGTCCTGCCGGGTGCCTCCGGCACCTATGCTCTGAAAATGCGAACGTCTGCAGATAGCTCGCAGCCAGAAAGAGCTAGCCTGGAAAGCTGTTGCTCAGCCTCATCTGCCCATGGCACTACTTGCACAGAGGCACAGAGATTGGGAATGCTTGCTTGTCTTGCCCTCTCAGACTGCAAACGTAGCTTTGGTTGTTCTTGAAGGGGGCTCCAGCAGATCTGCTCTGGAAATGAGAACGTCTGCAAATAGCTGGCAGCCAGAAAGAGCTAGCCTGGAAAGCTGTTGCTCAGCCTCATCTGCTCATGGCAATGCTCGCACAGAGGCACAGAGACTGGGGCTGCTTGCTTGTCTTGCCACATCAAACTTCAAACGTAGCTTAGGTGGTCCGTGCCGGGCGCCTCCGGCACACATGCTCTGAAAATGCAAACGTGTGCAGATAGCTCGCAGCCAGAAAGAGCTAGCCTGGAAAGCTGTTGCTCAGCCTCATCTGCCCATGGCACTGCTCGCACAGAGGCACAGAGACTGGGTATGCTTGATTGTCTTGCACTCTCAAACTGGATACGCAGCTTTGGTTGTTCTTGAAGGGGGCCTCCAGCAGATCTGCTTTGCAAATGAGAACGTCTGCTGATAGCTCGCAGCCAGAAAGAGCTAGCCTTGAAAGCTCTTGCTCAGCCTCATCTGCTCATGGCAATGCTCGACTAGAGGCACAGAGACTGGGGCTGCTTGCTTGTCTTCCCCCTCAAACTTCAAACGTATCTTAGCTGGTGCGTGCCGGGCGCCTCCAGCAGCCCTGCTGCGAAATGCAAATGTCTGCAGATAGCTCGCAGGCAGAAAGAGGTAGCCTGGAATGCTGTTCCTCAGCCTCATCTGTCCATGGCACTGCTCGCACAGAGGCACAGAGACTGGGGCTGCTTGCTTGTCTTGCCCCCTCAAACTTCAAACGTAGCTTTTTGGGTCAGTGCAGGGGGTCTCCGGCAGCCCTGCTCTGAAAATGCGAACGTCTGCAGATAGTTCGCAGGCAGAAAGTGCTAGCCTGGAAAGCTGTTGCTCAGCCTCATCTGCCCATGCCACTGCTCGCACAGAGGCACAGAGACTGGGGCTGCTTGCTTGTCTTGACCCCTCAAACTTCAAACGTATCTTTGGAGGTGCGTGCAGGGGACGTCCACCAGTCCTGCTCTGACCATGCGAAAGTCTGCAGATAGCTCGCAGCCACAAAGAGCTAGCCTGGAAAGCTGTTGCTCAGCCTCATCTGCCCATGGCACTGCTCGCACAGAGGCACAGAGACTGGGGATGCTTGCTTGTCTTGCCCTTTCAAACTGCAAAAGTAGCTTTGGTTGTTCTTGAAGGGGGCCTCCAGCAGATCTGCTCTGGAAATGAGAACGTCTGCAGATAGCTCGCAGTCAGAAAGAGCTAGCCTGGAAAGCTGTTGCTCATCCTCATCTGTCCATGGCACTGCTCGCACAGAGGCACAGAGACTGGGGCTGCTTGCTTGTCTTGCCCCCTCAAATTTCAAACGTATCTTTGGAGGTCCGTGCAGGGGACCTCCACCAGTCCTGCTCCGAAAATATGAATGTCTGCAGATAGCTCGCAGCCAGAAAGAGCTAGGCTGGAAATGTGTTGCTCAGCCTCATCTGCTCATGGCACTACTCGCACAGAGGCACAGAGACTGGGGCTGCTTGCTTTTCTTGCCCCCACAAACTTCAGTCGTAGATTAGGTGGTCCGTGCAGTGGGCCCCCGGCAGCCCTGCTCTATAAATGCGAACGTCTGCAGAGAGCTCGCAGGCAGAAAGAACTAGCCTGGAAAGCTGTTGCTCATCCTCATCTGCCCATGGCACTGCTCGCACAGAAACACAGAGACTGGGGCTGCTTGCTTTTCTTGCCCCTCAAACTTCAAAAGTAGCTTTGGGGGTCCGTGCAGGGGACCTCCACCAACCCTGCTCTGAATATGCGAAAGTCTGCAGATAGATCACTGCCAGAAAGAGCTAGCCTGGAAAGCTGTTGCTCAGCCTCATCTGCCCATGGCACTGCTCGCACAGAGGCACAGAGACTGGGGCTGCTTGCTTGTCTTGCCACCTCAAACTTCAAACGTAGCTTTGGGGGTCCGTGCAGGGGACCCTCAGCAGCCCTGCTCTGAAAATTTGAACGTCTGCAGATAGCTCGCAGGAAGAAAGTGCTAGCCTGGAAAGCTGTTGCTCAGCCTCATCTGTCCATGGCACTGCTCGCACAGAGGCACAGAGACTGGGGATGCTTGCTTGTCTTGCCCCCACAAACTTCAAACGTAGCTTTGGAGGTCCGTGCAGGGGACCTCCACCAGTCCTGCTCCGAAAATATGAATGTCTGCAGAAAGCTCGGAGCCAGAAAGAGCAAGCCTGCAAAGGTGTTGCTCAGCCTCATCTGCTCATAGCACTACTCGCACAGAGGCACAGAGACTGGGGCTGCTTGCTTGTCTTGCCACCTCAAACTTCAAACGTAGCTTTGGGGGTCCGTGCAGAGTATCTCCAGCTGTCGTGCTCTGAAAATGCGAACGTCTGCAGATAGCTCGCAGCCAGAAAGTGCTAGCCTGGAAAGCTGCTGCTCAGCCTCATCTGCCCATGGCACTGCTCGCACAGAGGCACAGAGACTAGGGATGCTTGCTTGTCTTGCCCTCTCAAACTGCAAACGTAGGTTTGGTTGTTCTTGAAGGCGGCCTTCAGCAGATCTGCTTTGGAAATGAGAACGTCTGCTGATAGCTCGCAGCCAGAAAGAGCTAGCCTGGAAAGCTGTTGCTCAGCCTCATCTGCTCATGGCAATGCTCGCATAGAGGCACAGAGAATGGGACTGCTTGCTTGTCTTGCCACCTCAAACTTCAAACGTAGATTTGGGGGTCCGTGCAGGAGACCCTCAACAGCCCTGCTCCGAAAATGCGAACGTCTGCAGATAGCTCGCAACCAGAAAGTGCTAGCCTGTAAAGATGTTGCTCAGCCTCATCTGCCCATGGCACCGCTCGCACAGAGGCATAGAGAATGGGGCTACTTGCTTGTCTTGCAACCTCAAACTTCAAACGTAGCTTAGGTGATCCTGCCGGGTGCCTCCGGCACCTATGCTCTGAAAATGCGAACGTCTGCAGATAGCTCGCAGCCAGAAAGAGCTGGCCTGGAAAGCTGTTGCTCAGCCTCATCTGCCCATGGCACTGCTCGCACAGAGGCACAGAGACTGGGGCTGCTTGCTTGTCTTGCCCCCTCAAACTTCAAACGTAGATTTGGGGTCCGTGAGGGGACCATCAGCAGCCCTGCTCTGAAAATGCGAACGTCTGCAGATATCTCGCAGCCAGAAAGAGCTAGCCTGGAAAGGTGTTGCTCAGCCTCATCTGCCCATGGCACCGCTCGCACAGAGGCATAGAGAATGGGGATGCTTGCTTGCCTTGCCACCTCAAACTGCAAACGTAGCTTTGGTTGTTCTTGAAGGGGGCTTCCAGTAGATCTGCTCTGGAAATGAGAACACTGCAAATAGCTCGCAGCCAGAAAGAGCTAGCCTGGAAAGCTGTTGCTCAGCCTCATCTACTCATGGCAATGCTCCCATAGAGGCACAGAGACTGGGGCTGCTTGCTTGTCTTGCCCCCTCAAACTTCAAACGTAGCTTTGAGGATCCGTGCAGGGTACCTTCGGCAGCCCTGCTCTGAAAATGCGAACGTCTGCTGATAGCTCGCAGACAGAAAGAGCTAACCTGGAAAGCTGTTGCTCAGCCTCATCTGTCCATGGCACTGCTCGCACAGAGGCACAGAGACTGGGGCTGCTTGCTTGTCTTGCCACCTCAAACTTGAAACACATATTTGGCGGTGCGTGATGGGGGTCTCCGGCAGCCCTGCTAAGAAAATGCAAACGTCTGCAGATAGTTCGCAGGCAGAAAGTGCTAGCCTGGAAAGCTGTTGCTCAGCCTAATCTGCCCATGGCACTGCTCGCACAGAGGCACAGAGACTGGGGATGCTTTCTTGTCTTGCCCTCTCAAACTTCAAACGTACATTTGTGGGTCCGTGCAGGGGACCATCAGCAGCCCTGCTCTGAAAATGCGAACGTCTGCAGATATCTCGCAGACAGAAAGAGCTAGCCTGGAAAGCTGTTGCTCAGCCTCATCTGCCAATGGCACTGCTCGCACAGAGGCACAGAGACTGGGGATGATTGCTTGTCTTGCCACCTCAAACTGCAAACGTAGCTTTGGTTTTTCTTGAAGGGGGCTTCCAGCAGATCTGCTCTGGAAATGAGAACGTCTGCAAATAGATCGCAGCCAGAAAGAGCTAGCCTGGAAAGCTGTTGCTCAGCCTCATCTGCCCATGGCACTGCTCGCACAGAGGCACAGAGACTGGGGCTGCTTGCTTGTCTTGCCCCCTCAAACTTCAAACGTAGCTTTGGGGATCCGTGCAGTGCACCTCCGGCAGCCCTGCTCTGAAAATGCGAACGTCTGCAGATAGCTCGCAGGCAGAAAGAGCTAGCCTGGAAAGCTGTTGCTCAGCCTCATCTGCCCATGGCACTGCTCACACAGAGGCACAGAGACTGGGGCTGCTTGCTTGTCTTGCCCCCTCAAACTTCAAACCTATCTTTGGGAGTCCGTGAAGTGGTGCACCAGCAGCCTGCTGTGAAAATGCGAACGTCTGCAAATAGGTCGCAGGCAGAAAAAGCTAGACTGTAAAGCTGTTGCTCACCCTCATCTGCCCATGGCACTGCTCGCACAGAGGCACACAGACTGGGGCTGCTTCCTTGTCTTGCAACCTCAAACTTCAAACGTAGCTTTGGGGGTCCGTGCAGGGGGCCTCCGGCAGCCCTGCTCTGAAAATGCGAACGTCTGCAGATAGCTCGCAGGCAGAAAGAGCTAGCCTGGAAAGCTGTTGCTCAGCCTCATCTGCCCATGTCACTGCTCACACAGAGGCACAGAGACTGGGGCTGCTTGCTTTTCTTGCTCCTCAAACTTCAAACGTAGCTTTGGCGGTCCGTGCAGGGGACCTCCGGCAGCCCTGCTCTGACCATGCGAAAGTCTGGAGATAGCTCGCAGGCAGAAAGAGCTAGCCTGGAAAGCTGCTGCTCAGCCTCATCTGCCCATGGCACTGCTCGCACAGAGGCACAGAGACAGGGGCTGCTTGCTTATCTTGCCACCTCAAACTTCAAACGTAGCTAAGGTGGTCCGTGCAGGGGACCTCCACCAGTCCTGCTCCGAAAATGTGAATGCCTGCAGATAGCTCGCAGCCAGAAAGAGCTAGCCTGGAAAGGTGTTGCTCAGCCTCATCTGCTCATGGCACTACTCGCACAGAGGCACAGAGACTGGGGCTGCTTGCTTGTCTTGCCACCTCAAACTTCAAACGTAGCTTAGGTGGTCCGTGCAGGATGCCTACGTCAGCCCTGTTCTAAAAATGTGAAAGTCTGCAGAAATCTCGCAGCCAGAAAGAGCTATCCTGGAAAGCTGTTGCTCAGACTCATCGGCCCATGCCACTGCTCGCACAGAGGCACAGAGTCTGAGGCTGCTTGCTTGTCTTGCCACCTCAAACTTCAAACGTAGCTTTGGGTGTCCATGCAGTGTACCTCCGGCTGTCGTGCTCTCAAAATGCGAACGTCTGCAAATAGCTCGCAGCCAGAAATTGCTAGCCTGGAAAGATGTTGCTCAGCCTCATCTGCCCATGGCACTGCTCACACAGAGGCACAGAGACTGGGGCTGGTTCCTTGTCTTGCCCCCTGAAACTTCAAACATAGTTTTGGGGGTCAGTGCAGGGGGCCTCCGGCAGCCCTGCTCTGAGTATGCGAATGTCTGCAGATAGCTCGCAGAAAGAAAGAGCTAGCCTGCAAAGCTGTTGCTCAGCCTCATCTGCCCATGGCACTGCTCGCACAGAGGCACAGAGACTGGGGCTGCTTGCTTGTCTTGCCACCTCCAACTTCAAACGTAACTTTGAGGGTCCGTAGAGGGGACCCTCAGCAGCCCTGCTCTGAAAATGCGAACGTCTGCAGGTAGCTCGCAGACAGAAAGTGCTAGCCTGGAAAGCTGTTGCTCAGCCTCATCTGCCCATGGCACCGCTCACACAGAGGCACAGAGACTGGGGATGCTTGCTTGTCTTGCAACCTCAAACTTCAAACGTAGTTTAGGTGGTCCTGCCGGGTGCCTCCGGCACCTATGCTCTGAAAATGCGAACGTCTGCAGATAGCTCGCAGCCAGAAAGAGCTAGCCTGGAAAGCTGTTGCTCAGCCTCATCTGCCCATGGCACTACTTGCACAGAGGCACAGAGATTGGGAATGCTTGCTTGTCTTGCCCTCTCAGACTGCAAACGTAGCTTTGGTTGTTCTTGAAGGGGGCTCCAGCAGATCTGCTCTGGAAATGAGAACGTCTGCAAATAGCTGGCAGCCAGAAAGAGCTAGCCTGGAAAGCTGTTGCTCAGCCTCATCTGCTCATGGCAATGCTCGCACAGAGGCACAGAGACTGGGGCTGCTTGCTTGTCTTGCCACATCAAACTTCAAACGTAGCTTAGGTGGTCCGTGCCGGGCGCCTCCGGCACACATGCTCTGAAAATGCAAACGTGTGCAGATAGCTCGCAGCCAGAAAGAGCTAGCCTGGAAAGCTGTTGCTCAGCCTCATCTGCCCATGGCACTGCTCGCACAGAGGCACAGAGACTGGGTATGCTTGATTGTCTTGCACTCTCAAACTGGATACGCAGCTTTGGTTGTTCTTGAAGGGGGCCTCCAGCAGATCTGCTTTGCAAATGAGAACGTCTGCTGATAGCTCGCAGCCAGAAAGAGCTAGCCTTGAAAGCTCTTGCTCAGCCTCATCTGCTCATGGCAATGCTCGACTAGAGGCACAGAGACTGGGGCTGCTTGCTTGTCTTCCCCCTCAAACTTCAAACGTATCTTAGCTGGTGCGTGCCGGGCGCCTCCAGCAGCCCTGCTGCGAAATGCAAATGTCTGCAGATAGCTCGCAGGCAGAAAGAGGTAGCCTGGAATGCTGTTGCTCAGCCTCATCTGTCCATGGCACTGCTCGCACAGAGGCACAGAGACTGGGGCTGCTTGCTTGTCTTGCCCCCTCAAACTTCAAACGTAGCTTTTTGGGTCAGTGCAGGGGGTCTCCGGCAGCCCTGCTCTGAAAATGCGAACGTCTGCAGATAGTTCGCAGGCAGAAAGTGCTAGCCTGGAAAGCTGTTGCTCAGCCTCATCTGCCCATGGCACTGCTCGTACAGAGGCACAGAGACTGGGGCTGCTTGCTTGTCTTGACCCCTCAAACTTCAAACGTATCTTTGGAGGTGCGTGCAGGGGACGTCCACCAGTCCTGCTCTGACCATGCGAAAGTCTGCAGATAGCTCGCAGCCAGAAAGAGCTAGCCTGGAAAGCTGTTGCTCAGCCTCATCTGCCCATGGCACTGCTCGCACAGAGGCACAGAGACTGGGGATGCTTGCTTGTCTTGCCCTTTCAAACTGCAAAAGTAGCTTTGGTTGTTCTTGAAGGGGGCCTCCAGCAGATCTGCTCTGGAAATGAGAACGTCTGCAGATAGCTCGCAGTCAGAAATAGCTAGCCTGGAAAGCTGTTGCTCATCCTCATCTGTCCATGGCACTGCTCGCACAGAGGCACAGAGACTGGGGCTGCTTGCTTGTCTTGCCCCCTCAAATTTCAAACGTATCTTTGGAGGTCCGTGCAGGGGACCTCCACCAGTCCTGCTCCGAAAATATGAATGTCTGCAGATAGCTCGCAGCCAGAAAGAGCTAGGCTGGAAATGTGTTGCTCAGCCTCATCTGCTCATGGCACTACTCGCACAGAGGCACAGAGACTGGGGCTGCTTGCTTTTCTTGCCCCCACAAACTTCAGTCGTAGATTAGGTGGTCCGTGCAGTGGGCCCCCGGCAGCCCTGCTCTATAAATGCGAACGTCTGCAGAGAGCTCGCAGGCAGAAAGAACTAGCCTGGAAAGCTGTTGCTCAGCCTCATCTGCCCATGGCACTGCTCGCACAGAAACACAGAGACTGGGGCTGCTTGCTTTTCTTGCCCCTCAAACTTCAAAAGTAGCTTTGGGGGTCCGTGCAGGGGACCTCCACCAACCCTGCTCTGAATATGCGAAAGTCTGCAGATAGATCACTGCCAGAAAGAGCTAGCCTGGAAAGCTGTTGCTCAGCCTCATCTGCCCATGGCACTGCTCGCACAGAGGCACAGAGACTGGGGCTGCTTGCTTGTCTTGCCACCTCAAACTTCAAACGTAGCTTTGGGGGTCCGTGCAGGGGACCCTCAACAGCCCTGCTCTGAAAATTTGAACGTCTGCAGATAGCTCGCAGGAAGAAAGTGCTAGCCTGGAAAGCTGTTGCTCAGCCTCATCTGTCCATGGCACTGCTCGCACAGAGGCACAGAGACTGGGGATGCTTGCTTGTCTTGCCCCCACAAACTTCAAACGTAGCTTTGGAGGTCCGTGCAGGGGACCTCCACCAGTCCTGCTCCGAAAATATGAATGTCTGCAGAAAGCTCGGAGCCAGAAAGAGCAAGCCTGCAAAGGTGTTGCTCAGCCTCATCTGCCCATGGCACTGCTCGCACAGAGGCACACAGACTGGGGCTGCTTCCTTGTCTTGCAACCTCAAACTTCAAACGTAGCTTTGGGGGTCCGTGCAGGGGGCCTCCGGCAGCCCTGCTCTGAAAATGCGAACGTCTGCAGATAGCTCGCAGGCAGAAAGAGCTAGCCTGGAAAGCTGTTGCTCAGCCTCATCTGCCCATGTCACTGCTCACACAGAGGCACAGAGACTGGGGCTGCTTGCTTTTCTTGCTCCTCAAACTTCAAACGTAGCTTTGGCGGTCCGTGCAGGGGACCTCCGGCAGCCCTGCTCTGACCATGCGAAAGTCTGGAGATAGCTCGCAGGCAGAAAGAGCTAGCCTGGAAAGCTGCTGCTCAGCCTCATCTGCCCATGGCACTGCTCGCACAGAGGCACAGAGACAGGGGCTGCTTGCTTATCTTGCCACCTCAAACTTCAAACGTAGCTAAGGTGGTCCGTGCAGGGGACCTCCACCAGTCCTGCTCCGAAAATGTGAATGCCTGCAGATAGCTCGCAGCCAGAAAGAGCTAGCCTGGAAAGGTGTTGCTCAGCCTCATCTGCTCATGGCACTACTCGCACAGAGGCACAGAGACTGGGGCTGCTTGCTTGTCTTGCCACCTCAAACTTCAAACGTAGCTTAGGTGGTCCGTGCAGGATGCCTACGTCAGCCCTGTTCTAAAAATGTGAAAGTCTGCAGAAATCTCGCAGCCAGAAAGAGCTAGCCTGGAAAGCTGTTGCTCAGACTCATCGGCCCATGCCACTGCTCGCACAGAGGCACAGAGTCTGAGGCTGCTTGCTTGTCTTGCCACCTCAAACTTCAAACGTAGCTTTGGGTGTCCATGCAGTGTACCTCCGGCTGTCGTGCTCTCAAAATGCGAACGTCTGCAAATAGCTCGCAGCCAGAAATTGCTAGCCTGGAAAGATGTTGCTCAGCCTCATCTGCCCATGGCACTGCTCACACAGAGGCACAGAGACTGGGGCTGGTTCCTTGTCTTGCCCCCTGAAACTTCAAACATAGTTTTGGGGGTCAGTGCAGGGGGCCTCCGGCAGCCCTGCTCTGAGTATGCGAATGTCTGCAGATAGCTCGCAGAAAGAAAGAGCTAGCCTGCAAAGCTGTTGCTCAGCCTCATCTGCCCATGGCACTGCTCGCACAGAGGCACAGAGACTGGGGCTGCTTGCTTGTCTTGCCACCTCCAACTTCAAACGTAACTTTGAGGGTCCGTGCAGGGGACCCTCAGCAGCCCTGCTCTGAAAATGCGAACGTCTGCAGGTAGCTCGCAGACAGAAAGTGCTAGCCTGGAAAGCTGTTGCTCAGCCTTATCTGCCCATGGCACTGCTCACACAGAGGCACAGAGACTGGGGATGCTTGCTTGTCTTGCCCTCTCAAACTGCAAAAGTAGCTTTGGTTGTTCTTGAAGGGGGCCTCCAGCAGATCTGCTCTGGAAATGAGAACGTCTGCAAATAGCTCGCAGCCGGAAAGAGCTAGCCTGTAAAGCTGTTGCTCAGCCTCATCTGCTCATGGCACTACTCGCACAGAGGCACAGAGACTGGGGCTGCTTGCTTGTCTTGCCCCCGTAAAATTCCAACGTACATTTGGGGGTCCGTGCAGGGCGCCTCCGGCAGCCCTGCTCCTAAAATGCGAACGTCTGCAGATAGCTAGCAGTCAGAAAGAGCTAGCCTGGAAAGCTGTTGCTCAGCCTCATCTGCCCATGGCACTGCTCGCACAGAGGCACAGAGACTGGGGCTACTTGCTCGTCTTGCCCCCTCAAATTTCAAACGTAGCTTTGGAGGTCCGTGCAGGGGACCTCCACCAGTCCTGCTCCGAAAATATGAATGTCTGCAGATAGCTCGCAGCCAGAAAGAGCTAGCCTGGAAATGTGTTGCTCAGCCTCATCTGCTCATGTCACTACTCGCACAGAGGCACAGAGACTGGGGCTGCTTGCTTGTCTTGCCCCCACAAACTTCAATCGTAGATTAGGTGGTCCGTGCAGTGGGCCCCCGGCAGCCCTGCTCTATAAATGCGAACGTCTGCAGATAGCTCGTAGTCAGAAAGAGCTAGCCTGGAAAGCTGTTGCTCATCCTCATCTGCCCATGGCACTGCTCGCACAGAGGCACAGAGACTGGGGCTGCTTGCTTGTCTTGCCCCTCAAACTTCAAAAGTAGCTTTGGGGGTCCGTGCAGGGGACCTCCACCAGCCCTGCTCTGAATATGCGAAAGTCTGCAGATAGGTCGCAGGCAGAAAGAGCTAGCCTGGAAAGCTGTTGCTCAGCCTCATCTGCCCATGGCACTGCTCGCACAGAGGCACAGAGACTGGGGCTGCTTGCTTGTCTTGCCACCTCAAACTTCAAACGTAGCTTTGGGGGTCCGTGCAGGGGACCCTCAGCAGCCCTGCTCTGAAAATGCGAACGTCTGCAGATAGCTCGCAGGGAGAAAGTGCTAGCCTGGAAAGCTGTTGCTCAGCCTCATCTGTCCATGGCACTGCTCGCACAGAGGCACAGAGACTGGGGATGCTTGCTTGTCTTGCCCCCACAAACTTCAAACGTAGCTTTGGAGGTCCGTGCAGGGGACCTCCACCAGTCCTGCTCCGAAAATATGAATGCCTGCAGAAAGCTCGGAGCCAGAAAGAGCTAGCCTGCAAAGGTGTTGCTCAGCCTCATCTGCTCATAGCACTACTCGCACAGAGGCACAGAGACTGGGGCTGCTTGCTTGTCTTGCCACCTCAAACTTCAAACGTAGCTTTGGGGGTCCGTGCAGGGTATCTCCAGCTGTCGTGCTCTGAAAATGCGAACGTCTGCAGATAGCTCGCAGCCAGATAGTGCTAGCCTGGAAAGCTGTTGCTCAGCCTCATCTGCCCATGCCACTGCTCACACAGAGGCACAGAGACTGGGGCTGCTTCCTTGTCTTCCCCCATGAAACTTTAAACCTAGCTTTGGGGGTTAGTGCAGGGGGCCTCCGGCAGCCCTGCTCTGAATATGCGAAAGTCTGCAGATAGCTCGCAGGCAGAAAGAGGTAGCCTGGAAAGCTGTTGCTCAGCCTCATCTGCCCATGGCACTGCTCGCACAGAGGCACAGAGACTGGGGCTGCTTGCTTGTCTTGCCACCTCAAACTTCAAACGTAGATTTGGGGGTCCGTGCAGGAGACCCTCAACAGCCCTGCTCTGAAAATGCGAACGTCTGCAGATAGCTCGCAACCAGAAAGTGCTAGCCTGGAAAGATGTTGCTCAGCCTCATCTGCCCATGGCACCGCTCGCACAGAGGCATAGAAATGGGGCTACTTGCTTGTCTTGCAACCTCAAACTTCAAACGTAGCTTAGGTGGTCCTGCCGGGTGCCTCCGGCACCTATGCTCTGAAAATGCGAACGTCTGCAGATAGCTCGCAGCCAGAAAGAGCTAGCCTGGAAAGCTGTTGCTCAGCCTCATCTGCCCATGGCACTACTTGCACAGAGGCACAGAGATTGGGAATGCTTGCTTGTCTTGCCCTCTCAGACTGCAAACGTAGCTTTGGTTGTTCTTGAAGGGGGCCTCCAGCAGATCTGCTCTGGAAATGAGAACGTCTGCAAATAGCTGGCAGCCAGAAAGAGCTAGCCTGGAAAGCTGTTGCTCAGCCTCATCTGCTCATGGCAATGCTCGCACAGAGGCACAGAGACTGGGGCTGCTTGCTTGTCTTGCCCCCTCAAAATTCAAAAGTACATTTGGGGGTCCGTACAGGGGACCTCCACCAGTCCTGCTCCGAAAATATGAATGTCTGCAGATAGCTCGCAGCCAGAAAGAGCTAGCCTGGAAAGGTGTTGCTCAGCCTCATCTGCTGATGGCACTACTCGCACAGAGGCACAGAGACTGGGGCTGCTTGCTTGTCTTGCCACATCAAACTTCAAACGTAGCTTAGTTGGTCCGTGCCGGGCGCCTCCCGCACACATGCTCTGAAAATGCAAACGTGTGCAGATAGCTCGCAGCCAGAAAGAGCTAGCCTGGAAAGCTGTTGCTCAGCCTCATCTGCCCATGGCACTGCTCGCACAGAGGCACAGAGACTGGGTATGCTTGATTGTCTTGCACTCTCAAACTGCATACGCAGCTTTGGTTGTTCTTGAAGGGGGCCTCCAGCAGATCTGCTTTGGAAATGAGAACGTCTGCTGATAGCTCGCAGCCAGAAAGAGCTAGCCTGGAAAGCTCTTGCTCAGCCTCATCTGCTCATGGCAATGCTCGACTAGAGGCACAGAGACTGGGGCTGCTTGCTTGTCTTCCCCCTCAAACTTCAAACGTATCTTAGCTGGTGCGTGCCGGGCGCCTCCAGCAGCCCTGCTGCGAAATGCAAATGTCTGCAGATAGCTCGCAGGCAGAAAGAGGTAGCCTGGAATGCTGTTGCTCAGCCTCATCTGTTCATGGCACTGCTCGCACAGAGGCACAGAGACTGGGGCTGCTTGCTTGTCTTGCCCCCTCAAACTTCAAACGTAGCTTTTTGGGTCAGTGCAGGGGGTCTCCGGCAGCCCTGCTCTGAAAATGCGAACGTCTGCAGATAGTTCGCAGGCAGAAAGTGCTAGCCTGGAAAGCTGTTGCTCAGCCTCATCTGCCCATGCCACTGCTCGCACAGAGGCACAGAGACTGGGGATGCTTGCTTGTCTTGCCACCTCAATCTTCAAACGTAGATTTGGGGGTCCGTGCAGGAGACCCTCAACAGCCCTGCTCTGAAAATGCGAACGTCTGCAGATAGCTCGCAACCAGAAAGTGCTAGCCTGGAAAGATGTTGCTCAGCCTCATCTGCCCATGGCACCGCTCGCACAGAGGCATAGAGAATGGGGCTACTTGCTTGTCTTGCAACATCAAACTTCAAACGTAGCTTAGTTGGTCCTGCCGGGTGCCTCCGGCACCTATGCTCTGAAAATGCGAACGTCTGCAGATAGCTCGCAGCCAGAAAGAGCTGGCCTGGAAAGCTGTTGCTCAGCCTCATCTGCCCATGGCACTGCTCGCACAGAGGCACAGAGACTGGGGCTGCTTGCTTGTCTTGCCCCCTCAAAATTCAAAAGTACATTTGGGGGTCCGTACAGGGGACCTCCACCAGTACTGCTCCGAAAATATGAATGTCTGCAGATAGCTCGCAGCCAGAAAGAGCTAGCCTGGAAAGGTGTTGCTCAGCCTCATCTGCTCATGGCACTACTCGCACATAGGCACAGAGACTGGGGCTGCTTGCTTGTCTTGCCACATCAAACTTCAAACGTAGATTTGGGGGTCCGTGCAGGATGCCTCCGTCAGCCCTGTTCTAAAAATGTGAACGTCTGCAGAAAGCTCGCAGGCAGACATATCTATCCTGGAAAGCTGTTGCTCAGACTCATCTGCCCATGGCACTGCTCGCACAGAGGCACAGAGTCTGAGGCTGCTTGCTTGTCTTGCCACCTCAAACTTCAAACGTAGCTTTGGGGGTCCGTGCAGGGTACCTCCGGCTGTCGTGCTCTCAAAATGCGAACGTCTGCAGATAGCTCGCAGCCAGAAATTGCTAGCCTGGAAAGATGTTGCTCAGCCTCATCTGCCCATGGCACTGCTCACACAGAGGCACAGAGACTGGGGCTGCTTGCTTGTCTTGCCACATCAAACTTCAAACGTAGCTTAGGTGGTCCGTGCCGGGCGCCTCCGGCACACATGCTCTGAAAATGCAAACGTGTGCAGATAGCTCGCAGCAGAAAGAGCTAGCCTGGAAAGCTGTTGCTCAGCCTCATCTGCCCATGGCACTGCTCGCACAGAGGCACAGAGACTGGGGATGCTTGCTTGTCTTGCCCTCTCAAACTGCAAACGTAGCTTTGGTTGTTCTTGAAGGGGGCCTCCAGCAGATCTGCTTTGGAAATGAGAACGTCTGCTGATAGCTCGCAGTCAGAAAGAGCTAGCCTGGAAAGATGTTGCTCAGCCTCATCTGCCCATGGCACTGCTCGCACAGAGGCACAGAGACTGGGGCTACTTGCTTGTCTTGCCCCCACAAACTTCAAACGTATTTTTGAGGTCCGTGTCGGGCGCCTCCGGTGACCCTTCTTTGAAAATGCGAATGTCTGCTGATAGCTCGCAGGCAGAAAGAGCTATCCTGGAAAGCTGTTGCTCACCCTCATCTACCCATGCCACTGCTCGCACCGAGGCACAGAGATTGGGGCTGCTTGCTTGTCTTGCCACCTCAAACTTGAAACACATATATCGCGGTGCGTGATGGGGGTCTCGGGCAGCCCTGCTCTGAAAATGCGAACGTCTGCAGATAGCTCGCAGCCAGAAAGTGCTAGCCTGGAAAGCTGTTGCTCAGCCTCATCTGCCCATGTCACTGCTCGCACAGAGGCACAGAGACTGGGGCTGCTTGCTTGTCTTGCCACCTCAAACTTCAAACGTACATTTGGGGGTCCGTGCAGGGGACCGTCAGCAGCCCAGCTCTGAAAATGCGAACGTCTGCAGATATCTCGCAGCCAGAAAGAGCTAGCCTGGAAAGATGTTGCTCAGCCTCATCTGCCCATGGCACCGCTCGCACAGAGGCATAGAGAATGGGGATGCTTGCTTGTCTTGCCACCTGCAACTTCAAACGTAGCTTTGGTTGTTCTTGAAGGGGGCTTCCAGTAGATCTGCTCTGGAAATGAGAACGTCTGAAAATAGCTCGCAGCCAGAAAGAGCTAGCCTGGAAAGCTGTTGCTCAGCATCATCTACTCATGGCAATGGTCGCATAGAGGCACAGAGACTGGGGCTGCTTGCTTGTCTTGCCCCCACAAACTTCAAACGTAGCTTTGGGAATCCGTGCAGGGTACCTCCGGCAGCCCTGCTGTGAAAATGCGAACGTCTGCTGATAGCTCGCAGTCAGAAAGAGCTAGCCTGGAAAGATGTTGCTCAGCCTCATCTGCCCATCCCACTGGCCGCACAGAGGCACAGAGACTGGGGCTGCTTGCTTGTCTTGCACCCACAAACTTCAAACGTAGCTTTGGAGGTCCGTGCAGGGGACCACCACCAGCCCTGCTCCGAAAATATGAATGTCTGCAGATAGCTCGCAGGCAGAAAGAGCTAGCCTGGAAAGCTGTTGCTCAGCCTCATCTGCCCATGGCACTGTTCGCACAGAGGCACAGAGACTGGGGCTGCTTGCTTGTCTTGCCACCTCAAACTTGAAACACATATTTGGCGGTGCGTGGTGGGGGTCTCCGGCAGCCCTGCTAAGAAAATGCGAACGTGTGCAGATAGTTCGCAGGCAGAAAGTGCCAGCCTGGAAAGCTGTTGCTCAGCCTCATCTGCCCATGGCACTGCTCGCACAGAGGCACAGAGACTGGGGCTGCTTGCTTGTCTTGCCCCCTCAAACTTCAAACGTATATTTGGAGGTTAGTGCTGAGGACCACCACCAGCCCTGCTCCGAAAATATAAATGTCTGCAGATAGCTCGCAGCCAGAAAGAGCTAGCCTGGAAAGCTGTTGCTCAGCCTCATCTGCCATGTCACTGCTCGCACAGAGGCACAGAGAATGGGGTTGCTTGCTTGTCTTACCCCCTCAAACTTCAAACGTATTTTTGGGGTCCGTGTCGGGCGCCTCCGGCAACCCTTCTCTGAAAATGCGAACGTCTGCTGATAGCTCGCAGGCAGAAAGAGCTAGCCTGGAAAGCTGTTGCTCAGCCTCATCTGCCCATGCCACTGCTCGCACAGAGGCACAGAGACTGGGGCTGCTTGCTTGTCTTGCCACCTCAAACTTGAAACACATATTAGGCGGTGCGTGAAGGGGGACTCCGGCAGCCCTGCTAAGAAAATGCGAACGTCTGCAGATAGTTCGCAGGCAGAAAGTGCTAGCCTGGAAAGCTGTTGCTCAGCCTGATCTGCCCATGGCACTGCTCGCACAGAGGCACAGAGACTGGGGCTGCTTGCTTGTCTTGCCCCCTCAAACTTCAAACGTAGATTTGGGGTCCGTGCAGGGTGCGTCTGGCAGCCCTGCTCTGGAAATGCGAACGTCTGCAGATAGCTCGCAGGCAGAAAGATCTAGCCTGGGAAGCTGTTGCTCAGCCTCATCTGCCCATGGCACTGCTCGCACAGAGGCACAGAGACTGGGGCTGCTTGCTTGTCTTGCCACCTCAAACTTCAAACGTAGCTTAGGTGTTCCGTGATGTTAGCCTCCGGTAGCCCTGCTCTGAAAATGCGAACGACTGCAGATAGCTGGGAGCCAGAAAGAGCTAGCCTGGAAAGCTGTTGCTCAGCCTCATCTGCCCATGGCACTGCTCGCACAGAGGCAAAGAGACTGGGGCTGCTTGCTTGTCTTGCCGCCTCAAACTTCAAAAGTACCTTTGGGAGTTTGTGATGGGGTCCTAGAACAGCGCTGTTCTGAAAATTTGAACGTCTGCAGATAGCTCGCAGGCAGAAAGAGCAAGCCTGGAAAGGTGTTGCTCAGCCTCATCTACCCATGGCCCTGCTCGCACAGAGGCACAGAGACTGGGGCTGCTTGCTTGTCTTGCCACCTCAAACTTCAAACATAAATTTGGGGGTCCGTGTAGGGGGCCTCCGGCAGCCCTGTTCTGAAAATGCGAACGTCTGCAGATAGCTGGCAGTCAGAAAGAGCTACCCTGGTAAGCTGTTGCTCAGCCTCATCTGCCCATGGCACTGTTCGCACAGAGGCACAGAGACTGGGGCTGCTTGCTTGTTTTGCCACCTTAAACTTCACACGTAGATATGGGGGTCCGTGCTGGGCGCCTCTGGCAGCCGTGCTCCGAAAATGCGAACGTCTGCACATAGCTCGCAGTCAGAAAGAGCTAGCCTGGAATGCTGTTGCTCAGCCTCATCAGCCCTTGGCACTGCTCACACAGAGGCACAGAGACTGGGGCTGCTTACTTGTCTTGCCACCTCACACGTCGAACGTACCTTTGGGAGTTCGTGATGGGGTCCTCCGACAGCGCTGTTCTGAAAATTTGAACGTCTGCAGATAGCTCGCAGGCAGAAAGAGCTAGACTGGAAAGGTGTTGCTCAGCCTCATCTGCCCATGGCACTGCTCGCACAGAGGCACAGAGACTGGGTCTGCTTGCTTCTCTTGGCACCTCAAACTTCAAACATAGATTTGGGGGTCCCTGTAGGGGGCCTCCGGCTGTCGTGCTCTGAAAATGCGAACGTCTGCAGATAGCTCGCAGCCGGAAAGAGCTAGCCTGGAAAGCTGTGGCTCAGCCTCATCTGCCCATGGCACTGCTCCCACAGAGGCACTGAGAATGGGGCTGCTTGCTTGTCTTGCCACCTCAAACTTGAAACACATATTAGGCGGTGCGTGATGGGGGACTCCGGCAGCCCTGCTAAGAAAATGCGAACGTCTGCAGATAGTTCGCAGGCAGAAAGTGCTAGCCTGGAAAGCTGTTGCTCAGCCTGATCTGCCCATGGCACTGCTCGCACAGAGGCACAGAGACTGGGGCTGCTTGCTTGTCTTACCACCTCAAACTTCAAACGTAGCTTTGGGGTTACGTGCAGGATGCCTCCGCCAGCCCTGATCTGCAAATGCGAAAGTCTGCAGATAGCTCGCAGCCAGAAAGAGCTAGCCTGGAAAGCTGTTGCTCAGCCTCATCTGCTCATGGCAATGCTCGCACAGAGGCACAGAGACTGGGGCTGCTTGCTTGTCTTGCCACCTCAAAATTCAAACGTAGATTTGGAGGTCCGTACAGGGGACCTCCACCAGTCCTGCTCCGAAAATATGAATGTCTGCAGATAGCTCGCAGGCAGAAAGAGCTAGCCTGGAAAGGTGTTGCTCAGCCTCATCTGCTCATGGCACTACTCGCACAGAGGCACAGAGACTGGGGCTGCTTGCTTGTCTTGCCACCTCAAACTTCAAACGTAGATGTGGGGTCCGTGCAGGATGCCTCCGTCAGCCCTGTTCTAAAAATGTGAACGTCTGCAGAAAGCTCGCAGGCAGACATATCTATCCTGGAAAGCTGTTGCTCAGCCTCATCTGCCCATGGCACTGCTTGCACGGAGGCACAGAGACTGGGGCTGCTTGCTTGTCTTGCCCCCTCAAACTTCAAACGTAGCTTTTTGGGTCAGTGCAGGGGGGCTCCGGCAGCCCTGTTCTGAAAATGCGAACGTCTGCAGATAGCTGGCAGTCAGAAAGAGCTGCCCTGGTAAGCTGTTGCTCAGCCTCATCTGCCCATGGCACTGCTCACACAGAGGCACTGAGACTGGGGCTGCTTGCTTGTCTTGCCCCCTCAAACTTCAGACGAATCATTGGGGGTCCATGCTGGGCACATCCAACAGTGCTGTTCTGAAAATGCGAACGTCTGCAGATAGCTCACAGCCAGAAAGAGCTAGCCTGGAAAGCTGTTGATGAGCCTCATCTGCCCATGGAACTGCTTGCACAGAGGCACAGAGACTGGGGCTGCTTGCTTGTCTTTCACCCTCCAACTACAAAAGTATCTGAGGTGGTCCGTTCCGAGCGCCTCTAGCAGCCCTGCTCTGAAAATGTGAACGTCTGCAGATAATTCGCATCCAGAAAGAGCTAGCCTGGAAAGCTGTTGCTCAGCCTCATCTGCCCATGGCACTGCTCGCACAGAGGCACAGAGACTGGGGCTGCTTGCTTGTCTTGCCCCTCAAACTTCAAACGTAGCTTAGGTGTTCCGTGATGTTAGCCTCCGGTAGCCCTGCTCTGAAAATGCGAACGACTGCAGATAGCTGGGAGCCAGAAAGAGCTAGCCTGGAAAGCTGTTGCTCAGCCTCATCTGCCCATGGCACTGCTCGCACAGAGGCACAGAGACTGGGGCTGCTTGCTTGTTTTGCCGTCTCAAACTTCAAAAGTACCTTTGGGAGTTTGTGATGGGGTCCTAGAACAGCGCTGTTCTGAAAATTTGAACGTCTGCAGATAGCTCGCAGGCAGAAAGAGCAAGCCTGGAAAGGTGTTGCTCAGCCTCATCTACCCATGGCCCTGCTCGCACAGAGGCACAGAGACTGGGGCTGCTTGCTTGTCTTGCCACCTCAAACTTCAAACATAAATTTGGGGGTCCGTGTAGGGGGCCTCCGGCAGCCCTGTTCTGAAAATGCGAACGTCTGCAGATAGCTGGCAGTCAGAAAGAGCTACCCTGGTAAGCTGTTGCTCAGCCTCATCTGCCCATGGCACTGTTCGCACAGAGGCACAGAGACTGGGTCTGCTTGCTTCTCTTGGCACCTCAAACTTCAAACGTAGATTTGGGGGTCCGTGCAGGAGACCCTCAACAGCCCTGCTCTGAAAATGCGAACGTCTGCAGATAGCTCGCAACCAGAAAGTGCTAGCCTGGAAAGATGTTGCTCAGCCTCATCTGCCCATGGCACCGCTCGCACAGAGGCATAGAAATGGGGCTACTTGCTTGTCTTGCAACCTCAAACTTCAAACGTAGCTTAGGTGGTCCTGCCGGGTGCCTCCGGCACCTATGCTCTGAAAATGCGAACGTCTGCAGATAGCTCGCAGCCAGAAAGAGCTAGCCTGGAAAGCTGTTGCTCAGCCTCATCTGCCCATGGCACTACTTGCACAGAGGCACAGAGATTGGGAATGCTTGCTTGTCTTGCCCTCTCAGACTGCAAACGTAGCTTTGGTTGTTCTTGAAGGGGGCCTCCAGCAGATCTGCTCTGGAAATGAGAACGTCTGCAAATAGCTGGCAGCCAGAAAGAGCTAGCCTGGAAAGCTGTTGCTCAGCCTCATCTGCTCATGGCAATGCTCGCACAGAGGCACAGAGACTGGGGCTGCTTGCTTGTCTTGCCCCCTCAAAATTCAAAAGTACATTTGGGGGTCCGTACAGGGGACCTCCACCAGTCCTGCTCCGAAAATATGAATGTCTGCAGATAGCTCGCAGCCAGAAAGAGCTAGCCTGGAAAGGTGTTGCTCAGCCTCATCTGCTGATGGCACTACTCGCACAGAGGCACAGAGACTGGGGCTGCTTGCTTGTCTTGCCACATCAAACTTCAAACGTAGCTTAGTTGGTCCGTGCCGGGCGCCTCCCGCACACATGCTCTGAAAATGCAAACGTGTGCAGATAGCTCGCAGCCAGAAAGAGCTAGCCTGGAAAGCTGTTGCTCAGCCTCATCTGCCCATGGCACTGCTCGCACAGAGGCACAGAGACTGGGTATGCTTGATTGTCTTGCACTCTCAAACTGCATACGCAGCTTTGGTTGTTCTTGAAGGGGGCCTCCAGCAGATCTGCTTTGGAAATGAGAACGTCTGCTGATAGCTCGCAGCCAGAAAGAGCTAGCCTGGAAAGCTCTTGCTCAGCCTCATCTGCTCATGGCAATGCTCGACTAGAGGCACAGAGACTGGGGCTGCTTGCTTGTCTTCCCCCTCAAACTTCAAACGTATCTTAGCTGGTGCGTGCCGGGCGCCTCCAGCAGCCCTGCTGCGAAATGCAAATGTCTGCAGATAGCTCGCAGGCAGAAAGAGGTAGCCTGGAATGCTGTTGCTCAGCCTCATCTGTTCATGGCACTGCTCGCACAGAGGCACAGAGACTGGGGCTGCTTGCTTGTCTTGCCCCCTCAAACTTCAAACGTAGCTTTTTGGGTCAGTGCAGGGGGTCTCCGGCAGCCCTGCTCTGAAAATGCGAACGTCTGCAGATAGTTCGCAGGCAGAAAGTGCTAGCCTGGAAAGCTGTTGCTCAGCCTCATCTGCCCATGCCACTGCTCGCACAGAGGCACAGAGACTGGGGATGCTTGCTTGTCTTGCCACCTCAATCTTCAAACGTAGATTTGGGGGTCCGTGCAGGAGACCCTCAACAGCCCTGCTCTGAAAATGCGAACGTCTGCAGATAGCTCGCAACCAGAAAGTGCTAGCCTGGAAAGATGTTGCTCAGCCTCATCTGCCCATGGCACCGCTCGCACAGAGGCATAGAGAATGGGGCTACTTGCTTGTCTTGCAACATCAAACTTCAAACGTAGCTTAGTTGGTCCTGCCGGGTGCCTCCGGCACCTATGCTCTGAAAATGCGAACGTCTGCAGATAGCTCGCAGCCAGAAAGAGCTGGCCTGGAAAGCTGTTGCTCAGCCTCATCTGCCCATGGCACTGCTCGCACAGAGGCACAGAGACTGGGGCTGCTTGCTTGTCTTGCCACCTCAAAATTCAAAAGTACATTTGGGGGTCCGTACAGGGGACCTCCACCAGTACTGCTCCGAAAATATGAATGTCTGCAGATAGCTCGCAGCCAGAAAGAGCTAGCCTGGAAAGGTGTTGCTCAGCCTCATCTGCTCATGGCACTACTCGCACATAGGCACAGAGACTGGGGCTGCTTGCTTGTCTTGCCACATCAAACTTCAAACGTAGATTTGGGGGTCCGTGCAGGATGCCTCCGTCAGCCCTGTTCTAAAAATGTGAACGTCTGCAGAAAGCTCGCAGGCAGACATATCTATCCTGGAAAGCTGTTGCTCAGACTCATCTGCCCATGGCACTGCTCGCACAGAGGCACAGAGTCTGAGGCTGCTTGCTTGTCTTGCCACCTCAAACTTCAAACGTACCTTAGGGGGTCCGTGCAGGGTACCTCCGGCTGTCGTGCTCTCAAAATGCGAACGTCTGCAGATAGCTCGCAGCCAGAAATTGCTAGCCTGGAAAGATGTTGCTCAGCCTCATCTGCCCATGGCACTGCTCACACAGAGGCACAGAGACTGGGGCTGCTTGCTTGTCTTGCCACATCAAACTTCAAACGTAGCTTAGGTGGTCCGTGCCGGGCGCCTCCGGCACACATGCTCTGAAAATGCAAACGTGTGCAGATAGCTCGCAGCAGAAAGAGCTAGCCTGGAAAGCTGTTGCTCAGCCTCATCTGCCCATGGCACTGCTCGCACAGAGGCACAGAGACTGGGGATGCTTGCTTGTCTTGCCCTCTCAAACTGCAAACGTAGCTTTGGTTGTTCTTGAAGGGGGCCTCCAGCAGATCTGCTTTGGAAATGAGAACGTCTGCTGATAGCTCGCAGTCAGAAAGAGCTAGCCTGGAAAGATGTTGCTCAGCCTCATCTGCCCATGGCACTGCTCGCACAGAGGCACAGAGACTGGGGCTACTTGCTTGTCTTGCCCCCACAAACTTCAAACGTATTTTTGAGGTCCGTGTCGGGCGCCTCCGGTGACCCTTCTTTGAAAATGCGAATGTCTGCTGATAGCTCGCAGGCAGAAAGAGCTATCCTGGAAAGCTGTTGCTCACCCTCATCTACCCATGCCACTGCTCGCACCGAGGCACAGAGATTGGGGCTGCTTGCTTGTCTTGCCACCTCAAACTTGAAACACATATATCGCGGTGCGTGATGGGGGTCTCGGGCAGCCCTGCTCTGAAAATGCGAACGTCTGCAGATAGCTCGCAGCCAGAAAGTGCTAGCCTGGAAAGCTGTTGCTCAGCCTCATCTGCCCATGTCACTGCTCGCACAGAGGCACAGAGACTGGGGCTGCTTGCTTGTCTTGCCACCTCAAACTTCAAACGTACATTTGGGGGTCCGTGCAGGGGACCGTCAGCAGCCCAGCTCTGAAAATGCGAACGTCTGCAGATATCTCGCAGCCAGAAAGAGCTAGCCTGGAAAGATGTTGCTCAGCCTCATCTGCCCATGGCACCGCTCGCACAGAGGCATAGAGAATGGGGATGCTTGCTTGTCTTGCCACCTGCAACTTCAAACGTAGCTTTGGTTGTTCTTGAAGGGGGCTTCCAGTAGATCTGCTCTGGAAATGAGAACGTCTGAAAATAGCTCGCAGCCAGAAAGAGCTAGCCTGGAAAGCTGTTGCTCAGCATCATCTACTCATGGCAATGGTCGCATAGAGGCACAGAGACTGGGGCTGCTTGCTTGTCTTGCCCCCACAAACTTCAAACGTAGCTTTGGGAATCCGTGCAGGGTACCTCCGGCAGCCCTGCTGTGAAAATGCGAACGTCTGCTGATAGCTCGCAGTCAGAAAGAGCTAGCCTGGAAAGATGTTGCTCAGCCTCATCTGCCCATCCCACTGGCCGCACAGAGGCACAGAGACTGGGGCTGCTTGCTTGTCTTGCACCCACAAACTTCAAACGTAGCTTTGGAGGTCCGTGCAGGGGACCACCACCAGCCCTGCTCCGAAAATATGAATGTCTGCAGATAGCTCGCAGGCAGAAAGAGCTAGCCTGGAAAGCTGTTGCTCAGCCTCATCTGCCCATGGCACTGTTCGCACAGAGGCACAGAGACTGGGGCTGCTTGCTTGTCTTGCCACCTCAAACTTGAAACACATATTTGGCGGTGCGTGGTGGGGGTCTCCGGCAGCCCTGCTAAGAAAATGCGAACGTGTGCAGATAGTTCGCAGGCAGAAAGTGCCAGCCTGGAAAGCTGTTGCTCAGCCTCATCTGCCCATGGCACTGCTCGCACAGAGGCACAGAGACTGGGGCTGCTTGCTTGTCTTGCCCCCTCAAACTTCAAACGTATATTTGGAGGTTAGTGCTGAGGACCACCACCAGCCCTGCTCCGAAAATATAAATGTCTGCAGATAGCTCGCAGCCAGAAAGAGCTAGCCTGGAAAGCTGTTGCTCAGCCTCATCTGCCATGTCACTGCTCGCACAGAGGCACAGAGAATGGGGTTGCTTGCTTGTCTTACCCCCTCAAACTTCAAACGTATTTTTGGGGTCCGTGTCGGGCGCCTCCGGCAACCCTTCTCTGAAAATGCGAACGTCTGCTGATAGCTCGCAGGCAGAAAGAGCTAGCCTGGAAAGCTGTTGCTCAGCCTCATCTGCCCATGCCACTGCTCGCACAGAGGCACAGAGACTGGGGCTGCTTGCTTGTCTTGCCACCTCAAACTTGAAACACATATTAGGCGGTGCGTGAAGGGGGACTCCGGCAGCCCTGCTAAGAAAATGCGAACGTCTGCAGATAGTTCGCAGGCAGAAAGTGCTAGCCTGGAAAGCTGTTGCTCAGCCTGATCTGCCCATGGCACTGCTCGCACAGAGGCACAGAGACTGGGGCTGCTTGCTTGTCTTGCCCCCTCAAACTTCAAACGTAGATTTGGGGTCCGTGCAGGGTGCGTCTGGCAGCCCTGCTCTGGAAATGCGAACGTCTGCAGATAGCTCGCAGGCAGAAAGATCTAGCCTGGGAAGCTGTTGCTCAGCCTCATCTGCCCATGGCACTGCTCGCACAGAGGCACAGAGACTGGGGCTGCTTGCTTGTCTTGCCACCTCAAACTTCAAACGTAGCTTAGGTGTTCCGTGATGTTAGCCTCCGGTAGCCCTGCTCTGAAAATGCGAACGACTGCAGATAGCTGGGAGCCAGAAAGAGCTAGCCTGGAAAGCTGTTGCTCAGCCTCATCTGCCCATGGCACTGCTCGCACAGAGGCAAAGAGACTGGGGCTGCTTGCTTGTCTTGCCGCCTCAAACTTCAAAAGTACCTTTGGGAGTTTGTGATGGGGTCCTAGAACAGCGCTGTTCTGAAAATTTGAACGTCTGCAGATAGCTCGCAGGCAGAAAGAGCAAGCCTGGAAAGGTGTTGCTCAGCCTCATCTACCCATGGCCCTGCTCGCACAGAGGCACAGAGACTGGGGCTGCTTGCTTGTCTTGCCACCTCAAACTTCAAACATAAATTTGGGGGTCCGTGTAGGGGGCCTCCGGCAGCCCTGTTCTGAAAATGCGAACGTCTGCAGATAGCTGGCAGTCAGAAAGAGCTACCCTGGTAAGCTGTTGCTCAGCCTCATCTGCCCATGGCACTGTTCGCACAGAGGCACAGAGACTGGGTCTGCTTGCTTCTCTTGGCACCTCAAACTTCAAACATATATTTGGGGGTCCCTGTAGGGGGCCTCCGGCTGTCGTGCTCTGAAAATGCGAACGTCTGCAGATAGCTCGCAGCCAGAAAGAGCTAGCCTGGAAAGCTGTGGCTCAGCCTCATCTGCCCATGGCACTGCTCCCACAGAGGCACTGAGACTGGGGCTGCTTGGTTGTCTTGCCCCCTCAAACTTCAGACGAATCATTGGGGGTCCATGCTGGGCACATCCAACAGTGCTGTTCTGAAAATGCGAACGTCTGCAGATAGCTCGCAGCCAGAAAGAGCTAGCCTGGAAAGCTGTTGATGAGCCTCATCTGCCCATGGCACTGCTTGCACAGAGGCACAGAGACTGGGGCTGCTTGCTTGTCTTTCACCCTCCAACTTCAAAACTATCTGAGGTGGTCCGTGCCGAGCGCCTCTAGCAGCCCTGCTCTGAAAATGTGAACGTCTGCAGATAATTCGCATCCAGAAAGAGCTAGCCTGGAAAGCTGTTGCTCAGCCTCATCTGCCCACGGCACTGCTCGCACAGAGGCACAGAGACTGGGGCTGCTTGCTTGTCTTGCCCCCTCAAACTTCAAACGTAGATTTGGGGTCCGTGCAGGGGGCGTCACGCAGCCCTGCTCCGGAAATGCGAACGTCTGCAGATAGCTCGCAGGCAGAAAGATCTAGCCAGGGAAGCTGTTGCTCAGACTCATCTGCCCATGGCACTGCTCGCACAGAGGCACAGAGACTGGGGCTGCTTGCTTGTCTTGCCGCCTCAAACTTCGAACGTACCTTTGGGAGTTTGTGATGGGGTCCTAGAACGGCGCTGTTCTGAAAATTTGAACGTCTGCAGATAGCTCGCAGCCAGAAAGAGCTAGCCTGGAAAGGTGTTGCTCAGCCTCATCTGCCCATGGCACTGCTCGCACAGAGGCACAGAGACTGCGGCTGCTTGCTTGTCTTGGCACCTCAAACTTCAAACATATATTTGGGGGTCCGTTTAAAGGGCAACCGGCAGCCCTGCTCTGAAAATGCGAACGTCTACAGATAGCTCAGCGGCAGAAAGAGCTAGCCTGAAAAGCTGTTGCTCAGCCTCATCTGCCCATGGCACTGCTCGCACAGAGGCACAGAGACTGGGGCTGCTTGCTTGTCTTGCCATCTCAAACTTCAAGCTTAACTTAGGTGGTCCGTGCGGGGGCCTCTACAAGCCCTGATCTGAAAATGCGAACATCTGCAGATAGCTGGCAGCCAGAAAGAGCTAGCTTGGAAAACTGTTGCTCAGCCTCATCTGCACATGGCACTGCTCGCACAGAGCCACAGAGACTGGGGCTTCTTGCTTGTCTTGCCACCTCAAACTTCGAACGTACCTTTGGGATTTTGTGATGAGGTCCTCCGACAGCGCTGTTGTGAAAATTTGAACGTCTGCAGATAGCTCGCAGGCAGAAAGAGCTAGCCTGGAAAGGTGTTGCTCAGCCTCATCTACCCATCGCACTGCTCGCACAGAGGCACAGAGACTGGGGCTGCTTGCTTGTCTTGCCCCCTCAAACTTCAGACGAAACTTTGGGAGTCCATGCTGGGCACATACAACAGTGCTGCTCTGAAAATGCAAAAGTCTGCAGATAGCTCGCAGACAGAAAGAGCTAGCCTGGAAAGCTGTTGCTCAGCCTCATCTGCCCATGGCACTGCTTGCACAGAGGCACAGAGACTGGGGCTGCTTGCTTGTCTTTCACACTCAAATTTCAAACGTATCTGAGGTGATCCGTGCCGGGCGCCTCTAGCAGCCCTGCTCTGAAAATGTGAACGTCTGCAGATAGCTCGCAGCCAGAAAGAGCTAGCCTGGAAAGCTGTTGCTCAGCCTCATCTGCCCATGGCACTGCTCGCACAGAGACACAAAGACTGGGGGTGCTTGCTTGTCTTGCCACCTCCAAGTTCAAATGTATCTTTGGAAGTTCTTGATGGGGGCCTCTAAAAGCCCTGCTCTGAACATGCAAACATCTGCAGATAGCTCGCAGCCAAAAATAGCTAGCCTAGAAAGCTGTTGCTCAGCCTCATCTGCCCATGGCACTGCTCGCACAGAGGCACAGAGACTGGGGTTGCTTGCTTTCTTGACCCCTCAAACTTCAAACGTAGCTTTGGGGGTCCGGGCTGGGGTCTCCGGCAGGCCTGCTCTGAAAATGCGAACGTCTGCAGATAGCTCGCAGGCAGGAAGAGCTAGCCTGGAAAGCTGTTGCTCAGCCTCATCTGCCCATGGCACTGCTCGCACAGAGGCACAGAGACTGGGGCTGCTTGCTTGTCTTGTCACTTCCAACTTCAAACGTAGATTTGCGGGTCGGTGCTGGGGTCCTCAGGCAGCCCTACTCTGAAAATGCGAACGTCTGCAGATAGCTCGCAGGCAGAAAGAGCTAGCCTGGAAAGCTGTTGCTCAGCCTCATCTGCCCATGGCACTGCTTGCACAGAGGCACAGAGACTGGGGCTGCTTGCTTGTCTTGGCACCTCAAACTTCAAACATATATTTGGGGGTCCGTGTAGGGGGCAACCGGCAGCCCTGCTCTGAAAATGCGAACGTCTACAGATAGCTCAGCGGCAGAAAGAGCTAGCCTGAAAAGCTGTTGCTCAGCCTCATCTGCCCATGGCACTGCTCGCACAGAGGCACAGAGACTGGGGCTGCTTGCTTGTCTTGCCATCTCAAACTTCAAGCTTAACTTAGGTGGTCCGTGCGGGGGCCTCTACCAGCCCTGATCTGAAAATGCGAACATCTGCAGATAGCTGGCAGCCAGAAAGAGCTAGCCTGGAAAACTGTTGCTCAGCCTCATCTGCACATGGCACTGCTCGCACAGAGCCACAGAGACTGGGGCTTCTTGCTTGTCTTGCCACCTCAAACTTCGAACGTACCTTTGGGAGTTTGTGATGAGGTCCTCCGACAGCGCTGTTGTGAAAATTTGAACGTCTGCAGATAGCTCGCAGGCAGAAAGGGCTAGCCTGGAAAAGTGTTGCTCAGCCTCATCTACCCATGGCACTGCTCGCACAGAGGCACAGAGACTGGGGCTGCTTGCTTGTCTTGGCACCTCAAACTTCAAACATAAATTTGGGGGTCCGTGTAGGGGGCCTCCGTCAGCCCTGCTCTGAAAATGCGAACGTCTGCAGATAGCACACCGACAGAAAGAGCTAGCCTGGAAAGCTGTTGCTCAGCCTCATCTGCCCATGGAATTGCTCGCACAGAGGCACAGAGACTGGGGCTGCTTGCTTGTCTTGCCACCTCAAACTTCAAACGAATCTTTGGGGGTCCATGCTTGGCACATCCAACAGTGCTGTTCTGAAAATGCGAACGTCTGCAGATAGCTCGCAGCCACAAAGAGCTAGCCTGGAAAGCTGTTGCTCAGCCTCATCTGCCCATGGCACTGCTCGCACAGAGACACAAAGACTGGGGGTGCTTGCTTGTCTTGCCACCTCCAAGTTCAAATGTATCTTTGGAAGTTCTTGATGGGGGCCTCTAAAAGCCCTGCTCTGAACATGCAAACATCTGCAGATAGCTCGCAGCCAAAAATAGCTAGCCTAGAAAGCTGTTGCTCAGCCTCATCTGCCCATGGCACTGCTCGCACAGAGGCACAGAGACTGGGGTTGCTTGCTTTCTTGACCCCTCAAACTTCAAACGTAGCTTTGGGGGTCCGGGCTGGGGTCTCCGGCAGGCCTGCTCTGAAAATGCGAACGTCTGCAGATAGCTCGCAGGCAGGAAGAGCTAGCCTGGAAAGCTGTTGCTCAGCCTCATCTGCCCATGGCACTGCTCGCACAGAGGCACAGAGACTGGGGCTGCTTGCTTGTCTTGTCACTTCCAACTTCAAACGTAGATTTGCGGGTCGGTGCTGGGGTCCTCAGGCAGCCCTACTCTGAAAATGCGAACGTCTGCAGATAGCTCGCAGGCAGAAAGAGCTAGCCTGGAAAGCTGTTGCTCAGCCTCATCTGCCCATGGCACTGCTTGCACAGAGGCACAGAGACTGGGGCTGCTTGCTTGTCTTGGCACCTCAAACTTCAAACATATATTTGGGGGTCCGTGTAGGGGGCAACCGGCAGCCCTGCTCTGAAAATGCGAACGTCTACAGATAGCTCAGCGGCAGAAAGAGCTAGCCTGAAAAGCTGTTGCTCAGCCTCATCTGCCCATGGCACTGCTCGCACAGAGGCACAGAGACTGGGGCTGCTTGCTTGTCTTGCCATCTCAACTTCAAGCTTAACTTAGGTGGTCCGTGCGGGGGCCTCTACCAGCCCTGATCTGAAAATGCGAACATCTGCAGATAGTTGGCAGCCAGAAAGAGCTAGCCTGGAAAACTGTTGCTCAGCCTCATCTGCACATGGCACTGCTCGCACAGAGCCACAGAGACTGGGGCTTCTTGCTTGTCTTGCCACCTCAAACTTCGAACGTACCTTTGGGAGTTTGTGATGAGGTCCTCCGACAGCGCTGTTGTGAAAATTTGAACGTCTGCAGATAGCTCGCAGGCAGAAAGGGCTAGCCTGGAAAGGTGTTGCTCAGCCTCATCTACCCATGGCACTGCTCGCACAGAGGCACAGAGACTGGGGCTGCTTGCTTGTCTTGGCACCTCAAACTTCAAACATATATTTGGGGGTCCGTGTAGGGGGCCTCCGGCAGCCCTGCTCTGAAAATGCGAACGTCTGCAGATAGCACACCGACAGAAAGAGCTAGCCTGGAAAGCTGTTGCTCAGCCTCATCTGCCCATGGAATTGCTCGCACAGAGGCACAGAGACTGGGGCTGCTTTCTTGTCTTGCCACCTCAAACTTCAAACGAATCTTTGGGGGTCCATGCTTGGCACATCCAACAGTGCTGTTCTGAAAATGCGAACGTCTGCAGATAGCTCGCAGGCAGAAAGAGCTAGCCTGGAAAGCTGTTGCTCAGCCTCATCTGCCCATGGCACTGCTTGCACAGAGGCACAGAAACTGGGGCTGCTTGCTTGTCTTTCACCCTCCAACTTCAAAAGTATCTGAGGTGGTACGTGCTGGGCGCCTCTAGCAGTCCTGCTCTGAAAATGCGAACGTCTGCAGATAGCTGGCAGCCAGAAAGAGCTAGCCTGGAAAGCTGTTGCTCAGCCTCATCTGCCCATGGCACTGCTCGCACAGAGGCACAGAGACTGGGGCTGCTTGCTTGTCTTGCCACCTCAAACTTCAAACGTAGCTTAGGTGGTCCGTGATGTTAGACTCCGGTAGCCCTGCTCTGAAAATGCGAACGTCTGCAGATAGCTCGCAGGCAGAAAGAGCTAGCTTGGAAAGCTGTTGCTCAGCCTCATCTGCCCATGGCAGTGCTCGCACAGAGGCACAGAGACTGGGGCTGCTTGCTTGTCTTGCCCCCTCAAACTTCAGACGAAACTTTGGGAGTCCATGCTGGGCACATACAACAGTGCTGCTCTGAAAATGCAAAAGTCTGCAGATAGCTCGCAGACAGAAAGAGCTAGCCTGGAAAGCTGTTGCTCAGCCTCATCTGCCCATGGCACTGCTTGCACAGAGGCACAGAGACTGGGGCTGCTTGCTTGTCTTTCACACTCAAATTTCAAACGTATCTGAGGTGATCCGTGCCGGGCGCCTCTAGCAGCCCTGCTCTGAAAATGTGAACGTCTGCAGATAGCTCGCAGCCACAAAGAGCTAGCCTGGAAAGCTGTTGCTCAGCCTCATCTGCCCTTGGCACTGCTCGCACAGAGACACAAAGACTGGGGGTGCTTGCTTGTCTTGCCACGTCCAAGTTCAAATGTATCTTTGGAAGTTCTTGATGGGGGCCTCTAAAAGCCCTGCTCTGAACATGCAAACATCTGCAGATAGCTCGCAGCCAGAAAGAGCTAGCCTAGAAAGCTGTTGCTCAGCCTCATCTGCCCATGGCACTGCTCGCACAGAGGCACAGAGACTGGGGTTGCTTGCTTTCTTGACCCCTCAAACTTCAAACGTAGCTTTGGGGGTCCGGGCTGGGGTCTCCGGCAGGCCTGCTCTGAAAATGCGAACGTCTGCAGATAGCTCGCAGACAGAAAGAGCTAGCCTGGAAAGCTGTTGCTCAGCCTCATCTGCCCATGGCACTGCTCGCACAGAGGCACAGAGACTGGGGCTGCTTGCTTGTCTTGCCCCCTCAAACTTCAGACGAAACTTTGGGGGTTCATGCTGGGAACATCCAACAGTGCTGCTCTGAAAATGCGAACGTCTGCAGATAGCTCGCAGGCAGAAAGAGCTAGCCTGGAAAGCTGTTGCTCAGCCTCATCTGCCCATGGCACTGTTCGCACAGAGGCACAGAGACTGGGGCTGCTTGCTTGTCTTGCCCCCTCAAACTTCAGACGAAACTTTGGGGGTTCATGGGGGGCACATCAAACAGTGCTGCTCTGAAAATGCGAACGTCTGCAGATAGCTCGCAGGCAGAAAGAGCTAGCCTGGAAAGCTGTTGCTCAGCCTCATCTGCCCGTGGCACTGCTCGCACAGAGACACAAAGACTGGGGGTGCTTGCTTTTCTTGCCACCTCCAAGTTCAAAAGTATCTTTGGGTGTTCTTCATGGGGGACTCTGGCAGCCCTGCTCTGAAAATGCGAACGTCTGCAGATAGCTCGCAGCCAGAAAGAGCTAGCCTGGAAAGCTGTTGCTCAGCCTCATCTGCCCATGGCACTGCTCGCACAGAGGCACAGAGACTGGGGCTGCTTGTTTGTCTTGCCCCCTCAAACTTCAGACGAAACTTTGGGGGTTCATGCTGGGCACATCCAACAGTGCTGCTCTGAAAATGCGAACGTCTGCAGATAGCTCACAGCCACAATGAACTAGCCTGGAAAGCTGTTGCTCAGCCTCATCTGCCCACGGCACTGCTCGCACAGAGACACAAAAACAGGGGGTGCTTGCTTGTCTTGCCACCTCCAAGTTCAAAAGTATTTTGGAAGTTCTTGGTGGGGGCCTCTGGCAGCCCTGCTCTGAACATGCAAACATCTGCAGATAGCTCGCAGGCAGAAAGAGCTAGCCTGGAAAGCTTTTGCTCAGCCTCATCTGCCCATGACACTGCTCGCACAGAGGCACAGAGACTGGGGCTGCTTGCTTGTCTTGCCACCTCCAACTTCAAACGTAGTTTTGGGGGTCCGTGCAGAGGACCTCCGGCAGCCCTGCTCTGAAAATGAGAATGTCTGCAGATAGCTCGCAGCCAGAAAGAGCTAGCCTGGAAAGCTGTTGCTCAGCCTCATCTGCCCATGGCACTGCCTGCACACAGGCACAGAGACTAAGGCTGCTTGATTGTCTTGCCACCTCAAACTTCCAAATTAACTTAGGTAGTCCGTGCCGGGAGCCTCTTCCAGCCCTGATCTGAAAATGCGAACATCTGCAGATAGCTGACAGCCAGAAATAGCTAGCCTGGAAAGCTGTTGCTCAGCCTCATCTGCCCATGGCACTGCTCGCACAGAGGCACAGAGACTGGGGCTGCTTGCTTGTCTTGGCACCTCAATCTTCAAACGTACCTTTGGGAGTTCGTGATGGGGTCCTCCGACAGCCCTACTCTGAAAATGCGAACGTCTGCAGATATCTCGCAGCCAGAAAGGGTTAGTCTGGAAAGCTGTTGCTCAGGCTCGTCTGCCCATGGCACTGCTCGCACAGAGGCACAGAGACTTTGACTGCTTGCTTTTCTACACACCTCAAACTTCAAACGTATCTTAGGTGGATTTTGCCAGGCTCCTCCAGCAGCCCTGCTCTGAAAAGGCGAACATTTGCAGATAGCTCGCAGCCAGAAAGAGCTAGCCTGGAAAGCTGTTGCTCAGCCTCATCTGCCCATGGCACTGCTCGCACAGAGGCACAGAGACTGGGGCTGCTAGCTTCTCTTGGCACCTCAAACTTCAAACGTAGCTTTGGGGGTCCGTGCAGGGCGCCTCCGGCAGCCCTGTTCTGAAAATGCGAACGTCTGCAGATAGCTCGCAGCCAGAAAGAGCTAACCTGGAAAGATGTTGCTCAGCCTCATCTGCCCGTGGCACTGCTCACACAGAGACACAAAAACAGGGTGTGCTTGCTTTTCTTGCCACCTCCAAGTTCAAAAGTATCTTTAGGTGTTCTTCATGGGGGACTCTGGCAGCCCTGCTCTGAAAATTCGAACGTCTGCAGATAGCTCGCAGGCAGAAAGAGCTAGCCTGGAAAGCTGTTGCTCAGCCTCATCTGCCCATGGCACTGCTTGCACAGAGGCACAGAGACTGGGGCTGCTTGCTTGTCTTTCACACTCAAATTTCAAACGTATCTGAGGTGATCCATGCCGGGCGCCTCTAGCAGCCCTGCTCTGAAAATGTGAACGTCTGCAGACAATTCGCAGCCACAAAGAGCTAGCCTGGAAAGCTGTTGCTCAGCCTCATCTGCCCATGGCACTGCTCGCACAGAGACACAAAGACTGGGTGTGCTTGCTTGTCTTGCCACCTCCAAGTTCAAATGTATCTTTGGAATTTCTTGATGGGGGCCTCTGGAAGCCCTGCTCTGAACATGCAAACATCTGCAGATAGCTTGCAGCCAGAAAGAGCTAGCCTAGAAAGCTGTTGCTCAGCCTCATCTGCTCATGGCACTGCTCGCACAGAGGCACAGGACTGGGGCTGCTTGCTTTCTTGACCCCTCAAACTTCAAACGTAGCTTTGGTGGTCCGGGCTGGGGTCTCCGGCAGGCCTGCTCTGAAAATGCGAACGTCTGCAGATAGCTCGCAGACAGAAAGAGCTAGCCCAGAAATCTATTGCTCAGCCTCATCTGCCCATGGCACTGCTCGCACAGAGGCACAGAGACTGGGGCTGCTTGCTTGTCTTGCCCCCTCAAACTTCAGACGAAACTTTGGGGGTTCATGCTGGGCACATCCAGAAGTGCTGCTCTGAAAATGCGAACGTCTGCAGATAGCTCACAGCCACAATGAACTAGCCTGGAAAGCTGTTGCTCAGCCTCATCTGCCCACGGCACTGCTCGCACAGAGACACAAAGACTGGGGCTGCTTGCTTGTCTTGCGACTTCCAAGTTCAAAAGTATTTTGGAAGTTCTTGATGGGGGCCTCTGGCAGCCCTGCTCTGAACATGCAAACATCTGCAGATAGCTCGCAGGCAGAAAGATCTAGCCTGGAAAGCTTTTGCTCAGCCTCATCTGCCCATGACACTGCTCTCACAGAGGCACAGAGACTGGGGCTGCTTGCTTGTCTTGCCACCTCCAACTTCAAACGTAGTTTTGGGGGTCCGTGCAGAGGAGCTCCGGCAGCCCTGCTCTGAAAATGAGAATGTCTGCAGATAGCTCGCAGCCAGAAAGAGCTAGCCTGGAAAGCTGTTGCTCACCCTCATCTGCCCATGGCACTGCTCGCACAGAGGCACAGAGACTAAGGCTGCTTGCTTGTCTTGCCACCTCAAACTTCCAAATTAACCTAGGTAGTCCGTGCCGGGAGCCTCTTCCAGCCCTGATCTGAAAATGCGAACATCTGCAGATAGCTGACAGCCAGAAATAGCTAGCCTGGAAAGCTGTTGCTCAGCCTCATCTGCCCATGGCACTGCTCGCACAGAGGCACAGAGACTGGGGCTGCTTGCTTGTCTTGGCACCTCAATCTTCAAACGTACCTTTGGGAGTTCGTGATGGGGTCTTCCGACAGCCCTACTCTGAAAATGCGAACGTCTGCAGATATCTCGCAGCCAGAAAGGGTTAGTCTGGAAAGCTGTTGCTCAGGCTCGTCTGCCCATGGCACTGCTCGCACAGAGGCACAGAGACTTTGACTGCTTGCTTCTCTACCCACCTCAAACTTCAAACGTATCTTAGGTGGATTTTGCCAGGCTCCTCCAGCAGCCCTGCTCTGAAAAGGCGAACATTTGCAGATAGCTCGCAGCCAGAAAGAGCTAGCCTGGAAAGCTGTTGCTCAGCCTCGTCTGCCCATGGCACTGCTCGCACGGAAGCACAGAGACTGGCGCTGCTTGCTTGTCTTGCCACCTGAAACTTCAAACGCAGATTTGGGGGTCCGTGTAGGGGGCCTTAGGCAGCCCTGCTCTGAAAATTCGAACCTCCGCAGATAGATCGCATCCAGAAAGAGCTAGCCTGGAAAGCTGTTGCTCAGCCTCATCTGCTCGTGGCACTACTCGCACAGAGACACAAAGACAGGGGGTGCTTGCTTTTCTGGCCACCTCCAAGTTCAAAAGTATCTTTGGGTGTTCTTCATGGGGGACTCTGGCAGACCTGCTCTTAAAATGCGAACATCTGCAGATAGCTGGCAGCCAGAAAGTGCTAGCCCGGAAAGCTGTTGCTCATCCTCATCTGCCCATGGCACTGCTCGCACAGAGGCACAGAGACTGGGGCTGCTTGCTTTTCTTGTCACGTCCAAATTCAAACGTAGATTTGCGGGTCGGTGCAGGGGTCCTCCGGCAGCCCTGCTCTGAAAATGCGAACGTCTGCAGATAGCTCGCAGACAGAAAGAGCTAGCTTGGAAAGCTGTTGCTCAGCCTCATCTGCCCATGGCACTGCTCGCACAGAGGCACAGAGACTGGGGCTGCTTGCTTGTCTTGCCCCCTCAAACTTCAGACGAAACTTTGGGAGTCCATGCTGGGCACATCCAACAGTGCTGCTCTGAAAATGCAAATTCTGCAGATAGCTCGCAGCCAGAAAGAGCTAGCCTGGAAAGCTGTTGCTCAGCCTCATCTGCCCATGGCACTGCTTGCACAGAGGCACAGAGACTGGGACTGCTTGCTTGTCTTTCACACTCAAATTTCAAACCTATCTGAGGTGATCCGTGCCGGGTGCCTCTAGCAACCCTGCTCTGAAAATGTGAACGTCCGCAGATAGCTCGCAGCCACAAAGAGCTCGCATGGAAAGCTGTTGCTCAGCCTCATCTGCCCATGGCACTGCTCGCACAGAGACACAAAGACTGGGTGTGCTTGCTTGTCTTGCCACCTCCAAGTTCAAATGTATCTTTGGAATTTCTTGATGGGGGCCTCTGGAAGCCCTGCTCTGAACATGCAAACATCTGCAGATAGCTTGCAGCCAGAAAGAGCTAGCCTAGAAAGCTGTTGCTCAGCCTCATCTGCTCATGGCACTGCTCGCACAGAGGCACAGGACTGGGGCTGCTTGCTTTCTTGACCCCTCAAACTTCAAACGTAGCTTTGGTGGTCCGGGCTGGGGTCTCCGGCAGGCCTGCTCTGAAAATGCGAACGTCTGCAGATAGCTCGCAGACAGAAAGAGCTAGCCCAGAAATCTATTGCTCAGCCTCATCTGCCCATGGCACTGCTCGCACAGAGGCACAGAGACTGGGGCTGCTTGCTTGTCTTGCCCCCTCAAACTTCAGACGAAACTTTGGGGGTTCATGCTGGGCACATCCAGAAGTGCTGCTCTGAAAATGCGAACGTCTGCAGATAGCTCACAGCCACAATGAACTAGCCTGGAAAGCTGTTGCTCAGCCTCATCTGCCCACGGCACTGCTCGCACAGAGACACAAAGACTGGGGCTGCTTGCTTGTCTTGCGACTTCCAAGTTCAAAAGTATTTTGGAAGTTCTTGATGGGGGCCTCTGGCAGCCCTGCTCTGAACATGCAAACATCTGCAGTTAGCTCGCAGGCAGAAAGATCTAGCCTGGAAAGCTTTTGCTCAGCCTCATCTGCCCATGACACTGCTCTCACAGAGGCACAGAGACTGGGGCTGCTTGCTTGTCTTGCCACCTCCAACTTCAAACGTAGTTTTGGGGGTCCGTGCAGAGGAGCTCCGGCAGCCCTGCTCTGAAAATGAGAATGTCTGCAGATAGCTCGCAGCCATAAAGAGCTAGCCTGGAAAGCTGTTGCTCACCCTCATCTGCCCATGGCACTGCTCGCACAGAGGCACAGAGACTAAGGCTGCTTGCTTGTCTTGCCACCTCAAACTTCCAAATTAACCTAGGTAGTCCGTGCCGGGAGCCTCTTCCAGCCCTGATCTGAAAATGCGAACATCTGCAGATAGCTGACAGCCAGAAATAGCTAGCCGGTAAAGCTGTTGCTCAGCCTCATCTGCCCATGGCACTGCTCGCACAGAGGCACAGAGACTGGGGCTGCTTGCTTGTCTTGGCACCTCAATCTTCAAACGTACCTTTGGGAGTTCGTGATGGGGTCTTCCGACAGCCCTACTCTGAAAATGCGAACGTCTGCAGATATCTCGCAGCCAGAAAGGGTTAGTCTGGAAAGCTGTTGCTCAGGCTCGTCTGCCCATGGCACTGCTCGCACAGAGGCACAGAGACTTTGACTGCTTGCTTGTCTACCCACCTCAAACTTCAAACGTATCTTAGGTGGATTTTGCCAGGCTCCTCCAGCAGCCCTGCTCTGAAAAGGCGAACATTTGCAGATAGCTCGCAGCCAGAAAGAGCTAGCCTGGAAAGCTGTTGCTCAGCCTCGTCTGCCCATGGCACTGCTCGCACGGAAGCACAGAGACTGGCGCTGCTTGCTTGTCTTGCCACCTGAAACTTCAAACGCAGATTTGGGGGTCCGTGTAGGGGGCCTTAGGCAGCCCTGCTCTGAAAATTCGAACCTCCGCAGATAGATCGCATCCAGAAAGAGCTAGCCTGGAAAGCTGTTGCTCAGCCTCATCTGCTCGTGGCACTACTCGCACAGAGACACAAAGACAGGGGGTGCTTGCTTTTCTGGCCACCTCCAAGTTCAAAAGTATCTTTGGGTGTTCTTCATGGGGGACTCTGGCAGACCTGCTCTTAAAATGCGAACATCTGCAGATAGCTGGCAGCCAGAAAGTGCTAGCCCGGAAAGCTGTTGCTCATCCTCATCTGCCCATGGCACTGCTCGCACAGAGGCACAGAGACTGGGGCTGCTTGCTTTTCTTGTCACGTCCAAATTCAAACGTAGATTTGCGGGTCGGTGCAGGGGTCCTCCGGCAGCCCTGCTCTGAAAATGCGAACGTCTGCAGATAGCTCGCAGACAGAAAGAGCTAGCTTGGAAAGCTGTTGCTCAGCCTCATCTGCCCATGGCACTGCTCGCACAGAGGCACAGAGACTGGGGCTGCTTGCTTGTCTTGCCCCCTCAAACTTCAGACGAAACTTTGGGAGTCCATGCTGGGCACATCCAACAGTGCTGCTCTGAAAATGCAAATTCTGCAGATAGCTCGCAGCCAGAAAGAGCTAGCCTGGAAAGCTGTTGCTCAGCCTCATCTGCCCATGGCACTGCTTGCACAGAGGCACAGAGACTGGGACTGCTTGCTTGTCTTTCACACTCAAATTTCAAACCTATCTGAGGTGATCCGTGCCGGGTGCCTCTAGCAACCCTGCTCTGAAAATGTGAACGTCCGCAGATAGCTCGCAGCCACAAAGAGCTCGCATGGAAAGCTGTTGCTCAGCCTCATCTGCCCATGGCACTGCTCGCACAGATACACAAAGACTGGGTGTGCTTGCTTGTCTTGCAACCTCCAAGTTCAAATGTATCTTTGGAAGTTCTTGATGGGTGCCTCTGCAAGCCCTGCTCTGAACATGCAAACATCTGCAGATAGCTCGCAGCCAGAAAGAGCTAGCCTAGAAAGCTGTTGCTTAGCCTTATCTGCCCATGGCACTGCTCGCACAGAGGCACAGGACTGGGGTTGCTTGCTTTCTTGACCCCTCAAACTTCAAACGTAGCTTTGGGGGTCCGGGCTGGGGTCTCCGGCAGGCCTGCTCTGAAAATGCGAACGTCTGCAGATAGCTCGCATCTAGAAAGAGCTAGCCTGGAAATCTGTTGCTCAGCCTCATCTGCCCATGGCACTGCTCGCACAGAGGCACAGAGACTGGGGCTGCTTGCTTGTCTTGCCACCTCAAACTTCAGACGAATATTTGGGGGTCCATGCTGGGCACATCCAACACTGCTGCTCTGAAAATGCGAACGTCTGCAGATAGCTCGCAGGCAGAAAGAGCTAGCCTGGAAAGCTGTTGCTCGGCCTCATCTGCCCATGGCACTGTTCGCACAGAGGCACAGAGACTGGGGCTGCTTGCTTGTCTTGTCACCTCAAACGTATCATTGGTTGTTCGTGCAGGGGGGCCTGGCAGCCCTGTTCTGAAAATGCGAACGTCTGCAGATAGCTCGCAGCCAGAAAGAGCTAGCCTGGAAAGCTGTTGCTCAGCCTCATCTGCCCATGGCACTGCTCGCACAGAGGCACAGAGACTGGGGCTGCTTGCTTGTCTTGCTACCTCAAACTTCAAACGTACCTTTGGGAGTTTGTGATGGGGTCCTCCGATTGTGCTGTTCTGAAAATTTGAACGTCTGCAGATAGCTCGCAGGCATAAAAAGCTAGCCTGGAAAGGTGTTGCTCAGCCTCATCTGCCCATGGCACTGCTCGCACAGAGGCACAGAGACTGGGGCTGCTTGCTTCTCTTGGCACCTCAAACTTCAAACATAGATTTGGGGGTCCGTGTAGGGGACCTCCGGCAGCCCTGCTCTGAAAATGCGAACGTCTGCAGATAGCTGGCAGTCAGAAAGAACTACCCTGGAAAGCTTTTGCTCAGCCTCATCTGCCCATGGCACTGCTCACACAGAGGCACATTGACTGGGACTGCTTTCTTGTCTTGCCACTTCAAACTTCAAACGTAGATTAGGTGGTCCATGTTGTACGCCTCCGGCAGCCCTTCTTTGAAAATGCGAACGTCTGCAGATAGCTGGCAGCCAGAAAAAGCTAGCCTGGAAAGCTGTTGCTCAGCCTCATCTGCCCATGGCACTGCTTGCACAGAGGCACAGAGACTGGGGCTGCTTGCTTGTCTTGCCACCTCAAACTTCCAACTTAACTTAGGAGGTCCGTGTGGGGGTCTCTACCAGCCCTGATCTGAAAATGCGAACATCTGCAGATAGCTGGCAGCCACAAAGCGCTAGCCTGGAAAACTGTTGCTCAGCCTGATCTGCACATGGCACTGCTCGCACAGAGGCACAGAGACTGGGGCTACTTGCTTGTCTTGGCAACTCAAACTTCAAACATATTTTGGGGGTCCATGCAGGAGGCCACCAGCAGCCCTACTCTGAAAATGCGAACGTCTGCAGATAGCTCGTAGCCAGAAAGAGCTAGCCTGGAAAGTTGTTGCTCAGTCTCATCTGCCCATGGCACTGCTCGCACAGAGGCACAGAGACTGGCGCTGCTTGCTTGTCTTGCCACCTCAAACTTCAAACGCAGATTTGGGGGTCCGTGTAGGGGGCCTCCGACAGACCAGCTCTGAAAATTCGAACGTCCGCAGATAGCTCGCATCCAGAAAGAGCTAGCCTGGAAAGATGTTGCTCAGCCTCATCTGCTCGTGGCACTACTCGCACAGAGACACAAAGACAGGGGGTGCTTGCTTTTCTTGCCACCTCCAAGTTCAAAAGTATCTTTGGGTGTTCTTCATGGGGGACTCTGGCAGCCCTGCTTTGAAAATGTGAACGTCTGCAGATAGCTCGCAGCCAGAAAGTGCTAGCCTGGAAAGCTGTTGCTCAGCCTCATCTGCCCATGGCACTGCTCGCACAGAGGCACAGAGACTGGGGCTGCTTGCTTGTCTTTCACACTCAAATTTCAAACGTACCTGAGGTGATCCGTGCCGGGCGCCTCTGGCAGCCCTGCTCTGAAAATGTGAACGTCTGCAGACAGCTCGCAGCAACAAAGAGCTAGCCTGGAAAGCTGTTGCTCAGCCTCATCTGCCCATGGCACTGCTCGCACAGAGACACAAAGACTGGGGGTGCTTGCTTGTCTTGCCACCTCCAAGTTCAAATGTATCTTTGGAAGTTGTTGATGGGGGCCTCTGGCAGCCCTGCTCTGAACATGCAAACATCTGCAGATAGCTTGCAGCCAGAAAGAGCTAGCCTAGAAATCTGTTGCTCAGCCTCATCTGCCCATGGCACTGCTCGCACAGAGGCACAGGACTGGGGTTGCTTGCTTTCTTGACCCCTCAATCTTCAAACGTAGCTTTGGGGGTCCGGGCTGGGGTCTCCGGCAGGCCTGCTCTGAAAATGCAAACGTCTGCAGATAGCTCGCAGACAGAAAGAGCTAGCCTGGAAATCTGTTGCTCAGCCTCATCTGCCCATGGCACTGCTCGCACAGAGGCACAGAGACTGGGGCTGCTTGCTTGTCTTGCCACCTCAAACTTCAGACGAAACTTTGGGGGTCCATGCTGGGCACATCCAACACAGCTGCTCTGAAAATGCGAACGTCTGCAGATAGCTCGCAGGTAGAAAGAGCTAGCCTGGAAAGCTGTTGCTCAGCCTCATCTGCCCATGGCACTGTTCGCACAGAGGCACAGAGACTTTGGCTGCTTGCTTGTCTTGCCACCTCATACTTCAAACGTTCATTAGGTGGTCCGTGTTGGGCGCCTCGGGCAGCCCCGCTATGAAAATGCGAACGTCTGCAGATAGGTCGCAGGCAGAAAGAGCTAGCCTGGAAAGCTGTTGCTCAGCCTCATCTGCCCATGGCACTGCTCGCAGAGAGACACAAAGACTGGGGGTGCTTGCTTTTCTTGCCACCTCCAAGTTCAAAACTATCTTTGGGTGTTCTTCATGGGGGACTCTGGCAGCCCTGCTCTGAAAATGCGAACGTCTGCAGATAGCTCGCAGCCAGAAAGAGCTAGCCTGGAAAGCTGTTGCTCAGCCTCATCTGCAAATGGCACTGCTCGCACAGAGGCACAGAGACTGGGGCTTCTTGCTTGTCTTGGCACCTTAAACTTGAAACATAGATTTGGGGGTCCGTGTAGGGGGCCTCTGGCAGCCCTGCGGCCAAAATGCGATCGTCTGCAGATAGATCGCAGGCAGAAAGAGCTAGCCTGGAAAGCTGTTGCTCAGCCTCATCTGCAGATGCCACTGCTCGCACAGAGGCACAGAGACTGGGGATGCTTGCTTGTCTTGCCCCCTCAAACTTCAGACGAAAATTTCGGGGTCCGTGCTGGGCACATCCAACAGTGCTGCTCTGAAAATGCGAACGTCTGCAGATAGCTCGCAGGCAGAAAGAGCTAGCCTGGAAAGCTGTTGCCCAGCCTCATCTGCCCATGGAACTGCTTGCACAGAAGCACAGGAACAGGGGCTGCTTGCTTGTCTTTCACCCTCCAACTTCAAAAGTATATGAGGTGGTCCGTGCCGGGCGCCTCTAGCAGCCCAGCTCTGAAAATGTGAACGTCTGCAGACAGCTTGCAGCCACAAAGAACTAGCCTGGAAAGCTGTTGCTCAGCCTCATCTGCCCAAGGCACTGCTCGCACAGAGACACAAAGACTGGGGCTGCTTGCTTGTCTTGCCACCACAAAGTTCAAAAGTATTTTGGAAGTTCTTGATGGGGGTCTCTGGCAGCCCTGCTCTGAAAATGCGAACGTCTGCAGATAGCTCGCAGACAGAAAGAGCTAGCCTAGAAAGCTGTTGCTCAGCCTCAACTGCCCATGGCACTGCTCGCACAGAGGCACAGAGACTGGGGTTGCTTGCTTTTCTTGACCCCTACAAACTTCAAACGTAGCTTTGGGGGTCCGGGCTGGTGTCTCCGGCAGCCCTACTCTGAAAATGCGAACGTCTGCAGATAGCTGGCAGCCAGAAAGAGCTAGCCTGGAAAGCTGTTGCTCAGCCTCATGTGCCCATGGCACTGTTCGCACAGAGGCACAGAGACTGGGGCTGCTTGCTTGTCTTGACACCTCCAACTTCAAACGTAGCTTTGGGGGTCCGTGCAGAGGACCTCCGGTAGCCCTGCTCTGAAAATGCGAATGTCTGCAGAGAGCTCGCAGCCAGAAAGGGTTAGCCTGGAAAGCTGTTGCTCAGCCTCGTCTGCACATGGCACTGCTCGCACAGAGGCACAGAGACTTTGACTGCTTGCTTGTCTACCCACCTCAAACTTCCAACGTATCTTAGGTGGACCATGTCAGGCTCCTCCAGCAGACCTGCTCTGAAAAGGCGAACGTTTGCAGATAGCTCGCAGGCAGAAAGAGCTAGCCTGGAAAGCTGTTGCTCAGCCTCAACTGCCCATGGCACTGCTCGTACAGAGGCACAGAGACTGGGGCTGCTTGCTTGTCTTGTCACCTTAAACTTCAAACGTAAATGTGCGGGTCCATGCAAGGGTTCTCCGGAAGCCCTACTCTGAAAATGCGAACGTCTAAAGATAGATCGCAGCCAGAAAGAGCTAGCGTGGAAAGCTGTTGCTCAACCTCATCTGCCCAAGGCACTGCTCGCACAGAGGCACAGAGATTGGGGCTTCTTTCTTGTCTTGACCCCTCAAACTTCAAACGTAACTTAGGTGGTCCGTGCAGAAGGCCACCAGCAGCCCTACTCTGAAAATGCGAACGTCTGCAGACAGCTCACAGCCAGAAAGATCTAGCCTGAAAAGCTGTTGCTCAACCTCATCTGCCAATGGCACTGCTCGCACAGAGGCACAGAGCCTGGGGCTGCTTGCTTCTCTTGGCACCTCAAACTTCAAACGTAGCTTTGGGGGTCCGTGCAGGGGGCCTCCGGCAGCCCTGTTATGAAAATGCGAACGTCTGCAGATAGCTCGCAGCCAGAAAGAGCTAACATGGTAAGATGTTGCTCAGCCTCATCTGCCCGTGGCAGTGCTCGCACAGAGACACAAAAACAGGGGGTGCTTGCTTTTCTTGCCACCTCCAAGTTCAAAAGTATCTTTAGGCTTTCTTCATGGGGGACTCTGGCAGCCCTGCTCTGAAAATGCGAACGTCTGCAGATAGCTCGCAGGCAGAAAGAGCTAGCATGGAAAGCTGTTGCTCAGCCTCCTCTGCCCATGGCACTGCTCGCACAGAGGCACAGAGGCTGGGGCTGCTTGCTTGTTTTGCCCCCTCAAACTTCAAACGTATCATTGGGTGTCCGTGCAGGTGGCCTCCGGCAGCCCTGTTCTGAATATGCGAACATCTGCAGAAAGCTCGCAGACAGAAAGAGCTAGCGTGGAAAGCTGTTGCTCAGCCTCATCTGCCCATGGCACTGCTTGCACAGAGGCACAGAGACTGGGGATGCTTGCTTGTATTTCGCCCTCCAACTTCAAAAGTAGATCAGTTGGTCCTTGCCGGGCGCCTCTAGCAGCCCTGCTCTGAAAATGTGAACGTCTGCAGATAGATCGCAGCCAGAAAGAGCTAGCCTGTAAGGCTGTTGCTCGGCCTCATCTGCCCATGGCACTGCTCGTACAGAGGCACAGAGACTGGGGCTGCTTGCTTGTCTTGCCGCCTCAAACTTCAAACGTAGATTTGGGGGTCCGTGCAGGGGGCCTCATGCAGCCCTGCTCCGAAAATGCGAACGTCTGCAGATAGCTCGCAGGCATAAAGAGCTAGCCTGGAAAGCTGTTGCTCAGCCTCATCTGCCCATGTCACTGCTCGCACAGAGGCACAGGGGCTAGGGCTGCTTGCTTGTCTTGGCCCCTCAAACTTCAAACGCAGCTTAGGTGGTCCGTGATGTTAGCCTCCGATAGCCCTGCTCTGAAAATGCGAACGTCTGCAGATAGCTGGCAGTCAGAAAGAACTACCCTGGAAAGCTTTTGCTCAGCCTCATCTGCCCATGGCACTGCTCGCACAGAGGCACAGGACTGGGGTTGCTTGCTTTCTTGACCCCTCAAACTTCAAACGTAGCTTTGGGGGTCCGGGCTGGGGTCTCCGACAGGCCTGCCCTGAAAATGCGAACGTCTGCAGATAGCTCGCAGACAGAAAGAGCTAGCCTGGAAATCTGTTGCTCAGCCTCATCTGTCCATGGCACTGCTCGCACAGAGGCACAGAGACTGGGGCTGCTTGCTTGTCTTGCCCCCTCAAATTTCAGACGAAAATTTGGGGGTCCATGCTGGGCACATCCAACAGTGCTGCTCTGAAAATGCGAGCGTCTGCAGATAGCTCTCAGGCAGAAAGCGCTAGCCTGCAAAGCTGTTGCTCAGCCTCATCTGCCCGTGGCACTGCTCGCACAGAGACACAAAGACTGGGGGTGCTTGCTTTTCTTGCCACCTCCAAGTTCAAAAGTATCTTTGGGTGTTCTTCATGGGGGACTCTGGCAGCCCTGCTCTGAAAATGCGAACGTCTGCAGATAGCTCGCAGCCAGAAAGTGCTAGCCTGGAAAGCTGTTGCTCAGCCTCATCTGCCCATGGCACTGCTCGCACAGAGACACAGAGACTGGGGCTGCTTGCTTGTCTTACCCCCTCAAACTTCAAACGTATCATTGAGTGTCCGTGCATGGGGCCTCCGACAGCCCTGTTTTGAATATGCGAACGTCTGCAGAAAGCTCGCAGGCAGAAAGAGCTAGCCTGGAAAGCTGTTGCTCAGCCTCATCTGCCCATGGCACTGCTCGCACAGAGGCACAGAGACTGTGGCTTCTTGCTTGTCTTGGCACCTCAGTCTTCAAACGTACCTTTGGGAGTTCGTGATGGGGTCCTCCAACAGCCCTACTCTGAAAAGGCGAACGTCTGCAGATATCTCGCAGCCAGAAAGGGTTAGCATGGAAAGCTGTTGCTCAGCCTCGTCTGCACATGGCACTGCTCGCACAGAGGCACAGAGACTTTGACTGCTTGCTTGTCTACCCACCTCAACCTTCAAACGTAACTTACGTGGACCATGCAAGGTTCCTCCGGCAGCCCTACTCTGAAAACGCGAACGTCTAAAGATAGATCGCAGCCAGAAAGAGCTATCGTGGAAAGCTGTTGCTCAACCTCATCTGCCCATGGCACTGCTCGCACAGAGGCACAGAGATTGGGGCTTCTTTCTTGTCTTGACCCCTCAAACTTGAAACGTAACTTAGGTGGTCCGTGCAGAAGGCCACCAGCAGCCCTACTCTGAAAATGCGAACGTCTGCAGACAGCTCACAGCCAGAAAGATCTAGCCTGAAAAGCTGTTGCTCAGTCTCATCTGCCCATGGCACTGCTCGCAGAGAGGCACAGAGACTGGGGCTGCTTGCTTCTCTTGGCACCTCAAACTTCAAACGTAGCTTTGGGGGACCGTGCAGGGGGCCTCCGGCAGCCCTGTTCTGAAAATGCGAAAGTCTGCAGATAGCTCGCAGCCAGAAAGAGCTAACCTGGAAAGATGTTGCTCAGCCTCATCTGCTCATGGCACTGCTCGTACAGAGACACAAAAACAGGGGGTGCTTGCTTTTCTTACCACCTTCAAGTTCAAAAGAATCTTTAGGCGTTCTTCATGAGGGACTCTGGCAGCCCGGCTCTGAAAATGCGAACGTCTGCAGATAGCTCGCAGCCAGAAAGAGCTAGCATGGAAAGCTGTTGCTCAGCCTCATCTGCCCATGGCACTGCTTGCACAGAGGCACAGAGGCTGGGGCTGCTTGCTTGTATTTCACCCTCCAACTTCAAATGTAGATCAGTTGGTTTGTGTCGGGCGCCTCTAGCAGCCCTGCTCTGAAAATGTGAACGTCTGCAGATAGATCGCAGCCAGAAACAGCTAGACTGTAAGGCTGTTGCTCGGCCTCATCTGCCCATGGCACTACTCGTACAGAGGCACAGAGACTGGGGCTGCTTTCTTCTCTTGCCGCCTCAAACTTCAAACGTAGATTTGGGGGTCCGTGCAGGGGGCCTCATGCAGCCCTGCTCCGGAAATGCGAACATGTGCAGATAGCTCGCAGGCAGAAAGAGCTAGCCTGGAAAGCTGTTGCTCAGCCTCATCTGCCCATGGCACTGCTCGCACAGAGGCACAGAGACTGGGGCTACTTGCTTGTCTTGTCACCTCAAACTTCAAACGTAGCCATGGGTGTCCGTGCAGGGGGCCTCCCGCAGCCCTGCTCCGAAAATGCGAACGTCTGCAGATAGCTCGCAGGCATAAAGAGCTAGCCTGGAAAGCTGTTGCTCAGCCTCATCTGCCCATGGCACTGCTCACACAGAGGCACAGAGACTGGGGCTGCTTGCTTGTCTTGGCCCCTCAAACTTCAAACGTAGCTTATGTGGTCCGTGATGTTAGCCTCCGGTAGCCCTGCTCTGAAAATGCGAACGTCTGCAGATAGCTGGCAGTCAGAAAGAACTACCCTGGAAAGCTGTTGATCAGCCTCATCTGCCCATGGCACTGCTCGCACAGAGCCACAGAGACTGGGGCTGCTTGCTTGTCTTGCCACTTTAAACTTCAAACGTAAATTAGGTGGTCCATATTGTGCGCCTCCGGCAGCCCTGCTATGAAAATGCGAACATCTGCAGATAGCTCGCAGCCAGAAAGAGCTAGCCTAGAAAGCTGTTGCTCGGCCTCATCTGCCCATGGCACTGCTCGTACAGAGGCACAGAGACTGGGGCTGCTTGCTTGTCTTGCCGCCTCAAACTTCAAACGCAGATTTGGGGGTCCGTGCAGGGGGCCTCATGCAGCCCTGCTCCGGAAATGCGAACGTGTGCAGATAGCTTGCAGGAAGAAAGAGCTAGCCTGGAAAGCTGTTGCTCAGCCTCATCTGCCCATGGCACTGCTCGCACAGAGGCACAGAGACTGGGGATGCTTGCTTGTATTTCGCCCTCCAACTTCAAAAGTAGATCAGTTGGTCCTTGCCGGGCGCCTCTAGCAGCCCTGCTCTGAAAATGTGAACGTCTGCAGATAGATCGCAGCCAGAAAGAGCTAGCTTGTAAGGCTGTTGCTCGGCCTCATCTGCCCATGGCACTGCTCGTACAGAGGCACAGAGACTGGGGCTGCTTGCTTGTCTTGCCGCCTCAAACTTCAAATGTATATTTGGGGGTCCGTGCAGGGGGCCTCATGCAGCCCTGCTCCGGAAATGCGAACGTCTGCAGATAGCTCGCAGCCAGAAAGGCCTAGCCTGGAAAGCTGTTGCTCAGCCTCATCTGCCCATGGCACTGCTCGCACAGAGGCACAGGGGCTAGGGCTGCTTGCTTGTCTTGGCCCCTCAAACTTCAAACGTAGCTTAGGTGGTCCGTGATGTTAGCCTCCGATAGCCCTGCTCTGAAAATGCGAACGTCTGCAGATAGCTGGCAGTCAGAAAGAACTACCCTGGAAAGCTTTTGCTCAGCCTCATCTGCCCATGGCACTGCTCGCACAGAGGCACAGAGACTGGGGCTGCTTGCTTCTCTTGCCACTTCAAACTTCAAACGTAGATTAGGTGGTCCATGTTGTGCGCCTCCGGCAGCCCTGCTATGAAAATGCGAACATCTGCAGATAGCTCGCAGCCAGAAAGAGCTAGCCTAGAAAGCTGTTGCTCAGCCTCATCTGCCCATGGCACTGCTCGCACAGAGGCACAGGACTGGGGTTGCTTGCTTTCTTGACCCCTCAAACTTCAAACGTAGCTTTGGGGGTCCGGGCTGGGGTCTCCGGCAGGCCTGCCCTGAAAATGCGAACGTCTGCAGATAGCTCGCAGACAGAAAGATCTAGCCTGGAAATCTGTTGCTCAGACTCATCTGTCCATGGCACTGCTCGCACAGAGGCACAGAGACTGGGGCTGCTTGCTTGTCTTGCCCCCTCAAACTTCAAACGTTCATTAGGTGGTCCGTGTTGGGCGCCTCGGGCAGCCCTGCTCTGAAAATGCGAACGTCTGCAGATAGCTCGCAGGCAGAAAGAGCTAGCCTGCAAAGCTGTTGCTCAGCCTCATCTGCCCGTGGCACTGCTCACACAGAGACACAAAGACTGGGGGTGCTTGCTTTTCTTGCCACCTCCAAGTTCAAAAGTATCTTTGGGTGTTCTTCATGGGGGACTCTGGCAGCCCTGTTTTGAATATGCGAACGTCTGCAGAAAGCTCGCAGGCAGAAAGAGCTAGCCTGGAAAGCTGTTGCTCAGCCTCATCTGCCCATGGCACTGCTCGCACAGAGGCACAGAGACTGTGGCTTCTTGCTTGTCTTGGCACCTTAATCTTCAAACGTACCTTTGGGAGTTCGTGATGGGGTCCTCCAACAGCCCTACTCTGAAAATGCGAACGTCTGCAGATATCTCGCAGCCAGAAAGGGTTAGCCTGGAAAGCTGTTGCTCAGCCTCGTCTGCCCATGGCACTGCTCGCACAGAGGCACAGAGATTGGGGCTTCTTTCTTGTCTTGACCCCTCAAACTTGAAACGTAACTTAGGTGGTCCGTGCAGAAGGCCACCAGCAGCCCTACTCTGAAAATGCGAACGTCTGCAGACAGCTCACAGCCAGAAAGATCTAGCCTGAAAAGCTGTTGCTCAGTCTCATCTGCCCATGGCACTGCTCGCACAGAGACACAAAAACAGGGGGTGCTTGCTTTTCTTACCACCTTCAAGTTCAAAAGTATCTTTAGGCGTTCTTCATGAGGGACTCTGGCAGCCCGGCTCTGAAAATGCGAACGTCTGCAGATAGCTCGCAGCCAGAAAGAGCTAGCATGGAAAGCTGTTGCTCAGCCTCATCTGCCCATGGCACTGCTTGCACAGAGGCACAGAGGCTGGGGCTGCTTGCTTGTATTTCACCCTCCAAGTTCAAACGTAGATCAGTTGGTTTGTGTCGGGCGCCTCTAGCAGCCCTGCTCTGAAAATGTGAACGTCTGCAGATAGATCGCAGCCAGAAACAGCTAGCCTGTAAGGCTGTTGCTTGGCCTCATCTGCCCATGGCACTCCTCGTACAGAGGCACAGAGACTGGGGCTGCTTGCTTGTCTTGCCCCCTCAAACTTCAAACGTAGATTTGGGGGTCCGTGCAGGGGGCCTCATGCAGCCCTGCTCCGGAAATGCGAACGTGTGCAGATAGCTCGCAGGCAGAAAGAGCTAGCCTGGAAAGCTGTTGCTCAGCCTCATCTGCCCATGGCACTGCTCGCACAGAGGCACAGAGACTGGGGCTACTTGCTTGTCTTGTCACCTCAAACTTCAAACGTAGCCATGGGTGTCCGTGCAGGGGGCCTCCCGCAGCCCTGCTCTGAAAATTCGAACGTCTGCAGATAGCTCGCAGCCAGAAAGGCCTAGCCTGGAAAGCTGTTGCTCAGCCTCATCTGCCCATGTCACTGCTCGCACAGAGGCACAGGGGCTAGGGCTGCTTGCTTGTCTTGGCCCCTCAAACTTCAAACGTAGCTTAGGTGGTCCGTGATATTAGCCTCCGATAGCCCTGCTCTGAAAATGCGAACGTCTGCAGATAGCTAGCAGTCAGAAAGAACTACCCTGGAAAGCTTTTGCTCAGCCTCATCTGCCCATGGCACTGCTCGCACAGAGGCACAGAGACTGGGGCTGCTTGCTTGTCTTGACCCCTCAAATTTCAGACGAAAATTTGGGGGTCCATGCTGGGCACATCCAACAGTGCTGCTCTGAAAATGCGAGCGTCTGCAGATAGCTCGCAGGCAGAAAGAGCTAGCCTGGAAAGCTTTTGCTCAGCCTCATCTGTCCATGGCACTGGTCGCACAGAGGCACAGAGACTGGGGCTGCTTGCTTGTCTTGCCGCCTCAAACTTCAAACGTAGATTTGGGGGTCCGTGCAGGGGGCCTCATGCAGCCCTGCTCCGGAAATGCGAACGTGTGCAGATAGCTTGCAGGAAGAAAGAGCTAGCCTGGAAAGCTGTTGCTCAGCCTCATCTGCCCATGGCACTGCTCGCACAGAGGCACAGAGACTGGGGATGCTTGCTTGTATTTCGCCCTCCAACTTCAAAAGTAGATCAGTTGGTCCTTGCCGGGCGCCTCTAGCAGCCCTGCTCTGAAAATGTGAACGTCTGCAGATAGATCGCAGCCAGAAAGAGCTAGCCTGTAAGGCTGTTGCTCGGCCTCATCTGCCCATGGCACTGCTCTTACAGAGGCACAGAGACTGGGGCTGCTTGCTTGTCTTGCCGCCTCAAACTTCAAACGTAGATTTGGGGGTCCGTGCAGGGGGCCTCATGCAGCCCTGCTCCGGAAATGCGAACGTCTGCAGATAGCTCGCAGCCAGAAAGAGCTAGCCTGGAAAGCTGTTGCTCAGCCTCATCTGCCCATGTCACTGCTCGCACAGAGGCACAGGGGCTAGGGCTGCTTGCTTGTCTTGGCCCCTCAAACTTCAAACGTAGCTTAGGTGGTCCGTGATGTTAGCCTCCGATAGCCCTGCTCTGAAAATGCGAACGTCTGCAGATAGCTGGCAGTCAGAAAGAACTACCCTGGAAAGCTTTTGCTCAGCCTCATCTGCCCATGGCACTGCTCGCACAGAGGCACAGAGACTGGGGCTGCTTGCTTCTCTTGCCACTTCAAACTTCAAACGTAGATTAGGTGGTCCATGTTGTGCGCCTCCGGCAGCCCTGCTATGAAAATGCGAACATCTGCAGATAGCTCGCAGCCAGAAAGAGCTAGCCTAGAAAGCTGTTGCTCAGCCTCATCTGCCCATGGCACTGCTCGCACAGAGGCACAGGACTGGGGTTGCTTGCTTTCTTGACCCCTCAAACTTCAAACGTAGCTTTGGGGGTCCGGGCTGGGGTCTCCGGCAGGCCTGCCCTGAAAATGCGAACGTCTGCACATAGCTCGCAGACAGAAAGAGCTAGCCTGGAAATCTGTTGCTCAGACTCATCTGTCCATGGCACTGCTCGCACAGAGGCACAGAGACTGGGGCTGCTTGCTTGTCTTGCCCCCTCAAACTTCAAACGTATCATTGAGTGTCCGTGCATGGGGCCTCCGGCAGCCCTGTTTTGAATATACGAACGTCTGCAGAAAGCTCGCAGGCAGAAAGAGCTAGCCTGGAAAGCTGTTGCTCAGCCTCATCTGCCCATGGCACTGCTCGCACAGAGGCACAGAGACTGGGGCTTCTTCCTTGTCTTGGCACCTCAATCTTCAAACGTACCTTTGGGAGTTCGTGATGGTGTCTTCCAACAGCCCTACTCTGAAAATGCGAACGTCTGCAGATAGCTCGCAGGCAGAAAGAGCTAGCCTGGAAAGCTGTTGCTCGGCCTCATCTGCCCATGGCACTGTTCGCACAGAGGCACAGAGACTGGGGCTGCTTGCTTGTCTTGTCACCTCAAACGTATCATTGGTTGTTCGTGCAGGGGGGCCTGGCAGCCCTGTTCTGAAAATGCGAACGTCTGCAGATAGCTCGCAGCCAGAAAGAGCTAGCCTGGAAAGCTGTTGCTCAGCCTCATCTGCCCATGGCACTGCTCGCACAGAGGCACAGAGACTGGGGCTGCTTGCTTGTCTTGCCACCTCAAACTTCAAACATAGATTTGGGCGTCCGTGTAGGGGGCCTCCGGCAGCCCTGCTCTGAAAATGCGAACGTCTGCAGATAGCTCGCAGGCAGAAAGAGCTAGCCTGGAAAGCTGTTGCTCAGCCTCATCTGCCCATGGCACTGCTCACCCAGAGGCACTGAGACTGGGGCTGCTTGCTTGTCTTGCCCCCTCAAACTTCAGACGGAACTTTGGTGGTCCATGCTGGGCACATCCAACAGTGCTGTTCTGAAAATGCGAACGTCTGCAGATAGCTGGCAGCCAGAAAGAGCTAGCCTGGAAAGCTGTTGCTCAGCCTCATCTGCCCATGGAACTGCTTGCACAGAGGCACAGAAACTGGGGCTGCTTGCTTGTCTTTCACCCTCCAACTTCAAAAGTATCTGAGGTGGTCCGTGACGGGCGCCTCTAGCAGCCCTGCTCTGAAAATGTGAACGTCTGCAGATAGATTGCATTCAGAAAGAGCTAGCCTGGAAAGCTGTTGCTCAGCCTCATCTGCCCATGGCACTGCTCGCACAGAGGCACAGAGACTGGGGCTGCTTGCTTGTCTTGGCCCCTCAAATTTAAAACGTAGCTTAGGTGGTCCGTGATGTTAGCCTCCGCTAGCCCTGCTCTGAAAATGCGAACGACTGCAGATAGCTGGGAGCCAGAAAGAGCTAGCCTGGAAAGCTGTTGCTCAGCCTCATCTGCCCATGGCACTGCTCGCACAGAGGCACAGAGACTGGGGCTGCTTGCTTGTCTTGCTACCTCAAACTTCAAACGTACCTTTGGGAGTTTGTGATGGGGTCCTCCGATTGTGCTGTTCTGAAAATTTGAACGTCTGCAGATAGCTCGCAGGCATAAAAAGCTAGCCTGGAAAGGTGTTGCTCAGCCTCATCTGCCCATGGCACTGCTCGCACAGAGGCACAGAGACTGGGGCTGCTTGCTTCTCTTGGCACCTCAAACTTCAAACATAGATTTGGGGGTCCGTGTAGGGGACCTCCGGCAGCCCTGCTCTGAAAATGCGAACGTCTGCAGATAGCTGGCAGTCAGAAAGAACTACCCTGGAAAGCTTTTGCTCAGCCTCATCTGCCCATGGCACTGCTCACACAGAGGCACAGAGACTGGGGCTGCTTTCTTGTCTTGCCACTTCAAACTTCAAACGTAGATTAGGTGGTCCATGTTGTACGCCTCCGGCAGCCCTTCTTTGAAAATGCGAACGTCTGCAGATAGCTGGCAGCCAGAAAGAGCTAGCCTGGAAAGCTGTTGCTCAGCCTCATCTGCCCATGGCACTGCTCGCACAGAGGCACAGAGACTGGGGCTGCTTGCTTGTCTTGTCACTTCCAACTTCAAACGTAGATTTGCGGGTCGGTGCAGGGGTCCTCCGGCGGCCCTATTCTGAAAATGCGAATGTCTGCAAATAGCTCGCAGGCAGAAAGAGCTAGCCTGGAAAGCTGTTGCTCAGCCTCATCTGCCCATGGCACTGCTTGCACAGAGGCACAGAGACTGGGGCTGCTTGCTTGTCTTGCCACCTCAAACTTCCAACTTAACTTAGGAGGTCCGTGTGGGGGCCTCTACCAGCCCTGATCTGAAAATGCGAACATCTGCAGATAGCTGGCAGCCACAAAGCGCTAGCCTGGAAAACTGTTGCTCAGCCTGATCTGCACATGGCACTGCTCGCACAGAGCCACAGAGACTGGGGCTACTTGCTTGTCTTGGCAACTCAAACTTCAAACATATTTTGGGGGTCCATGCAGGAGGCCACCAGCAGCCCTACTCTGAAAATGCGAACGTCTGCAGATAGCTCGTAGCCAGAAAGAGCTAGCCTGGAAAGTTGTTGCTCAGTCTCATCTGCCCATGGCACTGCTCGCACAGAGGCACAGAGACTGGCGCTGCTTGCTTGTCTTGCCACCTCAAACTTGAAACGCAGATTTGGGGGTCCGTGTAGGGGGCCTCCGACAGACCAGCTCTGAAAATTCGAACGTCCGCAGATAGCTCACATCCAGAAAGAGCTAGCCTGGAAAGATGTTGCTCAGCCTCATCTGCTCGTGGCACTACTCGCACAGAGACACAAAGACAGGGGGTGCTTGCTTTTCTTGCCACCTCCAAGTTCAAAAGTATCTTTGGGTGTTCTTCATGGGGGACTCTGGCAGCCCTGCTCTGAAAATGTGAACGTCTGCAGATAGCTCGCAGCCAGAAAGTGCTAGCCTGGAAAGCTGTTGCTCAGCCTCATCTGCCCATGGCACTGCTCGCACAGAGGCACAGAGACTGGGGCTGCTTGCTTGTCTTTCACACTCAAATTTCAAACGTACCTGAGGTGATCCGTGCCGGGCGCCTCTGGCAGCCCTGCTCTGAAAATGTGAACGTCTGCAGACAGCTCGCAGCAACAAAGAGCTAGCCTGGAAAGCTGTTGCTCAGCCTCATCTGCCCATGGCACTGCTCGCACAGAGACACAAAGACTGGGGGTGCTTGCTTGTGTTGCCACCTCCAAGTTCAAATGTATCTTTGGAAGTTGTTGATGGGGGCCTCTGGCAGCCCTGCTCTGAACATGCAAACATCTGCAGATAGCTTGCAGCCAGAAAGAGCTAGCCTAGAAATCTGTTGCTCAGCCTCATCTGCCCATGGCACTGCTCGCACAGAGGCACAGGACTGGGGTTGCTTGCTTTCTTGACCCCTCAATCTTCAAACGTAGCTTTGGGGGTCCGGGCTGGGGTCTCCGGCAGGCCTGCTCTGAAAATGCAAACGTCTGCAGATAGCTTGCAGACAGAAAGAGCTAGCCTGGAAATCTGTTGCTCAGCCTCATCTGCCCATGGCACTGCTCGCACAGAGGCACAGAGACTGGGGCTGCTTGCTTGTCTTGCCACCTCAAACTTCAGACGAAACTTTGGGGGTCCATGCTGGGCACATCCAACACAGCTGCTCTGAAAATGCGAACGTCTGCAGATAGCTCGCAGGTAGAAAGAGCTAGCCTGGAAAGCTGTTGCTCAGCCTCATCTGCCCATGGCACTGTTCGCACAGAGGCACAGAGACTTTGGCTGCTTGCTTGTCTTGCCACCTCATACTTCAAACGTTCATTAGGTGGTCCGTGTTGGGCGCCTCGGGCAGCCCCGCTATGAAAATGCGAACGTCTGCAGATAGGTCGCAGGCAGAAAGAGCTAGCCTGGAAAGCTGTTGCTCAGCCTCATCTGCCCATGGCACTGCTCGCAGAGAGACACAAAGACTGGGGGTGCTTGCTTTTCTTGCCACCTCCAAGTTCAAAACTATCTTTGGGTGTTCTTCATGGGGGACTCTGGCAGCCCTGCTCTGAAAATGCGAACGTCTGCAGATAGCTCGCAGCCAGAAAGAGCTAGCCTGGAAAGCTGTTGCTCAGCCTCATCTGCAAATGGCACTGCTCGCACAGAGGCACAGAGACTGGGGCTTCTTGCTTGTCTTGGCACCTTAAACTTGAAACATAGATTTGGGGGTCCGTGTAGGGGGCCTCTGGCAGCCCTGCGGCCAAAATGCGATCGTCTGCAGATAGATCGCAGGCAGAAAGAGCTAGCCTGGAAAGCTGTTGCTCAGCCTCATCTGCAGATGCCACTGCTCGCACAGAGGCACAGAGACTGGGGATGCTTGCTTGTCTTGCCCCCTCAAACTTCAGACGAAAATTTCGGGGTCCGTGCTGGGCACATCCAACAGTGCTGCTCTGAAAATGCGAACGTCTGCAGATAGCTCGCAGGCAGAAAGAGCTAGCCTGGAAAGCTGTTGCCCAGCCTCATCTGCCCATGGAACTGCTTGCACAGAAGCACAGGAACAGGGGCTGCTTGCTTGTCTTTCACCCTCCAACTTCAAAAGTATATGAGGTGGTCCGTGCCGGGCGCCTCTAGCAGCCCAGCTCTGAAAATGTGAACGTCTGCAGACAGCTTGCAGCCACAAAGAACTAGCCTGGAAAGCTGTTGCTCAGCCTCATCTGCCCAAGGCACTGCTCGCACAGAGACACAAAGACTGGGGCTGCTTGCTTGTCTTGCCACCACAAAGTTCAAAAGTATTTTGGAAGTTCTTGATGGGGGCCTCTGGCAGCCCTGCTCCCAAAATGTGAACGTCTGCAGATAGCTCGCAGACAGAAAGAGCTAGCCTAGAAAGCTGTTGCTCAGCCTCAACTGCCCATGGCACTGCTCGCACAGAGGCACAGAGACTGGGGTTGCTTGCTTTTCTTGACCCCTACAAACTTCAAACGTAGCTTTGGGGGTCCGGGCTGGTGTCTCCGGCAGCCCTACTCTGAAAATGCGAACGTCTGCAGATAGCTGGCAGCCAGAAAGAGCTAGCCTGGAAAGCTGTTGCTCAGCCTCATGTGCCCATGGCACTGTTCGCACAGAGGCACAGAGACTGGGGCTGCTTGCTTGTCTTGACACCTCCAACTTCAAACGTAGCTTTGGGGGTCCGTGCAGAGGACCTCCGGTAGCCCTGCTCTGAAAATGCGAATGTCTGCAGAGAGCTCGCAGCCAGAAAGGGTTAGCCTGGAAAGCTGTTGCTCAGCCTCGTCTGCACATGGCACTGCTCGCACAGAGGCACAGAGACTTTGACTGCTTGCTTGTCTACCCACCTCAAACTTCCAACGTATCTTAGGTGGACCATGTCAGGCTCCTCCAGCAGACCTGCTCTGAAAAGGCGAACGTTTGCAGATAGCTCGCAGGCAGAAAGAGCTAGCCTGGAAAGCTGTTGCTCAGCCTCAACTGCCCATGGCACTGCTCGTACAGAGGCACAGAGACTGGGGCTGCTTGCTTGTCTTGTCACCTCAAACTTCAAACGTAAATGTGCGGGTCCATGCAAGGGTTCTCCGGAAGCCCTACTCTGAAAATGCGAACGTCTAAAGATAGATCGCAGCCAGAAAGAGCTAGCGTGGAAAGCTGTTGCTCAACCTCATCTGCCCAAGGCACTGCTCGCACAGAGGCACAGAGATTGGGGCTTCTTTCTTGTCTTCACCCCTCAAACTTCAAACGTAACTTAGGTGGTCCGTGCAGAAGGCCACCAGCAGCCCTACTCTGAAAATGCGAACGTCTGCAGACAGCTCACAGCCAGAAAGATCTAGCCTGAAAAGCTGTTGCTCAACCTCATCTGCCCATGGCACTGCTCGCACAGAGGCACAGAGCCTGGGGCTGCTTGCTTCTCTTGGCACCTCAAACTTCAAACGTAGCTTTGGGGGTCCGTGCAGGGGGCCTCCGGCAGCCCTGTTATGAAAATGCGAACGTCTGCAGATAGCTCGCAGCCAGAAAGAGCTAACATGGTAAGATGTTGCTCAGCCTCATCTGCCCGTGGCAGTGCTCGCACAGAGACACAAAAACAGGGGGTGCTTGCTTTTCTTGCCACCTCCAAGTTCAAAAGTATCTTTAGGCTTTCTTCATGGGGGACTCTGGCAGCCCTGCTCTGAAAATGCGAACGTCTGCAGATAGCTCGCAGGCAGAAAGAGCTAGCATGGAAAGCTGTTGCTCAGCCTCCTCTGCCCATGGCACTGCTCGCACAGAGGCACAGAGACTGGGGCTGCTTGCTTGTTTTGTCCCCTCAAACTTCAAACGTATCATTTTGTGTCCGTGCAGGTGGCCTCCGGCAGCCCTGTTCTGAATATGCGAACGTCTGCAGAAAGCTCGCAGACAGAAAGAGCTAGCGTGGAAAGCTGTTGCTCAGCCTCATCTGCCCATGGCACTGCTCGCACAGAGGCACAGAGACTGGGGCTGCTTGCTTGTCTTGCCACCTCAAACTTCGAACGTACCTTTGGGAGTTCGTGATGGGGTCCTCCAACAGTCCTGTTCTGAAAATTCGAACGTCTTCAGATAGCTGGCAGCCAGAAAGAGCTAGCCTGGAAAGCTGTTGCTCAGCCTCATCTGCCCATGGCACTGCTTGCACAGAGGCACAGAGACTGGGGATGCTTGCTTGTATTTCGCCCTCCAACTTCAAAAGTAGATCAGTTGGTCCTTGCCGGGCGCCTCTAGCAGCCCTGCTCTGAAAATGTGAACGTCTGCAGATAGCTCGCAGCCAGAAAGAGCTAGCCTGTAAGGCTGTTGCTCGGCCTCATCTGCCCATGGCACTGCTCGTACAGAGGCACAGAGACTGGGGCTGCTTGCTTGTCTTGCCCCCTCAAATTTCAGACGAAAATTTGGGGGTCCATGCTGGGCACATCCAACAGTGCTGCTCTGAAAATGCGAGCGTCTGCAGATAGCTCGCAGGCAGAAAGAGCTAGCCTGCAAAGCTGTTGCTCAGCCTCATCTGCCCGTGGCACTGCTCGCACAGAGACACAAAGACTGGGGGTGCTTGCTTTTCTTGCCACCTCCAAGTTCAAAAGTATCTTTGGGTGTTCTTCATGGGGGACTCTGGCAGCCCTGCTCTGAAAATGCGAACGTCTGCAGATAGCTCGCAGCCAGAAAGTGCTAGCCTGGAAAGCTGTTGCTCAGGCTCATCTGCCCATGGCACTGCTCGCACAGAGACACAGAGACTGGGGCTGCTTGCTTGTCTTACCCCCTCAAACTTCAAACGTATCATTGAGTGTCCGTGCATGGGGCCTCCGGCAGCCCTGTTTTGAATATGCGAACGTCTGCAGAAAGCTCGCAGGCAGAAAGAGCTAGCCTGGAAAGCTGTTGCTCAGCCTCATCTGCCCATGGCACTGCTCGCACAGAGGCACAGAGACTGTGGCTTCTTGCTTGTCTTGGCACCTCAATCTTCAAACGTACCTTTGGGAGTTCGTGATGGGGTCCTCCAACAGCCCTACTCTGAAAAGGCGAACGTCTGCAGATATCTCGCAGCCAGAAAGGGTTAGCATGGAAAGCTGTTGCTCAGCCTCGTCTGCACATGGCACTGCTCGCACAGAGGCACAGAGACTTTGACTGCTTGCTTGTCTACCCACCTCAAACTTCAAACGTATCTTACGTGGACCATGCAAGGTTCCTCCGGCAGCCCTACTCTGAAAACGCGAACGTCTAAAGATAGATCGCAGCCAGAAAGAGCTATCGTGGAAAGCTGTTGCTCAACCTCATCTGCCCATGGCACTGCTCGCACAGAGGCACAGAGATTGGGGCTTCTTTCTTGTCTTGACCCCTCAAACTTGAAACGTAACTTAGGTGGTCCGTGCAGAAGGCCACCAGCAGCCCTACTCTGAAAATGCGAACGTCTGCAGACAGCTCACAGCCAGAAAGATCTAGCCTGAAAAGCTGTTGCTCAGTCTCATCTGCCCATGGCACTGCTCGCAGAGAGGCACAGAGACTGGGGCTGCTTGCTTCTCTTGGCACCTCAAACTTCAAACGTAGCTTTGGGGGACCGTGCAGGGGGCCTCCGGCAGCCCGGCTCTGAAAATGCGAAAGTCTGCAGATAGCTCGCAGCCAGAAAGAGCTAACCTGGAAAGATGTTGCTCAGCCTCATCTGCTCATGGCACTGCTCGTACAGAGACACAAAAACAGGGGGTGCTTGCTTTTCTTACCACCTTCAAGTTCAAAAGAATCTTTAGGCGTTCTTCATGAGGGACTCTGGCAGCCCGGCTCTGAAAATGCGAACGTCTGCAGATAGCTCGCAGCCAGAAAGAGCTAGCATGGAAAGCTGTTGCTCAGCCTCATCTGCCCATGGCACTGCTTGCACAGAGGCACAGAGGCTGGGGCTGCTTGCTTGTATTTCACCCTCCAACTTCAAATGTAGATCAGTTGGTTTGTGTCGGGCGCCTCTAGCAGCCCTGCTCTGAAAATGTGAACGTCTGCAGATAGATCGCAGCCAGAAACAGCTAGACTGTAAGGCTGTTGCTCGGCCTCATCTGCCCATGGCACTGCTCGCACAGAGGCACAGAGACTGGGGCTACTTGCTTGTCTTGTCACCTCAAACTTCAAACGTAGCCATGGGTGTCCGTGCAGGGGGCCTCCCGCAGCCCTGCTCCGAAAATGCGAACGTCTGCAGATAGCTCGCAGGCATAAAGAGCTAGCCTGGAAAGCTGTTGCTCAGCCTCATCTGCCCATGGCACTGCTCACACAGAGGCACAGAGACTGGGGCTGCTTGCTTGTCTTGGCCCCTCAAACTTCAAACGTAGCTTATGTGGTCCGTGATGTTAGCCTCCGGTAGCCCTGCTCTGAAAATGCGAAAGTCTGCAGATAGCTGGCAGTCAGAAAGAACTACCCTGGAAAGCTGTTGATCAGCCTCATCTGCCCATGGCACTGCTCGCACAGAGGCACAGAGACTGGGGCTGCTTGCTTGTCTTGCCACTTTAAACTTCAAACGTAAATTAGGTGGTCCATATTGTGCGCCTCCGGCAGCCCTGCTATGAAAATGCGAACATCTGCAGATAGCTCGCAGCCAGAAAGAGCTAGCCTAGAAAGCTGTTGCTCGGCCTCATCTGCCCATGGCACTGCTCGTACAGAGGCACAGAGACTGGGGCTGCTTGCTTGTCTTGCCGCCTCAAACTTCAAACGCAGATTTGGGGGTCCGTGCAGGGGGCCTCATGCAGCCCTGCTCCGGAAATGCGAACGTGTGCAGATAGCTTGCAGGAAGAAAGAGCTAGCCTGGAAAGCTGTTGCTCAGCCTCATCTGCCCATGGCACTGCTCGCACAGAGGCACAGAGACTGGGGATGCTTGCTTGTATTTCGCCCTCCAACTTCAAAAGTAGATCAGTTGGTCCTTGCCGGGCGCCTCTAGCAGCCCTGCTCTGAAAATGTGAACGTCTGCAGATAGATCGCAGCCAGAAAGAGCTAGCCTAGAAAGCTGTTGCTCAGCCTCATCTGTCCATGGCACTGCTCGCACAGAGGCACAGGACTGGGGTTGCTTGCTTTCTTGACCCCTCAAACTTCAAACGTTGCTTTGGGGGTCCGGGCTGGGGTCTCCGGCAGGCCTGCCCTGAAAATGCGAACGTCTGCAGATAGCTCGCAGACAGAAAGATCTAGCCTGGAAATCTGTTGCTCAGACTCATCTGTCCATGGCACTGCTCGCACAGAGGCACAGAGACTGGGGCTGCTTGCTTGTCTTGCCCCCTCAAACTTCAAACGTTCATTAGGTGGTCCGTGTTGGGCGCCTCGGGCAGCCCTGCTCTGAAAATGCGAACGTCTGCAGATAGCTCGCAGGCAGAAAGAGCTAGCCTGCAAAGCTGTTGCTCAGCCTCATCTGCCCGTGGCACTGCTCACACAGAGACACAAAGACTGGGGGTGCTTGCTTTTCTTGCCACCTCCAAGTTCAAAAGTATCTTTGGGTGTTCTTCATGGGGGACTCTGGCAGCCCTGTTTTGAATATGCGAACGTCTGCAGAAAGCTCGCAGGCAGAAAGAGCTAGCCTGGAAAGCTGTTGCTCAGCCTCATCTGCCCATGGCACTGCTCGCACAGAGGCACAGAGACTGTGGCTTCTTGCTTGTCTTGGCACCTCAATCTTCAAACTTACCTTTGGGAGTTCGTGATGGGGTCCTCCAACAGCCCTACTCTGAAAATGCGAACGTCTGCAGATATCTCGCAGCCAGAAAGGGTTAGCCTGGAAAGCTGTTGCTCAGCCTCGTCTGCCCATGGCACTGCTCGCACAGAGGCACAGAGACTTTGACTGCTTGCTTGTCTACCCACCTCAAACTTCAAACGTATCTTACGTGGACCATGCAAGGTTCCTCCGGCAGCCCTACTCTGAAAATGCGAACGTCTAAAGATAGATCGCAGCCAGAAAGAGCTAGCGTGGAAAGCTGTTGCTCAACCTCATCTGCCCATGGCACTGCTCGCACAGAGGCACAGAGATTGGGGCTTCTTTCTTGTCTTGACCCCTCAAACTTGAAACGTAACTTAGGTGGTCCGTGCAGAAGGCCACCAGCAGCCCTACTCTGAAAATGCGAACGTCTGCAGACAGCTCACAGCCAGAAAGATCTAGCCTGAAAAGCTGTTGCTCAGTCTCATCTGCCCATGGCACTGCTCGCACAGAGACACAAAAACAGGGGGTGCTTACTTTTCTTACCACCTTCAAGTTCAAAAGTATCTTTAGGCGTTCTTCATGAGGGACTCTGGCAGCCCGGCTCTGAAAATGCGAACGTCTGCAGATAGCTCGCAGCCAGAAAGAGCTAGCATGGAAAGCTGTTGCTCAGCCTCATCTGCCCATGGCACTGCTTGCACAGAGGCACAGAGGCTGGGGCTGCTTGCTTGTATTTCACCCTCCAACTTCAAACGTAGATCAGTTGGTTTGTGTCGGGCGCCTCTAGCAGCCCTGCTCTGAAAATGTGAACGTCTGCAGATAGATCGCAGCCAGAAACAGCTAGCCTGTAAGGCTGTTGCTTGGCCTCATCTGCCCATGGCACTGCTCGTACAGAGGCACAGAGACTGGGGCTGCTTGCTTGTCTTGCCCCCTCAAACTTCAAACGTAGATTTGGGGGTCCGTGCAGGGGGCCTCATGCAGCCCTGCTCCGGAAATGCGAACGTGTGCAGATAGCTCGCAGGCAGAAAGAGCTAGCCTGGAAAGCTGTTGCTCAGCCTCATCTGCCCATGGCACTGCTCGCACAGAGGCACAGAGACTGGGGCTACTTGCTTGTCTTGTCACCTCAAACTTCAAACGTAGCCATGGGTGTCCGTGCAGGGGGCCTCCCGCAGCCCTGCTCTGAAAATTCGAACGTCTGCAGATAGCTCGCAGCCAGAAAGGCCTAGCCTGGAAAGCTGTTGCTCAGCCTCATCTGCCCATGTCACTGCTCGCACAGAGGCACAGGGGCTAGGGCTGCTTGCTTTTCTTGGCCCCTCAAACTTCAAACGTAGCTTTGGTGGTCCGTGATATTAGCCTCCGATAGCCCTGCTCTGAAAATGCGAACGTCTGCAGATAGCTAGCAGTCAGAAAGAACTACCCTGGAAAGCTTTTGCTCAGCCTCATCTGCCCATGGCACTGCTCGCACAGAGGCACAGAGACTGGGGCTGCTTGCTTGTCTTGCCACTTCAAACCTGAAACGTAGATTAGGTGGTCCATGTTGTGCGCCTCCGGCAGCCCTGCTATGAAAATGCGAACGTCTGCAGATAGCTCGCAGCCAGAAAGAGCTAGCCTAGAAAGCTGTTGCTCAGCCTCATCTGCCCATGGCACTGCTCGCACAGAGGCACAGGACTGGGGTTGCTTGCTTTCTTGACCCCTCAAACTTCGAATGTAGCTTTGAGGGTCCGGGCTGGGGTCTCCGGCAGGCCTGCCCTGAAAATGCGAACGTCTGCAGATAGCTCGCAGACAAAAAGAGCTAGCCTGGAAATCTGTTGCTCAGCCTCATCTGTCCATGGCACTGCTCGCACAGAGGCACAGAGACTGGGGCTGCTTGCTTGTCTTGCCGCCTCAAACTTCAAACGTAGATTTGGGGGTCCGTGCAGGGGGCCTCATGCAGCCCTGCTCCGGAAATGCGAACGTGTGCAGATAGCTTGCAGGAAGAAAGAGCTAGCCTGGAAAGCTGTTGCTCAGCCTCATCTGCCCATGGCACTGCTCGCACAGAGGCACAGAGACTGGGGATGCTTGCTTGTATTTCGCCCTCCAACTTCAAAAGTAGATCAGTTGGTCCTTGCCGGGCGCCTCTAGCAGCCCTGCTCTGAAAATGTGAACGTCTGCAGATAGATCGCAGCCAGAAAGAGCTAGCCTGTAAGGCTGTTGCTCGGCCTCATCTGCCCATGGCACTGCTCTTACAGAGGCACAGAGACTGGGGCTGCTTGCTTGTCTTTCCGCCTCAAACTTCAAACGTAGATTTGGGGGTCCGTGCAGGGGGCCTCATGCAGCCCTGCTCCGGAAATGCGAACGTCTGCAGATAGCTCGCAGCCAGAAAGGCCTAGCCTGGAAAGCTGTTGCTCAGCCTCATCTGCCCATGTCACTGCTCGCACAGAGGCACAGGGGCTAGGGCTGCTTGCTTGTCTTGGCCCCTCAAACTTCAAACGTAGCTTAGGTGGTCCGTGATGTTAGCCTCCGATAGCCCTGCTCTGAAAATGCGAACGTCTGCAGATAGCTGGCAGTCAGAAAGAACTACCCTGGAAAGCTTTTGCTCAGCCTCATCTGCCCATGGCACTGCTCGCACAGAGGCACAGAGACTGGGGCTGCTTGCTTCTCTTGCCACTTCAAACTTCAAACGTAGATTAGGTGGTCCATGTTGTGCGCCTCCGGCAGCCCTGCTATGAAAATGCGAACATCTGCAGATAGCTCGCAGCCAGAAAGAGCTAGCCTAGAAAGCTGTTGCTCAGCCTCATCTGCCCATGGCACTGCTCGCACAGAGGCACAGGACTGGGGTTGCTTGCTTTCTTGACCCCTCAAACTTCAAACGTAGCTTTGGGGGTCCGGGCTGGGGTCTCCGGCAGGCCTGCCCTGAAAATGCGAACGTCTGCACATAGCTCGCAGACAGAAAGAGCTAGCCTGGAAATCTGTTGCTCAGACTCATCTGTCCATGGCACTGCTCGCACAGAGGCACAGAGACTGGGGCTGCTTGCTTGTCTTGCCCCCTCAAACTTCAAACGTATCATTGAGTGTCCGTGCATGGGGCCTCCGGCAGCCCTGTTTTGAATATACGAACGTCTGCAGAAAGCTCGCAGGCAGAAAGAGCTAGCCTGGAAAGCTGTTGCTCAGCCTCATCTGCCCATGGCACTGCTCGCACAGAGGCACAGAGACTGGGGCTTCTTGCTTGTCTTGGCACCTCAATCTTCAAACGTACCTTTGGGAGTTCGTGATGGGGTCCTCCAACAGCCCTACTCTGAAAATGCGAACGTCTGCAGATATCTCGCAGCCAGAAAGGGTTAGCCTGGAAAGCTGTTGCTCAGCCTCGTCTGCCCATGGCACTGCTCGCACAGAGGCACAGAGACTTTGACTGCTTGCTTGTCTACCCACCTCAAACTTCAAACGTATCTTACGTGGACCATGCAAGGTTCCTCCGGCAGCCCTACTCTGAAAATGCGAACGTCTGCAGATAGCTCGCAGCCAGAAAGAGCTAGCATGGAAAGCTGTTGCTCAGCCTCATCTGCCCATGGCACTGCCCGCACAGAGGCACAGAGACTGGGGCTGCTTGCTTGTATTTCACCCTCCAACTTCAAACGTAGATCAGTTGGTTTGTGTTGGGCGCCTCTAGCAGCCCTGCTCTGAAAATGTGAACGTCTGCAGATAGATCGCAGCCAGAAACAGCTAGCCTGTAAGGCTGTTGCTTGGCCTCATCTGCCCATGGCACTGCTCGTACAGAGGCACAGAGACTGGGGCTGCTTGCTTGTCTTGCCGCCTCAAACTTCAAACGTAGATTTGGGGGTCCGTGCAGGGGGCCTCATGCAGCCCTGCTCCGGAAATGCGAACGTGTGCAGATAGCTCGCAGGCAGAAAGAGCTAGCCTGGAAAGCTGTTGCTCAGCCTCATCTGCCCATGGCACTGCTCGCACAGAGGCACAGAGACTGGGGCTACTTGCTTGTCTTGTCACCTCAAACTTCAAACGTAGCCATGGGTGTCCGTGCAGGGGACCTCCCGCAGCCCTGCTCTGAAAATTCGAACGTCTGCAGATAGCTCGCAGCCAGAAAGGCCTAGCCTGGAAAGCTGTTGCTCAGCCTCATCTGCCCATGTCACTGCTCGCACAGAGGCACAGGGGCTAGGGCTGCTTGCTTGTCTTGGCCCCTCAAACTTCAAACGTAGCTTAGGTGGTCCGTGATATTAGCCTCCGATAGCCCTGCTTTGAAAATGCGAACGTCTGCAGATAGCTAGCAGTCAGAAAGAACTACCCTGGAAAGCTTTTGCTCAGCCTCATCTGCCCATGGCACTGCTCGCACAGAGGCACAGAGACTGGGGCTGCTTGCTTGTCTTGCCACTTCAAACTTCAAACGTAGATTAGGTGGTCCATGTTGTGCGCCTCCGGCAGCCCTGCTATGAAAATGCGAACGTCTGCAGATAGCTCGCAGCCAGAAAGAGCTAGCCTAGAAAGCTGTTGCTCAGCCTCATCTGCCCATGGCACTGCTCGCACAGAGGCACAGGACTGGGGTTGCTTGCTTTCTTGACCCTTCAAACTTCAAACGTAGCTTTGAGGGTCCGGGCTGGGGTCTCCGGCAGCCCTGCTCTGAAAATGCGAACGTCTGCAGATAGCTCGCAGCCAGAAAGTGCTAGCCTGGAAAGCTGTTCCTCAGCCTCATCTGCCCATGGCACTGCTCGCACAGAGACACAGAGACTGGGGCTGCTTGCTTGTCTTACCCCCTCAAACTTCAAACGTATCATTGAGTGTCCGTGCATGGGGCCTCCGGCAGCCCTGTTTTGAATATGCGAACGTCTGCAGAAAGCTCGCAGGCAGAAAGAGCTAGCCTGGAAAGCTGTTGCTCAGCCTCATCTGCCCATGGCACTGCTCGCACAGAGGCACAGAGACTGGGGCTTCTTGCTTGTCTTGGCACCTCAATCTTAAAACGTACCTTTTGGAGTTCGTGATGGGGTCCTCCAACAGCCCTACTCTGAAAATGCGAACGTCTGCAGATATCTCGCAGCCAGAAAGGGTTAGCCTGGAAAGCTGTTGCTCAGCCTCGTCTGCCCATGGCACTGCTCGCACAGAGGCACAGAGACTTTGACTGCTTGCTTGTCTACCCACCTCAAACTTCAAACGTATCTTACATGGACCATGCCAGGCTCCTCCAGCAACCCTGCTCTGAAAAGGCGAAAGTTTGCAGATAGCTCGCAGCCAGAAAGAGCTAGCCTGGAAAGCTGTTGCTCAGCCTCAACTGCCCATGGCACTGCTCGCACAGAGGCACAGAGACTGGGGCTGCTTGCTTGTCTTGTCACCTCCAACTTCAAACGCAGATTTGCGGGTCGGTGCAGGGATCCTCCGGCAGCCCTACTCTGAAAATGCGAACGTCTGCAGATAGCTAGCAGCCAGAAAGAGCTAGCCTGGAAAGCTGTTGCTCAGCCTCATCTGCCCATGGCACTGCTCGCACAGAGGCACAGAGACTGGGGCTGCTTGCTTGTCTTGTCAACTTCAACTTCAAACGTAGATTTGCGGGTCGGTGCAGGGGTTCTCCTTCAGCCCTACCCTGAAAATGCGAACGTCTGCAGATAGCTCGCAGCCACAAAGAGCTAGCCTGGAATGCTGTTGCTCAGCCTCATCTGTCCATGGCACTGCTCGCACAGAGGCACAGAGACTGGGGCTGCTTGCTTGTCTTGCCCCCTCAAACTTCAAACGTAGCTTTTTGGGTCAGTGCAGGGGGGATCCGGCAGCCCTGCTCTGAAAATGCGAACGTCTGCAGATAGTTCGCAGGCAGAAAGTGCTAGCCTGGAAAGCTGTTGCTCAGCCTCATCTGCCCATGGCACTGCTCGCACAGAGGCACAGAGACTGGGGATGCTTGCTTGTATTTCGCCCTCCAACTTCAAAAGTAGATCAGTTGGTCCTTGCCGGGCGCCTCTAGCAGCCCTGCTCTGAAAATGTGAACGTCTGCAGATAGATCGCAGCCAGAAAGAGCTAGCCTGTAAGGCTGTTGCTCGGCCTCATCTGCCCATGGCACTGCTCTTACAGAGGCACAGAGACTGGGGCTGCTTGCTTGTCTTGCCGCCTCAAACTTCAAACGTAGATTTGGGGGTCCGTGCAGGGGGCCTCATGCAGCCCTGCTCCGGAAATGCGAACGTCTGCAGATAGCTCGCAGCCAGAAAGGCCTAGCCTGGAAAGCTGTTGCTCAGCCTCATCTGCCCATGTCACTGCTCGCACAGAGGCACAGGGGCTAGGGCTGCTTGCTTGTCTTGGCCCCTCAAACTTCAAACGTAGCTTAGGTGGTCCGTGATGTTAGCCTCCGATAGCCCTGCTCTGAAAATGCGAACGTCTGCAGATAGCTGGCAGTCAGAAAGAACTACCCTGGAAAGCTTTTGCTCAGCCTCATCTGCCCATGGCACTGCTCGCACAGAGGCACAGAGACTGGGGCTGCTTGCTTCTCTTGCCACTTCAAACTTCAAACGTAGATTAGGTGGTCCATGTTGTGCGCCTCCGGCAGCCCTGCTATGAAAATGCGAACATCTGCAGATAGCTCGCAGCCAGAAAGAGCTAGCCTAGAAAGCTGTTGCTCAGCCTCATCTGCCCATGGCACTGCTCGCACAGAGGCACAGGACTGGGGTTGCTTGCTTTCTTGACCCCTCAAACTTCAAACGTAGCTTTGGGGGTCCGGGCTGGGGTCTCCGGCAGGCCTGCCCTGAAAATGCGAACGTCTGCACATAGCTCGCAGACAGAAAGAGCTAGCCTGGAAATCTGTTGCTCAGACTCATCTGTCCATGGCACTGCTCGCACAGAGGCACAGAGACTGGGGCTGCTTGCTTGTCTTGTCCCCTCAAACTTCAAACGTATCATTGAGTGTCCGTGCATGGGGCCTCCGGCAGCCCTGTATTGAATATACGAACGTCTGCAGAAAGCTCGCAGGCAGAAAGAGCTAGCCTGGAAAGCTGTTGCTCAGCCTCATCTGCCCATGGCACTGCTCGCACAGAGGCACAGAGACTGGGGCTTCTTGCTTGTCTTGGCACCTCAATCTTCAAACGTACCTTTGGGAGTTCGTGATGGGGTCCTCCAACAGCCCTACTCTGAAAATGCGAACGTCTGCAGATATCTCGCAGCCAGAAAGGGTTAGCCTGGAAAGCTGTTGCTCAGCCTCGTCTGCCCATGGCACTGCTCGCACAGAGGCACAGAGACTTTGACTGCTTGCTTGTCTACCCACCTCAAACTTCAAACGTATCTTACGTGGACCATGCAAGGTTCCTCCGGCAGCCCTACTCTGAAAATGCGAACGTCTAAAGATAGATCGCAGCCAGAAAGAGCTAGCGTGGAAAGCTGTTGCTCAACCTCATCTGCCCATGGCACTGCTCGCACAGAGGCACAGAGATTGGGGCTTCTTTCTTGTCTTGACCCCTCAAACTTGAAACGTAACTTAGGTGGTCCGTGCAGAAGGCCACCAGCAGCCCTACTCTGAAAATGCGAACGTCTGCAGACAGCTCACAGCCAGAAAGATCTAGCCTGAAAAGCTGTTGCTCAGTCTCATCTGCCCATGGCACTGCTCGCACAGAGACACAAAAACAGGGGGTGCTTGCTTTTCTTACCACCTTCAAGTTCAAAAGAATCTTTAGGCGTTCTTCATGAGGGACTCTGGCAGCCCGGCTCTGAAAATGCGAACGTCTGCAGATAGCTCGCAGCCAGAAAGAGCTAGCATGGAAAGCTGTTGCTCAGCCTCATCTGCCCATGGCACTGCCCGCACAGAGGCACAGAGACTGGGGCTGCTTGCTTGTATTTCACCCTCCAACTTCAAACGTAGATCAGTTGGTTTGTGTTGGGCGCCTCTAGCAGCCCTGCTCTGAAAATGTGAACGTCTGCAGATAGATCGCAGCCAGAAACAGCTAGCCTGTAAGGCTGTTGCTTGGCCTCATCTGCCCATGGCACTGCTCGTACAGAGGCACAGAGACTGGGGCTGCTTGCTTGTCTTGCCGCCTCAAACTTCAAACGTAGATTTGGGGGTCCGTGCAGGGGGCCTCATGCAGCCCTGCTCCGGAAATGCGAACGTGTGCAGATAGCTCGCAGGCAGAAAGAGCTAGCCTGGAAAGCTGTTGCTCAGCCTCATCTGCCCATGGCACTGCTCGCACAGAGGCACAGAGACTGGGGCTACTTGCTTGTCTTGTCACCTCAAACTTCAAACGTAGCCATGGGTGTCCGTGCAGGGGACCTGCCGCAGCCCTGCTCTGAAAATTCGAACGTCTGCAGATAGCTCGCAGCCAGAAAGGCCTAGCCTGGAAAGCTGTTGCTCAGCCTCATCTGCCCATGTCACTGCTCGCACAGAGGCACAGGGGCTAGGGCTGCTTGCTTGTCTTGGCCCCTCAAACTTCAAACGTAGCTTAGGTGGTCCGTGATATTAGCCTCCGATAGCCCTGCTTTGAAAATGCGAACGTCTGCAGATAGCTAGCAGTCAGAAAGAACTACCCTGGAAAGCTTTTGCTCAGCCTCATCTGCCCATGGCACTGCTCGCACAGAGGCACAGGACTGGGGTTGCTTGCTTTCTTGACCCTTCAAACTTCAAACGTAGCTTTGAGGGTCCGGGCTGGGGTCTCCGGCAGCCCTGCTCTGAAAATGAGAACGTCTGCAGGTAGCTCGCAGCCAGAAAGTGCTAGCCTGGAAAGCTGTTCCTCAGCCTCATCTGCCCATGGCACTGCTCGCACAGAGACACAGAGACTGGGACTGCTTGCTTGTCTTACCCCCTCAAACTTCAAACGTATCATTGAGTGTCCGTGCATGGGGCCTCCGGCAGCCCTGTTTTGAATATGCGAACGTCTGCAGAAAGCTCTCAGGCAGAAAGAGCTAGCCTGGAAAGCTGTTGCTCAGCCTCATCTGCCCATGGCACTGCTCGCACAGAGGCACAGAGACTGGGGCTGCTTGCTTGTCTTGTAACCTCAAACTTCAAACGTAAATGTGCGGGTCCATGCAAGGTTCCTCCGGCAGCCCTACTCTGAAAATGCGAACGTCTAAAGATAGATCGCAGCCATAAAGAGCTATCGTGGAAAGCTGTTGCTCAACCTCATCTGCCCATGGCACTGCTCGTACAGAGGCACAGAGACTGGGGCTGCTTGCTTGTCTTGCCGCCTCAAACTTCAAACGTAGATTTGGGGGTCCGTGCAGGGGGCCTCATGCAGCCCTGCTCTGAAAATGCGAACGTGTGCAGATAGCTCGCAGGCAGAAAGAGCTAGCCTGGAAAGCTGTTGCTCAGCCTCATCTGCCCATGGCACTGCTCGCACAGAGGCACAGAGACTGGGGCTACTTGCTTTTCTTGTCACCTCAAACTTCAAACGTAGCCATGGGTGTCCGTGCAGGGGGCCTCCCGCAGCCCTGCTCCGAAAATGCGAACGTCTGCAGATAGCTCGCAGGCATAAAGAGCTAGCCTGGAAAGCTGTTGCTCAGCCTCATCTGCCCATGGCACTGCTCGCACAGAGGCACAGAGACTGGGGCTGCTTTCTTGTCTTGGCCCCTCAAACTTCAAACGTAGATTAGGTGGTCCGTGATGTTAGCCTCCGGTAGCCCTGCTCTGAAAATGCGAACGTCTGCAGATAGCTGGCAGTCAGAAAGAACTACCCTGGAAAGCTGTTGATCAGCCTCATCTGCCCATGGCACTGCTCGCACAGAGGCACAGATACTGGGGCTGCTTGCTTGTCTTGTCACCTCCAACTTCAAACGCAGATTTGCGGGTCGGTGCAGGGATCCTCCGGCAGCCCTACTCTGAAAATGCGAACGTCTGCAGATAGCTAGCAGCCAGAAAGAGCTAGCCTGGAAAGCTGTTGCTCAGCCTCATCTGCCCATGGCACTGCTCGCACAGAGGCACAGAGACTGGGGCTGCTTGCTTGTCTTGTCAACTTCAACTTCAAACGTAGATTTGCGGGTCGGTGCAGGGGTTCTCCTTCAGCCCTACCCTGAAAATGCGAACGTCTGCAGATAGCTCGCAGCCACAAAGAGCTAGCCTGGAAAGCTGTTGCTCAGCCTCATCTGCCTATGGCACTGCTCGCACAGAGGCACAGAGACTGGGGCTTCTTGCTTGTCTTGGCACCTCAAAATTCAAACATAGATTTGGGGGTCCGTGTAGGGGGCCTCTGGCAGCCCTGCGGCCAAAATGCGATCATCTGCAGATAGATCGCAGCCAGAAAGAGCTAGCCTGGAAAGCTGTTGCTCAGCCTCATCTGCAGATGCCACTGCTCGCACAGAGGCACAGAGACTGGTTCTTCTTGCTTGTCTTGCCCCCTCAAACTTCAGACGAAAATTTGGGAGTCCATGCTGGGCACATCCAACAGTGCTGCTCTGAAAATGCGAACGTCTGCAGATAGCTCGCAGGCAGAAAGAGCTAGCCTGGAAAGCTGTTGCTCAGCCTCATCTGCCCATGGCACTGCTTGCACAGAAGCACAGAAACAGGGGCTGCTTGCTTGTCTTTCACCCTCCAACTTAAAACGTATCTGAGGTGGTCCGTGCCGGGCGCCTCTAGCAGCCCAGCTCTGAAAATGTGAACGTCTGCAGATAGCTCGCAGCCAAAAAGAACTAGCCTGGAAAGCTGTTGCTCAGCCTCATCTGCCCACGGCACTGCTCGCACAGAGACACAAAGACAGGGGGTGCTTGCTTTTCTTGCCACCTCCAAGTTCAAAAGTAACTTTAGGCGTTCTTCATGGGGGACTCTGGCAGCCCTGCTCTGAAAATGCGAACGTCTGCAGATAGCTCGCAGACAGAAAGAGCTAGCATGGAAAGCTGTTGCTCAGCCTCATCTGCCCATGGAACTGCTCGCACAGAGGCACAGAGACTGGGGCTGCTTGCTTGTCTTGCCGCCTCAAACTTCAAACGTAGATTTGGGGGTCCGTGCAGGTGGCCTCCGGCAGCCCTGTTCTGAATATGCGAACGTCTGCAGAAAGCTCGCAGGCAGAAAGAGCTAGCGTGGAAAGCTGTTGCTCAGCCTCATCTGCCCATGGCACTGCTCGCACAGAGGCACAGAGACTGGGGCTGCTTGCTTGTCTTGCCACCTCAAACTTCGAACGTACCTTTGGGAGTTCGTGATGGGGTCCTCCGACAGTCCTGTTCTGAAAATTCGAACGTCTGCAGATAGCTCGCAGGCAGAAAGAGCTAGCCTGGAAAGCTGTTGCTCAGCCTCATCTGCCCATGGCACTGCTTGCACAGAGGCACAGAGACTGGGGCTGCTTGCTTGTATTTCACCCTCCAACTTCAAACGTAGGTCAGGAGGTCCGTGCCGGGCGCCTCTAGCAGCCCTCCTGTGAAAACGTGAACGTCTGCAGATAGATCGCAGCCAGAAAGAGCTAGCCTGTAAGGCTGTTGCTCGGCCTCATATGCCCATGGCACTGCTCGCACAGAGGCACAGAGACTGGGGCTGCTTGCTTGTCTTGCCCCCTCAAACTTCAAACGTAGATTTGGGGGTCCGTGCAGGGGGCCTCATGCAGCCCTGCTCCGGAAATGCGAACGTCTGCAGATAGCTCGCAGCCAGAAAGAGCTAGCCTGGAAAGCTGTTGCTCAGCCTCATCTGCCCATGGCACTGCTCGCACAGAGGCACAGAGACTGGGGCTGCTTGCTTGTCTTGTCACCTCAAACTTCAAACGTAGCCATGGGTGTCCGTACAGGGGGCCTCCCGCAGCCCTGCTCCGAAAATGCAAACGTCTTCAGATAGCTCGAAGGCATAAAGAGCTAGCCTGGAAAGCTGTTGCTCAGCCTCATCTGCCCATGGCACTGCTCGCACAGAGGCACAGAGACTGGGGCTGCTTGCTTGTCTTGTCAACTTCAACTTCAAACGTAGATTTGCGGGTCGGTGCAGGGGTTCTCCTTCAGCCCTACCCTGAAAATGCGAACGTCTGCAGATAGCTCGCAGCCACAAAGAGCTAGCCTGGAAAGCTGTTGCTCAGCCTCATCTGCCTATGGCACTGCTCGCACAGAGGCACAGAGACTGGGGCTTCTTGCTTGTCTTGGCACCTCAAAATTCAAACATAGATTTGGGGGTCCGTGTAGGGGGCCTCTGGCAGCCCTGCGGCCAAAATGCGATCATCTGCAGATAGATCGCAGCCAGAAAGAGCTAGCCTGGAAAGCTGTTGCTCAGCCTCATCTGCAGATGCCACTGCTCGCACAGAGGCACAGAGACTGGTTCTTCTTGCTTGTCTTGCCCCCTCAAACTTCAGACGAAAATTTGGGAGTCCATGCTGGGCACATCCAACAGTGCTGCTCTGAAAATGCGAACGTCTGCAGATAGCTCGCAGGCAGAAAGAGCTAGCCTGGAAAGCTGTTGCTCAGCCTCATCTGCCCATGGCACTGCTTGCACAGAAGCACAGAAACAGGGGCTGCTTGCTTGTCTTTCACCCTCCAACTTAAAACGTATCTGAGGTGGTCCGTGCCGGGCGCCTCTAGCAGCCCAGCTCTGAAAATGTGAACGTCTGCAGATAGCTCGCAGCCAAAAAGAACTAGCCTGGAAAGCTGTTGCTCAGCCTCATCTGCCCACGGCACTGCTCGCACAGAGACACAAAGACAGGGGGTGCTTGCTTTTCTTGCCACCTCCAAGTTCAAAAGTAACTTTAGGCGTTCTTCATGGGGGACTCTGGCAGCCCTGCTCTGAAAATGCGAACGTCTGCAGATAGCTCGCAGACAGAAAGAGCTAGCATGGAAAGCTGTTGCTCAGCCTCATCTGCCCATGGAACTGCTCGCACAGAGGCACAGAGACTGGGGCTGCTTGCTTGTCTTGCCGCCTCAAACTTCAAACGTAGATTTGGGGGTCCGTGCAGGTGGCCTCCGGCAGCCCTGTTCTGAATATGCGAACGTCTGCAGAAAGCTCGCAGGCAGAAAGAGCTAGCGTGGAAAGCTGTTGCTCAGCCTCATCTGCCCATGGCACTGCTCGCACAGAGGCACAGAGACTGGGGCTGCTTGCTTGTCTTGCCACCTCAAACTTCGAACGTACCTTTGGGAGTTCGTGATGGGGTCCTCCGACAGTCCTGTTCTGAAAATTCGAACGTCTGCAGATAGCTCGCAGGCAGAAAGAGCTAGCCTGGAAAGCTGTTGCTCAGCCTCATCTGCCCATGGCACTGCTTGCACAGAGGCACAGAGACTGGGGCTGCTTGCTTGTATTTCACCCTCCAACTTCAAACGTAGGTCAGGAGGTCCGTGCCGGGCGCCTCTAGCAGCCCTCCTGTGAAAACGTGAACGTCTGCAGATAGATCGCAGCCAGAAAGAGCTAGCCTGTAAGGCTGTTGCTCGGCCTCATATGCCCATGGCACTGCTCGCACAGAGGCACAGAGACTGGGGCTGCTTGCTTGTCTTGCCCCCTCAAACTTCAAACGTAGATTTGGGGGTCCGTGCAGGGGGCCTCATGCAGCCCTGCTCCGGAAATGCGAACGTCTGCAGATAGCTCGCAGCCAGAAAGAGCTAGCCTGGAAAGCTGTTGCTCAGCCTCATCTGCCCATGGCACTGCTCGCACAGAGGCACAGAGACTGGGGCTGCTTGCTTGTCTTGTCACCTCAAACTTCAAACGTAGCCATGGGTGTCCGTACAGGGGGCCTCCCGCAGCCCTGCTCCGAAAATGCAAACGTCTTCAGATAGCTCGAAGGCATAAAGAGCTAGCCTGGAAAGCTGTTGCTCAGGCTCATCTGCCCATGGCACTGCTCGCACAGAGGCACAGAGACTGGGGCTGCTTGCTTGTCTTGCCACCTCAAACTTCTAACGTAACTTTGGGAGTTCGTGATGGAGTCCTCCGACAGCCCTGCTCCGAAAATGCAAACGTCTTCAGATAGCTCGCAGGCAGAAATAGCTGGCCTGGAAAGCTGTTGCTCAGCCTCATCTGCCCATGGCACTGCTCGCACAGAGGCACAGAGACTAGGGCTGCTTGCTTGTCTTGCCACCTCCAAGTTCAAAAGTATCTTTGGAAGTTCTCGATGGGAGCCTTTGACAGCCCTGCTCTGAACATGCAAACATCTGCATATAGCTCGCAGCCAGAAAGAGCTAGCCTGGAAAGCTGTTGCTCAGCCTCATCTGCCCATGGCACTGCTCGCACAGAGGCACAGAGGCTGGGCCTGCTTGCTTTTCTTGACCCCTCAAACTTCAAACGTAGGTTTGGGGGTCCGGGCTGGGGTCTTCGGCAGAACTACTCTGAAAATGCGAACGTCTGCAGATAGCTGGCAGCCAGAAAGAGCTAGCCTGGAAAGCTGTTGCTCAGCCTCATCTGCCCATGGCACTGCTTGCACAGAGGCACAGAGACTGGGGCTGCTTGCTTGTATTTCACCCTCCAACTTCAAACGTAGATCAGGAGGTCCGTGCCGGGCGCCTCTAGCAGCCCTCCTGTGAAAACGTGAACGTCTGCAGATAGCTCGCAGCCAGAAAGAGCTAGCCTGGAAAGCTGTTGCTCAGCCTCAACTGCCCATGGCACTGCTCGCACAGAGGCACAGAGACTGGGGCTGCTTGCTTGTCTTGTAACCTCAAACTTCAAACGTAGATTTGGGGGTCCGTGCAGGGGGCCTCATGCAGCCCTGCTCCGGAAATGCGAACGTGTGCAGATAGCTCGCAGGCAGAAAGAGCTAGCCTGGAAAGCTGTTGCTCAGCCTCATCTGCCCATGGCACTGCTCGCACAGAGGCACAGAGACTGGGGCTACTTGCTTTTCTTGTCACCTCAAACTTCAAACGTAGCCATGGGTGTCCGTGCAGGGGGCCTCCCGCAGCCCTGCTCCGAAAATGCGAACGTCTGCAGATAGCTCGCAGGCATAAAGAGCTAGCCTGGAAAGCTGTTGCTCAGCCTCATCTGCCCATGGCACTGCTCGCACAGAGGCACAGAGACTGGGGCTGCTTGCTTGTCTTGCCCCCTCAAACTTCAAACGTAGATCAGGAGGTCCGTGCCGGGCGCCTCTAGCAGCCCTCCTGTGAAAACGTGAACGTCTGCAGATAGCTCGCAGCCAGAAAGAGCTAGCCTGTAAGGCTGTTGCTCGGCCTCATCTGCCCATGGCACTGCTCGCACAGAGGCACAGAGACTGGGGCTGCTTGCTTGTCTTGCCCCCTCAAACTTCAAACGTAGATTTGGGGGTCCGTGCAGGGGGCCTCATGCAGCCCTGCTCCGGAAATGCGAACGTCTGCAGATAGCTCGCAGGCAGAAAGAGCTAGCCTGGAAAGCTGTTGCTCAGCCTCATCTGCCCATGGCACTGCTCGCACAGAGGCACAGAGACTGGGGCTTCTTGCTTGTCTTGGCACCTCAATCTTAAAACGTACCTTTTGGAGTTCGTGATGGGGTCCTCCAACAGCCCTACTCTGAAAATGCGAACGTCTGCAGATATCTCGCAGCCAGAAAGGGTTAGCCTGGAAAGCTGTTCCTCAGCCTCGTCTGCCCATGGCACTGCTCGCACAGAGGCACAGAGACTTTCACTGCTTGCTTGTCTACCCACCTCAAACTTCAAACGTATCTTACATGGACCATGCCAGGCTCCTCCAGCAACTCTGCTCTGAAAAGGCGAAAGTTTGCAGATAGCTCGCAGCCAGAAAGAGCTAGCCTGGAAAGCTGTTGCTCAGCCTCAACTGCCCATGGCACTGCTCGCACAGAGGCACAGAGACTGGGGCTGCTTGCTTGTCTTGTAACCTCAAACTTCAAACGTAAATGTGCGGGTCCATGCAAGGTTCCTCCGGCAGCCCTACTCTGAAAATGCGAACGTCTAAAGATAGATCGCAGCCATAAAGAGCTATCGTGGAAAGCTGTTGCTCAACCTCATCTGCCCATGGCACTGCTCGTACAGAGGCAGAGAGACTGGGGCTGCTTGCTTGTCTTGCCGCCTCAAACTTCAAACGTACATTTGGGGGTCCGTGCAGGGGGCCTCATGCAGCCCTGCTCCGGAAATGCGAACGTGTGCAGATAGCTCGCAGGCAGAAAGAGCTAGCCTGGAAAGCTGTTGCTCAGCCTCATCTGCCCATGGCACTGCTCGCACAGAGGCACAGAGACTGGGGCTACTTGCTTTTCTTGTCACCTCAAACTTCAAACGTAGCCATGGGTGTCCGTGCAGGGGGCCTCCCGCAGCCCTGCTCCGAAAATGCGAACGTCTGCAGATAGCTCGCAGGCATAAAGAGCTAGCCTGGAAAGCTGTTGCTCAGCCTCATCTGCCCATGGCACTGCTCGCACAGAGGCACAGAGAGTGGGGCTGCTTGCTTGTCTTGGCCCCTCAAACTTCAAACGTAGCTTAGGTGGTCCGTGATGTTAGCCTCCGGTAGCCCTGCTCTGAAAATGCGAACGTCTGCAGATAGCTGGCAGTCAGAAAGAACTACCCTGGAAAGCTGTTGAACAGCCTCATCTGCCCATGGCACTGCTCGCACAGAGGCACAGAGACTGGGGCTGCTTTCTTGTCTTGCCACTTTAAACTTCAAACGTAAATTAGGTGGTCCATGCTGTGCGCCTCCGGCAGCCCTGCTATGAAAATGCGAACATCTGCAGATAGCTCGCAGACAGAAAGAGCTAGCCTAGAAAGCTGTTGCTCAGCCTCATCTGCCCATGGCACTGCTCGCACAGAGGCACAGAGACTGGGGCTGCTTGCTTGTCTTGTCACCTCCAACTTCAAACGCAGATTTGCGGGTCGGTGCAGGGATCCTCCGGCAGCCCTACTCTGAAAATGCGAACGTCTGCAGATAGCTAGCAGCCAGAAAGAGCTAGCCTGGAAAGCTGTTGCTCAGCCTCATCTGCCCATGGCACTGCTCGCACAGAGGCACAGAGACTGGGGCTGCTTGCTTGTCTTGTCAACTTCAACTTCAAACGTAGATTTGCGGGTCGGTGCAGGGGTTCTCCTTCAGCCCTACCCTGAAAATGCGAACGTCTGCAGATAGCTCGCAGCCACAAAGAGCTAGCCTGGAAAGCTGTTGCTCAGCCTCATCTGCCTATGGCACTGCTCGCACAGAGGCACAGAGACTGGGGCTTCTTGCTTGTCTTGGCACCTCAAAATTCAAACATAGATTTGGGGGTCCGTGTAGGGGGCCTCTGGCAGCCCTGCGGCCAAAATGCGAACATCTGCAGATAGATCGCAGCCAGAAAGAGCTAGCCTGGAAAGCTGTTGCTCAGCCTCATCTGCAGATGCCACTGCTCGCACAGAGGCACAGAGACTGGTTCTTCTTGCTTGTCTTGCCCCCTCAAACTTCAGACGAAAATTTGGGAGTCCATGCTGGGCACATCCAACAGTGCTGCTCTGAAAATGCGAACGTCTGCAGATAGCTCGCAGGCAGAAAGAGCTAGCCTGGAAAGCTGTTGCTCAGCCTCATCTGCCCATGGCACTGCTTGCACAGAAGCACAGAAACAGGGGCTGCTTGCTTGTCTTTCACCCTCCAACTTAAAACGTATCTGAGGTGGTCCGTGCCGGGCGCCTCTAGCAGCCCAGCTCTGAAAATGTGAACGTCTGCAGATAGCTCGCAGCCAAAAAGAACTAGCCTGGAAAGCTGTTGCTCAGCCTCATCTGCCCACGGCACTGCTCGCACAGAGACACAAAGACAGGGGGTGCTTGCTTTTCTTGCCACCTCCAAGTTCAAAAGTAACTTTAGGCGTTCTTCATGGGGGACTCTGGCAGCCCTGCTCTGAAAATGCGAACGTCTGCAGATAGCTCGCAGACAGAAAGAGCTAGCATGGAAAGCTGTTACTCAGCCTCATCTGCCCATGGAACTGCTCGCACAGAGGCACAGAGACTGGGGCTGCTTGCTTGTCTTGCCACCTCAAACTTCAAACGTATCATTGGGTGTCCGTGCAGGTGGCCTCCGGCAGCCCTGTTCTGAATATGCGAACGTCTGCAGAAAGCTCGCAGGCAGAAAGAGCTAGCGTGGAAAGCTGTTGCTCAGCCTCATCTGCCCATGGCACTGCTCGCACAGAGGCACAGAGACTGGGGCTGCTTGCTTGTCTTGTCACCTCAAACTTCAAACGTAGCCATGGGTGTCCGTACAGGGGGCCTCCCGCAGCCCTGCTCCGAAAATGCAAACGTCTTCAGATAGCTCGAAGGCATAAAGAGCTAGCCTGGAAAGCTGTTGCTCAGCCTCATCTGCCCATGGCACTGCTCGCACAGAGGCACAGAGGCTGGGCCTGCTTGCTTTTCTTGACCCCTCAAACTTCAAACGTAGGTTTGGGGGTCCAAGCTGGGGTCTTCGGCAGAACTACTCTGAAAATGCGAACGTCTGCAGATAGCTGGCAGCCAGAAAGAGCTAGCCTGGAAAGCTGTTGCTCAGCCTCATCTGCCCATGGCACTGCTTGCACAGAGGCACAGAGACTGGGGCTGCTTGCTTGTATTTCACCCTCCAACTTCAAACGTAGATCAGGAGGTCCGTGCCGGGCGCCTCTAGCAGCCCTCCTGTGAAAACGTGAACGTCTGCAGATAGATCGCAGCCAGAAAGAGCTAGCCTGTAAGGCTGTTGCTCGGCCTCATCTGCCCATGGCAGTGCTCGCACAGAGGCACAGAGACTGGGGCTGCTTGCTTGTCTTGCCCCCTCAAACTTCAAACGTAGATTTGGGGGTCCGTGCAGGGGGCCTCATGCAGCCCTGCTCCGGAAATGCGAACGTCTGCAGATAGCTCGCAGGCAGAAAGAGCTAGCCTGGAAAGCTGTTGCTCAGCCTCATCTGCCCATGGCACTGCTCGCACAGAGGCACAGAGACTGGGGCTTCTTGCTTGTCTTGGCACCTCAATCTTAAAACGTACCTTTTGGAGTTCGTGATGGGGTCCTCCAACAGCCCTACTCTGAAAATGCGAACGTCTGCAGATATCTCGCAGCCAGAAAGGGTTAGCCTGGAAAGCTGTTGCTCAGCCTCATCTGCCCATGGCACTGCTCGCACAGAGGCACAGAGACTGGGGCTGCTTGCTTGTCTTGTCAACTTCAACTTCAAACGTAGATTTGCGGGTCGGTGCAGGGGTTCTCCTTCAGCCCTACCCTGAAAATGCGAACGTCTGCAGATAGCTCGCAGCCACAAAGAGCTAGCCTGGAAAGCTGTTGCTCAGCCTCATCTGCCTATGGCACTGCTCGCACAGAGGCACAGAGACTGGGGCTTCTTGCTTGTCTTGGCACCTCAAAATTCAAACATAGATTTGGGGGTCCGTGTAGGGGGCCTCTGGCAGCCCTGCGGCCAAAATGCGATCATCTGCAGATAGATCGCAGCCAGAAAGAGCTAGCCTGGAAAGCTGTTGCTCAGCCTCATCTGCAGATGCCACTGCTCGCACAGAGGCACAGAGACTGGTTCTTCTTGCTTGTCTTGCCCCCTCAAACTTCAGACGAAAATTTGGGAGTCCATGCTGGGCACATCCAACAGTGCTGCTCTGAAAATGCGAACGTCTGCAGATAGCTCGCAGGCAGAAAGAGCTAGCCTGGAAAGCTGTTGCTCAGCCTCATCTGCCCATGGCACTGCTTGCACAGAAGCACAGAAACAGGGGCTGCTTGCTTGTCTTTCACCCTCCAACTTAAAACGTATCTGAGGTGGTCCGTGCCGGGCGCCTCTAGCAGCCCAGCTCTGAAAATGTGAACGTCTGCAGATAGCTCGCAGCCAAAAAGAACTAGCCTGGAAAGCTGTTGCTCAGCCTCATCTGCCCACGGCACTGCTCGCACAGAGACACAAAGACAGGGGGTGCTTGCTTTTCTTGCCACCTCCAAGTTCAAAAGTAACTTTAGGCGTTCTTCATGGGGGACTCTGGCAGCCCTGCTCTGAAAATGCGAACGTCTGCAGATAGCTCGCAGACAGAAAGAGCTAGCATGGAAAGCTGTTACTCAGCCTCATCTGCCCATGGAACTGCTCGCACAGAGGCACAGAGACTGGGGCTGCTTGCTTGTCTTGCCACCTCAAACTTCAAACGTATCATTGGGTGTCCGTGCAGGTGGCCTCCGGCAGCCCTGTTCTGAATATGCGAACGTCTGCAGAAAGCTCGCAGGCAGAAAGAGCTAGCGTGGAAAGCTGTTGCTCAGCCTCATCTGCCCATGGCACTGCTCGCACAGAGGCACAGAGACTGGGGCTGCTTGCTTGTCTTGTCACCTCAAACTTCAAACGTAGCCATGGGTGTCCGTACAGGGGGCCTCCCGCAGCCCTGCTCCGAAAATGCAAACGTCTTCAGATAGCTCGAAGGCATAAAGAGCTAGCCTGGAAAGCTGTTGCTCAGCCTCATCTGCCCATGGCACTGCTCGCACAGAGGCACAGAGGCTGGGCCTGCTTGCTTTTCTTGACCCCTCAAACTTCAAACGTAGGTTTGGGGGTCCAAGCTGGGGTCTTCGGCAGAACTACTCTGAAAATGCGAACGTCTGCAGATAGCTGGCAGCCAGAAAGAGCTAGCCTGGAAAGCTGTTGCTCAGCCTCATCTGCCCATGGCACTGCTTGCACAGAGGCACAGAGACTGGGGCTGCTTGCTTGTATTTCACCCTCCAACTTCAAACGTAAATCAGGAGGTCCGTGCCGGGCGCCTCTAGCAGCCCTCCTGTGAAAACGTGAACGTCTGCAGATAGATCGCAGCCAGAAAGAGCTAGCCTGTAAGGCTGTTGCTCGGCCTCATCTGCCCATGGCAGTGCTCGCACAGAGGCACAGAGACTGGGGCTGCTTGCTTGTCTTGCCCCCTCAAACTTCAAACGTAGATTTGGGGGTCCGTGCAGGGGGCCTCATGCAGCCCTGCTCCGGAAATGCGAACGTCTGCAGATAGCTCGCAGGCAGAAAGAGCTAGCCTGGAAAGCTGTTGCTCAGCCTCATCTGCCCATGGCACTGCTCGCACAGAGGCACAGAGACTGGGGCTTCTTGCTTGTCTTGGCACCTCAATCTTAAAACGTACCTTTTGGAGTTCGTGATGGGGTCCTCCAACAGCCCTACTCTGAAAATGCGAACGTCTGCAGATATCTCGCAGCCAGAAAGGGTTAGCCTGGAAAGCTGTTGCTCAGCCTCATCTGCCCATGGCACTGCTCGCACAGAGGCACAGAGACTGGGGCTGCTTGCTTGTCTTGTCAACTTCAACTTCAAACGTAGATTTGCGGGTCGGTGCAGGGGTTCTCCTTCAGCCCTACCCTGAAAATGCGAACGTCTGCAGATAGCTCGCAGCCACAAAGAGCTAGCCTGGAAAGCTGTTGCTCAGCCTCATCTGCCTATGGCACTGCTCGCACAGAGGCACAGAGACTGGGGCTTCTTGCTTGTCTTGGCACCTCAAAATTCAAACATAGATTTGGGGGTCCGTGTAGGGGGCCTCTGGCAGCCCTGCGGCCAAAATGCGATCATCTGCAGATAGATCGCAGCCAGAAAGAGCTAGCCTGGAAAGCTGTTGCTCAGCCTCATCTGCAGATGCCACTGCTCGCACAGAGGCACAGAGACTGGTTCTTCTTGCTTGTCTTGCCCCCTCAAACTTCAGACGAAAATTTGGGAGTCCATGCTGGGCACATCCAACAGTGCTGCTCTGAAAATGCGAACGTCTGCAGATAGCTCGCAGGCAGAAAGAGCTAGCCTGGAAAGCTGTTGCTCAGCCTCATCTGCCCATGGCACTGCTTGCACAGAAGCACAGAAACAGGGGCTGCTTGCTTGTCTTTCACCCTCCAACTTAAAACGTATCTGAGGTGGTCCGTGCCGGGCGCCTCTAGCAGCCCAGCTCTGAAAATGTGAACGTCTGCAGATAGCTCGCAGCCAAAAAGTACTAGCCTGGAAAGCTGTTGCTCAGCCTCATCTGCCCACGGCACTGCTCGCACAGAGACACAAAGACAGGGGGTGCTTGCTTTTCTTGCCACCTCCAAGTTCAAAAGTAACTTTAGGCGTTCTTCATGGGGGACTCTGGCAGCCCTGCTCTGAAAATGCGAACGTCTGCAGATAGCTCGCAGACAGAAAGAGCTAGCATGGAAAGCTGTTGCTCAGCCTCATCTGCCCATGGAACTGCTCGCACAGAGGCACAGAGACTGGGGCTGCTTGCTTGTCTTGCCACCTCAAACTTCAAACGTATCATTGGGTGTCCGTGCAGGTGGCCTCCGGCAGCCCTGTTCTGAATATGCGAACGTCTGCAGAAAGCTCGCAGGCAGAAAGAGCTAGCGTGGAAAGCTGTTGCTCAGCCTCATCTGCCCATGGCACTGCTCGCACAGAGGCACAGAGGCTGGGGCTGCTTCCTTGTCTTGCCACCTCAAACTTCGAACATACCTTTGGGAGTTCGTGATGGGGTCCTCCGACAGTCCTGTTCTGAAAATTCGAACGTCTGCAGATAGCTCGCAGGCAGAAAGAGCTAGCCTGGAAAGCTGTTGCTCAGCCTCATCTGCCCATGGCACTGCTTGCACAGAGGCACAGAGACTGGGGCTGCTTGCTTGTATTTCACCCTCCAACTTCAAACGTAGGTCAGGAGGTCCGTGCCGGGCGCCTCTAGCAGCCCTCCTGTGAAAACGTGAACGTCTGCAGATAGATCGCAGCCAGAAAGAGCTAGCCTGTAAGGCTGTTGCTCGGCCTAATCTGCCCATGGCACTGCTCGCACAGAGGCACAGAGACTGGGGCTGCTTGCTTGTCTTGCCCCCTCAAACTTCAAACGTAGATTTGGGGGTCCGTGCAGGGGGCCTCATGCAGCCCTGCTCCGGAAATGCGAACGTCTGCAGATAGCTCGCAGCCAGAAAGAGCTAGCCTGGAAAGCTGTTGCTCAGCCTCATCTGCCCATGGCACTGCTCGCACAGAGGCACAGAGACTGGGGCTGCTTGCTTGTCTTGTCACCTCAAACTTCAAACGTAGCCATGGGTGTCCGTACAGGGGGCCTCCCGCAGCCCTGCTCCGAAAATGCAAACGTCTTCAGATAGCTCGAAGGCATAAAGAGCTAGCCTGGAAAGCTGTTGCTCAGCCTCATCTGCCCATGGCACTGCTCGCACAGAGGCACAGAGGCTGGGCCTGCTTGCTTTTCTTGACCCCTCAAACTTCAAACGTAGGTTTGGGGGTCCAAGCTGGGGTCTTCGGCAGAACTACTCTGAAAATGCGAACGTCTGCAGATAGCTGGCAGCCAGAAAGAGCTAGCCTGGAAAGCTGTTGCTCAGCCTCATCTGCCCATGGCACTGCTTGCACAGAGGCACAGAGACTGGGTCTGCTTGCTTGTATTTCACCCTCCAACTTCAAACGTAGATCAGGAGGTCCGTGCCGGGCGCCTCTAGCAGCCCTCCTGTGAAAACGTGAACGTCTGCAGATAGATCGCAGCCAGAAAGAGCTAGCCTGTAAGGCTGTTGCTCGGCCTCATCTGCCCATGGCAGTGCTCGCACAGAGGCACAGAGACTGGGGCTGCTTGCTTGTCTTGCCCCCTCAAACTTCAAACGTAGATTTGGGGGTCCGTGCAGGGGGCCTCATGCAGCCCTGCTCCGGAAATGCGAACGTCTGCAGATAGCTCGCAGGCAGAAAGAGCTAGCCTGGAAAGCTGTTGCTCAGCCTCATCTGCCCATGGCACTGCTCGCACAGAGGCACAGAGACTGGGGCTTCTTGCTTGTCTTGGCACCTCAATCTTAAAACGTACCTTTTGGAGTTCGTGATGGGGTCCTCCAACAGCCCTACTCTGAAAATGCGAACGTCTGCAGATATCTCGCAGCCAGAAAGGGTTAGCCTGGAAAGCTGTTCCTCAGCCTCGTCTGCCCATGGCACTGCTCGCACAGAGGCACAGAGACTTTGACTGCTTGCTTGTCTACCCACCTCAAACTTCAAACGTATCTTACATGGACCATGCCAGGCTCCTCCAGCAACTCTGCTCTGAAAAGGCGAAAGTTTGCAGATAGCTCGCAGCCAGAAAGAGCTAGCCTGGAAAGCTGTTGCTCAGCCTCAACTGCCCATGGCACTGCTCGCACAGAGGCACAGAGACTGGGGCTGCTTGCTTGTCTTGTCACCTCAAACTTCAAACGTAAATGTGCGGGTCCATGCAAGGTTCCTCCGGCAGCCCTACTCTGAAAATGCGAACGTCTAAAGATAGATCGCAGCCATAAAGAGCTATCGTGGAAAGCTGTTGCTCAACCTCATCTGCCCATGGCACTGCTCGCACAGAGGCACAGAGAGTGGGGCTGCTTGCTTGTCTTGGCCCCTCAAACTTCAAACGTAGCTTAGGTGGTCCGTGATGTTAGCCTCCGGTAGCCCTGCTCTGAAAATGCGAACGTCTGCAGATAGCTGGCAGTCAGAAAGAACTACCCTGGAAAGCTGTTGAACAGCCTCATCTGCCCATGGCACTGCTCGCACAGAGGCACAGAGACTGGGGCTGCTTTCTTGTCTTGCCACTTTAAACTTCAAACGTAAATTAGGTGGTCCATGCTGTGCGCCTCCGGCAGCCCTGCTATGAAAATGCAAACATCTGCAGATAGCTCGCAGACAGAAAGAGCTAGCCTAGAAAGCTGTTGCTCAGCCTCATCTGCCCATGGCACTGCTCGCACAGAGGCACAGAGACTGGGGCTGCTTGCTTGTCTTGTCACCTCCAACTTCAAACGCAGATTTGCGGGTCGGTGCAGGGATCCTCCGGCAGCCCTACTCTGAAAATGCGAACGTCTGCAGATAGCTAGCAGCCAGAAAGAGCTAGCCTGGAAAGCTGTTGCTCAGCCTCATCTGCCCATGGCACTGCTCGCACAGAGGCACAGAGACTGGGGCTGCTTGCTTGTCTTGTCAACTTCAACTTCAAACGTAGATTTGCGGGTCGGTGCAGGGGTTCTCCTTCAGCCCTACCCTGAAAATGCGAACGTCTGCAGATAGCTCGCAGCCACAAAGAGCTAGCCTGGAAAGCTGTTGCTCAGCCTCATCTGCCTATGGCACTGCTCGCACAGAGGCACAGAGACTGGGGCTTCTTGCTTGTCTTGGCACCTCAAAATTCAAACATAGATTTGGGGGTCCGTGTAGGGGGCCTCTGGCAGCCCTGCGGCCAAAATGCGATCATCTGCAGATAGATCGCAGCCAGAAAGAGCTAGCCTGGAAAGCTGTTGCTCAGCCTCATCTGCAGATGCCACTGCTCGCACAGAGGCACAGAGACTGTTTCTTCTTGCTTGTCTTGCCCCCTCAAACTTCAGACGAAAATTTGGGAGTCCATGCTGGGCACATCCAACAGTGCTGCTCTGAAAATGCGAACGTCTGCAGATAGCTCGCAGGCAGAAAGAGCTAGCCTGGAAAGCTGTTGCTCAGCCTCATCTGCCCATGGCACTGCTTGCACAGAAGCACAGAAACAGGGGCTGCTTGCTTGTCTTTCACCCTCCAACTTAAAACGTATCTGAGGTGGTCCGTGCCGGGCGCCTCTAGCAGCCCAGCTCTGAAAATGTGAACGTCTGCAGATAGCTCGCAGCCAAAAAGAACTAGCCTGGAAAGCTGTTGCTCAGCCTCATCTGCCCACGGCACTGCTCGCACAGAGACACAAAGACAGGGGGTGCTTGCTTTTCTTGCCACCTCCAAGTTCAAAAGTAACTTTAGGCGTTCTTCATGGGGGACTCTGGCAGCCCTGCTCTGAAAATGCGAACGTCTGCAGATAGCCCGCAGACAGAAAAAGCTAGCATGGAAAGCTGTTACTCAGCCTCATCTGCCCATGGAACTGCTCGCACAGAGGCACAGAGACTGGGGCTGCTTGCTTGTCTTGCCACCTCAAACTTCAAACGTATCATTGGGTGTCCGTGCAGGTGGCCTCCGGCAGCCCTGTTCTGAATATGCGAACGTCTGCAGAAAGCTCGCAGGCAGAAAGAGCTAGCGTGGAAAGCTGTTGCTCAGCCTCATCTGCCCATGGCACTGCTCGCACAGAGGCACAGAGGCTGGGGCTGCTTCCTTGTCTTGCCACCTCAAACTTCGAACATACCTTTGGGAGTTCGTGATGGGGTCCTCCGACAGTCCTGTTCTGAAAATTCGAACGTCTGCAGATAGCTCGCAGGCAGAAAGAGCTAGCCTGGAAAGCTGTTGCTCAGCCTCATCTGCCCATGGCACTGCTTGCACAGAGGCACAGAGACTGGGGCTGCTTGCTTGTATTTCACCCTCCAACTTCAAACGTAGGTCAGGAGGTCCGTGCCGGGCGCCTCTAGCAGCCCTCCTGTGAAAACGTGAACGTCTGCAGATAGATCGCAGCCAGAAAGAGCTAGCCTGTAAGGCTGTTGCTCGGCCTCATCTGCCCATGGCACTGCTCGCACAGAGGCACAGAGACTGGGGCTGCTTGCTTGTCTTGCCCCCTCAAACTTCAAACGTAGATTTGGGGGTCCGTGCAGGGGGCCTCATGCAGCCCTGCTCCGGAAATGCGAACGTCTGCAGATAGCTCGCAGCCAGAAAGAGCTAGCCTGGAAAGCTGTTGCTCAGCCTCATCTGCCCATGGCACTGCTCGCACAGAGGCACAGAGACTGGGGCTGCTTGCTTGTCTTGTCACCTCAAACTTCAAACGTAGCCATGGGTGTCCGTACAGGGGGCCTCCCGCAGCCCTGCTCCGAAAATGCAAACGTCTTCAGATAGCTCGAAGGCATAAAGAGCTAGCCTGGAAAGCTGTTGCTCAGCCTCATCTGCCCATGGCACTGCTCGCACAGAGGCACAGAGGCTGGGCCTGCTTGCTTTTCTTGACCCCTCAAACTTCAAACGTAGGTTTGGGGGTCCAAGCTGGGGTCTTCGGCAGAACTACTCTGAAAATGCGAACGTCTGCAGATAGCTGGCAGCCAGAAAGAGCTAGCCTGGAAAGCTGTTGCTCAGCCTCATCTGCCCATGGCACTGCTTGCACAGAGGCACAGAGACTGGGTCTGCTTGCTTGTATTTCACCCTCCAACTTCAAACGTAGATCAGGAGGTCCGTGCCGGGCGCCTCTAGCAGCCCTCCTGTGAAAACGTGAACGTCTGCAGATAGATCGCAGCCAGAAAGAGCTAGCCTGTAAGGCTGTTGCTCGGCCTCATCTGCCCATGGCAGTGCTCGCACAGAGGCACAGAGACTGGGGCTGCTTGCTTGTCTTGCCCCCTCAAACTTCAAACGTAGATTTGGGGGTCCGTGCAGGGGGCCTCATGCAGCCCTGCTCCGGAAATGCGAACGTCTGCAGATAGCTCGCAGGCAGAAAGAGCTAGCCTGGAAAGCTGTTGCTCAGCCTCATCTGCCCATGGCACTGCTCGCACAGAGGCACAGAGACTGGGGCTTCTTGCTTGTCTTGGCACCTCAATCTTAAAACGTACCTTTTGGAGTTCGTGATGGGGTCCTCCAACAGCCCTACTCTGAAAATGCGAACGTCTGCAGATATCTCGCAGCCAGAAAGGGTTAGCCTGGAAAGCTGTTCCTCAGCCTCGTCTGCCCATGGCACTGCTCGCACAGAGGCACAGAGACTTTGACTGCTTGCTTGTCTACCCACCTCAAACTTCAAACGTATCTTACATGGACCATGCCAGGCTCCTCCAGCAACTCTGCTCTGAAAAGGCGAAAGTTTGCAGATAGCTCGCAGCCAGAAAGAGCTAGCCTGGAAAGCTGTTGCTCAGCCTCAACTGCCCATGGCACTGCTCGCACAGAGGCACAGAGACTGGGGCTGCTTGCTTGTCTTGTCACCTCAAACTTCAAACGTAAATGTGCGGGTCCATGCAAGGTTCCTCCGGCAGCCCTACTCTGAAAATGCGAACGTCTAAAGATAGATCGCAGCCATAAAGAGCTATCGTGGAAAGCTGTTGCTCAACCTCATCTGCCCATGGCACTGCTCGCACAGAGGCACAGAGAGTGGGGCTGCTTGCTTGTCTTGGCCCCTCAAACTTCAAACGTAGCTTAGGTGGTCCGTGATGTTAGCCTCCGGTAGCCCTGCTCTGAAAATGCGAACGTCTGCAGATAGCTGGCAGTCAGAAAGAACTACCCTGGAAAGCTGTTGAACAGCCTCATCTGCCCATGGCACTGCTCGCACAGAGGCACAGAGACTGGGGCTGCTTTCTTGTCTTGCCACTTTAAACTTCAAACGTAAATTAGGTGGTCCATGCTGTGCGCCTCCGGCAGCCCTGCTATGAAAATGCAAACATCTGCAGATAGCTCGCAGACAGAAAGAGCTAGCCTAGAAAGCTGTTGCTCAGCCTCATCTGCCCATGGCACTGCTCGCACAGAGGCACAGAGACTGGGGCTGCTTGCTTGTCTTGTCACCTCCAACTTCAAACGCAGATTTGCGGGTCGGTGCAGGGATCCTCCGGCAGCCCTACTCTGAAAATGCGAACGTCTGCAGATAGCTAGCAGCCAGAAAGAGCTAGCCTGGAAAGCTGTTGCTCAGCCTCATCTGCCCATGGCACTGCTCGCACAGAGGCACAGAGACTGGGGCTGCTTGCTTGTCTTGTCAACTTCAACTTCAAACGTAGATTTGCGGGTCGGTGCAGGGGTTCTCCTTCAGCCCTACCCTGAAAATGCGAACGTCTGCAGATAGCTCGCAGCCACAAAGAGCTAGCCTGGAAAGCTGTTGCTCAGCCTCATCTGCCTATGGCACTGCTCGCACAGAGGCACAGAGACTGGGGCTTCTTGCTTGTCTTGGCACCTCAAAATTCAAACATAGATTTGGGGGTCCGTGTAGGGGGCCTCTGGCAGCCCTGCGGCCAAAATGCGATCATCTGCAGATAGATCGCAGCCAGAAAGAGCTAGCCTGGAAAGCTGTTGCTCAGCCTCATCTGCAGATGCCACTGCTCGCACAGAGGCACAGAGACTGTTTCTTCTTGCTTGTCTTGCCCCCTCAAACTTCAGACGAAAATTTGGGAGTCCATGCTGGGCACATCCAACAGTGCTGCTCTGAAAATGCGAACGTCTGCAGATAGCTCGCAGGCAGAAAGAGCTAGCCTGGAAAGCTGTTGCTCAGCCTCATCTGCCCATGGCACTGCTTGCACAGAAGCACAGAAACAGGGGCTGCTTGCTTGTCTTTCACCCTCCAACTTAAAACGTATCTGAGGTGGTCCGTGCCGGGCGCCTCTAGCAGCCCAGCTCTGAAAATGTGAACGTCTGCAGATAGCTCGCAGCCAAAAAGAACTAGCCTGGAAAGCTGTTGCTCAGCCTCATCTGCCCACGGCACTGCTCGCACAGAGACACAAAGACAGGGGGTGCTTGCTTTTCTTGCCACCTCCAAGTTCAAAAGTAACTTTAGGCGTTCTTCATGGGGGACTCTGGCAGCCCTGCTCTGAAAATGCGAACGTCTGCAGATAGCCCGCAGACAGAAAAAGCTAGCATGGAAAGCTGTTACTCAGCCTCATCTGCCCATGGAACTGCTCGCACAGAGGCACAGAGACTGGGGCTGCTTGCTTGTCTTGCCACCTCAAACTTCAAACGTATCATTGGGTGTCCGTGCAGGTGGCCTCCGGCAGCCCTGTTCTGAATATGCGAACGTCTGCAGAAAGCTCGCAGGCAGAAAGAGCTAGCGTGGAAAGCTGTTGCTCAGCCTCATCTGCCCATGGCACTGCTCGCACAGAGGCACAGAGGCTGGGGCTGCTTCCTTGTCTTGCCACCTCAAACTTCGAACATACCTTTGGGAGTTCGTGATGGGGTCCTCCGACAGTCCTGTTCTGAAAATTCGAACGTCTGCAGATAGCTCGCAGGCAGAAAGAGCTAGCCTGGAAAGCTGTTGCTCAGCCTCATCTGCCCATGGCACTGCTTGCACAGAGGCACAGAGACTGGGGCTGCTTGCTTGTATTTCACCCTCCAACTTCAAACGTAGGTCAGGAGGTCCGTGCCGGGCGCCTCTAGCAGCCCTCCTGTGAAAACGTGAACGTCTGCAGATAGATCGCAGCCAGAAAGAGCTAGCCTGTAAGGCTGTTGCTCGGCCTCATCTGCCCATGGCACTGCTCGCACAGAGGCACAGAGACTGGGGCTGCTTGCTTGTCTTGCCCCCTCAAACTTCAAACGTAGATTTGGGGGTCCGTGCAGGGGGCCTCATGCAGCCCTGCTCCGGAAATGCGAACGTCTGCAGATAGCTCGCAGCCAGAAAGAGCTAGCCTGGAAAGCTGTTGCTCAGCCTCATCTGCCCATGGCACTGCTCGCACAGAGGCACAGAGACTGGGGCTGCTTGCTTGTCTTGTCACCTCAAACTTCAAACGTAGCCATGGGTGTCCGTACAGGGGGCCTCCCGCAGCCCTGCTCCGAAAATGCAAACGTCTTCAGATAGCTCGAAGGCATAAAGAGCTAGCCTGGAAAGCTGTTGCTCAGCCTCATCTGCCCATGGCACTGCTCGCACAGAGGCACAGAGGCTGGGCCTGCTTGCTTTTCTTGACCCCTCAAACTTCAAACGTAGGTTTGGGGTCCAAGCTGGGGTCTTCGGCAGAACTACTCTGAAAATGCGAACGTCTGCAGATAGCTGGCAGCCAGAAAGAGCTAGCCTGGAAAGCTGTTGCTCAGCCTCATCTGCCCATGGCACTGCTTGCACAGAGGCACAGAGACTGGGTCTGCTTGCTTGTATTTCACCCTCCAACTTCAAACGTAGATCAGGAGGTCCGTGCCGGGCGCCTCTAGCAGCCCTCCTGTGAAAACGTGAACGTCTGCAGATAGATCGCAGCCAGAAAGAGCTAGCCTGTAAGGCTGTTGCTCGGCCTCATCTGCCCATGGCAGTGCTCGCACAGAGGCACAGAGACTGGGGCTGCTTGCTTGTCTTGCCCCCTCAAACTTCAAACGTAGATTTGGGGGTCCGTGCAGGGGGCCTCATGCAGCCCTGCTCCGGAAATGCGAACGTCTGCAGATAGCTCGCAGGCAGAAAGAGCTAGCCTGGAAAGCTGTTGCTCAGCCTCATCTGCCCATGGCACTGCTCGCACAGAGGCACAGAGACTGGGGCTTCTTGCTTGTCTTGGCACCTCAATCTTAAAACGTACCTTTTGGAGTTCGTGATGGGGTCCTCCAACAGCCCTACTCTGAAAATGCGAACGTCTGCAGATATCTCGCAGCCAGAAAGGGTTAGCCTGGAAAGCTGTTCCTCAGCCTCGTCTGCCCATGGCACTGCTCGCACAGAGGCACAGAGACTTTGACTGCTTGCTTGTCTACCCACCTCAAACTTCAAACGTATCTTACATGGACCATGCCAGGCTCCTCCAGCAACTCTGCTCTGAAAAGGCGAAAGTTTGCAGATAGCTCGCAGCCAGAAAGAGCTAGCCTGGAAAGCTGTTGCTCAGCCTCAACTGCCCATGGCACTGCTCGCACAGAGGCACAGAGACTGGGGCTGCTTGCTTGTCTTGTAACCTCAAACTTCAAACGTAAATGTGCGGGTCCATGCAAGGTTCCTCCGGCAGCCCTACTCTGAAAATGCGAACGTCTAAAGATAGATCGCAGCCATAAAGAGCTATCGTGGAAAGCTGTTGCTCAACCTCATCTGCCCATGGCACTGCTCGTACAGAGGCACAGAGACTGGGGCTGCTTGCTTGTCTTGCCGCCTCAAAATTCAAACGTAGATTTGGGGGTCCGTGCAGGGGGCCTCATGCAGCCCTGCTCCGGAAATGCGAACGTGTGCGGATAGCTCGCAGGCAGAAAGAGCTAGCCTGGAAAGCTGTTGCTCAGCCTCATCTGCCCATGGCACTGCTCGCACAGAGGCACAGAGACTGGGGCTACTTGCTTTTCTTGTCACCTCAAACTTCAAACGTAGCCATGGGTGTCCGTGCAGGGGGCCTCCCGCAGCCCTGCTCCGAAAATGCGAACGTCTGCAGATAGCTCGCAGGCATAAAGAGCTAGCCTGGAAAGCTGTTGCTCAGCCTCATCTGCCCATGGCACTGCTCGCACAGAGGCACAGAGAGTGGGGCTGCTTGCTTGTCTTGGCCCCTCAAACTTCAAACGTAGCTTAGGTGGTCCGTGATGTTAGCCTCCGGTAGCCCTGCTCTGAAAATGCGAACGTCTGCAGATAGCTGGCAGTCAGAAAGAACTACCCTGGAAAGCTGTTGATCAGCCTCATCTGCCCATGGCACTGCTCGCACAGAGGCACAGAGACTGGGGCTGCTTTCTTGTCTTGCCACTTTAAACTTCAAATGTAAATTAGGTGGTCCATGCTGTGCGCCTCCGGCAGCCCTGCTATGAAAATGCGAACATCTGCAGATAGCTCGCAGACAGAAAGAGCTAGCCTAGAAAGCTGTTGCTCAGCCTCATCTGCCCATGGCACTGCTCGCACAGAGGCACAGAGACTGGGGCTGCTTGCTTGTCTTGTCACCTCCAACTTCAAACGCAGATTTGCGGGTCGGTGCAGGGATCCTCCGGCAGCCCTACTCTGAAAATGCGAACGTCTGCAGATAGCTAGCAGCCAGAAAGAGCTAGCCTGGAAAGCTGTTGCTCAGCCTCATCTGCCCATGGCACTGCTCGCACAGAGGCACAGAGACTGGGGCTGCTTGCTTGTCTTGTCAACTTCAACTTCAAACGTAGATTTGCGGGTCGGTGCAGGGGTTCTCCTTCAGCCCTACCCTGAAAATGCGAACGTCTGCAGATAGCTCGCAGCCACAAAGAGCTAGCCTGGAAAGCTGTTGCTCAGCCTCATCTGCCCATGGCAGTGCTCGCACAGAGGCACAGAGACTGGGGCTGCTTGCTTGTCTTGCCCCCTCAAACTTCAAACGTAGATTTGGGGGTCCGTGCAGGGGGCCTCATGCAGCCCTGCTCCGGAAATGCGAACGTCTGCAGATAGCTCGCAGGCAGAAAGAGCTAGCCTGGAAAGCTGTTGCTCAGCCTCATCTGCCCATGGCACTGCTCGCACAGAGGCACAGAGACTGGGGCTTCTTGCTTGTCTTGGCACCTCAATCTTAAAACGTACCTTTTGGAGTTCGTGATGGGGTCCTCCAACAGCCCTACTCTGAAAATGCGAACGTCTGCAGATATCTCGCAGCCAGAAAGGGTTAGCCTGGAAAGCTGTTCCTCAGCCTCGTCTGCCCATGGCACTGCTCGCACAGAGGCACAGAGACTGGGGCTGCTTGCTTGTCTTGCCCCCTCAAACTTCAAACGTAGATTTGGGGGTCCGTGTAGGGGGCCTCTGGCAGCCCTGCGGCCAAAATGCGATCGTCTGCAGATAGATCGCAGCCAGAAAGAGCTAGCCTGGAAAGCTGTTGCTCAGCCTCATCTGCAGATGCCACTGCTCGCACAGAGGCACAGAGACTGGTTCTTCTTGCTTGTCTTGCCCCCTCAAACTTCAGACGAAAATTTGGGAGTCCATGCTGGGCACATCCAACAGTGCTGCTCTGAAAATGCGAACGTCTGCAGATAGCTCGCAGGCAGAAAGAGCTAGCCTGGAAAGCTGTTGCTCAGCCTCATCTGCCCATGGCACTGCTTGCACAGAAGCACAGAAACAGGGGCTGCTTGCTTGTCTTTCACCCTCCAACTTAAAACGTATCTGAGGTGGTCCGTGCCGGGCGCCTCTAGCAGCCCAGCTCTGAAAATGTGAACGTCTGCAGATAGCTCGCAGCCAAAAAGAACTAGCCTGGAAAGCTGTTGCTCAGCCTCATCTGCCCACGGCACTGCTCGCACAGAGACACAAAGACAGGGGGTGCTTGCTTTTCTTGCCACCTCCAAGTTCAAAAGTAACTTTAGGCGTTCTTCATGGGGGACTCTGGCAGCCCTGCTCTGAAAATGCGAACGTCTGCAGATAGCTCGCAGACAGAAAGAGCTAGCATGGAAAGCTGTTGCTCAGCCTCATCTGCCCATGGAACTGCTCGCACAGAGGCACAGAGACTGGGGCTGCTTGCTTGTCTTGCCACCTCAAACTTCAAACGTATCATTGGGTGTCCGTGCAGGTGGCCTCCGGCAGCCCTGTTGTGAATATGCGAACGTCTGCAGGAAGCTCGCAGGCAGAAAGAGCTAGCGTGGAAAGCTGTTGCTCAGCCTCATCTGCCCATGGCACTGCTCGCACAGAGGCACAGAGACTGGGGCTGCTTGCTTGTCTTGCCACCTCAAACTTCGAACGTACCTTTGGGAGTTCGTGATGGGGTCCTCCGACAGTCCTGTTCTGAAAATTCGAACGTCTGCAGATAGCTCGCAGGCAGAAAGAGCTGGCCTAGAAAGCTGTTGCTCAGCCTCATCTGCCCATGGCACTGCTCGCACAGAGGCACAGAGACTAGGGCTGCTTGCTTGTCTTGCCACCTCCAAGTTCAAAAGTATCTTTGGAAGTTCTCGATGGGAGCCTTTGACAGCCCTGCTCTGAACATGCAAACATCTGCATATAGCTCGCAGCCAGAAAGAGCTAGCCTGGAAAGCTGTTGCTCAGCCTCATCTGCCCATGGCACTGCTCGCACAGAGGCACAGAGACTGGGGCTGCTTTCTTGTCTTGCCACTTTAAACTTCAAATGTAAATTAGGTGGTCCATGCTGTGCGCCTCCGGCAGCCCTGCTATGAAAATGCGAACATCTGCAGATAGCTCGCAGACAGAAAGAGCTAGCCTAGAAAGCTGTTGCTCAGCCTCATCTGCCCATGGCACTGCTCGCACAGAGGCACAGAGACTGGGGCTGCTTGCTTGTCTTGTCACCTCCAACTTCAAACGCAGATTTGCGGGTCGGTGCAGGGATCCTCCGGCAGCCCTACTCTGAAAATGCGAACGTCTGCAGATAGCTAGCAGCCAGAAAGAGCTAGCCTGGAAAGCTGTTGCTCAGCCTCATCTGCCCATGGCACTGCTCGCACAGAGGCACAGAGACTGGGGCTGCTTGCTTGTCTTGTCAACTTCAACTTCAAACGTAGATTTGCGGGTCGGTGCAGGGGTTCTCCTTCAGCCCTACCCTGAAAATGCGAACGTCTGCAGATAGCTCGCAGCCACAAAGAGCTAGCCTGGAAAGCTGTTGCTCAGCCTCATCTTCCTATGGCACTGCTCGCACAGAGGCACAGAGACTGGGGCTTCTTGCTTGTCTTGGCACCTCAAAATTCAAACATAGATTTGGGGGTCCGTGTAGGGGGCCTCTGGCAGCCCTGCGGCCAAAATGCGATCGTCTGCAGATAGATCGCAGCCAGAAAGAGCTAGCCTGGAAAGCTGTTGCTCAGCCTCATCTGCAGATGCCACTGCTCGCACAGAGGCACAGAGACTGGTTCTTCTTGCTTGTCTTGCCCCCTCAAACTTCAGACGAAAATTTGGGAGTCCATGCTGGGCACATCCAACAGTGCTGCTCTGAAAATGCGAACGTCTGCAGATAGCTCGCAGGCAGAAAGAGCTAGCCTGGAAAGCTGTTGCTCAGCCTCATCTGCCCATGGCACTGCTTGCACAGAAGCACAGAAACAGGGGCTGCTTGCTTGTCTTTCACCCTCCAACTTAAAACGTATCTGAGGTGGTCCGTGCCGGGCGCCTCTAGCAGCCCAGCTCTGAAAATGTGAACGTCTGCAGATAGCTCGCAGCCAAAAAGAACTAGCCTGGAAAGCTGTTGCTCAGCCTCATCTGCCCACGGCACTGCTCGCACAGAGACACAAAGACAGGGGGTGCTTGCTTTTCTTGCCACCTCCAAGTTCAAAAGTAACTTTAGGCGTTCTTCATGGGGGACTCTGGCAGCCCTGCTCTGAAAATGCGAACGTCTGCAGATAGCTCGCAGACAGAAAGAGCTAGCATGGAAAGCTGTTGCTCAGCCTCATCTGCCCATGGAACTGCTCGCACAGAGGCACAGAGACTGGGGCTGCTTGCTTGTCTTGCCACCTCAAACTTCAAACTTATCATTGGGTGTCCGTGCAGGTGGCCTCCGGCAGCCCTGTTCTGAATATGCGAACGTCTGCAGGAAGCTCGCAGGCAGAAAGAGCTAGCGTGGAAAGCTGTTGCTCAGCCTCATCTGCCCATGGCACTGCTCGCACAGAGGCACAGAGACTGGGGCTGCTTGCTTGTCTTGCCACCTCAAACTTCGAACGTACCTTTGGGAGTTCGTGATGGGGTCCTCCGACAGTCCTGTTCTGAAAATTCGAACGTCTGCAGATAGCTCGCAGGCAGAAAGAGCTGGCCTAGAAAGCTGTTGCTCAGCCTCATCTGCCCATGGCACTGCTCGCACAGAGGCACAGAGACTAGGGCTGCTTGCTTGTCTTGCCACCTCCAAGTTCAAAAGTATCTTTGGAAGTTCTCGATGGGAGCCTTTGACAGCCCTGCTCTGAACATGCAAACATCTGCATATAGCTCGCAGCCAGAAAGAGCTAGCCTGGAAAGCTGTTGCTCAGCCTCATCTGCCCATGGCACTGCTCGCACAGAGGCACAGAGGCTGGGCCTGCTTGCTTTTCTTGACCCCTCAAACTTCAAACGTAGGTTTGGGGGTCCGGGCTGGGGTCTTCGGCAGAACTACTCTGAAAATGCGAACGTCTGCAGATAGCTGGCAGCCAGAAAGAGCTAGCCTGGAAAGCTGTTGCTCAGCCTCATCTGCCCATGGCACTGCTTGCACAGAGGCACAGAGACTGGGTCTGCTTGCTTGTATTTCACCCTCCAACTTCAAACGTAGATCAGGAGGTCCGTGCCGGGCGCCTCTAGCAGCCCTCCTGTGAAAACGTGAACGTCTGCAGATAGATCGCAGCCAGAAAGAGCTAGCCTGTAAGGCTGTTGCTCGGCCTCATCTGCCCATGGCAGTGCTCGCACAGAGGCACAGAGACTGGGGCTGCTTGCTTGTCTTGCCCCCTCAAACTTCAAACGTAGATTTGGGGGTCCGTGCAGGGGGCCTCATGCAGCCCTGCTCCGGAAATGCGAACGTCTGCAGATAGCTCGCAGGCAGAAAGAGCTAGCCTGGAAAGCTGTTGCTCAGCCTCATCTGCCCATGGCACTGCTCGCACAGAGGCACAGAGACTGGGGCTTCTTGCTTGTCTTGGCACCTCAATCTTAAAACGTACCTTTTGGAGTTCGTGATGGGGTCCTCCAACAGCCCTACTCTGAAAATGCGAACGTCTGCAGATATCTCGCAGCCAGAAAGGGTTAGCCTGGAAAGCTGTTCCTCAGCCTCGTCTGCCCATGGCACTGCTCGCACAGAGGCACAGAGACTTTGACTGCTTGCTTGTCTACCCACCTCAAACTTCAAACGTATCTTACATGGACCATGCCAGGCTCCTCCAGCAACTCTGCTCTGAAAAGGCGAAAGTTTGCAGATAGCTCGCAGCCAGAAAGAGCTAGCCTGGAAAGCTGTTGCTCAGCCTCAACTGCCCATGGCACTGCTCGCACAGAGGCACAGAGACTGGGGCTGCTTGCTTGTCTTGTCACCTCAAACTTCAAACGTAGCCATGGGTGTCCGTACACGGGGCCTCCCGCAGCCCTGCTCCGAAAATGCAAACGTCTTCAGATAGCTCGAAGGCATAAAGAGCTAGCCTGGAAAGCTGTTGCTCAGGCTCATCTGCCCATGGCACTGCTCGCACAGAGGCACAGAGACTGGGGCTGCTTGCTTGTCTTGCCACCTCAAACTTCTAACGTAACTTTGGGAGTTCGTGATGGAGTCCTCCGACAGCCCTGCTCCGAAAATGCAAACGTCTTCAGATAGCTCGCAGGCAGAAATAGCTGGCCTGGAAAGCTGTTGCTCAGCCTCATCTGCCCATGGCACTGCTCGCACAGAGGCACAGAGACTAGGGCTGCTTGCTTGTCTTGCCACCTCCAAGTTCAAAAGTATCTTTGGAAGTTCTCGATGGGAGCCTTTGACAGCCCTGCTCTGAACATGCAAACATCTGCATATAGCTCGCAGCCAGAAAGAGCTAGCCTGGAAAGCTGTTGCTCAGCCTCATCTGCCCATGGCACTGCTCGCACAGAGGCACAGAGGCTGGGCCTGCTTGCTTTTCTTGACCCCTCAAACTTCAAACGTAGGTTTGGGGGTCCAAGCTGGGGTCTTCGGCAGAACTACTCTGAAAATGCGAACGTCTGCAGATAGCTGGCAGCCAGAAAGAGCTAGCCTGGAAAGCTGTTGCTCAGCCTCATCTGCCCATGGCACTGCTTGCACAGAGGCACAGAGACTGGGGCTGCTTGCTTGTATTTCACCCTCCAACTTCAAACGTAGATCAGGAGGTCCGTGCCGGGCGCCTCTAGCAGCCCTCCTGTGAAAACGTGAACGTCTGCAGATAGATCGCAGCCAGAAAGAGCTAGCCTGTAAGGCTGTTGCTCGGCCTCATCTGCCCATGGCACTGCTCGCACAGAGGCACAGAGACTGGGGCTGCTTGCTTGTCTTGCCCCCTCAAACTTCAAACGTAGATTTGGGGGTCCGTGCAGGGGGCCTCATGCAGCCCTGCTCCGGAAATGCGAACGTCTGCAGATAGCTCGCAGGCAGAAAGAGCTAGCCTGGAAAGCTGTTGCTCAGCCTCATCTGCCCATGGCACTGCTCGCACAGAGGCACAGAGACTGGGGCTTCTTGCTTGTCTTGGCACCTCAATCTTAAAACGTACCTTTTGGAGTTCGTGATGGGGTCCTCCAACAGCCCTACTCTGAAAATGCGAACGTCTGCAGATATCTCGCAGCCAGAAAGGGTTAGCCTGGAAAGCTGTTCCTCAGCCTCGTCTGCCCATGGCACTGCTCGCACAGAGGCACAGAGACTTTCACTGCTTGCTTGTCTACCCACCTCAAACTTCAAACGTATCTTACATGGACCATGCCAGGCTCCTCCAGCAACTCTGCTCTGAAAAGGCGAAAGTTTGCAGATAGCTCGCAGCCAGAAAGAGCTAGCCTGGAAAGCTGTTGCTCAGCCTCAACTGCCCATGGCACTGCTCGCACAGAGGCACAGAGACTGGGGCTGCTTGCTTGTCTTGTAACCTCAAACTTCAAACGTAAATGTGCGGGTCCATGCAAGGTTCCTCCGGCAGCCCTACTCTGAAAATGCGAACGTCTAAAGATAGATCGCAGCCATAAAGAGCTATCGTGGAAAGCTGTTGCTCAACCTCATCTGCCCATGGCACTGCTCGTACAGAGGCAGAGAGACTGGGGCTGCTTGCTTGTCTTGCCGCCTCAAACTTCAAACGTACATTTGGGGGTCCGTGCAGGGGGCCTCATGCAGCCCTGCTCCGGAAATGCGAACGTGTGCAGATAGCTCGCAGGCAGAAAGAGCTAGCCTGGAAAGCTGTTGCTCAGCCTCATCTGCCCATGGCACTGCTCGCACAGAGGCACAGAGACTGGGGCTACTTGCTTTTCTTGTCACCTCAAACTTCAAACGTAGCCATGGGTGTCCGTGCAGGGGGCCTCCCGCAGCCCTGCTCCGAAAATGCGAACGTCTGCAGATAGCTCGCAGGCATAAAGAGCTAGCCTGGAAAGCTGTTGCTCAGCCTCATCTGCCCATGGCACTGCTCGCACAGAGGCACAGAGAGTGGGGCTGCTTGCTTGTCTTGGCCCCTCAAACTTCAAACGTAGCTTAGGTGGTCCGTGATGTTAGCCTCCGGTAGCCCTGCTCTGAAAATGCGAACGTCTGCAGATAGCTGGCAGTCAGAAAGAACTACCCTGGAAAGCTGTTGAACAGCCTCATCTGCCCATGGCACTGCTCGCACAGAGGCACAGAGACTGGGGCTGCTTTCTTGTCTTGCCACTTTAAACTTCAAACGTAAATTAGGTGGTCCATGCTGTGCGCCTCCGGCAGCCCTGCTATGAAAATGCGAACATCTGCAGATAGCTCGCAGACAGAAAGAGCTAGCCTAGAAAGCTGTTGCTCAGCCTCATCTGCCCATGGCACTGCTCGCACAGAGGCACAGAGACTGGGGCTGCTTGCTTGTCTTGTCACCTCCAACTTCAAACGCAGATTTGCGGGTCGGTGCAGGGATCCTCCGGCAGCCCTACTCTGAAAATGCGAACGTCTGCAGATAGCTAGCAGCCAGAAAGAGCTAGCCTGGAAAGCTGTTGCTCAGCCTCATCTGCCCATGGCACTGCTCGCACAGAGGCACAGAGACTGGGGCTTCTTGCTTGTCTTGGCACCTCAAAATTCAAACATAGATTTGGGGGTCCGTGTAGGGGGCCTCTGGCAGCCCTGCGGCCAAAATGCGATCATCTGCAGATAGATCGCAGCCAGAAAGAGCTAGCCTGGAAAGCTGTTGCTCAGCCTCATCTGCAGATGCCACTGCTCGCACAGAGGCACAGAGACTGGTTCTTCTTGCTTGTCTTGCCCCCTCAAACTTCAGACGAAAATTTGGGAGTCCATGCTGGGCACATCCAACAGTGCTGCTCTGAAAATGCGAACGTCTGCAGATAGCTCGCAGGCAGAAAGAGCTAGCCTGGAAAGCTGTTGCTCAGCCTCATCTGCCCATGGCACTGCTTGCACAGAAGCACAGAAACAGGGGCTGCTTGCTTGTCTTTCACCCTCCAACTTAAAACGTATCTGAGGTGGTCCGTGCCGGGCGCCTCTAGCAGCCCAGCTCTGAAAATGTGAACGTCTGCAGATAGCTCGCAGCCAAAAAGAACTAGCCTGGAAAGCTGTTGCTCAGCCTCATCTGCCCACGGCACTGCTCGCACAGAGACACAAAGACAGGGGGTGCTTGCTTTTCTTGCCACCTCCAAGTTCAAAAGTAACTTTAGGCGTTCTTCATGGGGGACTCTGGCAGCCCTGCTCTGAAAATGCGAACGTCTGCAGATAGCTCGCAGACAGAAAGAGCTAGCATGGAAAGCTGTTACTCAGCCTCATCTGCCCATGGAACTGCTCGCACAGAGGCACAGAGACTGGGGCTGCTTGCTTGTCTTGCCACCTCAAACTTCAAACGTATCATTGGGTGTCCGTGCAGGTGGCCTCCGGCAGCCCTGTTCTGAATATGCGAACGTCTGCAGAAAGCTCGCAGGCAGAAAGAGCTAGCGTGGAAAGCTGTTGCTCAGCCTCATCTGCCCATGGCACTGCTCGCACAGAGGCACAGAGGCTGGGGCTGCTTCCTTGTCTTGCCACCTCAAACTTCGAACATACCTTTGGGAGTTCGTGATGGGGTCCTCCGACAGTCCTGTTCTGAAAATTCGAACGTCTGCAGATAGCTCGCAGGCAGAAAGAGCTAGCCTGGAAAGCTGTTGCTCAGCCTCATCTGCCCATGGCACTGCTTGCACAGAGGCACAGAGACTGGGGCTGCTTGCTTGTATTTCACCCTCCAACTTCAAACGTAGGTCAGGAGGTCCGTGCCGGGCGCCTCTAGCAGCCCTCCTGTGAAAACGTGAACGTCTGCAGATAGATCGCAGCCAGAAAGAGCTAGCCTGTAAGGCTGTTGCTCGGCCTCATCTGCCCATGGCACTGCTCGCACAGAGGCACAGAGACTGGGGCTGCTTGCTTGTCTTGCCCCCTCAAACTTCAAACGTAGATTTGGGGGTCCGTGCAGGGGGCCTCATGCAGCCCTGCTCCGGAAATGCGAACGTCTGCAGATAGCTCGCAGCCAGAAAGAGCTAGCCTGGAAAGCTGTTGCTCAGCCTCATCTGCCCATGGCACTGCTCGCACAGAGGCACAGAGACTGGGGCTGCTTGCTTGTCTTGTCACCTCAAACTTCAAACGTAGCCATGGGTGTCCGTACAGGGGGCCTCCCGCAGCCCTGCTCCGAAAATGCAAACGTCTTCAGATAGCTCGAAGGCATAAAGAGCTAGCCTGGAAAGCTGTTGCTCAGCCTCATCTGCCCATGGCACTGCTCGCACAGAGGCACAGAGGCTGGGCCTGCTTGCTTTTCTTGACCCCTCAAACTTCAAACGTAGGTTTGGGGGTCCAAGCTGGGGTCTTCGGCAGAACTACTCTGAAAATGCGAACGTCTGCAGATAGCTGGCAGCCAGAAAGAGCTAGCCTGGAAAGCTGTTGCTCAGCCTCATCTGCCCATGGCACTGCTTGCACAGAGGCACAGAGACTGGGTCTGCTTGCTTGTATTTCACCCTCCAACTTCAAACGTAGATCAGGAGGTCCGTGCCGGGCGCCTCTAGCAGCCCTCCTGTGAAAACGTGAACGTCTGCAGATAGATCGCAGCCAGAAAGAGCTAGCCTGTAAGGCTGTTGCTCGGCCTCATCTGCCCATGGCAGTGCTCGCACAGAGGCACAGAGACTGGGGCTGCTTGCTTGTCTTGCCCCCTCAAACTTCAAACGTAGATTTGGGGGTCCGTGCAGGGGGCCTCATGCAGCCCTGCTCCGGAAATGCGAACGTCTGCAGATAGCTCGCAGGCAGAAAGAGCTAGCCTGGAAAGCTGTTGCTCAGCCTCATCTGCCCATGGCACTGCTCGCACAGAGGCACAGAGACTGGGGCTTCTTGCTTGTCTTGGCACCTCAATCTTAAAACGTACCTTTTGGAGTTCGTGATGGGGTCTTCCAACAGCCCTACTCTGAAAATGCGAACGTCTGCAGATAGCTCGCAGGCAGAAAGAGCTAGCCTGGAAAGCTGTTGCTCAGCCTCATCTGCCTATGGCACTGCTCGCACAGAGGCACAGAGACTGGGGCTTCTTGCTTGTCTTGGCACCTCAAAATTCAAACATAGATTTGGGGGTCCGTGTAGGGGGCCTCTGGCAGCCCTGCGGCCAAAATGCGATCATCTGCAGATAGATCGCAGCCAGAAAGAGCTAGCCTGGAAAGCTGTTGCTCAGCCTCATCTGCAGATGCCACTGCTCGCACAGAGGCACAGAGACTGGTTCTTCTTGCTTGTCTTGCCCCCTCAAACTTCAGACGAAAATTTGGGAGTCCATGCTGGGCACATCCAACAGTGCTGCTCTGAAAATGCGAACGTCTGCAGATAGCTCGCAGGCAGAAAGAGCTAGCCTGGAAAGCTGTTGCTCAGCCTCATCTGCCCATGGCACTGCTTGCACAGAAGCACAGAAACAGGGGCTGCTTGCTTGTCTTTCACCCTCCAACTTAAAACGTATCTGAGGTGGTCCGTGCCGGGCGCCTCTAGCAGCCCAGCTCTGAAAATGTGAACGTCTGCAGATAGCTCGCAGCCAAAAAGAACTAGCCTGGAAAGCTGTTGCTCAGCCTCATCTGCCCACGGCACTGCTCGCACAGAGACACAAAGACAGGGGGTGCTTGCTTTTCTTGCCACCTCCAAGTTCAAAAGTAACTTTAGGCGTTCTTCATGGGGGACTCTGGCAGCCCTGCTCTGAAAATGCGAACGTCTGCAGATAGCTCGCAGACAGAAAGAGCTAGCATGGAAAGCTGTTACTCAGCCTCATCTGCCCATGGAACTGCTCGCACAGAGGCACAGAGACTGGGGCTGCTTGCTTGTCTTGCCACCTCAAACTTCAAACGTATCATTGGGTGTCCGTGCAGGTGGCCTCCGGCAGCCCTGTTCTGAATATGCGAACGTCTGCAGAAAGCTCGCAGGCAGAAAGAGCTAGCGTGGAAAGCTGTTGCTCAGCCTCATCTGCCCATGGCACTGCTCGCACAGAGGCACAGAGGCTGGGGCTGCTTCCTTGTCTTGCCACCTCAAACTTCGAACATACCTTTGGGAGTTCGTGATGGGGTCCTCCGACAGTCCTGTTCTGAAAATTCGAACGTCTGCAGATAGCTCGCAGGCAGAAAGAGCTAGCCTGGAAAGCTGTTGCTCAGCCTCATCTGCCCATGGCACTGCTTGCACAGAGGCACAGAGACTGGGGCTGCTTGCTTGTATTTCACCCTCCAACTTCAAACGTAGGTCAGGAGGTCCGTGCCGGGCGCCTCTAGCAGCCCTCCTGTGAAAACGTGAACGTCTGCAGATAGATCGCAGCCAGAAAGAGCTAGCCTGTAAGGCTGTTGCTCGGCCTCATCTGCCCATGGCACTGCTCGCACAGAGGCACAGAGACTGGGGCTGCTTGCTTGTCTTGCCCCCTCAAACTTCAAACGTAGATTTGGGGGTCCGTGCAGGGGGCCTCATGCAGCCCTGCTCCGGAAATGCGAACGTCTGCAGATAGCTCGCAGCCAGAAAGAGCTAGCCTGGAAAGCTGTTGCTCAGCCTCATCTGCCCATGGCACTGCTCGCACAGAGGCACAGAGACTGGGGCTGCTTGCTTGTCTTGTCACCTCAAACTTCAAACGTAGCCATGGGTGTCCGTACAGGGGGCCTCCCGCAGCCCTGCTCCGAAAATGCAAACGTCTTCAGATAGCTCGAAGGCATAAAGAGCTAGCCTGGAAAGCTGTTGCTCAGCCTCATCTGCCCATGGCACTGCTCGCACAGAGGCACAGAGGCTGGGCCTGCTTGCTTTTCTTGACCCCTCAAACTTCAAACGTAGGTTTGGGGGTCCAAGCTGGGGTCTTCGGCAGAACTACTCTGAAAATGCGAACGTCTGCAGATAGCTGGCAGCCAGAAAGAGCTAGCCTGGAAAGCTGTTGCTCAGCCTCATCTGCCCATGGCACTGCTTGCACAGAGGCACAGAGACTGGGTCTGCTTGCTTGTATTTCACCCTCCAACTTCAAACGTAGATCAGGAGGTCCGTGCCGGGCGCCTCTAGCAGCCCTCCTGTGAAAACGTGAACGTCTGCAGATAGATCGCAGCCAGAAAGAGCTAGCCTGTAAGGCTGTTGCTCGGCCTCATCTGCCCATGGCAGTGCTCGCACAGAGGCACAGAGACTGGGGCTGCTTGCTTGTCTTGCCCCCTCAAACTTCAAACGTAGATTTGGGGGTCCGTGCAGGGGGCCTCATGCAGCCCTGCTCCGGAAATGCGAACGTCTGCAGATAGCTCGCAGGCAGAAAGAGCTAGCCTGGAAAGCTGTTGCTCAGCCTCATCTGCCCATGGCACTGCTCGCACAGAGGCACAGAGACTGGGGCTTCTTGCTTGTCTTGGCACCTCAATCTTAAAACGTACCTTTTGGAGTTCGTGATGGGGTCCTCCAACAGCCCTACTCTGAAAATGCGAACGTCTGCAGATATCTCGCAGCCAGAAAGGGTTAGCCTGGAAAGCTGTTCCTCAGCCTCGTCTGCCCATGGCACTGCTCGCACAGAGGCACAGAGACTTTGACTGCTTGCTTGTCTACCCACCTCAAACTTCAAACGTATCTTACATGGACCATGCCAGGCTCCTCCAGCAACTCTGCTCTGAAAAGGCGAAAGTTTGCAGATAGCTCGCAGCCAGAAAGAGCTAGCCTGGAAAGCTGTTGCTCAGCCTCAACTGCCCATGGCACTGCTCGCACAGAGGCACAGAGACTGGGGCTGCTTGCTTGTCTTGTAACCTCAAACTTCAAACGTAAATGTGCGGGTCCATGCAAGGTTCCTCCGGCAGCCCTACTCTGAAAATGCGAACGTCTAAAGATAGATCGCAGCCATAAAGAGCTATCGTGGAAAGCTGTTGCTCAACCTCATCTGCCCATGGCACTGCTCGCACAGAGGCACAGAGAGTGGGGCTGCTTGCTTGTCTTGGCCCCTCAAACTTCAAACGTAGCTTAGGTGGTCCGTGATGTTAGCCTCCGGTAGCCCTGCTCTGAAAATGCGAACGTCTGCAGATAGCTGGCAGTCAGAAAGAACTACCCTGGAAAGCTGTTGAACAGCCTCATCTGCCCATGGCACTGCTCGCACAGAGGCACAGAGACTGGGGCTGCTTTCTTGTCTTGCCACTTTAAACTTCAAACGTAAATTAGGTGGTCCATGCTGTGCGCCTCCGGCAGCCCTGCTATGAAAATGCGAACATCTGCAGATAGCTCGCAGACAGAAAGAGCTAGCCTAGAAAGCTGTTGCTCAGCCTCATCTGCCCATGGCACTGCTCGCACAGAGGCACAGAGACTGGGGCTGCTTGCTTGTCTTGTCACCTCCAACTTCAAACGCAGATTTGCGGGTCGGTGCAGGGATCCTCCGGCAGCCCTACTCTGAAAATGCGAACGTCTGCAGATAGCTAGCAGCCAGAAAGAGCTAGCCTGGAAAGCTGTTGCTCAGCCTCATCTGCCCATGGCACTGCTCGCACAGAGGCACAGAGACTGGGGCTGCTTGCTTGTCTTGTCAACTTCAACTTCAAACGTAGATTTGCGGGTCGGTGCAGGGGTTCTCCTTCAGCCCTACCCTGAAAATGCGAACGTCTGCAGATAGCTCGCAGCCACAAAGAGCTAGCCTGGAAAGCTGTTGCTCAGCCTCATCTGCCTATGGCACTGCTCGCACAGAGGCACAGAGACTGGGGCTTCTTGCTTGTCTTGGCACCTCAAAATTCAAACATAGATTTGGGGGTCCGTGTAGGGGGCCTCTGGCAGCCCTGCGGCCAAAATGCGATCATCTGCAGATAGATCGCAGCCAGAAAGAGCTAGCCTGGAAAGCTGTTGCTCAGCCTCATCTGCAGATGCCACTGCTCGCACAGAGGCACAGAGACTGGTTCTTCTTGCTTGTCTTGCCCCCTCAAACTTCAGACGAAAATTTGGGAGTCCATGCTGGGCACATCCAACAGTGCTGCTCTGAAAATGCGAACGTCTGCAGATAGCTCGCAGGCAGAAAGAGCTAGCCTGGAAAGCTGTTGCTCAGCCTCATCTGCCCATGGCACTGCTTGCACAGAAGCACAGAAACAGGGGCTGCTTGCTTGTCTTTCACCCTCCAACTTAAAACGTATCTGAGGTGGTCCGTGCCGGGCGCCTCTAGCAGCCCAGCTCTGAAAATGTGAACGTCTGCAGATAGCTCGCAGCCAAAAAGAACTAGCCTGGAAAGCTGTTGCTCAGCCTCATCTGCCCACGGCACTGCTCGCACAGAGACACAAAGACAGGGGGTGCTTGCTTTTCTTGCCACCTCCAAGTTCAAAAGTAACTTTAGGCGTTCTTCATGGGGGACTCTGGCAGCCCTGCTCTGAAAATGCGAACGTCTGCAGATAGCTCGCAGACAGAAAGAGCTAGCATGGAAAGCTGTTACTCAGCCTCATCTGCCCATGGAACTGCTCGCACAGAGGCACAGAGACTGGGGCTGCTTGCTTGTCTTGCCACCTCAAACTTCAAACGTATCATTGGGTGTCCGTGCAGGTGGCCTCCGGCAGCCCTGTTCTGAATATGCGAACGTCTGCAGAAAGCTCGCAGGCAGAAAGAGCTAGCGTGGAAAGCTGTTGCTCAGCCTCATCTGCCCATGGCACTGCTCGCACAGAGGCACAGAGGCTGGGGCTGCTTCCTTGTCTTGCCACCTCAAACTTCGAACATACCTTTGGGAGTTCGTGATGGGGTCCTCCGACAGTCCTGTTCTGAAAATTCGAACGTCTGCAGATAGCTCGCAGGCAGAAAGAGCTAGCCTGGAAAGCTGTTGCTCAGCCTCATCTGCCCATGGCACTGCTTGCACAGAGGCACAGAGACTGGGGCTGCTTGCTTGTCTTGCCCCCTCAAACTTCAAACGTAGATTTGGGGGTCCGTGCAGGGGGCCTCATGCAGCCCTGCTCCGGAAATGCGAACGTCTGCAGATAGCTCGCAGCCAGAAAGAGCTAGCCTGGAAAGCTGTTGCTCAGCCTCATCTGCCCATGGCACTGCTCGCACAGAGGCACAGAGACTGGGGCTGCTTGCTTGTCTTGTCACCTCAAACTTCAAACGTAGCCATGGGTGTCCGTACAGGGGGCCTCCCGCAGCCCTGCTCCGAAAATGCAAACGTCTTCAGATAGCTCGAAGGCATAAAGAGCTAGCCTGGAAAGCTTTTGCTCAGCCTCATCTGCCCATGGCACTGCTCGCACAGAGGCACAGAGGCTGGGCCTGCTTGCTTTTCTTGACCCCTCAAACTTCAAACGTAGGTTTGGGGTCCAAGCTGGGGTCTTCGGCAGAACTACTCTGAAAATGCGAACGTCTGCAGATAGCTGGCAGCCAGAAAGAGCTAGCCTGGAAAGCTGTTGCTCAGCCTCATCTGCCCATGGCACTGCTTGCACAGAGGCACAGAGACTGGGTCTGCTTGCTTGTATTTCACCCTCCAACTTCAAACGTAGATCAGGAGGTCCGTGCCGGGCGCCTCTAGCAGCCCTCCTGTGAAAACGTGAACGTCTGCAGATAGATCGCAGCCAGAAAGAGCTAGCCTGTAAGGCTGTTGCTCGGCCTCATCTGCCCATGGCAGTGCTCGCACAGAGGCACAGAGACTGGGGCTGCTTGCTTGTCTTGCCCCCTCAAACTTCAAACGTAGATTTGGGGGTCCGTGCAGGGGGCCTCATGCAGCCCTGCTCCGGAAATGCGAACGTCTGCAGATAGCTCGCAGGCAGAAAGAGCTAGCCTGGAAAGCTGTTGCTCAGCCTCATCTGCCCATGGCACTGCTCGCACAGAGGCACAGAGACTGGGGCTTCTTGCTTGTCTTGGCACCTCAATCTTAAAACGTACCTTTTGGAGTTCGTGATGGGGTCCTCCAACAGCCCTACTCTGAAAATGCGAACGTCTGCAGATATCTCGCAGCCAGAAAGGGTTAGCCTGGAAAGCTGTTCCTCAGCCTCGTCTGCCCATGGCACTGCTCGCACAGAGGCACAGAGACTTTGACTGCTTGCTTGTCTACCCACCTCAAACTTCAAACGTATCTTACATGGACCATGCCAGGCTCCTCCAGCAACTCTGCTCTGAAAAGGCGAAAGTTTGCAGATAGCTCGCAGCCAGAAAGAGCTAGCCTGGAAAGCTGTTGCTCAGCCTCAACTGCCCATGGCACTGCTCGCACAGAGGCACAGAGACTGGGGCTGCTTGCTTGTCTTGTAACCTCAAACTTCAAACGTAAATGTGCGGGTCCATGCAAGGTTCCTCCGGCAGCCCTACTCTGAAAATGCGAACGTCTAAAGATAGATCGCAGCCATAAAGAGCTATCGTGGAAAGCTGTTGCTCAACCTCATCTGCCCATGGCACTGCTCGTACAGAGGCACAGAGACTGGGGCTGCTTGCTTGTCTTGCCGCCTCAAAATTCAAACGTAGATTTGGGGGTCCGTGCAGGGGGCCTCATGCAGCCCTGCTCCGGAAATGCGAACGTGTGCAGATAGCTCGCAGGCAGAAAGAGCTAGCCTGGAAAGCTGTTGCTCAGCCTCATCTGCCCATGGCACTGCTCGCACAGAGGCACAGAGACTGGGGCTACTTGCTTTTCTTGTCACCTCAAACTTCAAACGTAGCCATGGGTGTCCGTGCAGGGGGCCTCCCGCAGCCCTGCTCCGAAAATGCGAACGTCTGCAGATAGCTCGCAGGCATAAAGAGCTAGCCTGGAAAGCTGTTGCTCAGCCTCATCTGCCCATGGCACTGCTCGCACAGAGGCACAGAGAGTGGGGCTGCTTGCTTGTCTTGGCCCCTCAAACTTCAAACGTAGCTTAGGTGGTCCGTGATGTTAGCCTCCGGTAGCCCTGCTCTGAAAATGCGAACGTCTGCAGATAGCTGGCAGTCAGAAAGAACTACCCTGGAAAGCTGTTGATCAGCCTCATCTGCCCATGGCACTGCTCGCACAGAGGCACAGAGACTGGGGCTGCTTTCTTGTCTTGCCACTTTAAACTTCAAATGTAAATTAGGTGGTCCATGCTGTGCGCCTCCGGCAGCCCTGCTATGAAAATGCGAACATCTGCAGATAGCTCGCAGACAGAAAGAGCTAGCCTAGAAAGCTGTTGCTCAGCCTCATCTGCCCATGGCACTGCTCGCACAGAGGCACAGAGACTGGGGCTGCTTGCTTGTCTTGTCACCTCCAACTTCAAACGCAGATTTGCGGGTCGGTGCAGGGATCCTCCGGCAGCCCTACTCTGAAAATGCGAACGTCTGCAGATAGCTAGCAGCCAGAAAGAGCTAGCCTGGAAAGCTGTTGCTCAGCCTCATCTGCCCATGGCACTGCTCGCACAGAGGCACAGAGACTGGGGCTGCTTGCTTGTCTTGTCAACTTCAACTTCAAACGTAGATTTGCGGGTCGGTGCAGGGGTTCTCCTTCAGCCCTACCCTGAAAATGCGAACGTCTGCAGATAGCTCGCAGCCACAAAGAGCTAGCCTGGAAAGCTGTTGCTCAGCCTCATCTTCCTATGGCACTGCTCGCACAGAGGCACAGAGACTGGGGCTTCTTGCTTGTCTTGGCACCTCAAAATTCAAACATAGATTTGGGGGTCCGTGTAGGGGGCCTCTGGCAGCCCTGCGGCCAAAATGCGATCGTCTGCAGATAGATCGCAGCCAGAAAGAGCTAGCCTGGAAAGCTGTTGCTCAGCCTCAACTGCCCATGGCACTGCTCGCACAGAGGCACAGAGACTGGGGCTGCTTGCTTGTCTTGTAACCTCAAACTTCAAACGTAAATGTGCGGGTCCATGCAAGGTTCCTCCGGCAGCCCTACTCTGAAAATGCGAACGTCTAAAGATAGATCGCAGCCATAAAGAGCTATCGTGGAAAGCTGTTGCTCAACCTCATCTGCCCATGGCACTGCTCGTACAGAGGCACAGAGACTGGGGCTGCTTGCTTGTCTTGCCGCCTCAAACTTCAAACGTACATTTGGGGGTCCGTGCAGGGGGCCTCATGCAGCCCTGCTCCGGAAATGCGAACGTGTGCAGATAGCTCGCAGGCAGAAAGAGCTAGCCTGGAAAGCTGTTGCTCAGCCTCATCTGCCCATGGCACTGCTCGCACAGAGGCACAGAGACTGGGGCTACTTGCTTTTCTTGTCACCTCAAACTTCAAACGTAGCCATGGGTGTCCGTGCAGGGGGCCTTCCGCAGCCCTGCTCCGAAAATGCGAACGTCTGCAGATAGCTCGCAGGCATAAAGAGCTAGCCTGGAAAGCTGTTGCTCAGCCTCATCTGCCCATGGCACTGCTCGCACAGAGGCACAGAGAGTGGGGCTGCTTGCTTGTCTTGGCCCCTCAAACTTCAAACGTAGCTTAGGTGGTCCGTGATGTTAGCCTCCGGTAGCCCTGCTCTGAAAATGCGAACGTCTGCAGATAGCTGGCAGTCAGAAAGAACTACCCTGGAAAGCTGTTGAACAGCCTCATCTGCCCATGGCACTGCTCGCACAGAGGCACAGAGACTGGGGCTGCTTTCTTGTCTTGCCACTTTAAACTTCAAACGTAAATTAGGTGGTCCATGCTGTGCGCCTCCGGCAGCCCTGCTATGAAAATGCGAACATCTGCAGATAGCTCGCAGACAGAAAGAGCTAGCCTAGAAAGCTGTTGCTCAGCCTCATCTGCCCATGGCACTGCTCGCACAGAGGCACAGAGACTGGGGCTGCTTGCTTGTCTTGTCACCTCCAACTTCAAACGCAGATTTGCGGGTCGGTGCAGGGATCCTCCGGCAGCCCTACTCTGAAAATGCGAACGTCTGCAGATAGCTAGCAGCCAGAAAGAGCTAGCCTGGAAAGCTGTTGCTCAGCCTCATCTGCCCATGGCACTGCTCGCACAGAGGCACAGAGACTGGGGCTGCTTGCTTGTCTTGTCAACTTCAACTTCAAACGTAGATTTGCGGGTCGGTGCAGGGGTTCTCCTTCAGCCCTACCCTGAAAATGCGAACGTCTGCAGATAGCTCGCAGCCACAAAGAGCTAGCCTGGAAAGCTGTTGCTCAGCCTCATCTGCCTATGGCACTGCTCGCACAGAGGCACAGAGACTGGGGCTTCTTGCTTGTCTTGGCACCTCAAAATTCAAACATAGATTTGGGGGTCCGTGTAGGGGGCCTCTGGCAGCCCTGCGGCCAAAATGCGATCATCTGCAGATAGATCGCAGCCAGAAAGAGCTAGCCTGGAAAGCTGTTGCTCAGCCTCATCTGCAGATGCCACTGCTCGCACAGAGGCACAGAGACTGGTTCTTCTTGCTTGTCTTGCCCCCTCAAACTTCAGACGAAAATTTGGGAGTCCATGCTGGGCACATCCAACAGTGCTGCTCTGAAAATGCGAACGTCTGCAGATAGCTCGCAGGCAGAAAGAACTAGCCTGGAAAGCTGTTGCTCAGCCTCATCTGCCCACGGCACTGCTCGCACAGAGACACAAAGACAGGGGGTGCTTGCTTTTCTTGCCACCTCCAAGTTCAAAAGTAACTTTAGGCGTTCTTCATGGGGGACTCTGGCAGCCCTGCTCTGAAAATGCGAACGTCTGCAGATAGCTCGCAGACAGAAAGAGCTAGCATGGAAAGCTGTTACTCAGCCTCATCTGCCCATGGAACTGCTCGCACAGAGGCACAGAGACTGGGGCTGCTTGCTTGTCTTGCCACCTCAAACTTCAAACGTATCATTGGGTGTCCGTGCAGGTGGCCTCCGGCAGCCCTGTTCTGAATATGCGAACGTCTGCAGAAAGCTCGCAGGCAGAAAGAGCTAGCGTGGAAAGCTGTTGCTCAGCCTCATCTGCCCATGGCACTGCTCGCACAGAGGCACAGAGGCTGGGGCTGCTTCCTTGTCTTGCCACCTCAAACTTCGAACATACCTTTGGGAGTTCGTGATGGGGTCCTCCGACAGTCCTGTTCTGAAAATTCGAACGTCTGCAGATAGCTCGCAGGCAGAAAGAGCTAGCCTGGAAAGCTGTTGCTCAGCCTCATCTGCCCATGGCACTGCTTGCACAGAGGCACAGAGACTGGGGCTGCTTGCTTGTATTTCACCCTCCAACTTCAAACGTAGGTCAGGAGGTCCGTGCCGGGCGCCTCTAGCAGCCCTCCTGTGAAAACGTGAACGTCTGCAGATAGATCGCAGCCAGAAAGAGCTAGCCTGTAAGGCTGTTGCTCGGCCTCATCTGCCCATGGCACTGCTCGCACAGAGGCACAGAGACTGGGGCTGCTTGCTTGTCTTGCCCCCTCAAACTTCAAACGTAGATTTGGGGGTCCGTGCAGGGGGCCTCATGCAGCCCTGCTCCGGAAATGCGAACGTCTGCAGATAGCTCGCAGCCAGAAAGAGCTAGCCTGGAAAGCTGTTGCTCAGCCTCATCTGCCCATGGCACTGCTCGCACAGAGGCACAGAGACTGGGGCTGCTTGCTTGTCTTGTCACCTCAAACTTCAAACGTAGCCATGGGTGTCCGTACAGGGGGCCTCCCGCAGCCCTGCTCCGAAAATGCAAACGTCTTCAGATAGCTCGAAGGCATAAAGAGCTAGCCTGGAAAGCTGTTGCTCAGCCTCATCTGCCCATGGCACTGCTCGCACAGAGGCACAGAGGCTGGGCCTGCTTGCTTTTCTTGACCCCTCAAACTTCAAACGTAGGTTTGGGGGTCCAAGCTGGGGTCTTCGGCAGAACTACTCTGAAAATGCGAACGTCTGCAGATAGCTGGCAGCCAGAAAGAGCTAGCCTGGAAAGCTGTTGCTCAGCCTCATCTGCCCATGGCACTGCTTGCACAGAGGCACAGAGACTGGGTCTGCTTGCTTGTATTTCACCCTCCAACTTCAAACGTAGATCAGGAGGTCCGTGCCGGGCGCCTCTAGCAGCCCTCCTGTGAAAACGTGAACGTCTGCAGATAGATCGCAGCCAGAAAGAGCTAGCCTGTAAGGCTGTTGCTCGGCCTCATCTGCCCATGGCAGTGCTCGCACAGAGGCACAGAGACTGGGGCTGCTTGCTTGTCTTGCCCCCTCAAACTTCAAACGTAGATTTGGGGGTCCGTGCAGGGGGCCTCATGCAGCCCTGCTCCGGAAATGCGAACGTCTGCAGATAGCTCGCAGGCAGAAAGAGCTAGCCTGGAAAGCTGTTGCTCAGCCTCATCTGCCCATGGCACTGCTCGCACAGAGGCACAGAGACTGGGGCTTCTTGCTTGTCTTGGCACCTCAATCTTAAAACGTACCTTTTGGAGTTCGTGATGGGGTCCTCCAACAGCCCTACTCTGAAAATGCGAACGTCTGCAGATATCTCGCAGCCAGAAAGGGTTAGCCTGGAAAGCTGTTCCTCAGCCTCGTCTGCCCATGGCACTGCTCGCACAGAGGCACAGAGACTTTGACTGCTTGCTTGTCTACCCACCTCAAACTTCAAACGTATCTTACATGGACCATGCCAGGCTCCTCCAGCAACTCTGCTCTGAAAAGGCGAAAGTTTGCAGATAGCTCGCAGCCAGAAAGAGCTAGCCTGGAAAGCTGTTGCTCAGCCTCAACTGCCCATGGCACTGCTCGCACAGAGGCACAGAGACTGGGGCTGCTTGCTTGTCTTGTAACCTCAAACTTCAAACGTAAATGTGCGGGTCCATGCAAGGTTCCTCCGGCAGCCCTACTCTGAAAATGCGAACGTCTAAAGATAGATCGCAGCCATAAAGAGCTATCGTGGAAAGCTGTTGCTCAACCTCATCTGCCCATGGCACTGCTCGCACAGAGGCACAGAGAGTGGGGCTGCTTGCTTGTCTTGGCCCCTCAAACTTCAAACGCAGCTTAGGTGGTCCGTGATGTTAGCCTCCGGTAGCCCTGCTCTGAAAATGCGAACGTCTGCAGATAGCTGGCAGTCAGAAAGAACTACCCTGGAAAGCTGTTGAACAGCCTCATCTGCCCATGGCACTGCTCGCACAGAGGCACAGAGACTGGGGCTGCTTTCTTGTCTTGCCACTTTAAACTTCAAACGTAAATTAGGTGGTCCATGCTGTGCGCCTCCGGCAGCCCTGCTATGAAAATGCGAACATCTGCAGATAGCTCGCAGACAGAAAGAGCTAGCCTAGAAAGCTGTTGCTCAGCCTCATCTGCCCATGGCACTGCTCGCACAGAGGCACAGAGACTGGGGCTGCTTGCTTGTCTTGTCACCTCCAACTTCAAACGCAGATTTGCGGGTCGGTGCAGGGATCCTCCGGCAGCCCTACTCTGAAAATGCGAACGTCTGCAGATAGCTAGCAGCCAGAAAGAGCTAGCCTGGAAAGCTGTTGCTCAGCCTCATCTGCCCATGGCACTGCTCGCACAGAGGCACAGAGACTGGGGCTGCTTGCTTGTCTTGTCAACTTCAACTTCAAACGTAGATTTGCGGGTCGGTGCAGGGGTTCTCCTTCAGCCCTACCCTGAAAATGCGAACGTCTGCAGATAGCTGGCAGTCAGAAAGAACTACCCTGGAAAGCTGTTGAACAGCCTCATCTGCCCATGGCACTGCTCGCACAGAGGCACAGAGACTGGGGCTGCTTTCTTGTCTTGCCACTTTAAACTTCAAACGTAAATTAGGTGGTCCATGCTGTGCGCCTCCGGCAGCCCTGCTATGAAAATGCGAACATCTGCAGATAGCTCGCAGCCAGAAAGAGCTAGCCTGGAAAGCTGTTGCTCAGCCTCATCTGCAGATGCCACTGCTCGCACAGAGGCACAGAGACTGGTTCTTCTTGCTTGTCTTGCCCCCTCAAACTTCAGACGAAAATTTGGGAGTCCATGCTGGGCACATCCAACAGTGCTGCTCTGAAAATGCGAACGTCTGCAGATAGCTCGCAGGCAGAAAGAGCTAGCCTGGAAAGCTGTTGCTCAGCCTCATCTGCCCATGGCACTGCTTGCACAGAAGCACAGAAACAGGGGCTGCTTGCTTGTCTTTCACCCTCCAACTTAAAACGTATCTGAGGTGGTCCGTGCCGGGCGCCTCTAGCAGCCCAGCTCTGAAAATGTGAACGTCTGCAGATAGCTCGCAGCCAAAAAGAACTAGCCTGGAAAGCTGTTGCTCAGCCTCATCTGCCCACGGCACTGCTCGCACAGAGACACAAAGACAGGGGGTGCTTGCTTTTCTTGCCACCTCCAAGTTCAAAAGTAACTTTAGGCGTTCTTCATGGGGGACTCTGGCAGCCCTGCTCTGAAAATGCGAACGTCTGCAGATAGCTTGCAGACAGAAAGAGCTAGCCTGGAAATCTGTTGCTCAGCCTCATCTGCCCATGGCACTGCTCGCACAGAGGCACAGAGACTGGGGCTGCTTGCTTGTCTTGCCACCTCAAACTTCAAACGTATCATTGGGTGTCCGTGCAGGTGGCCTCCGGCAGCCCTGTTCTGAATATGCGAACGTCTGCAGAAAGCTCGCAGGCAGAAAGAGCTAGCGTGGAAAGCTGTTGCTCAGCCTCATCTGCCCATGGCACTGCTCGCACAGAGGCACAGAGGCTGGGGCTGCTTCCTTGTCTTGCCACCTCAAACTTCGAACATACCTTTGGGAGTTCGTGATGGGGTCCTCCGACAGTCCTGTTCTGAAAATTCGAACGTCTGCAGATAGCTCGCAGGCAGAAAGAGCTAGCCTGGAAAGCTGTTGCTCAGCCTCATCTGCCCATGGCACTGCTTGCACAGAGGCACAGAGACTGGGGCTGCTTGCTTGTCTTGCCCCCTCAAACTTCAAACGTAGATTTGGGGGTCCGTGCAGGGGGCCTCATGCAGCCCTGCTCCGGAAATGCGAACGTCTGCAGATAGCTCGCAGCCAGAAAGAGCTAGCCTGGAAAGCTGTTGCTCAGCCTCATCTGCCCATGGCACTGCTCGCACAGAGGCACAGAGACTGGGGCTGCTTGCTTGTCTTGTCACCTCAAACTTCAAACGTAGCCATGGGTGTCCGTACAGGGGGCCTCCCGCAGCCCTGCTCCGAAAATGCAAACGTCTTCAGATAGCTCGAAGGCATAAAGAGCTAGCCTGGAAAGCTGTTGCTCAGCCTCATCTGCCCATGGCACTGCTCGCACAGAGGCACAGAGGCTGGGCCTGCTTGCTTTTCTTGACCCCTCAAACTTCAAACGTAGGTTTGGGGTCCAAGCTGGGGTCTTCGGCAGAACTACTCTGAAAATGCGAACGTCTGCAGATAGCTGGCAGCCAGAAAGAGCTAGCCTGGAAAGCTGTTGCTCAGCCTCATCTGCCCATGGCACTGCTTGCACAGAGGCACAGAGACTGGGTCTGCTTGCTTGTATTTCACCCTCCAACTTCAAACGTAGATCAGGAGGTCCGTGCCGGGCGCCTCTAGCAGCCCTCCTGTGAAAACGTGAACGTCTGCAGATAGATCGCAGCCAGAAAGAGCTAGCCTGTAAGGCTGTTGCTCGGCCTCATCTGCCCATGGCAGTGCTCGCACAGAGGCACAGAGACTGGGGCTGCTTGCTTGTCTTGCCCCCTCAAACTTCAAACGTAGATTTGGGGGTCCGTGCAGGGGGCCTCATGCAGCCCTGCTCCGGAAATGCGAACGTCTGCAGATAGCTCGCAGGCAGAAAGAGCTAGCCTGGAAAGCTGTTGCTCAGCCTCATCTGCCCATGGCACTGCTCGCACAGAGGCACAGAGACTGGGGCTTCTTGCTTGTCTTGGCACCTCAATCTTAAAACGTACCTTTTGGAGTTCGTGATGGGGTCCTCCAACAGCCCTACTCTGAAAATGCGAACGTCTGCAGATATCTCGCAGCCAGAAAGGGTTAGCCTGGAAAGCTGTTCCTCAGCCTCGTCTGCCCATGGCACTGCTCGCACAGAGGCACAGAGACTTTGACTGCTTGCTTGTCTACCCACCTCAAACTTCAAACGTATCTTACATGGACCATGCCAGGCTCCTCCAGCAACTCTGCTCTGAAAAGGCGAAAGTTTGCAGATAGCTCGCAGCCAGAAAGAGCTAGCCTGGAAAGCTGTTGCTCAGCCTCAACTGCCCATGGCACTGCTCGCACAGAGGCACAGAGACTGGGGCTGCTTGCTTGTCTTGTAACCTCAAACTTCAAACGTAAATGTGCGGGTCCATGCAAGGTTCCTCCGGCAGCCCTACTCTGAAAATGCGAACGTCTAAAGATAGATCGCAGCCATAAAGAGCTATCGTGGAAAGCTGTTGCTCAACCTCATCTGCCCATGGCACTGCTCGTACAGAGGCACAGAGACTGGGGCTGCTTGCTTGTCTTGCCGCCTCAAAATTCAAACGTAGATTTGGGGGTCCGTGCAGGGGGCCTCATGCAGCCCTGCTCCGGAAATGCGAACGTGTGCAGATAGCTCGCAGGCAGAAAGAGCTAGCCTGGAAAGCTGTTGCTCAGCCTCATCTGCCCATGGCACTGCTCGCACAGAGGCACAGAGACTGGGGCTACTTGCTTTTCTTGTCACCTCAAACTTCAAACGTAGCCATGGGTGTCCGTGCAGGGGGCCTCCCGCAGCCCTGCTCCGAAAATGCGAACGTCTGCAGATAGCTCGCAGGCATAAAGAGCTAGCCTGGAAAGCTGTTGCTCAGCCTCATCTGCCCATGGCACTGCTCGCACAGAGGCACAGAGAGTGGGGCTGCTTGCTTGTCTTGGCCCCTCAAACTTCAAACGTAGCTTAGGTGGTCCGTGATGTTAGCCTCCGGTAGCCCTGCTCTGAAAATGCGAACGTCTGCAGATAGCTGGCAGTCAGAAAGAACTACCCTGGAAAGCTGTTGATCAGCCTCATCTGCCCATGGCACTGCTCGCACAGAGGCACAGAGACTGGGGCTGCTTTCTTGTCTTGCCACTTTAAACTTCAAATGTAAATTAGGTGGTCCATGCTGTGCGCCTCCGGCAGCCCTGCTATGAAAATGCGAACATCTGCAGATAGCTCGCAGACAGAAAGAGCTAGCCTAGAAAGCTGTTGCTCAGCCTCATCTGCCCATGGCACTGCTCGCACAGAGGCACAGAGACTGGGGCTGCTTGCTTGTCTTGTCACCTCCAACTTCAAACGCAGATTTGCGGGTCGGTGCAGGGATCCTCCGGCAGCCCTACTCTGAAAATGCGAACGTCTGCAGATAGCTAGCAGCCAGAAAGAGCTAGCCTGGAAAGCTGTTGCTCAGCCTCATCTGCCCATGGCACTGCTCGCACAGAGGCACAGAGACTGGGGCTGCTTGCTTGTCTTGTCAACTTCAACTTCAAACGTAGATTTGCGGGTCGGTGCAGGGGTTCTCCTTCAGCCCTACCCTGAAAATGCGAACGTCTGCAGATAGCTCGCAGCCACAAAGAGCTAGCCTGGAAAGCTGTTGCTCAGCCTCATCTTCCTATGGCACTGCTCGCACAGAGGCACAGAGACTGGGGCTTCTTGCTTGTCTTGGCACCTCAAAATTCAAACATAGATTTGGGGGTCCGTGTAGGGGGCCTCTGGCAGCCCTGCGGCCAAAATGCGATCGTCTGCAGATAGATCGCAGCCAGAAAGAGCTAGCCTGGAAAGCTGTTGCTCAGCCTCAACTGCCCATGGCACTGCTCGCACAGAGGCACAGAGACTGGGGCTGCTTGCTTGTCTTGTAACCTCAAACTTCAAACGTAAATGTGCGGGTCCATGCAAGGTTCCTCCGGCAGCCCTACTCTGAAAATGCGAACGTCTAAAGATAGATCGCAGCCATAAAGAGCTATCGTGGAAAGCTGTTGCTCAACCTCATCTGCCCATGGCACTGCTCGTACAGAGGCACAGAGACTGGGGCTGCTTGCTTGTCTTGGCCCCTCAAACTTCAAACGTAGCTTAGGTGGTCCGTGATGTTAGCCTCCGGTAGCCCTGCTCTGAAAATGCGAACGTCTGCAGATAGCTGGCAGTCAGAAAGAACTACCCTGGAAAGCTGTTGAACAGCCTCATCTGCCCATGGCACTGCTCGCACAGAGGCACAGAGACTGGGGCTGCTTTCTTGTCTTGCCACTTTAAACTTCAAACGTAAATTAGGTGGTCCATGCTGTGCGCCTCCGGCAGCCCTGCTATGAAAATGCGAACATCTGCAGATAGCTCGCAGACAGAAAGAGCTAGCCTAGAAAGCTGTTGCTCAGCCTCATCTGCCCATGGCACTGCTCGCACAGAGGCACAGAGACTGGGGCTGCTTGCTTGTCTTGTCACCTCCAACTTCAAACGCAGATTTGCGGGTCGGTGCAGGGATCCTCCGGCAGCCCTACTCTGAAAATGCGAACGTCTGCAGATAGCTAGCAGCCAGAAAGAGCTAGCCTGGAAAGCTGTTGCTTAGCCTCATCTGCCCATGGCACTGCTCGCACAGAGGCACAGAGACTGGGGCTGCTTGCTTGTCTTGTCAACTTCAACTTCAAACGTAGATTTGCGGGTCGGTGCAGGGGTTCTCCTTCAGCCCTACCCTGAAAATGCGAACGTCTGCAGATAGCTCGCAGCCACAAAGAGCTAGCCTGGAAAGCTGTTGCTCAGCCTCATCTGCCTATGGCACTGCTCGCACAGAGGCACAGAGACTGGGGCTTCTTGCTTGTCTTGGCACCTCAAAATTCAAACATAGATTTGGGGGTCCGTGTAGGGGGCCTCTGGCAGCCCTGCGGCCAAAATGCGATCATCTGCAGATAGATCGCAGCCAGAAAGAGCTAGCCTGGAAAGCTGTTGCTCAGCCTCATCTGCAGATGCCACTGCTCGCACAGAGGCACAGAGACTGGTTCTTCTTGCTTGTCTTGCCCCCTCAAACTTCAGACGAAAATTTGGGAGTCCATGCTGGGCACATCCAACAGTGCTGCTCTGAAAATGCGAACGTCTGCAGATAGCTCGCAGGCAGAAAGAGCTAGCCTGGAAAGCTGTTGCTCAGCCTCATCTGCCCATGGCACTGCTTGCACAGAAGCACAGAAACAGGGGCTGCTTGCTTGTCTTTCACCCTCCAACTTAAAACGTATCTGAGGTGGTCCGTGCCGGGCGCCTCTAGCAGCCCAGCTCTGAAAATGTGAACGTCTGCAGATAGCTCGCAGCCAAAAAGAACTAGCCTGGAAAGCTGTTGCTCAGCCTCATCTGCCCACGGCACTGCTCGCACAGAGACACAAAGACAGGGGGTGCTTGCTTTTCTTGCCACCTCCAAGTTCAAAAGTAACTTTAGGCGTTCTTCATGGGGGACTCTGGCAGCCCTGCTCTGAAAATGCGAACGTCTGCAGATAGCTCGCAGACAGAAAGAGCTAGCATGGAAAGCTGTTACTCAGCCTCATCTGCCCATGGAACTGCTCGCACAGAGGCACAGAGACTGGGGCTGCTTGCTTGTCTTGCCACCTCAAACTTCAAACGTATCATTGGGTGTCCGTGCAGGTGGCCTCCGGCAGCCCTGTTCTGAATATGCGAACGTCTGCAGAAAGCTCGCAGGCAGAAAGAGCTAGCGTGGAAAGCTGTTGCTCAGCCTCATCTGCCCATGGCACTGCTCGCACAGAGGCACAGAGGCTGGGGCTGCTTCCTTGTCTTGCCACCTCAAACTTCGAACATACCTTTGGGAGTTCGTGATGGGGTCCTCCGACAGTCCTGTTCTGAAAATTCGAACGTCTGCAGATAGCTCGCAGGCAGAAAGAGCTAGCCTGGAAAGCTGTTGCTCAGCCTCATCTGCCCATGGCACTGCTTGCACAGAGGCACAGAGACTGGGGCTGCTTGCTTGTATTTCACCCTCCAACTTCAAACGTAGGTCAGGAGGTCCGTGCCGGGCGCCTCTAGCAGCCCTCCTGTGAAAACGTGAACGTCTGCAGATAGATCGCAGCCAGAAAGAGCTAGCCTGTAAGGCTGTTGCTCGGCCTCATCTGCCCATGGCAGTGCTCGCACAGAGGCACAGAGACTGGGGCTGCTTGCTTGTCTTGCCCCCTCAAACTTCAAACGTAGATTTGGGGGTCCGTGCAGGGGGCCTCATGCAGCCCTGCTCCGGAAATGCGAACGTCTGCAGATAGCTCGCAGGCAGAAAGAGCTAGCCTGGAAAGCTGTTGCTCAGCCTCATCTGCCCATGGCACTGCTCGCACAGAGGCACAGAGACTGGGGCTGCTTGCTTGTCTTGTCACCTCAAACTTCAAACGTAGCCATGGGTGTCCGTACAGGGGGCCTCCCGCAGCCCTGCTCCGAAAATGCAAACGTCTTCAGATAGCTCGAAGGCATAAAGAGCTAGCCTGGAAAGCTGTTGCTCAGCCTCATCTGCCCATGGCACTGCTCGCACAGAGGCACAGAGGCTGGGCCTGCTTGCTTTTCTTGACCCCTCAAACTTCAAACGTAGGTTTGGGGGTCCAAGCTGGGGTCTTCGGCAGAACTACTCTGAAAATGCGAACGTCTGCAGATAGCTGGCAGCCAGAAAGAGCTAGCCTGGAAAGCTGTTGCTCAGCCTCATCTGCCCATGGCACTGCTTGCACAGAGGCACAGAGACTGGGTCTGCTTGCTTGTATTTCACCCTCCAACTTCAAACGTAGATCAGGAGGTCCGTGCCGGGCGCCTCTAGCAGCCCTCCTGTGAAAACGTGAACGTCTGCAGATAGATCGCAGCCAGAAAGAGCTAGCCTGTAAGGCTGTTGCTCGGCCTCATCTGCCCATGGCAGTGCTCGCACAGAGGCACAGAGACTGGGGCTGCTTGCTTGTCTTGCCCCCTCAAACTTCAAACGTAGATTTGGGGGTCCGTGCAGGGGGCCTCATGCAGCCCTGCTCCGGAAATGCGAACGTCTGCAGATAGCTCGCAGGCAGAAAGAGCTAGCCTGGAAAGCTGTTGCTCAGCCTCATCTGCCCATGGCACTGCTCGCACAGAGGCACAGAGACTGGGGCTGCTTGCTTGTCTTGTCACCTCAAACTTCAAACGTAGCCATGGGTGTCCGTACAGGGGGCCTCCCGCAGCCCTGCTCCGAAAATGCAAACGTCTTCAGATAGCTCGAAGGCATAAAGAGCTAGCCTGGAAAGCTGTTGCTCAGCCTCATCTGCCCATGGCACTGCTCGCACAGAGGCACAGAGGCTGGGCCTGCTTGCTTTTCTTGACCCCTCAAACTTCAAACGTAGGTTTGGGGGTCCAAGCTGGGGTCTTCGGCAGAACTACTCTGAAAATGCGAACGTCTGCAGATAGCTGGCAGCCAGAAAGAGCTAGCCTGGAAAGCTGTTGCTCAGCCTCATCTGCCCATGGCACTGCTTGCACAGAGGCACAGAGACTGGGTCTGCTTGCTTGTATTTCACCCTCCAACTTCAAACGTAGATCAGGAGGTCCGTGCCGGGCGCCTCTAGCAGCCCTCCTGTGAAAACGTGAACGTCTGCAGATAGATCGCAGCCAGAAAGAGCTAGCCTGTAAGGCTGTTGCTCGGCCTCATCTGCCCATGGCAGTGCTCGCACAGAGGCACAGAGACTGGGGCTGCTTGCTTGTCTTGCCCCCTCAAACTTCAAACGTAGATTTGGGGGTCCGTGCAGGGGGCCTCATGCAGCCCTGCTCCGGAAATGCGAACGTCTGCAGATAGCTCGCAGGCAGAAAGAGCTAGCCTGGAAAGCTGTTGCTCAGCCTCATCTGCCCATGGCACTGCTCGCACAGAGGCACAGAGACTGGGGCTTCTTGCTTGTCTTGGCACCTCAATCTTAAAACGTACCTTTTGGAGTTCGTGATGGGGTCCTCCAACAGCCCTACTCTGAAAATGCGAACGTCTGCAGATATCTCGCAGCCAGAAAGGGTTAGCCTGGAAAGCTGTTCCTCAGCCTCGTCTGCCCATGGCACTGCTCGCACAGAGGCACAGAGACTTTGACTGCTTGCTTGTCTACCCACCTCAAACTTCAAACGTATCTTACATGGACCATGCCAGGCTCCTCCAGCAACTCTGCTCTGAAAAGGCGAAAGTTTGCAGATAGCTCGCAGCCAGAAAGAGCTAGCCTGGAAAGCTGTTGCTCAGCCTCAACTGCCCATGGCACTGCTCGCACAGAGGCACAGAGACTGGGGCTGCTTGCTTGTCTTGTAACCTCAAACTTCAAACGTAAATGTGCGGGTCCATGCAAGGTTCCTCCGGCAGCCCTACTCTGAAAATGCGAACGTCTAAAGATAGATCGCAGCCATAAAGAGCTATCGTGGAAAGCTGTTGCTCAACCTCATCTGCCCATGGCACTGCTCGCACAGAGGCACAGAGAGTGGGGCTGCTTGCTTGTCTTGGCCCCTCAAACTTCAAACGTAGCTTAGGTGGTCCGTGATGTTAGCCTCCGGTAGCCCTGCTCTGAAAATGCGAACGTCTGCAGATAGTTGGCAGTCAGAAAGAACTACCCTGGAAAGCTGTTGAACAGCCTCATCTGCCCATGGCACTGCTCGCACAGAGGCACAGAGACTGGGGCTGCTTTCTTGTCTTGCCACTTTAAACTTCAAACATAAATTAGGTGGTCCATGCTGTGCGCCTCCGGCAGCCCTGCTATGAAAATGCGAACATCTGCAGATAGCTCGCAGACAGAAAGAGCTAGCCTAGAAAGCTGTTGCTCAGCCTCATCTGCCCATGGCACTGCTCGCACAGAGGCACAGAGACTGGGGCTGCTTGCTTGTCTTGTCACCTCCAACTTCAAACGCAGATTTGCGGGTCGGTGCAGGGATCCTCCGGCAGCCCTACTCTGAAAATGCGAACGTCTGCAGATAGCTAGCAGCCAGAAAGAGCTAGCCTGGAAAGCTGTTGCTCAGCCTCATCTGCCCATGGCACTGCTCGCACAGAGGCACAGAGACTGGGGCTGCTTGCTTGTCTTGTCAACTTCAACTTCAAACGTAGATTTGCGGGTCGGTGCAGGGGTTCTCCTTCAGCCCTACCCTGAAAATGCGAACGTCTGCAGATAGCTCGCAGCCACAAAGAGCTAGCCTGGAAAGCTGTTGCTCAGCCTCATCTGCCTATGGCACTGCTCGCACAGAGGCACAGAGACTGGGGCTTCTTGCTTGTCTTGGCACCTCAAAATTCAAACATAGATTTGGGGGTCCGTGTAGGGGGCCTCTGGCAGCCCTGCGGCCAAAATGCGATCATCTGCAGATAGATCGCAGCCAGAAAGAGCTAGCCTGGAAAGCTGTTGCTCAGCCTCATCTGCAGATGCCACTGCTCGCACAGAGGCACAGAGACTGGTTCTTCTTGCTTGTCTTGCCCCCTCAAACTTCAGACGAAAATTTGGGAGTCCATGCTGGGCACATCCAACAGTGCTGCTCTGAAAATGCGAACGTCTGCAGATAGCTCGCAGGCAGAAAGAGCTAGCCTGGAAAGCTGTTGCTCAGCCTCATCTGCCCATGGCACTGCTTGCACAGAAGCACAGAAACAGGGGCTGCTTGCTTGTCTTTCACCCTCCAACTTAAAACGTATCTGAGGTGGTCCGTGCCGGGCGCCTCTAGCAGCCCAGCTCTGAAAATGTGAACGTCTGCAGATAGCTCGCAGCCAAAAAGAACTAGCCTGGAAAGCTGTTGCTCAGCCTCATCTGCCCACGGCACTGCTCGCACAGAGACACAAAGACAGGGGGTGCTTGCTTTTCTTGCCACCTCCAAGTTCAAAAGTAACTTTAGGCGTTCTTCATGGGGGACTCTGGCAGCCCTGCTCTGAAAATGCGAACGTCTGCAGATAGCTCGCAGACAGAAAGAGCTAGCATGGAAAGCTGTTACTCAGCCTCATCTGCCCATGGAACTGCTCGCACAGAGGCACAGAGACTGGGGCTGCTTGCTTGTCTTGCCACCTCAAACTTCAAACGTATCATTGGGTGTCCGTGCAGGTGGCCTCCGGCAGCCCTGTTCTGAATATGCGAACGTCTGCAGAAAGCTCGCAGGCAGAAAGAGCTAGCGTGGAAAGCTGTTGCTCAGCCTCATCTGCCCATGGCACTGCTCGCACAGAGGCACAGAGGCTGGGGCTGCTTCCTTGTCTTGCCACCTCAAACTTCGAACATACCTTTGGGAGTTCGTGATGGGGTCCTCCGACAGTCCTGTTCTGAAAATTCGAACGTCTGCAGATAGCTCGCAGGCAGAAAGAGCTAGCCTGGAAAGCTGTTGCTCAGCCTCATCTGCCCATGGCACTGCTTGCACAGAGGCACAGAGACTGGGGCTGCTTGCTTGTCTTGCCCCCTCAAACTTCAAACGTAGATTTGGGGGTCCGTGCAGGGGGCCTCATGCAGCCCTGCTCCGGAAATGCGAACGTCTGCAGATAGCTCGCAGCCAGAAAGAGCTAGCCTGGAAAGCTGTTGCTCAGCCTCATCTGCCCATGGCACTGCTCGCACAGAGGCACAGAGACTGGGGCTGCTTGCTTGTCTTGTCACCTCAAACTTCAAACGTAGCCATGGGTGTCCGTACAGGGGGCCTCCCGCAGCCCTGCTCCGAAAATGCAAACGTCTTCAGATAGCTCGAAGGCATAAAGAGCTAGCCTGGAAAGCTGTTGCTCAGCCTCATCTGCCCATGGCACTGCTCGCACAGAGGCACAGAGGCTGGGCCTGCTTGCTTTTCTTGACCCCTCAAACTTCAAACGTAGGTTTGGGGTCCAAGCTGGGGTCTTCGGCAGAACTACTCTGAAAATGCGAACGTCTGCAGATAGCTGGCAGCCAGAAAGAGCTAGCCTGGAAAGCTGTTGCTCAGCCTCATCTGCCCATGGCACTGCTTGCACAGAGGCACAGAGACTGGGGCTGCTTGCTTGTATTTCACCCTCCAACTTCAAACGTAGATCAGGAGGTCCGTGCCGGGCGCCTCTAGCAGCCCTCCTGTGAAAACGTGAACGTCTGCAGATAGATCGCAGCCAGAAAGAGCTAGCCTGTAAGGCTGTTGCTCGGCCTCATCTGCCCATGGCAGTGCTCGCACAGAGGCACAGAGACTGGGGCTGCTTGCTTGTCTTGCCCCCTCAAACTTCAAACGTAGATTTGGGGGTCCGTGCAGGGGGCCTCATGCAGCCCTGCTCCGGAAATGCGAACGTCTGCAGATAGCTCGCAGGCAGAAAGAGCTAGCCTGGAAAGCTGTTGCTCAGCCTCATCTGCCCATGGCACTGCTCGCACAGAGGCACAGAGACTGGGGCTTCTTGCTTGTCTTGGCACCTCAATCTTAAAACGTACCTTTTGGAGTTCGTGATGGGGTCCTCCAACAGCCCTACTCTGAAAATGCGAACGTCTGCAGATATCTCGCAGCCAGAAAGGGTTAGCCTGGAAAGCTGTTCCTCAGCCTCGTCTGCCCATGGCACTGCTCGCACAGAGGCACAGAGACTTTGACTGCTTGCTTGTCTACCCACCTCAAACTTCAAACGTATCTTACATGGACCATGCCAGGCTCCTCCAGCAACTCTGCTCTGAAAAGGCGAAAGTTTGCAGATAGCTCGCAGCCAGAAAGAGCTAGCCTGGAAAGCTGTTGCTCAGCCTCAACTGCCCATGGCACTGCTCGCACAGAGGCACAGAGACTGGGGCTGCTTGCTTGTCTTGTAACCTCAAACTTCAAACGTAAATGTGCGGGTCCATGCAAGGTTCCTCCGGCAGCCCTACTCTGAAAATGCGAACGTCTAAAGATAGATCGCAGCCATAAAGAGCTATCGTGGAAAGCTGTTGCTCAACCTCATCTGCCCATGGCACTGCTCGTACAGAGGCACAGAGACTGGGGCTGCTTGCTTGTCTTGCCGCCTCAAAATTCAAACGTAGATTTGGGGGTCCGTGCAGGGGGCCTCATGCAGCCCTGCTCCGGAAATGCGAACGTGTGCAGATAGCTCGCAGGCAGAAAGAGCTAGCCTGGAAAGCTGTTGCTCAGCCTCATCTGCCCATGGCACTGCTCGCACAGAGGCACAGAGACTGGGGCTACTTGCTTTTCTTGTCACCTCAAACTTCAAACGTAGCCATGGGTGTCCGTGCAGGGGGCCTCCCGCAGCCCTGCTCCGAAAATGCGAACGTCTGCAGATAGCTCGCAGGCATAAAGAGCTAGCCTGGAAAGCTGTTGCTCAGCCTCATCTGCCCATGGCACTGCTCGCACAGAGGCACAGAGAGTGGGGCTGCTTGCTTGTCTTGGCCCCTCAAACTTCAAACGTAGCTTAGGTGGTCCGTGATGTTAGCCTCCGGTAGCCCTGCTCTGAAAATGCGAACGTCTGCAGATAGCTGGCAGTCAGAAAGAACTACCCTGGAAAGCTGTTGATCAGCCTCATCTGCCCATGGCACTGCTCGCACAGAGGCACAGAGACTGGGGCTGCTTTCTTGTCTTGCCACTTTAAACTTCAAATGTAAATTAGGTGGTCCATGCTGTGCGCCTCCGGCAGCCCTGCTATGAAAATGCGAACATCTGCAGATAGCTCGCAGACAGAAAGAGCTAGCCTAGAAAGCTGTTGCTCAGCCTCATCTGCCCATGGCACTGCTCGCACAGAGGCACAGAGACTGGGGCTGCTTGCTTGTCTTGTCACCTCCAACTTCAAACGCAGATTTGCGGGTCGGTGCAGGGATCCTCCGGCAGCCCTACTCTGAAAATGCGAACGTCTGCAGATAGCTAGCAGCCAGAAAGAGCTAGCCTGGAAAGCTGTTGCTCAGCCTCATCTGCCCATGGCACTGCTCGCACAGAGGCACAGAGACTGGGGCTGCTTGCTTGTCTTGTCAACTTCAACTTCAAACGTAGATTTGCGGGTCGGTGCAGGGGTTCTCCTTCAGCCCTACCCTGAAAATGCGAACGTCTGCAGATAGCTCGCAGCCACAAAGAGCTAGCCTGGAAAGCTGTTGCTCAGCCTCATCTTCCTATGGCACTGCTCGCACAGAGGCACAGAGACTGGGGCTTCTTGCTTGTCTTGGCACCTCAAAATTCAAACATAGATTTGGGGGTCCGTGTAGGGGGCCTCTGGCAGCCCTGCGGCCAAAATGCGATCGTCTGCAGATAGATCGCAGCCAGAAAGAGCTAGCCTGGAAAGCTGTTGCTCAGCCTCATCTGCAGATGCCACTGCTCGCACAGAGGCACAGAGACTGGTTCTTCTTGCTTGTCTTGCCCCCTCAAACTTCAGACGAAAATTTGGGAGTCCATGCTGGGCACATCCAACAGTGCTGCTCTGAAAATGCGAACGTCTGCAGATAGCTCGCAGGCAGAAAGAGCTAGCCTGGAAAGCTGTTGCTCAGCCTCATCTGCCCATGGCACTGCTTGCACAGAAGCACAGAAACAGGGGCTGCTTGCTTGTCTTTCACCCTCCAACTTAAAACGTATCTGAGGTGGTCCGTGCCGGGCGCCTCTAGCAGCCCAGCTCTGAAAATGTGAACGTCTGCAGATAGCTCGCAGCCAAAAAGAACTAGCCTGGAAAGCTGTTGCTCAGCCTCATCTGCCCACGGCACTGCTCGCACAGAGACACAAAGACAGGGGGTGCTTGCTTTTCTTGCCACCTCCAAGTTCAAAAGTAACTTTAGGCGTTCTTCATGGGGGACTCTGGCAGCCCTGCTCTGAAAATGCGAACGTCTGCAGATAGCTCGCAGACAGAAAGAGCTAGCATGGAAAGCTGTTGCTCAGCCTCATCTGCCCATGGAACTGCTCGCACAGAGGCACAGAGACTGGGGCTGCTTGCTTGTCTTGCCACCTCAAACTTCAAACGTATCATTGGGTGTCCGTGCAGGTGGCCTCCGGCAGCCCTGTTCTGAATATGCGAACGTCTGCAGAAAGCTCGCAGGCAGAAAGAGCTAGCGTGGAAAGCTGTTGCTCAGCCTCATCTGCCCATGGCACTGCTCGCACAGAGGCACAGAGACTGGGGCTGCTTGCTTGTCTTGCCACCTCAAACTTCGAACGTACCTTTGGGAGTTCGTGATGGGGTCCTCCGACAGTCCTGTTCTGAAAATTCGAACGTCTGCAGATAGCTCGCAGGCAGAAAGAGCTGGCCTAGAAAGCTGTTGCTCAGCCTCATCTGCCCATGGCACTGCTCGCACAGAGGCACAGAGACTAGGGCTGCTTGCTTGTCTTGCCACCTTCAAGTTCAAAAGTATCTTTGGAAGTTCTCGATGGGAGCCTTTGACAGCCCTGCTCTGAACATGCAAACATCTGCATATAGCTCGCAGCCAGAAAGAGCTAGCCTGGAAAGCTGTTGCTCAGCCTCATCTGCCCATGGCACTGCTCGCACAGAGGCACAGAGGCTGGGCCTGCTTGCTTTTCTTGACCCCTCAAACTTCAAACGTAGGTTTGGGGGTCCGGGCTGGGGTCTTCGGCAGAACTACTCTGAAAATGCGAACGTCTGCAGATAGCTGGCAGCCAGAAAGAGCTAGCCTGGAAAGCTGTTGCTCAGCCTCATCTGCCCATGGCACTGCTTGCACAGAGGCACAGAGACTGGGTCTGCTTGCTTGTATTTCACCCTCCAACTTCAAACGTAGATCAGGAGGTCCGTGCCGGGCGCCTCTAGCAGCCCTCCTGTGAAAACGTGAACGTCTGCAGATAGATCGCAGCCAGAAAGAGCTAGCCTGTAAGGCTGTTGCTCGGCCTCATCTGCCCATGGCAGTGCTCGCACAGAGGCACAGAGACTGGGGCTGCTTGCTTGTCTTGCCCCCTCAAACTTCAAACGTAGATTTGGGGGTCCGTGCAGGGGGCCTCATGCAGCCCTGCTCCGGAAATGCGAACGTCTGCAGATAGCTCGCAGGCAGAAAGAGCTAGCCTGGAAAGCTGTTGCTCAGCCTCATCTGCCCATGGCACTGCTCGCACAGAGGCACAGAGACTGGGGCTTCTTGCTTGTCTTGGCACCTCAATCTTAAAACGTACCTTTTGGAGTTCGTGATGGGGTCCTCCAACAGCCCTACTCTGAAAATGCGAACGTCTGCAGATATCTCGCAGCCAGAAAGGGTTAGCCTGGAAAGCTGTTCCTCAGCCTCGTCTGCCCATGGCACTGCTCGCACAGAGGCACAGAGACTTTGACTGCTTGCTTGTCTACCCACCTCAAACTTCAAACGTATCTTACATGGACCATGCCAGGCTCCTCCAGCAACTCTGCTCTGAAAAGGCGAAAGTTTGCAGATAGCTCGCAGCCAGAAAGAGCTAGCCTGGAAAGCTGTTGCTCAGCCTCAACTGCCCATGGCACTGCTCGCACAGAGGCACAGAGACTGGGGCTGCTTGCTTGTCTTGTAACCTCAAACTTCAAACGTAAATGTGCGGGTCCATGCAAGGTTCCTCCGGCAGCCCTACTCTGAAAATGCGAACGTCTAAAGATAGATCGCAGCCATAAAGAGCTATCGTGGAAAGCTGTTGCTCAACCTCATCTGCCCATGGCACTGCTCGTACAGAGGCACAGAGACTGGGGCTGCTTGCTTGTCTTGCCGCCTCAAAATTCAAACGTAGATTTGGGGGTCCGTGCAGGGGGCCTCATGCAGCCCTGCTCCGGAAATGCGAACGTGTGCAGATAGCTCGCAGGCAGAAAGAGCTAGCCTGGAAAGCTGTTGCTCAGCCTCATCTGCCCATGGCACTGCTCGCACAGAGGCACAGAGACTGGGGCTACTTGCTTTTCTTGTCACCTCAAACTTCAAACGTAGCCATGGGTGTCCGTGCAGGGGGCCTCCCGCAGCCCTGCTCCGAAAATGCGAACGTCTGCAGATAGCTCGCAGGCATAAAGAGCTAGCCTGGAAAGCTGTTGCTCAGCCTCATCTGCCCATGGCACTGCTCGCACAGAGGCACAGAGAGTGGGGCTGCTTGCTTGTCTTGGCCCCTCAAACTTCAAACGTAGCTTAGGTGGTCCGTGATGTTAGCCTCCGGTAGCCCTGCTCTGAAAATGCGAACGTCTGCAGATAGCTGGCAGTCAGAAAGAACTACCCTGGAAAGCTGTTGATCAGCCTCATCTGCCCATGGCACTGCTCGCACAGAGGCACAGAGACTGGGGCTGCTTTCTTGTCTTGCCACTTTAAACTTCAAACGTAAATTAGGTGGTCCATGCTGTGCGCCTCCGGCAGCCCTGCTATGAAAATGCGAACATCTGCAGATAGCTCGCAGACAGAAAGAGCTAGCCTAGAAAGCTGTTGCTCAGCCTCATCTGCCCATGGCACTGCTCGCACAGAGGCACAGAGACTGGGGCTGCTTGCTTGTCTTGTCACCTCCAACTTCAAACGCAGATTTGCGGGTCGGTGCAGGGATCCTCCGGCAGCCCTACTCTGAAAATGCGAACGTCTGCAGATAGCTAGCAGCCAGAAAGAGCTAGCCTGGAAAGCTGTTGCTCAGCCTCATCTGCCCATGGCACTGCTCGCACAGAGGCACAGAGACTGGGGCTGCTTGCTTGTCTTGTCAACTTCAACTTCAAACGTAGATTTGCGGGTCGGTGCAGGGGTTCTCCTTCAGCCCTACCCTGAAAATGCGAACGTCTGCAGATAGCTCGCAGCCACAAAGAGCTAGCCTGGAAAGCTGTTGCTCAGCCTCATCTTCCTATGGCACTGCTCGCACAGAGGCACAGAGACTGGGGCTTCTTGCTTGTCTTGGCACCTCAAAATTCAAACATAGATTTGGGGGTCCGTGTAGGGGGCCTCTGGCAGCCCTGCGGCCAAAATGCGATCGTCTGCAGATAGATCGCAGCCAGAAAGAGCTAGCCTGGAAAGCTGTTGCTCAGCCTCATCTGCAGATGCCACTGCTCGCACAGAGGCACAGAGACTGGTTCTTCTTGCTTGTCTTGCCCCCTCAAACTTCAGACGAAAATTTGGGAGTCCATGCTGGGCACATCCAACAGTGCTGCTCTGAAAATGCGAACGTCTGCAGATAGCTCGCAGGCAGAAAGAGCTAGCCTGGAAAGCTGTTGCTCAGCCTCATCTGCCCATGGCACTGCTTGCACAGAAGCACAGAAACAGGGGCTGCTTGCTTGTCTTTCACCCTCCAACTTAAAACGTATCTGAGGTGGTCCGTGCCGGGCGCCTCTAGCAGCCCAGCTCTGAAAATGTGAACGTCTGCAGATAGCTCGCAGCCAAAAAGAACTAGCCTGGAAAGCTGTTGCTCAGCCTCATCTGCCCACGGCACTGCTCGCACAGAGACACAAAGACAGGGGGTGCTTGCTTTTCTTGCCACCTCCAAGTTCAAAAGTAACTTTAGGCGTTCTTCATGGGGGACTCTGGCAGCCCTGCTCTGAAAATGCGAACGTCTGCAGATAGCTCGCAGACAGAAAGAGCTAGCATGGAAAGCTGTTGCTCAGCCTCATCTGCCCATGGAACTGCTCGCACAGAGGCACAGAGACTGGGGCTGCTTGCTTGTCTTGCCACCTCAAACTTCAAACGTATCATTGGGTGTCCGTGCAGGTGGCCTCCGGCAGCCCTGTTCTGAATATGCGAACGTCTGCAGGAAGCTCGCAGGCAGAAAGAGCTAGCGTGGAAAGCTGTTGCTCAGCCTCATCTGCCCATGGCACTGCTCGCACAGAGGCACAGAGACTGGGGCTGCTTGCTTGTCTTGCCACCTCAAACTTCGAACGTACCTTTGGGAGTTCGTGATGGGGTCCTCCGACAGTCCTGTTCTGAAAATTCGAACGTCTGCAGATAGCTCGCAGGCAGAAAGAGCTGGCCTAGAAAGCTGTTGCTCAGCCTCATCTGCCCATGGCACTGCTCGCACAGAGGCACAGAGACTAGGGCTGCTTGCTTGTCTTGCCACCTCCAAGTTCAAAAGTATCTTTGGAAGTTCTCGATGGGAGCCTTTGACAGCCCTGCTCTGAACATGCAAACATCTGCATATAGCTCGCAGCCAGAAAGAGCTAGCCTGGAAAGCTGTTGCTCAGCCTCATCTGCCCATGGCACTGCTCGCACAGAGGCACAGAGGCTGGGCCTGCTTGCTTTTCTTGACCCCTCAAACTTCAAACGTAGGTTTGGGGGTCCGGGCTGGGGTCTTCGGCAGAACTACTCTGAAAATGCGAACGTCTGCAGATAGCTGGCAGCCAGAAAGAGCTAGCCTGGAAAGCTGTTCCTCAGCCTCATCTGCCCATGGCACTGCTTGCACAGAGGCACAGAGACTGGGGCTGCTTGCTTGTATTTCACCCTCCAACTTCAAACGTAGATCAGGAGGTCCGTGCCAGGCGCCTCTAGCAGCCCTCCTGTGAAAACGTGAACGTCTGCAGATAGATCGCAGCCAGAAAGAGCTAGCCTGTAAGGCTGTTGCTCGGCCTCATCTGCCCATGGCACTGCTCGCACAGAGGCACAGAGACTGGGGCTGCTTGCTTGTCTTGCCCCCTCAAACTTCAAACGTAGATTTGGGGGTCCGTGCAGGGGGCCTCATGCAGCCCTGCTCCGGAAATGCGAACGTCTGCAGATAGCTCGCAGGCAGAAAGAGCTAGCCTGGAAAGCTGTTGCTCAGCCTCATCTGCCCATGGCACTGCTCGCACAGAGGCACAGAGAGTGGGGCTGCTTGCTTGTCTTGGCCCCTCAAACTTCAAACGTAGCTTAGGTGGTCCGTGATGTTAGCCTCCGGTAGCCCTGCTCTGAAAATGCGAACGTCTGCAGATAGCTGGCAGTCAGAAAGAACTACCCTGGAAAGCTGTTCATCAGCCTCATCTGCCCATGGCACTGCTCGCACAGAGGCACAGAGACTGGGGCTGCTTGCTTGTCTTGCCACTTTAAACTTCAAACGTAAATTAGGTGGTCCATGCTGTGCGCCTCCGGCAGCCCTGCTATGAAAATGCGAACATCTGCAGATAGCTCGCAGACAGAAAGAGCTAGCCTAGAAAGCTGTTGCTCAGCCTCATCTGCCCATGGCACTGCTCGCACAGAGGCACAGAGACTGGGGCTGCTTGCTTGTCTTGTCACCTCCAACTTCAAACGCAGATTTGCGGGTCGGTGCAGGGATCCTCCGGCAGCCCTACTCTGAAAATGCGAACGTCTGCAGATAGCTAGCAGCCAGAAAGAGCTAGCCTGGAAAGCTGTTGCTCAGCCTCATCTGCCCATGGCACTGCTTGCACAGAGGCACAGAGACTGGGGCTGCTTGCTTGTCTTGTCAACTTCAACTTCAAACGTAGATTTGCGGGTCGGTGCAGGGGTTCTCCTTCAGCCCTACCCTGAAAATGCGAACGTCTGCAGATAGCTCGCAGCCACAAAGAGCTAGCCTGGAAAGCTGTTGCTCAGCCTCATCTGCCTATGGCACTGCTCGCACAGAGGCACAGAGACTGGGGCTTCTTGCTTGTCTTGGCACCTCAAAATTCAAACATAGATTTGGGGGTCCGTGTAGGGGGCCTCTGGCAGCCCTGCGGCCAAAATGCGATCGTCTGCAGATAGATCGCAGCCAGAAAGAGCTAGCCTGGAAAGCTGTTGCTCAGCCTCATCTGCAGATGCCACTGCTCGCACAGAGGCACAGAGACTGGTTCTTCTTGCTTGTCTTGCCCCCTCAAACTTCAGACGAAAATTTGGGAGTCCATGCTGGGCACATCCAACAGTGCTGCTCTGAAAATGCGAACGTCTGCAGATAGCTCGCAGGCAGAAAGAGCTAGCCTGGAAAGCTGTTGCTCAGCCTCATCTGCCCATGGCACTGCTTGCACAGAAGCACAGAAACAGGGGCTGCTTGCTTGTCTTTCACCCTCCAACTTAAAACGTATCTGAGGTGGTCCGTGCCGGGCGCCTCTAGCAGCCCAGCTCTGAAAATGTGAACGTCTGCAGATAGCTCGCAGACAGAAACAGCTAGCATGGAAAGCTGTTGCTCGGCCTCATCTGCCCATGGCACTGCTCGCACAGAGGCACAGAGACTGGGGCTGCTTGCTTGTCTTGCCCCCTCAAACTTCAAACGTAGATTTGGGGGTCTGTGCAGGGGGCCTCATGCAGCCCTGCTCCGGAAATGCGAACGTCTGCAGATAGCTCGCAGCCAGAAAGAGCTAGCCTGGAAAGCTGTTGCTCAGCCTCATCTGCCCATGGCACTGCTCGCACAGAGGCACAGAGACTGGGGCTGCTTGCTTGTCTTGTCACCTCAAACTTCAAACGTAGCCATGGGTGTCCGTACAGGGGGCCTCCCGCAGCCCTGCTCCGAAAATGCAAACGTCTTCAGATAGCTCGAAGGCATAAAGAGCTAGCCTGGAAAGCTGTTGCTCAGGCTCATCTGCCCATGGCACTGCTCGCACAGAGGCACAGAGACTGGGGCTGCTTGCTTGTCTTGCCACCTCAAACTTCTAACGTAACTTTGGGAGTTCGTGATGGAGTCCTCCGACAGCCCTGCTCCGAAAATGCAAACGTCTTCAGATAGCTCGCAGGCAGAAAGAGCTGGCCTAGAAAGCTGTTGCTCAGCCTCATCTGCCCATGGCACTGCTTGCACAGAGGCACAGAGACTGGGGCTGCTTGCTTGTATTTCACCCTCCAACTTCAAACGTAGATCAGGAGGTCCGTGCCGGGCGCCTCTAGCAGCCCTCCTGTGAAAACGTGAACGTCTGCAGATAGATCGCAGCCAGAAAGAGCTAGCCTGTAAGGCTGTTGCTCGGCCTCATCTGCCCATGGCACTGCTCGCACAGAGGCACAGAGACTGGGGCTGCTTGCTTGTCTTGCCCCCTCAAACTTCAAACGTAGATTTGGGGGTCCGTGCAGGGGGCCTCATGCAGCCCTGCTCCGGAAATGCGAACGTCTGCAGATAGCTCGCAGGCAGAAAGAGCTAGCCTGGAAAGCTGTTGCTCAGGCTCATCTGCCCATGGCACTGCTCGCACAGAGGCACAGAGACTGGGGCTGCTTTCTTGTCTTGCCACCTCAAACTTCTAACGTAACTTTGGGAGTTCGTGATGGAGTCCTCCGACAGCCCTGCTCCGAAAATGCAAACGTCTTCAGATAGCTCGCAGGCAGAAAGAGCTGGCCTGGAAAGCTGTTGCTCAGCCTCATCTGCCCATGGCACTGCTCGCACAGAGGCACAGAGACTAGGGCTGCTTGCTTGTCTTGCCACCTCCAAGTTCAAAAGTATCTTTGGAAGTTCTCGATGGGAGCCTTTGACAGCCCTGCTCTGAACATGCGAACATCTGCATATAGCTCGCAGCCAGAAAGAGCTAGCCTGGAAAGCTGTTGCTCAGCCTCATCTGCCCATGGCACTGCTCGCACAGAGGCTGGGCCTGCTTGCTTTTCTTGACCCCTCAAACTTCAAACGTAGGTTTGGGGGTCCAAGTTGGGGTCTTCGGCAGAACTACTCTGAAAATGCGAACGTCTGCAGATAGCTGGCAGCCAGAAAGAGCTAGCCTGGAAAGCTGTTGCTCAGCCTCATCTGCCCATGGCACTGCTTGCACAGAGGCACAGAGACTGGGGCTGCTTGCTTGTATTTCACCCTCCAACTTCAAACGTAGATCAGGAGGTCCGTGCCGGGCGCCTCTAGCAGCCCTCCTGTGAAAACGTGAACGTCTGCAGATAGATCGCAGCCAGAAAGAGCTAGCCTGTAAGGCTGTTGCTCGGCCTCATCTGCCCATGGCACTGCTTGCACAGAGGCACAGAGACTGGGGCTGCTTGCTTGTCTTGCCCCCTCAAACTTCAAACGTAGATTTGGGGGTCCGTGCAGGGGGCCTCATGCAGCCCTGCTCCGGAAATGCGAACGTCTGCAGATAGCTAGCAGGCAGAAAGAGCTAGCCTGGAAAGCTGTTGCTCAGCCTCATCTGCCCATGGAACTGCTCGCACAGAGGCACAGAGACTGGGGCTGCTTGCTTGTCTTGTCACCTCAAACTTCAAACGTAGCCATGGGTGTCCGTGCAGGGGGCCTCTGGCAGCCCTGCTCCGAAAATGCAAACGTCTTCAGATAGCTCGAAGACATAAAGAGCTAGCCTGGAAAGCTCTTGCTCAGCCTCATCTGCCCATGGCACTGCCTGCACAGAGGCACAGAGACTCGGGCTGCTTGCTTGTCTTGCCACCTCAAACTTCCAAATTAACTTAGGTAGTCCGTGCCGGGGGCCTCTTCCAGCCCTGCTCTGAAAATGCGAACATCTGCAGATAGCTGACAGCCAGAAAGAGCTAGCCTGGAAAGCTGTTGCTCAGCCTCATCTGCCCATGGCACTGCTCGCACAGAGGCACAGCTGCTAGGGCTGCTTGCTTGTGTTGTCACCTCAAACTTCAATCATAGCCATGGGTGTCCGTGCAGGGGGCCTCTGGCAGACCTGCTCCGAAAATGCAAACGTCTTCAGATAGCTCGCAGGCAGAAACTGCTGGCCTGGAAAGCTGTTGCTCAGCCTCATCTGCCCATGGCACTGCTCGCACAGAGGCACAGAGACTGGGGCTGCTTGCTTGTCTTGCCCCCTCAAACTTCAAAAGTAGATTTGGGGGTCTGTGCAGGGGTCCTCTGGCAGCCCTGCTCCGGAAATGCGAACGTCTGCAGATAGCTCGCAGACAGAAAGAGCTAGCCTGGAAAGCTTATGCTCAGCCTCATCTGTCCATGGCACTGCTCGCACAGAGGCACAGAGACTGGGGCTGCTTGCTTGTCTTGCCCTTTCAAACTTCAAACGTAGCTTAGGTGGTCCGTGATGTTAGCCTCCGGTAGCTCTGCTCTGAAAATGCGAACGTCTGCAGAAAGCTCGCAGGCAGAAAGAGCTAGCGTGGAAAGCTGTTGCTCAGCCTCATCTGCCCATGGCACTGCTCGCACAGAGGCACAGAGACTGGGGCTGCTTGCTTGTCTTGCCACCTCAAACTTCGAACGTACCTTTGGGAATTCGTGATGGGGTCCTCCGACAGTCCTGTTCTGAAAATTCGAACGTCTGCAGATAGCTGGCAGCCAGAAAGAGCTAGCCTGGAAAGCTGTTGCTCAGCCTCATCTGCCCATGGCACTGCTTGCACAGAGGCACAGAGACTGGGTCTGCTTGCTTGTATTTCACCCTTCAACTTCAAACGTAGATCAGGAGGTCCGTGCCGGGCGCCTCTAGCAGCCCTCCTGTGAAAACGTGAACGTCTGCAGATAGATCGCAGCCAGAAAGAGCTAGCCTGTAAGGCTGTTGCTCGGCCTCATCTGCCCATGGCACTGCTCGCACAGAGGCACAGAGACTGGGGCTGCTTGCTTGTCTTGCCCCCTCAAACTTCAAACGTAGATTTGGGGGTCCGTGCAGGGGGCCTCATGCAGCCCTGCTCCGGAAATGCGAACGTCTGCAGATAGCTCGCAGGCAGAAAGAGCTAGCCTGGAAAGCTGTTGCTCAGCCTCATCTGCCCATGGCACTGCTCGCACAGAGGCACAGAGACTGGGGCTGCTTGCTTGTCTTGGCCCCTCAAACTTCAAACGTAGCTTAGGTGGTCCGTGATGTTAGCCTCCGGTAGCCCTGCTCTGAAAATGCGAACGTCTGCAGATAGCTGGCAGTCAGAAAGAACTACCCTGGAAAGCTGTTGATCAGCCTCATCTGCCCATGGCACTGCTCGCACAGAGGCACAGAGACTGGGGCTGCTTGCTTGTCTTGCCACCTCAAACTTCAAACGTAAATTAGGTGGTCCATGCTGTGCGCCTCCGGCAGCCCTGCTATGAAAATGCGAACATCTGCAGATAGCTCGCAGACAGAAAGAGCTAGCCTAGAAAGCTGTTGCTCAGCCTCATCTGCCCATGGCACTGCTCGCACAGAGGCACAGAGACTGGGGCTGCTTGCTTGTCTTGTCACCTCCAACTTCAAACGCAGATTTGCGGGTCGGTGCAGGGATCCTCCGGCAGCCCTACTCTGAAAATGCGAACGTCTGCAGATAGCTAGCAGCCAGAAAGAGCTAGCCTGGAAAGCTGTTGCTCAGCCTCATCTGCCCATGGCACTGCTCGCACAGAGGCACAGAGACTGGGGCTGCTTGCTTGTCTTGTCAACTTCAACTTCAAACGTAGATTTGCGGGTCGGTGCAGGGGTTCTCCTTCAGCCCTACCCTGAAAATGCGAACGTCTGCAGATAGCTCGCAGCCACAAAGAGCTAGCCTGGAAAGCTGTTGCTCAGCCTCATCTGCCTATGGCACTGCTCGCACAGAGGCACAGAGACTGGGGCTTCTTGCTTGTCTTGGCACCTCAAAATTCAAACATAGATTTGGGGGTCCGTGTAGGGGGCCTCTGGCAGCCCTGCGGCCAAAATGCGATCATCTGCAGATAGATCGCAGCCAGAAAGAGCTAGCCTGGAAAGCTGTTGCTCAGCCTCATCTGCAGATGCCACTGCTCGCACAGAGGCACAGAGACTGGTTCTTCTTGCTTGTCTTGCCCCCTCAAACTTCAGACGAAAATTTGGGAGTCCATGCTGGGCACATCCAACAGTGCTGCTCTGAAAATGCGAACGTCTGCAGATAGCTCGCAGGCAGAAAGAGCTAGCCTGGAAAGCTGTTGCTCAGCCTCATCTGCCCATGGCACTGCTTGCACAGAAGCACAGAAACAGGGGCTGCTTGCTTGTCTTTCACCCTCCAACTTAAAACGTATCTGAGGTGGTCCGTGCCGGGCGCCTCTAGCAGCCCAGCTCTGAAAATGTGAACGTCTGCAGATAGCTCGCAGCCAAAAAGAACTAGCCTGGAAAGCTGTTGCTCAGCCTCATCTACCCACGGCACTGCTCGCACAGAGACACAAAGACAGGGGGTGCTTGCTTTTCTTGCCACCTCCAAGTTCAAAAGTAACTTTAGGCGTTCTTCATGGGGGACTCTGGCAGCCCTGCTCTGAAAATGCGAACGTCTGCAGATAGCTCGCAGACAGAAAGAGCTAGCATGGAAAGCTGTTGCTCAGCCTCATCTGCCCATGGAACTGCTCGCACAGAGGCACAGAGACTGGGGCTGCTTGCTTGTCTTGCCACCTCAAACTTCAAACGTATCATTGGGTGTCCGTGCAGGTGGCCTCCGGCAGCCCTGTTCTGAATATGCGAACGTCTGCAGAAAGCTCGCAGGCAGAAAGAGCTAGCGTGGAAAGCTGTTGCTCAGCCTCATCTGCCCATGGCACTGCTCGCACAGAGGCACAGAGGCTGGGGCTGCTTCCTTGTCTTGCCACCTCAAACTTCGAACATACCTTTGGGAGTTCGTGATGGGGTCCTCCGACAGTCCTGTTCTGAAAATTCGAACGTCTGCAGATAGCTCGCAGGCAGAAAGAGCTAGCCTGGAAAGCTGTTGCTCAGCCTCATCTGCCCATGGCACTGCTTGCACAGAGGCACAGAGACTGGGGCTGCTTGCTTGTATTTCACCCTCCAACTTCAAACGTAGGTCAGGAGGTCCGTGCCGGGCGCCTCTAGCAGCCCTCCTGTGAAAACGTGAACGTCTGCAGATAGATCGCAGCCAGAAAGAGCTAGCCTGTAAGGCTGTTGCTCGGCCTCATCTGCCCATGGCACTGCTCGCACAGAGGCACAGAGACTGGGGCTGCTTGCTTGTCTTGCCCCCTCAAACTTCAAAAGTAGATTTGGGGGTCCGTGCAGGGGGCCTCATGCAGCCCTGCTCCGGAAATGCGAACGTCTGCAGATAGCTCGCAGGCAGAAAGAGCTAGCCTGGAAAGCTGTTGCTCAGCCTCATCTGCCCATGGCACTGCTCGCACAGAGGCACAGAGACTGGGGCTGCTTGCTTGTCTTGTCACCTCAAACTTCAAACGTAGCCATGGGTGTCCGTACAGGGGGCCTCCCGCAGCCCTGCTCCGAAAATGCAAACGTCTTCAGATAGCTCGAAGGCATAAAGAGCTAGCCTGGAAAGCTGTTGCTCAGGCTCATCTGCCCATGGCACTGCTCGCACAGAGGCACAGAGACTGGGGCTGCTTGCTTGTCTTGCCACCTCAAACTTCTAACGTAACTTTGGGAGTTCGTGATGGAGTCCTCCGACAGCCCTGCTCCGAAAATGCAAACGTCTTCAGATAGCTCGCAGGCAGAAATAGCTGGCCTGGAAAGCTGTTGCTCAGCCTCATCTGCCCATGGCACTGCTCGCACAGAGGCACAGAGACTAGGGCTGCTTGCTTGTCTTGCCACCTCCAAGTTCAAAAGTATCTTTGGAAGTTCTCGATGGGAGCCTTTGACAGCCCTGCTCTGAACATGCAAACATCTGCATATAGCTCGCAGCCAGAAAGAGCTAGCCTGGAAAGCTGTTGCTCAGCCTCATCTGCCCATGGCACTGCTCGCACAGAGGCACAGAGGCTGGGCCTGCTTGCTTTTCTTGACCCCTCAAACTTCAAACGTAGGTTTGGGGGTCCGGGCTGGGGTCTTCGGCAGAACTACTCTGAAAATGCGAACGTCTGCAGATAGCTGGCAGCCAGAAAGAGCTAGCCTGGAAAGCTGTTGCTCAGCCTCATCTGCCCATGGCACTGCTTGCACAGAGGCACAGAGACTGGGGCTGCTTGCTTGTATTTCACCCTCCAACTTCAAACGTAGATCAGGAGGTCCGTGCCGGGCGCCTCTAGCAGCCCTCCTGTGAAAACGTGAACGTCTGCAGATAGATCGCAGCCAGAAAGAGCTAGCCTGTAAGGCTGTTGCTCGGCCTCATCTGCCCATGGCACTGCTTGCACAGAGGCACAGAGACTGGGGCTGCTTGCTTGTCTTGCCCCCTCAAACTTCAAACGTAGATTTGGGGGTCCGTGCAGGGGGCCTCATGCAGCCCTGCTCCGGAAATGCGAACGTCTGCAGATAGCTCGCAGGCAGAAAGAGCTAGCCTGGAAAGCTGTTGCTCAGCCTCATCTGCCCATGGAACTGCTCGCACAGAGGCACAGAGACTGGGGCTGCTTGCTTGTCTTGTCACCTCAAACTTCAAACGTAGCCATGGGTGTCCGTGCAGGGGGCCTCTGGCAGCCCTGCTCCGAAAATGCAAACGTCTTCAGATAGCTCGAAGACATAAAGAGCTAGCCTGGAAAGCTCTTGCTCAGCCTCATCTGCCCATGGCACTGCCTGCACAGAGGCACAGAGACTCGGGCTGCTTGCTTGTCTTGCCACCTCAAACTTCCAAATTAACTTAGGTAGTCCGTGCCGGGGGCCTCTTCCAGCCCTGCTCTGAAAATGCGAACATCTGCAGATAGCTGACAGCCAGAAAGAGCTAGCCTGGAAAGCTGTTGCTCAGCCTCATCTGCCCATGGCACTGCTCGCACAGAGGCACAGCTGCTAGGGCTGCTTGCTTGTGTTGTCACCTCAAACTTCAATCATAGCCATGGGTGTCCGTGCAGGGGGCCTCTGGCAGACCTGCTCCGAAAATGCAAACGTCTTCAGATAGCTCGCAGGCAGAAACTGCTGGCCTGGAAAGCTGTTGCTCAGCCTCATCTGCCCATGGCACTGCTCGCACAGAGGCACAGAGACTGGGGCTGCTTGCTTGTCTTGCCCCCTCAAACTTCAAAAGTAGATTTGGGGGTCTGTGCAGGGGTCCTCTGGCAGCCCTGCTCCGGAAATGCGAACGTCTGCAGATAGCTCGCAGACAGAAAGAGCTAGCCTGGAAAGCTTATGCTCAGCCTCATCTGTCCATGGCACTGCTCGCACAGAGGCACAGAGACTGGGGCTGCTTGCTTGTCTTGCCCTTTCAAACTTCAAACGTAGCTTAGGTGGTCCGTGATGTTAGCCTCCGGTAGCTCTGCTCTGAAAATGCGAACGTCTGCAGAAAGCTCGCAGGCAGAAAGAGCTAGCGTGGAAAGCTGTTGCTCAGCCTCATCTGCCCATGGCACTGCTCGCACAGAGGCACAGAGACTGGGGCTGCTTGCTTGTCTTGCCACCTCAAACTTCGAACGTACCTTTGGGAGTTCGTGATGGGGTCCTCCGACAGTCCTGTTCTGAAAATTCGAACGTCTGCAGATAGCTGGCAGCCAGAAAGAGCTAGCCTGGAAAGCTGTTCCTCAGCCTCATCTGCCCATGGCACTGCTTGCACAGAGGCACAGAGACTGGGTCTGCTTGCTTGTATTTCACCCTCCAACTTCAAACGTAGATCAGGAGGTCCGTGCCGGGCGCCTCTAGCAGCCCTCCTGTGAAAACGTGAACGTCTGCAGATAGATCGCAGCCAGAAAGAGCTAGCCTGTAAGGCTGTTGCTCGGCCTCATCTGCCCATGGCACTGCTCGCACAGAGGCACAGAGACTGGGGCTGCTTGCTTGTCTTGCCCCCTCAAACTTCAAACGTAGATTTGGGGGTCCGTGCAGGGGGCCTCATGCAGCCCTGCTCCGGAAATGCGAACGTCTGCAGATAGCTCGCAGGCAGAAAGAGCTAGCCTGGAAAGCTGTTGCTCAGCCTCATCTGCCCATGGCACTGCTCGCACAGAGGCACAGAGACTGGGGCTGCTTGCTTGTCTTGGCCCCTCAAACTTCAAACGTAGCTTAGGTGGTCCGTGATGTTAGCCTCCGGTAGCCCTGCTCTGAAAATGCGAACGTCTGCAGATAGCTGGCAGTCAGAAAGAACTACCCTGGAAAGCTGTTGCTCAGCCTCATCTGCCCATGGCACTGCTCGCACAGAGGCACAGAGACTGGGGCTGCTTGCTTGTCTTGCCACCTCAAACTTCAAACGTAAATTAGGTGGTCCATGCTGTGCGCCTCCGGCAGCCCTGCTATGAAAATGCGAACATCTGCAGATAGCTCGCAGACAGAAAGAGCTAGCCTAGAAAGCTGTTGCTCAGCCTCATCTGCCCATGGCACTGCTCGCACAGAGGCACAGAGACTGGGGCTGCTTGCTTGTCTTGTCACCTCCAACTTCAAACGCAGATTTGCGGGTCGGTGCAGGGATCCTCCGGCAGCCCTACTCTGAAAATGCGAACGTCTGCAGATAGCTAGCAGCCAGAAAGAGCTAGCCTGGAAAGCTGTTGCTCAGCCTCATCTGCCCATGGCACTGCTCGCACAGAGGCACAGAGACTGGGGCTGCTTGCTTGTCTTGTCAACTTCAACTTCAAACGTAGATTTGCGGGTCGGTGCAGGGGTTCTCCTTCAGCCCTACCCTGAAAATGCGAACGTCTGCAGATAGCTCGCAGCCACAAAGAGCTAGCCTGGAAAGCTGTTGCTCAGCCTCATCTGCCTATGGCACTGCTCGCACAGAGGCACAGAGACTGGGGCTTCTTGCTTGTCTTGGCACCTCAAAATTCAAACATAGATTTGGGGGTCCGTGTAGGGGGCCTCTGGCAGCCCTGCGGCCAAAATGCGATCATCTGCAGATAGATCGCAACCAGAAAGAGCTAGCCTGGAAAGCTGTTGCTCAGCCTCATCTGCAGATGCCACTGCTCGCACAGAGGCACAGAGACTGGTTCTTCTTGCTTGTCTTGCCCCCTCAAACTTCAGACGAAAATTTGGGAGTCCATGCTGGGCACATCCAACAGTGCTGCTCTGAAAATGCGAACGTCTGCAGATAGCTCGCAGGCAGAAAGAGCTAGCCTGGAAAGCTGTTGCTCAGCCTCATCTGCCCATGGCACTGCTTGCACAGAAGCACAGAAACAGGGGCTGCTTGCTTGTCTTTCACCCTCCAACTTAAAACGTATCTGAGGTGGTCCGTGCCGGGCGCCTCTAGCAGCCCAGCTCTGAAAATGTGAACGTCTGCAGATAGCTCGCAGCCAAAAAGAACTAGCCTGGAAAGCTGTTGCTCAGCCTCATCTGCCCACGGCACTGCTCGCACAGAGACACAAAGACAGGGGGTGCTTGCTTTTCTTGCCACCTCCAAGTTCAAAAGTAACTTTAGGCGTTCTTCATGGGGGACTCTGGCAGCCCTGCTCTGAAAATGCGAACGTCTGCAGATAGCTCGCAGACAGAAAGAGCTAGCATGGAAAGCTGTTGCTCAGCCTCATCTGCCCATGGAACTGCTCGCACAGAGGCACAGAGACTGGGGCTGCTTGCTTGTCTTGCCACCTCAAACTTCAAACGTATCATTGGGTGTCCGTGCAGGTGGCCTCCGGCAGCCCTGTTCTGAATATGCGAACGTCTGCAGAAAGCTCGCAGGCAGAAAGAGCTAGCGTGGAAAGCTGTTGCTCAGCCTCATCTGCCCATGGCACTGCTCGCACAGAGGCACAGAGGCTGGGGCTGCTTCCTTGTCTTGCCACCTCAAACTTCGAACATACCTTTGGGAGTTCGTGATGGGGTCCTCCGACAGTCCTGTTCTGAAAATTCGAACGTCTGCAGATAGCTCGCAGGCAGAAAGAGCTAGCCTGGAAAGCTGTTGCTCAGCCTCATCTGCCCATGGCACTGCTTGCACAGAGGCACAGAGACTGGGGCTGCTTGCTTGTATTTCACCCTCCAACTTCAAACGTAGGTCAGGAGGTCCGTGCCGGGCGCCTCTAGCAGCCCTCCTGTGAAAACGTGAACGTCTGCAGATAGATCGCAGCCAGAAAGAGCTAGCCTGTAAGGCTGTTGCTCGGCCTCATCTGCCCATGGCACTGCTCGCACAGAGGCACAGAGACTGGGGCTGCTTGCTTGTCTTGCCCCCTCAAACTTCAAAAGTAGATTTGGGGGTCCGTGCAGGGGGCCTCATGCAGCCCTGCTCCGGAAATGCGAACGTCTGCAGATAGCTCGCAGGCAGAAAGAGCTAGCCTGGAAAGCTGTTGCTCAGCCTCATCTGCCCATGGCACTGCTCGCACAGAGGCACAGAGACTGGGGCTGCTTGCTTGTCTTGTCACCTCAAACTTCAAACGTAGCCATGGGTGTCCATACAGGGGGCCTCCCGCAGCCCTGCTCCGAAAATGCAAACGTCTTCAGATAGCTCGAAGGCATAAAGAGCTAGCCTGGAAAGCTGTTGCTCAGGCTCATCTGCCCATGGCACTGCTCGCACAGAGGCACAGAGACTGGGGCTGCTTGCTTGTCTTGCCACCTCAAACTTCTAACGTAACTTTGGGAGTTCGTGATGGAGTCCTCCGACAGCCCTGCTCCGAAAATGCAAACGTCTTCAGATAGCTCGCAGGCAGAAATAGCTGGCCTGGAAAGCTGTTGCTCAGCCTCATCTGCCCATGGCACTGCTCGCACAGAGGCACAGAGACTAGGGCTGCTTGCTTGTCTTGCCACCTCCAAGTTCAAAAGTATCTTTGGAAGTTCTCGATGGGAGCCTTTGACAGCCCTGCTCTGAACATGCAAACATCTGCATATAGCTCGCAGCCAGAAAGAGCTAGCCTGGAAAGCTGTTGCTCAGCCTCATCTGCCCATGGCACTGCTCGCACAGAGGCACAGAGGCTGGGCCTGCTTGCTTTTCTTGACCCCTCAAACTTCAGACGTAGGTTTGGGGGTCCAAGCTGGGGTCTTCGGCAGAACTACTCTGAAAATGCGAACGTCTGCAGATAGCTGGCAGCCAGAAAGAGCTAGCCTGGAAAGCTGTTGCTCAGCCTCATCTGCCCATGGCACTGCTTGCACAGAGGCACAGAGACTGGGGCTGCTTGCTTGTATTTCACCCTCCAACTTCAAACGTAGATCAGGAGGTCCGTGCCGGGCGCCTCTAGCAGCCCTCCTGTGAAAACGTGAACGTCTGCAGATAGATCGCAGCCAGAAAGAGCTAGCCTGTAAGGCTGTTGCTCGGCCTCATCTGCCCATGGCACTGCTCGCACAGAGGCACAGAGACTGGGGCTGCTTGCTTGTCTTGCCCCCTCAAACTTCAAACGTAGATTTGGGGGTCCGTGCAGGGGGCCTCATGCAGCCCTGCTCCGGAAATGCGAACGTCTGCAGATAGCTCGCAGGCAGAAAGAGCTAGCCTGGAAAGCTGTTGCTCAGCCTCATCTGCCCATGGCACTGCTCGCACAGAGGCACAGAGACTGGGGCTTCTTGCTTGTCTTGGCACCTCAATCTTAAAACGTACCTTTTGGAGTTCGTGATGGGGTCCTCCAACAGCCCTACTCTGAAAATGCGAACGTCTGCAGATATCTCGCAGCCAGAAAGGGTTAGCCTGGAAAGCTGTTCCTCAGCCTCGTCTGCCCATGGCACTGCTCGCACAGAGGCACAGAGACTTTGACTGCTTGCTTGTCTACCCACCTCAAACTTCAAACGTATCTTACATGGACCATGCCAGGCTCCTCCAGCAACCCTGCTCTGAAAAGGCGAAAGTTTGCAGATAGCTCGCAGCCAGAAAGAGCTAGCCTGGAAAGCTGTTGCTCAGCCTCAACTGCCCATGGCACTGCTCGCACAGAGGCACAGAGACTGGGGCTGCTTGCTTGTCTTGTAACCTCAAACTTCAAACGTAAATGTGCGGGTCCATGCAAGGTTCCTCCGGCAGCCCTACTCTGAAAATGCGAACGTCTAAAGATAGATCGCAGCCATAAAGAGCTATCGTGGAAAGCTGTTGCTCAACCTCATCTGCCCATGGCACTGCTCGTACAGAGGCACAGAGACTGGGGCTGCTTGCTTGTCTTGCCGCCTCAAAATTCAAACGTAGATTTGGGGGTCCGTGCAGGGGGCCTCATGCAGCCCTGCTCCGGAAATGCGAACGTGTGCAGATAGCTCGCAGGCAGAAAGAGCTAGCCTGGAAAGCTGTTGCTCAGCCTCATCTGCCCATGGCACTGCTCGCACAGAGGCACAGAGACTGGGGCTACTTGCTTTTCTTGTCACCTCAAACTTCAAACGTAGCCATGGGTGTCCGTGCAGGGGGCCTCCCGCAGCCCTGCTCCGAAAATGCGAACGTCTGCAGATAGCTCGCAGGCATAAAGAGCTAGCCTGGAAAGCTGTTGCTCAGCCTCATCTGCCCATGGCACTGCTCGCACAGAGGCACAGAGAGTGGGGCTGCTTGCTTGTCTTGGCCCCTCAAACTTCAAACGTAGCTTAGGTGGTCCGTGATGTTAGCCTCCGGTAGCCCTGCTCTGAAAATGCGAACGTCTGCAGATAGCTGGCAGTCAGAAAGAACTACCCTGGAAAGCTGTTGATCAGCCTCATCTGCCCATGGCACTGCTCGCACAGAGGCACAGAGACTGGGGCTGCTTTCTTGTCTTGCCACTTTAAACTTCAAACGTAAATTAGGTGGTCCATGCTGTGCGCCTCCGGCAGCCCTGCTATGAAAATGCGAACATCTGCAGATAGCTCGCAGACAGAAAGAGCTAGCCTAGAAAGCTGTTGCTCAGCCTCATCTGCCCATGGCACTGCTCGCACAGAGGCACAGAGACTGGGGCTGCTTGCTTGTCTTGTCACCTCCAACTTCAAACGCAGATTTGCGGGTCGGTGCAGGGATCCTCCGGCAGCCCTACTCTGAAAATGCGAACGTCTGCAGATAGCTAGCAGCCAGAAAGAGCTAGCCTGGAAAGCTGTTGCTCAGCCTCATCTGCCCATGGCACTGCTCGCACAGAGGCACAGAGACTGGGGCTGCTTGCTTGTCTTGTCAACTTCAACTTCAAACGTAGATTTGCGGGTCGGTGCAGGGGTTCTCCTTCAGCCCTACCCTGAAAATGCGAACGTCTGCAGATAGCTCGCAGCCACAAAGAGCTAGCCTGGAAAGCTGTTGCTCAGCCTCATCTGCCTATGGCACTGCTCGCACAGAGGCACAGAGACTGGGGCTTCTTGCTTGTCTTGGCACCTCAAAATTCAAACATAGATTTTGGGGTCCGTGTAGGGGGCCTCTGGCAGCCCTGCGGCCAAAATGCGATCGTCTGCAGATAGATCGCAGCCAGAAAGAGCTAGCCTGGAAAGCTGTTGCTCAGCCTCATCTGCAGATGCCACTGCTCGCACAGAGGCACAGAGACTGGTTCTTCTTGCTTGTCTTGCCCCCTCAAACTTCAGACGAAAATTTGGGAGTCCATGCTGGGCACATCCAACAGTGCTGCTCTGAAAATGCGAACGTCTGCAGATAGCTCGCAGGCAGAAAGAGCTAGCCTGGAAAGCTGTTGCTCAGCCTCATCTGCCCATGGCACTGCTTGCACAGAAGCACAGAAACAGGGGCTGCTTGCTTGTCTTTCACCCTCCAACTTAAAACGTATCTGAGGTGGTCCGTGCCGGGCGCCTCTAGCAGCCCAGCTCTGAAAATGTGAACGTCTGCAGATAGCTCGCAGCCAAAAAGAGCTAGCCTGGAAAGCTGTTGCTCAGCCTCATCTGCCCACGGCACTGCTCGCACAGAGACACAAAGACAGGGGGTGCTTGCTTTTCTTGCCACCTCCAAGTTCAAAAGTAACTTTAGGCGTTCTTCATGGGGGACTCTGGCAGCCCTGCTCTGAAAATGCGAACGTCTGCAGATAGCTCGCAGACAGAAAGAGCTAGCATGGAAAGCTGTTGCTCAGCCTCATCTGCCCATGGAACTGCTCGCACAGAGGCACAGAGACTGGGGCTGCTTGCTTGTCTTGCCACCTCAAACTTCAAACGTATCATTGGGTGTCCGTGCAGGTGGCCTCCGGCAGCCCTGTTCTGAATATGCGAACGTCTGCAGAAAGCTCGCAGCCAGAAAGAGCTAGCGTGGAAAGCTGTTGCTCAGCCTCATCTGCCCATGGCACTGCTCGCACAGAGGCACAGAGACTGGGGCTGCTTGCTTGTCTTGCCACCTCAAACTTCGAACGTACCTTTGGGAGTTCGTGATGGGGTCCTCCGACAGTCCTGTTCTGAAAATTCGAACGTCTGCAGATAGCTCGCAGCCAGAAAGGGTTAGCCTGGAAAGCTGTTCCTCAGCCTCGTCTGCCCATGGCACTGCTCGCACAGAGGCACAGAGACTTTGACTGCTTGCTTGTCTACCCACCTCAAACTTCAAACGTATCTTACATGGACCATGCCAGGCTCCTCCAGCAACCCTGCTCTGAAAAGGCGAAAGTTTGCAGATAGCTCGCAGCCAGAAAGAGCTAGCCTGGAAAGCTGTTGCTCAGCCTCAACTGCCCATGGCACTGCTCGCACAGAGGCACAGAGACTGGGGCTGCTTGCTTGTCTTGTAACCTCAAACTTCAAACGTAAATGTGCGGGTCCATGCAAGGTTCCTCCGGCAGCCCTACTCTGAAAATGCGAACGTCTAAAGATAGATCGCAGCCATAAAGAGCTATCGTGGAAAGCTGTTGCTCAACCTCATCTGCCCATGGCACTGCTCGTACAGAGGCACAGAGACTGGGGCTGCTTGCTTGTCTTGCCGCCTCAAAATTCAAACGTAGATTTGGGGGTCCGTGCAGGGGGCCTCATGCAGCCCTGCTCCGGAAATGCGAACGTGTGCAGATAGCTCGCAGGCAGAAAGAGCTAGCCTGGAAAGCTGTTGCTCAGCCTCATCTGCCCATGGCACTGCTCGCACAGAGGCACAGAGACTGGGGCTACTTGCTTTTCTTGTCACCTCAAACTTCAAACGTAGCCATGGGTGTCCGTGCAGGGGGCCTCCCGCAGCCCTGCTCCGAAAATGCGAACGTCTGCAGATAGCTCGCAGGCATAAAGAGCTAGCCTGGAAAGCTGTTGCTCAGCCTCATCTGCCCATGGCACTGCTCGCACAGAGGCACAGAGAGTGGGGCTGCTTGCTTGTCTTGGCCCCTCAAACTTCAAACGTAGCTTAGGTGGTCCGTGATGTTAGCCTCCGGTAGCCCTGCTCTGAAAATGCGAACGTCTGCAGATAGCTGGCAGTCAGAAAGAACTACCCTGGAAAGCTGTTGATCAGCCTCATCTGCCCATGGCACTGCTCGCACAGAGGCACAGAGACTGGGGCTGCTTTCTTGTCTTGCCACTTTAAACTTCAAACGTAAATTAGGTGGTCCATGCTGTGCGCCTCCGGCAGCCCTGCTATGAAAATGCGAACATCTGCAGATAGCTCGCAGACAGAAAGAGCTAGCCTAGAAAGCTGTTGCTCAGCCTCATCTGCCCATGGCACTGCTCGCACAGAGGCACAGAGACTGGGGCTGCTTGCTTGTCTTGTCACCTCCAACTTCAAACGCAGATTTGCGGGTCGGTGCAGGGATCCTCCGGCAGCCCTACTCTGAAAATGCGAACGTCTGCAGATAGCTAGCAGCCAGAAAGAGCTAGCCTGGAAAGCTGTTGCTCAGCCTCATCTGCCCATGGCACTGCTTGCACAGAGGCACAGAGACTGGGGCTGCTTGCTTGTCTTGTCAACTTCAACTTCAAACGTAGATTTGCGGGTCGGTGCAGGGGTTCTCCTTCAGCCCTACCCTGAAAATGCGAACGTCTGCAGATAGCTCGCAGCCACAAAGAGCTAGCCTGGAAAGCTGTTGCTCAGCCTCATCTTCCTATGGCACTGCTCGCACAGAGGCACAGAGACTGGGGCTTCTTGCTTGTCTTGGCACCTCAAAATTCAAACATAGATTTGGGGGTCCGTGTAGGGGGCCTCTGGCAGCCCTGCGGCCAAAATGCGATCGTCTGCAGATAGATCGCAGCCAGAAAGAGCTAGCCTGGAAAGCTGTTGCTCAGCCTCATCTGCAGATGCCACTGCTCGCACAGAGGCACAGAGACTGGTTCTTCTTGCTTGTCTTGCCCCCTCAAACTTCAGACGAAAATTTGGGAGTCCATGCTGGGCACATCCAACAGTGCTGCTCTGAAAATGCGAACGTCTGCAGATAGCTCGCAGGCAGAAAGAGCTAGCCTGGAAAGCTGTTGCTCAGCCTCATCTGCCCATGGCACTGCTTGCACAGAAGCACAGAAACAGGGGCTGCTTGCTTGTCTTTCACCCTCCAACTTAAAACGTATCTGAGGTGGTCCGTGCCGGGCGCCTCTAGCAGCCCAGCTCTGAAAATGTGAACGTCTGCAGATAGCTCGCAGCCAAAAAGAACTAGCCTGGAAAGCTGTTGCTCAGCCTCATCTGCCCACGGCACTGCTCGCACAGAGACACAAAGACAGGGGGTGCTTGCTTTTCTTGCCACCTCCAAGTTCAAAAGTAACTTTAGGCGTTCTTCATGGGGGACTCTGGCAGCCCTGCTCTGAAAATGCGAACGTCTGCAGATAGCTCGCAGACAGAAACAGCTAGCATGGAAAGCTGTTGCTCAGCCTCATCTGCCCATGGAACTGCTCGCACAGAGGCACAGAGACTGGGGCTGCTTGCTTGTCTTGCCACCTCAAACTTCAAACGTATCATTGGGTGTCCGTGCAGGTGGCCTCCGGCAGCCCTGTTCTGAATATGCGAACGTCTGCAGAAAGCTCGCAGGCAGAAAGAGCTAGCGTGGAAAGCTGTTGCTCAGCCTCATCTGCCCATGGCACTGCTCGCACAGAGGCACAGAGACTGGGGCTGCTTGCTTGTCTTGCCACCTCAAACTTCGAACGTACCTTTGGGAGTTCGTGATGGGGTCCTCCGACAGTCCTGTTCTGAAAATTCGAACGTCTGCAGATAGCTCGCAGGCAGAAAGAGCTAGCCTGGAAAGCTGTTGCTCAGCCTCATCTGCCCATGGCACTGCTTGCACAGAGGCACAGAGACTGGGGCTGCTTGCTTGTATTTCACCCTCCAACTTCAAACGTAGGTCAGGAGGTCCGTGCCGGGCGCCTCTAGCAGCCCTCCTGTGAAAACGTGAACGTCTGCAGATAGATCGCAACCAGAAAGAGCTAGCCTGTAAGGCTGTTGCTCGGCCTCATCTGCCCATGGCACTGCTCGCACAGAGGCACAGAGACTGGGGCTGCTTGCTTGTCTTGCCCCCTCAAACTTCAAACGTAGATTTGGGGGTCTGTGCAGGGGGCCTCATGCAGCCCTGCTCCGGAAATGCGAACGTCTGCAGATAGCTCGCAGCCAGAAAGAGCTAGCCTGGAAAGCTGTTGCTCAGCCTCATCTGCCCATGGCACTGCTCGCACAGAGGCACAGAGACTGGGGCTGCTTGCTTGTCTTGTCACCTCAAACTTCAAACGTAGCCATGGGTGTCCGTACAGGGGGCCTCCCGCAGCCCTGCTCCGAAAATGCAAACGTCTTCAGATAGCTCGAAGGCATAAAGAGCTAGCCTGGAAAGCTGTTGCTCAGCCTCATCTGCCCATGGCACTGCTCGCACAGAGGCACAGAGACTGGGGCTGCTTGCTTGTCTTGCCACCTCAAACTTCTAACGTAACTTTGGGAGTTCGTGATGAAGTCCTCCGACAGCCCTGCTCCGAAAATGCAAACGTCTTCAGATAGCTCGCAGGCAGAAAGAGCTGGCCTAGAAAGCTGTTGCTCAGCCTCATCTGCCCATGGCACTGCTCGCACAGAGGCACAGAGACTAGGGCTGCTTGCTTGTCTTGCCATCTCCAAGTTCAAAAGTATCTTTGGAAGTTCTCGATGGGAGCCTTTGACAGCCCTGCTCTGAACATGCAAACATCTGCATATAGCTCGCAGCCAGAAAGAGCTAGCCTGGAAAGCTGTTGCTCAGCCTCATCTGCCCATGGCACTGCTCGCACAGAGGCACAGAGGCTGGGCCTGCTTGCTTTTCTTGACCCCTCAAACTTCAAACGTAGGTTTGGGGTTCCGGGCTGGGGTCTTCGGCAGAACTACTCTGAAAATGCGAACGTCTGCAGATAGCTGGCAGCCAGAAAACATAGCCTGCAAAGCTGTTGCTCAGCCTCATCTGCCCATGGCACTGCTTGCACAGAGGCACAGAGACTGGGGCTGCTTGCTTGTATTTCACCCTCCAACTTCAAACGTAGATCAGGAGGTCCGTGCCGGGCGCCTCTAGCAGCCCTCCTGTGAAAACGTGAACGTCTGCAGATAGATCGCAGCCAGAAAGAGCTAGCCTGTAAGGCTGTTGCTCGGCCTCATCTGCCCATGGCACTGCTTGCACAGAGGCACAGAGACTGGGGCTGCTTGCTTGTCTTGCCCCCTCAAACTTCAAACGTAGATTTGGGGGTCCGTGCAGGGGGCCTCATGCAGCCCTGCTCCGGAAATGCGAACGTCTGCAGATAGCTCGCAGGCAGAAAGAGCTAGCCTGGAAAGCTGTTGCTCAGCCTCATCTGCCCATGGAACTGCTCGCACAGAGGCACAGAGACTGGGGCTGCTTGCTTGTCTTGTCACCTCAAACTTCAAACGTAGCCATGGGTGTCCGTGCAGGGGGCCTCTGGCAGCCCTGCTCCGAAAATGCAAACGTCTTCAGATAGCTCGAAGACATAAAGAGCTAGCCTGGAAAGCTCTTGCTCAGCCTCATCTGCCCATGGCACTGCCTGCACAGAGGCACAGAGACTCGGGCTGCTTGCTTGTCTTGCCACCTCAAACTTCCAAATTATCTTAGGTAGTCCGTGCCGGGGGCCTCTTCCAGCCCTGCTCTGAAAATGCGAACATCTGCAGATAGCTGACAGCCAGAAAGAGCTAGCCTGGAAAGCTGTTGCTCAGCCTCATCTGCCCATGGCACTGCTCGCACAGAGGCACAGCTGCTAGGGCTGCTTGCTTGTGTTGTCACCTCAAACTTCAATCATAGCCATGGGTGTCCGTGCAGGGGGCCTCTGGCAGACCTGCTCCGAAAATGCAAACGTCTTCAGATAGCTCGCAGGCAGAAACTGCTGGCCTGGAAAGCTGTTGCTCAGCCTCATCTGCCCATGGCACTGCTCGCACAGAGGCACAGAGACTGGGGCTGCTTGCTTGTCTTGCCCCCTCAAACTTCAAAAGTAGATTTGGGGGTCTGTGCAGGGGTCCTCTGGCAGCCCTGCTCCGGAAATGCGAACGTCTGCAGATAGCTCGCAGACAGAAAGAGCTAGCCTGGAAAGCTTATGCTCAGCCTCATCTGTCCATGGCACTGCTCGCACAGAGGCACAGAGACTGGGGCTGCTTGCTTGTCTTGCCCTTTCAAACTTCAAACGTAGCTTAGGTGGTCCGTGATGTTAGCCTCCGGTAGCTCTGCTCTGAAAATGCGAACGTCTGCAGAAAGCTCGCAGGCAGAAAGAGCTAGCGTGGAAAGCTGTTGCTCAGCCTCATCTGCCCATGGCACTGCTCGCACAGAGGCACAGAGACTGGGGCTGCTTGCTTGTCTTGCCACCTCAAACTTCGAACGTACCTTTGGGAGTTCGTGATAGGGTCCTCCGACAGTCCTGTTCTGAAAATTCGAACGTCTGCAGATAGCTGGCAGCCAGAAAGAGCTAGCCTGGAAAGCTGTTGCTCAGCCTCATCTGCCCATGGCACTGCTTGCACAGAGGCACAGAGACTGGGGCTGCTTGCTTGTATTTCACCCTCCAACTTCAAACGTAGATCAGGAGGTCCGTGCCGGGCGCCTCTAGCAGCCCTCCTGTGAAAACGTGAACGTCTGCAGATAGATCGCAGCCAGAAAGAGCTAGCCTGTAAGGCTGTTGCTCGGCCTCATCTGCCCATGGCACTGCTCGCACAGAGGCACAGAGACTGGGGCTGCTTGCTTGTCTTGCCCCCTCAAACTTCAAACGTAGATTTGGGGGTCCGTGCAGGGGGCCTCATGCAGCCCTGCTCCGGAAATGCGAACGTCTGCAGATAGCTCGCAGGCAGAAAGAGCTAGCCTGGAAAGCTGTTGCTCAGCCTCATCTGTCCATGGCACTGCTCGCACAGAGGCACAGAGACTGGGGCTGCTTGCTTGTCTTGTCACCTCAAACTTCAAACGTAGCCATGGGTGTCCGTGCAGGGGACCTCAGGCAGCCCTGCTCCGAAAATGCAAACGTCTTCAGATAGCTCGAAGGCATAAAGAGCTAGCCTGGAAAGCTGTTGCTCAGCCTCATCTGCCCATGGCACTGCTCGCACAGAGGCACAGAGACTGGGGCTGCTTGCTTGTCTTGCCACCTCAAACTTCGAACGTACCTTTGGGAGTTCGTGATGGAGTCCTCCGACAGCCCTGCTCTGAAAATTCGAACGTCTGCAGATAGCTCGCAGGCAGAAAGAGCTAGCCTGGAAAGCTGTTGCTCAGCCTCATCTGCCCATGGCACTGCCTGCACAGAGGCACAGAGACTCGGGCTGCTTGCTTGTCTTGCCACCTCCAAGTTCAAAAGTATCTTTGGAAGTTCTTGATGGGGGCCTTTGGCAGCCCTGCTCTGAACATGCAAACATCTGCATATAGCTCGCAGCCAGAAAGAGCTAGCCTGGAAAGCTGTTGCTCAGCCTCATCTGCCCATGGCACTGCTCGCACAGAGGCACAGAGGCTGGGGCTGCTTGCTTTTCTTCACCCCTCAAACTTCAAACGTAGTTTGGGGGTCTGGGCTGGGGTCTTCGGCAGACCTGCTGTGAAAATGCGAATGTTTGCAGATAGATCGCAGCCAGAAAGAGCTAGCCTGGAAAGCTGTTGCTCAGCCTCATCTGCCCATGGCACTGCTTGCACAGAGGCACAGAGACTGGGGCTGCTTGCTTGTCTTGTCAACTTCAACTTCAAACGTAGATTTGCGGGTCGGTGCAGGGGTTCTCCTTCAGCCCTACCCTGAAAATGCGAACGTCTGCAGATAGCTCGCAGCCACAAAGAGCTAGCCTGGAAAGCTGTTGCTCAGCCTCATCTTCCTATGGCACTGCTCGCACAGAGGCACAGAGACTGGGGCTTCTTGCTTGTCTTGGCACCTCAAAATTCAAACATAGATTTGGGGGTCCGTGTAGGGGGCCTCTGGCAGCCCTGCGGTCAAAATGCGATCGTCTGCAGATAGATCGCAGCCAGAAAGAGCTAGCCTGGAAAGCTGTTGCTCAGCCTCATCTGCAGATGCCACTGCTCGCACAGAGGCACAGAGACTGGTTCTTCTTGCTTGTCTTGCCCCCTCAAACTTCAGACGAAAATTTGGGAGTCCATGCTGGGCACATCCAACAGTGCTGCTCTGAAAATGCGAACGTCTGCAGATAGCTCGCAGGCAGAAAGAGCTAGCCTGGAAAGCTGTTGCTCAGCCTCATCTGCCCATGGCACTGCTTGCACAGAAGCACAGAAACAGGGGCTGCTTGCTTGTCTTTCACCCTCCAACTTAAAACGTATCTGAGGTGGTCCGTGCCGGGCGCCTCTAGCAGCCCAGCTCTGAAAATGTGAACGTCTGCAGATAGCTCGCAGCCAAAAAGAACTAGCCTGGAAAGCTGTTGCTCAGCCTCATCTGCCCACGGCACTGCTCGCACAGAGACACAAAGACAGGGGGTGCTTGCTTTTCTTGCCACCTCCAAGTTCAAAAGTAACTTTAGGCGTTCTTCATGGGGGACTCTGGCAGCCCTGCTCTGAAAATGCGAACGTCTGCAGATAGCTCGCAGACAGAAAGAGCTAGCCTGGAAAGCTGTTGCTCAGCCTCATCTGCCCATGGAACTGCTCGCACAGAGGCACAGAGACTGGGGCTGCTTGCTTGTCTTGCCACCTCAAACTTCAAACGTATCATTGGGTGTCCGTGCAGGTGGCCTCCGGCAGCCCTGTTCTGAATATGCGAACGTCTGCAGAAAGCTCGCAGGCAGAAAGAGCTAGCGTGGAAAGCTGTTGCTCAGCCTCATCTGCCCATGGCACTGCTCGCACAGAGGCACAGAGACTGGGGCTGCTTGCTTGTCTTGCCACCTCAAACTTCGAACGTACCTTTGGGAGTTCGTGATGGGGTCCTCCGACAGTCCTGTTCTGAAAATTCGAACGTCTGCAGATAGCTCGCAGGCAGAAAGAGCTAGCCTGGAAAGCTGTTGCTCAGCCTCATCTGCCCATGGCACTGCTTGCACAGAGGCACAGAGACTGGGGCTGCTTGCTTGTATTTCACCCTCCAACTTCAAACGTAGGTCAGGAGGTCCGTGCCGGGCGCCTCTAGCAGCCCTCCTGTGAAAACGTGAACGTCTGCAGATAGATCGCAGCCAGAAAGAGCTAGCCTGTAAGGCTGTTGCTCGGCCTCATCTGCCCATGGCACTGCTCGCACAGAGGCACAGAGACTGGGGCTGCTTGCTTGTCTTGCCCCCTCAAACTTCAAACGTAGATATGGGGGTCCGTGCAGGGGGCCTCATGCAGCCCTGCTCCGGAAATGCGAACGTCTGCAGATAGCTCGCAGGCAGAAAGAGCTAGCCTGGAAAGCTGTTGCTCAGCCTCATCTGCCCATGGCACTGCTCGCACAGAGGCACAGAGACTGGGGCTGCTTGCTTGTCTTGTCACCTCAAACTTCAAACGTAGCCATGGGTGTCCGTACAGGGGGCCTCCCGCAGCCCTGCTCCGAAAATGCAAACGTCTTCAGATAGCTCGAAGGCATAAAGAGCTAGCCTGGAAAGCTGTTGCTCAGGCTCATCTGCCCATGGCACTGCTCGCACAGAGGCACAGAGACTGGGGCTGCTTGCTTGTCTTGCCACCTCAAACTTCTAACGTAACTTTGGGAGTTCGTGATGGAGTCCTCCGACAGCCCTGCTCCGAAAATGCAAACGTCTTCAGATAGCTCGCAGGCAGAAATAGCTGGCCTGGAAAGCTGTTGCTCAGCCTCATCTGCCCATGGCACTGCTCGCACAGAGGCACAGAGACTAGGGCTGCTTGCTTGTCTTGCCACCTCCAAGTTCAAAAGTATCTTTGGAAGTTCTCGATGGGAGCCTTTGACAGCCCTGCTCTGAACATGCAAACATCTGCATATAGCTCGCAGCCAGAAAGAGCTAGCCTGGAAAGCTGTTGCTCAGCCTCATCTGCCCATGGCACTGCTCGCACAGAGGCACAGAGGCTGGGCCTGCTTGCTTTTCTTGACCCCTCAAACTTCAAACGTAGGTTTGGGGGTCCGGGCTGGGGTCTTCGGCAGAACTACTCTGAAAATGCGAAAGTCTGCAGATAGCTGGCAGCCAGAAAGAGCTAGCCTGGAAAGCTGTTGCTCAGCCTCATCTGCCCATGGCACTGCTTGCACAGAGGCACAGAGACTGGGGCTGCTTGCTTGTATTTCACCCTCCAACTTCAAACGTAGATCAGGAGGTCCGTGCCGGGCGCCTCTAGCAGCCCTCCTGTGAAAACGTGAACGTCTGCAGATAGATCGCAGCCAGAAAGAGCTAACCTGTAAGGCTGTTGCTCGGCATCATCTGCCCATGGCACTGCTTGCACAGAGGCACAGAGACTGGGGCTGCTTGCTTGTCTTGCCCCCTCAAACTTCAAACGTAGATTTGGGGGTCCGTGCAGGGGGCCTCATGCAGCCCTGCTCCGGAAATGCGAACGTCTGCAGATAGCTCGCAGGCAGAAAGAGCTAGCCTGGAAAGCTGTTGCTCAGCCTCATCTGCCCATGGAACTGCTCGCACAGAGGCACAGAGACTGGGGCTGCTTGCTTGTCTTGTCACCTCAAACTTCAAACGTAGCCATGGGTGTCCGTGCAGGGGGCCTCTGGCAGCCCTGCTCCGAAAATGCAAATGTCTTCAGATAGCTCGAAGACATAAAGAGCTAGCCTGGAAAGCTCTTGCTCAGCCTCATCTGCCCATGGCACTGCCTGCACAGAGGCACAGAGACTCGGGCTGCTTGCTTGTCTTGCCACCTCAAACTTCCAAATTAACTTAGGTAGTCCGTGCCGGGAGCCTCTTCAAGCCCCGCTCTGAAAATGCGAACATCTGCAGATAGCTGACAGCCAGAAAGAGCTAGCCTGGAAAGCTGTTGCTCAGCCTCATCTGCCCATGGCACTGCTCGCACAGAGGCACAGCTGCTAGGGCTGCTTGCTTGTGTTGTCACCTGAAACTTCAATCATAGCCATGGGTGTCCGTGCAGGGGGCCTCTGGCAGACCTGCTCTGAAAATGCAAACGTCTTCAGATAGCTCGCAGGCAGAAACTGCTGGCCTGGAAAGCTGTTGCTCAGCCTCATCTGCCCATGGCACTGCTCGCACAGAGGCACAGAGACTGGGGCTGCTTGCTTGTCTTGCCCCCTCAAACTTCAAAAGTAGATTTGGGGGTCTGTGCAGAGGTCCTCTGGCAGCCCTGCTCCGGAAATGCGAACGTCTGCAGATAGCTCGCAGACAGAAAGAGCTAGCCTGGAAAGCTTATGCTCAGCCTCATCTGCCCATGGCACTGCTCGCACAGAGGCACAGAGACTGGGGCTGCTTGCTTGTCTTGCCCTTTCAAACTTCAAACGTAGCTTAGGTGGTCCGTGATGTTAGCCTCCGGTAGCTCTGCTTTGAAAATGCGAACGTCTGCAGAAAGCTCGCAGGCAGAAAGAGCTAGCGTGGAAAGCTGTTGATCAGCCTCATCTGCCCATGGCACTGCTCGCACAGAGGCACAGAGACTGGGGCTGCTTGCTTGTCTTGCCACCTCAAACTTCGAACGTACCTTTTGGAGTTCGTGATAGGGTCCTCCGACAGTCCTGTTCTGAAAATTCGAACGTCTGCAGATAGCTGGCAGCCAGAAAGAGCTAGCCTGGAAAGCTGTTGCTCAGCCTCATCTGCCCATGGCACTGCTTGCACAGAGGCACAGAGACTGGGTCTGCTTGCTTGTATTTCACCCTCCAACTTCAAACGTAGATCAGGAGGTCCGTGCCGGGCGCCTCTAGCAGCCCTCCTGTGAAAACGTGAATGTCTGCAGATAGATCGCAGCCAGAAAGAGCTAGCCTGTAAGGCTGTTGCTCGGCCTCATCTGCCCATGGCACTGCTCGCACAGAGGCACAGAGACTGGGGCTGCTTGCTTGTCTTGCCCCCTCAAACTTCAAACGTAGATTTGGGGGTCCGTGCAGGGGGCCTCATGCAGCCCTGCTCCGGAAATGCGAACGTCTGCAGATAGCTCGCAGGCAGAAAGAGCTAGCCTGGAAAGCTGTTGCTCAGCCTCATCTGTCCATGGCACTGCTCGCACAGAGGCACAGAGACTGGGGCTGCTTGCTTGTCTTGTCACCTCAAACTTCAAACGTAGCCATGGGTGTCCGTGCAGGGGGCCTCAGGCAGCCCTGCTCCGAAAATGCAAACGTCTTCAGATAGCTCGAAGGCATAAAGAGCTAGCCTGGAAAGCTGTTGCTCAGCCTCATCTGCCCATGGCACTGCTCGCACAGAGGCACAGAGACTGGGGCTGCTTGCTTGTCTTGCCACCTCAAACTTCGAACGTACCTTTGGGAGTTCGTGATGGAGTCCTCCGACAGCCCTGCTCTGAAAATTCGAACGTCTGCAGATAGCTCGCAGGCAGAAAGAGCTAGCCTGGAAAGCTGTTGCTCAGCCTCATCTGCCCATGGCACTGCCTGCACAGAGGCACAGAGACTCGGGCTGCTTGCTTGTCTTGCCACCTCCAAGTTCAAAAGTATCTTTGGAAGTTCTTGATGGGGGCCTTTGGCAGCCCTGCTCTGAACATGCAAACATCTGCATATAGCTCGCAGCCAGAAAGAGCTAGCCTAGAAAGCTGTTGCTCAGCCTCATCTGCCCATGGCACTGCTCGCACAGAGGCACAGAGGCTGGGGCTGCTTGCTTTTCTTGACCCCTCAAACTTCAAACGTAGTTTGGGGGTCTGGGCTGGGGTCTTCGGAAGACCTGCTGTGAAAATGCGAACGTTTGCAGATAGATCGCAGCCAGAAAGAGCTAGCCTGGAAAGCTGTTGCTCAGCCTCATCTGCCCATGGCACTGCTCGCACAGAGGCACAGAGGCTGGGGCTGCTTGCTTTTCTTGACCCCTCAAACTTCAAACGTAGATTGGGGTTCCGGGCTGGGGTCTTCGGCAGCCCTGCTCTGAAAATGCGAACGTCTGCAGATAGCTGGCAGCCAGAAAGGGCTAGCCTGAAAAGCTTTTGCTCAGCCTCATCTGCCCATGGCACTGCTCGCACAGAGGCACATAGACTGGGGCTGCTTGCTTGTCTTGCCACCTCCAACTTCAAACGTAGCTTTGGGGGTCCGTGCAGAGGACCTCCGGCAGCCCTGCTCTGAAAATGAGAATGTCTGCAGATAGCTCGCAGACAGAAAGAGCTAGCCTGGAAAGCTGTTGCTTAGCCTCATCTGCCCATGGCACTGCCTGCACAGAGGCACAGAGACTGGGGCTGCTTGCTTGTCTTGCCACCTCAAACTTCCAAATTAACTTAGGTAGTCCGTGCCGGGGGCCTCTTCCAGCCCTTCTCTGAAAATGCGAACATCTGCAGATAGCTGACAGCCACAAAGAGCTAGCCTGGAAAGCTGTTGCTCAGCCTCATCTGCCCATGGCACTGCTTGCACAGAGGCACAGAGACTGGGGCTGCTTGCTTGTCTTGTCACCTCAAACTTCAAACGTAGCCATGGGTGTCCGTGCAGGGGGCCTCTGGCAGACCTGCTCTGAAAATGCAAACGTCTTCAGATAGCTCGCAGGCAGAAACAGCTGGCCTGGAAAGCTGTTGCTCAGCCTCATCTGCCCATGGCACTGCTCGCACAGAGGCACAGAGACTGGGGCTGCTTGCTTGTCTTGCCCCCTCAAACTTCAAAAGTAGATTTGGGGGTCTGTGCAGGGGGCCTCTGGCAGCCCTGCTCCGGAAATGCGAACGTCTGCAGATAGCTCGCAGGCAGAAAGAGCTAGCCTGGAAAGCTTTTGCTCAGCCTTATCTGCCCATGGCACTGCTCGCACAGAGGCACAGAGACTGGGGCTGCTTGCTTGTCTTGCCCCCTCAAACTTGAAACGTATCTTAGGTGGTCCGTGATGTTAGCCTCCGGTAGCCCTGCTCTGAAAATGCGAACGTCTGCAGATAGCTGGCAGCAATAAAGAGCTAGCGTGGAAAGCTGTTGCTCAGCCTCATCTGCCCATGGCACTGCTCGCACAGAGGCACAGAGACTGGGGCTGCTTGCTTGTCTTGCCACCTCAATCTTCAAACATAAATTAGGTGGTCCGTGTTGGGTGCCTCCGGCAGCCCTGCTATAAAAATGCTAACGTCTGCAGATAGCTCGCAGGCAGAAAGAGCTAGCCTTGAAAGCTGTTGCTCGACCTCATCTGCCCATGGCACTGCTCGCACAGAGGCACAGAGACTGGGGCTGCTTGCTTGTCTTGCCACCTCAAACTTCAAACGTAACTTTGGGGGTCCGTGCAGGGGGCCTCCGGCAGCCCTGCTCTGAAAATGCGAACGTCTGCAGATTGCTCACAGCTTAACAGGAAGAATGATGTGGGGAGTTGGAAACGCAAGAATGGGTCATTCCTCCCTTTTCCCCACCGCTGTTTGAGCAGGAGCGAAGTGTAGTTCCGCAGGCATTTGTGACCAGCTGCAGTTCGCGTAACACACTTTCCATGTTACTCGCACCACAGATGGGGAAGATACTGCGGAAAAGTCACCTGCTGTGCTTACACATTACAGGCAGTGATGTTCTGGGGCTGTGACTGCCCTGAGGTGGGGGTCCTCGCTGCTGCAGAAAGCCAGCAGCAGGCAGTTAATACAGAGTTGTTGCAAAGTGTTTCCTCCTCATCCCTTCCAAATGAATAGAGACAGTGTTTATTAGGGAACTCGGTCACCAAGATGTGTGGGTTTTTTATTCTTTCAACCCTCAGACTTACGGCAAGAGCTAGCCATACGGGAGAGGCAACAAGAAGTCACCCGAAAGTCAGCGCCCAGTTCTCCGACTCTAGACTGTGAAAAGATGGATTCGGCTGTCCAGGCATCTCTCTCCTTGCTAGCTACACCTGTTGGAAAAGGATTGGAAAATAGTTTTCCTTCCCCAAAAGGTATAATTTGTAGAAACTGTGTCTAGTTGTTAGGCAGTACCTGCAGCTTGTTAACAAACAATTTCAGGCCAGGTGCTTGTTGGTGAACTTGAAGTAAGTGTAGGTAGGTGTGGATCCCACCTGCACTGGATCAGGTGTGTTTAAATCCTGGGGCAGCATCAGGTGCATTTAAGGAGTATAATCAGTAAACAGCATGGAGAAGCAGGATGGTGACGCTTAGATACTGCTTTTACCGGGGCACGGGTTTGTGCTCTGCAGTGGATGCCTGCAGCAGAGCTCTGAAGACCTTTGAGATCGCAGGGAAGTGCAGTGGCTGATATTTCTGCTTAAATGTGGAGCAGCAGTGGTGAGTAAATGGTGGGCAGTAATTCAAACAGTCTAGACTGCCCCTGTTACAACACATACTTTTTGGGGGTCTTGTTTTCTCTATGAGGCAGCAGGGTGTTAGTCCAGTCCGCTTCCCTGTCTGGAAGGCTCTGGACAACTGCAAGGATTAATACGTTATTTTTCAAATTAGAAAGAATAGATTCCAGGGGAAGCTCTGGCTGGATTAGATGGATTGCGGGCAATAGCCTTGCAGATGGAGAGTGCGAGAACTCTGTGTGTAGTTCTAATGGGAAAGAGGGCAGTGGACAGGAATTAAGCTTTTTCTTTTTTCCATGGCTAGTGATCATGTAGTCTGCGTGTTATTGTGGGGTAATTGTGTGAATAGCCTGCAGTAGGATTTTAGATTTATTTTTTTACGTTGGAGTTGATTTATTGAAATTGAAACAAACAAAAAAAAAACAAATAAAAAAACCTGTGGAGAAGTGGAGCAGGTAATAAAATGTGTCTGTGTTTGCAGCTATACCAAATGGATTTGGTACCAGCCCCCTTACTCCTTCGGCTAGAATATCTGCGCTCAACATTGTGGGAGATCTGTTGCGGAAAGTGGGCGTGAGTGCTCTGAACTGAAGTATTCCTGTCTCGGTGGCGTTGTCACTGAGCTTTCATCCTTGTGCACAATCACAAGGTCTTGGCCTGTGCTGTAGTTTCCAAAGCATCCATATTCAGTGTTTAGTATGTGATAATGTATTTTTTTTAATGATCTTGATTTGTAAAGCATATTACTAAGGTTCTGATTCCAACTTTGGGTGATGAAATTCATATTTGGAGTAAGAAGTTTCTCAAGCACTTTGGTGTATGGGGTTAGACACTGTCAACCACTTGTTCTTACCTCAGGTGTGGCCTGTGGCTTCCTCTCTAGTGAGACCCAGGTGCAGAACTGGCATTGAGACTCTGGGTGCCCGCTGCACAGTAACTGTGTGTCATGGGAGGGGAGCTGAGATCATGCCTGGGGGGATCTGCAACAGGTGCTGAAAACAGAAAAAAAGTAGAAGCCTGTGATAAGAAAGTGAGAAAATAAATCAGGAGAAAGCCAAATGTTCCCATCTGTAGTTGATGGGGAAGTGAAATGCGTGAGCCTTTAAAGGGATTACCACAATAAGCAAGGCAGAAGTGTTTTAAACATCTGTTACAGTGTTGTTTAGGATGCCAGGCTTTCCAGTTGAATGAAGGCGACTCTTGAGTTATGAGAAGCTTGTTGACATGCCTCAGTGGCTGGTGTTCTGAGTGGAAGCATGGGTAGCCTCCGTGTCTCGCCGCCGGTGCTGGCTTTCCTCTGTCTCTTGTGGTTAGCACTGAGAACAGCAATAGCTGCAGTACAGACAGTTGTTTTAGCAAAGTTTGAAATTAAAAATTAACTCATTGTTCATGTTTGGAGTGGGTGAGCTCGTAGCTGGTTTGAAAGGGCAGCAGGATAACTCGGGGTTATGGAGTGACATGTTTAAAATAGGATCATTGTGAGTAAGAGTCTGCAGAGGATTTAGAGAGCTTAAGCACAATCCCGTGTGATTACTCTGCAAGGACAGGAAATGCCAAATAAGCATGCTTGTTCCCAGCCTGCTCCGAGACACACGCTCTGCCACTGGTACAAAATTCCAGCTCATGCATTTGTTCAGTAATTATTAGAGGATGTTTAGGATTTCTGTGGCTTTGGCTACTCGTAAGATGCCTCATCCTGAGCCTCAGACTCCATTTCTCTGCAAGAAGTTTCCCCTCAGCTTTCTTGCATGCAGCTGAGATAGAGTCACTTGGCACAGATCACACAGGCTATTTCCAGCTGATAGGTGCTTTGAGACCAAGAGGTAGGTAGTTATCTATATCTCACAGGGTCACAGAATGGTGGGGGTTGGAAGGGACCTCTGTGGGTCACCCGGTTCAGCCCCCTGCCGAAGCAGGGTCACCCAGAGCAGGCTGCACAGGACCTTGTCCAGGAGGGTTTGAGTATCTCTAGAGAAGGAGACTCCACAGCCTCTCTGGGTAGCCTGTTCTAGTGCTCTGTCACCCTCAGAGTGAAGAAGTTGTTCTTCATGTTCAGCTGGAACTTCGTATTCTTCAATTTGTGCCTGTTGCCCCTTGTCGCTGGGCACCACTGAAAAGAATCTGGCCCCATCCTCTTGACACCGACCCTGAAGATGTTTCTAGGCAGTTATAAGGTCCCCTCTCTGCCTTCTCTTCTCCAGGCTGAACAAGCCCAGCTCCCTTAGCCTTTCCTCGTAGGAGAGATGCTCCAGTCCCCTCACCATCTTTGCAGCCCTCCGCTGGACTCTCTCCAGTAGCTCCTCATCTTTCTTGAACTGGGGAGCCCAGAACTGGACAGAGTACTGCAGATGGGGCCTCACTAGGACCAAGTAGAGGGGAAGGAGAACCTCCCTCGACCTGCTGACCACAATATGTCTGTCTATATAGCCACTGAGTAAGCTTGCACGGATTTCTAGAACACTGTGTAGTGTTCACTTACTTGTGATAGCATGCCAGTGTCTTATCAGTGGAATATTTTTCTACGTGTTTGGGGAGATGAGGTTTTGTCTCCGCTGTATGCATTTGCAAGTGTATGAATGCTCCCATGCGCAGGGTGGATGTAATAAATTGTTGCAAGGACTTTCTGCTAGACCGGACTGCTATTGAAGCAAAGCCTCAGTTTGTGACAGACAGCAGAAAGGGCAGGGGGTGTGCTGCAGTGAAGGAGAGAATCAGGATTTTGGCCTCCCTTCTGGCAGGAGTCAGCAGATGAGGCAGAGACTGTCATCTCTTACAGGGGAACAAGATCTCACCAGGCTTGTTGCGAAGTAGTACAGATGAGGTACAGACCACAGAGACAGGCTTAGTTGCTGCCTTGGGTTCCTCATCTGATGCTGTAGCACTTCTTGTTCTGAAGCATACCAATGGCACTTAAGAAACTGGCTTTGTTTTGCAGGCCAAGATTAAGAAAGAAATGCTAGAAGGCATTGCCCTGGGGAAAAAAATTCGAATTTCCAAATATAAAGTCCCAAATACAAAGTCCCTCGCAAAACTTGAGGATTCTGCTTTAGGCTCTGTCTTAGACTTCTGATTAGCTTATGCCAGCCTTACTGCAGCTGCTGAAGCAGGAACTTTTGGTAACTTCTGCTAGGAATTGGCTTCCTAATTTTAGGTAATTAATTGAGTGTTGATATGTTGTAAAATCTGAGCCCTGATGGAACTGAGTCACGCGTGGCAGTCTGCGTCAGTGTCTCGTTGTGTGGGTTTCCTTTGTGGTTGGATGACAGAGAAAATGACAGCTTTGTTCCCATTCAGTTCAGCTTTCGCCAAAGGTGATCACACTGGGTTCCTGATCGTGGTGATCTTGGGGTCATGACAAAGCCTGAACTTGAGCAGCAAAATACTTCCTCTTAATGGTATTACTTTTTTGACGTCATTTTTTTTTCCCCTTTCACAGGCCTTAGAATCCAAATTAGCTGCTTGCAGAAATTTTGCAAAGGACCAGGCATCACGGAAATCCTACATTTCAGGGAATGTTAACAGCGGCATGATGAACAGCAATGGCACAAAGTACCCTCATCCGGGACATACTTCTTTCTTTGACAAAGGGTAAGTAAGGATATGCTTTTATCCTGAAAGGGAGTGTGTTTCAGGATGCTACCTGGAGCAGAAGTTATTCTTGGTTTGTCTTTAGCCCACCACAGCTTTCATCCTATAGGACAAATAAATTGTGGAGCCAGTCTCAAGGGGATGGGGAGGGTGACAGTGCTGATTTCTGTAAAGCACAGAGCAAAGCAAGCGTGATTGTCTCGTAGCTGGCAGGGTGTCAGTGCCTGTCCTGTCCCTCTGTTGCCGAATCTCTTGGCAGCTGCATCTCAGGTAATAAAAAAATCAACCGAGGCAGCAAACCTGCTGGTGAAGTGAACGTGCCCTTCGAAAGGATCTCAAGTAAGTAGCGGTGGAGTTGCCATAGCTACTGGTGTGCTCACACGGGGGAAGTACGTGATGGCAAATCTGGAGGTTCCCTTGGTGAGAACAGCTGAGTGCAGGCAGCAAATGCTCGCTTGGAGGGTGGTGCCCTGTTTGCTCTACTTCCCCCTCTATGAGGGGAAAAAGAAAACGTCATTAAGGGCATAGTTCTGGCTGATCGAGGGAGCAACTGCTTCCATGCTGTCTGTGCTGTGCGTCAGCCGTGAAGCCAGAAACTGCTTTCACAGGAGAAACGACCCCGTGTGTCTCCCGTGACTCGCCCGTGGTCAGGGCTTTCCGCACATCCTCAATACAGAATTTATTTTGGAGAAGTAAATGAGCAGTTGCCGACCTGAAGAGTGCCGTATACAGAGCAGACAAGCTGAGCTTCCTACAATCATCCTCGTTTGAGCTGAATTGTGTTGCTACGTGGGTAGCGGGGCAAGTTGCATCTTAGAAACTGGTATTCAGAGTTTTTTTAGAGTCACTGTTGTTTGCTGGTTTTGGAAAAGAAGAGTTTGGAGACATAACAAAGTCAGTGTCCTGTGCAAATCGGACAGACTTTTGGGTCGTCTGTGCACTGCAAGGCTGGCTGGGGTCTGTGCATCACCACGGCAGCTCACACTTACAGGGCACGGGCGATATTTCAGGTACAAGCTGTCAGGGTAGTTGCTAGGGAGAGATTATAGCTGTTCTTAGGAGGCAGCATGGCTATATCGAGTTGTGGTGTGACAAATAAGCTGATTGCTGTGTGGGGTGGGGTCACTTTTAATTATCTGGATTGTCATCACACTTGCTATCTGGGCTGGCTGCCTGGAGTTACCAGCAGGTTGTAGCTGAAAAAGGTTTAGAAACCCACCCTCCTGAAAACTAACTTCTACAGCAGAGCTGGAGGATGTTAGTGGGCTAGAAAAGGGGGTGGAAATGACTGACGTCCTTATCGGCAGGTTGTTAGAGATCCCTGCTGTCCTGTCCTCCTCCTCTGCACGCCCACATGCTGTTGACAGCGGATGGCCCGTGTCCCTTCCCCGCATCGGCTCCTGCTCAATCTTGCTGCCCCTGTGGAGGTCTCTGAGTGCTGGGGCTGATCGCAGTGTCTGTGCTGGGCACGCGTCTCCGTGGCTGCCGTGTAAAACCTGTACAACTTTGCACGTGTAAGCTGAACCGAGCTCTGAACCGCAATGTGGTCAGCCCTATCACGCCCGCACGCTGCAGCAGCCGCCCAGCTCCAGCCGCGCTGGCAGGAGTCGGACCTGGAGCATGCGGCGGTGGCTGGGCACGAGGGGCTGAGGCAAGGCATGCCTTGCTTATCCCCTCTCCTCCTCTCTCCCCAGCCCCTGTACTCTCCTCCCTGCCCCTCATTGTTGCTGGAGCCTGAAACAGCCACATGTGATTGTAGATGCCATCCCATCTGCAGCCGCTGCCTAAAGAGCAGCCCGTTGTTGGGTGGTGGGAATGGGACAGAGGTAACTCAGCTGCAGCATTACATTTCCACTTACTTTCCTTCCTCTGCCATTTTGTTGGTTAAAGTGTTTGGCCAGTCTCCATCTCCTGTCAAAATCTGCTCTTTGCTTGCTGAGCGGAGCTGAGCAGGCAGCCAAAGACAGCGATGGGCAGGAGCTGACATAGGGGAGCGTCACTTTAGCAGAGGCCTGGAGGACAGCTGGGCCCGCAGCGAGGCTTTGCTGGGGAATTGGAAGAGTCAGGACTTGCCTACTTTTTCAAAACTCAGTGTCTGCTGTGAGATTAGATTCCTGCAGACTTGTTCCTTCAGGAATGTGCTGTTACTGTTCGGATGCCCGGGCATGGCAGAACAGCACCTGAGGATGTTCTCGAATAGATACTTGTATTTTTTGGTGTTGTAATATTTCTTAATTGGTTATTAACTTCGATCCAGTTGGGGAACAAAATGGCTCTGACTTTGATGGGCTCTGCAGAGCCTTGGCACTTGAGCAGCAGAGCTGAGGCAGCATGTGAGCCAGCATGTAGTGTTTGTTGCTTGAGGCATGAACTCCGTGTTCACTGCTCCCCCACTCCCCTGCCTGCACTCTTATCAAAGTCCTTGTAGATGGTGTTTATGCTTAGGTTATTTTGGTCAATCTGCTGGGCTTTGTTTTATTCAAACAAGCTCAGGTTTGAATGTGAGAAGCACCTCTCCTTGCACACTTTTAGCAGTCCCGTGAAGCACGTAGGGATATTTACACAGTGCACACAGTTACCCCAGCCCTGATCGTAATACATCAGGCAGTGAAAGCAGGGCGGTCTTCCCGTTCCCTAGTCCGCCTTATGAAAATGTTTTCCTGGAAAAGAGGGACGTGTGGGTACCTCGGATGCAGGTGAGTAATCCCATGTCCTGTAACGTGCTTTGCAATGCTCCAGGCTTTTGTCTGGGTCACGCACTTGCGGCTGTGGAGTATGGTGGGAGTGCTGGTTGTTGCTGAAATAGGACCCCTCGTCTGCCCGGGCAGAGGTGGAAGGGGAGAGGTCTGGTGAGGTTCAGCTGAACACCTTTGCTTTGCCCCATTCCTTGCGTCCAGGGTTATGGCCAAGAATGTCTTTATCGTGTGCATAAACTGTTTCAATTTTTCTCCACTAGGCGTGAAAAGGTCGTATTCCCCACCTTGGTCATGGGTAAATGAATTCATTTGCAATGATAAGCTGCATGCCTTTTAACTCGGTGCTTGGAGGTGCAGAGTCGGTGGTTGTGCTAACTGCATGGGGTAGTTCTCTCAGCGTTAAAAACTAATGGTCCATGATCAAAGCCTGAGGCCGCAATCCCTCTCTTTCTCCTTACTTTAGATAAATTCCTCTGCTTCTGTGACCTGTTGCAAACATAAGATTGAGTGCTGCTTGCTTTCTTGATCTAATCAATAGTTCTTCAAATACATGCATGGTTCTGATTGAATCAGTCACATCAGAGATACAGGATGAAGTATCCCTGCTGTTAATTTAGTGAATTTTGAAAGTTAGTTTGCCCTTTGGTCGTGTTTTTCCTTCGACGTTTCGTTGCTGTCGTCTTGTCGATGCTCGGTTGCCGTGGTTCTGGCCGATGGGAAAGCCAACAAAGGCACAGATGTGCTGGGAGCCGGCCAGGGTTGCAGAGCAGGGGCGGAGGACGGTGTGATCAGCAGCGTGCGCGTCGAGACAGCAGTGCTCCGGCTCGGTGCCACCGTCCCTGCCCGCCACAGCTGTGCCAGCTGGAAGCAGCCTGCTCAGACCCCGGGGTCCCGGGCTCTGTGGGGGGATCCTGGGCACAGGGGCTCGGTGCAGGCACCACCTCCAGCATCCAAGGGTCTGGCTCGTCTCCCTCATCTGCCTCTCGAGGGAGTGCGGAGGGTTCCCTGTGCTGTCGAAAGGTGCAGGTCCCTGCCAGCTTCATCTGCCACAGCCTTGTCCCCATCTTCCTCCTTGCATCTCCGTGCTGGGCGTTCCTCTGCCTCCTTGTGCTGTTACTGCTGCTTGGGTGTGTTGCAAAGCACTGCCCTGCCTGAAAACTCCCTTTTCCTCTTGTTTTATTTGGGGGCTGGTCTCCAAGCATGCTTTGAGCCCATCCATTTACTCCTCAGCCTGGGCTATTCAGCAACAGGAGAATTTTTTGCTGAGGCTTTGTTGGATACTTAGAGTTGAGAGAGTCTTGGAGATAAGGTGCCAAGCACAAAATACAGCTTGGAATAAAGATTAATATGTAAAAATCTGTCTTTAGCAATCACAGGGCAGAGAGAGCAGTTGGAAACGGGCACAAGGTCCACGCCACTGCAGGGGCAGGCAGTCAGGAGCATCCATCAGAAACCACTGCTGGGGCTGTTCCCAGTAGGGACTGGGGCTTCGGCTCCCTGTGAAGCACCCCTGAGCCCAGTTTCTTAGGAAGCCCAGAGCAAGGGCGCAGCGCGGGCCCCACAGAGTGGGTCGGGTCTGAGGGATGGCGAAATGAGGCAGAAGCAGCAGGCAAGTGATCTGGATGAGATTAATGGCTGCGGGCAGGTCTCCAGGCTGTCAAGCAGCGTCAGCTCCGTGCAGGAGCCCTGCGCCTGTGTCAGGCCTGGGCAGAGCGGCTGAAGGCTGGAGCGATGCGTGTGCTCCTCCCGGCACTGTCGGAGACCTTGGAGACCGGGCGCAAGGACTTCTCTTCCCCGCTCTCCTCTGGGAGGTTAGCCAGGAGTCATCCAGCATACTTTATTTGCTATTTTTCACAGTTCCTCTGTTTAATGTATTTTAATTTCACAGAATCACAGAATGGTAGGGGTTGCAAGGGACCTCTGTGGGTCTCCAGCCCAACCCCCTGCCCAAGCAGGGTCACCCAGAGCAGGCTGCACAGCACCGCATCCAGGCGGGTCTGGAATATCTCCAGAGAAGGAGACTCCACAGCCTCCCTGGGCAGCCTGGGCCAGGGCTTCGTCACCCTCAGAGTGAAGAAGTTCTTCCTCATGTTCAGCTGGAACTTCCTCTGCTTCAGTCTGTGCCCGTTGCCCCTTGTCCTGTCGCTGGGCACCTACTTACTGCAGGGGGTTGGGCTAGATGGCCTCTGAAGGTTCCTTCCAACCCAAACCATTCTGTGAAAGAGCAGCCTGGAGTTTAGTGCAGGAAATGTGACAGAGCTGTAGAGCTGGGTTTGAATGCAGCTCATCAGACCTGAGCACACCCAGGCTGCTGACGTGGAATGCCACTTTTCTCTGATCCTTTCAGAAGGGAGCAAAGTACCACGTTTTAATGCAGTTTGGGTTGGTTTTTTTTGTTGTTGTTTGGTTTTGTTTTCCCCCCCCGTCCTACTTGTCAGAGGTGCTTCCAAGCTGTTAACTAATTTGCAGAGTCGTGTCAGGATCAGGTTGGCTTCATGGCCCGTCATCCAAATGTAGACAGTGAGATACGTCTGCCCCTGAGCTTCTTCCAACAGCTTTTTACTGTGTGCAGCCAGGGAGGCACCTCCCTGTATCAAGGCAATGCTCGAATGGGAGTTGAAGTTTCCAGCTCAATGGGGAGGAGGTGGGAAAGGTGGTTTCTCCCTGCTCTGAGCCAGGCTGTGCTAGTGTGAGTGTTTAACAGCGAGGCTCTCGACACGGTTTCCCATAATATCCTTCTAGGGAAGGTCAAGAAGTGTGGACTGGAGGAGTGCTCGGTGCGGTGGATTGAGAACTGGCTGAATGGCAGAGCTCAGAGGGTTGTCATCAGTGGTGCTGAGTCTAGTTGGAGGCCAGTAACTAGTGGTGCCCCCCAGGGGTCAGTACCGGGCCCAGCCTTGTTCAACTTCTTCATCAATGACCTGTATGAAGAGACTGAGTGTACCCTCAGCAAGTTTGCTGATGACACCAAACTGGGAGGTGTGATAGACACACTGGAAGGCTGTGCTGTCATTCAGCGTGACCTGGACAGGCTTGAAGAGTTGGGCAGAGAGGAACCTGATGAGGTTCAACAAGAGCAAGTGCAGGGTCCTGCACCTGGGGAGGAACAACCCCAGGCACCAGTACAGGCTGGGGCGGACCTGCTGGAGAGCAGCTCTGTGGAGAGGGACCTGGGTGTCCTGGTGGATGACAGGGTGACCATGAGCCTGCAGTGTGCCCTGGCTGCCAAGAAGGCCAATGGGATCCTGGGGTGCATCAAGAGGAGTGTGGGCAGCAGGGCGAGGGAAGTTCTCTTTCCCCTCTACTCTGCCCTGGTGAGGCCCCATCTGGAGTACTGTGTCCAGTGCTGGGCACCCCAGTTCAAGAAAGATGAAGAGCTACTGGAGAGAGTCCAGTGGAGGGCTACGAGGATGGTGAGGGGACTGGAGCATCTCTCCTACGAGGAAAGGCTAAGGGAGCTGGGCTTGTTCAGCCTGGAGAAGAGAAGGCAGAGAGGGGACCTTAGAAATGCTGATAAATATCTGCAGGGTGGGTGTCAGGAGGACGGGGCCAGAATCTTTCCAGTAGTGCCCAGCGACAGGACAAGGGGCAATGGGCACAGACTGAAGCAGAGGAAGTTCCAGCTGAACATGAGGAAGAACTTCTTCCCTCTGAGGGTGACGGAGCCCTGGCCCAGGCTGCCCAGGGAGGCTGTGGAGTCTCCTTCTCTGGAGATATTCCAGCCCCGCCTGGACGCAGTGCTGTGCAGCCTGCTCTGGGTGACCCTGCTTGGGCAGGGGGTTGGGCTGGGTGACCCACAGAGGTCCCTTCCAACCCCCACCATTCTGAGATTCTATGGGGAAAGGAAACAGCCTGACTCCCTGCGGCAGCGAGCTGCGTTACCATGGGAATCTGTTCTTGCTAGCGACAGTCGGGATTTTAGCTCTTCATGGAAGGAGCTTGTGACTGCCCAGTGCAACGGCAGCAGCCTCTGGGGTTGCTGGCGGGGTTTTTTCATCCCTGACGCAGGAGCTGCAAGGTCACCGGTGAATGTGCGCAGCACAGGAACAGGAGTGCGGAAACCGCGCTGCTCTGCCCGGGGATGCAGTCGTGAGCCACCGCGCGTGGGCTGGTGGCATCTCGGTCCCGTGGGCAGTGACGGCAGCGAGCGGGATGTGCTCCGCGGAGTGGGCGCAGCCTGGGACCCCGGAGCTGCCGGCTCCTGGCTTGGCTTCGAGCTCGTCAGGAGAGCCCTCGGCTTCTCTTCCTTCTTGCTTCTACTCACCGCAGCTCGCAGCTCTGGGCAGCAGAGGCTGTCTCCTCAGGTGTCCCCTCTCCCAAACGTAGCTCTGCCAGGAGGGATCTCAATGGCATCTTCTGGGGTGCCGGTGGTTCGGGCGAAGCTGGTGAAGGGCTGCAGAGGCAGCACTTGGGAGCCAGCAGACGTCGAGGTAGGGACCTTGCAGGGCTGGGGGAGTTCTCCCTCGCCTTTGTTATTACAAACCCGACTGTGAGGGCAGGGTGCTGGTTCTGGGACAACAGTGGGGGTGGACGTGCTGTCCTGATATGGGGATGCCATCGCTTCTGGTTGTCAAGGCTGTGGTGGTGGTGATGATCAGCAGATGGTGAGCCTGGGCAGACGCTGTGTGTTGAGCCTGATCACAGAAGATCTGCCAAAGCCAGAACGGAGTAGAGATGGAAAAGCTGTCAGACCCATGTTCTCCTCTCGCAGCCCACCAGCACCTGTGAAGAGGGGAGGGTAGCTGGCCGTGGGGAGCGAGCCTGCAGCGCTGCTGTGCCTGGCCCCTCAGCTGCCCAGAGCCTGGCGTGGGGGCCTGGGGTCTGCGCAGGAGCTGCTTGTCCTCCTGGGGTGGTCATCAGGCAGCACCCACCACCTCCAGGCAGCGGGGTGAGCACCCACCTGCGCCTGTCCCTGGCTGCGGGTGGGCACAGCCATGGGAACCCTGTTGTGGTCACAGTGGCCTTGCAGCCATCGTACAGCCAGGGTGAGGTGAGAGGGGAGGAGAGGGGTCTGTTCTCCAGCTGCTGGGGCCGGGAGGGGTGAGCGGTGCCATCTCCTGGGGCTCATCACTTACCGGCCTGTCTCTTCTTGCTCCTCAGGGCAGTAAACGGCTTTGATCAAGGTCCCCCCGGACTGGGAGCCTCTCGACTGTCCTCGGCGCCTGGCATGCTCCCCCTGAGCGTATGAGCCCGCAGGAGGTCGTGTTTGGACTTGCGGATGCTTTTCTCAGCCCACCACGAGAAGAACTGCTCCCGATTGCTGCCCATTCCTGCCCCGCTGGAACATGACCTGCGCCCTGCTGCCCGAGGAGACCCTGAGCTCATGGCCCTCCATGTCACATTAATACAGTTTGTTTTCTCCTGTTGCTGTAGCGGACGTTCTCTGCCTTGGCCCCACACCCCGCGCTGCTCAAGCTGCTACCCGCAGTGCTCTGTTTCACGGGCTGCAGGAGTCTTGCTCGGCCCGGCGGTCCTCAGCCCCTCACCGTATCTCTTCTCTAACTTAGGTTTGGCAGCGTTTCTCCCTGCCTGCTCCAGCATCCTGCTGCTCAGGACGGGCAGCTGCTTCCCTCCCGGTAAGGCTCAGACCTCAGACCCCTGGCTGAGGCTGCGCCGCGGCTCTTCGGACAGGAATCAGGTCCATGACTCAGTTACCTCAGCTTAATAAATCACTGCGGGGCCAGCGCGTGGCCGTGGGTTGGAGTGGGCATGGGAGGCTGAGCTGCGAGGGATGGAGGGGCTGGGGGCGCGGGGGTGACGGTCCCGTGCCCAGCACTCGTCAGTCAGAACATCGCCTGCCTTGCTGGGTGCTGCCGCGGCTGAGCCGTGCTGAAGCGGCCCCTCGGCGCTCCCCCACCCGTGCAGCAACGCAGCGAGCGGCTGGAGCGTGCTCCCGGTGCCTTCGTCAGGCAAACATCCATGCACTGCCACACCGGGAACTCCGCCGGAGCGTTAGGAAGCCACAAATCCACAAAGCCCCCTCCTGGGACACCGCCACCACCCCACCCCTGTTCTGATCCGTGTAATATAGGACTGGATCTCACAGCGTCACCTGCGCACTTCTGCGACAGTGTTGGGCGACTGCGTGTACCTCGTGGGTCTTTCGAGCAACGTGTTTGTGCGAGTTCTCTGTCCGTGTGCCTCGGAGTCGGTGGATTTTATACAAAGAACCAGCAAACCCAGCCGGGGTTTGATCTGTGGGTTTAGAAATCTTCATTCCCGCTCGGGGCCGTCGCGTTCACTTGGCTCTGCAGCTCCAAGCTGGTTAATTTACAAGTGCTGAGAAAAAAACCATCGGCCCCAGCAGAGGGGAGGCGGGAAGCCCTCCCCTCGCCGTGAGGGTTTGTGTGGTCGTCCTTTCCTGTGCATCCTCTGCTGCATTTGACTGTTTACATTTGTTTTATTGTACATAGGTTTGTAAACATAATTATCTTTGCCGAAGATCTTTGTACATAACTTGGGCTTTGTAGCTTTATTTATTTGAAATCTATATGGCACGTTGCAGTAGGACAGTGTACGATACCACCGTGGTGACACAGATCGTGAAGGAGTTTTCAAAAAAAAACCCAAACCCAAATTACCGTCATCTTCCAAAAATAAAGGTCTTTTAATGTGAAATCAGTGGATTTTGCAGAACCGGTGGCAGTGGCCGTGGTTTTGTCACGTAGCGATGCTGCTGTGCGCCGCTGCAAAGCACTTGCTGCCTTTCCCTTGCAGTGTTGCCTCCTCCTTCCCTCTGCGCAGAGAGGGGAGCGGCGGCTGAGCAAGCGCCTTCCCTCCATGGTACCGACTGTCTTGGACCTCAAGATCTGATTTTTGGGAAGAGCCTGCAAAGAGACGGAGGCCTCCAGCTCCCGCTAGAGCCCCAGTGCCATGCAGGGGGAGGCCACACAGCTCCCCCCACCCTGGGACCAGCTCCCTCCTCGGGGGAGCAGGAACACCCTCCCCTTAAAAAATCCCCAGTAAGAGGATGCTGTTCTTGCACAGAGCCTGGGCCTTCTGCATGTTCATGGAACCATAGGATGGTCTGGGTTGGAAGGGGCCTTACAGGTCATCCAGGTCCAACCCCCCATGCCATGGGCAGGGATCCCTTCCACCAGCCTGGGGTGCTCCAAGCCCCCTCCAACCTGGCCTTGAACCCTGCCAGGGAGGAGGCAGCCACAGCTTCTCTGGGCAGCCTGGGCCAGGGCCTCACAACCCACAGAGTGGAGAATTTCTTTCTCACGTTCAATCAAACCCTCCCTTCTTGCAGCTTGAAGCCATCACTCCTTGGCCTATCACTCCATGCCCTTGTCACAAGACCCTCTCCAGCTCTCTCGCAGGTCCCTTCAGGCTGCTCTAAGGTGTCCCCGGAGGCTTCCCTTCCCCAGGCTAAACAGCCCCAGCTCTCCCAGCCTTTCCTCCCAGCAGAGGGGTTCCAGCCCTCAGATCATTGCTGGGGCCTCCTCTGGCCCCGCTCCATCAGCTCCAGGTCTGTCCTGTGCCGAGGGCTCCAGAGCTGGATGCAGGGCTCCCACGGAATCACAGAGTGGTGGGGGTTGGAAGGGACCTCTGTGGGTCATCTGGTCCAACCCCCTCCCCCCCCCGCCGAAGCAGGGTCTGTAGCCATCCGTGACAGCATGCCAGTCATGCGAGCTGTCCCACCACATTTCTGTGATGACGACCTAGCTGTCCTGCTGTACAATGGCTTCCAGCTCCTCCTGTTTATTGCCCATGCTACGTGCATTAGTGTAGATGCACTTGAGCTGGGCTGTCGATCTCCCCCTGACCCTGCCATGACACACCTGGGCTCATCCCTAGTGATGTGATCCCCCTTGGAACCTTGTTTAAAGCCCTCACAGTGAATCCTTTTTCCCCTTTGAGACAGCTGTACTCCGTCTGTCCCCAGCAGGCCCGGTGCTGTGTGCACCTCCCCATGATCAAAGAAGCCAAAATTCAACCGATGGCACCAGTCCCTGAGCCACCTGTTAACCAGGTGAGCTTTCCTCCCCTTTCAGTGCTGTTCCCTGCCACTGATGGGACGGAGGAAAACACCACCTGTGCCCCCGATCCCTCAACCAGTGCCCTGAAGTCCCCTTTGATGGCCTTGGGACTTCTCTCCGCGATCTTGTCCCCGCCAACCTGCATTACCAAGAGGGGGTAAGAGTCAGAGGACCACACCAGACCAGGGAGTTTCCAAGCAACATCCCTGACCCGGGCCCCAGGGAGGCAGCAGAATTCCCTTGGGATGGGTCCTGTCAGCAGATCGGGCCCTCTGTTCCCCTCCGCAGGGAATCGCCTGTGACAGTTACCCTCCTTTTTTTTCTTAGCTGAGGCAGCCGTAATGCGTGGGGCTGACCTACTCATCCTGGGCAACCTCCTGGTTGGAGCTTCACCCGCATCCTCATCAGCCGGGCCCTCACATTCCCAAGCCCCGTACCCCGGGGGGTCTCACCAGCATGGGGCAGAGAGGCAGAATCCCCCCCTTGCCCTGTGAGCACACACGGCTGGGTCGTGTCCAGCTTCTCACCCAGCAGCACCCCAAGCCTTTCTCCTCAGGGCTGCTCTCGCTCCCGTTCTCTGCCCAGCCTGTGTTTGTGCCTGGTAGTGGCCCAACCCCTGCCCTGAGGTATGGAAGCCATGAGAGAGGCAGGGAAAAGCCCTTCAGTAGCCCCTGCCCCCTCCCCAGTATGGTCCTCACAGCAGGAGGAGCAGCAGCCACTGCCTTGAAGGAGACACCTGAGGTAACGGTACCCCTGACTGAACTGGGTTCCAGGAGTGGGTGCCTGGGATCAGCTCTGGTCCCCAGCAGCCCTTCAGTGCTGGAGGCTCCCTCAGCCCAGGCTTGCTGGGACCAGAGGGACCACTGACAGCAGCCCTGGACTGTAGAGCCCAGGCAGGGGCTTCCTGCTCTCCCCCACCCCTCTCCTCTCACTCCAGTTTTAAGCCCACCATCTCCCTGCTCCTATCAGCTCCCCACGCTGGTCCACCTTCTCTGTGCAGGGACCAGCCCCAGGGCACCACTGCCAGCCTTGGCCTTACCCAACGCCATCACTACCTTGGGCCAGGGGAGCAGGTACTGCACACTGGGACGTCCGAAACAGGAGATTCCACCGCCCAGCAGAAAGCCCAGACCCCGCTGAAGGCAGCCATGGGGCCTCTGCCTGGGTCCCAGCCCTGCAGGTCAGCAGGAGAGGACTTTGGACTCTAATGGCAACACAAAGGCTCAGCCCTGACCAGGCCATTTACACTGTGTTTAGGTCAAAAGAGAAAAAAAACCCTGAGCAAACAAAAGAGGAAGAAGGGTAAATGCAGCTTCCAGTCATATTCTTGTTTATTAAGGTCTACGCCAGCCTCAGGAGATAGCTCTTCCTGTAAGTAAACAGAGCAGGCGGCCACATCTATAATGAATAAATTTATTGTCTTACAAAAATCATTGTCTAGAAATATGGGTATACAAGAAAACAAGATATTTGCAGTCAGATGCCTGGTGGTCAACAGCCAGTTTGATTAAAAGTATCCAAACACACACAACAAAACCTTTGTGACAGGTGTTAAAGCTTTTAACCAAAAAAGGAAATCCACGGTTTTTGAGTATGTGGCAGAGGAAGGTTCCTAGTTAACACTGATTCATTGTCACTAATATCAATAATACCACTTGGACTAGAGAGGTACTTGATATGAAGCACAGTCAAAATTAATACATTAAATCATTGTTATATAGGCAAATTATATATGTAACATTGTCTTAGTACTGTAGTGTCTAAGGCACTTTCTGTAATGTCAGTTTTTCAGCTATTTAAACAAAAAGAATGCTAACTACTCGCTGTAATACTGTTCAAAATAAAAAAAGAAACAAAACACAACAACAACAAAAAGGATTCACATCCACTGGCATGTCAACTTCTAGGCAGGCAACATCCGTCGCTGAACCCCTGTCACCGCCGGCTCCGCACCCGCCCCGCGCGGCCCCAGAGCTGCTCCCGCCGGAGCCGCCGCACCGCCTCGGCCTCCACGCACCGTGCAGCCGCTCAGCTCTGCGGCTTGAAGACTAACTCACTCGGCCCTAAATTAATAAATTAATTTCGCCTGCTTTGTCTGTTTATTTTCCACTGGTGTTCACATTATAGTAGCCTTACTATATACACAGATCTGTCGGGCGTGGTGATAGCGGGTCTCTGCAAACGCAGAAGTACTGTACAGATGAGGAACGGCGACGCTGTTTCAGTTTGCCCGTACTGCAGGAACGCTAACTGATGAAGCAGGTGCTGAGAACACTTCAAAAGGGTATTGCAGGTTAAAAATGGACGCTACTCGTTCATCCCTACATCTCCCTCTAACACTTCCCAAGGCCTTTTCACAGTTCACTCGCTGATTGTGTGCTGATCACAACAATTAGGAGAAAAGAAAAAAAAATACAGGTGCAGTTTGGTCTTCAATGATCCACCAGACTCGATACAGCCACGGGCCGCCTGAGCACAGGAGAAACGGAAGGATGCTGTCTGTACAACAAAGCATGCATAGTCATGACGACGGGTCTGCCCCAACCACCTGCCCTCTGGGAATTAAGTTTCCATGTTGATAAAAAAACAGTTCCATCCTTCACATGATGCTTTATAAAATGGCTATACAATGAGTATCTGGAAAATAGATGCACTGAACAGAGACAACTCCATTTTATTTACTACAGAAAAAAAGCAGTTGTAACTATATCTGAAGCAGGGTACAGTATGGTGAGGCTGGAGAGCCTTAAGACATAGTTGACCTAGGATAAGTAACCTTGTAGCATGCCGACGTCTCGTAAGGCAGATTGATGGCCACAAGGCAGTTGGGTGGTCAGGAAAGTCCTCCTCCTCCTGCCGACTGTTGTGTCAAAGGTCTCTGCATGCAAACGGTGTGACGGGGCTCTACTCGGCGGGCGCCGGCTGCGCTTTGTTCACGTCGCTGCCTTTGCTCTCCGCGTCGTCGTCCGAGAGCTCCAGTGAGGCCCCTTCGATGTGCAGCTGGTGTCTCCCGGATCGGCTTGAGGAGAAGGTGATGGGGCCCCCCCTCCTGCGAACAGCAACCAGGCAATCCATGAAGGGTCGTGGCTCGCCCACAGCCCACGGCCCCATGCTAGTGGCTGCTCTGGGAAGACCTCCGCACTGAACCATGGGGGAACAGTTTGCCCCCAGCCACGGGGCAAATTTCACACACAGGGTCTTGAAACCCCTTCTCTGACCAAGGAGAAGACAGGCTGTGCGCAAACATTCCGGTATTCTGGTATTCCTGCTTAGCGCGTACCATCATCTTAATTTTGCAAGTCCCAAGCAACCTAAAATATTGCCTCTGTACAAGCACCGAGCACAGACCAAGTCCTAAACACAGCAGGGTCTCTAAAATAATACCAACTACTCGTTTGTGCAGCGCTGCGCTGCACCCCTCCTGCCACTCCTATAAGCCTCTCTCTACCCCCGAGATGGTTTTGTTCTGCAGCAACCTCACCACTGCTGTCTCCCATCTGTACTCGGTAGAGACCTTGATCTCCAAGAGCTGCTCTCAAGGAAAATGCTAAGACATTCCCACTGGAGTGGGTATGGGAAAAAAAGTGATTGGTACCAGCCACTGGAAAAATCACAGAATCACAGAATCACAGAATGGTGGGGGTTGGAAGGGACCTCTGTGGGTCACCCAGCCCAACCCCCTGCCCAAGCAGGGTCACCCAGAGCAGGCTGCACAGCACCGCGTCCAGGCGGGGCTGGAATATCTCCAGAGAAGGAGACTCCACAGCCTCCCTGGGCAGCCTGTTCCAGTGCTCTGTCACCCTCAGAGGGAAGAAGTTCTTCCTCGTGTTCAGCTGGAACTTCCTCAGCTTCAGTTTGTGCCCGTTGCCCCTTGTCCTGTCGCTGGGCACCACTGGAACGAGTCTGGCCCCGTCCTCCTGACACCCACCCTGCAGATATTTATCAGCATTTCTAAGGTCCCCTCTCTGCCTTCTCTTCTTCAGGCTGAACAAGCCCAGCTCCCTCAGCCTCTCCTCGTAGGAGAGATGCTCCAGTCCCCTCACCATCCTCGTAGCCCTCCGCTGGACTCTCTCCAGTAGCTCCTCATCTTTCTTGAACTGGGGAGCCCAGCACTGGACACAGCACTCCAGATGGGGCCTCACTAGGGCAGTGTAGAGGGGAAGGAGAACCTCCCTCGACCTGGGAGACCAGGATGCGTAACGGACCATCACATCAGAGCTATCACGGGGAGGTTTTGACCACTGGGAACTACTCTAGTGGTTTAGTCATCAAGATAGATTCCCCAACATCTTTTCATTAACATGCTTCTTAGCAAGCCCTTTCTACTTAAAGTATGGTTTTATTTACCTTTTCTGAGAAATAGGCCTCAAAAGCTAAGCCCTTCCACCTACCTGCTCCTTGTACTGGTCTGCATGTCGACGCTCATCCTCCACCTGCATGAAGACTTCCTTCAATTTCTTCTCCGTACGACGGACCAGTTTGTTGGCAGCTGCTCTTTCCCTAGAATAATCAAAAGCCGTCATTTGTCCCAGTACTTGATGGCCAGGAAGACAAAATCTGTTCCTTCTGAAAGGCTCTCGCCTCATGGTGTAACTGGTACTTGAGTTCTCCTAACACGCCTGCCACCATCAACAGCAGCAACAGTTTTAGCGTGCTGGTGGTTGGCTGGGATGCAGCTTTGAAAAAATGAAGCCTTAACACTGGAGCAATACCAGTATGGTATGCAGGCTCAAAAGAGGGATATAAAGGTGCTTCTTACAGAGTTATTGCTAACCAGTAACATGTTCCTCCCATAGAGCCAAAAGCACAAAAAGAACAAAGATTGTTATAAGACCTTCAGATTCTGGGAGGAACTAGCTTAAAACAAATACATATATTTGGAAGACCAAGATGACAAGGATAGACAGGAAGAGCTCACTGCAGAAAGACTTCTGCAGAGTACAGGATTCATCTCAACCAACTAAAGCTGTCACACCTAAGCTCTTCAACTGGCTTCCTCTAACCAAAGAGACCAGGTGTCTCAAGGCGATGTTTCATCTTGTCTCAAGAAACTTCTGCATCACCTTGTGCATCCTGGGACTACCAGTCAACATATTCACCTGGTTAATGTCCAGAGTTAATTCAGCAGCTTTAGTTACGGAGCAAATCGTTTCTGAAAATTTCAACCCCAGTTACTTTGCAGCTCTCTTGTCAAAATGTGTCCCCCAAACAGTAGGTTTCCTGATCAGAAACCCCAATGCCTTTGCCGGAAGCTCGTATCTCAGCCCTACAAAAACCTAAGGCACAGAGGTTTCAGACATGGCAAACACAAGCAAACAGATTTTTTTTTTCTTTTTCTCCTTACTTGGCTTCCTGCTCAAGCTGTTCTTCTAGCTGCACAATCTTGGCTTCTAGAGTAGAAATTGTTGCCTTGAACTTCGACTTCACAGATCCCTCCAGTTCCCGCAACTTGGCTTTCAGCTCTTTGTTCTGCCTTTCTAGCTGCTGCCTTGCATTTTCACTCTTCTGGGCAGCACTCCGCTCCCCAGCTAGCTCAGAATTCAGCGTGTCAACCTTTCAGAGGAGAAGGATAGAAGATCATTTGGTGCTATTCAGATCCTCCACTTATCTGCACACTGAAACATAGATTGCCCCTACAGCATTGCCACCAACGGACTCACCTGCAACGTGGTCTTTCGGAACTGCTCATTGAGAAGCTCCATGTTGCTCTGCTCTTCCTCGAGCTCTTCCTCCAATTGTGCAATCCGAGCTTCCAGCCGGCGCTTCTCATCCAGCAGCGCTGACCTAGAAAAGAAGTATTTGGGTCAAGACACGCTCAGATCTGATACAAAGCAACTGGCTATTTTGCTTTTGATACTTTAGACATTCCAAACTGTAACGAGAAGCTACTGTGTAAGCAATTCTCTTCGTAACAAGAAGGAATTTTTATCGGGACAACAGGTCAATACAGAAATTGCAAGCAGGCTACCAAGAACTGCAGCTGCTGGTGCCTGAAGTTCTTCAGATGCACAATTAATACATTTGATGACTCACTTTCCCGAAGCGCTGTTTGCAATCTCATCAGCCAACTCATCCCTTTCTTGCTCAGCATGACGACGAGCTCTTTCAGACACAGCAAACTCCTGTGAAGGTTTAGGAAATATTCATTACAGCATTAGGAATCTCAAAACTTCTGCAAACAACTATGCCTTCTAATAACTTCTGGGAGATGCTGTGAAGTGTGATATCGCCAAGGTCTTTTAATGGATAAACAGAACCAACAGCTGTAAAAGCTAGCAGGACGCATCACCTTGATCTTTCCCTCCCGTAACTGCCACATGACTACTATGAATTTACTTCTCCCCGTCCCCTGAAAAGGCTAGTAACATTCAAGCCCTAAGCAGGAGGAGAAAACCGTTCCGTCACATGCTCTAATTCATTAAGTATAACGTGGGCACTAAATTAAGCAAATTTTTTAGGTTCCTACAGAGTACGTAGCATGACTGAAAGCAAAGTATAGAAAATGAATTTTTAGCACAAAAGTATAACAGCGCTGAATCTTGTATTGTGAAATTGTATTGAGTGGTAGAAACACCCAGACATTCACCAAGAAGGACACAATCTAATGCACTGCAAGTGCAAGACTGACAAGTTTGAAGTCTGTGAAAAAATGACATGGAGAAGCTCTAGTAAGTTGTAGGTAAAAGTCTCAAACATTAAGTGCAGTGTAAGCTGAGTGATTGCTTCAACCCTTGCAGCTAACAGGGTAAAAAGAGGCCGTCTCTCACACAAGGCAAATCTGTTGCCTTCGAACCTCAAACGTTTAACCTTGTGGCAGACAACGGAGATAATCGGAGATAAGTGACAGCGATATGTAGCACGACTTGGAGCTCTTACATGAATTGCCAACAATGAGGGAACAGATGCCCGTAAAAGAAAGGGATGAGGACCTCAGATAGCAGAGAGATAAACCTCCACAGACTTAAATGGTCCACTGAGGTACTGGAGAGATTGTTAGGTTTTTATATACTTCCAGTGACCAGTTTTAGTACTGACACTGTGCACCACAGCTTCCAGAGACTCTCAAACCACCTTGCAAATTTTAGTGAGGCTTGAAATCTGTTTAAGCAGTAGTAAGGCTTCCCTGCTACCCAGGCAGGGAAAGGAAGTCCAGACTACTAGAAGGATTCCTACAAAGCTATAAGAAGCTCACTAATGACCTGGGGCAGTGAGGAAGAGAAACATCTCCAGGCTCCCACTTTTCTGTTCAACTCACTGGATGGCTTTTTACTTTTTTTTTTTTGTTTAAAAAAACAAACACACTCTGGCCTTCCCCTTTTCTCTAGAAAGAAAAACAGATTTTTTGGATTTCAATCTCATCTCTTGGAGCTGGAGTATTTCTGCTTCAAGATCTTTGAGCTTCTTTTCACTTTCTTTGGACTGTGCAAAGATCTCATCTCTGGATGCACGGGCTTCTTCTAGCTCCCGCTGGTAGTCTTTCATTTGAGCCTGCAGTTGGAGAGCAGAGGAAAGAATAAGCCATGATACAGCAGGACAACCACAAGATTTATTAGTAGCTCTGAAGCTTTTTTGCCCTTAGGAGGCAAGACCTTCCTCCTAAAGTGGCTTCATTCCACTTAAATATATTTATTTTCAGTTTTTATTTTCATAGAATTATAGAATGGTTTGGGTTGGACAGGACCTTTAAAGATCAGAGTTCTATCCCTCTGCCACGGGCAGAGACACCTTCCAGGCTGCTCAAAGCCCCATCCAACCTGGCCTTGAACACTGCCAGGGAGGGGGTAGCCACAGCTTCTCTGGGCAACCTGGGCCAGTGCCTCATCACCCTCAGAGTGAAGAATTTCTTTCTTATATCCAATTTAAAGCTACCCTCTTTCAGTCTAAACCCTTCATTTTCTCATCTTTCCATCACTCACTCCTCATCAGAAATATCCCATTAGAAGACTTCACTTCATTTATTAGTATATTTCTTGTAGGAAAAAACCTCTAGTAGAGGTAGTAGAGATACCTTTGTAGTAGATAGGTAATGCTCTTGCAATTGTCTTGGAAAAAAACAAACCTATTTACTTAAATTGACTGATAAAACCTATTACAAGTACTCAAGGTAAGAAACTTCTCAGTGTAGAAGTACCAAAATTCACCATTTTGCACATATAACGTAGAAGCACATACTTATCCTTCCCGTAAGACACTTAACACAGACTGGTATCTTAATTCACACAAGTTTGACTTCAGATGCTAAAAGAATAAAGCTGGAGAAACTGCATTTAAGTTGTACCTGCATCTTCGCAATACCACTAGTCATGAGACCACTTATTTCAGGTGCTTGCATGAAAGTGTACAGAGATCAGGTATGAGCTCTGTAACTGACTCAGCCTCTGGGAATAGAGAAGCCGCTACTGCTAGGTACCAGCATTTCTTGCTTTAATCTCCATTCCATTCTCATCCAGCGCCTGGACCAAGTTCCAAAATTGCCCTCATTCAGTTGAAGTAGGATTGCCAAGGAATAGAGTGGACAGGGCAGAAAGGCAATGCAGTTTGCTCTATGCTTTACATGGTCTTGCCACGGCCTCATACTCCTGCAGCTTTGGGCCATGGCACTGAAAGCCTTGGGAAAACTGACCTCTACTAAAGACGGAGTATTTCTCTGGGAATGGGAAATAAATCCTTGACACAAGTACTGGATTCTTCTTGCCAATCTAAAAAGAATAGGCATCTTGGAGCTTTTTCAAAGCAACTAAAATTTACTCCTCCTATTTCTCTGGGGCATTTTTGGCTTCCTCAACTAGAGGACGTAGCAATCAGCAAGAGCTGAGCTGAAATCAGTAAATTCAAAGATACGAACAACCATAAATTTTAAAGATTCAGCCTCAAAAGCAATCCTCAGTAAATCCTTATGCAAAGCGTTGAAAATGATGACTATTGAATAGAAGTACGTGGGGGACAATCTTAACTCCTTAGCAACAAAAGGATGAGAGGAGTTTTGAGCGTCTGATAAGTTCAGGCCAGATACTGTGACGTATGCCAGCATAGCTGAGTCTGATACTCCTTCTTGCCTTCACACTACAAATGCATGTAACGAAAAGCAGCACCCTTGACAGACTGTCAGCAGGAGGGAAAGCAGCTCAGCTGATTTGCTGTGCCTACCTGGAGCTTAAGTATCTGTTTGCTTGCTTCATCTCGAGCCTTGTTTGCAGCTTCTATCAGACCTTCCAGGTCTTTCATATCCATCTCCATTTTCTTCTTGGCTGCCACAGCAAGAGCCCTCTGCGCTTCATCTTCCAGTTCTGCCTCCAGCTCTCGCACCTGTGAAATCAAGGGATTTAACAGGCTCAAGCTCCAGGAACAGAGCAAACACAAAATCCTAACAAAATGGCTGATGAATCCGAAAGGCCTTTGCAGATCAGAATTAGCATTACTCGATTCGAAGAGTCTACAGAACTCAAGCTACATGGGAAGACACTGCAGACGGCAAAAAAATCCACAAACTGGAAGTAGAGATCTCTGAACTGACAAAAGGAAAATAAAGAAAAGAGCTCAACGTCTGAAGCATTTCCATTTCATCTGTTCAGCTACTTCATGATCAGCTTCTGGCCCAGTACATCTGTCTACATTTAGGTATGACTTGGGGGCAGATGTTGCTAATTCTGATCGAACCACTAAGAGGAAAATACGACATAGAATCACCACACATTCTCAAGAAAAAAAAAAAAGAAATAATTCTCTTTGAAACAGATGTGCTACTAGAATGTATACACCAACAACTTTTCTTTTTTTCAAAAGAAAACAGAGAAGCAAAGTATCTAAGAAAGCAACTAACAAGAACTAAGATGAACTCATACAACAATAAAAGTGAGCCAGAAGTGCCACAGGTTACCAACATGAAGGAATATGTTTCTTTTGAATCAAGCCTCCCTCCTCATGTCAGGTCAGGAGCTCTTGTCCAGTGCAAGACAAGAGCAATTCAGCATTGCAGGGAACTTCAAAAGCCTTCCAGGTCAATGCTTTTATTTATTTCTAGGAGATCTCTATACAGGTAATTCTCAGTAAGTTTTTGTTTTCTTGTGATAAATCTTGAAATATTAGGTGCTTTTTCCTTAAAGCTTTAGAAATGTTAATTTAGATCTATCTTCTCCTACAAGCATGAAATTTTAAAGGCATTTCTTTAGAATTCTAGTATCATAAAGCAGATCTGAAGAGACTCAAGTCTGGCAAATCTGGAATCTTTGCTACGTTTTTCATTTAAGAAACTGTTCACTTAATTACAGTCTTTCAGTCTATGTCGGCATCCATGGATTTGTTGCTGTACACCAAACAGGACGGGCTTGAAGGACACCCATGCAGCAACAGCCAAATCTACGTGCATGTTGAGTGCTTTGGAGGCAAGGTACAGTTGAATTGGAGGACCATCACTGGCAGACTAACATGAACAGTGGCTAATCCACAACAAGACCTATTGTATTGTCGGTAAAGATCCGTGCTTTGGACTTCTATAGGATGGGATCAACTAAGAAAAAAAGGAGGGTCATTGTCATAGGCGATTCCCTTCTGAGGGGAACAGAGGGCCCGATCTGCCGACCGGACCCATCCCACAGGGAAGTCTGCTGCCTCCCTGGGGCCCGGGTTAGGGATGTTGCGAAGAAACTCCCTGGTCTGGTGCGGCCTTCTGATTACTACCCCCTCTTGGTAATGCAGGTTGGCGGGGAAGAGGTAGCAGAAAGAAGTCCCAAGGCCATCAAAAGGGACTTCAGGGCACTAGGGCGACTGGTTGAGGGATCAGGGGCGCAGGTGGTGTTTTCCTCCATCCCATCAGTGGCAGGGGACAGCACTGAAAGGGGCAGGAAAACTCACCTGGTTAACAGGTGGCTCAGGGACTGGTGCCATCGGTCAAATTTTGGCTTTTTTGATCATGGGGAGGTATACACAGCACCGGGCCTGCTGGCAACAAGTGGAGCTCAGCTATCACAAAGCGGGAAAAGAATTCTTGGCCACGAGCTGGCGGGGCTCATTGAGAGGGCTTTAAACTAGGTTCGAAGGGGGAAGGGGATATTGCCCAGCTCACTAGGGATGAGCCTAGGCTTGGAGTGCCAAGGCCAGGGGTGAGATTGACAGCCCAGCTCAAGTGTGTTTACACCAATGCACGTAGTATGGCCAATAAACAGGAGGAGTTGGAAGCCATTATACAGCAGGACGGCTATGACTTGGTCGCCATCACAGAAACGTGGTGGGACAACTCGCATGACTGGCATGCTGTCATAGATGGCTACAGACTCTTTAGGAAAGACAGGTCAACAAGGAGAGGTGGGGGAGTTGCTCTATATGTGAGGGAGCAACTGGAATGCATTGAGCTTGGCCTGGGGGCAAGTGAAGAAGGAGTTGAAAGCTTGTGGGTTAGAATTAAGGGACAGGCTCACACGGGTGACATTACGGTGGGTGTATACTACAGGCCACCCGACCAGGAGGAGGAGGTTGATGAAGCCTTCTACAGGCAGCTGCAAGCAGCCTCACAGTCACAGGCTCTGGTTCTCATGGGGGACTTCAACCACCCTGACATCAGCTGGGAAGACCATACAGCTAGGCAGGCGCAATCCAGGAGGTTCCTACAGAGCATCGATGATAACTTTCTGATGCAAGTGGTGGAGGAACCAAGAAGGAAAGGCGCGCTGCTGGACCTCGTGTTAACAAACAAGGAGGGACTGGTGGAGGACGTGAAAGTTGGAGGTAGACTCGGCTGCAGTGACCATGAAATGGTCGAGTTCAGGATCCTGCATGGAGGAAGCAGGGCGATAAGCAGGATCAAAACCCTGGACCTCAGGAGGGCTGACTTTGCCCTCTTCAAGGAGCTACTGGGAGGAATCCCGTGGGCCAGGGCTCTCGAAGGAAGGGGGGTCCATGAGTGCTGGTCGCTTTTTAAACAACACTTCTTCCATGCACAGGAGCAATGCATCCCCCTGAGAAAGAAATTTAGCAAAGGAGGCAGGAGACCTGCATGGTTAAACAAGGAGCTTCTAGCGGAGATCAGGCAGAAGAGAAAGGTGCATGGCATGTGGAAAGAGGGACAGGCCACTTGGGAAGAGTACAGAAACGTAGTGAGAGCATGCAGGGATGCGACGAGGAAGGCCAAGGCTCACCTGGAATTGAAGCTGGCAAGGGATGTCAAAAACAACAAGAAGGGCTTCTTCAACTACATCAGCAGCAAAAGGAAGGCTAGGGACTACGTGGGGCCGCTGCTGAATGAGACGGGTGTCCTGGTGACGGAGGATGCGGAGAAGGCAGAGCTAATGAATGCCTTCTTTGCTTCAGTCTTCAGTGCTAAGACTGGCCCTCAGGAATCCCAGGCCCCGGAGGTAAGAGAAGAAGCCTACAGAGAGGACGACTTTCCCTTGGTCGAGGAGGACTGTGTGAGGGATCGCTTAAGCGATCTGGATGTCCACAAATCCATGGGCCCCGATGGAATGCACCCACGAGTGCTGAGGGAGCTGGCGGATGTCATTGCTGAGCCACTCTCCATCATCTTTGAGAGGTCCTGGAGGACAGGAGAGGTGCCCGAGGACTGGAGAAAGGCCAATGTCACTCCAATCTTCAAAAAGGGCAAGAAGGAGGACCCAGGGAACTACAGGCCGGTCAGCCTCACCTCCATCCCGGGAAAGGTGATGGAGCAGCTTATCCTGGAGGCCATCATGAAGCAAGTGGAAGAAAAGAAGGTTATCAGGAGTAGTCAGCATGGATTCACCAAGGGGAAATCATGCCTAACCAATCTGATAGCTTTCTACGATGACATGACTGGCTGGGTAGACGAAGGGAGAGCTGTGGATGTTATCTACCTTGACTTCAGCAAGGCTTTCGACACAGTCTCCCATGATATCCTCCTGGGGAAGCTGAGGAAGTGTGGGCTGGATGAGTGGTCGGTGAAGTGGATAGAGAACTGGCTGAATGGCAGAACTCAGAGGGTTGTCATCAGCGGCGCTGAGTCTAGTTGGAGGCTGGTGACAAGTGGTGTCCCTCAGGGGTCAGTACTGGGCCCAGTCTTGTTTAACTGCTTCATCAACGACCTGGATGAAGAGTTAGAATGTACCCTCAGCAAGTTTGCTGACGACACCAAACTGGGAGGTGTGGTAGATACACCAGAAGGCTGTGCTGCCATTCAGCGTGACCTGGATAGGCTGGAGAGCTGGGCAGAGAGGAACCTGATGAGGTTCAACAAGGGCAAGTGCAGGGTCCTGCACCTGGGGAGGAACAACCTCATGCACCAGTACAGGCTTGGGGTGGACCTGCTGGAGAGCAGCTCTGCGGAGAGCGACTTGGGTGTCCTGGTGGACGACAGGTTAACTATGAGCCAGCAGTGTGCCCTGGCTGCCAAGAAGGCCAATGGGATCCTAGGGTGCATCAAGAAGAGTGTGGCCAGCAGGACAAGGGAGGTTCTCCTTCCCCTCTACACTACCCTGGTGAGGCCTCATCTGGAGTACTGTGTCCAGTTCTGGGCTCCCCAGTTCAAGAAGGATGAAGAGCTACTGGAGAGAGTCCAGCGGAGGGCTACAAGGATGGTGAGGGGACTGGAGCATCTCCACTACGAGGAGAGGTTGAGGGAACTGGGCTTGTTCAGCCTGAAGAAGAGAAGGCTGCGAGGGGACCTTATAAATGCCTACAAATATCTGAAGGGTGGGTGTCAGGAGGATGGGGCCAAGCTCTTTTCAGTGGTGCCCAGTGACAGGACAAGGGGCAATGGGCACAAACTGAGGCACAGGAAGTTCCGTCTGAACATGAGGAGGAACTTCTTCTCTCTGAGGGTGACGGAGCACTGGAACAGGCTGCCCAGGGAGGTTGTGGAGTCTCCTTCTCTGGAGATATTCAAGACCCGCCTGGACAAGGTCCTGTGCAGCCTGCTGTAGGTGACCCTGCTTCGGCGGGGGGGTTGGACTAGATGACCCACAGAGGTCCCTTCCAACCCCTACTATTCTGTGATTCTGTGATTCTGTGATTCTGGGATCTTTAAGCACAGAGTTTTATTTTCCTGGTAGCAAGTTCTCAAAGCCATAGAGCTTTGTCAAAAGATCATCACAGCCTTCGCAGTATGAAGCACAGTAAGATAAACACTTTTTTAAACATCATCCTCTTTTTCTTTTCATTCTGTTCATCTCTGGCTTGCAGATCTCTCTCAAACTGGGCTTTCATAGCTTGCATGTTCACCTCCAAACGAAGTTTAGCATCTTCTGTGGCCTGCAGTTCATCTTCCAATTCCTCAAGCTGAGTCCTCATCTCTTCAACCTGTTGCTCTAAAGTTCTTTTTGATTTCTCCAGTTCATGGACCTAAGCCACAAACATTAATCAGACTCTCTCAAAATCAGCAGTTAACAGCAAAAGTAGACATTATATGAACTCAGTACACGACACTTTGTGATGCTCCAAACTGGACAATCAGAACAGGGAGAGCAGCATCTCTAAGATACAGATTAGAGAACCAAACGAACATCCGTGCAGATGAATGGAGAGATGAGCTGTGCAATATTCACAGAGAAAAAGTAGTAGTAGTAAGACAAGCTCTTAAATCCAGCACAAGTGCCATTGGGCATTTGGCCAGCAACAGCTGCTCTCCAAGTCTTCACATCTTTTGAACAGGCCTCATCTTAATAGAGACCACCCTCTTGTTCTGAGCATTAATTCCTCCAGAATTTTGGGTTACAAATCAGCCTCAAAACATTCCATATTTGTGTCAAAAACACTTCTCCAACCAGGGAATTTTCCTGTGTTGTTCCCTGTGCAGTTCATAACAAAATAGGGTCTGGAAAGTTACTTACATTTTTGCCCACATCATCTTTCGAGCTCATTAAGTCTTCAATATCTGCCCGCAACTGTTTGTTCTGTCTTTCAAACTCTTCCTTAGCTTCCAGGGCTTCTTCCAAAGCCCGAGCCAGAGACAGAGAACTGCTTTTCACCAAATAAGCACATAGGCTGCTCGAGAATTCCCACAAAAGTACTACATCAACTTATCTCTAGGTGCACTGTTTCCAGGTCTAACAAACACTTTTAGATAGTCTTGGCATCTATCTGAAAAGTTGCTATATGTTCAAACCAGCAGGATATATTTGATTCAACTGCAGTAGTTAAGTATGTACAGAGGACAATTTAGATCTGCAGATATCACTGGAAGTGACCACGCCACTTATGTTACTTCTAAAAGTCCTGAAGCTGAAAAATGTATTTCTGTAATTAATTTTCTGCTCACCCTTTTGGCCTGTTCCAGTTGTTCAGAGAGCTCTTCCAGGGCAGTAGCATGCCTCTGCCTGATTTCCTGGATCTGTGCTTCATGGTTTTTGGTTTCCTCTTCAATTGCTTTCTTCAGTTCAGCCACCTCCTGCTCTCGCTTTGTCCTAGAGGAAGCATCAATAGTTCTCAAAAATCAACATTTTAGTCTTTTGTAAATTCAAGGTGAATTTTAATGGTGCCTGCTTATACAGACACATGATCCTACCTCAGCTCTTGCTGTGCTGCAGTGGTATCCAAGGTATCTTCTACTTCAGTTTTTAAAGCCTCCAGCTCTTCACTTAAATCTCTTTTCTGCTTTTCCGCCTTGTTGCGAGATGCCTTCTCAGATTCAAGATCCTCCTGCAGTTCTGCAATTTGAGCCTGCAACTCTCTTATCACTTTCAGCGCATTGTTTTTCTGAACAGCTTCTTCATCACCTCTGTTAAACAGAACCACAACAGTTAATGATATTTCATAGCTTCAGATCTCTTCTCATAAGTCTAGTATAAGTTGTGTACTCAAAAAATAACTCATCTTTCCCACTTGAACAAAATCCACCTCCTAAAATTTCACAGACAAAGCCACTACTGCACTGTTATTCTCAAGATCCTAATGAGCGCAGTGCCCCAGGTACTACAGATGCACTACTGGAATGATCAAGCTTTCCAGTTTGCATTCAGGTATTCCAGTTTTGTAGACCTCAACACTCCCAAAAATGCACCCTTGTCTGTAGGACTGTCTCTTCCTGCAAAGTTATAGATCATTAGTCAGAAAACTCAGGTGGTGTTTAGTTTATAACATGTGGCTGCGAGACTACCACACAGATCTTTGATTGAGTTGGACAGACATTATCCAGTATTTGGACGAACTAAGAACACTCTCGACGATTACATGTTTTTTCCCCCTCCTGAGGCTGAACTCTGGGAGACTAAAAAGCTTCCAGAGCCAAAGTGCTATTAAGCCCTGATGAAACATTGGTTTTGGAGCTTTATAGAGCAAGGATGGTGATGAAAGATTGAGTTCCTTTTTTGCCCTGTCTACGCAAAACACACAGGTGTCTAGAGATGCTGTAGTACAAACATGAACTGGCTTCTGCTTGAACACTCCCAGTTTTAACTCATCAGTTTGCAGTCAGCTGAAATTCTGTCTGGGAAAGTAGGTTTCTACCACACTTCTGTAGTCATAAAGCTCCATCATGATCTGACCTAGCAAGAGCAGCCTGCAGTTCTTCCTCTTTCTTGGCCAGCTGGATCTTCAGTTCTTCAATCTGGGCTGGCAGCTCAGCTATTTGGTCCTGTAGGTCTGTTGTTTCACCATCAAGTTTTCTTTTAGCCTTTTCTAATTCTTGACGGGTCTTCTCCTCCTTTTTTAAGTGCTCTATGGAAGTAAAGGATTATATTTATAAGCAATTTTTTCCTGTTGTTATCCTCAGAAGGTTCAGGGGCAGGGCAATGGGACAGCAAGAAGGGTGGGAAGTTTAATATACACTGTGTCAGTTCTTTCTCCAGACTGCAGCTGGAAGGGTGACTGGGAAAGATGAAATAGCAAAGTAGAACTGCATGATTCAGATAGAAAGTCAAGAAAAAGTCAATGACTGGAGAAAAAAGTTTGAAGTAAGGTAACAAACATAATCACATGTTGACAGAAAAATAAGGAATAGAATCTAACAGAAGAGCAGTTTGAGCTGCTCGGCCAGGTGATCGCAGACATCAGGATTCAAAAATGAAGAACTAGAGACAGGAAAAAATTATGGCTTGCGTAGTTGTGGAAGGGCTAGGCTAGACTCCAAAAGGTCTACTGGAAAATAGTGTAACTTAAAGAAAACTTGGATAAACAATTTTTGCAAGTATCTGTACCACTAAGTCACATCCCATTGATATTTAGCAAGACTTTGCAAACCTGATAGCCTCCAGTAATTTCCTTGTGTAGCCAAGATACTCCTGCCCTAAGGTATTTCTTTGTGAAAATCATCCAGTTATCAGTGCCCTAGCAATAAAATACATTTAGATGATCTGCCTGTGGTCTGATTAAGATAGGTATTGGCTGCATTGTCTACAGTTAGCTAATGACCAGGTATGTAATATATTGAAGTCACAGGAAGGTTTTGCTTAGCATAGCATTAGCACAATTCAACATCTATTAGAATAAATGTAAGTTATTAGACTTGTTCAATACTTTGTGGGTTCTCAGTGCAGGGGTTTCTCACACCCCTCCTAAGCCTGCTACGAGATCAGGACATCTTCTACATGGAAACGGAGCCATGTTCAAGAATCATATCTTAGAGCTACCGAGGGTATTTGGGATTTTCCAGACAATCTGAAGTAACATTGTTTTTCTCTAAACAGCTCCTCATTCAAAAAAAAAAAAAAAAAAAAAATAGCACTTTTCTCTGTTTTTACATTATATTTCTGGCAGGTGACAGAAGAGTGTCATAAGACACAATTTCGCAATGGGGAAAACTCACAGTAAACTGAATTAGTGGGGTTTTTTGTGGGTTTTGTGGGTTTTTGTTGCCCCCCCCCCCAAATTTCAGTACTTTACCAGTGTCAAGACCCTAGCAGAGTGACCTTCATGGCTTCTTGAGTTGTCTCAAAGAGTGTCATTTTACTGTGCTTTACTAGCCAAGCAGTTGCATGCCTTATATTTAAGCTTTAATTTCCATTTCTAAGGTCATCACTCTGGGAACAGCACCATAACCAACCACATCTGTCAAGTATCTTCAGAAACTCTAGTCCCAATTTAAGTACACAACTACTCAAGCATTATTTTCCAATGAGTACAGCTTACTTATGCCCATCTTAAAGTCCCTGAATAGGCTTTTTAAATAAAAGGTACATCAATCATCTATTATTCGTATTACTTCAATACCTTCCTACACAGATAAGACTAAACTTTGGTATTTTTCCATAAGCGCATCAGTGTTAAAATATGTAGCAAGACAGCCCATAACAGTAAGTGAAAAAAATATTTCCAAATTAGGGCAGATAGCAACATTGCCTTATATTTTGCAACTTTGGCTTGGCAGTTTATTAATGTTGCACAATACCTGTTTACAACCATAAGTAATTAAAAAACCCACCATAACATCATGAAAGGTTACATATAGGGCTAATTCAGTCGTGACAACACAGGCAAAACAATCAGAAATAAATGGCCAAAGAAATTGAACCATTTTAGATAAACAAAGCATCAAGAAAGGCAGAGCAATTCAGATTTGCTTATTCAAAAAATATTAGAAGACTAATGAATGCCTACTAACATTTTTCCAGAAATACGTTGTTCTAATGTGTTATTATAGAAAAGTGTAGCGCCTTCCCAAGAGACAGATGTTTTACCTTGTTACTAAGGGATGCATGCAACAACATGAATTTCTGGAGTGTATCACTAAATAAAATGGATTCTCAAAAATGAAAAGCTAACAAATTAAACACGAGAAAGACTGAGCAGCCAAATGCAACAAGGCTTGCAAGCAATAAAGTATTCTTTCAAGATTTAGATAAAAGCAACAGCTATTAAGGTATCTACATATAAGGTTACACTTAGCAGACTGGACCAGATACTGCATACACTGTAATAAGTGATCCACTCCTTTCTCGCATGATGTACAACCTGTTAACAGGCAAATGTAGCAAGAACAAACCTTCCAAATCAGTGATCATCATTTCCTGTTTGTTCTTGAGTTTGGCCAAGTTTTTGGCCTTTTCTTCTTCTTCAGCCAGCTGAGAAGTACATTCAGCAATTCCATCCTCCATCAGCTTCTTTTCCTAGCCATGAGAAAGGGGAGAAAGAATAACTTCTACAATAGAATTTGAATCACAGAATCACAGAATTGTAGGGGTTAGAAGGGACCTCTGTGGGTCACCCAGTCCAACATCCCTGCCGAAGCAGGGTCACCCAGACGAGGCTGCACAGGACCACGTCTAGGCAGGTCTTGAATATCTCCAGAGAAGGAGACTCCACAACAATAGTCTCTAAGCAACACAAATAACTGAATATACAAAATCCATACAGAGGTCTCATACACCAGATATAATACAGATTTCATTTCAAGTGACTGACCTGTCAATACTGCGGATCAACTGGAACCGTACAGAGACATGAACACTTGTTTTCCAAGAAAGCGAGACTTGGAATTGAACACACAGGAGGTCTGGTTTTAGCACAGCATTTGTTTTACACTTTTGGAACTCTGTTTGCAATGAACAACAGTAGCTATGATAAACACTGTTTCCAGCTCTTAGGTTTGGAAGACCCATGGAATTGGAAAGAATGCAAGGTAAATATCTCCCTTTTAAAGCTCTCGGTGTCTCAGCTTCCACTTGGTCAAACCCCACAAGTCTTCAGGCGCAAACTCTATAGATAACGCAACAGCAGCCTGAAATGCTTTGAGAGCTATCACGTGGTACTGCCATCACTTAAGAGCAGAATCTCCACCACGCATACTGGTCTCACCTTCAGAAATTTGGAATTTTGGTCCTCCAACAAACAGAAAGGGGGGCTTGCAAGACAAGCAAGACTTCAATTAGTCAGACTGGCCGGGCCTCCGGCAGCCCTGCTTTCCACAGTTTTGACAAACAACAACAAAAATAAACCCACAACACCAAGTAACTGTCTCGACAGCCTTAGTCACTGCAAGGTGTTTTTCTATGGATAAGATCATCACTATTTTTCAAAAATCAAAAAGGTTATGAAAGAACCAAGAGGAAAGCAATACTTACAGAGCCTGTGGCTTTGTTTTTGCCCTGTACTTCAAGTACTTAAGAAAGGCAATCCTACAATCGAGACAGAAGCTTGCTTTCAAGAATTACCGTCCACATGAGAAGCAAAGTCTTAAAAAACTGGAATACCTTTAACTTTTGCCAGAAAAAAGGGTAAATGGAACATGAGTGTAATAAAGCAAAACAAAAAAATCCCCAAAATCCAAATTTGCAGTTTCTGCAGAAACGCAGAAATTTTCAATTCCCCTATTCCCTTGTCTCAGTCAGCAAATTTAACAATCTTGAGCTTCACACTAGAGAGCCTAGGGAGAAAACGCGGTGTTGAAACTCAGACCACAAGAAATTTTCACACCAAGACAGACGCACACTTCTTCCATTTATGTCTACTAATTTAAATAACTAGCAACTAGCACTGTTTTAGTGAAGAATAACAGGTTTTGACAGAGTTCTGTAAAGCAGCTAGCAAAGGTTTAGTTTACTCAGCTAAGTGATGTGAATTTTGCAAAGCTGCATCATACCTGCTCAGAAAACAACTCAGGATCTAAAAATAAGGTTAGATGTTTCAGTATGAAGCTACCGCTCCTTCCGAAATCACTGGAGAAGGATAGGTATACCTGGGAACTTAAGAGGCATTTCTTTTGCTTATCTTCAAACAGGATAGACTGCTTCCTCAGGGTGTCCATTTCTGTCCTCACTTAGAAACAGAACGGAACATAATCAGACACACACTTCACTTCTGTGTTTCAATTAGGGCAGTTAAAGCTCATCTGGGAAATCCTCTCCAAGGGGAGCTTCAGTCTGAATGAGCCTACCCATGATCCTGTACTTCAAAGCCAATTATATTTCTTCTGAAATTCATAAAACAAATTAAACAATTTAGTATTTCAGCTACAAAGGCAAATGCAGTCACTGAAAGCCATCATTAACCTGCAAGTACCAGTAATTATGTTACGGTTGAACTCGATGACCTTAAAGGTCTTTTCCAGCTTAAGTGATTCTATGCTTCTATTTCTGAAGCTTAAAACGGCACCACCTAGAAACCTGAATTTTAGTGACAATAAGAGTGGGTTTGGGATGTGAAGGCTTTGAGGAGCAGGGAAGTGAACAAAAGTCTAATTCCATTCACCTGAACCAGAGGTACACAGTACCAGAATGCCTAGAACTGGATACAGCGGTGGTAGATGGATGCAGTTATTTATAGAACTTTACTTCACACACTACCACGATGGAACACACCTGCCCATTTCAGGTATCTGACCATGAATAGGGTCCAGGTATGTCCACAGTCCAGCTTAGAGTACCCCCTTAACCTCACGCAGCCCGGAGAACCTGCAAGTTCATGGCAGCCCTCAGGCAGTGAGTGACAACCAGCACTTTTCCTTCTTTTGGAAAGTTGTATATGCAAACTTTTTTTTAGTTATTTCTACATTTTGCACTGACTTCCCTCCCCATTCAAAACCACAAAGTTTCTAAACTAAAGCAGAGCCCAAGAGTCAGAATTAGGACTCATTACTTAACCATATTAAAGCAGCTCTAACACATGCATTAACACAATTTCGTTCTTTTCTCTCTTTCCCATGCCACTTAGTGCACACAGGATTGATGAGCCACAAAGCCAAGTAGTTTAGAAGACTCCGTTTACTCCCTACCCTCCTTGCTTAATCTGTCAAAAACCCTCTCTGGACACATGAGCCCCCCCCCTCCACTCACCAGTTACCTGTCCTTGTTCTCTTCCTCACCCTTTCATTCTAAATAACCTTTTCTCCACACCACCTGAGTCTACAGAGGAATAATTGAGAGCAAAGGCAAGAGAGGCTCCTATGCTGGCCTAGGAGCATGGGATAGCTGACCAGACCAACAGACACCAGTGTGGGTCACCATTGGTCTGAGATGCCCAGGCTAAAGCACAATGGTTGCCTTTAGAAAGCTGGTCCATGTATGACCTCGTTAACAACTGAATAAACCACAATATGCCTGGTGCAGATAAAATATTCAGATTTACTGGCAAAGTTCTTAACACTACCACCCCACTCCCCCCAAATTCATTAGAGCGCAGATGTGTTGGATGTGAAGCTAAAGCTTCCAGTTATTTACAACAGATATCTTCCATCTTTTCTCACTTGCTACGCACCAACTAGAACTGTACACGTGTTAGTTCTGATGCTCAACCAAGCACACTGCAGACAAGGATTCAGGCTCACTTTCATTCCACCTTCAATCTATAGATGAGCCTGTTCATAACTCACTGCCATGCGCTTCTCCCTGCTCTCCATCACCTGGCTCTAGAAAGCCCAGACTCAACTCCTAATTTAAGGGACTACACTAGTCTCACCTAGCTCTGCCAAGTCCCACAAGCACTAAAGCTTCTCTTCTACCTTTTTACCACCACCACCCACCCACGCTTCCTAGCACTGTGCCCAAGACAATACCTTTAACATTCTTTGTGATTAAACAGAAATGAGACAGTGTGGCTACAGATTCAAACACTCAAAAACTAGGAAACGTTAGTATTCAGGCTGTTGGGCGCTGTAATTCCACCCTCCGTGGTTACACTGTGTTACTGGCTCCGTTCCCCACAGGACCCCTGCCTGGGGATGACGTGCCAAGGGGTACGCAGGACTCCTCTGCAGGCACACAGCCACCAGCTGTGATGAAACAGGGCGGCTGGGAAAGAAAAGTGTCACAGACAAACAGCTGAATGCCAGACACAAGAAGGCTGTTGAAGGGATGAGTAGAGCTCCTATGTGATGCTCCTTGCGTAAGCCAAACATTTCACAGCCAGTGCCGCTGGAGAATGTACATGGTGAGCATTTGTGGCATGGCAGACCATTACTGTTACTCTGGCCATGGCCTGAGGTGTCAAACTGGGGGCTGCGTTTGTTTGTAATACTTCTACAGCACCCTGTAAAGGTTTGCCTGTCAGGCAAAAGAGACAAAGTTAACCCTACACTTCAGAATGGTGTCGGGAAGATAATTATTCATTCATCAGCATACAAATTGTTCATAAAAAAAAATCCATGCAACTTTCAGAAGTCTCAGTAATATGCATAGCACTGATAATTATTCGTTACAGGATGAATAAAAGTAAATCCCTGACTTGCTGTCTATTTAACAAGCCTGTTTAGCATCATCTTTGTGCACAGGTCAGTGCAAAGGCTGTACAGATGGATACTACGGATCACCACCAGCCCTCTACAGTTTTCTAATGTATATGTGAACAGGAACAAGTTAGGGCTGCTTAAATATAACCAATTCTGACACTTCCTAACTTTTGAGTGTTAGGTGTGTAGATTAGACATTCTTCATCTGCAGTATATAAATAAAAATTAATTGTTACAGAAGCGAGACTCATTTGTATTTTCAAAACGGTTTAGGTTACGTGAACATTTTGCATTTTTCATAAACATATACTTAATTCAGTGCTTACTATAGCAGTGCATTGAATGAAGCGCACAATCAAAGTATCAAACTTCTATTCAGGACACTACCCTATTCTTTTTACTGTGTCTGAACTATGTTTTACAAAGAATAAAAACTTCTCCAGTCTTCATCGTGACAGTCTTCGATGGCTCACGAAGCAGCTGATTACACCCACCATCTTAAACTCCTGTCCCATTTGATCACGCTGCTAAGTAGAGAATTAGATTCCAGTTCAACCAGCAACTTAAACAGAATTAGCCAGCACTGCATTAGACTGAGCAACTCATCCTTCCCTTCACCAACATCTTCCACCCCAGCTTTTTTCTGTGCCTTCACTTCATATCAGTTATGCAGCCACGCAACAAACAGAGGAAACTTGTTTCATCTAAAGCCAGATGGACTTCATTTCATCCCCATGAGGGTGATGAAACACTGGTCCAGGTTGCCCAGAGAAGCTGTGGCTGCCCCCTCCCTGGCAGGGTTCAAGGCCAGGTTGGATGGAGCTGTGAGCAACCTGGTCTGGTGGAAGATGTCCCTGCTGATGGCAGGGGGGTTGGAACCAGATGATCTTGAAGGTCCTTTCCAACCCAAACCATTCGATGATTCTATGACTTTCAGAACAGTAGCTTGAGCCTGCAGTCTCCAAGCCCAGTGAGTGGCCACAGGAATTGTTACGATGACAAAACTGAAAAAGGGGACTACTTCTAGCACAGGTACTGGCACAAAGTGCTTATGGAAACACAGCCAAACAAAAAAGGAGTACTTTTTAAACCCCTATTTTTGGCTGTTTAAGTGGTTAAGCACAGGAAAAGTTTTGCAGAAAGGTTGTATAATCTTCATCACACAAGGTTTTCAAAACTCAGCTTTAAAGGGAAGTATATTTTGAAAGGAGGCTTCGACAAGAGGCTCACAGAAGTCTCTTCAACCTGGTGCATTCCAAGCTGTCAATAGTGTGTTTAGAAGTACTTGGTATACAAAGTCTGTGCAGTTCCATTCTCTGCATAATTCCCTTCCCCCCCCAAAAGTTGTAGGCAATTATACTCCTGTAGAAATTTTAAAAACACTAGTTTTGTTCAAGGCTGCACAGCCATAAATCCAAGAATATTTATAAATCAAAACCCACACAGAAAACAAGTTCTGAAGGATGACTTTCTAAATAGCATTCTGCAGAGCCATGTGTTCCCCTAGCCCATGACGATGCTAATGCTGCCGACACTCCAGTCACAGCATCCTCCTAAGGCCTCCAAATCTATCTGCAGAGCAATCTTTCCCTCTCTCCAACTTCAAATTCTTGCTTTTTTTCCTTCACAGACTGGTCAAAAGTCCTCTCCTGGTTTTCTAGGAGTTTGAGTCTTGACACATTCCAGAATATCTTAATATTAAGTGTTATACACTAGAAATTACAGAAGCTGATGCTTCTGAGTCTGATATAGTTTGAAAACTTCCAACCACATACGCCAGGATCGAATATAGCAAGCCACTTGCTTCCAGCAAGTTGAATTAATATTCCACTGCAAAGAGATCCAAGTGCTCATAGCAACAGATATTCAAACCCATCCATATCTTGTAAAGCAAAATATTGATAAAAACTCATTGTGAATTTTGAAGTCTAGCAGTAAATCTGAAGAAAGTTCTACCTAAATCAGTTAGTGACAAGTTACCAAAAAACCCAAGACTCTGACATAAGTGCATATGCTTTTGTCTGCAATGTACTAAAACTAGAGCTTTTTATTAGCTGCTGGCTTGTAGACATATCAAGTCTACAGCAGTTTTGAAGCTTGATGATTTTTCTTATCTACAAGATAATTTTTGAAAGAACAGAAAGCTTGTTCACGAATATAGTACTGAAAACTGCATCTGAGGGAACTAAATTTACTAAGACTTGCCCAAGTTAATTAAATTTTCGGAAAAAAGGCATACACTGCATCAGAAAGCTTTGATACCGTTCCTAGTTACAATGGTTGCATAAAGCCTTTAATTTCAGAAGAGAAGTTAAACAGCTAACATCAACTGGAAATTTTAATGTAACTGCTCATTTCAGCCCCTACTAAAGAGAAAATAACGGTTGAGAAAATTATGTGGATTACATTACAGCTTATCTTTAATAAAAAAGTTATGGTTTTTTTAAATGCAAAGATGGTGGTTTTCAAAAAGAACAATAAACAAATGATAAAATATCCCAACTTACGGGAATATTATGGTCCTTTCTTCCTTTATGGGAGGAAGCAATAGGAGCAAGGTATTGAATAACCTTCTTCGGGTTTTCAGTCTTCCCAGCACCAGATTCACCTCTGCAAAACATTTCAGACATTTTCCTCAAAACTGATTTTCAACAACTTATGAAACCTTTGTTTAAAGCAACCTCATTTCATTCCATTTACGGCTTTGACTACACAACAGACCTTCACTGTCTAGAACAAAAAGCACCGATGTTGCAGGGAACTACATGGTGTTTGTTTAAAATACTTTCTTCATCCTAAAGATCATCTTAGCATTAAGATGTTGATACAATGCATCACATTAGTGTGATTAAAAGCTTTTTGCTATGTGCCTGAATTCCTGTGTTACCTTAAGTAACAAGAAACAGCCCTGTCCTCTGCCTTGATCACAAGTCCAGAGACAGATTTATTCAGAGTGCAGAGACATATATATTAGTTTTCTTAAAATCATTATACACACACACTTTTATATTTAGCATCATTTTAATATATTGTATATACCAGGAGCTGGTTATGAGTATTACCAAGTTGATGGAAACATTCAGTATCTTTAGAAGCCAGTTTCAAAGTACAGTAAAGCATATTTTAAAGAAACAGATTCTTTGCACTGCTTATCACAGACTCTTAACTAGTTAAAAAATGTATTTCTGGCCATACGGCTACATGAATTCATTAAGAAATGAATTTATTAGTGCAGAGTGGTACAGTACAGAGATAAATAAAGACAGCAAATGCACATTTACTTCTTAAGACAGAGGTAGAGTTAAAGCAGAACGTGTTTAGACAGAATTTATTGTAGTGTTTACATACATGATATTGTAGGCAGGAAGTGTGACCAAGTTCATATCACTATAATTACAAATGATGTTACTACAGCTCTTTTTAAAAAAATAAAAATTAGGTCTTGTCTTCAGATAAGTCCAGGCACATCAATGGGATTACCAGGTCTCACTTAGCCATGATTAACTGGCAGTAGATTACTGGAGAAAGATCCCATTTCAAGCGAGACAGTGACTGCCACTAGCAACTCTGACGGGTGTGAAGCAGAAACGCATTTCATTAGAGGGATTTGTGTGGAAAAAGTCAAAGTAGTTCCGTCATTCAACAGTCCTTCAGAAATTAAAGGTTGGAAACCAACTACTTTAAGAATGACAAGTGTACATTTTGCATGCTTGCATATTTCTCAGCTAAGATACTCAGAACAGCAATGTTAATTTAGCAGGGGGAGTTTAAGCACATTCTTACAGTCTTCACCTTCCTCCACCATGCTGCATACGTCAGTTTTGCAGCTAGTCTGCATTCACTTGGGTATTAAACTGCACTCACAGCAGTTTAGCAAACCCATCACGGAAAAGTAGCCTACAAGAGCTAGGTACAAACTTCAGGTGAAACAGCTTATCTGTTTGACCTGACAGAACAGTATCAGTCCTTAGGTTTTGCAGGAGAAAACTTTTAACTGAAAACACTAAAAAAAAAAGTTGATTCTGCAGACAAGCTATGGGATATTTATCACAGCCTCAGTTACCAAGTTGTGGCCTGCAATACTAGAGGGTTAATCAAGGCACCTGATTTTATTGATGGCATACATCAATAAAACAGACCCGCTTTCTCGGACCGCACGGGCGCCGCACGCTCCCAAATTCTCAGAAGCAACTACATCAACCTGTCCAAAACCATTTTGTTCCATTGTTCCTCATAAGACAAACATCACTGAAAAATAATACAGAATACCAGAGATTAAAAATCACTGTGCTCAATTAGTCAAAACTTTCCAGTGATTGAGAGAGTAGTTCCTTGAAACTTGTTGACTATGCTAGCTTTACTCATTGCATGGGAAAACTTGGAAGGTATTACTTGAAGAGCTGGTTACAAAGAAGATTACTCTGAGAATTAGCTAATGGATAACTCGGTTTCCTTTTTGCCAAGATACCATCGATGTGCAACCCAAACTGGGTGTACTTTGGGACCGCTACAAGTGGAAGAACACACTTTGACTCTTAATGAACAATCCCATTTCTACCCAGGCCACAGTCTCCACATACAAGACAAATGTGAAGACTGACAAACAGGAATAAAAGACCTCAGGTGCCAATACAGTCTCCCTTTTACTACAGTGTTTACATTAACATAATTCATGACTTCAAGCAATATAATAATATAATAAAAGCAGTCTTGCCTGTTTCTAGATGTGTATTAAAATATGCTTAATGCTAAAACTATTCTAGCAGATAAGAGAAGCAAGAAGAGTAGTACAGCAAAATATACATTTACGTTTTAAAACAATACCGTTTGTTCTAACTGTCATCAGAGCTTGGGAACGCATTATTAGTTGTGCCTTTAAAATTGCACAAAATCTTTTCTGCCAAATCATAGAAACAAAGTTTATCAAAATTTAAAGGAGGAAAATCTACTCTGACACATCCAGTGACGAGAAAATAGTAGAATAAATACAGTCCACATGTCGACTTTCTAGAAGGGCAGCACACATTGGAAGAGTCCAGTAATCAACAGGATTTTCTGGCATACACACCAGTAAAGCTTCATACAGCACAGGAAGGTCGAAAGCTTGCAATACATTCCTTTTGCTAAAAAGCCTTTAAATCTAATAGTGATTTTTTTTTTTTCCTCGAGAAAGTCTTTATGCAAGTTCTCATTCAAAAGCAACGCTAATGGATGTTATCATCCTAGTTCTCCTCTCCCTGGAGCTTACAAGTATGCCAAATATTTCCTGCAGGACAGAGTGTTAGATAGCTCTGCTGCCATATACTATAAAAGAATTAGAAGATTTAGGATTAAGTCCTTTTCATTTACAGAAATAATGACATCTGCGTACTTTAGTTCTTTCCTAGGAGTGCAAACACACAGATTATAAAAATAAATTAAAATCTACCTCTATCAACCTGCCCAAAAAAGGTAAACTTTTAGTAACACTATGTACAATATTTATGGAATGGAGATTGTATCACGAAGCTAAAGATTAACTTTTTCAAAACCTTGTTTTAATACGACTCAATTAATATGTTACCATAAATTAAACAACCAAAACCCTTGGCTGAGATCCTAGCCTTACTTCAGTCAATGGCAGCTTTGCTAATGACTTCAGTAAGGTCGTAATTTCACCTGCTTTATTTCAGTCTCAATTCCACTACCAGTAGAAACAAAACCTTACCAGCCCGAATTCAAATGCTGTATCAACTCCAGCCAGGGGCTACGGCAAACAGCGCATCCAAGCAAGCAAACCGTCCTTAGCAATAGCCTCAAGCTGGAGGTACAAGGTTATTCCTCAATTAACTGAAGGATCTCTCCATTACAAACTACGTTACAGAGACAGGTCAAGGAAAGTCTGACAGTCGCTGGTAAATTGATGCAGTATCTAGAATTAAAGCTTTTTTCCCTAGAGCAGCAAAAGCTTCTGCTCTGAAGCAGCTTCAAACACATTTAAAATACAAAAAGCTCAGCTGGCATAAGCACTTTGAAGTTTCTACATGGTTTTAAATTCATTGCGTGTAAAGCTATAGAGTCCTTTCCAATAAAGGAAAGTACTTTTCAGGCAAATTTATCTCAGCTACAATTTGGTTAGCAAAAATTAGTGACTGACTTCTCAACCAGCTGCAATTTCCCCCCAAAGCAACTTGAGCCCAGATCTTGCACAGAAGTAAAAGGCATTTCCTCTGCTGAACAGATCGCCATCGAGAAAACAAGTAAAGCAAACATAGCGGGAGAGGACTCGCAGGTCATAAAGCAAATCAGCAACACACAGGAACGGAAGCCAGTCTTCTGACTTCCAGGAGAACAGCATGCTCTTCCCATGCGGCCCACTTCTAGTGGCAGTTGTTATTCCACGAACAGGTCAAACGCCTGCCTGGGAAAGACGATGTTCTAAAGGAAAACGGTAGCAAAACAGTTGCTTTTCTTATTGTCAGGCAGGTTTGCAACATCTGCACATCTTCTTGTGACAGCTACAGTGCTTTGGTTTCGGCTGCCGCCGGCAACAAAAGCGCCACGCAGCCGCCCCTCCACCCCGCCGCGATGCGGAGGAGAATGGAAAGAAAACAGGCAGAAAACCGATGGGTCAGGATAAGGGCAGTTTAACAGAACAGCAAACAGAGGGAAAACAGGAACAACAACGATACAGATAAGGAGAAAACACGACAAAAAACAGAGCCACTCTCTCGGACCGCACCGGCGCCGCACACTCCCGAGCCGCGAGAGGGTTTTCGCCGCCCCTCCCCCCCAGCGGAACCCAGTGTGACGTCACAGGATATGCAACACGGGGCTCTGTTCGGCCAGGTGGGGTCAGCCCCCACCCCCCGGCTGTGCCCCTTCCTGGAGTCCGGTGAAAATTAACCCTGTCCTGGCCGAACCCAGGACATACAGCACTCAGCACTGGCAGGACAAGGCAACACCACCACCTCTTCCTGAACTGGTAAATGAGTTTCTGGATTTTAGGGAAGTCTAACTAGTTTGAAATTCCTTACTGAAATCGCACTGCGAGAACTGGCACCCTTCCACCACCACCCAGCTAGCCGTTAATGTCACTAGCAGATCAGGGGCTCCGCTGAACGTGCAGTGTAGTGCTGCGAGTCACGTAGACAGAAGGACACAAAATGACACATGCAAAGAAAGCTTTAAAATTCAAAGGCAGACTTCTCTTCCTCTTGCTACCTTTGCACAAAGTCTACTGCAAGCTAACAATATTTGCAAAGATAAACATCTGGAGTATATTAGGATGGTCAGATGCAGTTAGTGTCATCTGTCCCATTACAGATAATATCTGTGACTTAAATTGCTGAAAAACTGTTTCGGTTTCGGCTGCCGCCGACAACAAAAGCGCCACGCGGCCGCCCCTCCCCCCGCCGGCGTGCGGAGGAGAATGAAAAGAAAGAGGCAGAATCTGGTGGGTCGGGATAAGGGCAGTTTAACAGAACAGCAAACAGAGGGAAAACAGGAACAACAACGATACAAATAAGGAGAAAACACAACAACAAACCGTACAACCCAGACAGCCGCTCTCCCGAAACAGGACCGGCGCTGCGTCCCCCCAAGCCGCGAGTGCCTTCCCGCCTCCCCGCCCCCCCCACCGGAACCCAGCGTGACGTCACAGGGTATGGAACACGGGGCTCTGTTCGGCCAGGTGGGGTCAGCCCCCACCCCCCGGCTGTGCCCCTTCCTGGAGTCCGGTGAAAATTAACCCTGTCCTGGCCGAACCCAGGACATACAGCACTCAGCACTGGCAGGACAAGGCAACACCACCACCTCTTCCTGAACTGGTAAATGAGTTTCTGGATTTTAGGGAAGTCTAACTAGTTTGAAATTCCTTACTGAAATCGCACTGCGAGAACTGGCACCCTTCCACCACCACCCAGCTAGCCGTTAATGTCACTAGCAGATCAGGGGCTCCGCAGAACGTGCAGTGTAGTGCTGCGAGTCACGTAGACAGAAGGACACAAAATGACACATGCAAAGAAAGCTTTAAAATTCAAAGGCAGACTTCTCTTCCTCTTGCTACCTTTGCACAAAGTCTACTGCAAGCTAACAATATTTGCAAAGATAAACATCTGGAGTATATTAGGATGGTCAGATGCAGTTAGTGTCATCTGTCCCATTACAGATCGTATCTGTGACTTAAATTGCTGAAAAACTGTTTCGGTTTCGGCTGCCGCCGACAACAAAAGCGCCACGCGGCCGCCCCTCCCCCCGCCGGCGTGCGGAGGAGAATGAAAAGAAAGAGGCAGAATCTGGTGGGTCGGGATAAGGGCAGTTTAACAGAACAGCAAACAGAGGGAAAACAGGAACAACAACGATACAAATAAGGAGAAAACACAACAACGAACCGTACAACCCAGACAGCCGCTCTCCCGAAACAGGACCGGCGCTGCGTCCCCCCAAGCCGCGAGTGCCTTCCCGCCTCCCCGCCCCCCCCACCGGAACCCAGCGTGACGTCACAGGGTATGGAACACGGGGCTCTGTTCGGCCAGGTGGGGTCAGCCCCCACCCCCCGGCTGTGCCCCTTCCTGGAGTCCGGTGAAAATTAACCCTGTCCTGGCCGAACCCAGGACATACAGCACTCAGCACTGGCAGGACAAGGCAACACCACCACCTCTTCCTGAACTGGTAAATGAGTTTCTGGATTTTAGGGAAGTCTAACTAGTTTGAAATTCCTTACTGAAATCGCACTGCGAGAACTGGCACCCTTCCACCACCACCCAGCTAGCCGTTAATGTCACTAGCAGATCAGGGGCTCCGCAGAACGTGCAGTGTAGTGCTGCGAGTCACGTAGACAGAAGGACACAAAATGACACATGCAAAGAAAGCTTTAAAATTCAAAGGCAGACTTCTCTTCCTCTTGCTACCTTTGCACAAGGTCTACTGCAAGCTAACAATATTTGCAAAGATAAACATCTGGAGTATATTAGGATGGTCAGATGCAGTTAGTGTCATCTGTCCCATTACAGATCATATCTGTGACTTAAATTGCTGAAAAACTGTTTCGGTTTCGGCTGCCGCCGACAACAAAAGCGCCACGCGGCCGCCCCTCCCCCCGCCGGCGTGCGGAGGAGAATGAAAAGAAAGAGGCAGAATCTGGTGGGTCGGGATAAGGGCAGTTTAACAGAACAGCAAACAGAGGGAAAACAGGAACAACAACGATACAAATAAGGAGAAAACACAACAAAGAACCGTACAACCCAGACAGCCGCTCTCCCGAAACAGGACCGGCGCTGCGTCCCCCCAAGCCGCGAGTGCCTTCCCGCCTCCCCGCCCCCCCCACCGGAACCCAGCGTGACGTCACAGGGTATGGAACACGGGGCTCTGTTCGGCCAGGTGGGGTCAGCCCCCACCCCCCGGCTGTGCCCCTTCCTGGATTCCGGTGAAAATTAACCCTGTCCTGGCCGAACCCAGGACATACAGCACTCAGCACTGGCAGGACAAGGCAACACCACCACCTCTTCCTGAACTGGTAAATGAGTTTCTGGATTTTAGGGAAGTCTAACTAGTTTGAAATTCCTTACTGAAATCGCACGGCGAGAACTGGCACCCTTCCACCACCACCCAGCTAGCCGTTAATGTCACTAGCAGATCAGGGGCTCCGCAGAACGTGCAGTGTAGTGCTGCGAGTCACGTAGACAGAAGGACACAAAATGACACATGCAAAGAAAGCTTTAAAATTCAAAGACAGACTTATCTTCCTCTTGCTACCTTTGCACAAGGTCTACTGCAAGCTAACAATATTTGCAAAGATAAACATCTGGAGTATATTAGGATGGTCAGATGCAGTTAGTGTCATCTGTCCCATTACAGATCATATCTGTGACTTAAATTGCTGAAAAACTGTTTCGGTTTCGGCTGCCGCCGACAACAAAAGCGCCACGCGGCCGCCCCTCCCCCCGCCGGCGTGCGGAGGAGAATGAAAAGAAAGAGGCAGAATCTGGTGGGTCGGGATAAGGGCAGTTTAACAGAACAGCAAACAGAGGGAAAACAGGAACAACAACGATACAAATAAGGAGAAAACACAACAACGAACCGTACAACCCAGACAGCCGCTCTCCCGAAACAGGACCGGCGCTGCGTCCCCCCAAGCCGCGAGTGCCTTCCCGCCTCCCCGCCCCCCCCACCGGAACCCAGCGTGACGTCACAGGGTATGGAACACGGGGCTCTGTTCGGCCAGGTGGGGTCAGCCCCCACCCCCCGGCTGCGCCCCTTCCTGGAGTCCGGTGAAAATTAACCCTGTCCTGGCCGAACCCAGGACATACAGCACTCAGCACTGGCAGGACAAGGCAACACCACCACCTCTTCCTGAACTGGTAAATGAGTTTCTGGATTTTAGGGAAGTCTAACTAGTTTGAAATTCCTTACTGAAATCGCACTGCGAGAACTGGCACCCTTCCACCACCACCCAGCTAGCCGTTAATGTCACTAGCAGATCAGGGGGTCCGCAGAACGTGCAGTGTAGTGCTGCGAGTCACGTAGACAGAAGGACACAAAATGACACATGCAAAGAAAGCTTTAAAATTCAAAGACAGACTTCTCTTCCTCTTGCTACCTTTGCACAAAGGCTACTGCAAGCTAACAATATTTGCAAAGATAAACATCTGGAGTATATTAGGATGGTCAGATGCAGTTACTGTCATCTGTCCCATTACAGATCATATCTGTGACTTAAATTGCTGAAAAACTGTTTCGGTTTCGGCTGCCGCCGGCAACAAAAGCGCCACGCGGCCGCCCCTCCCCCCGCCGGCGTGCGGAGGAGAATGAAAAGAAAGAGGCAGAATCTGGTGGGTCGGGATAAGGGCAGTTTAACAGAACAGCAAACAGAGGGAAAACAGGAACAACAACGATACAAATAAGGAGAAAACACAACAACGAACCGTACAACCCAGACAGCCGCTCTCCCGAAACAGGACCGGCGCTGCGTCCCCCCAAGCCGCGAGTGCCTTCCCGCCTCCCCGCCCCCCCCACCGGAACCCAGCGTGACGTCACAGGGTATGGAACACCGGGCTCTGTTCGGCCAGGTGGGGTCAGCCCCCACCCCCCGGCTGTGCCCCTTCCTGGAGTCCGGTGAAAATTAACCCTGTCCTGGCCGAACCCAGGACATACAGCACTCAGCACTGGCAGGACAAGGCAACACCACCACCTCTTCCTGAACTGGTAAATGAGTTTCTGCATTTTAGGGAAGTCTAACTAGTTTGAAATTCCTTACTGAAATCGCACTGCGAGAACTGGCACCCTTCCACCACCACCCAGCTAGCCGTTAATGTCACTAGCAGATCAGGGGCTCCGCAGAACGTGCAGTGTAGTGCTGCGAGTCACGTAGACAGAAGGACACAAAATGACACATGCAAAGAAAGCTTTAAAATTCAAAGACAGACTTCTCTTCCTCTTGCTACCTTTGCACAAAGTCTACTGCAAGCTAACAATATTTGCAAAGATAAACATCTGGAGTATATTAGGATGGTCAGATGCAGTTACTGTCATCTGTCCCATTACAGATCATATCTGTGACTTAAATTGCTGAAAAACTGTTTCGGTTTCGGCTGCCGCCGGCAACAAAAGCGCCACGCGGCCGCCCCTCCCCCCGCCGGCGTGCGGAGGAGAATGAAAAGAAAGAGGCAGAATCTGGTGGGTCGGGATAAGGGCAGTTTAACAGAACAGCAAACAGAGGGAAAACAGGAACAACAACGATACAAATAAGGAGAAAACACAACAACGAACCGTACAACCCAGACAGCCGCTCTCCCGAAACAGGACCGGCGCTGCGTCCCCCCAAGCCGCGAGTGCCTTCCCGCCTCCCCGCCCCCCCCACCGGAACCCAGCGTGACGTCACAGGGTATGGAACACCGGGCTCTGTTCGGCCAGGTGGGGTCAGCCCCCACCCCCCGGCTGTGCCCCTTCCTGGAGTCCGGTGAAAATTAACCCTGTCCTGGCCGAACCCAGGACATACAGCACTCAGCACTGGCAGGACAAGACAACACCACCACCTCTTCCTGAACTGGTAAATGAGTTTCTGGATTTTAGGGAAGTCTAACTAGTTTGAAATTCCTTACTGAAATCGCACTGCGAGAACTGGCACCCTTCCACCACCACCCAGCTAGCCGTTAATGTCACTAGCAGATCAGGGGCTCCGCAGAACGTGCAGTGTAGTGCTGCGAGTCACGTAGACAGAAGGACACAAAATGACACATGCAAAGAAAGCTTTAAAATTCAAAGGCAGACTTCTCTTCCTCTTGCTATCTTTGCACAAGGTCTACTGCAAGCTAACAATATTTGCAAAGATAAACATCCGGAGTATATTAGGATGGTCAGATGCAGTTAGTGTCATCTGTCCCATTACAGATCATATCTGTGACTTAAATTGCTGAAAAACTGTTTCGGTTTCGGCTGCCGCCGACAACAAAAGCGCCACGCGGCCGCCCCTCCCCCCGCCGGCGTGCGGAGGAGAATGAAAAGAAAGAGGCAGAATCTGGTGGGTCGGGATAAGGGCAGTTTAACAGAACAGCAAACAGAGGGAAAACAGGAACAACAACGATACAAATAAGGAGAAAACACAACAACGAACCGTACAACCCAGACAGCCGCTCTCCCGAAACAGGACCGGCGCTGCGTCCCCCCAAGCCGCGAGTGCCTTCCCGCCTCCCCGCCCCCCCCACCGGAACCCAGCGTGACGTCACAGGGTATGGAACACGGGGCTCTGTTCGGCCAGGTGGGGTCAGCCCCCACCCCCCGGCTGCGCCCCTTCCTGGAGTCCGGTGAAAATTAACCCTGTCCTGGCCAAACCCAGGACATACAGCACTCAGCACTGGCAGGACAAGGCAACACCACCACCTCTTCCTGAACTGGTAAATGAGTTTCTGGATTTTAGGGAAGTCTAACTAGTTTGAAATTCCTTACTGAAATCGCACTGCGAGAACTGGCACCCTTCCACCACCACCCAGCTAGCCGTTAATGTCACTAGCAGATCAGGGGCTCCGCAGAACGTGCAGTGTAGTGCTGCGAGTCACGTAGACAGAAGGACACAAAATGACACATGCAAAGAAAGCTTTAAAATTCAAAGGCAGACTTCTCTTCCTCTTGCTACCTTTGCACAAAGTCTACTGCAAGCTAACAATATTTGCAAAGATAAACATCTGGAGTATATTAGGATGGTCAGATGCAGTTACTGTCATCTGTCCCATTACAGATCGTATCTGTGACTTAAATTGCTGAAAAACTGTTTCGGTTTCGGCTGCCGCCGGCAACAAAAGCGCCACGCAGCCGCCCCTCCCCCCGCCGGCGTACGGAGGAGAATGAAAAGAAAGAGGCAGAAACAGGTGGGTCAGGATAAGGGCAGTTTAACAGAACAGCAAACAGAGGGAAAACAGGAACAACAACGATACAAATAAGGAGAAAACACAACAACGAACCGTACAACCCAGACAGCCGCTCTCCCGAAACAGGACCGGCGCTGCGTCCCCCCAAGCCGCGAGTGCCTTCCCGCCTCCCCGCCCCCCCCACCGGAACCCAGCGTGACGTCACAGGGTATGGAACACCGGGCTCTGTTCGGCCAGGTGGGGTCAGCCCCCACCCCCCGGCTGTGCCCCTTCCTGGAGTCCGGTGAAAATTAACCCTGTCCTGGCCAAACCCAGGACATACAGCACTCAGCACTGGCAGGACAAGGCAACACCACCACCTCTTCCTGAACTGGTAAATGAGTTTCTGCATTTTAGGGAAGTCTAACTAGTTTGAAATTCCTTACTGAAATCGCACTGCGAGAACTGGCACCCTTCCACCACCACCCAGCTAGCCGTTAATGTCACTAGCAGATCAGGGGCTCCGCAGAACGTGCAGTGTAGTGCTGCGAGTCACGTAGACAGAAGGACACAAAATGACACATGCAAAGAAAGCTTTAAAATTCAAAGACAGACTTCTCTTCCTCTTGCTACCTTTGCACAAAGTCTACTGCAAGCTAACAATATTTGCAAAGATAAACATCTGGAGTATATTAGGATGGTCAGATGCAGTTACTGTCATCTGTCCCATTACAGATCATATCTGTGACTTAAATTGCTGAAAAACTGTTTCGGTTTCGGCTGCCGCCGGCAACAAAAGCACCACGCGGCCGCCCCTCCCCCCGCCGGCGTGCGGAGGAGAATGAAAAGAAAGAGGCAGAATCTGGTGGGTCGGGATAAGGGCAGTTTAACAGAACAGCAAACAGAGGGAAAACAGGAACAACAACGATACAAATAAGGAGAAAACACAACAACGAACCGTACAACCCAGACAGCCGCTCTCCCGAAACAGGACCGGCGCTGCGTCCCCCCAAGCCGCGAGTGCCTTCCCGCCTCCCCGCCCCCCCCACCGGAACCCAGCGTGACGTCACAGGGTATGGAACACGGGGCTCTGTTCGGCCAGGTGGGGTCAGCCCCCACCCCCCGGCTGTGCCCCTTCCTGGAGTCCGGTGAAAATTAACCCTGTCCTGGCCGAACCCAGGACATACAGCACTCAGCACTGGCAGGACAAGACAACACCACCACCTCTTCCTGAACTGGTAAATGAGTTTCTGGATTTTAGGGAAGTCTAACTAGTTTGAAATTCCTTACTGAAATCGCACTGCGAGAACTGGCACCCTTCCACCACCACCCAGCTAGCCGTTAATGTCACTAGCAGATCAGGGGCTCCGCAGAACGTGCAGTGTAGTGCTGCGAGTCACTTAGACAGAAGGACACAAAATGACACATGCAAAGAAAGCTTTAAAATTCAAAGGCAGACTTCTCTTCCTCTTGCTACCTTTGCACAAGGTCTACTGCAAGCTAACAATATTTGCAAAGATAAACATCCGGAGTATATTAGGATGGTCAGATGCAGTTAGTGTCATCTGTCCCATTACAGATCATATCTGTGACTTAAATTGCTGAAAAACTGTTTCGGTTTCGGCTGCCGCCGGCAACAAAAGCGCCACGCAGCCACGCCTCCCCCCGCCGGCGTACGGAGGAGAATGAAAAGAAAGAGGCAGAAACAGGTGGGTCAGGATAAGGGCAGTTTAACAGAACAGCAAACAGAGGGAAAACAGGAACAACAACGATACAAATAAGGAGAAAACACAACAACAAACCGTACAACCCAGACAGCCGCTCTACCGAAACAGGACCGGCGCTGCGTCCCCCCAAGCCGCGAGTGCCTTCCCGCCGCCCCGCCCCCCCCACCGGAACCCAGCGTGACGTCACAGGGTATGGAACACCGGGCTCTGTTCGGCCAGGTGGGGTCAGCCCCCACCCCCCGGCTGTGCCCCTTCCTGGAGTCCGGTGAAAATTAACCCTGTCCTGGCCGAACCCAGGACATACAGCACTCAGCACTGGCAGGACAAGACAACACCACCACCTCTTCCTGAACTGGTAAATGAGTTTCTGGATTTTAGGGAAGTCTAACTAGTTTGAAATTCCTTACTGAAATCGCACTGCGAGAACTGGCACCCTTCCACCACCACCCAGCTAGCCGTTAATGTCACTAGCAGATCAGGGGCTCCGCAGAACGTGCAGTGTAGTGCTGCGAGTCACGTAGACAGAAGGACACAAAATGACACATGCAAAGAAAGCTTTAAAATTCAAAGGCAGACTTCTCTTCCTCTTGCTACCTTTGCACAAGGTCTACTGCAAGCTAACAATATTTGCAAAGATAAACATCTGGAGTATATTAGGATGGTCAGATGCAGTTAGTGTCATCTGTCCCATTACAGATCGTATCTGTGACTTAAATTGCTGAAAAACTGTTTCGGTTTCGGCTGCCGCCGACAACAAAAGCGCCACGCGGCCGCCCCTCCCCCCGCCGGCGTACGGAGGAGAATGAAAAGAAAGAGGCAGAATCTGGTGGGTCGGGATAAGGGCAGTTTAACAGAACAGCAAACAGAGGGAAAACAGGAACAACAACGATACAAATAAGGAGAAAACACAACAACGAACCGTACAACCCAGACAGCCGCTCTCCCGAAACAGGACCGGCGCTGCGTCCCCCCAAGCCGCGAGTGCCTTCCCGCCTCCCCGCCCCCCCCACCGGAACCCAGCGTGACGTCACAGGGTATGGAACACCGGGCTCTGTTCGGCCAGGTGGGGTCAGCCCCCACCCCCCGGCTGTGCCCCTTCCTGGAGTCCGGTGAAAATTAACCCTGTCCTGGCCGAACCCAGGACATACAGCACTCAGCACTGGCAGGACAAGACAACACCACCACCTCTTCCTGAACTGGTAAATGAGTTTCTGGATTTTAGGGAAGTCTAACTAGTTTGAAATTCCTTACTGAAATCGCACTGCGAGAACTGGCACCCTTCCACCACCACCCAGCTAGCCGTTAATGTCACTAGCAGATCAGGGGCTCCGCAGAACGTGCAGTGTAGTGCTGCGAGTCACGTAGACAGAAGGACACAAAATGACACATGCAAAGAAAGCTTTAAAATTCAAAGGCAGACTTCTCTTCCTCTTGCTACCTTTGCACAAGGTCTACTGCAAGCTAACAATATTTGCAAAGATAAACATCTGGAGTATATTAGGATGGTCAGATGCAGTTAGTGTCATCTGTCCCATTACAGATCGTATCTGTGACTTAAATTGCTGAAAAACTGTTTCGGTTTCGGCTGCCGCCGACAACAAAAGCGCCACGCGGCCGCCCCTCCCCCCGCCGGCGTACGGAGGAGAATGAAAAGAAAGAGGCAGAAACAGGTGGGTCAGGATAAGGGCAGTTTAACAGAACAGCAAACAGAGGGAAAACAGGAACAACAACGATACAAATAAGGAGAAAACACAACAACAAACCGTACAACCCAGACAGCCGCTCTACCGAAACAGGACCGGCGCTGCGTCCCCCCAAGCCGCGAGTGCCTTCCCGCCGCCCCGCCCCCCCCACCGGAACCCAGCGTGACGTCACAGGGTATGGAACACGGGGCTCTGTTCGGCCAGGTGGGGTCAGCCCCCACCCCCCGGCTGTGCCCCTTCCTGGAGTCCGGTGAAAATTAACCCTGTCCTGGCCGAACCCAGGACATACAGCACTCAGCACTGGCAGGACAAGACAACACCACCACCTCTTCCTGAACTGGTAAATGAGTTTCTGGATTTTAGGGAAGTCTAACTAGTTTGAAATTCCTTACTGAAATCGCACTGCGAGAACTGGCACCCTTCCACCACCACCCAGCTAGCCGTTAATGTCACTAGCAGATCAGGGGCTCCGCAGAACGTGCAGTGTAGTGCTGCGAGTCACTTAGACAGAAGGACACAAAATGACACATGCAAAGAAAGCTTTAAAATTCAAAGGCAGACTTCTCTTCCTCTTGCTACCTTTGCACAAGGTCTACTGCAAGCTAACAATATTTGCAAAGATAAACATCCGGAGTATATTAGGATGGTCAGATGCAGTTAGTGTCATCTGTCCCATTACAGATCATATCTGTGACTTAAATTGCTGAAAAACTGTTTCGGTTTCGGCTGCCGCCGGCAACAAAAGCGCCACGCAGCCACGCCTCCCCCCGCCGGCGTACGGAGGAGAATGAAAAGAAAGAGGCAGAAACAGGTGGGTCAGGATAAGGGCAGTTTAACAGAACAGCAAACAGAGGGAAAACAGGAACAACAACGATACAAATAAGGAGAAAACACAACAACAAACCGTACAACCCAGACAGCCGCTCTACCGAAACAGGACCGGCGCTGCGTCCCCCCAAGCCGCGAGTGCCTTCCCGCCTCCCCGCCCCCCCCACCGGAACCCAGCGTGACGTCACAGGGTATGGAACACCGGGCTCTGTTCGGCCAGGTGGGGTCAGCCCCCACCCCCCGGCTGTGCCCCTTCCTGGAGTCCGGTGAAAATTAACCCTGTCCTGGCCGAACCCAGGACATACAGCACTCAGCACTGGCAGGACAAGACAACACCACCACCTCTTCCTGAACTGGTAAATGAGTTTCTGCATTTTAGGGAAGTCTAACTAGTTTGAAATTCCTTACTGAAATCGCACTGCGAGAACTGGCACCCTTCCACCACCACCCAGCTAGCCGTTAATGTCACTAGCAGATCAGGGGCTCCGCAGAACGTGCAGTGTAGTGCTGCGAGTCACGTAGACAGAAGGACACAAAATGACACATGCAAAGAAAGCTTTAAAATTCAAAGGCAGACTTCTCTTCCTCTTGCTACCTTTGCACAAGGTCTACTGCAAGCTAACAATATTTGCAAAGATAAACATCTGGAGTATATTAGGATGGTCAGATGCAGTTAGTGTCATCTGTCCCATTACAGATCGTATCTGTGACTTAAATTGCTGAAAAACTGTTTCGGTTTCGGCTGCCGCTGACAACAAAAGCGCCACGCGGCCGCCCCTCCCCCCGCCGGCGTGCGGAGGAGAATGAAAAGAAAGAGGCAGAATCTGGTGGGTCGGGATAAGGGCAGTTTAACAGAACAGCAAACAGAGGGAAAACAGGAACAACAACGATACAAATAGGGAGAAAACACAACAACGAACCGTACAACCCAGACAGCCGCTCTCCCGAAACAGGACCGGCGCTGCGTCCCCCCAAGCCGCGAGTGCCTTCCCGCCTCCCCGCCCCCCCCACCGGAACCCAGCGTGACGTCACAGGGTATGGAACACCGGGCTCTGTTCGGCCAGGTGGGGTCAGCCCCCACCCCCCGGCTGTGCCCCTTCCTGGAGTCCGGTGAAAATTAACCCTGTCCTGGCCGAACCCAGGACATACAGCACTCAGCACTGGCAGGACAAGACAACACCACCACCTCTTCCTGAACTGGTAAATGAGTTTCTGGATTTTAGGGAAGTCTAACTAGTTTGAAATTCCTTACTGAAATCGCACTGCGAGAACTGGCACCCTTCCACCACCACCCAGCTAGCCGTTAATGTCACTAGCAGATCAGGGGCTCCGCAGAACGTGCAGTGTAGTGCTGCGAGTCACGTAGACAGAAGGACACAAAATGACACATGCAAAGAAAGCTTTAAAATTCAAAGGCAGACTTCTCTTCCTCTTGCTACCTTTGCACAAAGTCTACTGCAAGCTAACAATATTTGCAAAGATGAACATCTGGAGTATATTAGGATGGTCAGATGCAGTTAGTGTCATCTGTCCCATTACAGATCGTATCTGTGACTTAAATTGCTGAAAAACTGTTTCGGTTTCGGCTGCCGCCGGCAACAAAAGCGCCATGCAGCCATGCCTCCCCCCGCCGGCGTACGGAGGAGAATGAAAAGAAAGAGGCAGAAACAGGTGGGTCAGGATAAGGGCAGTTTAACAGAACAGCAAACAGAGGGAAAACAGGAACAACAACGATACAAATAAGGAGAAAACACAACAACAAACCGTACAACCCAGACAGCCGCTCTACCGAAACAGGACCGGCGCTGCGTCCCCCCAAGCCGCGAGTGCCTTACCGCCGCCCCGCCCCCCCCACCGGAACCCAGCGTGACGTCACAGGGTATGGAACACGGGGCTCTGTTCGGCCAGGTGGGGTCAGCCCCCACCCCCCGGCTGTGCCCCTTCCTGGAGTCCGGTGAAAATTAACCCTGTCCTGGCCGAACCCAGGACATACAGCACTCAGCACTGGCAGGACAAGACAACACCACCACCTCTTCCTGAACTGGTAAATGAGTTTCTGGATTTTAGGGAAGTCTAACTAGTTTGAAATTCCTTACTGAAATCGCACTGCGAGAACTGGCACCCTTCCACCACCACCCAGCTAGCCGTTAATGTCACTAGCAGATCAGGGGCTCCGCAGAACGTGCAGTGTAGTGCTGCGAGTCACTTAGACAGAAGGACACAAAATGACACATGCAAAGAAAGCTTTAAAATTCAAAGGCAGACTTCTCTTCCTCTTGCTACCTTTGCACAAGGTCTACTGCAAGCTAACAATATTTGCAAAGATAAACATCCGGAGTATATTAGGATGGTCAGATGCAGTTAGTGTCATCTGTCCCATTACAGATCGTATCTGTGACTTAAATTGCTGAAAAACTGTTTCGGTTTCGGCTGCCGCCGGCAACAAAAGCGCCACGCAGCCACGCCTCCCCCCGCCGGCGTACGGAGGAGAATGAAAAGAAAGAGGCAGAAACAGGTGGGTCAGGATAAGGGCAGTTTAACAGAACAGCAAACAGAGGGAAAACAGGAACAACAACGATACAAATAAGGAGAAAACACAACAACAAACCGTACAACCCAGACAGCCGCTCTACCGAAACAGGACCGGCGCTGCGTCCCCCCAAGCCGCGAGTGCCTTCCCGCCTCCCCGCCCCCCCCACCGGAACCCAGCGTGACGTCACAGGGTATGGAACACCGGGCTCTGTTCGGCCAGGTGGGGTCAGCCCCCACCCCCCGGCTGTGCCCCTTCCTGGAGTCCGGTGAAAATTAACCCTGTCCTGGCCGAACCCAGGACATACAGCACTCAGCACTGGCAGGACAAGACAACACCACCACCTCTTCCTGAACTGGTAAATGAGTTTCTGCATTTTAGGGAAGTCTAACTAGTTTGAAATTCCTTACTGAAATCGCACTGCGAGAACTGGCACCCTTCCACCACCACCCAGCTAGCCGTTAATGTCACTAGCAGATCAGGGGCTCCGCAGAACGTGCAGTGTAGTGCTGCGAGTCACTTAGACAGAAGGACACAAAATGACACATGCAAAGAAAGCTTTAAAATTCAAAGGCAGACTTCTCTTCCTCTTGCTACCTTTGCACAAGGTCTACTGCAAGCTAACAATATTTGCAAAGATAAACATCTGGAGTATATTAGGATGGTCAGATGCAGTTACTGTCATCTGTCCCATTACAGATCGTATCTGTGACTTAAATTGCTGAAAAACTGTTTCGGTTTCGGCTGCCGCCGACAACAAAAGCGCCACGCGGCCGCCCCTCCCCCCGCCGGCGTGCGGAGGAGAATGAAAAGAAAGAGGCAGAATCTGGTGGGTCGGGATAAGGGCAGTTTAACAGAACAGCAAACAGAGGGAAAACAGGAACAACAACGATACAAATAGGGAGAAAACACAACAACGAACCGTACAACCCAGACAGCCGCTCTCCCGAAACAGGACCGGCGCTGCGTCCCCCCAAGCCGCGAGTGCCTTCCCGCCTCCCCGCCCCCCCCACCGGAACCCAGCGTGACGTCACAGGGTATGGAACACCGGGCTCTGTTCGGCCAGGTGGGGTCAGCCCCCACCCCCCGGCTGTGCCCCTTCCTGGAGTCCGGTGAAAATTAACCCTGTCCTGGCCGAACCCAGGACATACAGCACTCAGCACTGGCAGGACAAGACAACACCACCACCTCTTCCTGAACTGGTAAATGAGTTTCTGGATTTTAGGGAAGTCTAACTAGTTTGAAATTCCTTACTGAAATCGCACTGCGAGAACTGGCACCCTTCCACCACCACCCAGCTAGCCGTTAATGTCACTAGCAGATCAGGGGCTCCGCAGAACGTGCAGTGTAGTGCTGCGAGTCACGTAGACAGAAGGACACAAAATGACACATGCAAAGAAAGCTTTAAAATTCAAAGGCAGACTTCTCTTCCTCTTGCTACCTTTGCACAAAGTCTACTGCAAGCTAACAATATTTGCAAAGATGAACATCTGGAGTATATTACGATGGTCAGATGCAGTTAGTGTCATCTGTCCCATTACAGATCGTATCTGTGACTTAAATTGCTGAAAAACTGTTTCGGTTTCGGCTGCCGCCGGCAACAAAAGCGCCATGCAGCCATGCCTCCCCCCGCCGGCGTACGGAGGAGAATGAAAAGAAAGAGGCAGAAACAGGTGGGTCAGGATAAGGGCAGTTTAACAGAACAGCAAACAGAGGGAAAACAGGAACAACAACGATACAAATAAGGAGAAAACACAACAACAAACCGTACAACCCAGACAGCCGCTCTACCGAAACAGGACCGGCGCTGCGTCCCCCCAAGCCGCGAGTGCCTTACCGCCGCCCCGCCCCCCCCACCGGAACCCAGCGTGACGTCACAGGGTATGGAACACGGGGCTCTGTTCGGCCAGGTGGGGTCAGCCCCCACCCCCCGGCTGTGCCCCTTCCTGGAGTCCGGTGAAAATTAACCCTGTCCTGGCCGAACCCAGGACATACAGCACTCAGCACTGGCAGGACAAGACAACACCACCACCTCTTCCTGAACTGGTAAATGAGTTTCTGGATTTTAGGGAAGTCTAACTAGTTTGAAATTCCTTACTGAAATCGCACTGCGAGAACTGGCACCCTTCCACCACCACCCAGCTAGCCGTTAATGTCACTAGCAGATCAGGGGCTCCGCAGAACGTGCAGTGTAGTGCTGCGAGTCACGTAGACAGAAGGACACAAAATGACACATGCAAAGAAAGCTTTAAAATTCAAAGGCAGACTTCTCTTCCTCTTGCTATCTTTGCACAAGGTCTACTGCAAGCTAACAATATTTGCAAAGATAAACATCCGGAGTATATTAGGATGGTCAGATGCAGTTAGTGTCATCTGTCCCATTACAGATCATATCTGTGACTTAAATTGCTGAAAAACTGTTTCGGTTTCGGCTGCCGCCGACAACAAAAGCGCCACGCGGCCGCCCCTCCCCCCGCCGGCGTGCGGAGGAGAATGAAAAGAAAGAGGCAGAATCTGGTGGGTCGGGATAAGGGCAGTTTAACAGAACAGCAAACAGAGGGAAAACAGGAACAACAACGATACAAATAAGGAGAAAACACAACAACGAACCGTACAACCCAGACAGCCGCTCTCCCGAAACAGGACCGGCGCTGCGTCCCCCCAAGCCGCGAGTGCCTTCCCGCCTCCCCGCCCCCCCCACCGGAACCCAGCGTGACGTCACAGGGTATGGAACACGGGGCTCTGTTCGGCCAGGTGGGGTCAGCCCCCACCCCCCGGCTGCGCCCCTTCCTGGAGTCCGGTGAAAATTAACCCTGTCCTGGCCAAACCCAGGACATACAGCACTCAGCACTGGCAGGACAAGGCAACACCACCACCTCTTCCTGAACTGGTAAATGAGTTTCTGGATTTTAGGGAAGTCTAACTAGTTTGAAATTCCTTACTGAAATCGCACTGCGAGAACTGGCACCCTTCCACCACCACCCAGCTAGCCGTTAATGTCACTAGCAGATCAGGGGCTCCGCAGAACGTGCAGTGTAGTGCTGCGAGTCACGTAGACAGAAGGACACAAAATGACACATGCAAAGAAAGCTTTAAAATTCAAAGGCAGACTTCTCTTCCTCTTGCTACCTTTGCACAAAGTCTACTGCAAGCTAACAATATTTGCAAAGATAAACATCTGGAGTATATTAGGATGGTCAGATGCAGTTACTGTCATCTGTCCCATTACAGATCGTATCTGTGACTTAAATTGCTGAAAAACTGTTTCGGTTTCGGCTGCCGCCGGCAACAAAAGCGCCACGCAGCCGCCCCTCCCCCCGCCGGCGTACGGAGGAGAATGAAAAGAAAGAGGCAGAAACAGGTGGGTCAGGATAAGGGCAGTTTAACAGAACAGCAAACAGAGGGAAAACAGGAACAACAACGATACAAATAAGGAGAAAACACAACAACGAACCGTACAACCCAGACAGCCGCTCTCCCGAAACAGGACCGGCGCTGCGTCCCCCCAAGCCGCGAGTGCCTTCCCGCCTCCCCGCCCCCCCCACCGGAACCCAGCGTGACGTCACAGGGTATGGAACACCGGGCTCTGTTCGGCCAGGTGGGGTCAGCCCCCACCCCCCGGCTGTGCCCCTTCCTGGAGTCCGGTGAAAATTAACCCTGTCCTGGCCGAACCCAGGACATACAGCACTCAGCACTGGCAGGACAAGGCAACACCACCACCTCTTCCTGAACTGGTAAATGAGTTTCTGCATTTTAGGGAAGTCTAACTAGTTTGAAATTCCTTACTGAAATCGCACTGCGAGAACTGGCACCCTTCCACCACCACCCAGCTAGCCGTTAATGTCACTAGCAGATCAGGGGCTCCGCAGAACGTGCAGTGTAGTGCTGCGAGTCACGTAGACAGAAGGACACAAAATGACACATGCAAAGAAAGCTTTAAAATTCAAAGGCAGACTTCTCTTCCTCTTGCTACCTTTGCACAAGGTCTACTGCAAGCTAACAATATTTGCAAAGATAAACATCCGGAGTATATTAGGATGGTCAGATGCAGTTAGTGTCATCTGTCCCATTACAGATCGTATCTGTGACTTAAATTGCTGAAAAACTGTTTCGGTTTCGGCTGCCGCCGACAACAAAAGCGCCACGCAGCCACGCCTCCCACCGCCGGCGTACGGAGGAGAATGAAAAGAAAGAGGCAGAAACAGGTGGGTCAGGATAAGGGCAGTTTAACAGAACAGCAAACAGAGGGAAAACAGGAACAACAACGATACAAATAAGGAGAAAACACAACAACGAACCGTACAACCCAGACAGCCGCTCTCCCGAAACAGGACCGGCGCTGCGTCCCCCCAAGCCGCGAGTGCCTTCCCGCCTCCCCGCCCCCCCCACCGGAACCCAGCGTGACGTCACAGGGTATGGAACACCGGGCTCTGTTCGGCCAGGTGGGGTCAGCCCCCACCCCCCGGCTGTGCCCCTTCCTGGAGTCCGGTGAAAATTAACCCTGTCCTGGCCGAACCCAGGACATACAGCACTCAGCACTGGCAGGACAAGGCAACACCACCACCTCTTCCTGAACTGGTAAATGAGTTTCTGGATTTTAGGGAAGTCTAACTAGTTTGAAATTCCTTACTGAAATCGCACTGCGAGAACTGGCACCCTTCCACCACCACCCAGCTAGCCTTTAATGTCACTAGCAGATCAGGGGCTCCGCAGAACGTGCAGTGTAGTGCTGCGAGTCACGTAGACAGAAGGACACAAAATGACACATGCAAAGAAAGCTTTAAAATTCAAAGACAGACTTCTCTTCCTCTTGCTACCTTTGCACAAAGTCTACTGCAAGCTAACAATATTTGCAAAGATAAACATCTGGAGTATATTAGGATGGTCAGATGCAGTTACTGTCATCTGTCCCATTACAGATCATATCTGTGACTTAAATTGCTGAAAAACTGTTTCGGTTTCGGCTGCCGCCGACAACAAAAGCGCCACGCGGCCGCCCCTCCCCCCGCCGGCGTACGGAGGAGAATGAAAAGAAAGAGGCAGAAACAGGTGGGTCAGGATAAGGGCAGTTTAACAGAACAGCAAACAGAGGGAAAACAGGAACAACAACGATACAAATAAGGAGAAAACACAACAACAAACCGTACAACCCAGACAGCCGCTCTACCGAAACAGGACCGGCGCTGCGTCCCCCCAAGCCGCGAGTGCCTTCCCGCCTCCCCGCCCCCCCCACCGGAACCCAGCGTGACGTCACAGGGTATGGAACACGGGGCTCTGTTCGGCCAGGTGGGGTCAGCCCCCACCCCCCGGCTGTGCCCCTTCCTGGAGTCCGGTGAAAATTAACCCTGTCCTGGCCGAACCCAGGACATACAGCACTCAGCACTGGCAGGACAAGACAACACCACCACCTCTTCCTGAACTGGTAAATGAGTTTCTGGATTTTAGGGAAGTCTAACTAGTTTGAAATTCCTTACTGAAATCGCACTGCGAGAACTGGCACCCTTCCACCACCACCCAGCTAGCCGTTAATGTCACTAGCAGATCAGGGGCTCCGCAGAACGTGCAGTGTAGTGCTGCGAGTCACGTAGACAGAAGGACACAAAATGACACATGCAAAGAAAGCTTTAAAATTCAAAGGCAGACTTCTCTTCCTCTTGCTATCTTTGCACAAGGTCTACTGCAAGCTAACAATATTTGCAAAGATAAACATCCGGAGTATATTAGGATGGTCAGATGCAGTTAGTGTCATCTGTCCCATTACAGATCGTATCTGTGACTTAAATTGCTGAAAAACTGTTTCGGTTTCGGCTGCCGCCGGCAACAAAAGCGCCACGCAGCCACGCCTCCCCCCGCCGGCGTACGGAGGAGAATGAAAAGAAAGAGGCAGAAACAGGTGGGTCAGGATAAGGGCAGTTTAACAGAACAGCAAACAGAGGGAAAACAGGAACAACAACGATACAAATAAGGAGAAAACACAACAACAAACCGTACAACCCAGACAGCCGCTCTACCGAAACAGGACCGGCGCTGCGTCCCCCCAAGCCGCGAGTGCCTTCCCGCCGCCCCGCCCCCCCCACCGGAACCCAGCGTGACGTCACAGGGTATGGAACACCGGGCTCTGTTCGGCCAGGTGGGGTCAGCCCCCACCCCCCGGCTGTGCCCCTTCCTGGAGTCCGGTGAAAATTAACCCTGTCCTGGCCGAACCCAGGACATACAGCACTCAGCACTGGCAGGACAAGGCAACACCACCACCTCTTCCTGAACTGGTAAATGAGTTTCTGCATTTTAGGGAAGTCTAACTAGTTTGAAATTCCTTACTGAAATCGCACTGCGAGAACTGGCACCCTTCCACCACCACCCAGCTAGCCGTTAATGTCACTAGCAGATCAGGGGCTCCGCAGAACGTGCAGTGTAGTGCTGCGAGTCACGTAGACAGAAGGACACAAAATGACACATGCAAAGAAAGCTTTAAAATTCAAAGGCAGACTTCTCTTCCTCTTGCTACCTTTGCACAAGGTCTACTGCAAGCTAACAATATTTGCAAAGATAAACATCCGGAGTATATTAGGATGGTCAGATGCAGTTAGTGTCATCTGTCCCATTACAGATCGTATCTGTGACTTAAATTGCTGAAAAACTGTTTCGGTTTCGGCTGCCGCCGACAACAAAAGCGCCACGCAGCCACGCCTCCCACCGCCGGCGTACGGAGGAGAATGAAAAGAAAGAGGCAGAAACAGGTGGGTCAGGATAAGGGCAGTTTAACAGAACAGCAAACAGAGGGAAAACAGGAACAACAACGATACAAATAAGGAGAAAACACAACAACGAACCGTACAACCCAGACAGCCGCTCTCCCGAAACAGGACCGGCGCTGCGTCCCCCCAAGCCGCGAGTGCCTTCCCGCCTCCCCGCCCCCCCCACCGGAACCCAGCGTGACGTCACAGGGTATGGAACACCGGGCTCTGTTCGGCCAGGTGGGGTCAGCCCCCACCCCCCGGCTGTGCCCCTTCCTGGAGTCCGGTGAAAATTAACCCTGTCCTGGCCGAACCCAGGACATACAGCACTCAGCACTGGCAGGACAAGGCAACACCACCACCTCTTCCTGAACTGGTAAATGAGTTTCTGCATTTTAGGGAAGTCTAACTAGTTTGAAATTCCTTACTGAAATCGCACTGCGAGAACTGGCACCCTTCCACCACCACCCAGCTAGCCTTTAATGTCACTAGCAGATCAGGGGCTCCGCAGAACGTGCAGTGTAGTGCTGCGAGTCACGTAGACAGAAGGACACAAAATGACACATGCAAAGAAAGCTTTAAAATTCAAAGACAGACTTCTCTTCCTCTTGCTACCTTTGCACAAAGTCTACTGCAAGCTAAAAATATTTGCAAAGATAAACATCTGGAGTATATTAGGATGGTCAGATGCAGTTACTGTCATCTGTCCCATTACAGATCATATCTGTGACTTAAATTGCTGAAAAACTGTTTCGGTTTCGGCTGCCGCCGACAACAAAAGCGCCACGCGGCCGCCCCTCCCCCCGCCGGCGTACGGAGGAGAATGAAAAGAAAGAGGCAGAAACAGGTGGGTCAGGATAAGGGCAGTTTAACAGAACAGCAAACAGAGGGAAAACAGGAACAACAACGATACAAATAAGGAGAAAACACAACAACAAACCGTACAACCCAGACAGCCGCTCTACCGAAACAGGACCGGCGCTGCGTCCCCCCAAGCCGCGAGTGCCTTCCCGCCGCCCCGCCCCCCCCACCGGAACCCAGCGTGACGTCACAGGGTATGGAACACGGGGCTCTGTTCGGCCAGGTGGGGTCAGCCCCCACCCCCCGGCTGTGCCCCTTCCTGGAGTCCGGTGAAAATTAACCCTGTCCTGGCCGAACCCAGGACATACAGCACTCAGCACTGGCAGGACAAGACAACACCACCACCTCTTCCTGAACTGGTAAATGAGTTTCTGGATTTTAGGGAAGTCTAACTAGTTTGAAATTCCTTACTGAAATCGCACTGCGAGAACTGGCACCCTTCCACCACCACCCAGCTAGCCGTTAATGTCACTAGCAGATCAGGGGCTCCGCAGAACGTGCAGTGTAGTGCTGCGAGTCACGTAGACAGAAGGACACAAAATGACACATGCAAAGAAAGCTTTAAAATTCAAAGGCAGACTTCTCTTCCTCTTGCTATCTTTGCACAAGGTCTACTGCAAGCTAACAATATTTGCAAAGATAAACATCCGGAGTATATTAGGATGGTCAGATGCAGTTAGTGTCATCTGTCCCATTACAGATCGTATCTGTGACTTAAATTGCTGAAAAACTGTTTCGGTTTCGGCTGCCGCCGGCAACAAAAGCGCCACGCAGCCACGCCTCCCCCCGCCGGCGTACGGAGGAGAATGAAAAGAAAGAGGCAGAAACAGGTGGGTCAGGATAAGGGCAGTTTAACAGAACAGCAAACAGAGGGAAAACAGGAACAACAACGATACAAATAAGGAGAAAACACAACAACAAACCGTACAACCCAGACAGCCGCTCTACCGAAACAGGACCGGCGCTGCGTCCCCCCAAGCCGCGAGTGCCTTCCCGCCGCCCCGCCCCCCCCACCGGAACCCAGCGTGACGTCACAGGGTATGGAACACCGGGCTCTGTTCGGCCAGGTGGGGTCAGCCCCCACCCCCCGGCTGTGCCCCTTCCTGGAGTCCGGTGAAAATTAACCCTGTCCTGGCCGAACCCAGGACATACAGCACTCAGCACTGGCAGGACAAGACAACACCACCACCTCTTCCTGAACTGGTAAATGAGTTTCTGGATTTTAGGGAAGTCTAACTAGTTTGAAATTCCTTACTGAAATCGCACTGCGAGAACTGGCACCCTTCCACCACCACCCAGCTAGCCGTTAATGTCACTAGCAGATCAGGGGCTCCGCAGAACGTGCAGTGTAGTGCTGCGAGTCACGTAGACAGAAGGACACAAAATGACACATGCAAAGAAAGCTTTAAAATTCAAAGGCAGACTTCTCTTCCTCTTGCTACCTTTGCACAAGGTCTACTGCAAGCTAACAATATTTGCAAAGATAAACATCTGGAGTATATTAGGATGGTCAGATGCAGTTAGTGTCATCTGTCCCATTACAGATCATATCTGTGACTTAAATTGCTGAAAAACTGTTTCGGTTTCGGCTGCCGCCGACAACAAAAGCGCCACGCGGCCGCCCCTCCCCCCGGCGGCGTGCGGAGGAGAATGAAAAGAAAGAGGCAGAATCTGGTGGGTCGGGATAAGGGCAGTTTAACAGAACAGCAAACAGAGGGAAAACAGGAACAACAACGATACAAATAGGGAGAAAACACAACAACGAACCGTACAACCCAGACAGCCGCTCTCCCGAAACAGGACCGGCGCTGCGTCCCCCCAAGCCGCGAGTGCCTTCCCGCCTCCCCGCCCCCCCCACCGGAACCCAGCGTGACGTCACAGGGTATGGAACACCGGGCTCTGTTCGGCCAGGTGGGGTCAGCCCCCACCCCCCGGCTGCGCCCCTTCCTGGAGTCCGGTGAAAATTAACCCTGTCCTGGCCGAACCCAGGACATACAGCACTCAGCACTGGCAGGACAAGACAACACCACCACCTCTTCCTGAACTGGTAAATGAGTTTCTGGATTTTAGGGAAGTCTAACTAGTTTGAAATTCCTTACTGAAATCGCACTGCGAGAACTGGCACCCTTCCACCACCACCCAGCTAGCCGTTAATGTCACTAGCAGATCAGGGGCTCCGCAGAACGTGCAGTGTAGTGCTGCGAGTCACGTAGACAGAAGGACACAAAATGACACATGCAAAGAAAGCTTTAAAATTCAAAGGCAGACTTCTCTTCCTCTTGCTACCCTTGCACAAGGTCTACTGCAAGCTAACAATATTTGCAAAGATAAACATCTGGAGTATATTAGGATGGTCAGATGCAGTTAGTGTCATCTGTCCCATTACAGATCGTATCTGTGACTTAAATTGCTGAAAAACTGTTTCGGTTTCGGCTGCCGCCGACAACAAAAGCGCCACGCGGCCGCCCCTCCCCCCGCCGGCGTGCGGAGGAGAATGAAAAGAAAGAGGCAGAATCTGGTGGGTCGGGATAAGGGCAGTTTAACAGAACAGCAAACAGAGGGAAAACAGGAACAACAACGATACAAATAAGGAGAAAACACAACAACAAACCGTACAACCCAGACAGCCGCTCTCCCGAAACAGGACCGGCGCTGCGTCCCCCCAAGCCGCGAGTGCCTTCCCGCCTCCCCGCCCCCCCCACCGGAACCCAGCGTGACGTCACAGGGTATGGAACACGGGGCTCTGTTCGGCCAGGTGGGGTCAGCCCCCACCCCCCGGCTGTGCCCCTTCCTGGAGTCCGGTGAAAATTAACCCTGTCCTGGCCGAACCCAGGACATACAGCACTCAGCACTGGCAGGACAAGACAACACCACCACCTCTTCCTGAACTGGTAAATGAGTTTCTGGATTTTAGGGAAGTCTAACTAGTTTGAAATTCCTTACTGAAATCGCACTGCGAGAACTGGCACCCTTCCACCACCACCCAGCTAGCCGTTAATGTCACTAGCAGATCAGGGGCTCCGCAGAACGTGCAGTGTAGTGCTGCGAGTCACGTAGACAGAAGGACACAAAATGACACATGCAAAGAAAGCTTTAAAATTCAAAGACAGACTTCTCTTCCTCTTGCTACCTTTGCACAAAGTCTACTGCAAGCTAACAATATTTGCAAAGATGAACATCTGGAGTATATTAGGATGGTCAGATGCAGTTAGTGTCATCTGTCCCATTACAGATCGTATCTGTGACTTAAATTGCTGAAAAACTGTTTCGGTTTCGGCTGCCGCCGACAACAAAAGCGCCACGCAGCCGCCCCTCCCCCGCCGGCGTACGGAGGAGAATGAAAAGAAAGAGGCAGAAACAGGTGGGTCAGGATAAGGGCAGTTTAACAGAACAGCAAACAGAGGGAAAACAGGAACAACAACGATACAAATAGGGAGAAAACACAACAACGAACCGTACAACCCAGACAGCCGCTCTCCCGAAACAGGACCGGCGCTGCGTCCCCCCAAGCCGCGAGTGCCTTCCTGCCGCCCCGCCCCCCCCACCGGAACCCAGCGTGACGTCACAGGGTATGGAACACGGGGCTCTGTTCGGCCAGGTGGGGTCAGCCCCCACCCCCCGGCTGTGCCCCTTCCTGGAGTCCGGTGAAAATTAACCCTGTCCTGGCCGAACCCAGGACATACAGCACTCAGCACTGGCAGGACAAGACAACACCACCACCTCTTCCTGAACTGGTAAATGAGTTTCTGGATTTTAGGGAAGTCTAACTAGTTTGAAATTCCTTACTGAAATCGCACTGCGAGAACTGGCACCCTTCCACCACCACCCAGCTAGCCGTTAATGTCACTAGCAGATCAGGGGCTCCGCAGAACGTGCAGTGTAGTGCTGCGAGTCACTTAGACAGAAGGACACAAAATGACACATGCAAAGAAAGCTTTAAAATTCAAAGACAGACTTCTCTTCCTCTTGCTACCTTTGCACAAAGTCTACTGCAAGCTAACAATATTTGCAAAGATAAACATCTGGAGTATATTAGGATGGTCAGATGCAGTTAGTGTCATCTGTCCCATTACAGATCGTATCTGTGACTTAAATTGCTGAAAAACTGTTTCGGTTTCGGCTGCCGCCGGCAACAAAAGCGCCACGCAGCCACGCCTCCCCCCGCCGGCGTACGGAGGAGAATGAAAAGAAAGAGGCAGAAACAGGTGGGTCAGGATAAGGGCAGTTTAACAGAACAGGAAACAGAGGGAAAACAGGAACAACAACGATACAAATAAGGAGAAAACACAACAACAAACCGTACAACCCAGACAGCCGCTCTCCCGAAACAGGACCGGCGCTGCGTCCCCCCAAGCCGCGAGTGCCTTCCCGCCTCCCCGCCCCCCCCACCAGAACCCAGCGTGACGTCACAGGGTATGGAACACCGGGCTCTGTTCGGCCAGGTGGGGTCAGCCCCCACCCCCCGGCTGTGCCCCTTCCTGGAGTCCGGTGAAAATTAACCCTGTCCTGGCCGAACCCAGGACATACAGCACTCAGCACTGGCAGGACAAGGCAACACCACCACCTCTTCCTGAACTGGTAAATGAGTTTCTGGATTTTAGGGAAGTCTAACTAGTTTGAAATTCCTTACTGAAATCGCACTGCGAGAACTGGCACCCTTCCACCACCACCCAGCTAGCCGTTAATGTCACTAGCAGATCAGGGGCTCCGCAGAACGTGCAGTGTAGTGCTGCGAGTCACGTAGACAGAAGGACACAAAATGACACATGCAAAGAAAGCTTTAAAATTCAAAGGCAGACTTATCTTCCTCTTGCTACCTTTGCACAAAGTCTACTGCAAGCTAACAATATTTGCAAAGATGAACATCTGGAGTATATTAGGATGGTCAGATGCAGTTAGTGTCATCTGTCCCATTACAGATCATATCTGTGACTTAAATTGCTGAAAAACTGTTTCGGTTTCGGCTGCCGCCGACAACAAAAGCGCCACGCGGCCGCCCCTCCCCCCGCCGGCGTGCGGAGGAGAATGAAAAGAAAGAGGCAGAAACAGGTGGGTCGGGATAAGGGCAGTTTAACAGAACAGCAAACAGAGGGAAAACAGGAACAACAACGATACAAATAGGGAGAAAACACAACAACGAACCGTACAACCCAGACAGCCGCTCTCCCGAAACAGGACCGGCGCTGCGTCCCCCCAAGCCGCGAGTGCCTTCCCGCCTCCCCGTCCCCCCCACCGGAACCCAGCGTGACGTCACAGGGTATGGAACACGGGGCTCTGTTCGGCCAGGTGGGGTCAGCCCCCACCCCCCGGCTGTGCCCCTTTTTGGAGTCCGGTGAAAATTAACCCTGTCCTGGCCGAACCCAGGACATACAGCACTCAGCACTGGCAGGACAAGGCAACACCACCACCTCTTCCTGAACTGGTAAATGAGTTTCTGGATTTTAGGGAAGTCTAACTAGTTTGAAATTCCTTACTGAAATCGCACTGCGAGAACTGGCACCCTTCCACCACCACCCAGCTAGCCGTTAATGTCACTAGCAGATCAGGGGCTCCGCAGAACGTGCAGTGTAGTGCTGCGAGTCACTTAGACAGAAGGACACAAAATGACACATGCAAAGAAAGCTTTAAAATTCAAAGACAGACTTCTCTTCCTCTTGCTACCTTTGCACAAAGTCTACTGCAAGCTAACAATATTTGCAAAGATGAACATCTGGAGTATATTAGGATGGTCAGATGCAGTTAGTGTCATCTGTCCCATTACAGATCGTATCTGTGACTTAAATTGCTGAAAAACTGTTTCGGTTTCGGCTGCCGCCGACAACAAAAGCGCCACGCAGCCGCCCCTCCCCCGCCGGCGTACGGAGGAGAATGAAAAGAAAGAGGCAGAAACAGGTGGGTCAGGATAAGGGCAGTTTAACAGAACAGCAAACAGAGGGAAAACAGGAACAACAACGATACAAATAGGGAGAAAACACAACAACGAACCGTACAACCCAGACAGCCGCTCTCCCGAAACAGGACCGGCGCTGCGTCCCCCCAAGCCGCGAGTGCCTTCCTGCCGCCCCGCCCCCCCCACCGGAACCCAGCGTGACGTCACAGGGTATGGAACACGGGGCTCTGTTCGGCCAGGTGGGGTCAGCCCCCACCCCCCGGCTGTGCCCCTTCCTGGATTCCGGTGAAAATTAACCCTGTCCTGGCCAAACCCAGGACATTATCCACCCCTTATTCCTTACCGTCTACGTCATGCCCAGGTCCCCCATTGTCCAGTTGATCACCACCACTTGTCCTGTCTCCAGATATCATTCCCTTAGTCTATGGATCATCACTCTAAAGTGTCCATTGAGTTCATTTAATCCATGACTTTGGGCTCCATCTGTCATAATGGTCTTCCGTGGCAGGAGAGGTGATGTGTGGTGGTGGGCGGTCACTTGCTGCATCCAGAGCTCACGGCTGATGTATCTGGTGCGGCCCATGCCCACAGTCTGCAGGAGATGTTGATCTTGATGAAGTTGCTGGATGCCAGTTGTTGAAAACCAGGTCCAGTTCCATCATCACTGTGCTCTGCTAGGTTTTCATCAAAAAAGTCCATCCTTCTTTAATCTGGATGATTCTTACTATGCTACTACTGGTACAAAATATAACAATTATAACAGTGATGACAGACAGTGACAGGGTTATTTAACAATTAACTTTATACAATTTATTTATGGACTATTCTCGCCCGTAATCAAATCCCCATGGGGTACACATCCGACTTCCCCATCCTTCCGCATTACCCACCAGGTACACCCAGGACCTTGAGCATAAAGAATCCCGCGGACGGGCTTGCCTTTGCCTGAGGCAGGACTGACCCAAACCGTCTTCCCTAACATGTTCCACATGTGCACTACAGGGACTTTATCTCCTTCTACGGGGCACTGAGGTTTTGACTGGGCAGGACCAGCCCGGTTGGTGGACCCTCTGGTGTTAACCAACCAGGTGACCTTTGCTAAATGGGGATCCAAATTTTTGAAAGTCCCACCCCCCATTGCCCTCAGATAGGTTATTTAGCAGCCCATTGTACCGCTTGATCTTTCCAGAGGCTGGTGCATGGTAGGGGATGTGATACACCCACTCAATACCGTGTTCTTTGGCCCAGGTGTCTATGAGGCTGTTACGAAAATGAGTCCCGTTTTCTGACTCAATTCTTTCGGGGGTGCCATGTCACCACAGGACTTGTTTTTCAAGGCCCAGGATGGTATACCGGGCGGTGGCTTGGGGCACAGGGTAGGTTTCCAGCCATCCGGTGGTGGCCTCCAACATTGTGAACACATAGCGCTTGCCTTGGCGGGTTTGTGGCAGTGTGATGTAGTCAATCTGTCAAGCCTCCCCATATTTATACTTTAGCCATCGTCCTCCATACCACTGAGGCTTTACCCGCTTGGCTTGTTTGATTGCAGCACATGTTTCACATTCATGGATAACCTGTGCGATGGTATCCATGGCCAAGTCCACCCCTCGGTCACGAGCCCATCGGTATGTCGCGACTCTTCCTTGGTGGCCCGAGGTGTCATGGGCCCACCGAGCTATAAAGAGTTCACCCTTATGTTGCCAGTCCAGATCCACCTGAGCCACTTCAGTCTTAGCAGCCTGATCTACCTGCTGGTTGCTTTGATGTTCCTCAGTGGCCAGACTCTTAGGGATGTGAGCGTCCACGTGACGGACTTTTACAACCAACTGCTCCAGGCGGGCAGCAATATCTTGCCACAATGGGGCAGCCCAGATAGGTTTGCCTCTGCGCTGCCAGTTGTTCTTGTTCCATTGCTGCAGCCACCCCCACAAGGCATTGGCCACCATCCAAGAGTCGGTGTAAAGACAGAGCACTGGCCACTTCTCTCAACTGGCAATGTCTAAAGCCAGCTGGATGGCTTTCACCTCTGCAAACTGGCTGGACTCACCTTCTCCCTCGGCAGTTTCTGCGACTTGTCGTGTAGGGCTCCATACAGCAGCCTTCCACCTCCGCTGCTTCCCCACAATGAGACAGGACCCATCCGTGAACAGGGCATACTGTTTCTTGTCTTCTGGCAGCTGGTTATACAGTGGGGCCTCTTCAGCACGTGTCACCTCCTCCTCTGGCGATGCTCCAAAATCTTTGCCTTCTGGCCAGTCCATGATGACCTCCAGAATTCCTGGGCGACTGGGGTTTCCCATTCGGGCGCGCTGGGTGATCAGAGTGACCCACTTACTCCACGTAGCATCGGTGGCATGATGCGTAGAGGGGACCCTCTCTTTGAACATCCAGCCCAGGACCGGCAACCGTGGTGCTAGGAGGAGCTGTGCTTCAGTGCCAACCACTTCTGAAGCACCTCGAACGCCTTCATATGCTGCCAGAATCTCTTTTTCAGTGGGAGTATAGCGGGCCTCGGATCCTTTGTATCCCCGGCTCCAGAACCCCAGGGGTCGACCTCGAGTCTCCCCTGGTGCTTTCTGCCAGAGACTCCAGGTTGGGCCATTCTCCCCGGCTGCGGTGTAGAGCACGTTTTCAACATCTTGCCCTGACTGGACTGGACCAAGGGCTATGGCATGAACTATCTCCTGTTTAATTTGTTCAAATGCCTGTCGTTGCTCAGGGCCCCATTCAAAATCATTCTTCTTCCGGGTCACGTGGTACAGAGGACTCACAATTTGGCTGTAATTTGGGATGTGCATCCTCCAAAAACCCACAACACCCAGGAAGGCCTGTGCTTCCTTTTTGCTGGTTGGTGGAGACATAGCTGCTATTTTGTTGATGACATCCGTTGGGATTTGAAGGCGCCCATCCTGCCATTTTATTCCCAAAAACTGGATCTCTTGCGCAGGTCCCTTGACTTTACTTCGCTTAATGGCAAAACCGGCTTTCAGAAGGATCTGAACTATTTTCTCCCCTTTCTCAAAAACTTCCTCCGCGGTGTCGCCCCATATAATGATGTCATCGATGTACTGCAGATGTTCTGGGGCTTCACCCTTTTCCAGTGCAGTCTGGATTAGTCCATGGCAAATGGTGGGACTGTGTTTCCACCCCTGGGGCAGTCGATTCCAGGTGTACTGGATGCCCCTCCAGGTGAAAGCAAACTGTGGCCTGCACTCTGCTGCCAAAGGGATGGAGAAGAATGCATTAGCGATGTCAATTGTAGCGTACCACTTGGCTGCCTTTGACTCCAGCTGATATTGAAGTTCTAGCATGTCTGGCATGGCAGCACTCAGCGGTGGTGTGACTTCATTCAGGCCACGGTAGTCTATTGTCAGTCTCCACTCTCCAGTAGATTTTCTCACTGGCCATATGGGACTATTAAAGGGTGAGCGAGTTTTGCTGATCACTCTTCGACTCTCCAGCTGGCGGATCAGCTGATGAATGGGGAGAAGGGAGTCTCGGTTGGTACGATACTGTCGCCGGTGCACCGTTGTGGTCGCGATGGGTACCTGTTGTTCTTCAACCCTCAGCAACCCCACAACGGAAGGATCCTCCGAGAGACCAGGCAAAATGGACAGCTGTTTAATTTCTTCCGTCTCCACAGCAGCTATGCCAAAAGCCCACCGATACCCCTTTGGGTCCTTGAAATAGTGTCCTGGGTTTGGCCAGAACAGGGTTAATTTTCACCGGAATCCAGGAAGGGGCACAGCCGGGGGGTGGGGGCTGACCCCACCTGGCCGAACAGAGCCCGGTGTTCCATACCCTGTGACGTCAGGCTGGGTTCCGGTGGGGAGGGGGGGGTGGCGGGAAGGCACTCGCGGCTTGGGGGGGACGCAGCGCCGGTCCTGTTTCGGGAGAGCGGCTGTTGTACGGTTCGTGGTTCTGTTTTCTCCTTATTTGTATCGTTGTTGTTCCTGTTTCCCTCTGTTTGCTGTTCTGTTAAACTGCCCTTATCCCGACCCACCAGTTTCTGCCTCTTTCTTTCCATTCTCCTCCGCAAGCCGGCGGGGGGAGGGGCAGCTGCGTGGCGCTTTTGTTGCCGGCGGCAGCCGAAACCAAAACAAATAGCCTCTCCTAAGATAGTCTATACCAAGGATGCACGGAGCCTCGGGGCCAGTTACAATGGGGTGCTTCTGCCAGTCCTGCCCAGTGAGGCTCACTTCAGCCTCCAGCACACTCAGCTCTTGGGAACCCCCTGTCACTCCTGAAATGCAAATGGACTCTGACCCTTTGAACTCTGATGGCATTAAAGTAGACTGTGCACCAGTGTCCACTAGAGCTTTATACTCTTGTGGATCTGACGTGCCAGGCCACCGAATCCACACCGTCCAATAAACGCAGTTGTCCCTTTCCTCCACCTGGCTGGAGGCAGGGCCCCTCTAATCCTCGTCAGAGAATTTGCTGCTCACCTGCTGTAAAAATGACTTGGAGGTCCCCTCCAGAGGATCGGAATCAAGGTCAAACTGTCTACCTGGTCTGGAGAGCTGGCTTCTGGAAACTGGAGCGGCACTTTTCCTAACAGAATCCCCTTTGGTGATTGTTTTACCTCGCAACTCACGGACTCGTGCCTCTAGACTTGAGGTGGGTTTTCCATCCCACTTCCTCATGTCCTCTCCGTGGTCACGCAGGTAGAACCACAGGGTGCCCCGGGGTGTACAGCCTCTGTATTCCCTCTCCTGAGCAGAGAAACGCCTGCCCCTAATAGCTGAGACACTGGCCCGTACAGATGGGGAGTAGGACCTACTGTATTTCATTTGTCGGACCTCCCGGGCCAGTTTCTCCACAGCTGAGACAAGGGAGGAAGAGAGACTTTCCTCATATTGCCGGAGTCTGACAGCCACCTCATCCACTGTTGGTACGTCTTTACCTTTCCAGTTTACAACTGCCAGTGAGTTGGCATATGAGGAAGGTGCGCTCCGCACAAACTTCCTCCACATGGATTGTGAGCACTGGAGTTCATCTGGGTCTGTGGGTACCTGCTCATCGTCTGTGTCACAGTAAACCAGCTCCCGCACAGCTAATTCCCTCAAGTACTGAATACCCCTTTCCATATTGGTCCACTTGCCAGAATAGCATACAAAATCGTCACTGAAGGGGTACCTCTCCCTCACGCCTGACAGAAGTCTCCTCCAGAGGCTGAGGATTTGTTCCTTTTTCCCAATAGCCTTGTCAATGCCCCCATCCCTGGCCAGGGATCCCAGCTGCTTGGCTTCCTTGCCCTCTAACTCCAAGCTGCTGGCCCCGTTATCCCAGCACCGCAGCAGCCAGGTGGCAATGTGCTCGCCTGGGTGGCGGCTGAAATCTTTCCGCATGTCTCGCAGCTCGCCCAGGGACAGGGACCGGGTGATGATCTCTGTCTCTATCTCCTGCGATGACCCTGGCTCATCGTCATCCCTCCCGGAGCGATCTGCTCTCTTTGCGTCTTTCTTTAGTTTTACAGCAGCGACTGCTACCTGCACAGGTTGGTCATTGGGCTCAGCCACGTTGCCTGCAGCTGGAGCTGGGGCTGGAGCAGCTGCTGTGCCTGCCAGGGAAACCGAGGCAGACCCTGCAGCTGTGGCTGCAGCAGCCGTGGTGCCGGACAGGGGGGATGGGACTGCCTGCTGGGCTGGAGGGGCTGCAGGGCCGGCTGGGGGGGCAGCGCCAGCTGCAGTGCCTGCTGCTTCGTTTCCCCCTCTTTCCCCTTTAGGGCACTGAACATTGTTGAACATGGCTCGGTAGGCGTGGGCCAGACCCCAGCACGTTGCAGTGATTTGTGTCTCTCTGGAGTTCCCAGGGTGGCAGCACACTTTTTGCAGATATTTTACTAGACTGTCTGGATTCTGTATTTGTTCAGGGGTGAGTTTAAAAAACACCGGTGGTGCCCACTACCCTAGGTACTTGCCCATGCTGTCCCACACACCCAGCCACTCACAGCTATCCGGCCCCGGGGCAGGTCTCTGCACGATGTTCTTAACGACTTGCTTAACCCTAAACAAAACCTGCAACCCATTCAGGAGGCATAACAAAAGGAGAGTGCTGCCCTGAGCATCCCACGGGTACTCGAAATTCTCAAAAGCCGTTAGGACCAGCCTGAGGGAGAGAGGGGGGGCGAAAGAGTGGGGGAAGGTATCCCCTTCGGCTTTCCCCACAGACTGGGTTTAATTATTAACAAAATCTAAGACATAGGATCCGAGGTACGGAAATGACCGCAGTGCCGCATGCAAATACAAGACTGATTTCATGCACAGTGATGTTATCATATCATAAGTCGATATTGTACAGTACAGCAAAATCATCATCTTAATCCTTTTTCCAGTGATGATGAACAGCATGGCAGTAAACACATACTGCAAATAAGGGTTCAAAAGCCACAGACATCTAAACAGAGTCAGCAACATTTTAACCGGCGACTATTTAACTAACACAGAAAAATGCCTATAACAAAATTTAACAAAATCTAAGAAAGCAGTTTTAACACCCGCTGCTCAGCCCTCCCGTTATCCCCGCTCCACGTCTGGGCGCCAATTAAATGTTTTGGTTTCGGCTGCCACCCGCAACAAAAGCGCCACGCGGCCGCCCCTCCCCCCGCCGGCGTGCGGAGGAGAATGGAAAGAAAGAGGCAGAAACTGGTGGGTCCGGATAAGGGCAGTTTAACAGAACAGCAAACAGAGAGAAAACAGGAACAACAACGATACAAATAAGGAGAAAACACAACAACGAACCGCAGGACCCAGACAGCACCGGCGCCGCGTCCCCCCCAAGCCGTGAGTCCCCTTGTGCTGCGCCGTCCCCCCCATCCCACCGGAACCCAGCGTGACGTCACATGGTATGGAATACCGGGCTCTGTTTGGCCAGGTGGGGTCAGCCCTCACCCCCCGGCTGTGCCCCTTCCTGGAGTCCGGTGAAAATTAACCCTGTCCTGGCCAAACACAGGACAAAGCTGTTACTCAGCCTCATCTGCCCATGGCACTGCTCGCACAGAGGCACAGAGACTCGGGCTGCTTGCTTGTCTTGCACGCTCAATTTTCAAAAATATGTTTGGCGGTGTGTGCAGGGGTCACCCGGCAGGCCTGCTCTGAAAATGCGAACGTCTGCAGAGAGCTCGCAGGCAGAAAGAGCTAGCCTGGAAAGCTGTTGCTCAGTCTCATCTGCCCATGGCACTGCTCGCACAGAAGCACAGAGACTGGGGCTGCTTGCTTGTCTTGCCACCTCAAACTTCAAACATATATTTGAGGGTCCGTGCAGGGGGCCTCCGGCAGCGCTGCTCCGAATATGCGAACGTCTGCAGATAGATCGCAGGCAGAAAGAGCTAGCCTGGAAAGCTGTTGCTCAGCCTCATCTGCCCATGGCACTGCTCGCACAGAGGCACAGAGACTGGGGCTGCTTGCTTGTCTTGCCAACTCAAACTTCACACGTATCGTTGGTTGTCCTTGCCTTGGGCATTTGGCAGCCCTGCTGCCAAAATGTAAACTTCTGCAGATAGCATTTAGCCAGAAAGAGCTAGCCTGGAAAGCTGTTGCTCAGCCTCATCTGCCCATGGCACTGCTCGCGCAGAGGCACAGAGACTGGGGCTGCTTGCTTGTCTTGCACTTTCAAACTTTAAATGTATTTTAGGTAGTCCGTGCAGGGGGCCTCCGTAAGCCCTGCTCTGAAAATGCGAATGTCTATAGATAGCTCGCAGGCAGAAAGAGCTAGCCTGGAAAGCTGTTGCTCAGCCTCATCTGCCCATGGCACTGCTCGCACAGAAGCACAGAGACTGGGGCTGCTTGCTTGTCTTGCCACCTCCAAATTCAAACGTAGATTTTGGGGTCCGTGCTGGGGGGTCCGGCATCCCTGCTCTGAAAATGCGAACGTCTGCAGATAGCTCTCAGCCAGAATGAGCTAGCCTGGAAAGCTGTTGCTCAGCCTCATTTGCCCATGGCACTGCTCGCACAGAGGCTAGAGACTGGGGCTGCTTGCTTGTCTTGCCCCCTCAAACATCAAAAGTAGATTAGGTGGTCCGTGCCAGGCGCCTAGGGCAGCCCTGCTCTGAAAATGGAAACGTCTGCAGATAGATAGCAGTCAGAAAGAGCTAGCCTGGAAAGCTTTTGCTCAGCCTCATCTGCCCATGGCACTGCTCGCTCAGAGGCACAGAGACTGGAGCTGCTTGCTTGTCTTGCCCCCTCAAACTTCAAACGTAGCTTAGGTGGTCCGTGCCGGGCGCCCACGGCAGCCCTGCTCTGAAAATGGAAACGTCTGCAGATAGATAGCAGTCAGAAAGAGCTAGCCTGGAAAGCTTTTGCTCAGCCTCATCTGCCCATGGCACTGCTCGCTCAGAGGCACAGAGACTGGAGCTGCTTGCTTGTCTTGCCACCTCAAACATCAGAAGTAGATTAGGTGGTCCGTGCCAGGCGCCTAGGGCAGCCCTGCTCTGAAAATGGAAACGTCTGCAGATAGATAGCAGTCAGAAAGAGCTAGCCTGGAAAGCTTTTGCTCAGCCTCATCTGCCCATGGCACTGCTCGCTCAGAGGCACAGAGACTGGAGCTGCTTGCTTGTCTTGCCCCCTCAAACTTCAAACGTAGCTTAGGTGGTCCGTGCCGGGCGCCCACGGCAGCCCTGCTCTGAAAATGGAAACGTCTGCAGATAGATAGCAGTCAGAAAGAGCTAGCCTGGAAAGCTTTTGCTCAGCCTCATCTGCCCATGGCACTGCTCGCACAGAGGCACAGAGACTGGGGCTGCTTGCTTCTCTTGTCAGCTCAAATGTCAAACGTAGCTTACCTGGTATGTGCCATGCGCCTCCAGCAGCCCTGCTCTGAAAATGCGAATGTCTATAGATAGCTCGCAACCAGAAAGAGCTAGCCTGGAAATCTGTTGCTCAGCCTCATCTGCCCATGGCACTGCTCGCACAGAGGCACAGAGATAGAGGCTGCTTGCTTGTCTGTCCACCTCAAAATTCAAACGTAGCTTTGGTGGTCCATGCAGAGGGCCACCAGCAGCCCTGCTCCCAAAATGTGAACGTCTGCAGATAGCTAGCAGCCAGAAAGAGCTAGCTTGGAAAGCTGTTGCTCAGCATCATCTGTCCATGGCACTGCTCGCACAGAAGCACAGAGACTGGGGCTGCTTGCTTGTCTTGCCACCTCCAAATTCAAACGAAGATTTTGGGGTCCGTGCTGGGGGTTCCGGCATCCCTGCTCTGAAAATGCGAACGTCTGCATATAGCTCGCAAGAAGAACGATCTAGCCTGGAAAGCTGTTGCTCAGCCTCATTTGCCCATGGCACTGCTCGCACAGAGGCACAGAGACTGGGGCTGCTTGCTTGTCTTGCCTCCTAAAACTTCAGACGTATCTTTGGGGGTACGTGCCGAACCCCTCCGGCACTCCTGCTCTGAAAATGAGAACGTGTGCAGATAGCTCGCAGCCAGAAAGAGCTATCCTGGAAAGCTGTTGCTCAGACTCATCTGGCAATGGCACTGCTAGTACAGAGACACAGAGACTGGGGCTGCTTCTTCTCTTGAACCATCAAAACTTCAAACGTAGCTTTGGGGGTGTGTGCAGGGGGCCTGCTGGAGCCCTGCTCTGAATATGCGAACATCTGCAGATAGATCGCAGACAGAAAGAGCTAGCCTGAAAGCTATTGCTCAGCCTCATCTGTCCATGGCACTGCTCGCACAGAGGCACAGAGACTGGGGCTTCTTGCTTGTCTTGCCAATTCAAACTTCAGACATATGGTTGGTTGTCCTTGCCTTGGGCATCTGGCAGCCCTGCTGTAAAAATGCAAACTTCTGCAGACAGCTTTTAGCCAGAAAGAGCTAGCCTGGAAAGCTGTTGCTCAGCCTCATCTGCCCATGGAAATGTTCGCACAGAGGCACCGACACTGGGGCTGCTTGCTTGTCTTGCCCCCTCAAACTTTAAATGTATCTTTGGGGGTCCGTGCAAGGGGCCACCAGCAGCCCTGCTCCCAAAACGTGAATGTCTGCAGATAGCTCGCAGCCAGAAAGCGCTAGCGTGAACAGCTGTTGCTCAGCCTCATCTGTCCATGGCCCTGCTCGCACAGAAGCACAGAGAGTGGGGCTGCTTGCTTGTCTTGCCATCTACAAATTCAAACGTAGATTTTGGGGTCCGTGCTGGGGGGTCCGGCATCCCTGCTCTGAAAATGCGAACGTCTGCATATAGCTCGCAGCCAGAAAGAGCTATCCTGGAAAGCTGTTGCTCAGCCTCATCTGCCCATGGCACAGCTCGCACAGAGGCACAGACACTGGGGCTGCTTGCTTGTCTTGCCAACTCAAACTTCAAACATATATCTGAGGGTCCGTGCACGGGGCCTCCGGCAGCGCTGCTTCGAATATGCGAACGTCTGCAGATAGCTCGCAGCCAGAAAGAGCTAGCCTGGAAAGCTTTTGCTCAGCCTCATCTGCCCATGGCACTGCTCGCACAGAGGCACAGAGACTGGGGCTGCTTGCTTGTCTTGCCACCTCAAACTTCAAACATATATTTGAGGTTCCGTGCACGGGGCCTCCGGCAGCGCTGCTCCGAATATGCGAACGTCTGAAGATAGCTCGCAGGCAGAAAGAGCTAGCCTGGAAAGCTGTTGCTCAGCCTCATCTGCCCATGGCACTGCTCGCACAGAGGCACAGAGACTGCGGCTGCTTCCTTCTCTTGAACCCTCAAAACTTCAAACGTAGCTTTGGGGGTCTGTTCACGGGGCCTGCTGGAGCCCTGATCTGAATATGCAAACGTCTGCAGATAGCTCGCAGCCAGAAAGAGCTAGCCTGGTAAGCTGTTGCTCAGCCTCATTTGCCCATGGCACTGCTCGCACAGAGGCACAGAGACTGGGGCTGCTTGCTTGTCTTGCCACCTCAAACTTCAAACGTAGCTTAGGTGGTCCGTGCCGGGCGCCTCTGGTAGACCTGCTCTGAAAATGCAAACATCTGCAGATAGCTCGCAGCCAGAAAGAGCTAGCCTGGAAAGCTGTTGCTCAGCCTCATCTGCCCATGGCACTGCTCGCACAGAGGCACAGAGAATGGGGATGCTTGCTTGTCTTGCCACCTCACACTTCAAACATTGCTTAGGTGGTCCGTGCAGGCGGCCTCCGTCAAACCTGCTCCAAAAATGTGAACGTCTACAGATAGATCTCAGCCAGAAAGAGCTAGCCTGGAAAGCTGTTGCTCAGCCTCGTCTGCCCATGGCACTGCTCGCACAGAGGCACAGAGACTGGGGCTGCTTGCTTGTCTTGGCACCTCAAACTTCAAACGTAGCTTAGGTGGACCGTGCCGGGCGTCTCCGGCAGCCTTGCTCTGAAAATGTGAACGTCTGCAGATAGCTCGCAGCCAGAAAGAGCTAGCCTGGAAAGCTGTTGCTCAGCCTCATCTGCCTATGGCACTGCTCGCACAGAGGCACAGAGACTGGGGCTGCTTGCTTGTCTTGCCCCCTCAAACTTCAAACGTATCTTAGGTGGTCCGTGCCGGGCGCCTCTGGCACCCCTGCTCTGAAAATGCAAACATCTGCAGAAAGCTCGCAGGCAGAAAGAGCTAGCCTGGAAAGCTGTTGCTGAGCTTCATCTGCCAATGGCACTGCTCGCACAGAGGCACAGAGACTCGGGCTGCTTGCTTGTCTTGCCACCTCATACTTCAAACATAGCTTAGGTGGTCCGTGCAGGGAGCCTCCAGCAGCCCTGCTCCGAAAATGCGAACGTCTGCAGATAGCTCTCAGCCAGAATGAGTTAGCCTGGAAAGCTGTTGCTCAGACTCATCTGGCAATGGCACTGCTTACACAGAGGCACAGAGACTGGAGCTGCTTGCTTGTCTTGCCACCTCAAACTTCAAACATAGCTTAGGTGGTCCGTGCCGGGCGCCTCTGGTAGCCCTGCTCTGAAAATGCAAACATCTGCAGATAGCTCGCAGCCAGAAAGAGCTAGCCTGGAAAGCTGTTGCTCAGCCTCATCTGCCCATGGCACTGCTCGCACAGAGGCACAGAGACTGGGGCTGCTTGCTTGTCTTGCCACCTCAGACTTCTAATATTGCTTAGGTGGTCCGTGCAGGGGGGCCTCTGTCAGCCCGGCTCCAAAAATGTGAACGTCTACAGATAGATCTCAGGCAGAAAGAGCTAGCCTGGAAAGCTGTTTCTCAGACCATCGGCCCATGGCACTGCTCGCACAGAGGCACAGAGACTGGGGCTGCTTGCTTGTCTTGCCACCTCAGACTTCAAACGTAGCTTAGGTGGTCGGTGCCGGGGTCCTCCGGCAGCCCTGCTCTGAAAATGCGAACGTCTGCAGATAGCTCTCAGCCAGAATGAGCTAGCCTGGAAAGCTGTTGCTCAGACTCATCTGGCAATGGCACTGCTTACACAGAGGCACAGAGACTGGAGCTGCTTGCTTGTCTTGCCACCTCAAACTTCAAACGTATCTTAGGCGGTCCGTGCCGGGCACCTCTGGTAGCCCTGCTCTGAAAATGCAAACATCTGCAGATAGCTCGCAGCCAGAAAGAGCTAGCCTGGAAAGCTGTTGCTCAGCCTCATTTGCCCATGGCACTGCTCGCACAGAGGCACAGATACTGGGGCTGCTTGCTTGTCTTGCCACCTCAAACTTCCAACGTAGCTTAGGTGGTCCGTGCCGGGCGCCTCTGGTAGCCCTGCTCTGAAAATGCAAACATCTGCAGATAGCTCGCAGCCAGAAAGAGCTAGCCTGGAAAGCTGTTGCTCAGCCTCATCTGCCCATGGCACTGCTCGCACAGAGGCACAGAGACTGGGGCTGCTTGCTTGTCTTGCCACCTCAGACTTCAAACATTGCTTAGGTGGTCCGTGCAGGCGGCCTCCGTCAAACCTGCTCCAAAAATGTGAACGTCTACAGATAGATCTCAGCCAGAAAGAGCTAGCCTGGAAAGCTGTTGCTCAGCCTCATCTGCCCATGGCACTGCTCGCACAGAGGCACAGAGACTGAGGCTGCTTGCTTGTCTTGCCACCTCAGACTTCAAACGTAGCTTAGGTGGTCCGTGCCGGGCGCCTCTGGGAGCCCTGCTCTGAAAATGCGAACGTCTGCAGACAGCTTTTAGCCAGAAAGAGCTAGCCTGGAAAGCTGTTGCTCAGACTCATCTGGCAATGGCACTGCTTACACAGATGCACAGAGACTATAGCTGCTTGCTTGTCTTGCCACCTCGAACTTCAAACGTATCTTAGGCGGTCCGTGCCGGGAGCCTCTGGCAGCCCTGCTGTGAAAATGCAAACATCTGCAGATAGCTCGCAGGCAGAAAGAGCTAGCCTGGAAAGCTGTTGCTCAGCCTCATTCGCCCATGGCACTGCTCGCACAGAGGCACAGAGACTGGGGCTGCTTGCTTGTCTTGCCACCTCAAACTTCAAACGTAGCTTAGGTGGTTCGTGCCGGGCGCCTCTGGTAGCCCTGCTCTGAAAATGCAAACATCTGCAGATAGCTCGCAGCCAGAAAGAGCTATCCTGGAAAGCTGTTGCTCAGCCTCATCTGCCCATGGCACTGCTCGCACAGAGGCACAGAGACTGGGGCTGCTTGCTTGTCTTGCCACCTCAGACTTCAAACATTGCTTAGGTGGTCCGTGCAGGGGGGCCTCTGTCAGCCCTGCTCCAAAAATGTGAACGTCTACAGATAGATCTCAGGAAGAAAGAGCTAGCCTGGAAAGCTGTTGCTCAGCCTCATCTGCCCATGGCACTGCTCGCACAGAGGCACAGAGACTGGAGCTGCTTGCTTGTCTTGCCACCTCAAACTTCAAACGTATCTTAGGTGGTCCGTGTCGGGCGCCTCCGGCAGCCCTGCTTTGCAAATGCAAATATCTGCAGATAGCTCGCAGGAAGAATGAGCCAGCCTGGAAAGCTGTTGCTCAGCCTCATCTGCCCATGGCACTGCTCGCACAGAGGCACAGAGACTGGGGCTGCTTGCTTGTCTTGCCACCTCGAACTTCAAACGTATCTTAGGTGGTCCGTGCCGGACGCCTCCGGCAGCCCTGCTCTGAAAATGCGAACATCTGCAGATAGCTCGCAGCCAGAAAGAGCTAGCCTGGAAATCTGTTGCTCAGCCTCATCTGCCCATGGCACTGCTCGCACAGAGGCACAGAGACTGGGGCTGCTTGCTTGTCTTGCCACCTCAAACTTCAAACGTATCTTAGGCGGTCCGTGCCGGGAGCCTCTGGCAGCCCTGCTGTGAAAATGCAAACATCTGCAGATAGCTCGCAGGCAGAAAGAGCTAGCCTGGAAAGCTGTTGCTCAGCCTCATTCGCCCATGGCACTGCTCGCACAGAGGCACAGAGACTGGGGCTGCTTGCTTGTCTTGCCACCTCAAACTTCAAACGTAGCTTAGGTGGTCCGTGCCGGGCGCCTCTGGTAGCCCTGCTCTGAAAATGCAAACATCTGCAGATAGCTCGCAGCCAGAAAGAGCTATCCTGGAAAGCTGTTGCTCAGCCTCATCTGCCCATGGCACTGCTCGCACAGAGGCACAGAGACTGGGGCTGCTTGCTTGTCTTGCCACCTCAGACTTCAAACATTGCTTAGGTGGTCCGTGCAGGGGGGCCTCTGTCAGCCCTGCTCCAAAAATGTGAACGTCTACAGATAGATCTCAGGAAGAAAGAGCTAGCCTGGAAAGCTGTTGCTCAGCCTCATCTGCCCATGGCACTGCTCGCACAGAGGCACAGAGACTGGAGCTGCTTGCTTGTCTTGCCACCTCAAACTTCAAACTTATCTTAGGTGGTCCGTGTCGGGCGCCTCCGGCAGCCCTGCTTTGCAAATGCAAATATCTGCAGATAGCTCGCAGGAAGAATGAGCCAGCCTGGAAAGCTGTTGCTCAGCCTCATCTGCCCATGGCACTGCTCGCACAGAGGCACAGAGACTGGGGCTGCTTGCTTGTCTTGCCACCTCGAACTTCAAACGTATCTTAGGTGGTCCGTGCCGGACGCCTCCGGCAGCCCTGCTCTGAAAATGCGAACATCTGCAGATAGCTCGCAGCCAGAAAGAGCTAGCCTGGAAATCTGTTGCTCAGCCTCATCTGCCCATGGCACTGCTCGCACAGAGGCACAGAGACTGGGGCTGCTTGCTTGTCTTGCCACCTCAAACTTCAAACGTATCTTAGGTGGTCCGTGCCGGGCGCCTCTGGCAGCCCTGCTCTGAAAATGCAAACATCTGCAGATAGCTCGCGGGCAGAAAGAGCTAACCTGGAAAGCTGTTGCTGAGCTGCATCTGCCAATGGCACTGCTCGCACAGAGGCACAGAGACTGGGGCTGCTTGCTTGTCTTGCCACCTCAAACTTCAAACGTATCTTTGGTGGTCCGTGCCGGGGGTATCCGGCAGCGCTGCTTTAAAAATGCAAATGTCTGCAGATAGGTCTCAGCCAGAAAGAGCTAGCCTGGAAAGCTGTTGCTCAGCCTCATCTGCCCATGGCACTGCTCGCACAGAGGCACAGAGACTGAGGCTGCTTGCTTGTCTTGACACCTCAAAATTCAAACGTACCTTAGGTGGTCCGTGCCGGGCGCCTCTGGGAGCCCTGCTCTGAAAATGCAAACATCTGCAGATAGCTCGCAGGCAGAAAGAGCTAGCCTGGAAAGCTGTTGCTCAGCCTCATTTGCCCATGGCACTGCTCGCACAGAGGCACAGAGACTGGGGATGCTTGCTTGTCTTGCCACCTCAAACTTCAAACGTAGCTTAGGTGGTCCGTGCAGGCGCCTCTGGCAGCCCTGCTCTGAAAATGCAAACATCTGCAGATAGCTCTCAGCCAGAAAGAGCTAGCCTGGAAAGCTGTTGCTCAGCCTCATCTGCCCATGGCAGTGCTCGCACTGAGGCACAGAGACTGGGGCTGCTTGCTTGTCTTGCCACCTCAAACTTCAAACGTATCTTTGGGGGTCCGTGCCGGGAGTATTCGGCAGCGCTGCTTTAAAAATGCAAATGTCTGCAGATAGGTCTCAGCCAGAAAGATCTAGCCTGGTGTCCTGGGTTTGGCCAGGACAGGGTTAATTTTCACCAGACTCCAGGAAGGGGCACAGCCGGGGGGTGGGGGCTGACCCCACCTGGCCAAATAGAGCCGGGTATTCCATACCATGGGACGTCACGCTGGGTTCCGGTGGGGGGGGGGGGGGGGGGGGGGGGTGCTTCGGGAAGGCACTCGCGGCTTGGGCGGGCGCTGCGCCGGTCCGGTTCCGGGAGATCTTCTGTTGTACGGTTCGTGGTTGTGTTTTCTCCTTATTTGTATCGTTGTTGTTCCTGTTTTCCCTCTGTTTGCTGTTCTGTTAAACTGCCCTTATCCCGACCCACGAGTTTCTGCCTTTTTCTTTCCATTCTCCTCCGCACGCCGGCGGGGGGAGGGGCGGCCGCGTGGCGCTTTTGTTGCCGGCGGCAGCCGAAACCAAAACATTAATTGGCGCCCAGACGTGGAGCGGGGATAACGGCAGGGCTGAGCAGCTGGTGTTAAAACTGCTTTCATAGATTTTGTTAAAATTTATCATACGCATTTTCTGTGTTAAATAGTCGCCGGTAAAAATGTTTCTGTCTTTGATCAGATGGCTGTGTTTTCTGAATCCTTATTTGCAGTATGTATTCAATGCCGTGCTGTTCATCATCGCTGGGAAAAAGATCAGGATGATAATTTTGCTCTACCTTACGATATCGACTTATGATATGATAACATCACTGTGCACGAAATTAGGCTTGTATTTGCATGCGGCTCTGCGGTCATTCCCGTACCTCGGATCCTATGTCTTAGAATTTGTGAATAATCAAACCCAGTCTGTGGGGAAAACCGAAGGGGATACCTTCCCCCACTCTTTCGCCCCCCCTCTCTCCTTCAGGCCAGTTCTAACGGCTTTTGATAATTTCGAGTACCCCTGGGATGCTCAGGGCAGCACTCTACTTTTGTTATGCCTCCTGAACGGGTTTTGGTTTTTGTTTAGGGCTAAGCAAGTCGTTAAGAACATCGTGCAGAGACCTGCCCCGGGGCCGGATAGCTGTGAGTGGCTGGGTGTGTGGGACAGCATGGGCAAGTACCTAGGGCAGTGGGCACCTCCGGTGTTTTTTAAACTCACCCCTGAGGAAGTACAGGATCCGGACAAACTAGTAAAGTATCTGCAAAAAGTGTGCTGCCACCCTGGGAACTCCAGAGAGACACAGATCACCGCAACGTGCTGGGGTCTGGCCCACGCCTACCGAGCCCTGTTCAACACTGTTCAGTGCCTTAAGGGGGAAAGGGGGGGAAACGAAGCAGCAGGCACTGCAGCTGGCGCTGCCCCCCCAGTCGGCCCTGCAGCCCCTCCAGCCCAGCAGGCAGTCCCAGCCCCCCCGACCGGCACCACGGCTGCTGCAGCCACAGCTGCAGGGTCTGCCTCAGTTTCCCCGGTGGGCACAGCAGCTGCTCCAGCCCCAGCTCCAGCCACAGGCACAGTGACTGAGCCCAATGACCAACCTGTGCAGGTAGCAGTCGCTGCTGTAAAACTAAAGAAAGACGCAAAGAGAGCAGATCGCTCCGGGAGGGATGATGATGAGCCAGGGTCATCACGGGAGATAGAGACAGAGATCATCACCCGGTCCCTGTCCCTGGGCGAGCTGCGAGACATGCGGAAAGATTTCAGCCGCCACCCAGGCGAGCACATTGCCACCTGGCTGCTGCGGTGCTGGGATAACGGGGCCAGTAGCTTGGAGTTAGAGGGCAAGGAAGCCAAGCAGCTGGGATCTCTGGCCAGGGATGGGGGCATTGACAAGGCCATTGGGAAGAAGGAACAAATCCTCAGCCTCTGGAGGAGACTTCTGTCAGGCGTGAGGGAGAGGTACCCCTTCAGTGATGATTTTGTATGCTATCCTGGCAAGTGGACCAATATGGAAAGGGGTATTCAGTACTTGAGGGAATTAGCTGTGCGGGAGCTGGTTTACTGTGACACAGACGATGAGCAGGTACCCACAGACCCAGATGAACTCCAGTGCTCACAATCCATGTGGAGGAAGTTTGTGCGGAGCGCACCCTCCTCGCATGCCAACTCACTGGCAGTTGTAAACTGGAAAGGTAAAGACGCACCAACAGTGGACGAGGTGGCTGTCAGACTCCGCCAATATGAGGAAAGTCTCTCTTCCTCCCTTGTCTCAGCCGTGGAGAAACTGGTCAAGCGACTAGACAGGAATATGTCCTACTCCCCACCTGTACGGGCCAGTGTCTCAGCTATTAGGGGCAGGCGTTTCTCTGCTCAGGAGAGGGAATACAGAGGCTATACACCCCGAGGCACCCTGTGGTTCTACCTGCGTGACCACGGAGAGGACATGAGGAAGTGGGATGGAAAACCCACCTCAAGTCTAGAGGCACGAGTACGTGAGTTGCGAGGTAAAACAATCACAAAAGGGGACTCTGTTAGGAAAAATGCCGCTCCAGTTTCTAAAAGCCAGCTCTCCAGACCAGGTAGACAGTTTGACCTTGATTCCGATCCTCTGGAAGGGACCTCCAAGTCATTTTTACAGCAGGTGAGCAGCAATTTCTCTGACGAGGATTAGAGGGGCCCTGCCTCCAGCCAGGTGGAGGAAAGGGACAACCGTGTCTATTGGACGGTGTGGATTTGGTGGCCTGGCACGTCAGATCCACAAGAGTATAAAGCTCTAGTGGACACTGGTGCACAGTCTACTTTAATGCCATCAGAGTTCAAAGGGTCAGAGTCCATTTGCATTTCGGGAGTGACAGGGGGGTCCCAAGAGCTGAGTGTACTGGAGGCTGAAGTGAGCCTCACTGGGCAGGACTGGCAGAAGCACCCCATTGTAACTGGCCCCGAGGCTCCGTGCATCCTTGGGATAGACTATCTTAGGAGAGGCTATTTCAAGCACCCAAAGGGGTATCGGTGGGCTTTTGGCATAGCTGCTGTGGAGACGGAAGAAATTAAACAGCTGTCCATTTTGCCTGGTCTCTCGGAGGATCCTTCCGTTGTGGGGTTGTTGAGGGTTGAAGAACAACAGGTACCCATCGCAACCACAACTGTGCACCGGCGACAGTATCGTACCAACCGAGACTCCCTTCTCCCCATTCATCAGCTGATCCCCCAGCTGGAGAGTCAAGGAGTGATCACCAAAACTCGCTCACCCTTTAATAGTCCCATATGGCCAGTAAGAAAATCTACTGGAGAGTGGAGACTGACAATAGACTACCGTGGCCTGAATGAAGTCACACCACCGCTGAGTGCTGCCGTGCCAGACATGCTAGAACTTCAATATCAGCTGGAGTCAAAGGCAGCCAAGTGGTATGCTACAATTGACATCGCTAATGCATTCTTCTCCATCCCTTTGGCAGCAGAGTGCAGGCCACAGTTTGCTTTCACCTGGAGGGGCATCCAGTACACCTGGAATCGACTGCCCCAGGGGTGGAAACACAGTCCCACCATTTGCCATGGACTAATCCAGACTGCACTGGAAAAGGGTGAAGCCCCAGAACATCTGCAGTACATCGACGACATCATTATATGGGGCGACACAGCGGAGGAGGTTTTCGAGAAAGGGGAGAAAATAGTTCAGATCCTTCTGAAAGCCGGTTTTGCCATTAAGCGAAGTAAAGTCAAGGGACCTGCGCAAGAGATCCAGTTTTTGGGAATAAAATGGCAGGATGGGCGCCGTCAAATCCCAATGGATGTCATCAACAAAATAGCAGCTATGTCTCCACCAACCAGCAAAAAGGAAGCACAGGCCTTCCTGGGTGTTGTGGGTTTTTGGAGGATGCACATCCCAAATTACAGCCAGATTGTAAGTCCTCTGTACCACGTGACCCGGAAGAAGAATGATTTTGAATGGGGCCCTGAGCAACGACAGGCATTTGAACAGATTAAACGGGAGATAGTTCATGCCGTAGCCCTTGGTCCAGTCCGGTCAGGGCAAGATGTTAAAAACGTGCTCTACACCGCAGCCGGGGAGAATGGCCCAACCTGGAGTCTCTGGCAGAAAGCACCAGGGGAGACTCGAGGTCGACCCCTGGGGTTCTGGAGCCGGGGATACAAAGGATCCGAGGCCCGCTATACTCCCACTGAAAAAGAGATTCTGGCAGCATATGAAGGCATTCGAGCTGCTTCAGAAGTGGTCGGCACTGAAGCACAGCTCCTCCTAGCTCCACGATTGCCGGTCCTGGGCTGGATGTTCAAAGAGAGGGTCCCCTCTACGCATCATGCCACCGATGCTACGTGGAGTAAGTGGGTCACTCTGATCACCCAGCGCGCCCGAATGGGAAACCCCAGTCGCCCAGGAATTCTGGAGGTCATCATGGACTGGCCAGAAGGCAAAGATTTTGGAGCATCGCCAGAGGAGGAGGTGACACGTGCTGAAGAGGCCCCACTGTATAACCAGCTGCCAGAAGACAAGAAACAGTATGCCCTGTTCACGGATGGGTCCTGTCGCATTGTGGGGAAGCAGCGGAGGTGGAAGGCTGCTGTATGGAGCCCTACACGACAAGTCGCGGAAACTGCCGAGGGAGAAGGTGAGTCCAGCCAGTTTGCAGAGGTGAAAGCCATCCAGCTGGCTTTAGACATTGCCAGTCGAGAGAAGTGGCCAGTGCTCTATCTTTACACCGACTCTTGGATGGTGGCTAATGCCTTGTGGGGGTGGCTGCAGCAATGGAAGAAGAACAACTGGCAGCGCAGAGGCAAACCTATCTGGGCTGCCCCATTGTGGCAAGATATTGCTGCCCGGCTAGAGCAGTTGGCTGTAAAAGTCCGTCACGTGGACGCCCACGTCCCTAAGAGTCGGGCCACTGAAGAACATCAAAACAACCACCACGTAGATCAGGCTGCTAAGATTGAAGTGGCTCAGGTGGATCTGGACTGGCAACATAAGGGTGAACTGTTTATAGCTCGGTGGGCCCATGACACCTCGGGCCACCAAGGAAGAGACGCGACATACCGATGGGCTCGTGACCGAGGGGTGGACTTGACCATGGACACTATTGCACAGGTTATCCATGAATGTGAGACATGCGCTGCAATCAAGCAAGCCAAGCGGGTAAAGCCTCAGTGGTATGGAGGACGATGGCTAAAATATAAATATGGGGAGGCTTGGCAGATTGACTACATCACACTGCCACAGACCCGCCAAGGCAAGCGCTATGTGCTCACAATGGTGGAGGCCACCACCGGATGGCTGGAAACCTACCCTGTGCCCCATGCCACTGCCCGGAATACCATCCTGGGCCTGGAAAAACAAGTCCTGTGGCGACATGGCACTCCCGAAAGAATTGAGTCGGACAGCGGGACTCATTTTCGCAACAGCCTCATAGACACCTGGGCCAAAGAACACGGTATTGAGTGGGTGTATCACATCCCCTACCATGCACCAGCCTCGGGAAAGATTGAACGTTACAATGGGCTGCTAAAAACCACTTTGAGGGCAATGGGGGGTGGGACTTTCAAAAATTGGGATACCCATTTAGCAAAGGCCACCTGGTTGGTTAACACCAGAGGGTCCACCAACCGGGCTGGTCCTGCCCAGTCAAAACCTCAGTGCCCAGTAGAAGGGGATAAAGTCCCTGTAGTGCACATGCGGAACATGTTAGGGAAGACGGTTTGGGTCAGTCCTGCCTCAGGCAAAGGCAAGCCCGTCCGCGGGATTGCCTTTGCTCAAGGACCTGGGTGTACCTGGTGGGTAATGCGGAAGGATGGGGAAGTCCGATGTGTACCTCATGGGGATTTAATTTTGGGCGAGAATAGTCCATAAATAAATTGTATAAAGTTAGTTGTTAAATAACCCTGTCACTGTCTGTTATCACTGTTATAATTGTTATATTTTGTACCAGTAGTAGCATAGTAAGAATCGTCCAGATTAAAGAAGGATGGACTTTTTCGATGAAAACCTAGCAGAGCACAGCAATGATGGAACTGGACCTGGTTTTCAACAACTGGCATCCAGCAACTTCATCAAGATCAACATCTGCAGACTGTGGGCACGGGCTGCACCAGATACATCAGCCGTGAGCTCCGGATGCAGCAAGTGACCGCCCATCACCACACATCACCTCCCCTGCCACGGAAGACCGTAACGACAGATGGAGCCTGAAGTCATGGATTAAATGAACTCAATGGACACTTTAGAGTGATGATCCATAGACTAAGGGAATGATATCTGGAGACAGGAGAAGTGGTGGTGATCAACTGGACAATGGGGGACCTGGGCATGACGTAGATGGTATGGAATAAGGGGTGGATAATGTCCTGGGTTTGGCCAGGACAGGGTTAATTTTCACCAGACTCCAGGAAGGGGCACAGCCGGGGGGTGGGGGCTGACCCCACCTGGCCAAACAGAGCCGGGTATTCCATACCATGGGACGTCACGCTGGGTTCCGGTGGGGGGGGGGGGGGGGGGGGTGCTTCGGGAAGGCACTCGCGGCTTGGGCGGGCGCAGCGCCGGTCCGGTTTCGGGAGAGCGGCTGTTGTACGGTTCGTGGTTGTGTTTTCTCCTTATTTGTATCGTTGTTGTTCCTGTTTTCCCTCTGTTTGCTGTTCTGTTAAACTGCCCTTATCCCGACCCACCAGTTTCTGCCTTTTTCTTTCCATTCTCCTCCGCACGCCGGCGGGGGGAGGGGCGGCCGCGTGGCGCTTTTGTTGCCGGCGGCAGCCGAAACCAAAACACCTGGAAAGCTGTTGCTCAGCCTCATCTGCCCATGGCACTGCTCGCACAGAGGCACAGAGACTCGGGCTGCTTGCTTGTCTTGCCACCTCAGACTTCAAACATATCTTAGGTGGTCTGTACACGGAGCCTCCGTCAGCCCTGCTCCGAAAATGCGAACGTCTGCAGATAGCTCTCAGCCAGAATGAGCTAGCCTGGAAAGCTGTTGCTCAGACTCATCTGGCAATGGCACTGCTTACACAGAGGCACAGAGACTGGGGCTGCTTGCTTGTCTTGCCACCTCAAACTTCAAACATATCTTAGGTGGTCCGTGCCGGGCGCCTCTGGTACCCTTCTCTGAAAATGCAAACATCTGCATATAGCTCGCAGCCAGAAAGAGCTAGCCTGGAAAGCTGTCGCTCAGCCTCATCTGCCCATGGCACTGCTCGCACAGAGGCACAGAGACTGGGGCTGCTTGCTTGTCTTGCCACCTCAAACTTCAAACGTATCTTAGGTGGTCCGTGCCGGGTGTCTCCGGCAGCCCTGCTCTGAAAATGCGAACGTCTGCAGATAGTTCGCAGCCAGAAAGAGCTAGCCTGGAAAGCTGTTGCTCAGCCTCATCTGCCTATGGCACTGCTCGCACAGAGGCACAGAGACTGGGGCTGCTTGCTTGTCTTGCCACCTCAAACTTCAAACTTATCTTAGGTGGTGAGTGCCGGGCGCCTCCAGCAGCCCTGCTCTCAAAATGCGAAGATCTGCAGATAGCTAGCAGTCAGAAAGAGCTAGCCTGGAAAGCTTTTGCTCAGTCTCATTTGCCCATGGCACTGCTCGCACAGAGGCACAGAGACTGGGGCTGCTTGCTTGTCTTGCCACCTCAGACTTCAAACATAGCTTAGGTGGTCCGTGCAGGGAGCCTCCGTCAGCCCTGCTCCGAAAATGCGAACGTCTGCAGATAGCTCTCAGGCAGAAAAAGCTAGCCTGGAAAGCTGTTGCTCAGACTCATCTGGCAATGGCACTGCTTACACAGATGCACAAAGACTGGGGCTGCTTTCTTGTCTTGCCACCTCAAACTTCAAACGTATCTTAGGTGGTCAGTGCCGGGCGCCTCTGGCAGCCCTGCTCTGAAAATGCAAACATCTGCATATAGCTCGCAGGCAGAAAGAGCTAGCCTGGAAAGCTGTTCCTCAGCCTCATTTGCCCATGGCACTGCTCGCACAGAGGCACAGAGACTGGGGCTGCTTGCTTGTCTTGCCACCTCAAACTTCAAACGTAGCTTAGGTGGTCCTTGCCGGGCGCCTCTGGTAGCCCTTCTCTGAAAATGCAAACATCTGCAGATAGCTCACAGCCAGAAAGAGCTAGCCTGGAAAGCTGTTGCTCAGCCTCATCTGCCCATGGCACTGCTCGCACAGAGGCACAGAGACTGGGGCTGCTTGCTTGTCTTGCCACCTCAAACTTCAAACGTAGCTTAGGTGGTCCGTGCAGGGTGTATCCGGCAGGGCTGCTTTGAAAATGCGAACGTATGCAGATAGCTCTCAGCCAGAAACAGCTAGCCTGCAAAGCTGTTGCTCAGCCTCATCTGCCCATGGCACTGCTCGCACAGAGGCACAGAGACTGGGGCTGCTTGCTTGTCTTGCCACCTCAAAATTCAAACGTATCTTTGGTGGTCCGTGCCGGGCGTCTCCGGCAGCCGTGCTCTGAAAATGTGAACGTCTGCAGATAGCTCGCAGGCAGAAAGAGCTAACCTGGAAAGCTGTTGCTGAGCTTCATCTGCCCATGGCACTGCTCGCACAGAGGCACAGAGACTCGGGCTGCTTGCTTGTGTTGCCACCTCAAACTTCAAACGTAGCTTAGGTGGTCCGTGCAGGGTGTATCCGGCAGGGCTGCTTTGAAAATGCGAACGCCTGCAGATAGCTCTCAGCCAGAAACAGCTAGCCTGGAAAGCTGTTGCTCAGCCTCATCTGCCCATGGCACTGCTCCCACAGAGGCACAGAGACTGGGGCTGCTTGCTTGTGTTGCCACCTCAAACTTCAAACGTAGCTTAGGTGGTCTGTGCAGGGGGCCTCCGTCAGCCCTGCTCCAAAAATGTGAACGTCTACAGATAGATCTCAGCCAGAAAGAGCTAGCCTGGAAAGCTGTTGCTCAGCCTCATCTGCCCATGGCACTGCTCGCACAGAGGCACAGAGACTGGGGCTGCTTGCTTGTCTTGCCACCTCAAACTTCAAACGTAGCTTAGGTGGTCCGTGCAGGGTGTATCCGGCAGGGCTGCTTTGAAAATGCGAACGTCTGCAGATAGCTCTCAGCCAGAAACAGCTAGCCTGGAAAGCTGTTGCTCAGCCTCATCTGCCCATGGCACTGCTCGCACAGAGGCACAGAGACTGGGGCTGCTTGCTTGTCTTGCCACCTCAAAATTCAAACGTAGCTTAGGTGGTCCGTGCCAGGCGCCTCCGGCAGCCCTGCTCTGCAAATGCAAATATCTGCAGATAGCTTGTAGGAAGAATGAGCTAGCCTGGAAAGCTGTTGCTCAGCCTCATCTGCCCATGGCACTGCTCGCACAGAGGCACAGAGACTGGGGCTGCTTGCTTGTCTTGCCACCTCAGACTTCAAACATTGCTTAGGTGGTCCATGCAGGGTGCCTCCGTCAGCCCTGCTCCAAAAATGTGAACATCTTCAGATAGATCTCAGCCAGAAAGAGCTAGCCTGGAAAGCTGTTGCTCAGCCTCATCTGCCCATGGCACTGCTCGCACTGAGGCACAGAGACTGGGGCTTCTTGCTTGTCTTGCCACCTCAAACTTGAAACGTAGCTTAGGTGGTCTGTGCAGGGAGCCTCCGTCAGCCCTGCTCTGAAAATGCGAACGTCTGCAGATAGCTCTCAGTCAGAATGAGCTAGCCTGTAAAGCTGTTGCTCAGACTCATCTGGCAATGGCACTGCTTACACAGAGACACAGAGACTGGAGATGCTTGCTTGTCTTGCCACCTCAAACTTCAAACGTATCTTAGGTGGTGCGTGCCGGGCGCCTCTGGCAGCCCTGCTCCGAAAATGCAAACGTCTGCAGATAGCTCGCAGGCAGAAAGAGCTAGCCTGGAAAGCTGTTGCTCAGCCTCCTTTCCCCACGGCACTGCTCGCACAGAGTCACAGAGACTGGGGCTGCTTGCTTGTCTTACCACCTAAAACTTCAAACGTATCTTAGGTGGTCCGTGCCGGGCGCCTCTGGTAGCCCTGCTCTGAAAATGCAAACATCTGCATATAGCTCGCAGCCAGAAAGAGCTAACCTGGAAAGCTGTTGCTCAGCCTCATCTGTCCATGGCACTGCTCGCACAGAGGCACAGAGACTGGGGCTGCTTGCTTGTCTTGCCACCTCAGACTTCAAACATTGCTTAGGTGGTCCGTGCAGGGTGCCTCCGTCAGCCCTGCTCCAAAAATGTGAACGTCTTCAGATAGATCTCAGCCAGAAAGAGCTAGCCTGGAAAGCTGTTGCTCAGCCTCATCTGCCCATGGCACTGCTCGCACAGAGGCACAGAGACTGGGGCTGCTTGCTTGTCTTGCCACCTCAAACTTGAAACGTAGCTTAGGTGGTCTGTGCAGGGAGCCTTCGTCAGCCCTGCTCCGAAAATGCGAACGTCTGCAGATAGCTCGCAGGCAGAAAGAGCTAGCCTGGAAAGCTGTTGCTCAGCCTCATTTGCCCATGGCACTGCTCGCACAGAGGCACAGAGACTGGAGCTGCTTGCTTGTCTTGCCACCTTAAACTTCAAACGTAGCTTAGGTGGTCCGTGCCGGGCGCCTCTGGCAGCCCTGCTCTGAAAATGCAAACATCTGCAGATAGCTCGCAGCCAGAAAGAGCTAGCCTGGAAAGCTGTTGCTCAGCCTCATTTGCCCATGGCACTGCTCGCACAGAGGCACAGAGGCTGGAGCTGCTTGCTTGTCTTGCCACCTCAAACTTCAAACGTAGCTTAGGTGGTCCGTGCCGGGCACCTCTGGTAGCCCTGCTCTGAAAATGCAAACATCTGCAGATAGCTCGCAGCCAGAAAGAGCTAGCCTGGAAAGCTGTTGCTCAGCCTCATCTGCCCATGGCACTGCTCGCACAGAGGCACAGAGACTGGGGCTGCTTGCTTGTCTTGCCCCTCAAACTTCAAACGTAGCTTAGGTGGTCCGTGCAGGGGACCTCCGGCAGCTTTGCTCTGAATATGCGAAAGTCTGCAGATAGCTCGCAGCCAGAAAGAGCTAGCCTGGAAAGCTGTTGCTCAGCCTCATCTGCCCATGGCACTGCTCGCACAGAGGCACAGAGACTGGGGCTGCTTGCTTGTTTTGCCACCTCAAACTTCAAACGTAGATTTGGGGTCCGTGCAGGATGCCTCTCTCAGCTTTGTTCTGAAAATGCGAAAGTCTGCAGAAAGCTCGCAGCCTGAAAGAGCTAGCCTGGAAAGCTGTTGCTCAGCCTCATCTGCCCATGGCACTGCTCGCATAGAGGCACAGAGACTGGGGCTGCTTGCTTGTCTTGCCACCTTAAACTTCACACGTAGATTTTGGGGTCCGTACTGGGCGCCTCTGTCAGCCGTGCTCCGAAAATGCGAACGTCTCAGATAGCTCGCAGGCAGAAAGAGCTAGCCTGGAATGCTGTTTCTCAGCCTCATCTGCCCATGGCACTGCTCACACAGAGGCACAGAGACTGGGGCTGCTTGCTTTTCTTGCCCCTCAAACTTCAATCGTAGCTTAGGTGGTCCGTGCAGGGCACCTCCGGCAGCCCTGCTCTGTAAATGCGAACGTCTGCAGATAGCTAGCAGTCAGAAAGAGCTAGCCTGGAAAGCTGTTACTCAGCCTCATCTGCCCATGGCACTGCTCGCACAGAGGCACAGAGACTGGAGCTGCTTGCTTGTTTTGCCACCTCAAACTTCAAACGTACTTTTGGGGGTCCGTGCCAGGAGCCTCCGGCAGCCTTGATCCGAAAATGCGAACGACTGCAGATAGCTCGCAGGCAGAAATATCTAGCCTGGAAAGCTGTTGCTCAGCCTCATCTGCCCATGCCACTGGTCGCACAGAGGCACAGAGACTGGGGCTGCTTGCTTGTCTTGCCACCTCAAACTCCAAACATAGCTTAGGTGGCGCGTGTCTGGCGCCTCCGGCAGCCCTCCTCCGAAAATGCAAACGTCTGCAGAAAGCTCGCAGCCAGAAAGAGCTAGCCTGGAAAGCTGTTGCTCAGCCTCATCTGCCCATGGCACTGCTCGCGCAGAGGCACAGAGACTGGGGCTGCTTCCTTGTCGTGACACCTCAAACTTCAAACGTAGCCATGGGTGTCCGTGCAGGGTACCTCCGGCTGTCGTGCTCTGAAAATGCGAACGTCTGCAGATAGCTGGCAGCCAGAAAGAGCTAGCCTGGAATGTTGTTGCTCAGACTCATCTGATCATGCCACTGCTCACACAGAGGCACAGAGACTGGGGCTGCTTGCTTTTCTTGCACCTCAAACTTCAAATGTAGCTTAGGTGGTCCGTGCAGGGGACCTCCGGCGGGAATGCTCTGAATATGCGGAAGTCTGCAGATAGCTCGCAACCACAAAGAGCTAGCCTGGAAAGCTGTTGCTCAGCCTCATCTGCCCATGGCACTGCTCGCACAGAGGCACAGAGACTGGGGCTGCTTGCTTGTCTTGCCCCCTCAAACTTCAAACGTAGCATTGGGGGTCCGTGCAGGGGACCTGCGGCAGCCCTGCTCTGAATATGCGAAAGTCTGCAGATAGCTCGCAGCCAGAAAGAGCTAGCCTGGAAAGCTGTTGCTCAGCCTCATCTGCCCATGGCACTGCTCGCACACAGGCACAGAGACTCTTACTGCTTGCTTGTCTTGCCACCTCAAACTTCAAACGTAGCTTTGGGGGTCCGTGCAGGGTACCTCTGGCAGCCCTGTTCTAAAAGTGCGAAAGTCTGCAGATAGCTCGCAGCCAGAAAGAGCTAGCCTGGCAAGTTGTTGCTCAGCCTCATCTGCCCATGGCACTGCTCGCACAGAGGCACAGAGACTGGGGCTGCTTGCTTGTCTTGCCACCTTAAACTTCACACGTAGAATTTTGGGGTCCGTACTGGGCGCCTCTGGCAGCCGTGCTCCGAAAATGCGAACGTCTCCAGATAGCTCGCAGGCAGAAAGAGCTAGCCTGGAATGCTGTTTCTCAGCCTCATGTGCCCATGGCACTGCTCACACAGAGGCACAGAGACTGGGGCTGTTTGCTTTTCTTGCCCCTCAAACTTCAATCGTAGCTTAGGTGGTCCGTGCAGGGAGCCCCCGGCAGCCCTGCTCTGTAAATGCGAACGTCTGCAGGTAGCTAGCAGTCAGAAAGAGCTAGCCTGGAAAGCTGTTGCTCAGCCTCATCTGCCCATGCCACTGCTCGCACAGAGGCACAGAGACTGGGACTGCTTGCTTGTCTTGCCCCCTCAAACTTCAAACGTAGCTTAGGTGGTCCGTTCAGGGGGGCTGCGGCTGCCCTGCTCTGAAAATGCGAACGTCTGCAGATAGCTCGCAGCCAGAAAGAGCTAGCCTGGAAAGTTGTTGCTCAGACTCATCTGCTCATGCCACTGCTCACACAGAGGCACAGAGACTGGGGCTGCTTGCTTTTCTTGCCCCTCAAACTTCAAACGTAGCTTTGGGGGTCCGTGCAGGGGACCCTCAGCAGCCCTTCTCTAAAAATGCGAACGTCTGCAGATAGCTCGCAGACAGAAAGTGCTAGCCTGGAAAGCTGTTGCTCAGCCTCATCTCCCATGCCACTGCTGGCACAGAGGCATAGAGAATGTGGCTGCTTGCTTGTCTTGCAAACTCAAACTTCAAACGTAGCTTAGGTGGTCCGTGCCGGCGTCCTCCGGCAGCCCTGCTCCGAAAATGCAAACGTCTGCAGATAGCTCGCATCCAGAAAAAGCTAGCCTGGAAAGCTGTTGCTCAGCCTCATCTGCCCATAGCACTGCTTGCACAGAGGCACAGAGACTGGGGCTGCTTGCTTGTCTTGCCACCTCAAACTTCAAACGTAGATTTGACGGTCCGTACAGGATGCCTCCGGCAGCCGTGTTCTGAAAATGCGAACGTCTGCAGAAAGCTCGCAGGCAGAAAGAACTAGCCTGGAATGCTGTTGCTCAGCCTCATCTGCCCATGGCACTGCTCGCACAGAGACACAGAGACTGGGGCTGCTTGCTTGTCTTGCCCCCTCAAACTCCAAACTTAGCTTAGGTGGCACGTGTCTGGCGCCTCCGGCAGCCCTCCTCCGAAAATGCAAACGTCTGCAGAAAGCTCGCAGCCAGAAAGAGCTAGACTGGCAAGTTGTGGCTCAGCCTCATCTTCCCATGGCACTGCTCGCACAGAGGCACAGAGACTGGGGCTGCTTGCTTGTCTTGCCACCTTAAACTTCACACGTAGATTTTTGGGGTCCGTACTGGGCGCCTCTGGCAGCCGTGCTCCGAAAATGCGAACGTCTCCAGATAGCTCGCAGGCAGAAAGAGCTAGCCTGGAATGCTGTTTCTCAGCCTCATCTGCCCATGGCACTGCTCACACAGAGGCACAGAGACTGCGGCTGCTTGCTTTTCTTGCCCCTCAAACTTCAAACGTAGCTTTGGGGGTCCGTGCAGGGGACCCTCAGCAGCCCTTCTCTAAAAATGCGAACGTCTGCAGATAGCTCGCAGACAGAAAGAGCTAGCCTGGAAAGCTGTTGCTCAGCCTCATCTGCCCATGCCACTGCTGGCACAGAGGCATAGAGAATGTGGCTGCTTGCTTGTCTTGCAACCTCAAACTTCAAACGTAGCTTTGGGGGTCCGTGCAGGATGCCTCTGGCAGCCCTGCTCTGAAAATGCGAACGTCTGCAGATAGCTCGCAGCCAGAAAGAGCTAGCCTGGAAAGCTGTTGCTCAGCCTCATCTGCCCATAGCACTGCTCGCACAGAGGCACAGAGACTGGGGCTGCTTGCTTGTCTTGCCACCTCAAACTTCAAATGTAGATTTGACGGTCCGTACAGGATGCCTCCGGCAGCCGTGTTCTGAACATGCGAACGTCTGCAGAAAGCTCGCAGGCAGAAAGAACTAGCCTGGAATGCTGTTGCTCAGCCTCATCTGCCCATGGCACTGCTCACACAGAGGCACAGAGACTGGGGCTGCTTGCTTTTCTTGCCCTTCAAACTTCAATCGTAGCTTAGGTGGTCCGTGCGGGGGGCCCCCGGCAGCCCTGCTCTGTAAATGCGAACGTCTGCAGATAGCTCGCAGGCAGAAATATCTAGCCTTGAAAGCTGTTGCTCAGCCTCATCTGCCCATGGCACTGGTCGCACAGAGACACAGAGACTAAGGCTGCTTGCTTGTCTTGCCACCTCAAACTCCAAACTTAGCTTAGGTGGCACTTGTCTGGCGCCTCCGGCAGCCCTCCTCCGAAAATGAAAACGTCTGCAGAAAGCTCGCAGCCAGAAAGAGCTAGCCTGGAAAGCTGTTGCTCAGCCTCATCTGCCCATGGCACTGCTCGCACAGAGGCACAGAGACTGGGGCTGCTTGCTTGTCGTGACACCTCAAACTTCAAACGTAGCTTTGGGGGTCCGTGCAGGGTACCTCTGGCTGTCGTGCTCTGAAAATGCGAACGTCTGCAGATAGCTCGCAGCCAGAAAGAGATACCCTGGAAAGCTGTTGCTCAGCCTCATCTGCCCATGGCACTGCTCGCACAGAGGCACAGAGACTGGGGCTGCTTGCTTGTCTTGCCTCCTCAAACTTCAAACGTAGATTTGGGGGTCCGTGCAGGATGCCTTTGGCAGCCCTGCTGCGAAAATGCAAATGTCTGCAGATAGCTCACAGGCAGAAAGAGCTAGCCTGGAAAGCTGTTGCTGAGCCTCATCTGTCCGTGGCACTGCTCACACAGAGGCACAGAGACTGGGGCTGCTTGCTTTTCTTGCCCCTCAAACTTCAATCGTAGCTTAGGTGGTCCGTGCAGGGAGCCCCCGGCAGCCCTGCTCTGAAAATACGAACGTCTGCAGATAGCTCGCAGCCAGAAAGAGCTAGCCTGGAAAGTTGTTGTTCAGACTCATCTGCTCATGCCACTGCTCACACAGAGGCACAGAGACTGGGGCTGCTTGCTTGTCTTGCCCCTCAAACTTCAAACGTAGCTTTGGGGGTCCGTGCAGGGGACCCTCAGCAGCCCTTCTCTAAAAATGCGAACGTCTGCAGATAGCTCGCAGCCAGAAAGAGCTAGCCTGGAAAGCTGTTGCTCAGCCTCATCTGCCCATGCCACTGCTGGCACAGAGGCATAGAGAATGTGGCTGCTTGCTTGTCTTGCAACCTCAAACTTCAAACGTAGCTTAGGTGGTCCGTGCCGGGGTCCTCCGGCAGCCCTGCTCCGAAAATGCAAACGTCTGCAGATAGCTCGCAGCCAGAAAGAGCTAGCCTGGAAAGCTGTTGCTCAGCCTCATCTGCCCATAGCACTGCTCGCACAGAGGCACAGAGACTGGGGCTGCTTGCTTGTCGTGACACCTCAAACTTCAAACGTAGCTTTGGGGGTCCGTGCAGGGTACCTCTGGCTGTCGTGCTCTGAAAATGCGAACGTCTGCAGATAGCTCGCAGCCAGAAAGAGCTAGCCTGGAAAGCTGTTGCTCAGCCTCATCTGCCCATGGCACTGCTCGCACAGAGGCACAGAGACTGGGGCTGCTTGCTTGTCTTGCCACCTTAAACTTCACACGTAGTTTTTTGGGGTCCGTACTGGGCGCCTCTGGCAGCCGTGCTCCGAAAATGCGAACGTCTCCAGATAGCTCGCAGGCAGAAAGAGCTAGCCTGGAATGCTGTTTCTCAGCCTCATCTGCCCATGGCACTGCTCACACAGAGGCACAGAGACTGGGGCTGCTTGCTTTTCTTGCCCCTCAAACTTCAATCGTAGCTTAGGTGGTCCGTGCAGGGAGCCCCCGGCAGCCCTACTCTTTAAATGCGAACGTCTGCAGGTAGCTAGCAGTCAGAAAGAGCTAGCCTGGAAAGCTGTTGCTCAGCCTCATCTGCCCATGGCACTGCTCGCACAGAGGCACAGAGCCTGGGACTGCTTGCTTGTCTTGCCCCCTCAAACTTGAAACGTAGCGTTGGGGGTCCGTTCAGGGGGGCTGCGGCTGCCCTGCTCTGAAAATTCGAACGTCTGCAGATAGCTCGCAGCCAGAAAGAGCTAGCCTGGAAAGTTGTTGCTCAGACTCATCTGCTCATGCCACTGCTCACACAGAGGCACAGAGACTGGGGCTGCTTGCTTTTCTTGCCCCTCAAACTTCAAACGTAGCTTTGGGGGTCCGTGCAGGGGACCCTCAGCAGCCCTTCTCTAACAATGCGAACGTCTGCAGATAGCTCGCAGCCAGAAAGTGCTAGCCTGGAAAGCTGTTGCTCAGCCTCATCTGCCCATGCCACTGCTGGCACAGAGGCATAGAGAATGTGGCTGCTTGCTTGTCTTGCCACCTCAGACTTCTAACATTGCTTAGGTGGTCCGTGCAGGGGGGCCTCTGTCAGCCCGGCTCCAAAAATGTGAACGTCTACAGATAGATCTCAGGCAGAAAGAGCTAGCCTGGAAAGCTGTTTCTCAGACCATCGGCCCATGGCACTGCTCGCACAGAGGCACAGAGACTGGGGCTGCTTGCTTGTCTTGCCACCTCAGACTTCAAACGTAGCTTAGGTGGTCGGTGCCGGGGTCCTCCGGCAGCCCTGCTCTGAAAATGCGAACGTCTGCAGATAGCTCTCAGCCAGAATGAGCTAGCCTGGAAAGCTGTTGCTCAGACTCATCTGGCAATGGCACTGCTTACACAGAGGCACAGAGACTGGAGCTGCTTGCTTGTCTTGCCACCTCAAACTTCAAACGTATCTTAGGCGGTCCGTGCCGGGCACCTCTGGTAGCCCTGCTCTGAAAATGCAAACATCTGCAGATAGCTCGCACCCAGAAAGAGCTAGCCTGGAAAGCTGTTGCTCAGCCTCATTTGCCCATGGCACTGCTCGCACAGAGGCACAGATACTGGGGCTGCTTGCTTGTCTTGCCACCTCAAACTTCCAACGTATCTTAGGTGGTCCGTGCCGGGCGCCTCCGGTAGCCCTGCTCTGAAAATGCAAACATCTGCAGATAGCTCGCAGCCAGAAAGAGCTAGCCTGGAAAGCTGTTGCTCAGCCTCATCTGCCCATGGCACTGCTCGCACAGAGGCACAGAGACTGGGGCTGCTTGCTTGTCTTGCCACCTCAGACTTCAAACATAGCTTAGGTGGTCCGTGCAGGCGGCCTCCGTCAAACCTGCTCCAAAAATGTGAACGTCTACAGATAGATCTCAGCCAGAAAGAGCTAGCCTGGAAAGCTGTTGCTCAGCCTCATCTGCCCATGGCACTGCTCGCACAGAGGCACAGAGACTGGGGCTGCTTGCTTGTCTTGGCACCTCAAACTTCAAACGCAGCTTAGGTGGTCCGTGCCGGGCGTCTCCGGCAGCCTTGCTCTGAAAATGTGAACGTCTGCAGATAGCTCGCAGCCAGAAAGAGCTAGCCTGGAAAGCTGTTGCTCAGCCTCATCTGCCTATGGCACTGCTCGCACAGAGGCACAGAGACTGGGGCTGCTTGCTTGTCTTGCCACCTCAAACTTCAAACTTATCTTAGGTGGTCAGTGCAGGGCGCCTCCAGCAGCCCTGCTCTGAAAATGCGAAAGTCTGCAGATAGATCGCAGGCAGAAAGAGCTAGGGTGGAAAGCTGTTGCTCAGCCTCATCTGCCCATGGCACTGCTCGCGTAGAGGCACAGAGACTGGGGCTGCTTGCTTGTCTTGCCCCCTCAAACTTCAAACGTAGCTTAGGTGGACCGTGCCAGCCATTTTCGGCAGCCCTGCTCTGAAAAATTGAATGTCTGCAGATAGCTCGCAGGGAGAAAGAGCTAGCCTGGAAAGCTGTTGATCAGCCTCATCTGGCAATGGCACTGCTTGCACAGAGGCACAGAGACTGGGGCTGCTTTCTTGTCTTGCCACCTCGAACTTCAAACGTAACATATGTGGTCTGTGCCGGCCAACTCCGGTAGCCCTGCTCTGAAAAATTGAACGTCTGTAGATAGCTCGCAGCCAGAAAGAACTAGCCTGGAAAGCTGTTGCTCAGCCTCATCTGCCCATGGCACTGCTCGCACAGAGGCACAGAGACTGAGGCTGCTTGCTTGTCTTGCCACCTCAAACTTCAAACGTATCTTAGGTGGTCCGTGTCGGGCGCCTCCGGCAGCCCTGCTTTGCAAATGCAAATATCTGCAGATAGCTCGCAGGAAGAATGAGCCAGCCTGGAAAGCTGTTGCTCAGCCTCATCTGCCCATGGCACTGCTCGCACAGAGGCACAGAGACTGGGGCTGCTTGCTTGTCTTGCCACCTCGAACTTCAAACGTATCTTAGGTGGTCCGTGCCGGACGCCTCCGGCAGCCCTGCTCTGAAAATGCAAACATCTGCAGATAGCTCGCGGGCAGAAAGAGCTAACCTGGAAAGCTGTTGCTGAGCTGCATCTGCCAATGGCACTGCTCGCACAGAGGCACAGAGACTGGGGCTGCTTGCTTGTCTTGCCACCTCAAACTTCAAACGTATCTTTGGTGGTCCGTGCCGGGGGTATCCGGCAGCGCTGCTTTAAAAATGCAAATGTCTGCAGATAGGTCTCAGCCAGAAAGAGCTAGCCTGGAAAGCTGTTGCTCAGCCTCATCTGCCCATGGCACTGCTCGCACAGAGGCACAGAGACTGAGGCTGCTTGCTTGTCTTGCCACCTCAAAATTCAAACGTACCTTAGGTGGTCCGTGCCGGGCGCCTCTGGGAGCCCTGCTCTGAAAATGCAAACATCTGCAGATAGCTCGCAGGCAGAAAGAGCTAGCCTGGAAAGCTGTTGCTCAGCCTCATTTGCCCATGGCACTGCTCGCACAGAGGCACAGAGACTGGGGCTGCTTGCTTGTCTTGCCACCTCAAACTTCAAACGTAGCTTAGGTGGTCCGTGCCGGGCGTCTCCGGCAGCCCTGCTATGAAAATGCAAACATCTGCAGATAGCTCGCAGCCAGAAAGAGCTAGCCTGGAAAGCTGTTGCTCAGCCTCATCTGCCCATGGCACTGCTCGCACAGAGGCACAGAGACTGGGGCTGCTTGCTTGTCTTGCCACCTCGAACTTCAAACGTATCTTAGGTGGTCCGTGCCGGACGCCTCCGGCAGCCCTGCTCTGAAAATGCGAACATCTGCAGATAGCTCGCAGCCAGAAAGAGCTAGCCTGGAAAGCTGTTGCTCAGCCTCATCTGCCCATGGCACTGCTCGCACAGAGGCACAGAGACTGGGGCTGCTTGCTTGTCTTGCCACCTCAAACTTCAAACGTATCTTAGGTGGTCCGTGCCGGGCGCCTCTTGCAGCCCTGCTCTGAAAATGCAAACATCTGCAGATAGCTCGCAGGCAGAAAGAGCTAACCTGGAAAGCTGTTGCTGAGCTGCATCTGCCAATGGCACTGCTCGCACAGAGGCACAGAGACTGGGGCTGCTTGCTTGTCTTGCCACCTCAAACTTCAAACGTATCTTAGGTGGTCCGTGCCAGGCGCCTCTGGCAGCCCTGCTCTGAAAATGCAAACATCTGCAGATAGCTCTCAGCCAGAAAGAGCTAGCCTGGAAAGCTGTTGCTCAGCCTCATCTGCCCATGGCAGTGCTCGCACTGAGGCACAGAGACTGGGGCTGCTTGCTTGTCTTGCCACCTCAAACTTCAAACGTATCTTTTGGGGTCCGTGCCGGGAGTATTCGGCAGCGCTGCTTTAAAAATGCAAATGTCTGCAGATAGGTCTCAGCCAGAAAGATCTAGCCTGGTGTCCTGGGTTTGGCCAGGACAGGGTTAATTTTCACCAGACTCCAGGAAGGGGCACAGCCGGGGGGTGGGGGCTGACCCCACCTGGCCAAATAGAGCCGGGTATTCCATACCATGGGACGTCACGCTGGGTTCCGGTGGGGGGGGGGGGGGGGGGGGGGGGGTGCTTCGGGAAGGCACTCGCGGCTTGGGCGGGCGCTGCGCCGGTCCGGTTCCGGGAGATCTTCTGTTGTACGGTTCGTGGTTGTGTTTTCTCCTTATTTGTATCGTTGTTGTTCCTGTTTTCCCTCTGTTTGCTGTTCTGTTAAACTGCCCTTATCCCGACCCACGAGTTTCTGCCTTTTTCTTTCCATTCTCCTCCGCACGCCGGCGGGGGGAGGGGCGGCCGCGTGGCGCTTTTGTTGCCGGCGGCAGCCGAAACCAAAACATTAATTGGCGCCCAGACGTGGAGCGGGGATAACGGCAGGGCTGAGCAGCTGGTGTTAAAACTGCTTTCATAGATTTTGTTAAAATTTATCATACGCATTTTCTGTGTTAAATAGTCGCCGGTAAAAATGTTTCTGTCTTTGATCAGATGGCTGTGTTTTCTGAATCCTTATTTGCAGTATGTATTCAATGCCGTGCTGTTCATCATCGCTGGGAAAAAGATCAGGATGATAATTTTGCTCTACCTTACGATATCGACTTATGATATGATAACATCACTGTGCACGAAATTAGGCTTGTATTTGCATGCGGCTCTGCGGTCATTCCCGTACCTCGGATCCTATGTCTTAGAATTTGTGAATAATCAAACCCAGTCTGTGGGGAAAACCGAAGGGGATACCTTCCCCCACTCTTTCGCCCCCCCTCTCTCCTTCAGGCCAGTTCTAACGGCTTTTGATAATTTCGAGTACCCCTGGGATGCTCAGGGCAGCACTCTACTTTTGTTATGCCTCCTGAACGGGTTTTGGTTTTTGTTTAGGGCTAAGCAAGTCGTTAAGAACATCGTGCAGAGACCTGCCCCGGGGCCGGATAGCTGTGAGTGGCTGGGTGTGTGGGACAGCATGGGCAAGTACCTAGGGCAGTGGGCACCTCCGGTGTTTTTTAAACTCACCCCTGAGGAAGTACAGGATCCGGACAAACTAGTAAAGTATCTGCAAAAAGTGTGCTGCCACCCTGGGAACTCCAGAGAGACACAGATCACCGCAACGTGCTGGGGTCTGGCCCACGCCTACCGAGCCCTGTTCAACACTGTTCAGTGCCTTAAGGGGGAAAGGGGGGGAAACGAAGCAGCAGGCACTGCAGCTGGCGCTGCCCCCCCAGTCGGCCCTGCAGCCCCTCCAGCCCAGCAGGCAGTCCCAGCCCCCCCGACCGGCACCACGGCTGCTGCAGCCACAGCTGCAGGGTCTGCCTCAGTTTCCCCGGTGGGCACAGCAGCTGCTCCAGCCCCAGCTCCAGCCACAGGCACAGTGACTGAGCCCAATGACCAACCTGTGCAGGTAGCAGTCGCCCCCGTAAAACTAAAGAAAGACGCAAAGAGAGCAGATCGCTCCGGGAGGGATGATGATGAGCCAGGGTCATCACGGGAGATAGAGACAGAGATCATCACCCGGTCCCTGTCCCTGGGCGAGCTGCGAGACATGCGGAAAGATTTCAGCCGCCACCCAGGCGAGCACATTGCCACCTGGCTGCTGCGGTGCTGGGATAACGGGGCCAGTAGCTTGGAGTTAGAGGGCAAGGAAGCCAAGCAGCTGGGATCTCTGGCCAGGGATGGGGGCATTGACAAGGCCATTGGGAAGAAGGAACAAATCCTCAGCCTCTGGAGGAGACTTCTGTCAGGCGTGAGGGAGAGGTACCCCTTCAGTGATGATTTTGTATGCTATCCTGGCAAGTGGACCAATATGGAAAGGGGTATTCAGTACTTGAGGGAATTAGCTGTGCGGGAGCTGGTTTACTGTGACACAGACGATGAGCAGGTACCCACAGACCCAGATGAACTCCAGTGCTCACAATCCATGTGGAGGAAGTTTGTGCGGAGCGCACCCTCCTCGCATGCCAACTCACTGGCAGTTGTAAACTGGAAAGGTAAAGACGCACCAACAGTGGACGAGGTGGCTGTCAGACTCCGCCAATATGAGGAAAGTCTCTCTTCCTCCCTTGTCTCAGCCGTGGAGAAACTGGTCAAGCGACTAGACAGGAATATGTCCTACTCCCCACCTGTACGGGCCAGTGTCTCAGCTATTAGGGGCAGGCGTTTCTCTGCTCAGGAGAGGGAATACAGAGGCTATACACCCCGAGGCACCCTGTGGTTCTACCTGCGTGACCACGGAGAGGACATGAGGAAGTGGGATGGAAAACCCACCTCAAGTCTAGAGGCACGAGTACGTGAGTTGCGAGGTAAAACAATCACAAAAGGGGACTCTGTTAGGAAAAATGCCGCTCCAGTTTCTAAAAGCCAGCTCTCCAGACCAGGTAGACAGTTTGACCTTGATTCCGATCCTCTGGAAGGGACCTCCAAGTCATTTTTACAGCAGGTGAGCAGCAATTTCTCTGACGAGGATTAGAGGGGCCCTGCCTCCAGCCAGGTGGAGGAAAGGGACAACCGTGTCTATTGGACGGTGTGGATTTGGTGGCCTGGCACGTCAGATCCACAAGAGTATAAAGCTCTAGTGGACACTGGTGCACAGTCTACTTTAATGCCATCAGAGTTCAAAGGGTCAGAGTCCATTTGCATTTCGGGAGTGACAGGGGGGTCCCAAGAGCTGAGTGTACTGGAGGCTGAAGTGAGCCTCACTGGGCAGGACTGGCAGAAGCACCCCATTGTAACTGGCCCCGAGGCTCCGTGCATCCTTGGGATAGACTATCTTAGGAGAGGCTATTTCAAGCACCCAAAGGGGTATCGGTGGGCTTTTGGCATAGCTGCTGTGGAGACGGAAGAAATTAAACAGCTGTCCATTTTGCCTGGTCTCTCGGAGGATCCTTCCGTTGTGGGGTTGTTGAGGGTTGAAGAACAACAGGTACCCATCGCAACCACAACGGTGCACCGGCGACAGTATCGTACCAACCGAGACTCCCTTCTCCCCATTCATCAGCTGATCCGCCAGCTGGAGAGTCAAGGAGTGATCACCAAAACTCGCTCACCCTTTAATAGTCCCATATGGCCAGTAAGAAAATCTACTGGAGAGTGGAGACTGACAATAGACTACCGTGGCCTGAATGAAGTCACACCACCGCTGAGTGCTGCCGTGCCAGACATGCTAGAACTTCAATATCAGCTGGAGTCAAAGGCAGCCAAGTGGTATGCTACAATTGACATCGCTAATGCATTCTTCTCCATCCCTTTGGCAGCAGAGTGCAGGCCACAGTTTGCTTTCACCTGGAGGGGCATCCAGTACACCTGGAATCGACTGCCCCAGGGGTGGAAACACAGTCCCACCATTTGCCATGGACTAATCCAGACTGCACTGGAAAAGGGTGAAGCCCCAGAACATCTGCAGTACATCGACGACATCATTATATGGGGCGACACAGCGGAGGAGGTTTTCGAGAAAGGGGAGAAAATAGTTCAGATCCTTCTGAAAGCCGGTTTTGCCATTAAGCGAAGTAAAGTCAAGGGACCTGCGCAAGAGATCCAGTTTTTGGGAATAAAATGGCAGGATGGGCGCCGTCAAATCCCAATGGATGTCATCAACAAAATAGCAGCTATGTCTCCACCAACCAGCAAAAAGGAAGCACAGGCCTTCCTGGGTGTTGTGGGTTTTTGGAGGATGCACATCCCAAATTACAGCCAGATTGTAAGTCCTCTGTACCACGTGACCCGGAAGAAGAATGATTTTGAATGGGGCCCTGAGCAACGACAGGCATTTGAACAGATTAAACGGGAGATAGTTCATGCCGTAGCCCTTGGTCCAGTCCGGTCAGGGCAAGATGTTAAAAACGTGCTCTACACCGCAGCCGGGGAGAATGGCCCAACCTGGAGTCTCTGGCAGAAAGCACCAGGGGAGACTCGAGGTCGACCCCTGGGGTTCTGGAGCCGGGGATACAAAGGATCCGAGGCCCGCTATACTCCCACTGAAAAAGAGATTCTGGCAGCATATGAAGGCATTCGAGCTGCTTCAGAAGTGGTCGGCACTGAAGCACAGCTCCTCCTAGCTCCACGATTGCCGGTCCTGGGCTGGATGTTCAAAGAGAGGGTCCCCTCTACGCATCATGCCACCGATGCTACGTGGAGTAAGTGGGTCGCTCTGATCACCCAGCGCGCCCGAATGGGAAACCCCAGTCACCCAGGAATTCTGGAGGTCATCATGGACTGGCCAGAAGGCAAAGATTTTGGAGCATCGCCAGAGGAGGAGGTGACATGTGCTGAAGAGGCCCCACTGTATAACCAGCTGCCAGAAGACAAGAAACAGTATGCCCTGTTCACGGATGGGTCCTGTCGCATTGTGGGGAAGCAGCGGAGGTGGAAGGCTGCTGTATGGAGCCCTACACGACAAGTCGCGGAAACTGCCGAGGGAGAAGGTGAGTCCAGCCAGTTTGCAGAGGTGAAAGCCATCCAGCTGGCTTTAGACATTGCCAGTCGAGAGAAGTGGCCAGTGCTCTATCTTTACACCGACTCTTGGATGGTGGCTAGTGCCTTGTGGGGGTGGCTGCAGCAATGGAAGAAGAACAACTGGCAGCGCAGAGGCAAACCTATCTGGGCTGCCCCATTGTGGCAAGATATTGCTGCCCGGCTAGAGCAGTTGGCTGTAAAAGTCCGTCACGTGGACGCCCACGTCCCTAAGAGTCGGGCCACTGAAGAACATCAAAACAACCACCACGTAGATCAGGCTGCTAAGATTGAAGTGGCTCAGGTGGATCTGGACTGGCAACATAAGGGTGAACTGTTTATAGCTCGGTGGGCCCATGACACCTCGGGCCACCAAGGAAGAGACGCGACATACCGATGGGCTCGTGACCGAGGGGTGGACTTGACCATGGACACTATTGCACAGGTTATCCATGAATGTGAGACATGCACTGCAATCAAGCAAGCCAAGCGGGTAAAGCCTCAGTGGTATGGAGGACGATGGCTAAAATATAAATATGGGGAGGCTTGGCAGATTGACTACATCACACTGCCACAGACCCGCCAAGGCAAGCGCTATGTGCTCACAATGGTGGAGGCCACCACCGGATGGCTGGAAACCTACCCTGTGCCCCATGCCACTGCCCGGAATACCATCCTGGGCCTGGAAAAACAAGTCCTGTGGCGACATGGCACTCCCGAAAGAATTGAGTCGGACAACGGGACTCATTTTCGCAACAGCCTCATAGACACCTGGGCCAAAGAACACGGTATTGAGTGGGTGTATCACATCCCCTACCATGCACCAGCCTCGGGAAAGATTGAACGTTACAATGGGCTGCTAAAAACCACTTTGAGGGCAATGGGGGGTGGGACTTTCAAAAATTGGGATACCCATTTAGCAAAGGCCACCTGGTTGGTTAACACCAGAGGGTCCACCAACCGGGCTGGTCCTACCCAGTCAAAACCTCAGTGCCCAGTAGAAGGGGATAAAGTCCCTGTAGTGCACATGCGGAACATGTTAGGGAAGACGGTTTGGGTCAGTCCTGCCTCAGGCAAAGGCAAGCCCGTCCGCGGGATTGCCTTTGCTCAAGGACCTGGGTGTACCTGGTGGGTAATGCGGAAGGATGGGGAAGTCCGATGTGTACCTCATGGGGATTTAATTTTGGGCGAGAATAGTCCATAAATAAATTGTATAAAGTTAGTTGTTAAATAACCCTGTCACTGTCTGTTATCACTGTTATAATTGTTATATTTTGTACCAGTAGTAGCATAGTAAGAATCGTCCAGATTAAAGAAGGATGGACTTTTTCGATGAAAACCTAGCAGAGCACAGCAATGATGGAACTGGACCTGGTTTTCAACAACTGGCATCCAGCAACTTCATCAAGATCAACATCTGCAGACTGTGGGCACGGGCTGCACCAGATACATCAGCCGTGAGCTCCGGATGCAGCAAGTGACCGCCCATCACCACACATCACCTCCCCTGCCACGGAAGACCGTAACGACAGATGGAGCCTGAAGTCATGGATTAAATGAACTCAATGGACACTTTAGAGTGATGATCCATAGACTAAGGGAATGATATCTGGAGACAGGAGAAGTGGTGGTGATCAACTGGACAATGGGGGACCTGGGCATGACGTAGATGGTATGGAATAAGGGGTGGATAATGTCCTGGGTTTGGCCAGGACAGGGTTAATTTTCACCAGACTCCAGGAAGGGGCACAGCCGGGGGGTGGGGGCTGACCCCACCTGGCCAAACAGAGCCGGGTATTCCATACCATGGGACGTCACGCTGGGTTCCGGTGGGGGGGGGGGGGGGGGGGTGTGCTTCGGGAAGGCACTCGCGGCTTGGGCGGGCGCAGCGCCGGTCCGGTTTCGGGAGAGCGGCTGTTGTACGGTTCGTGGTTGTGTTTTCTCCTTATTTGTATCGTTGTTGTTCCTGTTTTCCCTCTGTTTGCTGTTCTGTTAAACTGCCCTTATCCCGACCCACCAGTTTCTGCCTTTTTCTTTCCATTCTCCTCCGCACGCCGGCGGGGGGAGGGGCGGCCGCGTGGCGCTTTTGTTGCCGGCGGCAGCCGAAACCAAAACACCTGGAAAGCTGTTGCTCAGCCTCATCTGCCCATGGCACTGCTCGCACAGAGGCACAGAGACTCGGGCTGCTTGCTTGTCTTGCCACCTCAGACTTCAAACATATCTTAGGTGGTCTGTACACGGAGCCTCCGTCAGCCCTGCTCCGAAAATGCGAACGTCTGCAGATAGCTCTCAGCCAGAATGAGCTAGCCTGGAAAGCTGTTGCTCAGACTCATCTGGCAATGGCACTGCTTACACAGAGGCACAGAGACTGGGGCTGCTTGCTTGTCTTGCCACCTCAAACTTCAAACATATCTTAGGTGGTCCGTGCCTGGCGCCTCTGGTAGCCCTGCTCTGAAAATGCAAACATCTGCATATAGCTCGCAGCCAGAAAGAGCTAGCCTGGAAAGCTGTCGCTCAGCCTCATCTGCCCATGGCACTGCTCGCACAGAGGCACAGAGACTGGGGCTGCTTGCTTGTCTTGCCACCTCAAAATTCAAACGTATCTTTGGTGGTCCGTGCCGGGCGTCTCCGGCAGCCCTGCTCTGAAAATGCGAACGTCTGCAGATAGTTCGCAGCCAGAAAGAGCTAGCCTGGAAAGCTGTTGCTCAGCCTCATCTGCCTATGGCACTGCTCGCACAGAGGCACAGAGACTGGGGCTGCTTGCTTGTCTTGCCACCTCAAAATTCAAACTTATCTTAGGTGGTGAGTGCCGGACGCCTCCAGCAGCCCTGCTCTCAAAATGCGAACGTCTGCAGATAGCTGGCAGTCAGAAAGAGCTAGCCTGGAAAGCTTTTGCTCAGACTCATCTGGCAATGGCACTGCTTACACAGAGGCACAGAGACTGGGGCTGCTTGCTTGTCTTGCCACCTCAAACTTCAAACGTAGCTTAGGTGGTCCGTGCCGGGCGCCTCTGGCAGCCCTGCTCTGAAAATGCAAACATCTGCAGATAGCTCGCAGCCAGAAAGAGCTAGCCTGGAAAGCTGTTGCTCAGCCTCATTTGCCCATGGCACTGCTCGCACAGAGGCACAGAGACTGGGGCTGCTTGCTTGTCTTGCCACCTCAGACTTCAAACATAGCTTAGGTGGTCCGTGCAGGGAGCCTCCGTCAGCCCTGCTCCGAAAATGCGAACGTCTGCAGATAGCTCTCAGGCAGAAAGAGCTAGCCTGGAAAGCTGTTGCTCAGACTCATCTGGCAATGGCACTGCTTACACAGATGCACAGAGACTGGGGCTGCTTTCTTGTCTTGCCACCTCAAACTTCAAACGTATCTTAGGTGGTCAGTGCCGGGCGCCTCTGGCAGCCCTGCTCTGAAAATGCAAACATCTGCAGATAGCTCGCAGGCAGAAAGAGCTAGCCTGGAAAGCTGTTCCTCAGCCTCATTTGCCCATGGCACTGCTCGCACAGAGGCACAGAGACTGGGGCTGCTTGCTTGTCTTGCCACCTCAAACTTCAAACGTAGCTTAGGTGGTCCTTGCCGGGCGCCTCTGGTAGCCCTGCTCTGAAAATGCAAACATCTGCAGATAGCTCACAGCCAGAAATAGCTAGCCTGGAAAGCTGTTGCTCAGCCTCATCTGTCCATGGCACTGCTCGCACAGAGGCACAGAGACTGGGGCTGCTTGCTTGTCTTGCCACCTCAGACTTCAAACATTGCTTAGGTGGTCCGTGCAGGGTGTATCCGGCAGGGCTGCTTTGAAAATGCGAACGTATGCAGATAGCTCTCAGCCAGAAACAGCTAGCCTGCAAAGCTGTTGCTCAGCCTCATCTGCCCATGGCACTGCTCGCACAGAGGCACAGAGACTGGGGCTGCTTGCTTGTCTTGCCACCTCAAAATTCAAACGTATCTTTGGTGGTCCGTGCCGGGCGTCTCCGGCAGCCGTGCTCTGAAAATGTGAACGTCTGCAGATAGCTCGCAGCCAGAAAGAGCTAGCCTGGAAAGCTGTTGCTCAGCCTCATCTGCCTATGGAACTGCTCGCACAGAGGCACAGAGACTGGGGCTGCTTGCTTCTCTTGCCACCTTAAACTTCACACTTATCTTAGGTGGTCATTGCAGGGCGCCTCCACCAGCCCTGCTCTGAAAATGCGAACGTCTGCAGATAGATCGCAGGCAGAAATAGCTAGGGTGGAAGGCTGTTGCTCAGCCTCATCTGCCCATGGCACTGCTCGCGTAGAGGCACAGAGACTGCGGCTGCTTGCTTGTCTTGCCCCCTCAAACTTCAAACGTAGCTTAGGTGGACCGTGCCGGCCATTTCCGGCAGTCCTGCTCTGAAAAATTGAATGTCTGCAGATAGCTCGCAGGCAGAAAGAGCTAGCCTGGAAAGCTGTTGCTCAGCCTCATCTGGCAATGGCACTGCTTGCACAGAGGCACAGAGACTGGGGCTGCTTGCTTGTCTTGCCACCTCAAACTTCAAACGTAACATATGTGGTCTGTGCCGGCCAACTCCGGCAGCCCTGCTCTGAAAAATTGAACGTCTGTAGATAGCTCGCAGCCAGAAAGAACTAGCCTGGAAAGCTGTTGCTCAACCTCATCTGCCCGTGGCACTGCTCGCACAGAGGCACAGAGACTGGGGCTGCTTGCTTGTCTTGCCACCTCAAACTTCAAACGTATCTTAGGTGGTCCGTGCCGGGCGCCTCTGGCAGCCCTGCTCTGAAAATGCAAACATCTGCAGATAGCTCGCAGGCAGAAAGAGCTAACCTGGAAAGCTGTTGCTGAGCTGCATCTGCCAATGGCACTGCTCGCACAGAGGCACAGAGACTGGGGCTGCTTGCTTGTCTTGCCACCTCAAACTTCAAACGTATCTTAGGTGGTCCGTGCCAGGCGCCTCTGGCAGCCCTGCTCTGAAAATGCAAACATCTGCAGATAGCTCTCAGCCAGAAAGAGCTAGCCTGGGAAGCTGTTGCTCAGCCTCATCTGCCCATGGCAGTGCTCGCACTGAGGCACAGAGACTGGGGCTGCTTGCTTGTCTTGCCACCTCAAACTTCAAACGTATCTTTGGTGGTCCGTGCCGGGGGTATCCGGCAGCGCTGCTTTGAAAATGCAAATGTCTGCAGATAGGTCTCAGCCAGAAAGATCTAGCCTGGTGTCCTGGTTTTGGCCAGGACAGGGTTAATTTTCACCAGACTCCAGGAAGGGGCACAGCCGGGGGGTGGGGGCTGACCCCACCTGGCCAAATAGAGCCGGGTATTCCATACCATGGGACGTCACGCTGGGTTCCGGTGGGGGGGGGGGGGTGCTTCGGGAAGGCACTCGCGGCTTGGGCGGGCGCTGCGCCGGTCCGGTTTCGGGGAGAGCGGCTGTTGTACGGTTCGTGGTTGTGTTTTCTCCTTATTTGTATCGTTGTTGTTCCTGTTTTCCCTCTGTTTGCTGTTCTGTTAAACTGCCCTTATCCCGACCCACGAGTTTCTGCCTTTTTCTTTCCATTCTCCTCCGCACGCCGGCGGGGGGAGGGGCGGCCGCGTGGCGCTTTTGTTGCCGGCGGCAGCCGAAACCAAAACATTAATTGGCGCCCAGACGTGGAGCGGGGATAACGGCAGGGCTGAGCAGCTGGTGTTAAAACTGCTTTCATAGATTTTGTTAAAATTTATCATACGCATTTTCTGTGTTAAATAGTCGCCGGTAAAAATGTTTCTGTCTTTGATCAGATGGCTGTGTTTTCTGAATCCTTATTTGCAGTATGTATTCAATGCCGTGCTGTTCATCATCGCTGGGAAAAAGATCAGGATGATAATTTTGCTCTACCTTACGATATCGACTTATGATATGATAACATCACTGTGCACGAAATTAGGCTTGTATTTGCATGCGGCTCTGCGGTCATTCCCGTACCTCGGATCCTATGTCTTAGAATTTGTGAATAATCAAACCCAGTCTGTGGGGAAAACCGAAGGGGATACCTTCCCCCACTCTTTCGCCCCCCCTCTCTCCTTCAGGCCAGTTCTAACGGCTTTTGATAATTTCGAGTACCCCTGGGATGCTCAGGGCAGCACTCTACTTTTGTTATGCCTCCTGAACGGGTTTTGGTTTTTGTTTAGGGCTAAGCAAGTCGTTAAGAACATCGTGCAGAGACCTGCCCCGGGGCCGGATAGCTGTGAGTGGCTGGGTGTGTGGGACAGCATGGGCAAGTACCTAGGGCAGTGGGCACCTCCGGTGTTTTTTAAACTCACCCCTGAGGAAGTACAGGATCCGGACAAACTAGTAAAGTATCTGCAAAAAGTGTGCTGCCACCCTGGGAACTCCAGAGAGACACAGATCACCGCAACGTGCTGGGGTCTGGCCCACGCCTACCGAGCCCTGTTCAACACTGTTCAGTGCCTTAAGGGGGAAAGGGGGGGAAACGAAGCAGCAGGCACTGCAGCTGGCGCTGCCCCCCCAGTCGGCCCTGCAGCCCCTCCAGCCCAGCAGGCAGTCCCAGCCCCCCCGACCGGCACCACGGCTGCTGCAGCCACAGCTGCAGGGTCTGCCTCAGTTTCCCCGGTGGGCACAGCAGCTGCTCCAGCCCCAGCTCCAGCCACAGGCACAGTGACTGAGCCCAGTGACCAACCTGTGCAGGTAGCAGTCGCTGCTGTAAAACTAAAGAAAGACGCAAAGAGAGCAGATCGCTCTGGGAGGGATGATGATGAGCCAGGGTCATCACGGGAGATAGAGACAGAGATCATCACCCGGTCCCTGTCCCTGGGCGAGCTGCGAGACATGCGGAAAGATTTCAGCCGCCACCCAGGCGAGCACATTGCCACCTGGCTGCTGCGGTGCTGGGATAACGGGGCCAGCAGCTTGGAGTTAGAGGGCAAGGAAGCCAAGCAGCTGGGATCTCTGGCCAGGGATGGGGGCATTGACAAGGCCATTGGGAAGAAGGAACAAATCCTCAGCCTCTGGAGGAGACTTCTGTCAGGCGTGAGGGAGAGGTACCCCTTCAGTGACGATTTTGTATGCTATCCTGGCAAGTGGACCAATATGGAAAGGGGTATTCAGTACTTGAGGGAATTAGCTGTGCGGGAGCTGGTTTACTGTGACACAGACGATGAGCAGGTACCCACAGACCCAGATGAACTCCAGTGCTCACAATCCATGTGGAGGAAGTTTGTGCGGAGCGCACCCTCCTCGCATGCCAACTCACTGGCAGTTGTAAACTGGAAAGGTAAAGACGCACTAACAGTGGACGAGGTGGCTGTCAGACTCCGCCAATATGAGGAAAGTCTCTCTTCCTCCCTTGTCTCAGCCGTGGAGAAACTGGTCAAGCGACTAGACAGGAATATGTCCTACTCCCCACCTGTACGGGCCAGTGTCTCAGCTATTAGGGGCAGGCGTTTCTCTGCTCAGGAGAGGGAATACAGAGGCTATACACCCCGAGGCACCCTGTGGTTCTACCTGCGTGACCACGGAGAGGACATGAGGAAGTGGGATGGAAAACCCACCTCAAGTCTAGAGGCACGAGTACGTGAGTTGCGAGGTAAAACAATCACAAAAGGGGACTCTGTTAGGAAAAATGCCGCTCCAGTTTCTAAAAGCCAGCTCTCCAGACCAGGTAGACAGTTTGACCTTGATTCCGATCCTCTGGAAGGGACCTCCAAGTCATTTTTACAGCAGGTGAGCAGCAATTTCTCTGACGAGGATTAGAGGGGCCCTGCCTCCAGCCAGGTGGAGGAAAGGGACAACCGTGTCTATTGGACGGTGTGGATTTGGTGGCCTGGCACGTCAGATCCACAAGAGTATAAAGCTCTAGTGGACACTGGTGCACAGTCTACTTTAATGCCATCAGAGTTCAAAGGGTCAGAGTCCATTTGCATTTCGGGAGTGACAGGGGGGGTCCCAAGAGCTGAGTGTACTGGAGGCTGAAGTGAGCCTCACTGGGCAGGACTGGCAGAAGCACCCCATTGTAACTGGCCCCGAGGCTCCGTGCATCCTTGGGATAGACTATCTTAGGAGAGGCTATTTCAAGGACCCAAAGGGGTATCGGTGGGCTTTTGGCATAGCTGCTGTGGAGACGGAAGAAATTAAACAGCTGTCCATTTTGCCTGGTCTCTCGGAGGATCCTTCCGTTGTGGGGTTGTTGAGGGTTGAAGAACAACAGGTACCCATCGCAACCACAACGGTGCACCGGCGACAGTATCGTACCAACCGAGACTCCCTTCTCCCCATTCATCAGCTGATCCGCCAGCTGGAGAGTCAAGGAGTGATCACCAAAACTCGCTCACCCTTTAATAGTCCCATATGGCCAGTAAGAAAATCTACTGGAGAGTGGAGACTGACAATAGACTACCGTGGCCTGAATGAAGTCACACCACCGCTGAGTGCTGCCGTGCCAGACATGCTAGAACTTCAATATCAGCTGGAGTCAAAGGCAGCCAAGTGGTATGCTACAATTGACATCGCTAATGCATTCTTCTCCATCCCTTTGGCAGCAGAGTGCAGGCCACAGTTTGCTTTCACCTGGAGGGGCATCCAGTACACCTGGAATCGACTGCCCCAGGGGTGGAAACACAGTCCCACCATTTGCCATGGACTAATCCAGACTGCACTGGAAAAGGGTGAAGCCCCAGAACATCTGCAGTACATCGACGACATCATTATATGGGGCGACACAGCGGAGGAGGTTTTCGAGAAAGGGGAGAAAATAGTTCAGATCCTTCTGAAAGCCGGTTTTGCCATTAAGCGAAGTAAAGTCAAGGGACCTGCGCAAGAGATCCAGTTTTTGGGAATAAAATGGCAGGATAGGCGCCGTCAAATCCCAATGGATGTCATCAACAAAATAGCAGCTATGTCTCCACCAACCAGCAAAAAGGAAGCACAGGCCTTCCTGGGTGTTGTGGTTTTTGGAGGATGCACATCCCAAATTACAGCCAGATTGTAAGTCCTCTGTACCACGTGACCCGGAAGAAGAATGATTTTGAATGGGGCCCTGAGCAACGACAGGCATTTGAACAGATTAAACGGGAGATAGTTCATGCCGTAGCCCTTGGTCCAGTCCGGTCAGGGCAAGATGTTAAAAACGTGCTCTACACCGCAGCCGGGGAGAATGGCCCAACCTGGAGTCTCTGGCAGAAAGCACCAGGGGAGACTCGAGGTCGACCCCTGGGGTTCTGGAGCCGGGGATTCAAAGGATCCGAGGCCCGCTATACTCCCACTGAAAAAGAGATTCTGGCAGCATATGAAGGCATTCGAGCTGCTTCAGAAGTGGTCGGCACTGAAGCACAGCTCCTCCTAGCTCCACGATTGCCGGTCCTGGGCTGGATGTTCAAAGAGAGGGTCCCCTCTACGCATCATGCCACCGATGCTACGTGGAGTAAGTGGGTCGCTCTGATCACCCAGCGCGCCCGAATGGGAAACCCCAGTCACCCAGGAATTCTGGAGGTCATCATGGACTGGCCAGAAGGCAAAGATTTTGGAGCATCGCCAGAGGAGGAGGTGACACGTGCTGAAGAGGCCCCACTGTATAACCAGCTGCCAGAAGACAAGAAACAGTATGCCCTGTTCACGGATGGGTCCTGTCGCATTGTGGGGAAGCAGCGGAGGTGGAAGGCTGCTGTATGGAGCCCTACACGACAAGTCGCGGAAACTGCCGAGGGAGAAGGTGAGTCCAGCCAGTTTGCAGAGGTGAAAGCCATCCAGCTGGCTTTAGACATTGCCAGTCGAGAGAAGTGGCCAGTGCTCTATCTTTACACCGACTCTTGGATGGTGGCTAATGCCTTGTGGGGGTGGCTGCAGCAATGGAAGAAGAACAACTGGCAGCGCAGAGGCAAACCTATCTGGGCTGCCCCATTGTGGCAAGATATTGCTGCCCGGCTAGAGCAGTTGGCTGTAAAAGTCCGTCACGTGGACGCCCACGTCCCTAAGAGTCGGGCCACTGAAGAACATCAAAACAACCACCACGTAGATCAGGCTGCTAAGATTGAAGTGGCTCAGGTGGATCTGGACTGGCAACATAAGGGTGAACTGTTTATAGCTCGGTGGGCCCATGACACCTCGGGCCACCAAGGAAGAGACGCGACATACCGATGGGCTCGTGACCGAGGGGGTGGACTTGACCATGGGACACTATTGCACAGGTTATCCATGAATGTGAGACATGCGCTGCAATCAAGCAAGCCAAGCGGGGTAAAGCCTCAGTGGTATGGAGGACGATGGCTAAAATATAAATATGGGGAGGCTTGGCAGATTGACTACATCACACTGCCACAGACCCGCCAAGGCAAGCGCTATGTGCTCACAATGGTGGAGGCCACCACCGGATGGCTGGAAACCTACCCTGTGCCCCATGCCACTGCCCGGAATACCATCCTGGGCCTGGAAAAACAAGTCCTGTGGCGACATGGCACTCCCGAAAGAATTGAGTCGGACAACGGGACTCATTTTCGCAACAGCCTCATAGACACCTGGGCCAAAGAACACGGTATTGAGTGGGTGTATCACATCCCCTACCATGCACCAGCCTCGGGAAAGATTGAACGTTACAATGGGCTGCTAAAAACCACTTTGAGGGCAATGGGGGGTGGGACTTTCAAAAATTGGGATACCCATTTAGCAAAGGCCACCTGGTTGGTTAACACCAGAGGGTCCACCAACCGGGCTGGTCCTACCCAGTCAAAACCTCAGTGCCCAGTAGAAGGGGATAAAGTCCCTGTAGTGCACATGCGGAACATGTTAGGGAAGACGGTTTGGGTCAGTCCTGCCTCAGGCAAAGGCAAGCCCGTCCGCGGGATTGCCTTTGCTCAAGGACCTGGGTGTACCTGGTGGGTAATGCGGAAGGATGGGGAAGTCCGATGTGTACCTCATGGGGATTTAATTTTGGGCGAGAATAGTCCATAAATAAATTGTATAAAGTTAGTTGTTAAATAACCCTGTCACTGTCTGTTATCACTGTTATAATTGTTATATTTTGTACCAGTAGTAGCATAGTAAGAATCGTCCAGATTAAAGAAGGATGGACTTTTTCGATGAAAACCTAGCAGAGCACAGCAATGATGGAACTGGACCTGGTTTTCAACAACTGGCATCCAGCAACTTCATCAAGATCAACATCTGCAGACTGTGGGCACGGGCTGCACCAGATACATCAGCCGTGAGCTCCGGATGCAGCAAGTGACCGCCCATCACCACACATCACCTCCCCTGCCACGGAAGACCGTAACGACAGATGGAGCCTGAAGTCATGGATTAAATGAACTCAATGGACACTTTAGAGTGATGATCCATAGACTAAGGGAATGATATCTGGAGACAGGAGAAGTGGTGGTGATCAACTGGACAATGGGGGACCTGGGCATGACGTAGATGGTATGGAATAAGGGGGTGGATAATGTCCTGGGTTTGGCCAGGACAGGGTTAATTTTCACCAGACTCCAGGAAGGGGCACAGCCGGGGGGTGGGGGCTGACCCCACCTGGCCAAACAGAGCCGGGGTATTCCATACCATGGGACGTCACGCTGGGTTCCGGTGGGGGGGGGGGGGGGGGGGGGTGCTTCGGGAAGGCACTCGCGGCTTGGGCGGGCGCAGCGCCGGTCCGGTTTCGGGGAGAGCGGCTGTTGTACGGTTCGTGGTTGTGTTTTCTCCTTATTTGTATCGTTGTTGTTCCTGTTTTCCCTCTGTTTGCTGTTCTGTTAAACTGCCCTTATCCCGACCCACCAGTTTCTGCCTTTTTCTTTCCATTCTCCTCCGCACGCCGGCGGGGGGAGGGGCGGCCGCGTGGCGCTTTTGTTGCCGGCGGCAGCCGAAACCAAAACACCTGGAAAGCTGTTGCTCAGCCTCATCTGCCCATGGCACTGCTCGCACAGAGGCACAGAGACTCGGGCTGCTTGCTTGTCTTGCCACCTCAGACTTCAAACATATCTTAGGTGGTCTGTACACGGAGCCTCCGTCAGCCCTGCTCCGAAAATGCGAACGTCTGCAGATAGCTCTCAGCCAGAATGAGCTAGCCTGGAAAGCTGTTGCTCAGACTCATCTGGCAATGGCACTGCTTACACAGAGGCACAGAGACTGGGGCTGCTTGCTTGTCTTGCCACCTCAAACTTCAAACATATCTTAGGTGGTCCGTGCCGGGCGCCTCTGGTAGCCCTGCTCTGAAAATGCAAACATCTGCATATAGCTCGCAGCCAGAAAGAGCTAGCCTGGAAAGCTGTCGCTCAGCCTCATCTGCCCATGGCACTGCTCGCACAGAGGCACAGAGACTGGGGCTGCTTGCTTGTCTTGCCACCTCAAAATTCAAACGTATCTTTGGTGGTCCGTGCCGGGCGTCTCCGGCAGCCCTGCTCTGAAAATGCGAACGTCTGCAGATAGTTCGCAGGCAGAAAGAGCTAGCCTGGAAAGCTTTTGCTCAGACTCATCTGGCAATGGCACTGCTTACACAGAGGCACAGAGACTGGGGGCTGCTTGCTTGTCTTGCCACCTCAAACTTCAAACGTAGCTTAGGTGGTCCGTGCCGGGCGCCTCTGGCAGCCCTGCTCTGAAAATGCAAACATCTGCAGATAGCTCGCAGCCAGAAAGAGCTAGCCTGGAAAGCTGTTGCTCAGCCTCATTTGCCCATGGCACTGCTCGCACAGAGGCACAGAGACTGGGGCTGCTTGCTTGTCTTGCCACCTCAGACTTCAAACATAGCTTAGGTGGTCCGTGCAGGGAGCCTCCGTCAGCCCTGCTCCGAAAATGCGAACGTCTGCAGATAGCTCTCAGGCAGAAAGAGCTAGCCTGGAAAGCTGTTGCTCAGACTCATCTGGCAATGGCACTGCTTACACAGATGCACAGAGACTGGGGCTGCTTTCTTGTCTTGCCACCTTCAAACTTCAAACGTATCTTAGGTGGTCAGTGCCGGGCGCCTCTGGCAGCCCTGCTCTGAAAATGCAAACATCTGCAGATAGCTTGCAGGCAGAAAGAGCTAGCCTGGAAAGCTGTTCCTCAGCCTCATTTGCCCATGGCACTGCTCGCACAGAGGCACAGAGACTGGGGCTGCTTGCTTGTCTTGCCACCTCAAACTTCAAACGTAGCTTAGGTGGTCCGTGCCGGGCGCCTCTGGTAGCCCTGCTCTGAAAATGCAAACATCTGCAGATAGCTCACAGCCAGAAAGAGCTAGCCTGGAAAGCTGTTGCTCAGCCTCATCTGTCCATGGCACTGCTCGCACAGAGGCACAGAGACTGGGGCTGCTTGCTTGTCTTGCCACCTCAGACTTCAAACATTGCTTAGGTGGTCCGTGCAGGGGGCCTCCGTCAAACCTGCTCCAAAAATGTGAACGTCTACAGATAGATCTCAGCCAGAAAGAGCTAGCCTGGAAAGCTGTTGCTCAGCCTCATCGGCCCATGGCACTGCTCGCACAGAGGCACAGAGACTGGGGCTGCTTGCTTGTCTTGCCACCTCAAACTTCAAACGTAGCTTAGGTGGTCCGTGCAGGGTGTATCCGGCAGGGCTGCTTTGAAAATGCGAACGTATGCAGATAGCTCTCAGCCAGAAAGAGCTAGCCTGGAAAGCTGTTGCTCAGCCTCATCTGCCCATGGCACTGCTCGCACAGAGGCACAGAGACTGGGGCTGCTTGCTTGTCTTGCCACCTCAAAATTCAAACGTATCTTTGGTGGTCCGTGCCGGGCGTCTCCGGCAGCCGTGCTCTGAAAATGTGAACGTCTGCAGATAGCTCGCAGCCAGAAAGAGCTAGCCTGGAAAGCTGTTGCTCAGCCTCATCTGCCTATGGAACTGCTCGCACAGAGGCACAGAGACTGGGGCTGCTTGCTTCTCTTGCCACCTTAAACTTCACACTTATCTTAGGTGGTCATTGCAGGGCGCCTCCACCAGCCCTGCTCTGAAAATGCGAACGTCTGCAGATAGATCGCAGGCAGAAATAGCTAGGGTGGAAGGCTGTTGCTCAGCCTCATCTGCCCATGGCACTGCTCGCGTAGAGGCACAGAGACTGCGGCTGCTTGCTTGTCTTGCCCCCTCAAACTTCAAACGTAGCTTAGGTGGACCGTGCCGGCCATTTCCGGCAGCCCTGCTCTGAAAAATTGAATGTCTGCAGATAGCTCGCAGGCAGAAAGAGCTAGCCTGGAAAGCTGTTGCTCAGCCTCATCTGGCAATGGCACTGCTTGCACAGAGGCACAGAGACTGGGGCTGCTTTCTTGTCTTGCCACCTCAAACTTCAAACATAACATATGTGGTCTGTGCCGGCCAACTCCGGCAGCCCTGCTCTGAAAAATTGAACGTCTGTAGATAGCTCGCAGCCAGAAAGAACTAGCCTGGAAAGCTGTTGCTCAACCTCATCTGCCCGTGGCACTGCTCGCACAGAGGCACAGAGACTGGGGCTGCTTGCTTGTCTTGCCACCTCAAACTTCAAACGTATCTTAGGTGGTCCGTGCCGGGCGCCTCTGGCAGCCCTGCTCTGAAAATGCAAACATCTGCAGATAGCTCGCAGGCAGAAAGAGCTAACCTGGAAAGCTGTTGCTGAGCTGCATCTGCCAATGGCACTGCTCGCACAGAGGCACAGAGACTGGGGCTGCTTGCTTGTCTTGCCACCTCAAACTTCAAACGTATCTTAGGTGGTCCGTGCCAGGCGCCTCTGGCAGCCCTGCTCTGAAAATGCAAACATCTGCAGATAGCTCTCAGCCAGAAAGAGCTAGCCTGGGAAGCTGTTGCTCAGCCTCATCTGCCCATGGCAGTGCTCGCACACAGGCACAGAGACTGGGGCTGCTTGCTTGTCTTGCCACCTCAAACTTCAAACGTATCTTTGGTGGTCCGTGCCGGGGGTATCCGGCAGCGCTGCTTTAAAAATGCAAATGTCTGCAGATAGGTCTCAGCCAGAAAGATCTAGCCTGGTGTCCTGGTTTTGGCCAGGACAGGGTTAATTTTCACCAGACTCCAGGAAGGGGCACAGCCGGGGGGTGGGGGCTGACCCCACCTGGCCAAATAGAGCCGGGTATTCCATACCATGGGACGTCACGCTGGGTTCCGGTGGGGGGGGGGGGGGGGGGGGGGGGGTGCTTCGGGAAGGCACTCGCGGCTTGGGCGGGCGCAGCGCCGGTCCGGTTTCGGAAGAGCGGCTGTTGTACGGTTCGTGGTTGTGTTTTCTCCTTATTTGTATCGTTGTTGTTCCTGTTTTCCCTCTGTTTGCTGTTCTGTTAAACTGCCCTTATCCCGACCCACGAGTTTTTGCCTTTTTCTTTCCATTCTCCTCCGCACGCCGGCGGGGGGGAGGGGCGGCCGCGTGGCGCTTTTGTTGCCGGCGGGCAGCCGAAACCAAAACATTAATTGGCGCCCAGACGTGGAGCGGGGATAACGGCAGGGCTGAGCAGCTGGTGTTAAAACTGCTTTCATAGATTTTGTTAAAATTTATCATACGCATTTTCTGTGTTAAATAGTCGCCGGTAAAAATGTTTCTGTCTTTGATCAGATGGCTGTGTTTTCTGAATCCTTATTTGCAGTATGTATTCAATGCCGTGCTGTTCATCATCGCTGGGAAAAAGATCAGGATGATAATTTTGCTCTACCTTACGATATCGACTTATGATATGATAACATCACTGTGCACGAAATTAGGCTTGTATTTGCATGCGGCTCTGCGGTCATTCCCGTACCTCGGATCCTATGTCTTAGAATTTGTGAATAATCAAACCCAGTCTGTGGGGAAAACCGAAGGGGATACCTTCCCCCACTCTTTCGCCCCCCCTCTCTCCTTCAGGCCAGTTCTAACGGCTTTTGATAATTTCGAGTACCCCTGGGATGCTCAGGGCAGCACTCTACTTTTGTTATGCCTCCTGAACGGGTTTTGGTTTTTGTTTAGGGCTAAGCAAGTCGTTAAGAACATCGTGCAGAGACCTGCCCCGGGGCCGGATAGCTGTGAGTGGCTGGGTGTGTGGGACAGCATGGGCAAGTACCTAGGGCAGTGGGCACCTCCGGTGTTTTTTAAACTCACCCCTGAGGAAGTACAGGATCCGGACAAACTAGTAAAGTATCTGCAAAAAGTGTGCTGCCACCCTGGGAACTCCAGAGAGACACAGATCACCGCAACGTGCTGGGGTCTGGCCCACGCCTACCGAGCCCTGTTCAACACTGTTCAGTGCCTTAAGGGGGAAAGGGGGGGGAAACGAAGCAGCAGGCACTGCAGCTGGCGCTGCCCCCCCAGTCGGCCCTGCAGCCCCTCCAGCCCAGCAGGCAGTCCCAGCCCCCCCGACCGGCACCACGGCTGCTGCAGCCACAGCTGCAGGGTA